>NC_062213.1:127429622-129829622 GCF_902686445.1 Sciurus carolinensis | reverse complement strand
TCACTTGTAATCCTCCTGCCTCAGTCTCCCAAGTAGCTGGGATTATAGGCATGCACCACTGAATCCAGGTTTGTCTGTCTAAATCACCAATGTATTGCTAATCACTAAAATAGTATCTGGGATACACAGAGAATGAATGATTAAAGCATACAAAATTGAAGTACAAGTAATGTTCTAAAACTCTGGTTCAAAAATTGTTTTAATAATACCATTAGTTTAAGGTAGAATTAAAGCTTACTGACAATTTGGAATATTTATTCATATTGTTCATACCTGATTGTTGGGCTTGGTGGATAAGCATTTTCCAAAGTAAAGCGTTTCCGTGACACAAAGGCTATTACATGCGGGCCCATCAATAACTCCAGTCTTGTACTTGTCACACTAAAAACCAGGAGACAAAAAGAGTAGTTAATAGAAAAAGGTTCATGAGAGGAAACATCTGAAAGATATCAATAAAAGATATTTTTATCCTTTAAGAGAAAGTTTTCTGATGAAAAGTACTTGGACTTTGGATTCAGACCTGTATTTGAATCCATACGCTCCATTACTTTCTAGCTATATGATGACGACAGGGCGCTTGCTGCTACTGGGTGTGCACAGAATTTTGAAACTATTTTTCCCACTTAGAGTGATCTAAGGTGGTATGGTCCCTACTCTTTCCAACAATAGAAGCATTCTATTTGAAAAAATTTAAAGAACAAAAGTAAGTTATGTCTGTCCTTTTGTCTTCCTTGAGATCACACAAAAACAAGAAAGAAAATGAGAAAAACACAAACTCTATATTTGATAAAATAAGGTACTAATGTACTCCTAGGCACAAGAAATGAGGGTGATCTACTAAATTCAGAAATTACACCAGAGCCCAGAAGTAGGCTGAGATTAAATACCTGCTGAAGCCTTGGTTCTCAGACAAAGTTGGCAAGGCACCAAGCAAGAGGTGCATCTGAGTTGCAGAACCATCATCCTGGTTTACAAGGAAGGTTTAAGAGGCACAAGCTTTGGGGACTTCCCAAAATACCACCAGGCACCATGAAATAGTGGAACAAAGTGGGGCTGTATGATAAAATCCTTAAACATGTTATCTTTATTGGGCAGTCTGGTGATGGACTGGGAGAGATGACATGATGAGCAGCCCTGTAGCTGCTGGGACGATACACAGGTGAAGACATCTGTGTGATGTCTCTGTCTCTGCATCACCTCTTACCTCTTTCTCAACACACACACACACACACACACACACATGCAGAACCAACAATCAGCTTCACAGCTAGTTCAGTTCACTGCCCAGTTGCTTTCTGCAAATGATTGGTTAAAAAAGAACTTATTTCACACAGGAATGAGTCATAATTAAAAGAAAATAAGCAAGAGATCCATACAGTGAACCTAAAAGAATTGGGATTAAGAGGAAAGGAGTAGGAAAAGCAAAAATCAGATGAAGAAACTTTCCAGAAAAATGTTATAATGCTTACCAAACATGTTGCTATGCATTGAAAGGATTTACTGAACCAATGTAAAATAAATTGTGGCACATTTAGAAAATAAAATACTACTCAGTAACTAAAATGAAAGAACTAGGCCCGTACATAGCTACATGGAAAATATTTATAATGTAAAGAAAAAGAAGTCGCAGATTGACATGTGTGGTTTAGTACCATTTATTGAAGTTTAGAAGCATACAAAGGGGCTGAGAGTATAGCTTAGAGGTAAAGCATTTGCTTACCTTGTGTGAGACCCTGGGTTTGATCCCCAGTATGGGGGAAAACATGCTAAGTAATACCATATGTTGTTTATGTATCCACATACATGTAATGAAAGTACAAAAACTTAAGGGCAGGACCCACCATATTCAAGAAAATGGTTATTCTGGAGGACGAAGAATATCAGGGAGGATATGGAGAACTTCAACTGTACCTGTAATGTTTTAATTTTTCAGAAAAATGAAGCAAATATGAGAAAAGCTTAAGATTTGTTTAGAAGGTGGTAGGTACATGGTGTTTGTCAAATTGTTTTCTTTATGCCAACATTGTCCTAAGAGATTTGCATATATATCTCTTTAACCCTCACAATCTCCCTATGAAATAGGGTTACCATTATCTCCATTTTATTGATAAGGAAACAGACAAACCAGGGGCAGTGGTGCATGTCTGTATTCCCAGAGGCTCAGGAGGCTGGGGTAGGAAGATGGCAAGTTCAAGGCCAGCCTCAGCAATTTAGTGAGGCCCTAAGCAATTTAATGAGACCCTGCCTCAAAATAATAATAATAATAATAATAACAACAACAATAATAATAAAAGGGCTGGGGATGTGGCTCACTGTTAAAGTGCCTGTGGGTTTAATCCCTAGTACCAAAAAAACAAAAACAAAACAACAACAACAACAAAACGGAGACAAGGGAGGTAAAGAAGAGGTCAAGAACCAGGCACCCAGCAATTCAAGAGGTAGAGGCAGGAGGAGCATGAGTTTGAGGCCAGCCTGCACAACTGATCAATATCCTGTCTCAAAATAAAAAAATAATTAAAAAAAAAAAGAACTGGGGCATGTGGCCCTGGGCTCAATCCCTAACTGAGGAGGGGTAGTTAAGAAGCATCTGGACCAGGTTAATGGCAGGGTTGGAATCTGAGCCTATATAATTGGCCTCCAGAGCTTTTAACCAGTTAGGTTAGGTACAAGAACTATAATTACTTATGTTGGAGAGGAACTAGCAGAGCAGGTTTAGTACTGACTAGGTCAGATGCCCCTCCCCAGAGTTCCCACTAAAAATTTCTAGGTACTCATCCCCTCCACACAAGCAACTCAAAACAAGGCCAGGACTTTGATCTTTATTTCCTCAGAGCTTTGTACAATGCCTGACACATAATCAATTACATATATATGTGTAAATATAATATATATGAAACATATAATGCACCTGCCAATTGGATGAGTGAGTGAAGTATATGCTGGGTTTTTACGCAGAAGTAGCAAATTGTTTTCCTCCTCCTCTTCCTCCTTTACCTCCTCTTCCTTTGCCCTGCCTTTTTGGTACTAGAGGTTGAACCCAGGGGTGCTCTACAACTAAGCTACATCCCCAGTCCTATTTATTGTTTTGTTTTTATTTTGAGACAGGTCTCACTGAGTTGCTGAGGCTGGCCTTGAACTTGCAATCCTCCTGCCTCAGTCCCACAAATTGGTGGGATTAGAGTCATTCACCACTGTGCCTAGTTCAGAAATAGCAAATTCTATCATGAACACTTCTGGGATAGGACTGAAAGAGTTATCACCTTCAAATGTCCTGATCTTAGACTCCTGAATCCTCAGGAACATTTTGTCTTTCATTCTGTTCAAGGTCAAGATTTAAACACGTACCTCTCTGCAACAAGCATCTTCCAGATAAATAAGCTTGAAGTTGTTTCTTTCTTTCCTGAGCCTATATTCTTCCTCCCTTACTTCTTTATATTCTCAAATCTAACATAATTATCTTCCCTGCTAGACAATAAGATGATCTGAAGGCACAGAGTTGGTCACATTCATTTTTGAACTTCCTCTGTAGCACATAACACAGTTTGCTATTTAAGTGTTCAGTAATGTTTATTAAGTAACCAACACAGTGGTTTTGGTTTTAAAATATCATTGGAAGCCAGGCATTGGTGGCCCCAGCTACAAGGAAGGCTGAAGCAGGAGGCTTGCTTGAGCCTAGGAATTTGGGGTCAGCCTGGGCAACCCAGAAAGATTATTATTATTATTATTATTATTATTATTATTATTACTATTATTATTATTATTTTGCGGTGCTGGGGATTGAACCCAGGGCCTTGTGCATGCGAGGCAAGCACTCTACCAACTTAGCTATATCCCCAGCCCAAGATCATTATCTTTTAAGAAAAAAAAAAACTGGGGAAAAATTATTATTTTTTCATAACACCAATTTTTTTTTTAAAAAGCATGAACTAAGTTTTTTAGTAAACTGTTAAGCATTAAAGACTAGTCCAGTATTCAGCTACTAAATCAAATTTCTTGTTTTGAGCAAAGGCCTTAAGCCAACCCACATGAAAGAGGTAGTCACAAAGAACAGGCTCTTCAACTTGTGGTTTCTATTACAAACCAAAAGCAAATTTCCCACATACTTGTGTGTAAAGGAGAGTTAGTCACGTTTTGTTTTTCAGGCACACAAACTAAGTTCACAGAAAGTAATATGATATTCAAATAAAAAGACACAGAAATTATATAATCATGTTCAACTTACAATAATCAGAAGATGTCAAAGGTTTCTGCACTCCTGAGATTCTAACACCACCTCTTTGCTTGCACATATCTCACACAACCAGAAGATGACACTCTTGAGCTTCTTTTTAAAAAAAAAACCACCCATGTTGAAGGAATAATTTCATGAACTACAGGAACTGTACCACAAGGGGGCAATAACAATAAACACATGTGTAGCAGTAGGTTTTAAATAATTTTCTAAGATCCACGTTCTAAAAATGTATTTCAGACATCAATTTCAGACTCAGCTTCTCCTTAGTAAGGGGAAATAAAAGCAGAGTTGGGTTGTTCACAGTGTCTGAAAATCCTCTGCGTCTCTAGTTCACCCATCTTCCATTCCTTGTATCAGTCCTTGTTAAATCTTCACTATTTTCTGCACTCAGATTATCTTTACCTTCTCATTCTCTGATTCTGACTTCTCTGTCCTAGCCATTAAAGGTGCTCTTTCCCTGTATACAGCACACACACCTTCTCCATTCTTTCTTTTCCTACTGTATAATGATTATAATTTATTTTAAAATTTCCTAGTGCACACAATGCAGTATTTGTATTATTAATATTATTCATATTAATTAATTAATATTATTATTATTGTGTGCAGGTTATAGTCCAGGTGTCTTTAATATCACAACCAGGGATGAACAGGTGTGCTTGGTTGGAGCTCTAATCAGGTAGTCAGTGTTCCAGAGGCAACTAACTACTCAAACTGCTTCTATATTCCTTATATTAAGGTTGATCTATTTCCCAGATTTTTTATTTTTTCCACTGTGCTGGAGATGGAACCTAGGGCCTCACATATTCTGGGCACTCTACCAAACTAAACTAGTCCCATTTAGAAAGTTGGGATTTTATTGGTAAAATCTGTGGCTTATTAGAGAGCATGATGAAAGTTAGAAATGAAATATTGATGATGGGGGGCTGGAGTTGTGGCTCTGTGGTGGAGTGCTTGCCTGGCATGTGTGAGGCCCTGGGTTCAATATTCAGCACCACATATAAATAAATAAAATAAAAAGATCCATTGACAGCTAAAAAAATTTTTTTAAAGAAATATAACTGATGAGATTAAAGATATTTAAGGTATTTATTGACTAAAATATAAGATACTCTATACACTTTCATAAAGAGTGTGTAAGAACCAGCTGGAGCTATAATCTTTCTCTTTAAATAGGTTCTTTGGGCTAATCCTTACATAATAGAGGTTCTCAGATCTTTAGGAAGTTCAGATCACCTGGAAGACTTCTTAAAATACAGACTACTGGACCCTAGCCTGAGTTTCTAACTCATTAGATCTTGGGTGGGGCTGAAAATGTGCATTTATTGATGATGCTGATGGTCAGTCAATGCAGACATTTTGAGAATTGTTGGTCTAGAATTTCTAGCTGCCAAGACTGTCTTGGGAGTCTAATTGTTTCTGCCTTCAGTAAATCTTTCATGCAAGTTGACAGAGCACTTAAAAGGACAGAGTTAGGACTTTAATGAGTGTACAGATAGGTTAGATGAAATGTTTTGTGACTGTTTGCAAATAAATATATTTATAGCGGATACTGTGGTGTGTGTGTGTGTGTGGTACTGGGGATTCAGCCCAGGTCCTCAAGTATGCTAAGCAAGCACTACACCACTGAGCTACATCCCCAGTCCCTTTTAAATTTTATTTTGAGACAGGCTATCACTAAGTTGCCAAGGCTGGCCTCAAACTTGTGATCCTCCTGCCTCAGCCTCATGAGTAACTAGGACTATAGGCAGGTTCCACCATGCTCAGTCAAATAAATGTTTTATAAGTGATTAAATGCCAGAAATTATTTTCATTATAATCTAGTAATGGGTTGGAGAGAAGTAGTTAGTCCTTATCTGTGTCAAACATTTTCAGTGGTTTCAATTTTCTTTTCAATCTTTGTCTTTTATTTATTTTTCTTTTCTTATTTCAGTGGCCAGGATATTCAGTAAAACGTAGAAGGAAATGTACATCCTTATCTTTATCCTGATCCCAGACATTATATATTCAGACTTTAACCATTACACATGATGTTGGATGTAGAGGTTTTTGTAGTCAGGTTGGCTAAGAATTTACTGACTTTTGTCAAATGCATCAATTTAGATAATCCTATCATTTTTCCTCTTCTATTCCTTCACATGGTAATAGACTTTCAAATAGTTAACCAATCTTACATTACAGGAATAAATTTTATTTTGCCAGGATGCACTATCTTTCAAATAGAATTTAAGGACTTCATAGTCAAAATGGATTTGCTCAATTTAAAACAATTTCCAGTCACACCTATAATCCCACCCATTGAGATGTCTAAGGAGGGAGGATTTCAAATTTGAGGCCTGGGCAAGACCCTGTTTCAAAATAAAATTTAGAAAAGGGTTAAGTATGTAGTTCAGTGGCAAAGGACTTGTCTTGCATGCTGGAGGCCTTGAGTTCAATCCTCAGTACAAAAAAAAAAAAAAAAAAAGGAAAAAAGAAAAATATCAGCTAAAAAGTAGAAGCAACCTAACTGTCCATCAGTGAATGAACAGATAAAAAAATAAAAGTGGTATTTATATATAATGAAATATTATTCAAACTTTAAAAGGAAGGAAGTTCTGACATATGATACAATATGGATGATCCTTAGGGACCTAATGTTAAATGAAATAAGCTAGTCATTAAAAAGACAAATACTGTATTATTTCACTTATATGAGGTATCTAAAGTAAACTTTAGAAACAGAAAGCAGAATCTTGATTGCCAAGGAATGGAGGGAGGAGAAAGGGGAGTAGTTTAACATGTATAGCCTCAGTTTTATAAAATAAAAAATTACAGAGAATTGTACGATGAGAATATACTTAACACCATTGAATTGTACATTTAAAAATAGTTGAGATGGTGTTATTTTCTTTTTACAACTTTAAAATAGCAGCACTCCCCCCCCAAAAAAAAAAAGATCACTTTTAAGCAGCTTCTAGAAACAGCAGTCTACACGGTCACTTATCTTCTCCATCCCAACTTGATCCAAAAGTTTGACTTTTCACTCTATTACATTTCATGAATACTCATAACCCATTTAACAATGAATTCTGAATAGCAAATTTTTCAATTCTTACATTATTTAATCTCCTTCGGATTTGTCTTTGATGACCTCACTGCTCAAAAACTGTTTCCTAATGACATTTCTCCTCATGTTTTTTTCTTCTTTCTTAGCAACTCCTTTAAAATATCATTATTTTCCAGGGGTTTATTCCATCTCCTTTAGGTTCTTTACACACTATCATGAGTGATGTTTATTCCTATAGCTCTGATGAACCCTGGCTCTCTCTCAGCCCAAAGCCTGTCTTTTGAGCTAAATATTGAAGCGCTCCCTGGGCATTTCGTCTCCATCTGGATGGCCTACAAGTAACTCACACTTAACCTATACTCTAAACTGAACTCACCATTTCCCTGGCCCTCTCTCCCAGGGTTTGTCCTTCTTTATTCCCATTATCCATCCTCCACCTGGCTTCTCTATGACTGAGAGTTGAAAATCCTACCTGGGTTCTGCACCTCTTCTGGCCAACCTCTGCGGTTACTAAAGGAGCCACACACTTCAGTTATCTGGAAGTCCAAATATTTTCTTCTTCCTCATGCTCCCAAATCTCTCTCTCTCTTTTTTTTTTTTTTTTTTTTAGAAACGGATTTTTTTAAATATATTTTTTAGTTGTAGATGGACACAATATCTTTATATTATTTATTTATTTTTATGTGGTGCTGAGGATCGAACCTAGTGCCTCACACATGCCAGGCAAATGTTCTACCACTGAGCCACAAGCCCAGCCCCCAAATCTCTTTTTGTTTGGGGTTTTTGCTTTGTTGTTCTTGTTTGTTTATTTTTGGTGCTGGAGATCAAACCCGTGTGCTAGGCAAATGCTCTGCCACTGAGCTACATCTCCAGCCCCATATCTCTAAATTCAATTGGTCACCAAGTGCTGGTGATTAGATCACTTCCTTCATGTCTTTTGTAGCAGTTTCTTGCCCTCCATTCCCACTGCCGATGGCATAGTGTCAGCCTCCCCACTTTGTGTATTGCTGCTTGTGATGTCTCCTTACACTACAACTAGTAACATTTTTTTTTCTTTCTTTCTTTTTTCTTTTCTTTTTTTTTTTTTTTTTTTTTGAGGGAGGAGGGAGTTACTGGGGTTTGAACCCAGTGGGTGTTCTACCACTGAGTTATATCCCCAACACTTTTTATTTTTTGAGATGGAATCTCAGAGTTGCTCAGTCTGGCCTTGAACTTTTGATCCTCCTGCCTCAGCCTCCTGAGTCACTAGGATTACAGGTGTGTGCCACTGTGCCTGGCTAGTTATTCTATTCCTGAAATGCAGCAATAGTCATATATTTGTAGTCCTATACATGCCAATTCTTCAAAATTCAGCTCAAATATAGCCTTCTCCAGAAAGTCTTACAGACCTTCTTCACTAGGGTTGCCCATACCAATACTGCACAGGACTACTTAAACTGAAAAAATATTTTTAATTTATTGTCAATATTTGGAACATGTTAATACTCAAAAAAGTGTTTATGGTTTATTTTAAATTCAAATTTAACATCCTGTATTTTTATTTGCTACCTACCTAGCAACCCTATTCTCAGCAATGTGTTCTTCCTTTTTATTTTTCCATATCACCTAAAATCGGTAAGCATCTCCAGGACAGAGACATGTCTCATCTCTACCTCCCCAGGATCTACATAGCACAAGGAATCATGTAATAAACATTTAACTAAAAGAATATAGCATTTTAGTGTTGACTTGTTTCTTCTAAGTTGTTTTTAACCTTTAGTCTCTGTATTGCTTCATAGTAATGATATTAAAGATAACAATGATACCACCTGTCTCAGGATTATAGTGACTATTACATGATATAAAAGAGCAGCATAATACATGGAAAGCTACCAGAAATACTACCATAATTTAACCACTCAGATTATCCTGGGTTGGGGTTGTAGCTTAAGGTAGAACAATTGACAAGTATTCAGAGAATCTGGGTTTGATTTCCAGCACCACAAAAAATAATAAATAAATTAATTAAAAACTAAAATGATTATTCTTTAGATAGGGCTTATATTTGTTAAGATTTGAAATAAATTTCTTTAGTAAATGTAAATTCACAAAGAGATTGGTAACCTAACCTAAGTTGGCAAAAAGGGAACAGGACTGTACTTTCCTTAAAAGGAAAAAAATTAAGCTTGTACTTTAAAAATGGTATGTCCCAAGTAGTATTGGTTCAGTATACTTAATGACATAAAATGAACTGTCAAGTCAAATAATAAATGATCCTAAGCAAAGGCAAAAGCTAATTTAAATAGTTATATATTACTATCTAATTGGAAACATGGCTCTAAATATCTTAAATCTGTTATATCTTAAGCTAGTTGCTTTAAGCAATAAACCATTAGCCCTAGAAATTGAATCTCAAAAGAGACTTAATAACATTTAGGGTCCCTTTTATCTTTTAATGCTTCCATTTTAAAAGGTGTGCTCCTGAATTAAAAATACGGAAGAAGCTTAAAGGAAAGAAAAAAAGTATGTTCCTTTAGTAGTCACCAAGGTCAGCTAGAAGTGGTGCAGGGCCTCACATGACCCAGTAGGACTTTGAACTTTCAGTCACAGAGGAGACAGTCAGCAGATCTCAGTATTAAACAATGTGGTTCTAAGAAATGCATAGGAGGGAAATATTCCTTTTTGCTTCTGGTTTTTCCTTTCTTTTAAGGAAAAACAAACAAAATAGGCTGTGTCAAGGGACTCTTACCTACAGAGTCAAACTGTGCAAGATTTCTTTATTGCTGGGTACCAAATAGGATTTACTGAAATCATGTATGAATTAGGGATTTCTATAATCAGAGAAAATCATAATGAATCATGTAACATATCAGGCAATCAGCTTGTTAGAAAAAGAAAAAAAGAAAAGGGTATTTCCAAGCACATCTGACTAGGGGTACTGGTTGCTGTCATTGTTAGAAAGCTACTTCTAAATAAAGAAGAGCCAAACAGTTCTCATTCCTTACAATTTATCTGCAAGTTGACCTTGGTTTTCTGGGTATATCATTCTATTCCAAACTTCTCCAAGTTTTAAAGGCCTATTATTCATTTCACTAGAATCAAGCCCTAAATATTAGGTGTGACTATGAAAAGTTTCATATTTTTTCTTCTTTTCAAGCCAGGGTCACACTGTGTTGTGTAGGTTGTTATTAATCTTGGTGAACTCCAGAGATCCTCCTGTTTCAGCTTCCTGAGTGGCTGGGATTACAGCTCCATGCTTTTATTAAAACTGAAAACAAAAGCCAGGCACAGTGGCATAGGTCCATAATCCCATCTGCTTGGGAGGCTGACATGGGGCATTGTTTGAGCTCACTGGGTTTGAGACCAGCCCCAGCAACACAGTGAGGCCTTGGATGGAAGGAAGGAAGGAAGGAAACAAGAAAGGAAGGACAGACAGAAAGAAGGAAAGAAGTGAGGAAAGAAATCTAAAACTGAAAACAATAAACTTGAATTCAATTTCAGATCAATGAACAATGTACAAACTTTATCTCACTTTTGGTTGTTAGTTTCCTAGAAGCTTAGATAAATTAAGATTTAGCATTACCCTAAATTTTTTAAAATATTTTTTTAGATGTTGATGGACTTTTATTTTACTCATTTATTTATATGCAGTGCTGAGAATGAAACCCAGTGCCTCACACATGCTAGGCAAGTGCTGTACCACTGAGCTACAACCCAGTCCACCCCAAATCTTTTTATTTTATTTTTTTATTGTAAACAAATGGGGTACAACTTGTTTCTCTGGTTGTACATGAAGTAGAGGCATGCCATTAGTGTAATCATACATTTACATAGGGTAATGGTGTTTGATTCATTCTGCTATTTTTCCTTCCCCCTCCACCCCTCCCACCCCTCTTTTCCCTCTATAAAGTCCCTCCTTCCTCCATTCTTGCCTCCCTCCCCCCCATTATGTATCATCATCCGCTTATCAGCGAGATCATTCGTCCTTTGGTTTTTTTGAGATTGGCTTATCTCACTTAGCATGATATTCTCCAATTTCATTCATTTGCCTGCAAATGACATAATTTTATTATTCTTCATGGTGGAGTAATATTCCATTGTATATATATACCACAGTTTCTTTATCCATTCATCAACTGAAGGGCATCTAGGTTGGTTCCACAATTTGGATACTGTGAATTGAGCAGCTATGAACATTGATGTGGCTACATCACTGTAGTATGCTGATTGTAAGTCCTTTGGGTATAGGCCAAGGAGTGGGATAGCTGGGTCAAATGGTGGTTCCATTCCAAGTTTTCTGAGGAATCTCCACACTGCTTTTCAGAGTGGCTGCACTAATTTGCAGCCCCACCAGCAATGTATGAGTGTTCCTTTTCCCCCACATCCTCGCCAACACCTATTGTTGCTTGTATTCTTGATAATCGCCATTTTAATTGGGGTGAGATGGAATCTTAGGGTAGTTTTGATTTGCATTTCTCTTGTTACTAGAGATGTGGAACATTTTTTCATGTATCTGTTGATTGCTTGTATATCTTCTTCTGTGAAGTGTCTATTCATTTCCTTAGCTCATTTGTTGATTGGGTTATTTGTATTCTTGGTGTAGAGTTTTTTGAGTTCTTTATATGTTCTGGAGATTAGTGCTCTATCTGAAGTATGAGTGGCAAAAATTTTCTCCTACTCTGCAGGCTCTCTCTTCACATTGCTGATAGTTTCCTTTGCTGAGAGAAAGCTTTTTATTTTGAATCTATACCAGTTGATTCTTGCTTTTATTTCTTGTGCTTTGGGAGTACTGTTAAGGAAGTCTGATCCTAAGCCAACATGATGAAGATTTGAACCTACTTTTTCTTCTATAAGGTGCAGGGTCTCTGGTCTGATTCCAAGGTCATTGATCGATTTTGAGTTGATTTTTGTGCAGGGTGAGAGATAGGGGTTTAGTTTCATTCTGCTGCATATGGATTTTCAGTTTTCCCAGCACCATTTGTTGAACAGGCTGTCTTTTCTCCATTGCATGTTTTTAGCACCTTTGTCTAGTATGAGAAAACTGTATTTATTTGGTTTTGTGTCTGTATCCTCTATTCTCTACCATTGGTCTATCTGTCTGTTTTGGTGCCAATACCATGCCATTTTTGTTACTATTGCCTTGTAGTATAGTTGAAATTCTGATATTGCGATACCCCCTGCTTCACTCTTCCTGCTAAGGATTGCTTTAGCTATTCTGGGTTTCTTAATCTTCAGATGAATTTCATGATTGCTTACTCTATTTCTGTGAGGTACGTCATTGGGTTTTTAATTGGAATTGCATTGAATCTGTATAGCGCTTTTGGTAGTAGCACCCTAAATCTTTTAACAAAATCTACCCACTTACCCATACATCTCAGAGAAATAATACTAATATTCTATACTGATTTTCAATGCTGAGTAGAAGATACTTTTTTTTTTCAGTACTGGGGACTGAACCCAGGGCCTCTGCATGTTAGTCAAGTACTTTATATTGAGCTACATCACCAGTCCTCCATGCTTTTTTGGGGGGTGGGGTTACCAGGGATTGAACTCAGGAGCACTCAACCTCTGAGTCACATCTCCAGCCCTATTTTGTATTTTATTTAGGGACAGGGTCTCATTGAGTTGTTTTGCACCTCACTTTTGCTGAGGCTGGCTTTGAACTCACCATCCTCCTGCCTCAGCCTCCTGAGCCGCTGGGATTACAGGCATGTACCACCACGCCTGGCCCTCTGTCTTTTTAAAAAATTTATTTTTAGATAAGGTCTTACTAAGTTGCCTCAGGCTGGCTTCAAATTTACAATCCTCCTGCCTCATCCTCTCAATTAGCTTGGATTACAGGTATGTAGCACCACGTCTAGCTAGAAATATACTCAATTACTAAATTAGACTAATTCATACACAGTACATAAAATACATGTATCATTTGTTTGATGTTCTCAGTTTGTTTTAAAATTTTACCATATGGAGACAAAAGAGAAAAATATATTAATTTATAGACAACCAAAATTCCAACTAAGTCTAAGATTCAGTGGCTTGATTCTAGGTGTTGCTGGTTCAGTGTTAGCATTTAGCTCTCTGGGATAAAAGTGCCAAGCAAGCCTGGTTTATAATTAGGAAGAGAAAGAGTTTCCTTAGTGCCCTTCCAAATTCTTTCTATTCTATAAGGCCTAGAGTTGTATCTTCTCTACCAAGACTTTCTCTACTATGTTTCCTACAATGATCTCTATTCACTAAAGTCTTCTTTCTTTAAATTTTGTACTAAAATTACTTGTAGTACAAATTAGATCATTTTATCTTTTATCTTTATTATTTTTGATTCATTGTATACAAATGGGATACACCTTTCATTTCTCTGGTTGTACACAAAGTAGAGTCACACCATTCGTATAATCATACATGTACATAGAATAAAGATGTTTGTCTCATTCTATTATCCTTCCTTCCCCACCCCTCATTTCCCTCTACACAATCCATCCTTCCTCCATTCTTCCCTTGCTCCCTCCCCCAAATTATGTATCAACATCCACTTATCAGAAAAATCAGATCATTTTATCTTGATGTGATGTTCTTTTGATATGTCAACTTGGCTAGACTATAGTTTCCAGTTATTGAAGCAAACAATTTAGGTGTTGCTGTGAAGGTAATCTGTAGATGTGACTAAAGTCCATAATCACTTGACTTTAAGAGAGATTATCCTAGATAATCTGAGTAGGTCTAATTCAGGCAGTTGAAGGGCCTTAAGAACAATGTTGCAGCTTCTCTGGTGAAGAAATTCTGCTTATAGTCAGCATCTTCAGCCACGTCCCAGTTCCAGCCTGTCCTTTCTCACAGTCTACCATGTGGATTTCGTATGTGACCAGCCAATTCCTCCCAACAAACCTCTTTATATAGGTTTTGCTTCTTGGTAGCATATAATGTCGTGTGGTGTACATAGATATCTCATCTTCCCAGTTGAACTCAAGGGCAAGGAACTAGAGAAATACTAAGTAAATGAACTCATTCTATCCTCATGATACCTGTGAGGTATTATTAATCACCATTTTGCAAAGGTTAAGTAACTTGCCCAAGCTTGTATAGCTCAGAAGGCAAAGCTGGAACTCAAACCTGAAGTTCTTTTATTCCAATGCTTATGCCTTTAAGCACTACAATAGATAGGACCTCTCACAAAGAAATGGACAAAGGGGAAAAAAGAGACACACAGAGAAGAAAGTCATATAAGTCAAGATAAATCATGATTCTTAAATAGACTTAACACTGCCTTCTTAAACTCTGTTGGTAACCTTTGCTCCCTAACTCTTAAACAATAATCTCTGCATTGCTCAGGGGCAGAAACTCTAGTCAGGACAGCTAATAATTTTCTAGGAAAATCTCTGAATCACAATGTTATGGTTATAGCAATGGTAAATACTAGGGTACTTGCTCTAGGCCAGTGAAAATAAGTAAAGACCTTGAAAAAAAATTTTTTTTTAAATCTAGTAGATATGTCAGAGCATCATTCGGTGGTAGAAGGCCACATTAATTTGTTCAATTTCACTTTATCCTCATAAAACCTGCTATACAGGTAAGTCAGAGAGAGAGATACTTTCCTCACCTGTGAAATGGAGTTGAAGCAAGTCAGTGAAACAAAGTCACTTATTCAATCACAAGGTACATCACAAAAAGGGTGAGTCTGGTGTTTTGACTCCAGGTATTTCCTCCATAAACTGACATGATATGGTTGAGCTACTGGTAATTTAGAATTTCCTCATATGCAGTACCACTAATAGCTAACATTTAAAAACATGTGTTGTGGAAAAAGCAATAAGACAGACTTTCCTAAGCCACGCATGGAACCAATCACATTCCTCAAGCTTGCTCCACTCTCTGGGCATTTGCACTCACTGTCCTTACATGCCCAGTGCCCAGATTTTCACACAATTGCTTTCTTCTCACCAGGGTCCAATTCAAAATGCCTTCTTTTTCAGGAAGGTTTTTCCCAACGGCTCTGGTTAAGGCAGCATGCCCTAGCCTTTCTCCACTATATATTTCTGTTTCATCTTTTTTCATTGCACTTGTAAATATAACATGAGTTATTTATTTACTTGTTTTGGATTTTATTATGTACACTGCACTGTAAGAATGTAAGCTTCTTAAGGCATGAGCTCTGTATATCTTGCTTCCCACTGTATTCCTGGTATAATGACTAAGAAGTAGATCTTCAAGAAACTGTTGACTGACTGATACAGCTTCTAGAATAGATTACAATTTTTAAAATGATTGTTATATGGTAGTAGCTACCTTGAAAATAAATATTAAATTATTAAAAAATAGGGAAGAAAAAGAACTGGAGGAAAGTTAAAAGCAACACTGCCTACTCTCCAAGGGAAGAAAATAACCTACACTATAAATTTTAGTAAATAATATTTGTGGATCTTATTTTGGATCTCGGTGTCTATAATCTTCTCTAGTTTGCAAAGATGAAATTGATTGAGGAGTTTGAATGAAATCTGCTCAAAGCTTATACAGAGACTACTATAATCCTTTGCCAAACATGCTTTTGCTAAAAGTGGTTTTGAGATAATATGGTTTTACATTTATGTATCTAAAATTTCAAATTAGCAATCTTAATATAGGCTCTGGTTCAGTCAGTCCACTTAATAAAAGAACAGTCTATGTAGGAATACAGAGGAAAACAGACAACTGGTTTAGACTATACATTTCAAAACAAGAATTCCCAGGACCAGAAGAAAGTACAGACATTGCCATAATTTATGAAAATGCCAGGCAATTACTTAGGCAGATATTGCACCAACTTAAACATTAGAGAAACAAATTCAAAATATGCTTTTCATTTCATTTCATTTCATTTCATTTCAGGACCGTAAAGACTAATTCAGACTTTAAAAAGAGGTATAAGAGTTGAGGATTTAGCCTGGTGGTACAGCTCATGCTTAGCAAGTGCAAAGTCCCAAATTCAATCCCCAGGGGTAGGGGGAGGCATGATCTGTATAAAATGACACATATTGTTAGACTTTAAATATTTACATGAATGCTTCCCTGTTCTTCTTTTAATATTT
Organism: Sciurus carolinensis; assembly: GCF_902686445.1. Lineage (NCBI taxonomy): Eukaryota > Metazoa > Chordata > Mammalia > Rodentia > Sciuridae > Sciurus > Sciurus carolinensis. The sequence goes on along the minus strand of NC_062213.1, from coordinate 129,813,304 downwards.
TGTTTTAGTTGTAGGTGGACACGATACCTTTATTTTATTTTTATGTGGTGCTGAGGATTGAACCCAGGTCCTCACAAATGCTAGACGAGCACTCTATCACTGAGCCATAACCCCAGCCCTCCCTGTTCTTTTAACTTTCAATATCTTTATATTTTAGACATGTCTCTTAAAAATAGATTTTGATTTTTTTTAAATACAGTCTAACAATCTTTGTCTTTCAACTGAAACATCTGGTCTATTTATATTTAATTTAATTACCAACATTTGGGTTTAAACATATTATAGTTGGTGCCATCGTAAACCACCCAAATCTCCTCCAGACCTGAAGCACTCAGTCCCTTAACTGCTGGGAGTAGAGGTAGTAAATGGCTTTTATTGAGTCCCTTTTAGGACTGGCCCTCAGAGTCATGTCCCTTCCTACTGTTTATTTTGAGACAGGGTCTCACTAGGTTACCCAAGTTGGACTTGAACTTGTGATCCTCCTACCTCAGCAGGAGGGGATTATATTTACTGGAATTATAGGTGTGTACCACTGTGGGAAGCTGTCCTTATTTAAGAGAATCAGACTAGGCTGAGCCATGGGATGCAGAGGTCTGGCTTCTGGGAACTGCTGGGAAGCGTGGCACTGTGTGGGAGTGGTTCCCTGTCTCCTTCTAGAATTTTCCCCTATTCTGTCCATCACAGAAGTTCCTCCCCTTTGTCCCCTTTACCTGTATGTTATAAATAAAGGAGAGTTGGGCTAGTTGTTGTAAAAGGCCAGAGCTGGTATGGCCAGACCCGTCATGCTCCCTCTCATATAAAAAGAGTATTGGCTCTTGTGTGTTTATTGAGTAGATAAGTTTTTTGGGTAATAGAAAAACTGCCAACATCCTCCTCTAGCAGTTAACCCTTTTCTCCTCCACACGGGACGTGGCAGAGAGGACCCCCACATACCGCCATGCCCAATCTGAAATGTTTTGAATATCATGTCAGTGCACAAGAAGTTTTGGATTTTGGAACATTCTGGATTTCAAAGTATTTTGGATTTTGGATCAGGGGTGCTCAAGTTGTACTACATTTAATTTACCCACTCACTGAGAGAAAATTGGGTTATTTCTGTCTTTTGGCTATTGTGAATAATGCTACTATGAACACTGGTGTGCAAGTATCTGTTTGAATCACTGCTTTCCATTCTTCTGGTAGATACCTAGAAGTGAAGTTGTTGGATCATATGGTAATTCTATGCTTAATACTTCAAGGAATGTCCAAACCATCTTCCTGATCCTTTTTCACATATCAAAATTCTTTCTGAAATTATTCATTGTTTTTTCTCTTTCCTCTACTATTTGTCCTATTTAATTAAACATGAACATGAAATCCTTTTTGGAGGTCTCTAATATCCAAATCATCTGTGGATCTGCTTTTAGAGTCTTTGTTAATTTCTTGATTTGAAGGTCATATAATCTTGTCTTTTGGCATTCTCTATAATTTTTTTTAAGTTTTTTTTAGTTGTCAATGGATCTTTTATTTATTTATTTTTTTATTTATATGTGGTGCTAAGTATTGAACCCAGGGTTTCACACATGCCAGGCAAGTGCTCTACCACTGAGTCACAACTCCAGCCCTAATTTTTTTTAAATAATGCCTCTACACAGGGTTTCCCTTCCCTCTAAAGGCAGATACATTGATAGCTGATAACCTTTACAAACTTATGTGTCATGTTGAGTTGAAGCTGCGTTGTTGCTCTGGTAAAGCTTAAGTTACTTTTGGCTCATCCCCATTCCAAGTCATTTGGAGTTTTTACCTGAGAGCCTGGCATTCACTGGGGCTTCTTCCTCCAGCAGATTCATAACTCTAATCTCTATGAGACCACCAAAACATGTACTCTGCTTTCCAGTGAAATTTTAGACTCTCATTCTGAAAAATCCCAGAAATTGGAAATGAAGTGCCTCCAATTTTCTACAAAGGCTCTGTCAGTTTCTTGTCCCCACAGTGGCTCTTTGGTAGTACATACAGTCATGCATCACTAACAACTGGGATATTTCTGAGAAGTGCATGATTTGGTGGTTTCATCATTGCATACATCATAGAATGTACTTACACAAACCTAGATGTTACAGCTGCTACACACCTAGGCTATATGGCATATACCATCACATGGTCTGTCATTGATGAAAATGTCCTTATGCCCCACATAACTGAGTTCTGCTTCTTAGACCCCTGTCCATGCACAGAATTAGCAAATTCCTCCAGGGTAAAAGAGGTTACAAAAACCAGCTCACCATTCTGAAATTCAGTTCCCCTTTATTCCTGGTATTTGGCCTTCAGGGTCTCAGCCTAAAGTATGGTGAGCCACGTTTCTCACTCTTGGTTAGATTGGAATTAGATTTTTATTTCCTAGCCCCAACATAAGACTGTGTATTTCAGGGAATACATTTCCAGGGTAAGCAGTCACAGAAACTAAATTTACCTTTCTCGAATATTATTCTCTCTCAGATCTTTTTTTAAAAATACTTTTAAAATTGTTGATGGACATTTATTTATTTATTTATTTATTTATTTATTTATTTATTTATGTGTGGTGCTGAGAATTGAACCTAGTGCTTCACACATGCTAGGCAAGTACTCTAACACTGAGCTACAACCCCAGCCCTCTCTCCCAGATCTTGAAGTAATTCCTCACTAACATGTTAGTTCTTTGCAGCTTTAAAATACACTTTAAAATATTTTTTCTGCTTGTTCTTTAGTTCTGAACTCATAGTTTCTATGCAATGTTAGCATTATCTTAGGTTATTACGATTGTCCTTAGTAACAACAGTTACGGTAGATTTTAAAGACATAATCTCAAATGCAGAGTAACTACAAATATTTTTAAAGTCAGTCTTAGGAAAATAAGGTACTTTAGACTCAGAAAGCTTTTTCATTAGTTTCAAGTTTCAATAAGATAACCATCCAATTATGCTAGAATTAGACTCTGTTTCCATTTCTTATAAATTAAGGGGAAATTAAATTAAAGCAAAAATGAGGCACTTCAACTAAAATTCATTTGTGACAGAATCTGTACCAATATGTGCCTTACATTTTATAAAATGTTGTACCAATACGAGATATTTAAAATTGTATCCATTTAATTTTGGCTTAATCCCTTAGAATAGTATTCCTAATATCACCAGATGATGTTAACGGGCCTTCCTGGAAAGGCGACGGTGGGGATGTATTTTTTTCTAATCAAGTGCATTTGCTCTCTCTTGGAAAAGCATAACACACATTACTATATTAAAGACCTTGAGAAGTATTCAGTAAAGCCAGCTATTTACTTTTGTTTAGCCCTATGTTTCTAAATATTTCTAACCAGGAAAATATTTTATCCATGGAATAACAAACCCGCCTTTTTTTTGGGTGCTGGGGATGGAACCCAGGGCCTCGTGAGTGTCAGGCAAGTGCTCTACCACTGAGACACACATTCAACCCTGTGATACCTATTAATGTGCCCAAAGGTAACTGGTTTGAGAAAGGTTGCCTAGTGGAAGGGAAATACACATTTCAAATAATTTTGGTAATTTGCACATGATTATAAATGATTGCAAAACTCCTCCTTCCTCCTTTACTGAAGGTGGGTTGACGAGTTTTGTGGCTTTTTGTTAGCTTACCTAGGTGCACCTCCTTTGTCGGTCTTTTCAGAATAGGGTAGGAGAAAAAGTGTGAGCTTTATATAGAAACAGAATTGGATCAAATTCTGGCTCCATCATCTTGGGAAAATTATTTTCTCTCTCTGGGTCATATTTCTTATTTGTAAAATGGGCTTGGGGGATTTCCATAGTATTAATTTAAGGATTAATGAACATGTGAAATGCCTAGTACATCAACTGGTTCCAGAGGTTCTTCCTATCTTAAAATTCTTCAAGGATCCAGAATAGTCAATTGAAACAGACATAGGTCTGATGTCTTTGAACCTCGATTTGAAACACTTTAGTAATTTGTTCCCCTGCTTCTTATATTAGTAATTCCTGCCTTGTCTATTTAAGAAATTTATAATATTCCTGAATAATGGTTTTTTAATCTTAACTGAGAGAGTCCCTGGTGTTAAACTGATTTTTATTTTTTATTTTTTGGAACTTTGGCAAGTATCAGGCCTCCCTGACTTACGTTGCCATAACACTTGTTATCCTAACATTTATCTCACCTTACTGTGATCACTCTTTTCTTCCCTGCTTGACTACAAACTCTGTAAGGTCAAAGACATCTTGTTCCCTAAATGCACCCACCTAGCACCACTGGCCTGGGCAAAGAGTCACATTCAATAATTGTAGAACCTAATAATTTACAATCATTGGAATCTCCCAAATCACTATTATTAGAAATATAATTCTATGGGCTGGGGGTATGACTTAATGATACAGCACCTGCTCAGAATGCACAAAGCATTGGGTTTGAGCCCCAGCATCAGAAAAGCAAAAGAAAACAATATACATATACATATATATATATATATATGTATATATATACATATATTTATGCATATATATACATATATATATGTATTTATATGTATACACACACATACACATATATATTTACACATGTATACAAAATTCTGAGATGAAGTGTTTTCATATTATTTATATTAGAAGCTATTGGTAGAAAGCAAGGAGTTAAATTTACTTGAAATCCTCAAACATTTAAAATATAAATGCTATGGAACCAATAAGTACTAATATAAATTGTAGACTGGTAGTGATTTTCCTGAGATATATCAAATCACTAGGATAGAAATCAAGTAACAAACTTACGTGTTTTAGATAAATTTTGGGATTTGAGAATAACTTCATTTATTTAAAATATATGTTCCAAAAAGGCTGCATGTAAAAAGTACTTTTATAAACATAAGAAAAGAATCTGGTTGGGTATTGGTGGCTTATGCCTGTAGTCTCAGCTTACTTGGAAGGCTGAAGCAGGAGGAGCACAAGTATGAGGCCAGCCTGGGCAACTTAGTGAGACCTTGTCTCAAAATTTTACAAAAGGGCTATAGCTATTGCTATCGCTCAGTGATAAAGTGTTTGTTCAGCATGCACAAGTCCCTGGGTTCAATCCCCAGTACAAAAAGAAAAGAAAAATTCATCAAATTAGAATAAACTAAACTTCCAATATATCTAAAAACAAACATCCTTTTTTGTAAATGAGGATACTCCCATGCTAACTTATCTACATTTTTGTATTTAAATTTCTGAATACTGTATTTTTCAAAGTGGGAAATATTCCTGGCTGGGTCATATTAATAAGTTAAGAAATTCAGCACAACTCTAACATCAAATTAATTTTCATTTTTGAAAACAAGTATTAGTAAGTATATAATAAATCTAGTGTGTCATTAAGAGACTTTCAGAAACCTTGAAAATTTAAAATACTTACTATTATTTTCTTACAGTCCTTTCCTCTGCATAGTTCTGTATAGGTAGAATACTGCACATATATAATCCAGCTTCCAACAAAAACCACCAACCAGGAAAAGAAAAGGTATTTCATCCGCACATATGAGAAACGAGCCTGTGAGTAAAAGAACACATAACGATCATTCATTCAGCACCAAGTCAGCATTCACTGTCCTAGGATGTGATTTTCCCCCTTGGAATCACACAGTATATATTCTAAGGCTTTCATATGGCAATCTTAGAACAAAGTACACTTTCACCCTATCTGAACAGCACTGGTCTTAGAAAAGGAAGCTCCTTGGTCCTGCCAAGGAAAAGGAGAACAAAATATCCTTTAAGAAGTATAACCTTTCAAATACCACCATCATCAAAAGCTACTTATTAAGCCGAAGCACTTGTGCCATGCACCAGTGTAAGATCAGGTAAAAACAGATACAATTCCCATTTACTAGAAGCATACAAAAGATGGCTTCAGATTAAGAATTTTAAGTGTGAATAATCATGATAAAAATATCTTTTCAAGAAATAAGAACAAAGAATGGTTATTTGTCTAATGTCTCATAGTGACAACCAGAATATGAAATCAGAATCCACAGACTTTCCTATTTCCCTATTGTATTCACCAGGGCTTTCGGGCCCTTTTAGTCAACCAACCGAATGTTAATAGATATTCTGAAAACTGAGGAGAATGTTTTAACCATGAAAAGAGAAATAAATGGAGAAGGATTAAGACATATCCAGAGTAAATTACTCCTTGTAATGTCAACTTGTGAAGCCACACAATGGGATCTTCTTTGCATTGTTTGGCTTCCCTTGCTCTGGTATCTAATTGCAGCTTGGGCCAGTTGGTGCCTTTTCTCCATCAACCCCACATCAAACAATTTAATCTTCAAAAGTGATAGTTGGTCAACAATTTGGCATTAGTGTTGGGGTCTGGAGCTCCAATAGTCGGATTTTATAAACAGTAGAACTGAGGATTATGGAGAGAATTGAGCAGAATGAATTAAAGATACGTAAACAAACAATGAAAACCTAGTTTTGCTTTTACAATCACGAGCCAGTTTCTCACATTGGAAAACAGTAGGTCACTGTGAGCACTGTGAGCTCGCAAAGAAAGCAAAAGAGATGAAAGAGCCATAAGTGCACCTGCAGAAGACAATGGCTGCAAAGGAAAAATCAACTCAGGAAATACCGAATTCTGTTGGCCCTATTTGTGGTTTAGCTATCTGCCTTTGTGAGGTTAACAGATGGTGAAGCCTAGTCCCCAAAGTTGAGTATAATGAATTCAGTTACATGGTGGGTTTTTGAGCTTTATCATTAAAAATTTAAAGGGTTTTTAATGCACATTTTTATATAGCTCCAAATGAATCCAGTAAAAAATTCAGATAGAATTCTACATTGAGTCACATAAATAACAATGGGATATATACTGAGGGGGTTGTTTAAAATACATCTGGGGGCTGGGGATATAGCTCAGTTGGTAGAGTGCTTGCCTTGCAAGCACAAGGCCCTGGGTTCAATACCCAGCACCACAAAAAAAAAAAAAAAAAAAAATACATCTAAAGGTCAGGTGTGGTAGCGCATGCCTGTAATCCCAGCTACTCCAGAGCCTGAGACAGGAGGATAACAAGTTTGAGGTCAGCCTTGGCAACTTAGTGAGACCCTGTCTAAAATATAAAATAAAAAGGACTGGGGATGTAGTTCAGGGCAGAGCACCCCCGGGGTTCAATCTCCAGTAACACACACACACACACACACACACACACACACACACACACACAATAAGACTACTTGGCTCTATGAAGAGATTTGTTCATAAGACAGAAATTGGTATGGTATTATGAGGCTTATTAAATAAGATTAAATAATGCCTACAGAACATAAGCACCTTGCTGGGTATATAGTAAAAATTCAGTGAATGTCACCTAAATCAATTTAAGTCACTAAGCAAGAGGCTAACAATGCTGCCATTGGCAATTGCCTTGTTTTTAGACTTGCCAAAAAGAAAACGGAATCTGAATCTGATCAAGCCTTTCTTTAGCTGCAACTGCCAGTGTACAGGAAACAGTGGGGGCAGACAGAGAAACGCAAGTGACACTACCAGACAAACTCCAGGCTGTTGGAAAACACATAATATAAACAACACAGTTTTTTCAACAACTAAATTAGGAGGGGTAGGAGGGGTAGGGAGGGAAGGAGGAGAAGCTTAAAGATTAGAAAATATTTAAGAAATATATCAAATAATCACAAGGTGTGAATCTTTTTGGAGTCCTGATTCAAATGAAAATCTGAGAATCAATTCCCCAGAACCGAAAAAAAAAAATTTAAAAAATAGAAAATGACATTTGTGAGACAATTCAAAATTGGAAGAATGACAGGATACTTGATGCTTTTAAGAGATTATTTTAATTTGTTAGATGTGATAATGGTTCTATGGTCCTATTTATATATTTTGCTTCTCTTTCATCAAGCTATGTTCCTCTACTTCCTCTGGCACATGTTTGAACTGAAGGACACCCACCAGTTGACTTGCCTGAGGAGTGCCTGTCATGATACAAATGCCAAAAATTTTGTAGAGGAAGTTAGATTAATGATGTTCCCAGCAGGGCACTGGGCATCTCCTGTTGTAGGCATAATGACAAAAGTAGTGAAACACATTTTTATTTCAGCAGGCCATGGAAAACTGCTGTGATCTGGGGGTAACATAAAATAGTATAAAAGACCTTCATGTGTCCTTTCCTATCTGCAGATCCTTATGTTTTAAAAATAATGATTAACCCAACAGCCATAAATTACACTTGTAACTATTAAGTAATTTTATTTTCCCCATGTGGCACCGGCTAAAATGTTTCTAGTCATCTGTTCTATACCAATTACCTAGACAATCTAGTCTTTGATTAAGATATGCAGTCTGACATTTTTGGTTGTGCTGATCTATCCAAAATTACTGCATAGCAGTTTTTTTTTATTCTGATTTTGTGCCTAGCTACTAATGGTATATTCCTTTATTCCAAATTATGCTCCTAAAAAGCATAATACAATTTCAGTAAATACACTAGAGCTGTGAATCTCAAGTGGAGTCGAATTTGCCTGGTGGTGGTGGGGCACTTGGCAGTGTCAGACATTTTTGTTTTCATAACTGGGTATCACTATTGGAATCTTGTGGTAAAGGCCAGAGATGCTGTTAAACACATTGCAATGCATGGTACATCCCCACACAACAAAGCAGAAATCAGCCTAAAATGTCAGTAGTGCTGTGCTTGAGAAACTCTTTATTACGGTCACACAATGAAATGAAAACAAAAATTATGAGGTTGAAAGAATCAAATTTTTATGACACTATCATTTTATTTCAAACTAGTCTTTAATGTATAAACTATTACCAATTTAAAAAATCTTGTAAAATCAGTCTGGAAACAACAGAACTAGTTCTTTATGTCTAGAATTATTGCCAATCTCTTATTCTAAATAAAGAATAATCTCCAGTGGAGATGGAAAATATACACACAATGAAACAAACTTTCTCGATTCCACTCTGAAGAACAGTGGTGACTTTTCTTCTTTTTAAATATTTCCTGGTTCCACTGTGGTGACTTTTTTTCTGAGACAAATCTGAAAACCTTTTATTTTGTTTACATAATTTTTCATTGTTTTAAAAATAGGCAGAAAGAGATAACTCTCCAAAATGTAGCCATTTAAAACTATTTTTCTTATCTATTTTTTGTATACAATATCTTTCATAAACATGTAAGGCACAAAGTCCTGTTTACTTTACCCCTACTACTTACTATACAAATGTTCTTAATTTTGAGAACTGGGAAAGAAAAATATTTGTGATTTCATTCAATTTTGTCCACAAATATTTTGCTTAACACATTTAGTGGACCTGAACACTCAGAAAACAGCAAATTGATAAATTTTAAAAAAGAGCTGTGGATGTAGTCCAGTGGTATAGCGCTTGCCTAATATGTTGGAGGCCCTGAGTTCAACACCCAGTATTACAAAAACAAAACTTAGACATGTGTTTACCCCTTTTACTCAAGTTTTTCAATTATGAGCATGCTGAAACAATCTTCATTTTTTTTCTTACTGTTATACTGACCACATCCCCCTGCTGTGGATTGAACCACTGCCTCAGGAATGCTAGGTAAGCACTCTACCCCTGCACTATATCCCCAGCCCTAGCTTGCTGACTTTCATGGCATATTTAGGAGTATCCTTGTTGGAAAAAAAATAGTTAAAATTTATTTACCCATATAACTTTTCTCAAATAACTTTTACCATTTTCTTTAAATAAATTAGATTTTTATAGTAGTAATACTTTTGAAAAATTGCTAGCTGAAAAAGAACAGGTTGAAGGAAAACACTCAATAAGGCAAACATTTTCTACATGTCATAATGAATGCAGATAAATTTTATTGGGAATGGATCCTGGTGCCCTTATTTTAAAGGGTGCCTCGCTGCCAGTGGAGGGCAATTGGAAAATCATTATGAAGATCTAAATGTATCAAATTTAAATTAAAAAAAATCTTTTGGTACTAGAGACTGAACCTAGGGGCACTTTAAGACTGAATTATATCCCTAGTCTTTTTTATTTTTTATTTTGAGTCAGGGTCTTGCCAAGTTGCTGAGGCTGGCTTTGAACTTGAGATCCTCCTGCCTCAGCCTCCTAAGTCTCTGGGATTACAGGTGTGCCCCAGAACTCCAGAAATAAAATTTCAACAAGGAGTCAAGGAGCTGATTCATATTATGCTTACAGGCTGACAGCATAAAAAAATGCCAGATCACTTGGGGAATTCAATGCACAGGGTGATTCTCAGGCCTGTGGCTAGGCTCAAGAGTAAAATACTTTTTCAAAGAAGTGTCACAGAATGGGAAAATTCTCATGATATATTAAGTGAAAAGATCAGCTTTCAAAATAGCAAGTATAGTATGTTCCCAATTTTGCTTTTAAAAAGAGAAGATCACCAACAAATTTTAGAAATTTCAAGGAAATAAGCTAAAACGTCAAAGATGGTTATCTCAGACAGTCTAAAATGGGGTCTGGGCTTGTGGTTTAGTGGTAGTACACTTGCCTAGCATGTGTGAAGCATTGGGTTCGATCCTTAGCACCACATAGAAATAAATAAATAAAATAAAGGTATTGTATCCATCTAATACTAAATTTTTTTTCAAAAAAAGTCTAGAGTGGTAGGATTATGGGTTTTAATTTTTCTTCTCTATTCCATAAATTTTATATGAATTACATAATACATAAATGAACATGTATTAATTTCCTAATCAGAAAAAACATATTTGTATGTGTTTAGTATATTCAAAAATATATCTCTAGATCTAGAAGTCTCTTGATTGATTTAAATTTTTTATGTGAAATATTCATAAAGAATTGTTTAATGTACATAAATATAGCTTAAATGATAACTATTAGGCAAATACCTATGTATCTATCAGTTGAGTTAAAAAATAGAATTTCATAGTACTTTCACCAACTCCATCGGCTGCTCCCCCATAAAGGGTTAGTTAACTTGTTCCTGGCTACCATGGTACTTATGTATATGCTTTTCTAAGTAGTTTAAACACTGATCATGTATCCCTAACACGTGGAGTTTGATGTTGATTGCTCTTGAACTTTACATGAACAGATGCACATGATACGTAGTCCACTTTGACTTGCATCCTTCTCTCCGCATTATGTGATTTGTCCATGCTGATACATATAGCCAGTCTGCTAATTTTCTTTGCTCTACAGTGTTCATTGATTTTTCAGTAAATAAAATACACAATATGTAAATTTTAAAGGGTATACTTCTCAAGCTCTGTCAAAATGACAGCACACACACACATACAAAATATGAAGCTGAACTCTACATATCAGGCAATGCATGAGATCCTCTGTGTATCTCACACATTCCGTGCAATGTTCCTAGAAACCATGGACATAGAAACTATGAGAAAGTATTGTTCAACCACATGCTGATACAATATTAATCTCAGAATGATTAAAGGCTCTAAATCAGTTTGCCAGGAGGAAGTCTAAAGGTATTATAAAAAAAGGGTCATGGACCTGTCCTGGGGTGGGTATAATTTTAGTTCTTAGCCAATGAGGAAGTGACTTTTCCCAACAAAATTTGAAGACTCTAAAATCCTCTCTTTGCTGCTACTTAGAGAACAAAGGCCAAGCATATATTAAAGAGAGGTACAAAGTCAAAAACAAAACAAAACAAAACAAAACAAAAAACAGAACAGCTGTGTGTGGTGTCACATGCTTGTAATCTGAGCTTCCCAAGAAGCTGAAGCAGGAGGATCACAAGTTTGAGGACAACCTCAGCAATGTAGTGAGACCCTTTCTCAAAGTAAAATTTAAAAAGAGCTGGGCATTTAGCTCCATGGTAAAGCATCCCTAGGTTCAATACCCAGTACCAAAATAAAAAACAACAAACCAAACCAAACAAACAGAAACAAAAAACTGGTCAAAGCTACCCCCAATGTTTAAAAGAAAGCATACAGAAGGCTTTTATGAACAAGTAGACAGCAGCATCTGACATGGAATATGGAGGGGTGGGGAGGCATAGCCTCCATTAGCAATCTACATATAAAGAATGCTAGCATTTGTAATTGCAGACAAGAAGAACTTGGTCACAGGATTTTCAACACCCTAGAGCAGAAAGACAAGGAGTAAGAAAGCCGAGTTCTGATTTTCCATTGCTGAATAGTAACCATCCCCCAAATTACAGACATATCAACAATTTATCTCTCACAGTTCTGAGGAAGACTAGAGTAAGACAGTTCTCTAAGTTTCTCAAGCATTTGTTTCAAGGGCTGGGGTCCACTGAAGAAGGACTGGCTGACTTGGGTGTGCTGATGGCTTTCTCATTCATATGTTCAAACCCTTGGCTGGGGCAGCAGGAATGCTTCATGTGGCTGACTGAACTGCAGAGCATGGCAGTCTCATGGTGGTCAGACTTCTTACATGATAGCTGACTTTGCACAGAGAAGTCCAAGACAATAAGGTGAAGCTGTATCATTTATTTCTGCAGTATTCTTTAGGTTAGACAGGGCCAGTGCAGAATGAATACAGGAGATGACAACATGAGGGAGTGACTCCCAGGAGGCCATGGACAGACAGAGTCCATTAATAGCACTTGTAGTTGTACATATTTATGCTTAAGTCAACTGAATACAGTTCTCATTCATATCATGGGCTCCATAACTATCAATAAATCCTTTGTTGTTTAAATCCAATTTAAACAACTCCTTGAAATATGATTATAATAGGGTTGATGTTACTTTATTTTTTAAGTTAAGATTCCAGCACTCAGAATGGGCAAGTTGGGCATCTATTTCCCCCTTTTCACAGACTCAGATACCAATGGATTTAGAACTTATTAAAACATACAATTGTCACATGCAAATCTTTAGTGAGAATCCTGATTGGCAATTAAATTCACTGACTAAAAATAAAGGTAAGCTATTTTTTACCTAAACTTAATGGTTAAGATGTATGGTCCTTTCATACTTTAGATTCTGTAGCATATTTTAGAGCAAAATTGATTTGAGGTAGTTAATTCTAAGATTGTATAACCTAATTAATATAACAATTTTCAATGCAGCTTAGACTCTTAGAATATCCAGAGGCTAACTGAGCATAATTTACACAAAACTTGATGATTATAAAGTGTTTTTAAAAATAAATTAACTTTAATTGCCAATAATCTGTAAGACTGATAAAGGAGGTTGTGGGAAATTCTTTTCTGCCTTTATTGATGTGACTTCTAGACCTAATGGTAATTATACACTGAAACCTAATCTCCCTTTGCTAGATAAGAGAAGCTGGCATTCATGTGTAAGATGGCCAGGGAAGGAGTGGAGCAGTTGTCCACTTCTGTGTATCAGCATTTAAGGACTGTTAGTTGCTCAGGAGAATGTAGTTCCAAAAGAGCTACTGTTCGTACAACCTGAGAGTCAGGGTTGTTATTCCCATTGGTTGTAAACAATGGCATTCTAGAATATAATAACTATTCTTTAATGTAAAAACAAAAAACAACAACACTGGAAAGTGTCCATCTAGTCCATTGTCATCAGTCATCCCTGAAGTAAGCAAACTCTAAATCTGTTAAGCAATTAAACATATATGGTACATAGAATGATTACATCAAAGCTAAAAGAGTCCTTAGTGAACTTTTAAGTACTTCAGTACCACATAACTATGTATGCCCAGTGGAAAATAAGGAAATATATAGTGGGATATGGTGGTGAATGCCTATAATCCCAGTGACTCAGGAGGCCAAGGCAGGAGGATCTCAGGTTGAAGACCAAGCCTTGGCAGCTTAGTGAGCCCTAAACAACTTGGTGAGGCCCTGTCTCAAAATTAAAAATATAAAAGGATTGGAGATGTGGCTTAGTGGTTAAGCACACTTGGGTTCAATCCTCAGTATTAAAAAAAAAAAAAGAAAGAAAGAAATGCAATAAAAAGGTAAATGATTCAGTTTGATATATTTCTTTTCCAGTTGGTTTCCATGTATGTGCATATATAAAACAAATTGGAATCATATGATAAATATAATTTCTCTCTTTACTTAACATAAACTTTCTCCTTTATTATTCCCAATATTGTGTTTTAATAATAATGGCAAACACCATTAATGAGAAACAATATTTATTAGTGCTACTCTGTGCCTGGAACTGTTATAAATACTTCCTGTATATTGTTTAACGTAATCCTCATAAAAACTCGATGAGTTGCTATGGTAAATAAATTGGAAACTGGAAAACTGTGGTCCACAAGCCAAATAAGTGTGCCACCTGGGTTTGTATGCACAGTTTTATTGGAATATGGTCACCTATTTGTTGATATATTATCTAAGGCTGCTCACATGCTACAATAGTAGAAATGAGTGGTTCTGAGTGGTTCTCTGTTCTAACAGAGACCACTGGCTAACAGAGCCATAGATATTTATTGTCTGACTCTATATAGAAATAGTATTGCAGATCCCTGAATTGTTTAATAAATACTCATTCTTTGTCTCACATTCCCTGCCTCATTGTTTTGGGCTTAGCTACGTGATTTAGTTTGGCCAATACTGGTTAGTAAATGCAATGCAAAGAAAAATGCACCACTGGACTTGCCCTCTCACTTAAGACACTACTTATAGAACAGGTTCTTGGTAGTCTACTGATCCCAGGCAGCCCACCTAAACCAAACCAATGTCCCAGAGTCATGCTCAGCCCAGCTAACATGTGGATACGTAAGTGATAAATAAATGCTAATTGTGTGCCCTTGAGTTTGGGGGAAATGTGTTATGTAGCATTGCTGTGAAACTAACTGATCCTGGAGAGGACTACTATTCCCTTACAAAAATTCTGAGAAGGGACTATTTCTCACACAGAGAAACTGTCTTAAAGACAAAGAAACCAAGAAACACACAAAGTAAGGCTATACTAATTATAAGTATGAAAACCAGGATTTGAATTGAGGCAACCTGTCTTCTGAGCCTGTAGTCACTGTGTTCAATACATAAATATTTACCTGAGCATTTGATTATTTCTTCAGGAGAGATTTCAGTAAGTGAAATTTCTAGGTCAAAATCTATCAGTTTTAAGAGGTTTACGATAACATTGTTTCCCCAAAACTTATAACAATTAACATTCACTGCTTTTTCAAATGCACTTATTTCACCTTCTTCAGCATCCAATTATATAGGGTAATAACCGTTTTAGTTTCATTTCTTTGACAATGGTCTTGACATTTTAAAATATGCTCAGTGAATCTTTAACACCACACCTGACAAAAGACCAGGATACCCAGACAAGTGGGGCACTAAACAGAACAAGTGAATGACCTCAGGACTTCTAAAATGCAAAATGTCAGCGTTATATCTAGGAAATTTATTTCAAAGTGATTATAAAAGGCAGGAGAGCTAGTCAAATTTTAAAGTACCTCCAAGGTAGGGATGACTTAGGTCAGCTTCAGATATCTTAAAACCTACCAAGGCTGAATTCTTTGGGCTTGACCAAGAATAATTAAAACACAAAGGAATCTAAGATGAACCTTCAAGTTACGTGGGTCTGCTAAATAGGAAATACGGCCTTAAACTGCCCATATTCAGTATTGCAGAAAATAGAGGCTCCTGCTGAGAGTGAACATCACTATTATCCTTCTATCCTCTTTTGGGTTTGATAGTAAAATGTTAATAGTTGCAACACGTTTTAGAAAAGTCTAAAAACTCTGGATTGGTAAAGTTCTATTTTGAAAATATTACAAATCATTTAACCAGATGGCCATCTCTAATTTTGGAATTTCTCAGACAGGTGTTGATCCAAAATTGCCTTCACATTTCTCAAATTCCAAAGAAAGCTAAAAACAAAACAAAGCCTATAGAAAATGCTTCAGAGACAAATGGCAGCTGTTTTGATCATAGCAATGTTTACTTAGAAGGAAAGGAACTGATTTACAAAGAAAACGCACTGAGACACAGCAGGGAGTTGAGGCACTTTCCACACTGGGTTATTTACTGCAACCCAAGTACTTAGAAAAATAACAGGCTTCACTTTGCCAGATTGTAGAATGCTGAAAAAATAACTGCCCCAAAATCCTCATGAAAATATACTGATAGAATTCCCTATGGCACTTATAATAACAAATATCTTGTTATGGTTTGGATATGAGGTGTCCCCGAAAAGCTCACGTGTAAGGCAATGCAGGAATGTTCAGAGGTGAAGTGATTAGATTATAAGAGCTGTAACCTAATTGATGGATTAATTAATTTAGTGGATTAATAAATTGAAAGGACTACTGTATTGGGTGGTAACTGTAGGCAGGTAGGGTGTGACTAGAGAAAGTAGGTCACTAGGGGCATGCCTTTGTGTTTATATTTTATCTCTGATGAGTGGAGTTCTCTCTCTCTGCTTCTTAGTGGCCATGTCCCAAGCTGCTTTCCTCCTCCATACCTTTCTGCCATGATATTCTGCCTCATCTCAGGTTCAGAGTACTGGAGCCTGCAGATTATGGACTGAAACTTCTGAGCTCAAGATAAACTTCTTCCCCTCTAAGTTGTTCTTGTCAGTTATTTTGGTCACAGCAATGAAAAGCTGACTAACACATTTGTAAATGCTGTTTCAAGTGACAATTGCTACAAATCTCTTAAATATGCAGCATATATCTGATATAAAAAAGACATCAGTGGATTATAAAAATTGTACCAAAGATTAAGGTAACTTGAAACTATCTTAAATGCAAGTTTCTCTTTCACTACCCCTACCCTTCCATATTTCCTAAAATTACTAGATATTAATATATGGATCATCATATGGCCTTATATTAAATCAAAGATTAACTCTAAAGCAGAATTAGAGCAGTTTTGAAACTATAAATTAACCTAAATTGTGAGTCTAAAGTATTTCTATCATAATTAATGGGTATCTTAAATAGAAAAATCAGCAAATATTTTCCTGTCAATTTAAAATGAACTTAATAGTAAAAGTTTTATAGCTTAAGGACAGGGGAATGTAGCTCGTTGGTAGAGCGCTTGCCTAGCATGTGTCGAGGCCTTAGGTAGGTTTGATCCCTAGCACTGTAATTAAAAAAAAAAGAAAAAGAAAAAGAAAGAAAAGAGAAGGAAAAAAAGTTATACTTTAACAGAAAAGCCAAAGTTAATCACCACACACCACAGACAGTTCCTATATTTTAGAACAGTTCTATTTCAATACTACCAATAAATTATTCTTAAGATTTGGAGCGATTTTCCGTTTTATTCTGGGAGCATTAAAATAGTTTTAAAAATTAAATTAGAACAGTGGTTGCTTTGGTGGGTAACTGAATGGATAGGGTCACGAGAGAAATTTCTAGAGAGGTAGAAATGTTCTGTCTTCATAGAGGTACAGGTTACACTAGTGAATGTATTTATCAACTCTGATCAAACTGTACAATTTAAAACTAGAGCACTTTACTGTATATAAATTATATCTCAGTGAGAAAAATTTAAAAATATATCAAGTACTGGATTACTACTAGATTAAAAATCTCAAATACTGAAAGGCTGGCGTTTTGGCAGTGACAAAGAGAAAAAAGAAGGGATGAAAGGAAGTAGAACGAACAGGATTTCTTGGTTTAATGAATCTGGGGCTGACGGTGAGGGATAACCCAACTAGGACTCCCAGGTTTCTGGCTTGGGCACCTGGGTGGATGGTGCCATTCCTAAAAGAGGGAGCCCTGGAGGACAAAAACATGGGGGCAGGATGTTATCCCGTGAGTTCAGTTTTGCACATGTTGAGACAGAAGAGTCTGAGAGTTTTGCACAGGTGATATTTAGGAGGCCGGTGGATGTATAGGTTGATGGCTAAGAAAAGAGGTCAGAATTGGAGATAGAGAAGTTTGGGAGTCACAGGAATATAACTGATAAGGACAACGGGGAGGAGCAAAAAGGGTAGAAGAAAACCAAAATGGTGTTAACAGGTAAATCATGGAAAGAATTTTAAGAAGCAGAGAACAGTCAATGGTGTCAAAGGCTGGAAACCAGAAGGCATCCACTTGATTTCGTGACCAGGAAGTCACTGTTGACCTTGACAAGAGCAACTTCATGAGAGACAAGGCAGACTGGAGTAGACTGAAGAGTAGGAGGTGTGAAGATAAAGACAATCAGGTAGATACTCTTACCAGAAGGCTGACTATGAAGGCGAGGAAAGACTGAGGCAGGAGTGACCTTGTGGCAGAGGCTTTTTAAAAGCTAAGAGAAATGAGCACACATTTTGGCAGGAAGAAGTCAACAGAAAGAGATAGGCTGAAGAAAGCAAGGTGTTGGCAATAAACAGCACAAGGTTCCTGAGAGGCTAGAAGGGAAGGGATCCAGAGAAGAAATGAAGGGGCCAGACTCAGACTCAAGGAGAGAGGGGAGACTCCACTGCACCTAGAAGGGAAGACAGGTGTCCCTAAGTATATCTGAGGGTAAGGAGGTGGGATAATTTCTATCAGATTGTTTTTGTTTTCTTTGTTTTTGAGAAAAAAGAGAGAGAGAGAGATTGAGGGAAAATCACTATAACCTAGGTTGTCTTTTTCATTTAATTTTAAATTATAAAACATTTCAAAATACAGAAAAAATACCCATACAGAAAAATTTCCCTCCATTTCTCACTGCCAAAACCCTAGTGAGATAGCCTAACTGACCCTTCTTTCTTAACTCCATCAAAGACAACTGATGTCAACAGTATGTCATAGTCATTATTAAAAATGAACACACTTAAAAAATTTTTGTTGATATAATTATACATATTTGTGGGATTCATTTTCACATGGTCATACATGCATGCTATCATATTAATTTACAACTCCTTTCTAAGAAATAAAATGTTACAATTTAAACCCTCTAGTTATATTCCTTATTTCTCCCTTCAGTCTCAGAGGAAATCATTGTCTAGAAATTAGTGTATATCATTCTCATGTATATTTCTGTATTTTTATTAAACTGCTATGTAAAACATACAGTGCTATGAGTTTTTGTGCTATGAGGCACAAAGATACAATAAAAGCCAGACACCAAAGTGAGGTGCCCAACAAACACATAAGTAAAAGCCAAAAGGGTCAGGGCTGGTTCTTTGGTGCACTTCTGAGTAAGCTCTGGGGTCACTGGGAAGGCAGATTTGCAGATGTTTCTCTGACGAGAGAGATTCACCATATGACTGTGACTATTCTTTTTTTTTTTTTTTTTTTTGGTACTAGGGATTGAACCCAGGAGTGCTTAGCCACTGAACCACAGACCCAGCCCTTTTTTTCCTTTTGAGACAGGGCCTTGCTAACCGGCTGAGGTTGGCCTCGAACTTGCAATTCTCCTGCCTCAGCCTCCTGAGTTGCTGGCATTACAGGTGTGCTTGGCTTGACCGTGACTACTGTTGAGAGGAAGGAGTGGGGTGATCCTTCCTGGTGCAAACCTGGAGAGAGTGATGTGCATAATACAACTCAAGAGCTCAAGCATATACCCAGGAGTTTGGGAAGTGGTTGGATCTTACTCAGATATAAGCCCCAAAAATTGCCAAGTGAAGATGTTCCAATTATGTGCTTGAGATGGCAGAGCAGAGACAGGGTCACGTAGATTTCCAAAAGCTGCAACCTAAGCATCCCAAATGGAAGAAGAGACTTTCTTTGAACCTGCTTTTCAATAACAGCAACCACTAGGGGTTAGAGAACCCAGTGGCAGGCACCTGCAGCTCTTGCTACTCTGGAGGCTGAGGCTAGTGGATCACCTGGCCACAGAAGTTTGAGGTCAGCATGGGCAACATAATAAAACTGTTTCAACAACAAAAGAAAAAACTAGGGTTTTAATTTGAAAAAAAAAAAAAAATGAAGAAGAGGAGGAGGAAAAGATGGACAAATAACTTTCATTGCAACTTCATTTCCAAAACAATAAGGAATTAAATAATACCTTATTTTCAGAGCTTATACATGCTTTGGCTTTCCTACTGTAGCAGTGCACTCCTTTATACCATCTATAAAACCAAAACAAGAATTTTTGAACCAAACAAATCACGAGGGGTCAGGCGGGCCAAATAGTTAAGAGATAGGGCAGGGTTCCTTCAACATGAATAAGAATCAAAGGCAAGCTCTTTTCTGTTCAAAGTTCTTGTTGATTCAGAACAAGCACACACTCTGAATCTCAATGTTTGGTCAAACATTCTTTTTAAAAACGTGGGTGTTTGGGAAATTTTATCAGTACTTTTCTCTTAAAATTCCTCCTTACCATATATAAATCCTCTATCCCACCAAAGCATTTAAAGAGTTCTTACTTGCTCACCATAACAATTATTGTTCATAACTGGTTGATCTCTTGAATTAGAATCAGCTGATATAATTCTTTAAACGTAGGTTGCTAGGATTCAGCCTCAGACCTAGAGAATCTAGAATCCTCAGGGATAAAGCCGGGCAATATATATCTCAAAAGTTCCCCCAGGATTAGGGGAAATGGCTACAAACAAAAGCTAAATAAATGCTGGGCATGGTAGCCCATACCTGTAATCCCAGCAGCTTGGGAGGCCAAGACAGGAGGATTGCAAGCCAGCCTCAGCAATTTCGTGAGGCCCTAAGCAACTTAGCCAGACCCTGTCTCTAAATAAAAATAAAAAGGGCTGAGGATGTGGCTCAGTGGTTAAGTGCCTCTGGGTTCAACTCCTGGTACCAAAAAAATAAAGCTAAATAATGAAATCCTCTCAAGGAACACTTGTCTAGTTTACCAAAGAGACTAAGAGACTACTTTGTACTTTCCTGGTAATAGTGCCAGGACTAGAATGCATCATTCAAAGTCCCTTCTATGCTAAAATTTCATTCAATAATAAATTACTTATGAAAAATAAATAATTATTAATGATAATAATAAAAGGAACATGCTTAAAAATTTGAACCAATGATGTAATTATTTAAAATCGGATCTCCCCCTATCCAAGAGACCTCCCCCCATCTCTTGTCAACCATTAATCAGTTCTCCAACTGTCCAATTTCAAGAACATCCTATAAATGGATTCATACAGTATGTGAACTTTTGAGATCGGCTTTTTCAACTCAGTATAATTGCCTGGAGATTTATCAGGTAGTTGTCTGATGTGGTTTAAATGTTTATGTCCCCCTCAAAATTCATCTAATACCAATGTGATGGTATTAGAAGGTGCAGCTTTGGGAAGTAACTAGGTCAGGAGGGAGAGCCCTCATTGATAGGATTAATGCCCTTTAAAAGAGGCCTCAGAAACTTCTTCATTGCTCCACCATGTGGGGACACACCTGGAAGACACTCTTCTATGGACCACAAATGGGCCTCTCCAGACACTGCATTTGAAGGTATCTTGATCTTGGACTTTCCATCTTCCAAAACCATGAGAAACAAGTTTCTGACACTTATAAGGCAACCAGTTTGTGGTGTTTTTCTATAATAGCCTGAATGGATTAAGATACTGTATATATCAATAGTCCCTTCCACTTTATTGCTGAGTAGCATTCCAGAGTATGTACATAGTTTAATCATTCACTTTCTGAAGGACACTGGGCTGGTTCCAGTTTTGGGGTATTACAAATGAAGATGCTATGAACATTCTTATGTAGGTTTTTGTGTAAAAATAATTTCTCATTTCTCTGGAATAAATGCTCAGGAGTGTAATTCCTAGATCATATGGTAGTTACATGCTTAGTTCTTAAAGAAATTACCAAACTATTTTTCAGATTGGTATACCACTTCATATTCCCACCAGCAATGTATGAGTGATGGAGTCTCTCCACATGCTCACCAATCTTTGGTGTTTGTCACTGATTTCAATTTGTTTGAATTACAACATTAGACATTTTAAAATAAGGAATAATATGACACAAACTTTAACTTAAATCTCAAGTTGTGATAGATTTAGGGTATTCATTTTTAATTATGATTCATTTCTTTAGAATATATAATACAAGTACTATATAATGCCAAACATTACTGAAAGTTTTAAAAAGAAAATATACCTCTCATTATAGATCTAAAGAATTCCCTTAGACCTAAAGGGAGACAGGCAGAGTACAACATGTTATGTGAAAATATAAATTAATTTTAAAAACATTACAGAACATTAAATATCTGCAAATTATTTTCACCAGCTTCAACCTTCAAGTCCCACATATCCCCTTCCCTGAGGCTTAATTAATCCAAAGATCTAGAGCTTAGAGTCCAATATCTTTATGCAAATTTCTTCCAAACCCAAGTGATCAGGAAATATGCATGATCTCTTTTGTTACTGTTCTGATGCAGGTTTGTCTAGTACAGTATATTAGCAGCCACAGCATCATGTAGACACACATGTAGGAAGCCACAGAGTTAATTAAGCTATTATTTCTAACCACCTTATTTAGACCTAAGAGTGTTGGTTTTCTTACTAAGGATAAAATTCAATACTGACCCATTAAACTATAGTTTATAGAATTTATTCCTGAGCTCATCAACTGGTATGTGAGATAGAATTAAAGGTGGGTCAAGATACAGATCCCCAGGCTGGGATTGTGGCTCAGTGGTGGAGCCTAGTATGCATGAGGCCCTGGGTTCCATCCTCAGCACTACATAAAAATAAAAAAATAAAGATAATGTGTCCACCTACAACTAAAAAATATACATAAAAACATTTAAAAGAAAAAAAAAGATACAGATCATTAAGCCGGGCACGGTGGTGCACACCTGTAATCCCAGCAGCTCAGGAGGCTGAGGCAGGAGGTGTGAGCATTCAAAGCCAGCCTCAGTAAAAGCAAGGTGCTAAGCAACTCAATGAGACTCTGTCTCTAAATAAAATACAAAAAATAGGGCTGGGGATATGGCTCAGTGACCAAGTGCCCCTGAGTTCAATCCCCAGTGCCAAAAAAAAAAAAAAAAAAAAAAGATACAGATCACCTCAACCTCAGGTCTACAACCTCTACTTGACAGCAGTTCAGTTTGCTCTGATGCTTTACAAATTATCATTCTTTTTTATGCCATGATGTGAAGAAATAGGGAAATAGTGATCTTTTCATTTGTCTCCCTATTTGGGGAACATCTATGTTTAGAGAATAGTTAGAGACAAATTCTCATACATAAAAAAGGATAGCAAAAATTCAACTTATTCTCCCTATTATCAGGAAAAATCTTTTGTATTAGTTGGAGTGAAAATAAAAGGATGTTCCATGCCATATGCTATATAAGTGAATTCAATAACCTATGAAATTCTTTCTAATTCCATTATCTGTAACTAAATTATTTTGTTGAATTGGCACATAGGGAACAACTGTAAGACATTGTGTACAGTATGTTATAGTATGTATCCAGAGGCCTCAATCTTCTCTGCCTCATAGCCCAAGTCTGGCAGAATCTTTTATTTTAACCCATCTCTGCCTATTTCCTCTGATCTATATTCTTCTTTCTTCTCCTGTTTGGGCCTCCTTCCCATTTTGTCAGATCTATAAAATAAAAAACAGACCATTAATGCCATTCTCCCAACTCTTAAAGATTCTGCCACCTCAATACTGCTAACATTGGCGACCAAACTTCCAGTATGTGAACATTTGGAGGATAAACCACACTGAAACTATAGCACTCTATTTAGAGTTTGATATGGTGTTTATCAGTTTTTCATTTCTGTGACCAAAATACCTGACAAGAACAACTTGTCAGAGGAGGAAAATTTTATTTTGACTCATGGTTTCTGAGATTTTGTCCATGGTTGGCCTGTTCCATTCCTTTGGGCCTGGGGCAAAGCAGAACATCATGGTGGAAGGTCATCATGGAGGAAAGCTGCTCAGTTCAAGGCAGCTTGGAAGTGAGGAAAGAGAAAAAGAGAAGAGAGAGAAGGATAGGAAGGGCCAGGGACTACCCAAGGCCAGACCCCCAGAGACCTGCTTCCTCTAGCCATGTTCCACCTGCCCAGAGGTACCACCTTGTAGTCCATTCAGCTATCAATGATATAGAAAGCTAGATTAGGCTTAGACTGATAGAGGTCAGAGTCCTAATCATTGCCTAAAATCCCCACTACTAAACCTTACTGCTTTGGGAATCATGCCTTTAACACATGAGCTTTTGGGGGAACATTCCAGATCCAATCCATAACATTCTATCCATGATTTCAGGCATTCACTGAAGGGTCTTGGAAAGTATCCCCCATGGAGAAGTGGGGATGACTATAATGCATCTCAGAATAACTTTCAGTTTTTCCTAGTAGTAGTGAGGCCAATATCAGTAAGAAAGTTGGCATCTAATCAATATATACTACATAACACAGTGTAAAAACTGGAAGGGATGACAAAAAACATTGGGGACCCTCATACATTGCTGGTGGGAATGTAAAATGGTGCAGTTGCTTTGGAAATCAGTTTGGTGGTTCCTCAAAAACATTAAACAGAGACTTACCATGTGACCCCCCCTGCAATTCCATTTCTAGGTATATATACTCTAAAGAACTGAAACATATGTCCACACAAAAAATGTGAACATGTTTCAAATATTCATAGTAGAAATGGAAACGATCCAAATATCTACCAACTGATAACTAGATGAACAAAATTTGGTATACAATATCATGAAATATGATTTGACCATGAAAAGGAGTGAAGTACTGATACTACCGCAACATGGGTGATCCTTGAAAGTGTCACACTAGGTGAAAGAAACCAGATGCAAAAAGCCCCACGTTATGTGATTTCCATGTATATGAAATGTCTATAATAGATAAATCCATGAAGCCAGAAAGTAGATTAATGATTGTCAGGGGCTGGGCAGAAGGAGGAATGGGAATATGTATTTTTCTTAAAGCCTTTTGAGAATGGAGTCTGCAGTCTCTTCCAGAGGGCCATTCTAGTATGATTTGCCCCAAGAATGTTCATTTTTACAATGTGGTTAGAAAGTAGAGGTTTCCTTCTTTCCTAGGGCAGAATTTTTTAGGTCAATGAGGGAAAGGGGCTCAGATTCCAGAGTCCTTCCTTTTTGCGGCAAAAGTCCCAGAACTACAATAATCTGAATTAACTAACAGTCTGAAGCTCTATATTTTTCCCTTTTTTTTGGGGGGGGGGGTTACTGGTGAATGAACCCAGGAGTGCTCTACCACCTGGCTATACCCTCAGTCCTTTTCATTTTTTATTTTGAGACAGTGTTTTGCTACATTGTTCAGGCTGTGCTTAAACTTGAAATCCTCCTGCCTTAACCTCTGGAGTAGCTGGGATTATAAGAGTGTACCACGGTGCCCAGACTTTTCCAATTTATTTACTGAAAGAACACTCAATAAAATTTAAAAATTTTCCATAATCCCACTACACTAGAACAACAGCTATTTTCATTATTCATTTTCCTTTCTCGTTGTCCATATGAAATTTATTTCATACACAACTGTAATCAGTGTATATGATTTTGTATTTTCTCTTTATATTGTAAACAATCCATATTGCCAACAGTTTCTATAGCAATCATTTTCAGTGTTGCAATAATATTCCATCCTGTTGATATATTATTTTGTACCTAAGTTTTCTTCTTATGTTGACTTCAAAGTTTTCTCTCTTCAACTATTCTATGTTTAGAAAAGACTGTATATAGATATTCCCTCCACCCCCTGGTGGTGCTGGGAATTGAACCCAGGGCCTTATGCTTGTGAGGCAAGCACTCTACCAACTGAGCTATATCCCCAGCCCTTGTATATAGATTTTTAGACTTACTTTCTTTTGAATTATTTTCTTAGGTTGTTTTTCAACACTAGACTTTATAAGTCATGTAGTATGAACATTTTTATGATTCTTGCTTTCTAAACTATTATGAGCTTTTTTTTAAGATTTTTTAAAGACCTTTTTTAAAATTTATTTATTTTATGTGGTGCTGAGGAATGAACCCAGTGACTCCCATGTGCTAGGCAAGCGCTCTATAACTGAGCTACATCTACATCCCCCTATTATGAGTTTTTAAAAACACTATCTTACACTGTGTTGCTGTTGTGGAGGTGGTAGTGGTAGTGGTGTGTGTGTGCGTGTGTGTGTGTGTGTGTGTATGTCTGTGTAGATACAGATAAGTTAATTTAATAGACCTGAAGTGGTACTAAAATCTCTATGATTGAATTTCATTTTTCCAAACTGAACCATCTTTACCTTTTAATTATAAAATAGCAAAGGTTCATTGTCAAAGATAAATAATTTATAAAGTATACAAACAGAAAGTGAAAGTTTCCTCCATCCTTCCTTTAAGGGTTGATTAAAGTATGCCATCTCCTAAATTTGAGTTCAGTGTGAAATGTATTTGGTGATCTATGGCTCCAGGAAGGTCTGCATAGAGACCCTCATGGCCTGCCAAAAGTCTGCACTGGCTGGGCTGGAGGGAAGAATACCCGAGCAGAAGGTGGTGGCAATGTAGATTCGAGGGGACAGGGGAAGATGCTGGATAGCATACTCCACAGGAAGAGGGCAGAGACTAGTGTATTTTGAGAATAGAGATGAAAGGAGGGGCTAGGAGAGTCCCAGTGTAGTCTGAACTGAGTCTTGGCAGAAACACAGGAACCCAATTTACACAAACAATTAAAAAAAATCTCCAAGGCAAACTAAAAACTAAACATACATGAAAATAAAATCAGTGGAAAGTAACTATTATCTAAAGACTTACCATAGCTCATGTCCTTAAGTAGAGAACAGGGAATAAATATATTGCAGAGAAAAAATAAATTTGTGTCCTGCTTTCAGTATAAAACTCAAAGATGATTACTTATTGGGCAAGCAGGAGGTCATTTCTTACCTGTAGACAATAGAACACTAAACAGTTTCTAATTTACAAATGCATTTCTTAATTTGGCATTTCCCATGATCAGCTATCTCTGACAGGAATTATTTTTCTTAAGGCAAAATTCAGGTTATTTTGTTTTAACCCATACATTTCTAGTCCTTCCTACATAACTCCACATCAAGACTCTTGTTTATAGACCATTTTTATAGTTTCAGCTTGCATTAATCTGTAAACTGCTAAGTACTCTTAACTCTTTGGGGGGATATATTCTTCCAGCCTCAACAAGAAAAGAGTGTAAACTCCAGGGAGCATCTTCTTTTTAACTCTTATACCAACCACATAACAAACACTAAAATGCAGCTAGATGACAACAGAAACTTGAATTAAGTTCATGAAGGAAAAACTGCAATACACAGCTTCACATATGGATTATAAATATCACCAGTTACACTAAAGACCCTACATTCTCTTAACTAAAAAGTTGCCCAAACATAAAAGATGTTGGTAGTTAAAATATTGCCTATTACCCCAGTTTTACCTCTTACACCACCTCCACCTTCCTTCTACTGAACTTCATGCTGCAGAAATACCAAAGTACTTATAGTTTCTGAAACACATAATGCTGTTTCACATTTTTAGGCCTTTGCATGTGCTCTTTCTTCTCCCAGAATATCTTTCAACCCATCAGCCTCAGGAGTCTGTTCACCCTTTATAACTCAGAAGTCACCTCCTCCAAGTCCCCCTCACCCACCCTAGGAATTCTATCATGCCTCTGCTATTTCTATACCTGGCTTGAATTTGTATTGTTATACTGAGTGTACTACATATTGTAACTAAATTCTTTACATGTGTTTATTCCATTAGATACAATTCCAATCAGTAAAAATCTCTCCAGACAAGAAACAATGGGAGAAAAGAATAGAGAAATGGAGGGAGGGAGACTTGAGGGAGTTTCTGGCACCTCCTCTGGAGAGGAACCACATCATATTAATCTCTGTATATTCAGGGGATAGAACAGGACTTAGGACACATGGGTGCTCACCAAACATCTGACAAATTAGTTTGACATAAACCTTAAAGTAAAAATATGAGTAAATATGAGTAAAACTCAGCATGAAATTCTTATCCAAGGGAAAACTGCCATTAATCAAAATGAAGTATTATTTAAGCCAAATCTATTGTGCTACACATAAGCACATCAAGGTGTAGCCTGAGCCTCTGTGGGACCTCCTAATTACCAAGAACTAAGCTTAACGCTCAAAATTCAAAGATGCATAAGACATGATTCTTTCGCTCAGAGCTCATAGTTTAGATGGGTAATCAAGTATAAAAAAGACAATTACCACACAATAAAAACTATATCAGAGTATATACGTTCAGAGTAGATATGTTCAGAGTACCACGGTACAAAAAAGGCAAATATCATTTAGCTGGAGGTGATAGTGTGTGGGGGAATAGAGGGTGGGGAGTGGATTTCAAGAATGACTTCCTGCAGGAGATAGTTGTTGATCAATCTCAGATGATAAAGACAGATTGATCAGTGGTTAGTCTATGAAGAGGATGGCTTGTGATATGGCTCAGCTATCCTAGGAAAGAGCCCCTTCTAAGGAAAGTGAATCTGAGTACAAGAGCTAGGGTAAAGACAATGGGTTGGTGCTGGAGTGGCCAGGCAATACTGTTGCTTAAACTAGACCAGAGGAAGAACCAAACAGAAAAACCAGGTCTGAGGGAACTGTGCATCAGAGCATGAGGGAGGCAGAATTTACCACAGTATCTGGTGTTTAAGGAGGAGAAAAGGCATGTGAGACATGGTGGTTCAGAGAAAGAGTCATGGAAACAGGCTGGGAAACCACCCAGATAACTGTTCTAGAAGGCAGATTTGAGATGTCCCTGGGAACTCCCTGAACCACTTGAGGAAGGATTTGGAGGAAGTTATGGTTTCACAAATGGGAGGCTAATGATTATTTGCTGCTGTTATTGACACTTTTTTTTTTAAAGTCTCAAGTTGCATAAGAAAAGTATAAGAAACTATTCTGGTCCTCGAGGAGTTTAGAATTGTGTTGAGAAAACAATTCTGTTTTAGTTTTTAAGGGCTACAGTAACACACTCAGCATGGAGAAATTGTGAAAGACTTTCCAGAAAAGGAGAACATGGAAGTAGAACACAAAGATGAGAAAATAAGACCAAATCTAGGGAATTGATGTATAAAAACAAAGCAAAAAAACCTTGATGTGAAATAAGTTGGAATATATAGACTTACTAACCAGAGAGGAAAGTTTAGTGGTAATGAGGAAAAAAAAAAAAAAAAAGACATTTTGGTACATTCTCAGTACTCTGGAGGATAGACGGACAGTGGGATCAGAGTACCTGAACTTCATGGGAGGGGCCTGTGGACAAGGTGTTGACCAGGATATCTCAGCAGTGAAAACACAGCCTGGAGAAAAACAATTAATTCCTTAGGGCGGGGCCGCCGGTAAGAAAGGAATCCAGAGTGAAGGATCTACCAGAATCTGACAGTCCTGTACGTCAGGGGAGGAGTCTGGAAAGATTTCCTGAGTCAAAAGTGGCGTATTCAGAGAACTCTCTAAGAAATCCTTAAACTGGTGAATGGTTAAAGGTCCCCAGCTTGAGCGGATGTCAGCTCAAGCTGATCACCTTCCTGTCTCCCAGTATTGTCAGGAAGGGAATGAGAATGTGGAACTGTCCAGAGCCAGCAAGTTATGTAAATTTCTGCTTTTTCTCTTCCGATATCTGTAGAGAAAGGGTGATCAGGTGGGCAACCAATTGCTAGATTTTGGGCCTGGGTAGGTGCAGTGACTAAACATTTGATCCTGCCTCTATTTTTAAGAATTGAATTAGGGTAGTTACTAATAAGTGCAAACAAGTCATTTATAAAATGTACAAGGCACGGGACAGTTTATCCTCCGCCCCTTGGCTTTCCACCCAGAGAACAATTACCTAGAAAACTATTAGGCTTTGAAGGTCATCAGAGTACAGTTCCATTGTTTGCCTCAGGTCACAGACTACTACACCTGGGAATTAAAACCTCACATTGATCTTGTCTGTTTGTAAAATGTAATTATTTTAAATTGGGTGAGGTGTGTTGGGGCTGGGGTATAACTCAGTGGTACAGTGGTACAGTGCTGGCCCAGCATGCAGGAGGCCCCGAGTTCAATCCTTAGCACACACACACACACACACACACACACATAAATACATTAAATCTAAAAAAGATAGTATTTTTTTTTTAAATATCTGTTTTAGTTGTAGGTGGAGGTAATACTTTTATTTTATTTACTTGTTTTTATGTGGCGCTAAGGATCGAACCCAGTACCTTGCATGTACTAGGCAAGTTCTACCACTGAGTTACAACCCCAGCCCCAAAATAGTGTTTATAAGTTCCCTTTTATATTGTTTCAGTTATACTATCCTTTGAAAAAATAGTTGTTTTCTAGTTTGCTTAATAAACTCAATTTTTTCCCATTTTTTTGTATTTCTTGTTTCACTACTTTATAGGCCCTTTTTGCTTAGTAATAGTATTTACCTAGATTTGATCTTATTTTCTTATCTTTGTGTTCTACTTTCATGTTCTCCTTTTCTGTTAAGTCTTTCACAGTTTTTCCATCCTGAGTGTGTTACTGTAGTCCTTAAAAACTAAAACACCGAATTGCTTTCTCAACACAATTGTAATGGCATTTTCCTCTACCCATAGTTTTCTCATTGACAATACATGTTCATTTCAAAAGCTGAAAAATATAGGTGGAAGATTTAAAAATTACATGGGTTCTGAGTATTCAATTAATTTCTTTAACATTTGAATTATTTCCTTGCAGTGTTCCCCCCCCCTAGTTTTTCCTCTTCTTTAACATTACTGTATTGTCATCTTATTTAATTGGACTTCTGAATCTCCAAGTAAACAATGCCTGGGGGAAAGAATTTTCCAGATGAATTGTTTGTGCCCAATTACACAATTTTGTCCCACAGGAATAACAACTCATGAGGAAACTGTTTGCTTTTCAGTTTAATCCAGATGCCACAGATACACATTCTTGTAGATTCATCAGTGCACTCAGTGCAATCAGTGTGGTTTGTGAAGATGAGGATTTACTAAGAATTTAGGATGGCCTCATGCCTTCTGGCAGTCCTTTAGAAGTCTGCCGGTCTTTCATAACATATACTCCTTTTTTTTGGGGGGGGGACCAGGGATTTAACCCAGGGGTGCTTAACCACTGAACCACATTCCAAGCCCCCCCTTTTTAAAATTTTATTTTAGTTTCCATGAGCCTTCATTTTTTTTATTTATATGTGGTGCTGAGATTCAAATTCAGTGCCTCACACATACTAGGCAAGTGCTCTATCACTGAGCTACAACTCTTTTGCCCCAGCCCCTTTTTTTTTTTTTTTTTTTTTTTTTTTTTGCAGTGTGAGGGATTAAACCCAGGGCCTTGTGCTTGAGAGGCAAGCACTCTCCCAACTGAGATATATCCCCAGCCCAGCCCAGCCCTTTTTTATATTTTATTTAGAGACAGGGTCTAGCTACATCAGTTAGGGCCTTGCTAAGTTCCTGAGGCTGGCTTTGAACTCAAGATCCTCCTGCCTCAGCCTCCAGAGCCACTGGAATTATAGGCATGCACCACTGCACCTGGCTTAAGAATATTCTAATTCTTAAATTCATCCTGATGTCTTTCAGTCAACTAGAAGTTTGTTGTCTGAGAAGTTAAGTGAGTGGCATTTTTTAACTGTGGCATCATGAATGTTGCCTTCAAAAACGAAACAAAATGCAGCTAGCTACAACACTCTCTTGTCACAGTCCTTTCCCCTGAAAATGCTGGCTTAGTCTTTGACACTGGTGTTCTAGAAAAGTCTATCATCCATAGCTACCATCTCTCCCATGTTTTTTTTTTTTTCCTCTGCATTCCAACATGATTTCTCAAGTGGGTTTTCCACATCTTTGCTTCAGTACGCCTCAGTGTGAATCCACTTTCTGCTTTCTCCAATTTGACTTTTAATACCACTGTTGTATGTCCAGGTTACCTCTAACTACACGTGCTAACTACTCCTTTTCATCTATTTGTTCCTTTTATTTGTAGCTTCAACTCACAGACACATCTTTCTGAATCGGCTAAGGATGACTGAAAAGTTTTAAAATTTCTTAGAGTTCTTATAATAAATAATTTTTAGAATTGCTTTTCTTCTAAATCTTCATAATGATGTTCCCTTTCCCTTGTTCTGAAAGTTTTGGAAGTCCCATACTGCTATATGATCTTTCACTTGACAAGAAAAACATCTAGACTTGGCCTGTGACAGCAGACAGGTTATGTGAACTGCCACTGGCGGTCAGTGTACGTGCTGTGGAATTCCCTGCTCTGATCCACAGCTGTACAACTGAGCACAACTTCTGATCTAATTCCTGGTGTCTAACAGACTTCCATCTGGTGCGGGTCTGCTAAACCAAGCTCTAAGTATCAGGCTTACTGTTACACAGAAAAGATGGAATATTTTTTAAAAAAACAAACCCTACAATATCCAGTGTATTACTTGAGCCACTTTTGATTATATGTCACAGAAAAATCCATATCTAATTGGCATCAATAAAAATAGAATTTATGGGCTCAAATGACTAGAAAGTTCTGTAAAATGGTGTTTTGTTTTGTTTTTTTCATTATGGAAGATTTCAAGCCTATATAATTTAATCAGAATGGTACAATGAGCCCCTGCACCCCTATCACTCAGCTCAACCATTTATCAAGATTTGGTCATTCTTGTGTCATCCATGCCTCTACCTTTTCCTACCTTTACTTATTTTTTAAAAGATGTTTTTAGGTTAACATTTACATAACTGAAAAGTAAAATTGGGGGGGGGGGTGGGGATTGAACTCAAGGACACTTGACCACTGAGCCACATCCCCAGTCCTATTTTGTATTTTATTTAGAGACAGAGTCTCACTGAGTTGTTTAGCTCCTCACTTTTGCTGAGGCTGGCTTTTTTTTTTTTTTTTTTTTATTGTATACAAATGGGATACATGTTGTTTCTCTATTTGTACATGGAGTCAAGGCATTCCATTTGTGTAATCATAAATTTACATAGGGTAATGTTGTTTGATTCATTCTGTTTTTTTTTTCCCTTCCCCCCACCCCTCCCACCCCTCTTTTCCCTCTATACAGTCCTTCCTTCCTCTATTCTTACCACCCTCCTTATCCCTAACCCTAAACCTAACCCTAACCCTAACACTAACCCCTCCCACCCCCCATTATAAGTCCTCATTCACTTATCAGCGAGATCATTCATCCTTAGTTTTTTGAGATTGGCTTATCTCACTTAGCATGATATTCTCCAATTTCATCCATTTGCCTGCAAATGCCATAATTTTATCATTCTTCATGGTGGAGTAATATTCCATTGTATATATATGCCACAGTTTCTTTATCCATTCATCAACTGAAGGACATCTAGGTTGGTTCCACAATCTGGCTATGGTGAATTGAGCAGCAGTGAACATTGATGTGGCTGTATCTCTGTAGCATGCTGATTTTAAGTCCTTTGGGTATAGGCCAAGGAGTGGGATAGCTGGGTCAAATGGTGGTTCCATTCCAAGCTTTCTGAGAAATCTCCATACTGCTTTCCAGAGTGGCTGCACTAATTTGCAACCCCACCAGCAATGTATGAGTGTACCTTTTTCCCCACATCCTCGCCAACACCTATTGTTGCTTGTGTTCTTGATAATCGCCATTCTAATTGGGGTGAGATGGAATCTTAGGGTGGTTTTGATTTGCATTTCTCTTATTACTAGAGATGGTGAACATTTTTTCATATATCTGTTGATTGCTTGTACATCTTCTTCTGTGAAGTGCCTGTTCATTTCCTTAGCCCATTTGTTGATTGGGTTATTTGTATTCTTGGTGTAGAGTTTTTTGAGTTCTTTATAGATTCTGGAAATTAGTGCTCTATCTGAAGTATGGTTGGCAAAGATTTTCTCCCACTCTGTAGGCTCTCTCTTCACATTACTGATAGTTTTCTTTGCTGAGAGAAAGCTTTTTAGTTTGAATCTATCCCAGTTGTTGATTCTTGCTTTTATTTCTTGTGCTATGGGAGTCCTGTTAAGGAAGTCTGATCCTAAGCCAACAAGTTGAAGATTTGGACCTACTTTTTCTTCTATAAGATGCTGGCTTTGAACTTGAGATCCTCCTGCCTCAGCCTCCCAAGATGCTGGGATTAAAGGCATGAGCCACTGTGCCCAATGAAAGTAAAATCTTAACTGTACAACTTTAACAAATGGCTACACCTGTATATCTTATACTCTATTAACATACAGGACACTTTCATTTCCCTAGAAAGTCCTCTCATGTCTCTTCCCAGTTAACCCATACCACCCATCCCCACACCGCCACCCTGGCAACCTCTGTTCTACTTTTTTTTCACCAGAGATTAGCTTTGCCTGTTATAAAATTTCATATATATGAACCATTCAGTATAGGCTTTTTTATGTTCAGTTCCTTTCACACAGCATCATGCCTATGAGATTTTCAAAAATGTGCCATGTACTAACAGTTCATTCCTTTTCCTTGGTGAACAGATTCCACTGTATGCATATAATCACAATTTATCTATTCTCATGTTGACCATCATGTGAGTTGTTATAGTTTTCTACATTATGACTAAAGCTGCTATGAATATTCTTGTACAAGTCTTTTTGTGGAATATGTTTTCATTTCTCTTGTGTGACTTGCATTACTGAGACAAAGAGTAAGTATATGCTAAACTTTGTAAGGAACTGCCCATAATTTTTCCAAAAGGGTTATATAACTTTATATTTACACTCACAATATGAGAATTCCAGTTGTTCCATGTTCTTGCCAACATTTGGTATTTTCAGTCTTATTAATTTTGGGTATTCTAGGGAATAGAAAGTATCTCACTGTGTTTTAAATTTGCATTTACTGACAAATAATGATGTTATATATTTTTATGCTCAGTAGACATGCATATATTTTCTTTGATAAAGTGTTTTAAGTTTTAATTTATTGTTTTGAAGAACTGTACATTAAACCCAGGTTGCTTTACCACTGAGCTACATCTCCAGCCCTTTTAATTTTATTTTGAGACAGGGTCTTACTAAATTGCTGAGGCTGGCCTCAAATTTGGGATCCTCCTGCCTCAGCCTCCCAAGTAGGTGGGATTATAGACATGTACTACCACTACTGCTAAGTCTTTTAAATCTTATAGGATGAGTGCCATTACTGAATTGTAGGAGTAATTCATATTCTCAAAACAAATTTTGTCAGGTACATTTTTTTCATGTGTGACTTTCCCTCAGTCTGTGGGTTTAATGTTCAGTTCCTTAACTGCATTTTTTGATGAAAAGAAAGTTTTATTTCTGATGAAATTTATTGTATTGATGTTTATGTTTATGTTTATTGCTTTCTGTGCTAAGAAAATTTTGCCTGACCCTCAGGTTAAAGATATTCTCCTATGTTTTCTTCTAAAAGCTTTATAATTTTAACTTAGGTCTCTGATCCATCTTGAATTAATTTTTTGTATGGCAATACACAAGAATTGAAGTTAAT
Source organism: Sciurus carolinensis (assembly GCF_902686445.1). NCBI lineage: Eukaryota > Metazoa > Chordata > Mammalia > Rodentia > Sciuridae > Sciurus > Sciurus carolinensis. The sequence goes on along the minus strand of NC_062213.1, from coordinate 129,778,116 downwards.
TTTTTTTTACCAGATAGCCAGTTGTTTCAACATGATTTTCTTTTAAGAGTTTCTTTTCTCCATTAAATTGCTTTAATCCACTTTTGCTGGTAAATGGATCTGGAGACTATCATGCTAAGTGAAATAAACAAAAAAACCAAAGGTTGTATGTTTTCTCTGATATGCGGATGCTAACACAAAACAGGGGTTGCGGGGGACAAAGAGAAATGAAGGGAAGGGAGGGGAGATGGGGATAGGAAAGAGAGTAGAATGAATCAGACATAACTTTCTTATGTTCATATATGAATATGTGACCAGTGTAACTTCATGTGCAACCACAAAATGGGTTCCTAATTAGAATAAGTTATATTTCATGTTAAGTATAATATGTCAAAATACACTCTACTGTCCTGTATATCTAAAAAGAACAAATAAAACTTTTTAAAAAATTGTTAATTGCTTCAGTGGGCTGGGTTGTGGCTCAGTGGTAGGGCACTTGCTTAGCACATGTGAGGCACTGGGTTTGATCCTAGCACCATATAAAAATAAATAAATAAAATAAAGGTATTTTTAAAAAAACAGCTGTCTCTATTTAAAGTAAAATTACTGGGGCTGAGACTGTGGCTCAGTGGTAGAGTGCTTGCCTAGCATGCATGAGGCACTGGGTTCAATCATCAGCACCACATAAAAATAAATAAGATAAAGGTATTATGTCCATTTACAACTAAAAAATCTTTAAAAAATGGCTTTAGTCCTTTCAGGACTAAAACTGTGTGAAAATGAATATATTTCTGGAACTCTCTATTTCTATTTCTCTTTGTGTCTATCATTATGCCATAGTATGTTGATTATTATCTGTTTTTAACTAAGTCTTGAAGTAAGACAGAATAAATTCTCTAGCTTTGTTCTTCTTTTCCAACCTTTTTTTTTTTTTTTTAGGTATTCTAGGTTCTATGCATTTCCATATAAATTTTAGAATAGTTGGTCTGTTTCTATTTTAAAAGCAAGTTGGGATTATGATTGGCATTGCATTGAGTCTATAGATTAATTAGAAGAGGTGATATCTTAAAAATATCAAGTCTTCCAATACATGAACATCATATATCTGTGTATTTGCATCTTCTTTAACTTCTCTCAGCAAAATCTTGTACTTTTCAGTGTAGAGCTACGAATGGTTGCTAAATTTATTCTTAAGTTTTTTTTTTTAATGCAACTGAAATAAAATTGTTTTTATTTATTTATTTATTTTGGTGCTAGAGATCAGACCCAGAGCATTGGGCATACTAAGCACATGCTCTCCCTCTGAGCTAAACTCTCATCCCCTCTTTAAAAATCTCATTTATTTAAAAATACAATCAATCTTTTTCACGACTTTGTATCTTAAGACTTCACTAAATTCTTTTTGTTATTGATTTTTATCTTCAGTGCTGAGGATCAAACCTATGACTCTGCCCATGCTAGGTAAGTGCTTTTCCACTGAGTTACAGCCCTAGTCCTCATTTCTAATTTAATTCAATTGTAATCAGAGAACATACTCCATTAGATTTCAGTCTTTTGAAACTTACTAAGACTTGGTTCATGGCCCTTAATATGACCTATCCTGATAAAAGTTCTGGGACACCTAAAAATATTGTACTTTCTAATTTTGGGGCTCTATAAATATTAATTGGGGCAAGCTCTATTCCGATCTCCTGTATCTGTACATATGTTTGGCGTAGTTGTTCTACTAAATACTCTGAAAGGAATATGAAAATATACAACCATGATTGTGGGTTTGAATCTTTTTTTCCTTGATTTCTGTCAGTTTTCTGCTTCATGTATTTTGAAGCCACAGTATTAGGGATATATTTGTAAGTACATCTTTCTGATACATTGAGTTTTTAATTATTATAAAATGTCCCCTGTGAGTGGGAGTTGTAGCTCAGTGGTAGAGCACTTGCCTGGCAGGTGTGAGGCACTGGATTTGATCCTCAGCATCACATATAAATAAATAAATTAAAGGTATTGTGCCCATCTACAACTAAAAATATATATTTTTAAATGTCCCTATTTACCTCTGATAGAGCTTCTTGTTTTGAAGTCTGTTTTCCCCATTGTTAAATACCTATTCTAACTCTAATGATGGAAACTCCTTTTCCATCTTTTACTCTGTGTTAAAGGCAGGTAGTGTACAATGGTGCACACCTGTAATCCCAGCAGCTCGGGAGGATGAGGCAGGAGGATCTCGAGTTCAAAGCCAGCCTCAGCAAAAGTGAGGAACTAAGCAACTCAATCAGACCCTGTCTCTAAATGAAACACAAAATAGGGCTAGGAATGTTACTCAGAGGTTGAGTGCCCCTGAGTTTAATCCCCAGTACTTTCCCCCAAACCCCCACCAAAAAAAAAGTGTATGGCTTATGGCTGTGCTTGTGCTTTTTATCCATTGGCACTCTGTCTTTTAACTGCAATGTTAAGTCATTTTACTCTTGATTTGGCTGGATTTAGAGTTGCCATTTTGGGTGTGTTCCATTTGTCTCATATGTTTGCTTGTTTCTCTGTTCCTTCTTTGGGCTTAATTGGAAAAATATATTTATATACGCCACTTTTATTTCTTCATCTGCTTTTTCAAAACATATTTATTAAAATATAATTCACATACAATTCACTCATTTAAAGTGTACAATTCAGTGTTTTTAAGTATATATTCACAGGGTTTACAACAATCACCACAATCTAATTTTATAACATTTGCATCCCCTTAAGAAAAACCCCATACCCATTAGCTGTCATCCCCTATTCCCCCCAACCCTAAGCAACTAACTCTCTGTCTCTATAGATTTGCCTGTTCTGGACACTTCATTTAAACAATATAGGATATGTGGTTTTCTGTGACTGGTTACTTTTACTTAACATTTTCAAGATGCAACCACATTGGAAATGTGACTCAGTTCTTGACTTACTTTTATTGCTGAATAATATCCCATTATCTGGAAATACCACATTTTATTTTTTCCATTCATTAGTTGATGAACATTTGGGTTTATTCCACCTTTCAACTATTATGATAACGTTGCTAGGAACCTCACATGTCTGTTTTGTGTGGATGTATGTCCTCATTGCTCTTGGGTGTACAGAGTGGAATTGCTGTCTTATGTAACCCAACATGGCATTTGTTAAAGAACTGCCAAACAGTTTTCCATTGCAGCTGTACCACTGTACATTTCCAACAGCAAGTTCATACTTCTTCACATCCTGTGAACACTCGCTATTGCTCCACCTTCTTGATTATAACCATCCCAGTGGTGTAAAGTGGTCCTCTAATGGCTTTTTACTTATAACTCTGTATTCTTCTTTTACTTGTTGCTTTATAAATTAAAATATGCATCTTCAACCTAATATAGTCTACTTAGAATTTATACTTTACCACTTGATAGTAAGTGTAGGTATCTTGTGACAGCATAATTCTATTTACTTCAACCCTTTCTGCTATTGTTATAAACTTTACAGTAAAGTGAGGTTTAATTTTTCTTTAACTACTAATGTTTCTTTAAGGAAATTAAGAGAAGAAAATAAATAATATAGAACCTTTTATATTTATCCACCCTTTTACCATTTCTATTGATCTTCATTCATTTCTGAAGTTATGAATTACTATCTAGATTTCCCTTTAGCTTTAAGAACTTATTTTAGCTTCTTCTTAGTGTTCTCTCTCTCTTCTTTCTCTCCTTTTTCTTTGCAGTTCCGGGTATTGAACCCAGGGCCTTGTGCATGCTAGGCAAGTATTCTACCACTAAGCTACAAGTCCAGACCCCAGCATTCTTTTTTTTTTTTTTTTCTTCTTTCTTTCCTTTTTTTTTTTTTTTTTTTTTTTTTTGGTAGTGCTGGGGGTTGAACCCACGGCCTGTGCATGCAAGGCAAGCACTCTGGGGCTGTATCCCCAGCACCCCCAGCATTCTTATAATACAGGTTTACTGGTGATAAATTCTTGTTTTTTATCTGAAAAAGTCTTTATTTTATCTTGATTCACGAAAGATGGTTTTTCTAGAATAAAATTTGAAAGTGACATTTCTTAAAGAAATTTAATGATATAATTCCATTGTTTTTGATCTCCTCTGTTTCTAATGTTAAATTAACTAAAATTCTGTATTACTACTCCCCTGTGGTTTTGTTTTCCAGTATTGGGGACTGAAACCAGGGGCATTCTACTACTGAGCTACACCCCCGGTCCTGTTTTTATTTTTTATTTTGAGACAGGGTCTCACAAAGTTCCCCAGGCTGATCTTGAATCTGTGATCCTCCTGCCTCCGTAGCCTGAGTTGCTGAGATTACAGGTGTGGCCACCACATTCTGCTTATTGATCCCCTTTGTGTAAAGTGTATTTCTCTCTGTTGCAGCTACAATTACAGCAGTTTGATTAAAATGTATCTAATGTGATTATTTTTCTTGGGGTTCATGGAACTTCTTGGATTTGTGAGTTGATATTTTTCATCAAATTTTACTATTATTTCTAAAAAAAAAAAAAAAAGTTTGCCCCATCTTCTCTCTCCTCTCCTTTATGAACTCCAGTTACATGTACATTAGATCACCTACTGGTATCCCAGAAGTGTCTGAGATTCTGTATAGCTTTCATAAATCTTTTTTTCTCCCTTCTCTTCAACTTGAATATTTTCTTTTTCCTTTCTTCTTTTGTGGTGCTATGGATCAAACCCAGGGCCTCAAGCATGCTAGGCAAGTGCTTTACCACTAAGCCCCAATTTGATGTCTTCAAGTTAACTACCTTGTGGTCTCAAATTTGTTAAGTGCATTCTTCATTTCAGTTATTATACTTTTCTGTTCTATAATTTTTATTTTTAAAAATTTCTCTTTCTCAGGGGCTGGGGAGATAGCTCAGTCAGAAGAGTGCTTGCCTTGTAAGCACAAGGCCCTGAGTTTGATCCCCAGCACCACAAAAAAAAAAAAAAAAAAAAAAAAAAAATTCTCTTTCTCTTCTGAGATTTCTCATCTGTTCAATCATTATACACATATTTTTCTTTTTAGTCCCTGAGCATATTTATAATGGTTATTTTAAAGTCCCTGACTTGTAATTTGAACATATGAGGTCATATGAGGTGAAGGTTTGCTACTGGTTGCTTTTTTTCTTGAATATGGTCACATTTTTTTGTTTGTTTGTTTGTTTCTTTGCATGCCTAGTGATTTTTTTTTATTGGCTATTATACATTATGTATAACATGATATCAAGACTCTGGATTCTATTATATTCCTCTGAAGACTGATCTTTGTTCTAGCAGGCAGTAAGTTTGGCTACACTCAATTTCCAAAATTTGTCTCTCCTGCCATTAGCTACTGCTGAACCTCTTCTTAGTTCTTTTAGCTTCCAGGCTACTTTTTCAATACATTCCTTGGGAGCTCCTCATACATGTACAGGAGTTGGTTAGATTTTAAATGCTTGTTTTGGGATTAGTCATTCTGTAATTCTTCCCTTCCAAGATGTTCTCCATATGTTTCTGGTTGCTCTGCTAGTCCTAAAACACTTTCCAAGACCTCTCCCTTTGGAGCAAGACACAGATTGGGGAATACCATCAAGGGAAGTTCCTTTCTTTTGAGTTACTTTTCTTTTGGTTTCTTTCCAGTATCTTCAAATATTGTTTCCAAACACACACGCACACACTTTAAAAACCCAGATTTCAATGATTTTTGTCTGTTTGAGTAATCTATCATGTTATTATCAGAAGTTAAAGTATAAAGTATTTACCCACCTTCTAGAGGTTCATCTTCATCCTAAGACTGACTTTCCAAGTTGTCAACAGATGGAATCACCAGCTTTCAGAGCTACATTGTTTCCATCTCCAAATCCAGAGAAGGAAAAAGAGTTATCAGTAGCCAAACCATCAAACATGGTCCTAGGCTTTACTTCAACTGAACAAGGTTTGGGGAAATATAACCACCCCTGAACCAAGCACTGGGGCCAGTAGATTGCCATGAAGTGACTGGTTGGGGCCTGAGTCATTGGCCATCTTCTTCTTCCACCCAATTCCTTGTTTCTGCTTCCTTGAAAGTCTAAAACCCCTGTTCCAAGTCCCTTGTTGCTTCGTTAGAACAGTGATTATTGTGGCTCCCAACATTTTTTTTTTTTTTTTTTTTTTGCGGTGCTGGGGATCGAACTCAGGGCCTTGTGCTTGAGAGGCAAGCACTCTACCGACTGAGCTATCTCCCCAGCCCGTGGCTCCCAACTTTCAAGATACAAATCAGTTCTTCTCTGACTCTCATAGGCCTAAAGCCCTTAAAACTATGGTTCTCACTCCTCACTGTCCACTTAGGACAGTGGACAGCTCCTTTCATAGCTGGGTTTTAGTTTTCTCATTCTTATGATCTGAAGATTTTCTTTCCTTGTTCAGTTATATGGAAAACAACAGGGAAAGAGGTCTTATATTTTATCTAGCATTTCTATGAATCTGAAGAACAAAGCAAGAGGGATTTTCTTGAATCAGATAACTCCACCTTTAGTAACTTTCCTTAGCCTTCAGGATACAGTATAAACCCTAACTCATTTAATACACAGGGCCCTCCATGATATTATATACACCCTTGGTTTCATGGCCCACATATGCCCCAAATACAATGTTTTCTTCTGCTAAGGGAAAAGGTCTTCTAATTCTTTGTTCTTGCCATATTTTTCCTTACCTCTGGGCTTTTCAGATATTGTTTTCTCTATGCAGAATATGACCAACTTAAGGTTCCCATTCCCTCACACACAAATCTTCACCTGGTCAACTGCTACTCACTGTAAAATCTCAGAGCATGACCTCTCAAAAGTCTGTTCTGTCATTCCTTCACCATCCCAGGCTGAGATGGTCTCTTCCTGGGGGGTCCTATAAACACTCTAAACACACTTCTGACATAGCAAACATCACTCCAAGTGTTGATTTACTTTCACCACTAAACTATATACTCCTTTTTTTTTAAATAATTTTTTTAGTTGTAGATGGACACAATACCTTTATTTTATTTATTTATTTTTATATGGTGCTGAGGATCAAACCCAGTCCCTCCCACATGCTAGGCAAGCGCTTTACCACTGAGCCACAACCCCAACCCCTATCTACTTCGTGAAAGAAATATGTCTTATATACAAAAGTTCTTACTTATTTGCAGCTTCACTCTTTATGGTTTCAGGTACCCAAGGTCAACTATGGTCTGAAAATATTAAATAGAAAATTCCAGAAAAAGGCAATTTGTAAGTTTGTGTTGTTGTTGTTGTTGTTTGTACCAGTGATTAAACCCAGGGGTGCTTAACCACTGAGCCACAATCCCAGCCTTTTTATTTTTTAAAGTATATTTTTAGTTGTAGATGAACACAATACCTTTATTTTATTTATTTTTATGTGGTACTGAGGATCGAACCCAGTGCCTCACACGTGCTAGGCAAGCACTCTGCCACTGAGCCACAACCCCAATGCCTCCAGTCTTTTTATATTTTATTATTTAGGAGCAGGGTCTTGCTGAGTTGCTTAGGGCCTCCCTAAATTGCTGAGGTCGGCTTTGAACTCCTGATTCCGAGTGCTGGGATTACAGGCATGAGCCACTGCACCCAGCCTGTAAATTTCAAACTGTGTTCTGTTCTGAGTAGCGTGATAAACTATTATTCCATCCTGCCCAAGACATGAATCATTCCTTTGTCCAGCACATCCAGAATGTATATGCTACCTGCCTGCTAGTCACTTTGTAGTTTTCCTGATTATTAGGCTGACTTTGCTGTATCACAGTGCTCACCTACAGTATTCAGAACTTTCTGTGTCTCAGGGATCCACTGGGGGTCTTGGAACATATCCCTTGAGAGTACAGGGGACTACTATAATTTAGTACTAGTACTTCACTCTGCTTGGCACATAGCAAGCACTTAACAAATGTTTGTTGAATATATGAATTGGGAGACATCCACTTGTTTTAATCAGCTTTCTCACTGCTGTGACCAAAAGACCGCAAGGAGGAAAAGGCACACATGGTTTCAACAGTCAGTCCATAAATGGCTGACTCTGTTGCTCTGGGCCTGGGGTGAGGCAGAACATCATGGCACAAAGGTGTGGAGGAGGAAAGCAGCTCTGAACATGGCTGAAAGGAAGCAGAGAAAGCTCCACTCACCAGAGATAAAATATATACCCCAAAGGCACAGTCTCAGTGATCCACCTCCTCCAGTCACACCCTACCTGCCTACAGTTACCACCCAGTCCATCGCCATCAGCGGATTAATGCACTCACACGAGTGTCTCACACACGAGCTTTTGGGGGACACCTAATATCTAAACCTTAACAATACTTTTTCCTTTTTTAAGATTAATCATTTATTTTACAGCAATTTTAGGTTTACAGAAAAAACTGAGCACAAAGTTCAGAAAGCTCTAATATAATTGTTAAAGCCTGGAAGCAACCAAGACATCCTTCAGTAAGTGAATGAACGAACTAACTGTGGAACATCTAGGCAATGGAATATTATTCAGCACTTAAAAGAAATGAGCAATCAAGCCACAAAAACAAACAAACAAAAACAGAGGAATTTTAAATACATATTACTGTGTGAGAAAAGCCAGTCTGAAGAGGTTACATACTACATGATTCCAGTTAATATGATATTCTGGAAAAAGTAAAACTATGGAAACAGTAAAAAGATCAGTGGTTGCCAGGGTTAGAGAGAAGGAGGGATGAATAAGTATAGCACAGATGATTTTTAGGGCAGTGAAACTGTTCTATATGATACCAGAATGATGCATACATGTCATTATATATTTCTCAAAATTATAAAATGTACAATATCAAGAGTGAACCCTAGGGCTAGGGCTGTAGCTCAGTGGTACAGCACTTGCCTTGCATGTGTGAGGCACTGGGTTCAATCCTCAGCACCAAATAAAAAATAAATAAAGATATTATGTCCATCTACAACTAAAAAAATATTAAAATTTTAAAAAAGAGTGAACCCTAATGCCAATTATGGACTTTGGGTGATAATGACATATTGATGTAAGTTCCTTGATTGTAACAAATGTACCACTCTGGTGCTTAGAACACCAGTGAGGGAGGCTGAACACTTGTGGGGATGGAGGGCATATGGAAATTCTGCACTGCTCAATTTTGCTGTCAATCTTAAACTGCTTTTAAAAAAGTAAAGTCTATTTTTAAAAAATTAAAGAGCTAAACATATAGCTAAGGAAGTTAGAAAAGGAACAATTTAAAAAAAAACTCAAGGCAGTAGAAGGAAAGAAAAAATAATAACAAAATTCATAAATAGAAAATAACCATAAACAAGGATTAACAAAACCAGGGCTGGGGTCATGGCTCAGTGTTAGAGCGCTTGCCTAGCATGTATGAGGCCCTGGGTTCCATTCTCAGCACCACATATAAATAAATAAATTAAATAAAAATCCATCAACAACTAAAAAAAAATTTTTTTAAATTAACAAATCCAAAACTTGATTCCCTAAAAAAAAAAAAAAAAAAAAAAAAAAAAAAAAAATTCTAAGAAATAGAAAACGTGAATAGTTTCTAACAACTAAGGAAGGAAAAAGTATAAAAGAGGAAGCCACAGTCAGTGGTGTACAAAGTCATAACAAATAATAAAGTAAAAGTACTTTTAGGATTGAAAACTGCCTGATCAACTTGGCAATAAGGAGAACACTGATAAAATTAGCATGACCAGTTTCAGTAGAATAAAATGAAGTGGAAAAAAAATCCTGGATGTGTTAACATCAACACTGTTACATATTGACAAGATGCTAGACTTATTTTTATCTTTGCAGTGCTTCATGTATAGATAGATGGTCACAACAATATTTGCTGAATTAATGCAGGTGAATGGAAAAGAAAGGTCCCACATACAGTGTGTTAAATGCTTGGCAATACCGAGACTTGAATGAAGAAGTTGTAAGATTTCTAAACAAATGTATAGACTGGTAAAACTGATGTCTAAAGAAGCTTAATCTGGATGTTAGTTTAATAGTTTTCAAGGGGAATTCTGAGAGCAGGGACATTAGTTAGGAAGCTGTTGCAGCAATCTAGACCCCGTCTAGATTACGGTTACAATCAAGGATGAAATCTGTGAGACATTATGAAAGTAAAGTGATTATGATTTGTCAATAAATGGATAAGGAAGTTAAAAGAAAAGGATGTTAAATGTATTTGAAAGACTGAAAGAATTAAGATAAAGAATTAAGATCAGAGGTAAAACACAATGCCATTTTAACTAAATGCAACCTCAGCTGAAATCTGTCTCTATAGTTTAAAAACCTCAGGTATTTAATTTTCAACACGTAACTTTGGGTCCCCAAATAAGCTTTGTCAAACAAATGAATTTTGAATTGAGATCCTTATGAATAAATTAACACTGAAGAACTTATTCAAATTAAAATATTTAATATTATTTCCAGAATATAAGACAATAGGATAGTTTTAAAAATTCTAGTATGTGCCAACTTCTCATAAAAATTTTTATAACAGTTGTAAAGCTATAAGACTAGTTTTAAAAAAAAAACACACAAAAAAAGTTTAAAATGACAAATCTGGCTAGGTAGTTAATGTTGCATATTATATCAGAAGTTTTCAATTTGTGTAAACATAGACATACTGTTCAAATTCATTTCTACAATTAGCATACACTGTGGAAGGTTTCTCACCTTCTTCTTTTCATTTCATTTTGGCTCTCCTCCACCTTCAAAACATCTTGAAACACAGATAGTATGGAAACAAATGAACATGAGCTATCGCTGAGAACATTCAGAATCAAATAGCTCAGCATTCCTCTTCTTTTTCACTAAAGCATTCTCTGCACCACAAAATTAAACAGACATCTCTAGGGATACAGATTTGCCAAGAGAGTTTCTGGCAAAAACAAAACCTGGCCCTTCTCCAGACTGCTATACATGGACAACATCGGCTGTTCTACAGATGGAGATTGATGGCTGGCTGGCTGGTCTGTGGTTATTTAGTAGTGTTAAGATGAAGGCTATTAGGCACAGATCATTTCATGTCCAAAGACTTCTGACAATAAACTTGCTCTGCCTAACTTCCCACATTCAGCAATAAGAATTATTTACTGTAGAAACAGTAACAATTTCAGGCCTATTTTTTTTTTTATTGTAAACAAATGGGATACATGTTGTTTCTGTTTGTACATGGAGTAACAGCATACCATTTGCATAATCACACATTTACATAGGGTAATGATGTTTGAATCATTCTGTTATTTATTCCTCCCCCCCCACCCCTCCTACCCCTCTTTTCCCACTATACAGTCCCTTCTTCCTCCATTCTTGTCCCCCTCCCACCCCCCATTATGTGTCATTATCCGCTTATCAGTGAGATCATTTGTCCTTTGGTTTTTTGAGATTGGCTTATCTCACTTAGCATGATATTCTCCAATTTCATCCATTTGCCTGCAAATGCCATAATTTTAGTATTCTTTATAGCTGAGTAATATTCCATTGTATATATATACCACAGTTTCTTTATCCATTCATCAATTGAAGGACATCTAGGTTGGTTCCACAGTCTGGCTATTGTGAATTGAGCAGCTATGAACATTGATGTGGCTGAATCTCTGTAGTATGCTGATTTTAAGTCCTTTGGGTATAGGCCAAGGAGTGGGATAGCTGGGTCAAATGGTGGTTCCATTCCAAGTTTTCTAAGGAACCTCCACACTGCTTTCCAGAGTGGCTGCACTAATTTGCATCCCCACCAACAACGTATGAGTGTACCTTTTTCCCCACATCCTCCCCAACACCTATTGTTGCTTGTGTTCTTGATAATCGCCATTCTAATTGGGGTGAGATGGAATCTTAGGGTGGTTTTGATTGGCATTTCTCTTATTACCAAAGATGGTGAACATTTTTTCATATGTTTGTTGATTGCTTGTAGATCTTCTTCTGTGAAGTGCCTGTTCATATCCTTAGCCCATCTGTTGATTGGGTTATTTGTATATTGGGTTATTTGATTGGGTTATTTGGTGTAGAGTTTTTTGAGTTCTTTATATATTCTGGAAATTAGTACTCTATCTGAAGTATGAGTGGCAAAGATTTTCTCCCACTCTGTAGGCTCTCTCTTCGCATTGCTGATGGTTTCCTTTGCTGAGAGAAAGCTATTTAGTTTGAATCTATCCCATTTGTTGATTCTTGCTTTTATTTCTTGTGCTATGGGAGTCCTGTTAAGGAAGTCTGATCCTAAGCCAACAAGTTGAAGATCTGGACCTACTTTTTCTTCTATAAGATGCAGAGTCTCTGGTCTGATTCCAAGGTCCTTGATCCATTGTGAGTTGATTTTTGTGCAGGGTGAGAGATAGGTGTTTAATTTCATTCTCTTGCATATAGATTTCCAGTTTTCCCAGTACCATTTGTTGAAGAGGCTATTTTTCTCCATTGCATATTTTTGGCACCTTTGTCTAGTATGAGAAAATTGTATTTATTTGGGTTTGTGTCCGTGTCTTCTATTCTGTACCACTGATCTACCTGTCTATTTTGGTGCCAATACCATGCCGTTTTTGTTACTATTGCTTTGTAGTATAATTGAAGTTCTGGTATTGTGATACCCCTTGTTTCATTCTTCCTGCTAAGGATTGCTTTAGCTATTCTGGGTTTCTTATTCTTCCAGATAAATTTCATGATTGCTTGCTCTATTTCTGTAAGGTACGTCATTGGGATTTTAATTGGAATTGCATTGAATCTGTATAGTACTCTCGGTAGTATGGCCATTTTGACAATATTAATTCTGCCTATCCAAGAACATGGGAGATCTTTCCATCTTCTAAGCTCTTCCTCAATTTCTTTCTTCAATGTTTTGTAGTTTTTATTGTAGACATCTTTTACCTCTTTGGTTAGATTGATTCCCAAGTATTTTATTTTTTTTTTGAGGCTATTGCAAATGGAGTTGTTTTCCTCATTTCCCTTTCAGCTGTTTCGTCGCTTGCGTATAAAAATGCTTTAGATTTATGCGTGTTGATTTTATAGCCTGCTATTTTGCTGAATTTATTGATGAGATCTAGAAGTTTTCTGGAGGAGGTTTTTGAATCCTCTAAATATAGAATCATGTCATCCGCAAATAGTGACAGCTTAAGTTCCTCTTTTCCTATTCGTATCCCTTTAATTTCTTTGGTCTGCCTAATTGCTCTGGCTAGAGTTTCGAGGACAATGTTAAACAGAAGTGGTGAAAGAGGACATCCCTGTCTTGTTCCTGTTTTTAAAGGGAATGGTTTCAGTTTTTCTCCATTAAGAATGATGTTGGCCATGGGCTTAGCATAAATAGCCATTACAATGTTCAGGTATGTTCCTACTATCCCTATTTTTTCTAGTGTTTTGAGCATGAAGGGGTGTTGTATTTTGTCAGACGCTTTTTCTGCGTCAATTGAAATAACCATATGATTCTTATCCTTAAGTCTATTTGACATGATGGATTACGTCAGGCCTATTTCTTTATGTTACAGACAAGCAAACTGAAGCCCAGAGAAGGTAGGTCATTTTCCAAAAATCACACAGCTAGGTGTTAACAGGGCAAAATTCAGGTCTTGAGAGTGTCCATCATCTCAATCTTTCAACCTCTCTGTTGAGCAATACTACCTTCTAAATGATTAAAAGGAACATATTGCTCATGTTTAAACTCTTTATCTAAGTTATCTTAAAACTTGAAAGTCATATTCTTTAATACCACCTTCTAAATAATTAAAAAGAACATATTGCTCATGTTTAAACTCTCTATCTAAGTCATCTTTTTTTTTTATCTAAGTCATCTTAAAACTTGAAAGTCGGGGCTGGGGTTGTGGCTCAGTGGTAGAATGCTTGCCTAGCATGTGTGAGGCACTGGGTTTGATTCTCAACACCATGTACAAATAAATAAAATAAAGGTCCATCAACAACTAAATATAAAAAAAATACTAAAAAAAAAGAACATTTAAAAAAACAAAACTAAAAAGTTATATTCTTTTCCATTAAGTATTTTGCTCTTAATGACAATATACTTTGTTTTGCAAGACTCTTTACATAATAGTTAAAAAAAAAAAAAAAAAAAAAAAAAAAAAGACTAAGTATTTTAAGTCCCAGAGTCACCAAAGCAAAATGAGATTAGAACTGGTTTAAAAACCATTAAAACACAATCAAGGGCAAGACCCTACCACAGTACCACAAAACAAAAAACACCACAGTTAAGAAATTCTGAATCTTTAAACTTGGAAACGTTCTTTTAAAGCTGTAGCCCAATATATTTAAAAGGAGAAGGGGCCCTGGAATCAAAGTCACAAGACCAAGACTTAAGTCCTTGCTCTGCCACTAACTAGCTATGTGACTTGAGCCTCTTTCCTCCTCCTCTGTAAAACAAGCTGAATGCAGATGACTAAAATTAATCCCATTATTTAAAACTCAAGGATAAGATCTTTATCTCATCTTTATTATTTTGTAACTTTGTTCCATACCTGATTGATGAAAGAAGTTAAAACACAGGAAACATCATCTCTACTATTTAAAAAAAAATTGCACATTTGGCTTTACATAGAGTCGGAGAAAAACAGTACTGTCAGGGAAAATGTAGTACACAGTTGAAGTTACAGAGATTTGGATCACACATCTTTCTGAGTTCATTTATCTAAATAGATGGTTTTGAAAACCTAAGTATAGTTTTTCTGAAGGGGGAACAGGGAAGGCTCTGAATAGTTATTTTTGTCCAGTTCTGCCAGAACCTTCCTAGCAAGTACCATCTACTGCTATCAGATGCCAAGAACTTTGTCTACTGATTAATGTACACAGAATAATTTGGTAAATTTCATTCTGCAGATCCTTCTTTTTCCTGTTCCTCCTCCCTCCCCCTTAATACCTTGCCTCTATTCCACTGTTCTCTCTTTTATTTTCATTCACCTACAAGTTTTAGCATTGATTCTTAATCAGTTTTTACTACGATGGTTTCTAAATGTGATTTTGTGATTTTCTAATTACTTACTTTCTTTTACAGATTTTTTTTTTTTTTTTTTTTTTTTTTTTTTTTTTTTTAGCTAGGAATTGAATCCAGGGCCTTGCACATGCTAGGCAAGCTCTCTATCACTGAGCTGTATCTCTGGCCCCTTATCTACTCATTTATTGAGTGCCATTATATATGACCCTGGGTGATTTAAGTTTGAGCCTGTTTAATGAACAGGTCATTTCAAGCATTTTGGAGGGAAAAGGAATCTACCATTTGTAGAAATAACTTACCTTCACTTTTCTACTACTTGAGACAGGAGTTAGTTAAAACAGACTATAAATGTCCATTGTATGCAACTTACTGTTAGCTTCTCTTCGGAAAATCAAAAAATACAAACTCAGTCCCTGTGCCCAGTTGCCGATACTTTGCAATTGAATAGGATAATGCAAAGTTGATGTCCTACTATTAAGTTCTTACCAGTTTTTATGTCTGCTTTAATTGCATTTAGGCCCTCTGTCTCTTAGCTAACAGAAAGAAGAGAAAAAAATTAATTTATAAGGTACTAGAAAAAGGGATTGAGGCATTTTAGCTAATCCAATACTGGTCCAAGAGTAAGATAATAGAATGTGAGATTATCCAGCTTTATGAGCTAAAACCCCCACAAGCTCCAGCTCATCTGTTAGACCTAAAAAAATTTTTTTATTAAACAGGAAAGCCTGATCTCCTTTCGATAGAATAAATTATATGTAGGGGGCTCCCTGTTTCTCTGGGTCAGTTTGTCTAAAACAGTTCAGTAAAGATGGTTAGATTAGGGTTATAAGACTTCTGGTTATTAATTTTATCAAATTACTTATAAAACTAATTAACTGATCTGAATAGTTTTTTCCTCTGTTAAACTGGGACCATAACACCTGTCTTGAAAACCTTAACAATGCTAGTTAGCATAAGGATCAAAATGAAATAGTGTAAATGAAAGTACTTTTTAATCTAAGGCATTATTATTATTAATCTTAATTTTTTTCGCCTTTCATATAAAGTCCCAAAGTGAATATTGTCCGATCTCTTCTGATCCATTCTGAAGTTGTCTTAGCACATTACTGGTGGCAAACCCATCATAAATCATTTGCAAGTACTGCTTTACAGTGGCTGCATATTATACCTCAACCTAACTCTAGCACAGTGTGGGAAAAGAAATCCCGACCTGCTTTATTTGGCAGAAACTAAAAAACGAATCAGGGAAGAAAAAGAGGCCTCAAGACTCTCTTTCAGCCTCTTTTGGGGCCACAATGGAAACTAATCTTAGTGGTGAATGACCCAACTATTACCAAAGTATCCATTCTGCTTTTCAAAAAAATCTCATCACTAGGTTATTTGAATATCCAATTGGGGAAAAATGATATTTTAAAATCTAATTACATGATATAAAACAATCAGTTTCTGATAGACTACAGTTCTAAATGTGAAAGGTAAGGCAGTAAAGTTTTCAGAGAAAAACCATAGGATATCTTTGTGACCTTACAGTATTTAAAGTATTTGTGAGTTCTTAAACAGCACACAAAAATTCTGGCCATAAAAGAAAAAAATTTAAAAATTTGATATCAAGAATTCATGGGTTGGGGATATGGCTCAGGGGCTGGGGATATAGTTCATGTGCTGGGGATATAGCTCAGTTGGTAGAGTGCCTGCCTCGCAAGCACAAGGCCCTGGGGGTTCAATCCCCAGCACCGCAAAAAAAAAAAAATTCATGATCACCAAGACAATGTACAAAGTGACAATCCACAAAATTGGAAGAAGATATGGTAATAATATATCTGACAAATGACTTACATAGAAGTTACATAGAATTCCTGTGATAGTAAGAAAAATACATACATTTATATAAAAGGCAAAACAAAAAAAGGCAAAATGAGACTTCCATCAAAAATCAGGGCGTGGTAGTGACGGACAAGAGGATGAGGGGGACTTGTAGAGCACTGTTGTAATGGTTTATTTTTTGAGTATATATGTGCTTTTCTTTTTTAAAAAAAATATTGTTAGTTGTAGATGCACACAGTCCCTTTATTTTATTTATTCATTTTTATTTGGTGCTGAGGATCGAACTTAGTGCCTCACACACGAGGCAAGTACTCTACCACTGAGCCACAACCCTAGCCCCACATATAAACTTTTCCATATGCATGTTACACTTGGATATAAAGTTAAGGAGTGCTACTTTTTCTTGCTATTTCATGTTATGATTCTGGCTTTTCACATAAAACCCAGTCACTCCTTGGTAAATTCCAAAGTATACTACATGACTAGTATAAGGCTAGTCATGAAACTGGTTTTAAGTTAACTGCAGATTAGCCTTCCCTGAAGCTCATGACTTCACAGAACTGGAAACCTGATAATAGTCTGATAAAAGAAATTTGCTCTTTGCTGATTTAATAAAAACCAACAAGGCATGAGAAAGGAATGATTCCATCCTAACTTATCATTTATTAGGTTATACACAGAGAAAAGTATATTGTGTGTGTGTATATATATATATAACTTCATTTAGTCTTCATCAAAATTCCATGAAATAATACTCTTAATATTTTCACAGTTTTACAGTTAAGGGGATTAAGACTGAGCACGTTGTCTAAAAAAACAGACTATACACACATGGTAGAGTCAGGATCTGAATCCTCGTTGTCTGACTCCCAGCCTAGGTTGTTTCCCATTTTGACTGCGTCATGGTCACACACGCTTTTCCAGCACGGAGTGATGATAATATTCCTTGACTTTTGTCTAGTCACTTTAGAAGGCCAGATCTGAACAGAACATGCCCCCACTGTTTTTAGAGGAACTGCTCTGTTAAGGAATGAGAACTAAGCATACAATAAAAATTTCTATACTCAATATAACAATTTTAAAAAAACTAGCACATATATTTTTAGAAATCCTCACATAATGGGTATGTTAAGAGTTCTTAATAGCAACAACAACAAAAATACACTGATTTCTCCAAGGTAACCCTAAGCATATACCAAAGATAAATAAACAATCAACTTGAGAAGGGATGTTGGCCATTACACTAATCAGACTTTAAAGGGTTCTAAAAATAGGCAAGAGTTCAACATAGAAGTCATACAAAAATTTTTATTTTATGTATTTATTTGGGTACTTAGGGTTGAACTCAGCAGTGCTTAACCACTGAGCCATATCCCCAATCCTTTTTATTTTTTTATGTTGAGACAGGGTCTCGATAACTTGCTAAGGGCCTTGTTAAATTGCTGAATCTGGCCTTGAACTTGTGATTCTCCTGCCTCAGCCTCCAGAAGCTGTTGAGATTACAGGTGTGTGCCACCATGTCTGCACACAAAAAAATTTAAAAGATCATGCTGAAAATTTATAAATTTTGGATATCACATAATTTAATGAGGAAATGAAAATATAAGCATTCCTTCCTCCCCCCCCCCCCCCCCCCCCCCCGCCCCACGGAGAGACACTCTAACCACTGAACTACCTTCCCAGCCCTTGTTTTATTTTTTGAGACAGAGTTTCACTAAATTGCCCAAGCTGGACTTGGACTTGTGATCCTCCTACCTCAACCTCCCACATATCTGAGATTACACATGGGGGCCACCATGCCCTGCAAAAGCATTCCTCTTTAAATAGTCAATTAATTCTCTCAGGATAGTTAGGGAGCTAAGGAAAAAAAAAAGGTTCTATCAATCATCATCATTTACCAATAATGAAAATATAAGGCTCAGAATGACAAAAGAGCCTGATACAGGTCAAATCACATAATTGAAATCTCATGCTAAAGCATATAACTGATCTTAAAATCATATAACCTTATATTTCTTTCCATTTTTCTTTAAATAAAAATTTAATAAAAAACACTTGAGGGGCTGCGATTGTAGCTCAGTGGTAGAGTGCTTGCCTTGCATGCATGAAGCACTGGGTCTGATCCTCAGCACATAATTAAATAAAATAAATGTACTGTGTCCATCTATAATAAAAAATTTTTAAAGAATTTTTAAAAAACACTTGCTATATAAGACATCAGTAACTCAATACTATCATTTTGTCTGGTTAATTTCCAAGAGAAGTCTACATAACATAATGACTTTCACATTTTCTTGGTAGATCTAGCTATGGGCCATTTTTACAATGATCTAATTGAACAGAATCTATTTTAGGTTAATTAATCTTCAAAAATACAAATTCCTTACCAAAGCAGTCAATATTTTTGAAAATTATACAAATTTATAAATCACTGAAGCATTGCACTAGCAAGACCAAAATACCTCGTTTTCTGCTTCTTTTTGTAGCCTTTAAAGTTTAACCCTTTGTTTCCCCACCTACCCAAATGTCACCTTCTCACCTATGATAGCCTTTGTCATTCCTCTCCTCTGTCAAGTAGAAAGTAATCATACCTAATTTACATTTACCAAATGACTAAAATTCATTTTCACTACAATATAATCCCATAAGTACTTGTATCTTAAGTCACATAATGGTGACATGGGAGTCTAACTTCCCACTTAAGAAGACTGGGGGTGATTAGGGGTGTAATTCAATGGTGAAGCACTTGCCTAGCACTACCCTCAGCTCTGTAAAACAGGAGGAGGAGGAGAAGGAACATCATCAAGTACATAGATTTTCTTACCTTTTTTTTTTTTTGATGATACAGGGAATAGAAATATACATTTCCTAAAGGTAAACCTACTACAGTCCTTCAAGGGTGGATGCTGGGGATAGAAAAGAATTTCCTTTGTCACTCTACCCCTACACAGACTACTAAAAACCCAGCTCTCCTCTGTCCACCCGCTTCTTTCCTTTTTGTCTTTAGCCCATTT
Source organism: Sciurus carolinensis (assembly GCF_902686445.1). Taxonomy (NCBI): domain Eukaryota; kingdom Metazoa; phylum Chordata; class Mammalia; order Rodentia; family Sciuridae; genus Sciurus; species Sciurus carolinensis. Next base: position 129,758,407 of record NC_062213.1, on the reverse strand, counting down.
AGAGCATGGCTACTAAATACACCTGTTCCAACACAACCCCCAACCTTGATTTAAAAAAACAGACAATAAATGCCAATAACATCACCTTAAGATAGTACAACACAACTTCTTCCTTTTTTTACTCTTTCTAGTGACATATTTTGTATTCTTATTTATTTAATGGATTTTTGGTACTACAATCCTACCCCTTAACAGATAAATCCCAAGTTTTTTAATATTTCAATTCTCGTTGGTAATTAAGACTTGAATTTCTTAAAAAGTATCCTTTTGGAATGTAGCCCTTTTGTCAGTGGAAACATTATATTAAAATAATTTTTGTTTATGGATCTCTCCAAAGAATTTGAAAATTATTTGCCCCTTACTTTTTTTTTTTCCCCCAGTATTGGGGATTGAACCCACCAGGGGCATCCTATCACTGAGCTATATCTCCAGCCCTTTTTATTTTTAAGACAGCATTTCACTAAATTGCACAACCTAGCCTGGAATTTGTAATCCTCTTCCCTCAGTTTAATGTGTAGCTGGGATTACAAGTGTGAGTCACCACACCTGGCTGCAAGTATTGATTTCAAAAATTCTTTTTCTTTTTCTTTTCTTTTTTTTTTTTTTTTGGTACCAGGGATTGAACTCAGGGTCATTCAACCAGTGAACCACATCCCCGGTCCTATTTTGTATCAAAAATTCTTGAAGGTAAGAAAAAAACTTTATTATACATGCATGTCTTAATCAGATAGGGCTGGGTGAGGTGGCACATGCCTATAATCCCAGCAGCTTGAAGGCTGAGGCAGGAGGATGGAAAGTTCAAAGCCAGCCTCGGCAATTTAGCAATACCCTGTCTCAAAACAATAGCAAAAAACCTTTTTCACGTTAATGTAAAGCGGAAAATGGAAGTCTTATTACAGCAATTCTCAATTTTGAAATTTTTTGAGTTACTTGACAAAAATAACAGTTAGCTATTAACTAACTGTTTTATTAACATATAAAAATATGTTAATGATCTACTAGTGAATTAGAAGATAGCTCAATTAACTCTTATTTCAGTTTTGTTGACAGCAAAATACTAGAAATTATTTGAATTGCAAAAGAACTGTTATCCAATCATCCCCTCAGATAGTGTTATTCAGTTAATCTCTGTCTTAACACAGATACCAGTTGTCCTTTGTTTTTTGCCCTGGTGGATTTTTCATCCAAGGCAATGAACTTTTGTAAGATCTGAGATGGATGAGCAATCTGCCTTTCTTTTACAAATGTGGGAGAGGGGCAACTGTGCCAGACAAGGTGGGAAAACAGAGCCTGTGGCGCTATCACAGACATTCTCAGGCCAGGCAACGTTAGGAAAAAGCATGTGAGGAATAAAAAGATCTCAAAATTGATTCCCTTAAACTACCCGTGTTCTGTACTCTGAAATGTGCACCCAAATTTGAAGATAAAAGTCAGTGTGCATCTGCAGCCCATAATATCAACACTGTACAGGGAATACTTGGAGGTGAACAGTGAATACTTTTTGATGAGGAAAAGTGTAACAGCAAAATGATAGGCACCAAAATAGCAACACAATGTATCAAAGGAAGAACTCTGCTTGAAAGCTAAGAAGCAGACTGAAGCAGATGAAGTTGTTGCTTAAAGCATAATTAAGGATTTTAAACTCACCAAACCACTCTGCCATCACTGACTAAAAAGGCTTGTTCATCCCTTCTCTGTCCTAGAATAAACTATCTCATGAGTCTTTCTATTTCACTAATGCTATTTAAAAGTTGATGAAATGCTTAAGCAATTCATTACATTAATATAAAAAATTTTTAAAAATTTATTTTGTAGTTATAGATGGACAACATGCCTTTATCTTATTTATTTTTATGTGGTGCTAACTAAGGATCGAACCCGGGCCTGAACACATGGTAGGCAAGTGCTCTGCCACTGAGCTACAGCACCAGTCCAATATAAAAATATTTTATAGGACAGAAGTATGATCAAAACCAAAGTGGGGGTCGCATTATGAGTAAAGTGGAAAGAATATTGTGGACTTATAAAGCATAGAAAGAAGGTACAAAATTGCTAATTTTAATACCCCAAAATCTTAGTTTTTTTGTTTTTTTTTTTTTTTTTTACTAAAGCAAACTGTTGCTGTAAAACAAGTTTTCTAAACAAAAACAAAAACAAAAAACAAACAAACAAAAAAAGTGCCACCATATCTTAGCTGGGCACGGTGGTGCAGGCCTATAATCCCAGTGACTTGAGAGGCTGAGGTAGGAGGATCATGAGTTCAAAGCCAGTCTCAGTAACTTAACGAGGCCCTAAACAACTCACCAAGACCCTGTCTCTAAATAAAATAAAAACAAGGGCTAGGGATGTGGCTCAGTGGTCAGGCATCCCTGGGTTCAATCACTTGTATCAATAAATAAATAAAGCAAACTTTTTTTAACTGATAAATTATTCATGTTAATGGGGTACCATGTGATGTTTCAATACCTGTATATATTGTGTAATGTTTAAATCAGGTTAAACATATCTATATCGTCCAACATTTATCCTTTCTTTATAGTGAAAGCAGTCTAAATCCTTCTTGCTTTGTGAAATGTACAGTACATTACTGTTCTCTATAGTCACTCTGCTGTACAACATCACACCAGAGCTTATTGTTTCCAACTGTAACTCAGTACTCATTGATCAACCTTTCATCATTCCTTCCTCCCTCCTATTCTCCTCAGCCTGTGGTAACCACCATTTTACTCTCAACTTCTGTAAGATAAACATTTTTATATTCCACATGAGTGAAATTGTACAGTACTTGTCTTTCTGTGTCTGGCTTAGTTCACTTAACATAATGAACTAGCTCCATTCGTGTTGTTGCAAATGACAGGATTTCATTCTTTTTATGGATAAACAGTATTCCACAGTGTGTATGTACCACATTTTCTTTATCCATCATACACTGATGGACACTGGTTGTTTCCATTTCTTGTCTGTTGTGAACAGTGCTTTGATGAACACAGGGCTGCAGACGTCTCTTCAACATACTGATTTCATTTCCTTTGGACATATACCCAGTAGTGGTACTGCTGGATCATATGGTAGTTCTATTTTTTAATTTTTTAAAGAACCTCCATATTATTTTCCATAATGGCCCTACTAATTTACATTCCTCCAACAGTGCACAAGTTTCCCCTTTTCTTCACATCTTTACCAGCAGTTGTTATCTTTAATCTTTTCAGTAAAAGTTATTCTTTTTGTCATATGATTATATCTTATTGTGGTTTAGAGTTGCATTTTCCTGATGATTAGTGATGTTAAGCAGTTTTTCATGTACCTGCTAGCCAGTGTATATCTTCTTTTGAAAAACATCTATTTAGGTCTATTGTCCATTTTTTAAAAGATCACTTTTTTTTATTTGTTATTGAGTTTTTTTGGGTTTCTTCTATATCCTGGATATTAATCCTTTGTCAGATGTGTATTTTGCAAATATTTTCTCCCATTCCATAGGCTGTCTCTTCACTTGGTTGAGTGTTTCCTTTTCTGTGCAGAAGCTTTTTAGTTCAGTATAATCCCATTTGTCTATTTTTTGCTTTTGTTTCCATGCCTTCATAACTTTCCTCTGAGGTTATTATTATTTTGTCTTATTTTACTGAAATAATTTATTAACTATGCAATGCTTAAATAGTGCTGCAGTCATGAAGATAAACAGGGTAGGTAAATATTCAGAAAACAGATTAAAATTCACATCAGGACTTTTAAATCAAGATTGGAGATTGAATATATGAGTTTTACTTATAGTCTGAAAAACTACACTCAAATAAGAGAGGCAAATGGAGCAGTAAACCTCTAACATCAGAAAGAAAGTAAAGTAGGGGATTCACTAGTAGATTAAAAGATTCAACAAATTTCTAGAATTCAAAAGCAAATGGCACTGTGTTGATGGATGAGGCAGGCATAGAAAGTTACAGCCCAGAATACTCTGCCAGGCAACCTAAAAGGAGTTTGAAGCCAAACTGTTTCTTGGAACACTAGAAGGAACCTAGAGAGTCAATCTGCCCCTCGGAACACCTGTGGGGTCCAGGCTCTGAGCCAACAGGTACAGGGAGGGCAGGAGTGAGGACTGGGGCTGAAGACAGCAGGGATAACTGAAGATATGTACCTGGAGCTGCACTGGTTGGCACCCCCATCCACGACCCCCACCCACAGATCACAGGCAGCCTGGCATTAACCTTCAGTTAAAAAAAACAGACAAATGAAGGAACAAACAGCCTGGGAAGGCCGAGGCGTCTAGTGTGGGTATGGTCTGGCCAGGGTAAAGTACTCCACTGACTCAAGGGACGCCAAGGCTCACCACAAGCTCATGATTAGTGATTCTGCCCAAAGAGGCTGTTACCAGGTGGTACTACTACCTCTCAGCAGAAAAAGCTTGGTTACAACTGCTTATTGTTCCACAAATATTCAGAGTCAAATTAGTAGGAAAAAAGGTTTTATTCAAAGCAAGCTTCAAAGAAAATTGAAAAAATTGAAACAAAAACTTTCTTCTATCTTCCTTCAAACTGATTTTGAATAAAACCTATTTTCTTATAATTTGACTCCAAATATTTGTGGAACAATGAACAGCTACTTCTCCCAGTTTGATCAAACAGCATAAAATTCCTTTTTCCTTTTTCCAGCCTTTGCCTATTTCTTATGAGTGTGGGTGGCCAAATCCAGTCAGCCAGGGCAGGGTCCCTGGGCTAGGCTGTGGTAACAAAGCCAGACAATGCATCCTGCCCTACAAAAGGGCTCAGTTAGCCATGCACACAGGTCAGGGATCTAATGGGAAAATGGATCAACTTTTAAAACAGCAGAGAAAATCCACACCAGTGACCCTGTCCTTCCTTCTAAATATGAAGAGACTACTAAGGGTCATGAGGCACATGAGGAAATACAGCAGCATGAAAAAGAACATTTAAAAAAACCTCTGAAGGGAATGAAAATAAAAGGATGTAAGAAAACTTTAAGAAAAACTACTATACGGGCTGGGAATATAGCTTAGTGGTAGAGGCTTGTCTAGCTTGCATGAGTCCCTGGGTTCAATCCCTAGTACCACAAAACAGCAACAACAGCAACAACAACAAAAACCTACTATAATGAAAATATTAAAAAGAATAATGTGTCCTATACAATAGGAAAAGGAAACCATGAAAAAGAAGTAATAACTAGGGTGAAGCTCCCTGGTACAGTGCTTGCCTATCATGTGTAAGTCTCTGGGTTCCATACTGAACACAGGGAAAAAAAAAAAAGAAAGCAAACCTGGAAGAACTCTTTTAAATCAAATTTAAAATCTTTGGAATTAAATTAAAAATCACTAAAAAATAAAATTAACAGATGATCTGGAAAACAAAATTAAGTAACTCATAATGAGAGTAAAAGGTTATAAAAAAAAGATAAAAGTGTGGAACACATGAAGAGCCAATCCAAGAGGTACACCACATGGCTAACAAGAGCCTTTAGAAAGAAGAAATAGAGAAAAGTGTGGGGAGAACTATTAAATAAATCATAGAATTTCCCAGAGTTGAGGAAACAAAACCCACCCAGTCTCAAAGGGTTTAGCCAGTGCCCCATACAACTGATAAAAGACCCACATCTATCCATTCCTCAGGGAATTTCAAAACAACAAGTATAAACAAAGAGGTGCCAAACAGGAAAAACAGGTCACCCACCAAGGACTGATAATCAAACTGGCTGCTTGTCAGCAACAGGGGATATTAGAAGACAATGGAGCCATGTCTTCGAATTTTCTAAAGACAACTATTTTCAGCCCCAATTCTATACTGGGACTAACAACAAACAAGAGCTGGAGTACAATAAAATCAATTTTAGACATGAAAGCACTCAAAGTTTACTTCCCACACATCCTTTCTACAGAACTTATTTGAGGATATACTTTAGTAAGATGATGGAATAAATCAGGAGAAAGGAAGACTCAGGATCCTGAGAACAGTGATACCAATCCAGAAGAGAGAAGGGAAATACTAGGAAGACAGTTGTGTTTTAGGCCCAAGAAAAGCATCTGGTCACCATGGGAACTGGAGAATAGAGGAGGGAGGTTTCTTATTTAAAGGGGTACAGGAAAAAATGAGGTTATAATAAAGGCATATTGTGCTAGAAAAAGAATGAAGACAATCAGAAACTACTTGACAACTGAAAAAAAAAATGAGGGGCTGGGGATGCAGCTCAGTGAGGTCTTGGTTCAATCCCCAGCACCACAAAAAAGAAAAAAAGGAAAGAAAGGAGAGAGAGAGAGAGAGGTGGTAGGGGGAAGAAAGGAGGGAACAGTATAGCACACACACACACACACACACACACACAAAATGACATTTCAAATATGAAGCAAGCTTATGTGTATCCAGATGATGAGGAATTGAAGGAGTATGAGAAAAGAGGATCCAGTTGCTATTAATGTTTGGAATCCTGAGAGCTCAGAGGTCATTATCTTGGCTCCAGAGAGAAGAAAATGTAATTCTAGCATACAAATTGGCTCTGCACTAGATAATATTTATAGAATCATATTTTAGGGGGTACTAAAATTAGAGATGTCCTTCATCTTAGAGTAACTTTGATATGTTTGGTCTCAAGACATAAATTTCAGGACCCTAACAGAAAGACTGGTCAAAAGTGTTTCACTCTCTTTTATACACATAACATCAAATGATACCCAGTTCCTATCTGCTGTGTCCTTCCTCAAGATGAGAGCCATTTTCAATATGGCTAGCTCAAAAACTGTGTATAGCTTCAATATGAATTAGCTCAGTTCACTTGGATTTGAGGAGCACATGAAAGAAGAAATGTCTGCTTCCTGCAGCTGCGCATAACATGTAACCATTCCAAAAGAAGCCAATTGACTGTCCAGGGGTTTATGGTCCATGATGATCACAAATATAAATCTGCCACTTTATTAGGGATCCTGAAGGCTAGGTTTTAAATTAGTATTCTTTAACAGAAACATCCAAAAGCAAGCAAGCCTGGTTTCTAAATAAAAAGGGACTTCTTTCTTTCGAACCCAGGGGCATTTAACCACTGCATCACATCCCCAGCCTTTTTATTTTTAATTTTGAGACAGGGTCTCACTAAGTTGCTTAGTGCCTTGCTAAGTTGCTGAAGCTGGCTTTGAACTCATGATCCTCCTGCCTCCAAACCACTGAGATTACAGGCGTGCACCACTGTGCCAGGCAAAAAAGGGACTTTAAAAGGAAATTTGCAAACATCACTTGTTCTGTTCCCTCCCGGCAGATATATGGTGTAGTTTCTGGGAAGGGACAAATCCTTGCAGTGATGCGCTTAATAACAAGAGGCAATTGTCAAGCTCTGTTAATTCTACTTGCTTCCCATGACAAAGGGAAAATAACTACAAGCTGCAGTTGGTAGTTCTCAGGTTCATAAGGGAGATTTTCTTTTATGGAAGAATTGACAAGCTATAATAATATAACACTGTTTATAGTGTTCATATTTTAGATTCAATTTATATAGAGACTTGGCTGTGGTGACAGAACCAAATATAAATATTACTTTGACTATGTAAAAGTGTAACTGACAGAAAGGAAGTAGAAGAGAGGGAAGACAGGTAGGAAAATGAGCACATATGCCCCTCTTTATAAAGGGGAGAGTCAAGAAAGACTGTCCAAAATGGATGAAATTAGAAATAAAAGTTGCTATTATCTGAAGTTACCAAGTTAAGCCAGAGCAGAGGTAAAATTTTAAATGCAACTGTCAAACACTGGAAGACAGATGCAGTATAAGAAAGTTAAATACTCATTTTCAAAAATGCAAAGTCAGTAGATATCATCTAAATTTGATAAATCAAGAAACAAAGGTAAAAGTCTACTATTTTGAGCAATGATCTCAAAATTTTTTTTAGTGGGGGGGGATTGCTGGGGATAGAACCCAAGCATACTAAGCATACTAAACATGCTCTATCACTGAGAGATATCCTCAGCTCCCAATTTTTTTAATGGTACAACTGTCTCAAGGAAAATATTTCCAGGCATAAATCTCTAATAATATAGGTACATATCTCTAATCTCTAATATATTTATTTATATTCTACATAAAAATATGCCTATAATAATCCATTATATATATATATATTATAACTTGTATAAAAAGAGAAATTAAAAGTATATAACAATAATTTTGAATGAATTCTTCAAGGAGGAGATGTGCTTACTATAATACTAAACCAAAATATGTGCAGAAAAGCATTGGCTATTCTAACAAGAATAAATATTATAAGGTATTAATAAAATATATAAGAATAAATAAAACTTCAAATAATTTCTTCCAGTACCCAATTCAGCATCTTATATAGCTTCCACGAAGTGTTGCAGTTCCCTGTAAAGACACAGTTCTACAAATTAGTGGTGTAGGCAGCAGAAAACCCCAAAATAAAAGCAGTTACAAAAGGTTACCTTTGAGAAGTAAAGCGGGGCTGGGAGAAGCAGAAGGTGGGAGTGGTAGTTGCATCACATACTCATCTACACTATTTTACTTATTGTGTACACGTATTATTTCACATAAGGAGTTAGTTTATCTAATCAGCTCCATAAAATTTCACATCTATACATGTGTTTAAGCTGACTCATTTATTCAAGAAACATTTGTGGACCACCCATTTTGGGTCAGGCATAGGGGACAAAGAGAGGAAACTGACATTTCAGCTCTTAAGAAGATCACAGCCTGGGGCAGAAGAAAAATAGGAAAACCCCTGATGGCATTTCAGTATCCAAAGTGCTGTAAGAGGAGAGTTTGGGGGGTGGGATGGAGGGATGTTATTTGCTCACAGTCTGGGGCACGGAGGAGGGACAGATAATGTCTGCTAATACCTGTGGGGTGTTGTGGAGAGATTGTGGAAAGGTCATTTCCTCTTTGAGTTGAGACTTAAAGGACCAGTAGAAAAGTGAGAATAAAACAGGTATGCAGGGCGAATGGAGGGAAGGTGTTCAAGGGCAAAAAGGAAAAGTGTGGTAGATTGTTTGACAGATGAGAAAGCACGTGTTATGTCTGGGAAACTGAAGTTTTTCAGGATTCCCAGGGCAAACGGCATCTGAAATAGGCAAATGGTGTCTGAAGTGGTAGTGGCAGGAATGAAAAGGCAAGGGTCAGACATGAAGAGCCATGCTCAGCACTGTGAGGGGTCTCCTGAAGGCAGTGGGAAGCCCCTGAAAGACGTCACCAGTAGGGAGGAAGACCCGATCAGATCTGCACTTTGGAGAAGATGACTTTGAAGAAAAGAGGATTGATCTGGAAGGGGTAGATTAGGCCCTTTCAGTGGGCCTAATAAGACAAAGGGAAGGGATGAATTATACTACCAGAAGAATGAAGAGGAGATGATACATTGACATGTTGTTTTGCAGGTGCACTCTCTAGGACCTGCTAAGGGATTAAATATGAGAGTAAAAAAAGAAGGAGTGTCTAGAAGGATGTGGGCAACTTCCTCTCAGTGTACCTGGAAACTACCACTAACTGAAATGAGGAAAGATGCGACTTTGACGGGCAGGAATTTAGACGTGGACATGTTGAATATCCTGGAGGGCTACCTAGAGGTAGATAACAAGCTGTCGGAAACGTAGAACTGAAGTGCTGGTTAACACCTGGTTGACACCCCGCAGTATTTGAGTTATAATATAAGCCATGTGAAAAAGGCATAATCACCAAGAAGACTGCATAACATGAGAAGTAGGAAGTTAGAGTCCTGGGGAAAGGAGTGGGCAAAGGAAGATGAGACTGCAAACAAAAGTGTGGAAGTATAAGGGTAGAATGAAGGAAGGTCAGAGAAGCAAGGAGGTGTAAGTGGGCGAAGAGTAGCTGAAAGGACAGATCGCAAGATCCAGACTGAATAGGGAAAGGAGAAAGGCCTCAAAGGGACTGAGTAGAAGGAATGGGAGTGGCAAGGGCCCCAGTCCTGAGGATTATGATAAAACTGATATAATGGTGGTGGTGAAACAGTAAAGAATAAGAGAACGTGGAAGAGATGGGAGAGTGTGTTTAGTGTGAGCTACTAGAGCATGATATCTTGGAGTGGTTATAGAATATTTTTGAATATGTATAAAAATATGTGTATTATATTGAATAATTTTGCACATCCTGAGTGTACACTCAGAATAAAATATAAGATCAGGGTTATAAGTAGGCCCTACCAGGCTGGGGCTACAGATCACTGACAGAGCGCTTGCCTAGCTCATGTGTGAGGTACTGGGTTTGATCTTTAGCACCACATAAAAATAAGTTTAAAAAAATAAAGATATTCTGTCTATCTACAACTAAAAAAAATTTTAATAATAAAAAATAAATAAAACCAAGCAAAACTTCTGAAATGGGTAAAGAACAACAACTTTAATTAATTATAATATAAAGAAACATTATATTTTAAAGGACCTTTCCTTATAGTTCATAAAGTGATATTTTCCCACTCTTAACTTCAGTTTGTATAAGAGTACAAAAGATTCAAGAATAGTGTCTATTGTAAAAACAAATATTTCCAAAGATAACTATTTGCATTTTCCTTTAATAAATATCATAAGATGCTATAGTAATTGCCAGAATGATAAACACAATAATAGCACTCATTCAAAATTTCTTCTTTGGTACCACCTTTAAATCTACAAGATTTAAAACCTAAAAGTAATAGGAAAGAAACAAAATATCTTAGGAAATGATTGATTTAACTGTTAAAATTCAGTTATATCTTCTACGATAGGCAGAATTCTAAAAATGTCCCCCAAGAGGCCTACCCCTTGGTTATTCAATGAGACACTGCTCTAGAAATTGTTGTGAAGGTACTCTGCAGGTGGAATTAAGGTTACTAATCAGATGATGGAAACAGATTATCCTGGAGGGCCCAATCTCACTGTATAAGCCTTTCGAAGCAGAAGTAGGCAGAAAAGTTAGGAAGACACTGCAGAGGAAGGAAGAGATGAGATGAGGCAGAAGGGGAAGTTAGAGAAACTGACACTAAGGACTCCACCCACTGCTGCTGGCTTTGACAATGGGAGGAGGGTCAAGAACCAAGGAATGCAGGTGGTTTCCAGAGGCTGAGAACAACCCCCAGTCAATATGCAGCAAGGAAATGGGGACTCAGTATCACAACCACATGGAATTGAATTCTAACAACGTCCTGAAAGAGTCTGGAAGCCAATTCACTTCTAGAACTCTAGAATGAACCTCAGCCTTGGAGACCCTCTGATATCATCCTTGTAGAAGCTGGAGCAGAGAGTCAGTCAAGTCACGCTGTTCAGACTTCTGACATACAGAACTGGGAGATCAGGGTACAAATAATTGGGCATTGTTTTAAGTTGGTAAATTGGCGGTAATTTGTTATAGGAACATTAGAAAACTAATACAGTTTTCATAAATCACCGACTTCAAACGTGCTTTGTCAAATCAATTTTCTGTCCATTAAAGTAACTTTAAACAGAGTTCAACATTTCCAACCATACTCAGTGATTATGAAATCCAACTTCATAATCAACTTATTTTGAAAATACCTAAACCTACAGAAAAATTTTAAAAAATAGTACAATTGTTACTCCTATACCTATATTCATCAATCATTAACTTTCTGCTAAATGATGTTTGACAATGTTTGAAAATGTTGCTACTGGGTAATGCTACTGGTGTCTAGTGGGTAGAGCCCAGCGATGCTGCTTAATATTCTACAATGCAGAACCCCACACAACAAAGAATTATCTAGTCCAAAATGCCAATAATGCTAAGGTCAAGAAACCCCACTCTATAAAGAACTCAAAAAACTCTACACGAAGAATACAAATAATCCAATCAACAAATGGGCTAAGGAAATGAAGAGACACTTCACAGAAGAAGATCTACAAGCAATCAACAGATATATGAAAAAATGTTCAACATCTCTAGTAATAAGAGAAATGCAAATCAAAACTACCCTAAGATTTCATCTCACCCCAATTAGAATGGCGATTATCAAGAACACAAGCAACAATAGGTGTTGGCGAGGATGTGGGGAAAAAGGTACACTCATACATTGCTGGTGGGGTTGCAAATTAGTGTAGCCACTCTGGAAAGCAGTATGGAGATTCCTCAGAAAGCTTGGAATGGAACCACCATTTGATCCAGCTATCCCACTCCTCGGCCTATACCCAAAGGACTTAAAATCAGCATACTACAGAGATACAGCCACATCAATGTTCGCTGCTGCTCAATTCACCATAGCCAGATTGTGGAACCAACCTAGATGTCCTTCAGTTGATGAATGGATAAAGAAACTGTGGCATATATATACAATGGAATATTACTCCGCCATGAAGAATGATAAAATTATGGCATTTGCAGGCAAATGGATGAAATTGGAGAATATCATGCTAAGTGAGATAAGCCAATCTCAAAAAACTAAAGGACAAATGATCTCGCTGATAAGTGGATGAGGACATGTAATGGGGGGTGGGAGGGGTTAGTGTTAGGGTTAGGGTTAGGTTTAGAGTTAGGGATAAAGAGGGTGGTAAGAATGGAGGAAGGAAGGACTGTATAGAGGGAAAAGAGGATGGGAAGGGTGGGAGGGGTGGGGGGGAAGGGAAAAAAATAACAGAATGAATGAAACAACATTACCCTATGTAAATTTATGATTACACAAATGGTATGCCTTGACTCCATGTACAAATAGAGAAACAACATGTATCCCATTTGTTTACAATAATAAAAAAAAAACCCACTCCCTGAATATGTATATACAAACCTTTTTTCCTGAACTATTTGAAAGTAAATTACAGACATTATGATACTTCTTATGTAAAAACTTCAGTTTATAGTTCTAAAAACAAGGACACTATCTCACATAGCACAATTTAACACTGATGTAATAATACTATCCAATAAAAAGTTCATTTTTTAATTTCCCTATAATCTTAAAGAAATGTCCTTTTTGGCTTAAAAATTTAGGATACAATCAAGGGCATATAGATCCACGTGCTGATCAATGTTTTAAGTATAAAATAAATAAGATACTCTGATTTTCAAGCACTGGGAATTAGGTAGTATAATGTGATACCAATTTTAAGATCTAATAGTCTATAATTCTGACACTATGTTATGTCTAGAATGGATCTACTAATTTGTAGATCCGCACCTCATACCCATTAGAATGGTCACCCCCCCATCAAAAAAAAAAAAAAACAAAAAAAACCCAAAACACAGACACTAACAAGTGTTGGAGGGGATATAGAAAAACTGGACCCTTGTGCCTTGTTAGTAGGAATATAAAAAGGGGCAACCACTACCGAAAACAGTATGGAGGTTCTTCCAAAAATTAAAAATAGAATTACTATATAATCAAAGATCCCATTCCTTGGTATACAAAAGAATTGAAAGCAAGATCTCAAAAAGGTATTTGCCTCCTATATTTACTGCAGCATTATTGACAATAGCCAAGAGGTGAGAGCTATCTAAACATCCATCAACTGATGAATGAATAAAGAAAATGTGCTGTATACACATAAAATAGAATATTACTTAGCCTTAAAAAAGAAGAAAATTAGTTGGGTACAGTGGCACATGCCTGTATCCCAGCTACTTGGGAAGCAGAGGCAGGAGGATTGCAAAGTCAAGGCCACCCTCAGTAACTTAGCAAGACCCTCAGGAAATTAGTGAAAGCCTGTCTCAAAATGAAAAATAAAAAGGATTGTGTTTGTAGCTCAGTGGTAAAGCACCCAATGCCATCCCCAGCACCATTAGAAGAAAGAAAGAAAGGTATGGTAAGGTAAGGTAAGGTAATAGGGAGGGAGGAGAGGGAAGGAAGGAAGGAAGGAAGAAAAGGAATGGAATTCTGCCATACTCAATAACATGGATGGAATCTTGAGGACAGTGTGCTAAATGAAATAAGGCAGGCACAAAAGGCCAAACACTGTATGGTTCCATTTACATGAGGCATCTAAGGCAGCCACTAATAGAAACAGAAAGTAGGATGTGGTTACCAAGAACTAGAGGGCAAAGAAGGAAATAGGGAGTTGTTCAACGGGTGGAGTTTCAATTTTGCAACATGAAAAAGTTCTAGAGATATGCTGCACACAGGTGCATACAGTTACTGCTACTGTATTTATGCTTAAAATGGTTAGAATGATGAATTTTTTGTTTTTGACCACAATAAAAAAAAAAAAAAAAATGGGCTGGGGTTGTAGCTCAGTAACAGAGCACCTGCCTACCACATGTGAGGCACTGGGTTCAATCCTCAGCACCACATAAAAATAAATAAATAAAATAAAGGTATTGTGTCCATCTACAACTAAAAAAAAAAAAGAAAAGGAACTACAATACCATGACCAAAGCTAAATATTTAACTTCATTCAGTACCTACCTGATAAAAAACAAAACAGAAAAAAAATCACCAAGAACTACTAAAGACAAAGGTAAATTTATCTAGTAGTATTTTGGGTTGTTGAAATAGTACAAAGCCAGGCATGATAGTACATGCCTTTAATTCTAGCTACTCTGGAAGCCGAAGTAGGAGGATCACTTGAGCCCAGGAGTTGGAGGTCGGACTGAGCAACATAGCTAGAATCCCATCTTTAACAATGTTTTTTTTCAACAACCAAAACAAAATATTCACAAAATATTCACAAACAAAATATTCACAAAATATCCTGGCTTTCTACACTTACATATTTGTGAATTAAAGGTTTTAATAGAAATTATTCACAAAATATTTGAATGTCTAAAAATGTGTATGTTAAAAATATTAAAAGTTTGACTTTTTGGTCAAACAATGTAAAAAGATGGTATTTAACAGAATGGTACAGTATGTTTTTAGAAGCAACTTTAAGAAAGCAAAATATAAAATATACCTAACTGCTAAAAAAGAAAATTTTCAAAGGGAATACAAAACATTATAATCTATCAACATGTAAAAACACATATATAATAATTTATTTAGCAGTTTTATTCATAATTGACATAACATAAACACCTAAGATGTCCTTTAACATGTGAATGGGTAAATAAATTTTGGTACATCCTGACAATGGAATATTAATCAGCATTAAAAAGAAATGAGCTATGAAGCCACAGAAAGTCATGGAGGTAAGTTAAATGCATATACCAAGTGAAAGAAGCCAATCTGAAAAGGCTGCATACCATGACTCCAGCTGCATGGCATTCTGGAAAAAGGTATAACTATGGAGACAGTAAAGAGATCAGTGGTTGCCAAGGCTTAATGGGGAAAAAAGGATGAGTAGTGGAACACAGAATTTTTAAGGCAGTGATATTGCTTTGTATGATACATGTCATCATAGATTTGCCAAACCCATAGAGTAAACCCTAATGTAAACTATAGACTTGAGGTGAGAATGTGTCAATGTAGGTGCATAAGGAATGTACCACTTTGGTGGGTGATGTAGAAAATGAGGGAGGTTATGGATGTGTGAGGGTAGAGGTTATATGGGAAATCTCTTTGTATTCTCTCAATTTTGCTAAGAACCTAAAACTGCTCTAAAAAATTTTTTTAAGTCTTTAATTTAAAAAACAAAAAAAAGTCCTGAGGCACTTTCACTCTGTGCTGCAGCCTCAATGCAATCTGCCTGAGGATTCACCATTTCTTTGAGTTTCCAATAGGGGCAGAAATACAACTAATGGCAATATCAAATGGCTATAATTCTGTGCTTGAATTTAAGACATGCTCTCCTGACAGTCTCAGAAAGCTACTCATAGCTCTAGAGATGTCATTTTAAGCACAGGCAAGGGCATGTGCCTTCTCCCTCTATCATCTTTTGGGATAGAGAACAATCAGCAGTTCTAATTATCTTTAGATTTAAAACAATCATGGAGACAGAAAATGGGCAAGAAACCACATTACTCTTACTATAGCATTTGTCAACATTGTCACTATTACCAGTTAGTCCATATCAGTAACCCCATCTGGCACTAAATCCCACAAAATACCCACATTAAGTCATAAAAAAACAAACTAGTTGAAAAATAGTGCTTATATAAGCCAAAGAGCTAAGTATCAGAAATATTCAACTAGCACCAACTGCTTAATTAGAACATACCATCTACCCATTCACTCATAACAGCCCTACTGAACACAGGCTGAAATTGCCAGTGGAGTCATTTTGAGGATGCCTTAAAAAAACTTAAAACATTTGCAATCTCAAGGGCTTGAAAATCTTCACAGGACCCAAGTACCTCACACATCAAATTCCATTAGAATCTGCCGTCTTCTCATATGCAACAGGGTGTGCAAAGAATGGCTAGAATGGAAAATGTATATTATCTAAGTATAGAGAATCACCCTAAATTGTCTTTTCTTTCATTCTTCCAGGATTTAATGATAGTGAGAAGGAAGCAGGTATTCTAACCTAAAAGCAACAAATTATGGGCCTGCTTTGTTAGCAGCCTCATTCAGACTGAGTAAACCCTAAACAAGTAGATACCAATTTGTAGAAAACACACTGCTGAAAATTCTCAAACGCAGGTACTATGCTGGGTTACCACACCCACAGGTCACAAGTATGTGCCACAATGGTGAGTGGAAGAAAATGCTGCCTACAAAATGATTTAAACAGATGAACATGCCCATAGCTTCTGATCTTAGAGGCAGGATTGCTCTGTTCAATATGCTGCAACATTTGGCCAGTCCAGGAAGGGCTACTTCCCAAGTAAGTTTTTAACAAAGCAGTGGGAAAGGATAGAAGTATAAATTAGCTTGCTCTGGGAATGGTGCATTGCCATGAGAGGCTTGTTGCTCAGGTACATGTTTGTTGGCTACCTATTTCTGAGAGGTCCCAAACCCTCCTGGGTCTCAGAAAGGGCTTGTATGGAAAAGCACACCTGCCCTGCTCCCCTGGACAGAGGTGCTTTCTGAACCAAAAACCTGGCATTGGTGGAATCTGCGAGCAACAGAAACACATCCATGTTCTCGTTCTTCCTTCCTTCCTTTTCAGCTTTATTGAGATATAATTCACATACCATACTCATTTAAAGTATACAATTCAGAGTTATACAACTATCACTACTATGAATTTTAGAACATTTCCATCCCTTCTCCTTAAAAACCTCCTACCCCTCAGTACTCACTCTTCATTTTCCCCCAGCTCCAGGCTACTATTAATCTATGTCCTATCTGTATACATTTGCCTGTTCTGGATACTTTGTATGAAGGGAATCACAGATTCTTTTGTAACTGTCTTGTTTCATATACTTAATGGTTCCATGGTTCATCCATGTTCAGATATGTATCAGTATTTCATTTGACTTTATTGATGAACAGTATCCGACTGCATGAATAGTCCACAAAGTTCTTTTCTTCACAAGCAATAGAATCTTTTTTTTTTTCCTATATAAACAAAGATATACCCCGTAATTAGGTGTCCACAAATAGTCCATGAATGACCATTACAGCTGAAATTATATCATTAATTATAAAATGCTAAATTCTTTAAAAGTGTCATCAACTACTATAGTCATATCTGGATTAATAAAAACACTAAGAATAAAGCTCCTTTATATGTATGTCAAACGCTTAAAAATTTTCTCCTGGGGCTGGGGAGATAGCTTAGTCGGTAAGCACAAGGCCCTGGGTTCCATCCCCAGCACCCAAAAAAAAAAAAAAAAAAAAAAAAAATTTCTCCTGTAAATAACAGGAAAATACAGGAATTTGCAAGCCTAAGGCCTGAACACCTCAGGACATAACTGATCTTTGACCTGATTCGGCAGAAAACAAACAACCACAAGATACAAATCTACTCTCCCAAACCTCCCTCTCCTCTTTCCAGGCTCTTCATCTCTTCCTCCGTTTTGAAATCAATCCACTTCCTCCCTGTACTCTTTACCCCTTCTCCTACCCACAAGCAAAACAACACCTCTGATACCTGTTGAATAGTTACGGCTTTGTTCTAAATTAAAATACATTTGTGCAGAAATGTTACTTAAATCAAACATTTTTATTTTAAGACATTCTCCTAAAACAAAATGAGAATTAGTTTCCCTCATATAAAAATTTCTGACATGAATAAGTTGGTAAGGAGAGAGTTTTAAAATTTTGTTTTTGCCAAGAGACCCTTTCAAATCATAATATACCCTCTCCAGGGCAAATCAAAGTTAGCAAGTATCCTCAGGATGATGCACAACTAGGAAGAAGGTGGGGGAAATAAGAAACTGTTATTAATTTTGTTAGGCATAATAGAAGTATTATGGTTATGTCTAAAAATATCCTTTTCTTTTAGAAATTCATATGGAAGTATTTGGATGAAATAATGTGATGTCTGAGATAGGTTTTAAAATACTTTGGCTAAAGGCTGGGGATATAGCTCAGGGGTAAAGCACTTGCACAACATGCACAAGGACCTGGGCTTGATCCCCACAACAGTAAAAAAGAAAGAACACAAAATAGTTCTTTTAGTCAGCCTTTGCTCTTTTCCTTCATAACACTTATTGTTACCATAAATTCCTGAGATTATGTGATTAATATCTGTTTCTGTGACTAGAAATTAAGCTGCATGAGGACCACAAAGATATATGCTTAGCCTCCTCAGAATTTCTATTACCTCATGTAGTTTCTGACATGACAGGCATCTAACAAATATGTATTAAGTAACTGACTGAATCAGTGAATTCATGGCATTCACCTGGGTCAAAAAATGTTCAGTAAATCAAAGGCAGGGCTAGACAGCCTGGATTCTCTAGTTGAAGGAATTCAATGTATTTATCTATTTGTATTTATCATTTAACTTCAAATGCTTCTATTAAAAATGTAATAAATGTGTCACAAAATAGATTCAACTTCATCTAGCTCACCCAATGACACTGATGTCATGTTCTCTGATAAGAATGCCAATCTCCACTTTGGATTATGGAAACAGAAGAACCAAAAAGTAAGTAACTTTTCAAGGTCATAATAAACTAGATGCACAAATGTAAACAGAACTCAGCTTTGTTCTCATGCCTCATATTGTTCCTAAGGGAACATGATTTTATTCTCAGGAAAAATACAAAAAGACTGAGAGAAAGCACTGAGTCTGTGTTTCAAATGCAAGCACTTTCTGCAGGTGAAAATGAGCTTTTTTATTGTTGTTTTCTTTGTTCCCCTTGTAATGAACTCAGCCATGTTCAGTAATAGGAATAAATAACATTTAATGACTATAGTCTCTGGGGTAGGGCCCTACCTCATCTGCAAATAAAACCATTCCTTCTAGAGATTATCACTCCATTCCTTCAGTTCTAGGAAACTGAGGCCAAGAAACAGCAAACACCTTGCATCAAATAACATGACTTTCCAGTGCACAGCAGGAATGTCAACCAAGAAAGTCTCAGACGGTTGTTCAAAATGCAGATTCTCCATTCCCACGCTTATTGTGCCTGAGTCAGTAGATCCTGGATGAGGCCTAGGAATTCATATTTTTAACAAGTTCCTGTGTGAATGTAATGGGCAGCTTGAACAAAGAGCCTCTAAAGGAAATAGAATCTCTCCAAGCAGGCTAGTGGCTATAGCCAGACATGTCCACTTCATAAGTGTGAGCTGATGGATGTTTGGAAGTTTTGCTTGTGACAAGGAATATTGAAGAAGGCAGATTTGTACAATTCATCCCCCTGTCTGGGACTGTGATTGGTGAGTGGCATTTGTCAAATGAACCAGCAAGTGGCTCAGTTACCGATGTTGTCTTAGTCAGAACCCAGGCATGTAAGCAAGAGCAACAGATCAGATCCATTTTTCTGTAAATATCTCCCTGTCCATGCTAAGGCAAAACAGAATTTCCAATTAACTTGGCTTTTTTGCCCCAAAGCCCATTGAGAACATACACTTCATTTTGTTTGCAAGGAGGTATAAAAAATGCTGAACGTGGCAAACAAAGCCAGGAAGGAGTGTTTGTCATTCTGGGTAAACAGAGCTGGGGACTCAGCCTAGGATGGAATGGAAAAGCTCAGAGACAGGCCCAGGGCCTTCACTTACAGCCATGTCCTGTGGGGCCTGACAGAGTTGAGCCAGTTGCCTCAGCAGTATCGGTCAATTTTCCATCACTATGACAAAATAACTCAGAAAAAACAACTTAAAAGGAGGAAAGATGTATTTTGGCTTATAATTTCAGAAGTTTCAGTCCATGGTTGCTTGGTTCTCTTGTTTATGGCTCAAGTCAAATTCAAGAAGGGCAAAACATCCATCTGGCTAGATGCTTTAGAAAATCCTCTGGTGACCGTTTAGAAGATGGGCTGGAGATATTTTGAGGAGCAGGGATTCTGTTGATGTACTCAATGGGGATCTGGAATAAATTTCTAATTGTATTTAATCTGCATATCTGAATACCTATGTCTTTTGCAACCATATCTTAAATAGTTACCTAGAAGGTGGTGACTCAACACATGTGTGGGTCTTACCCAGGTACAATATTTGGGGGAATGAGGACTTTGGAAACATGATGCAAAACCTCATCAGAATGGCTCAACTTCCCTGAGCTTTGGTTTTCTCATCTTTTCCATTATTCAAATGGAAACAAGAACACCAACTCCCCATATGACTTTAATCTGACCTATTGTTTGGCTTTCCACTTGGTCCTACTACATCCATCTCTAGGGTTACATACACAGGCCTGCTTGTACTTCCATCCCTCTATGTTCATTTATGCTCAGGACCTTTGTCCTTGCTATCTTTGCCCCTCTACTTAGAACATGCTTCCCCAGATCCTCCTAGGGTTGGACACTCTTCCTCAGTTAGTTCTTATAGATAGAAAGTTGGATCCTGTTTTCTGTTCATTCTGCCACTCCCTGTCTTGATTTTTGTTGCATTTTCACTTAAAGGAATTCCTGATAAGGGAGGACTGGCTTCTGTGTTTCCTGTATGTCTTAGAGCTTTTTTTGCCCCTCATTTCCTGTGTGATTATCTTCCTCTTTAGTTTATTTTGGTACTGGGCATTGAACCCAGGGGCACTTTACCACTGAGCTAAATTCCCCAGCCCTTTTTAATTTTTTTATTTTGAGACAGGGTCTTACTAAGTTGCTTAGGGCCTCTGTAAGATGTTGAGGCTGGTCTTAAAATTGAGATTCTCCTGCCTCACCTACCAGGTGTGTAATACTGCACCCAGTTCTATAGTTTAGTTTTTTGTTGTTTTTTTTTTTTTTTTTTTTTGTGGTGCTGGGGATTGAACCCAGGGACCTGTGCTTGCAAAGCAAGCACTTTACCAACTGAGCTATCTCCCCAGCCCCCTATAGTTTATTTTTATAGTAAAATATTTTAATTCTGAGGCTGGGGTTGTGGCTCAGTGGCAGAGCACTTGCCTGGCATGGGTGAGGCACTGGGTTCAATTCTTAGCACCGCATATAAATAAATAAAGTAAATCCATCAACAACTAAAAAAACATTTAAAAATTTTAATTCTTTTCACTTTAGGTATGGCCTATAGCTATTTCTTTGTGGGAGTTCCATTTAACATGAGAAAAAGATGCTACTCTGATGTGAATCTCTATAGCAGCCTAACTTCAATAACATACAAAATGTTCCCCCATCTTCTCTCCCCTCAGTTACTGATATCATGAAATTGCATGTGGATACACTGTTTTCAATAACATAGACTAATAATTGGGTTCTTTTGCCACACTGGTCTCAAACCACATGAAAAACAAAAGTGACACTACCTATTATGACTGTCACAAATTTGCCTTTACCAGAGATCTTTCTATCTTCATACAGTTCTGAGTTCCTGTTTAAAGTCCTTCTATTCAACCTGGAGGGCACATCCTAGTGTTGATCAACTCCCTCTGCTCTTGTTTATCTAGTGCTGTGGTTTGAATATATATGTCCCTCCAAAATTCTTGTTGAAACTTCATCAGCACTGCAACGATCTTTAGAAGTGGGGCCTTCAGGAAGTGCGTAGGACATGAGGGTCCAAACCTCATGGACAGAATGTGTAAAAGAGCACCTGTCCAGCATGTACAAGGTTCAATCCCAAGCACTGATCACATACAAAAAAATACATTTATTAAACTGGGTGTGGTGGCATACACTTGTAATCCCAGTTACTCAGGACACTGGAACAGGAGGTCATCTTTGAGGGCACCCTGAGAAACTTTCTCAAAATAAAATGAAGAGGGTTGGGGATATAGCTCAGTGGTAGAGCAACTGTATAGCATATATAAAGCACTAGATTTAATTGCCAATACCACCAAATACACAGAAAGAAAGAAAAACACCTTCAGATAATGAGTTCAACCCTTCCGCCCTTTCTACTATATGAGGACAGAGCAACAAGGTGCCACATTAGGAGAAAGTCATCCCTCTCCACACAGAATCTCCTGGTACCTTGACCTTAGATGTGGCAGTCTCCAGAACTGTGAGAAGTCAATTTCAGTTAATAAATTATACAGTCTAAAGTATTTTCTTACAGCAATATGAAAGAACCACAGAATCTGGAAATTCTGGGATGGGGTTGTAGTTCAGTAGTAGCTCACCTGCCTAGCATGTGTGAGAGGCACTGCGTTCAATTCTCAGCAACACATAAAAAATAAATAAAGATATTGTGTCCATCTACAACTAAAAATATTTTTTAAAAAAGAATCTGGAAATTCCTCCATTTCTCCCTCTTATAGGAAAGACAATTTTGCTGACCAAAGAATCCTTGGTTTTGTCTTTCATTACTTTGAATATATCAACCCACTACCTCCTAGGCTTCAGGGTTTCTAATAAGAAATCTGATAAGGACCTTATGGAAATTATGATGAAAGCTCCCTTCCTGTCAGTCCCATAGATGTTAACAACATCCCTACAGTGTCTTAGGGAACAAGACACATATCACACATCAGGTGAGTAAAGTGCTACCATCCTTTTGACACCAATCAGTTCAAACTGAAAGAAAGAAATTGAGTGTAGATATGATGAGGTCTTTAAAAGCCACACATCATAACAAATTTGGGGGCTCAAAATGAAAAGGTCATTAAAACATCCTACAGGTTTTTAATTTCCAAGCAAGTAAATGTCAGTTCCCATAACTCATTGAAGTAAAAAAGCTTCTGAAGTCCTTTCTTATTTTTATTAATGAAGTGGAAAAGGTCCTGGAGGCCAAAAAGTGAGACAACCACTGTGGGTTACACCCAACTGTGACTGGGCCATTTCAGGATCAGACCTCACAAAGAACCAGTGTGAGGGAATTTCAGTCAGTCACCACCTATAAGGACCCTGTGTGTGGCTGGGTTATTTTTTTTTGTCCATCGCACAGACAGCTCTTGGTTGATGACCTGTTGAACTCAGATAGTTAGCTTATTTGGTTGGTAGTTTGGGGTTTTTGATTTTGTTTTTGGGTTTCTTTGGTTTGCGCTTTTAATTTTGTTTGCTTTTGGTTTTTGTTGTTTCTCCTTTTTTTTTTCTTTTTAAAAAAATTTTTTTAGTTGTAGATGGACACAATACCTTTATTTTATTCATTTTTATGCAGTGCTGAGGATCAAACCCAGTGCCTCACATATGCTAAGCAAGTGATCTTACCACTGAACTACAACCACAGCCCCTTTGTTTCTTTTTAGCTAGCATCGTTGGTGTTGATTATGATTGGTAGTGAAAGTAGTGACTTTAGTGAATAAATGTTGACAGTCCAGCTCCTCCTTTAAGGATATCCTCATGACCAGGCTCAGTTACCAGGTAGCTTAGGAGGTTGAGGCAGGAGGATCTCGAGTTCAAAGCCAGCCTCAGCAAAAGTGAGATGCTAAGCAACTCAGTGAGACCCTGTCTCTAAATAAAATACAAAATAGGGTTGGGGATGCAGCTCAGTGGTCAAGTGCCCCTGTGTTCAATCCCTGGTACCAAAAAAAAAAAAAAAAAAAAAAAGGATATCCTCAGGGATATGGGACAGGGGCAGCTTTGCCCAAGTGAAATTGGCTTGCCATATCTGTACAGAGGTGTCTGTGAAACTACTATCAAAGGCAGAGAGCTTCCCCTTCATTATATTTAAAATGGATATAATGGAAACTATGGAACACCCAAATGTGATCCAGGTATTTCAAGTGACTGAAACCACTGAAAACATCTACACCAGGATGGAGCATGTGAGTGGGGAAAGCTATAGCTCCCCCATCCTGGAGGTCAATGGCATGCAGGAGCAAGAGGCTCAGAGAGCGTTTAGTCAGATCACATGCACTGTGCACTACTGCCATGAGAAGTACGTTGTGCACAGAGACCCAAAGCCAGAGAACATCCTGGTGAATGCCAGAGCAAACATCAAACTCTGTGACTTTGACCTGAGCTGCAGGTTCACAGCTGAGCATAAGTTGGACATGTTTTGCAGCACTCTCCCATACTGTGTCCCAGAACTCTACCAGTTAGTAAAATATGACGGCTCTGTGATAGACCTCTGGAACCTGGGTGTCCTTCTATTTCATGGTCACAGGTTGCCTCCCATTCAAAGCAACCACCTGTGTGATTGAAGGATCAGATTCTTCACACAAGGTATGATATCCCCCCTCACATTTATGCTTCAGCAAGAAATGTCATCTGTCACTTATTGTCAATTCCACACAGAGGCCCATGGTAAGCCAAATCATGGGGCCTGTGGCTGAGCCTGGGTAAGGAGTACTCAACTGAGCCTTTCCCAACTCAAATGCGCTATTTCCCAATGACCTATACCCCACAATAATGATGACCATGTTTGGCATGGGTTACAACCCATACAATACCTGGGTATCTTTATTAAAGAGAAAATTCAATGATGCTGTGGCTACATATGTTATACTCTAGCACCAGAGAATCCAAGGGGCAGGCTGCACATTCCCAGTTAAGTCTGTGCATCTGGAGGTTGGACCTTGCTTTCCCCCTGCAGATTCTTCCATTCTCCTTCCCCTCTTGAAGAGGAGTGTCAGTAAGCCTGCTCTTTATACCTTCCCCTTCTTGCTGTCTGAGAATTAATGGCCTGAGGAAGGTAGACGGGCAGCACAAGAGCCAGCTTGCCTGTCATTCCTCACTGCAGACTGCCTGTGAGGACCCTCCCACCTCCACCCCAAGAACAGCCCCCGCAACATGTCCCTGTGCCACCAACCCACCCAGTTCCTAGATGAGCATCAGTAGGTGGGAGGTGAGGGCAGCCAGTCCTCCAAGGACACATCATCTAAAGAAAACTCCCTTTCCACTAGACAACCCCATGGTGGGACCAAAGCCTGTGGCCATGACAATAGCAGGGGCTGGAAGGGAGGACTAGGAGGAACTGCCAACTTGTAGTCTATGAATATGTTCTTGTGTGTCATGTTGTATGCCAAGTCAGAAGACAGGCCCTGGATTCAGAAACAATGGCTCCAATGAATGGAGGGCAAACGTGCCCTGGATTCAGGAACAAAGTGGCTCCAATCAAAGTGGAGAGTGAAGACACAGACAAACAAATGGACAGTCATAAGTCCCTGAGTTTTGTGGATCTTGACATCATGGCATAAGCATTAGCCAGGCATGAACTTAAACAGGTACAGGAAGGAGGTAAGCAAAGTGCCTTGGTTTCTGAGCACAAGTCCAGTCACCAGTGCATCTGGAGCCACTTGGACATGAGAGGGCTCCTCTGCCCCCAGCTTGGGAAAGACATCAGAGACCATCTTTTCTGGGACACTTCCCTTTGCTCTGCTCTTCTCTGTCCTGTCTCCCATGCTTCTGTGATAGCAAAGATGGTTCTTAGAACATTTGCTTCTCACAAATCTTACAAAATTGATGCTGCAAAGATAAAAAAAAAAAAAAAAGGGAGAAGAATACAAAAAAGGGAGTACCATGTAAATTAACTCAACCTTCAGTGGCTAAGAAATGAACTACAACAGTCTCAGTTGAAAATATTTTATTTTGACTTTGCCAAGATAATTAAAAAAAAATTTTTTTTTGGTTGTCAATGGACCTTTATTTTATTTATTTAAATGTGGTACTGAGACAAACCCAGTGCCTCACGCATGCTAGGCAAGCGCTCTACCACTGAGCTACAACCCCAGACCCTACCCAGTTTTGAGGTTGAAGCACCTACTAGTAGAGAAAGTGTAAAAAGCACCTATTAGCCAATAGGGAATAGAAGAAGATATGGCAGCTAAGTAATTTGAAGGCCTTTTTTTTAAAAAGTGGTTAAAGTTAAACTATGGTGAGGAATAACTAACAAGAAAATTAATAGAATAAATGCCAAGATAATGTTTAAAACAGCAGTTGCCTGGAATTCCAGTTCCCAGGTTTTCAATTTTTAAAATCTATAATGCTATATACCATAATAGTGTTTAATCTATAAAAATTTTAAAGATTACTTGATATAGAAATAAACTACTAAAATATTACCATGCCCAAAAATCCTTTTGAAATGCTTATAATCTGGGTTTACCTTAAGTATGTTTTGTTGTTGTTCTTTGTTTGGTTTGGTTTGGTACTGGGGATTGAACTCAGAGGCACTTAGCTACTAAGCCACATCCCCAGCCTGTTTTTTATTTTTTATTTTGAGTCAGGGTCTTGATAAGTTGCTGAGGTTGGCTTTGAATTTGCGATCCTCCTGCCTCAGCCTCTCCAGCAGCTGGGATTACAGGTGTAAGCCACCGCACCAGGGTAGTTTACCTTAACTTGGCAATAATGATGTACAAATTCAGAAAGTCAGAAATGCCAAATATTTGTCATTAGTGGAAGCATAACTATTTGTAAAAATTAATCTGAAAGCTCTTGTGCAACAGTACCAAAGAATGTCACAGTCACATCTATGAGAAATGTTCACAACCAAAAAATCTAAGTCTTCCACCAAATCTAAAAAATTAAGCATAGGTAGCTAGATAGTTTAAGTTAAAAAAATATTTAAAATATACCAAGAATCTTATGTTGGGAATAGTATGGAAAGGTTTTTTTTTAACTCACATAAAAGGTTACATGCCCTAAATTGAATTCTAGACTGGGTTATACAAACTGTTACTCAAGGCACAATTGCTACTGGTGGTGCCACTATAAAGATTCAGAACATTCAGTTTTATTCTTAGCCCTTAATATCATGAGTTGTCATATCACGCTTACAATGTGCAGTACATCCCTCATCTCAGGACCATGATTTACACATCCAATTTTCAAACAAAAATGTAAGGTTTACTTGTTTCATGATGGTTCCTTCTCAACTTTTTTCATAATTTTTAAAAGCAGCAGCAGACCCAAAATACCCTACCCATACCTTTAAGTCTTTTAATGTAAACGATAAAGGAATAGTGCCCTCTGAATGCACATAACACCGATGACCCACATGAGGCATTGATTTGTAGTTGTTTTTCCATCGGAGTGATGGATTTGTGTTTAGCTACTCGCGATGTCTGCTAGGTCCCCCTGGTGACCAAACCATACATGAAGGCAGTAGTTGGGTTCGAAAGCACAGACTGGTAGCGGAATAGAGGGTGGAAGGAGAAATCATGAAAAATTAACACGCGAACAGTACACACGACATGACTGAGAATTAGGTTTGCATTGCTGGGGTACTGGAAATCCGCACACCAGTCACTGTCCCCTTTCCTTTTCAAAAGCAAATACTCTTCGCCTTGAGCTTCCCATTCCTACCTCCCATTTAAATCACGGGTGTGATGGAAAGACCAAGCCAAGGGGCTCAGCACAAGGACAAGCCGCTTTTTTGGGTTTGGGGGAGAATGGATGTGACAAATTGTCATAATTTCTAAAATATGGAGGAATGACACACCACCTTTCCTACCACTGACTCAAGACCCGAGACAAGAGTCAGGAATAGCCGGCGGGGGGCCACGGGGGAGGGGGAGCACCAAGACCAGAGAGAAGGTGGCGACACGTCCCAAGCTCCGACTGGAGGGGCGCATGGCAGGGGGCAGCGCCCGGAGCGCAGGGTCGCACCCGGGTCACGTCTCGGGGCTCTCAGGGTGCACCCGGCGCGAAGGCGAGCCGGGCGGGACGAGCCAGGCTGCTAGCCCTGCCCGCTCAGGCGCGGGAGGCTCAGGGGCAGCAGTGGGGGGCGCAGGCAGCGCCGCCGAGGGGCTGCGGCGCCCGGACAACCCGAGAGGGCGCGCCGCCAGGTGCCGGACGGCAGGGGGCAGCGGGGTTCGGGCGGGCGCCGACCCCGGGAGGGAGGACGGGGAGGGCGAGTCCCGCGCGGCGCGAGGACGCGCGGCCCGGTGCGCCCGAGGAGGGTGGCGGGGCGGCCACCGGCCTACCTGGAGGTAACAGGGTTTCCTTAGCCAGGCCCCCGGACAGAGACTCCTCGCCATGGTAATCACACATCGCCCCGCCGCGCCGCAGTCAGAGGCGGACCCGAGCGCTGGCGGCCGGGCTCCCCGCCTCCCCGCCCCCTGCCCGGTCGGGCCCGCCCACTCTCCCGCCCCCGCCGGGCGCGCGGCGCGCTCCTCCGGGCCCCACTGCAGTGACGGCGGCGGACGGCCGGAGGCCCGGCCTCCTGCTCTGTTCGCCGAGCCGCCGCGGCTGTCAGAGCGGCTGCTGCCGACTCCGCCATAAAGGGGAGTCGCACCTCGCCTCCGCCGACACAAATCCAATTGCGCCTCGCGCTTAAAGGGGAGGTGCGCGGAGGAAGGAGGAGGCGCCGCGGAAGCGCAAGTGTTGCAAGCTTCGCCTGCAAAGGGCGGATGGTTAGCCAGCAAGGGGTGTGCGCCGCGTGGGCTGGAGCCCTGACCCTTCAGTACGTGCCGACCTCGCCACTTGCTGGGGCTCTCCGCTCTTAGCACTGCGCCTGGAACCGCATCCCCCCGCCCTGCTCCGGCTGGACTTATCCTCGCTCTGGATTCAGCCCTTTGAGTCAGAACGTGTATCAGCGTGTTGCATCGAAATTCAAAGGAAGCTTTGGGTTTCTTCCTTAGGGACGAACTTGTTCTACCTTCCGTGCGCGCAGCGTCCCGTAGGGTGGGGAAAGGGGGCGTCTATGGCTCCCGAAACGTGAACCCGCTCGTCTTGCGAGAACTGTGTTCTGCGTCCACCCAGGACAGGGCTGCCTTCTGTTAAACTCAGTGTGCCTCTGGGGGACTTCAACTTTTTTTAATGTACTTTTTTTTTTTTTTTTTTTTTTTTTTTTAACAATTCCGACTCTTTTTTGGTTTGTTTTTTTCAAGACAGCTTCAGAGTTTTCCTGGCCCCACCCAAGATCCCTGATGAGAGAAAGAGAAAGAGAGAGAGAGAGAGACCTAAATTAAATACAGTCGTGAAGGCAAGAGACCTGGGACGTGGCATAGCTACTCAGTTAAGGCTACATAACCCAGGGTGTGGTGTCTTTCTTTTGACAGGTCCAAATAAGGGAAAAAGGAGCCACCCTAGCGGGAGAACAGCTGTTGATCCGAGTAACTTTTATGGAGGAAGATGCGGGTTTTACTTCATTTTATCCCACATACCACGTTTTCGCGGGGCCAACAAAGTTTGGTCATTTGGAGCTTAGTCAGGCTTATTTTGAGAAGTAGTTTCCCCAGAAGCAAAGCTTTACTGTCACGCTGAGTTTTTATATAAGCTTTGTTCTGATGCTTTCAGTTTCTGGAGACACAGGTTTTAAACCTGAGTGGTATTTTATTGCTTGCAGATACACCCACTATTCATTGATTTTAAATTTAGATTAAGAAACTTCAGTATTTTCTGAGTAAGATAAGGATGGATCCTACTGGTTTCATTCATCCTTTCGCCAAATATTTATTGAGTACCCAGACACTGTTCAAGTTGTTTTGGCTCTATACACAGAACTGAAAAAAATTCCTACCCTCGTAGACATGACATTTTGGGTGTGGAGGACAGGTAATAAGCAATAAAAGCAATCAATATGGAAAATCAAATAGGCTGGGCACCTGGTGGCACACGCCAGTAAAAATTCCAGTGACTTGGAAGGCTGAGATAGGAGGATCACAGGTCCAAGGTCAACCTTGGCAACTTAGTGAAGTCCCTTCCTGAAAAAAAAAAAAAAAATATATATATATATATATATATATATATATGTGTGTGTGTGTGTGATATAGTATATATAAAACATACTATATTATGATATATGGTATACATATAATATATACCATATATACTATATAATATACATATACATATATATATATATATATAGAGAGAGAGAGAGAGAGAGAGAGAGAGAGATGGATTTGTCATTCAGTGGTAGAGTATTTGCCTAGCTTGCAAGGGCTCTGGGTTCAATCCTGGGGAGGGGGGCTGTCAAACAGGATAAGAGTTATAGGGGAAAAAATGAGGGAGATAGAGAGGATTACAGGTAGAATAGATTTGAGGAAAAGGATCTGGAGTTCAGTTTTGCACAGGTTGTATTTGAGATACCTATTAGAAAAGGAAGTAGAGATCTTGAGAAGGCAGTTGTGTATATCAATATGTGGTTAAGAAGAATGGCTCACCCTAGAGATATATGAGCCATATCAGCATGTAGATGGTGTTTTAAGCCATGAGACTAGATAAGATCACCAAGGGAGTAAGTATAAGTAGAAAGAAGAGAACCAAGGATGAAATCCTGGGGATAATGCAGTTTTAAGGGAGAAGTGGATGAACCAGCAAAGGAGACTAAGAAAGAGCAGCCAATGAAGTAGAAGGAGCAGCCTGTGAAGTAGGAGAACTATATGAGGTGTCTTAAAAATCAAGGAGTGAGTACTCATATTGAAGACTGAGAACTGACTATTGGATTTAGTCATTGGTAACATTTCTGTGGAGCAATTGGAGGGGAAACTTGATGGGACTGAGTTTAAGAAAAGAATGGGAGAAACTGGGTGCAGTGGCTCATGCCTGTAATCCCAGCTACTCAGGAGGCTGAGGCAGGATGATCACAAGTTTGAGGCCAGCCTGGGTAACTTAGCAAGACCCTGTCTCAAAAATAAAAGAAAAAGGGCTGGGGATGTAGTTCACTGGCAGAGCATTAGCGTTTATGAAGCCCTGGATTTAATCTCCAGGGTCTGGCCACCAAAAAAAAAAAAAAAAAAAAAAGGAAAAAAAAAAGGGGGAGAATGATTGGAAATGACTAATATGACTAATATAGACAATTATTTTGAGAAATTCTCCTGCAAAGGGGTGGGGCCCACAATGGGACAGTAAGTGATTTTTTTAAATAGGAAGAAATATTTGGTTTTGATGGGTAAGATACAAAAGAAATAATATCAGAACAAGAAGAGAGAATTGCTGGAGTGGTGTCCTTGAGAGATTTGGGGTTAGGAATCTAGCACACAAGTGGAAGGATCATCATTTACAGTCTGAGATTCTCTGGGGACAGTAGGACAGGCTCCCCAAATGGTCCATAAATGACAATGTAGTCAGATGTTTTATTACATATCTCCTATCTTTCAAGATCATTCCCTCTTTTCCTTGATTCCTATAATCTCCCAGACCTGCCCCCAGACTTCTGATTCATCCATCCTACCACCTTTTCACTGTCCTTAACCTCTCCATATCCACTTTCCCCTTTAACTCACCTAAAATTCTATGATGAATCATCATCACTCCTTTGCTTACATCCTCTCTTTCTTGTTCTCTCTTTACTCCTATTCCCTTGGCAAAATTTGATTAAAGAGGATTCTCAGTCTAGTCTGAGCCTGCATCCTGGCAGCTGATTATTGCTGGAGAAAGAAGAGCAGTCACACTGACTTGTCCCACTTAAATTCATGTCCAAGAACTCAAGCAAGCCATTAATGACACTCAGCAAGCATATAATTTTTCCTAGTCCATATTCCCATTATCCTAAATAAATATTTCACAACTTCTCTCTTCAAACCTCCACTCATCTTTCCCACTTTCTCTCAGATAATAACAACTTCCAATATTTTTTAAGAAAATTTAAACAACAGAACAGAGATTTCCACCACCACCCCTACCTGCCTGCCTGTTTTCATGTATTTACCTCCTGTCTAAGGAGCACAGACTTACAGGGGTTAAGGAAAAAGGAATGATCTGGAAATACAGGAGATGTATAATAAAAATTCTGAATCTATTTATTATATTTGATGGCAGCTTTCAACCCCTCCTACTCTTTGTGCCCCACATCTGAGCAAACTGGTAAGAAAACTCATGGCCTTTGATGCCAGCAGGAAGTCTTCCCATCCCCAATCACCATAAAACCCTGAGTCTCCTTTCTCTGCTCCCTTAAGTCATTTATGGACCAGCTGGGGAGCCTGCCCTACTGACAGAGACTCACTATGTAATAGACCTTTTCATTCTCTCAATGCATGTGTAGCATCATCTGCCTCAACATCCAAACCAGATTTGAGGTGGAGGAGTCCATTCCACTTGTACAAAATGACCAGCGTGAGATGCATGACATTGAGATTATGGTGAAGTCTAGGGTGTAATGTGACCATGGCAGTGAGTGGTGAAAGGTGCGGAATGCACGATCATTGGCAGAGAGTCAAGATCAGAGCATCACAAAGATTATAAATGTACATACTAAAAACAAGACTTAGAATAAGAGAGGTGCTGGAGAGGGTGCCAGTAGCAAAAGCTGAAGTCCTTGAGAAATATAACACTGGACTGGGAATGAAGATCATTGCGAGGCCATGGGTTCTATCCCCAGCAAAATATACACATGCCAAAACAGACATGAAGACCAATGGTACAGAATAGAAAACACAGAGACAAACCCACGTAAATACAGTTATCCCATGCTAGGCAAAGCCACCATAAGCATACATTGGAGGAAAGATAACCTCTTCAATAAATGGTGCTGGGAAACTGGAAAGCCATATGTAACAAAATGAAATTAGACCCCTCACCCTGCACGAAGCTCAACTCTAAGTGGATCAAGGACCAATGCATTAGACCAGAAACCCTGTGCCTACTAGAAGAAAAAGTAGGACCAAATCTCCATCATGTGGGCTTAGGAACTGCTTCCTCAACAAGACTCCTAAAGCACAAGAAATAAAATTAAGAATCAATAAATGGGATTGTATCAAACTAAAAAGCTTTTCCACAGCAAAGGAAACAATCAAGAAAATGAAGAGAGAGCCTACAGAATGGGAGAAAATCTTTGCCACCCATACCTCAGATAAAGCATTAATCTCCAGGATATACAAAGAACTCAAAAAACTTAACAACAAAAAACCAAATAACCCAATCAATAAATGGGCAAAGGAACTGAATGGACACTTCACAGAAGAATTATGGTTGGTCAACAAATACATGAAAAAATTTTTGACATCACTAGCAATTAGAGAAATGTAAATTAAAACTACACTGAGATTTCATCTTACTCCAGGTAGAATGACAGTTATCAAAAATACAAGCAATAATAAAAATTGCTGAGGATGTGGGGGAAAAAGTACACTCATACATTGCTGGTGGGATGGTAAATTGGTGCAACTACTATGGAAAGCAGTAGGGAGATTCATCAGAAAACTTGAAATGGAACCACCATGGGCAACCACCTGGTATACACCCAAAGGACTTAAAAGTCAACTTTCTATAGTGATGTAGCCACATCAATGTTTATAGAGCTCAATTCACAATAGCTAAACTATGGAACCAACAGATGAATGGATAAAAGAAAATGTGGTATATATATATACACAATGGAATATTACTGAGCCATAAAGAAGAATGAAATTATGGCATTTACTGGTAAATGGATGGAGTTGGAGACTATCATGCTAAGTGAGATAAGCCAATTCCCCCCTCCAAAAAAGGCCAAATGTTCTTTCTGATATGCGAATACTGACTCATGATAGGTGGGTGCTGGGAAGCAGGGTTCACCAGATTGGAGAGGGAGGAATGGGGAAAAGTGAGGGGAGATGGGAACAGGAAAGACAGTAGAATGAATCAGACTTAACTTTCCTATGTTCATATATGAATACATGACCAGTGTAACTCCACATCATGACCAACCACAAAAATTGGAAGTCATACTCCATGTATGTATGATATGTCAAAATACATTCTACTGTCATGTATAACTAAAAAGAACAAAGAAAAAAATACACACAGAGACATATTGATCTGTGTGTTAGTAGGTACTACAACAATGAGGAAATTGAGCAGCAATATCAAAGAACATGAACTTAAAAAAATACCAGGTAGGGGAGAGGGAGTATAGCCTAAAAGAAGGAATGAAGAGCAAGGAGGAACCCTCTCCCACCCCCAAGTCCATGATATATATGATGGTTCTGGGAAGGCTGCAGGGACAATAGCATCCACAGGGATGAGGCAGGTTGGTGTTAGAACAAGAAAGTGAAGGAAATATTCAGAGAAGAGATTGTTATCCCTTGCTAGACAAAGCCACCATATAGAAGATTTTACCTATGATGGACTGAGGGGACGATGGAAGAGTCTCAGGAAATGAGGAGTGATGAGAAAATAGGTAATGTTTTGAACCTTGAGTGGGACAGATGGGAGACGAGGAGTGATCTGGGAGCTTGGCATTTCTGAAATATAAATGAGGATGACAGAAAGTTTTAATCGGATGAGAAGAAATCGTTATTCAGTTTTCAGTTAGAATCTGCACAGTCTAAATGTAATTAATATTTTATTTGAAAGGAAAAAAGTAGTTTATATGATTTTTATTTCAAATTTGGGTTTATTCCCTTATCTTCACGAGACCCACAAACCCTGAGAGAGAACTGACTAGGGATAGAGTAGCTAGCACCCCAGGTCCATGTTGGGGCCCTTGCTTGGTGAGCATTTGTGCCTCTGGATTTGCTTTAAATCCAGGTGCCTGGATGAGTCCCAACACTGATCCAAAGAGGTTGGCCTGTGGCAAATTTGGGCAGGACTTTCTGCCTCTGGTTTGGCTCCCCTCTGCATTCATTGTAGTGTCCCTGTCTTCCTTCTTTTGATACTCTGGACTTCGTTCACAGACATCTAAATTTACCTCTTCTGACACAAATTCTTTTTTTATTTTAATTTTTTAGTTGTAGATAGACACGATATCTTCATTTTATTTATTTGTTTTTTTGTGGTGTTGAGGATCAAACCCAATGCCTCACACATGCTAGGCAAGCACTCTACCACTGAACCACAACCCCAGCCCCTGACACAAATTCTTATGGAACTTCAAAGATTCTGTTTTCTAAGTAAAAGCTAGTTAATACAAAACTAATCCGTATGGTTGTGTTCAGAGGTAGTAATTTGTGGCCTCTTGCTCATCATGTATAATGTAACTTATGTCTAAGAGAGACATAAGAATGCCTCCAGTGTCTTCAAACATAGGAAAAGCAACATCAATGTTCTTTGAACGTTTCATCTGCACATTCTCAAAAGAATTTTGAAAAATACACCCCTCCCCCAATGTTTTATATTAACATCTTAAATTTTTGTCATAAAATTAAACAATTGTAAAGGAAGTAATTTCCAGTTTTGTATTATAAATATTGACTTTAAAACTATAACCATCAGCTGGGGAGACAGCTCAGTCGGTAGAATGCTTGCCTTGCAAGCACGAGGCCCTGGGTTTGATCCCCAGCACTGCAAAAAAAAAAAAAAAAACTATAGCAATCATACTTCTCTTAAGCACATCTGATGGAATACAAACATGATAGCAATTTGAAATCATTAAGAGAGTATCATTCATTTAAAGAATAAATGACAAAATTATTTCTTTAGCTCTCAGAAGTGTAATGCAATTCCCTTTTCTTCTTGAACTTTAATAGTTCCAGTTCCTGCATAGAATTTTGTACTGCTATGTATTTTCAATGCTAATTTATTTTCCAACCTAGAATACTTCTTTGTAATTTTAATGTTTTTTTATTTTAAATTTAATTTTAATTTTTGAATATGTAATACTTTCATCTGGTTCAAAAATAAAAACTAACACTGGGGATGTAGCTCAATGGTAGAGCACTTGCCTAGTATGTGTGAGGCTCAGGGTTATATCCCCAGCACTGGAGAAAATATTAAAATTAAGACTAAAAAGAATATATTGAGAAATATTTTTCCCACACATGTACCTTTTTACTTTGTCCTAACCCTCCAAAGGTAATCCTTTTTAGTTTTTTAGATGCTGGAGATTAAACCTATTGCCAATGCTAGACAAATGCTCTACTACTGAGCTATCTCCCCAGTCCCAGGTGATCCTCACCCTTTTTTTTCCCCTGTGTATATTGGGGGAAGCACAGACTTGTGCATTTTAAAAATTTTTTTCCACATTTTTTATTGGTGTCTAATAGTTGTACATAATGATGGGATTTGTTGTTACATATTCATACATGCACACAATATAACAATATAAATTTGACTAATATCACTTCCCCAGGTAATCCCATCTCT
The DNA here is from genome assembly GCF_902686445.1 of Sciurus carolinensis. NCBI lineage: Eukaryota > Metazoa > Chordata > Mammalia > Rodentia > Sciuridae > Sciurus > Sciurus carolinensis. The sequence continues at coordinate 129,722,293 of NC_062213.1, read as the reverse complement.
TAATTTTAAATTCATTCCTCCGGAGTCAGTGTTTCTATATCTAAATAAAAGGCAAATTGAAATAGTATTTTAATTGAACATGTATTTCATTCTCCCTTACATAAAAAAATGGATTATTTTATTTAGTTTTTTTAAACTGCTCAATGAAGATCTACTAATTAGACTGATGAAAATGTACTAATTAGATCAATATCAAATCACACTCATAAGAAACCCTCCTTTCCTTTTACCTCTACAGTGGGGTTTGATTCACAGAATACAACTCACATTCTTCAAGGATATTTCAGAAACCTAGTATAACTTTTGGTCTATAATTTAGTGGACATTTACAAATGGGAACATTTTACATAAACATCCAGATTTCTGGTTCTTGTGAAAACTCTAAGATGGTTAACCAAACCTTTCATTCACACACTAATGGTGGGCTGGCAGGCCTCCTCTGCAGGGGGCAGTGCTCTGCGGATGGTGGTTTGCCACTGTCCCTACTTTTCCAGTTCTCAGCATTTATTTATCTTTCCTGTCTGATCCCTGTCAGTATTTGACTTTGTGAACTCTGAGTTAAAGTCATAGCAAGTGATTGGGGAAAAGTATATTCAAACAGAAGCTTCTTGGAATGGGAAGCAAGAAAGTGACTAAGTGAAGAGGTTGGAAAGGAGGAAATTAAGGGGTGGAGTAATGACTCCATTAAAGGTGAACCCATACTACCCCCATACTATCAAAAGCATTATTCAAGGGACTGGGTATATAGCTCAGTTGGTAGAGTGCTTGCCTCACAGGCACAAGACCCTGGGTTCAATCCCCAGCACCACAAAAAAAGAAAAAAAAAAAAAAAAAAAAAAAAAAGCATTATACAAATTTAACTGCAATTCCTATTAAAATCCCAATGACATTCTTCAAAGAACTAGTAAAAGCAATCGTGAAATTCATTTGGAAAAATAAGAGACCCAGAATAGCCAAAGCAATCCTTTAGCAAGAAGTGAAGCAGGAGGCATCACAATACCAGACCTCAAACTATACTACAGAGCTATTGTAAAAAAAACAGCTTGGTATTGGCACCAAAACAGACATGTAGACCAATGGCACAGAATAGAAGAAGATACAGAGACAAACCCACATAAATACAGTTATCTCATACTAGACAAAGTCACCAAAAACATTCACTGGAGAAAAGATAGCATATTCAACAAATGGTGCTGAGAAAAATGGAAATCCACATGTAACAAAATGAAATTAAAATTTTATCTCTCACCCTGCATGCAACTCAACTCAAAGTGGATCAAAGGCTTAGGCACTAGAACAGAGATCCTGCACCTACCAGAAGAAAAAGTAGGCCCAAATCTTCACCATGTTGGCCTAGGATCTGACTTTCTTAACAAGACCCCCTACAGTGCAAGAAGTTAAATCAAGAATCAATAAATGGGATGAAATCAAACTAAAAAGCTCCTCAGTAAAAGAAACAATAATGTGAAGAGAGAGCCTACAAATTGGGACAAAATCTTTACCACGTTCACTTCAGATGAAGCATTAATCTCTAGGATACATGAGGAACTCAAAAAACTTAACACCAAAAAAACCCCCAATCAATAAATGGGCTAAGGAACTGAGTAGACACTTCACAGAAGATATACAATTGATCAACAAATATATGAGAAAAATGTTCAACCCCTCTAGCATTTAGAGAAATGCAAATCAAAACTGTTCTAAGATTTCATCTCACTCCAATCAGAATGGCAATTATCAAGAATACAAGCAACAATAAAAGTTGACATGGACGTGGGGGAAAAGGTACACTCATACATTTCTGGTGGGAATGCAAACTGGTGCAACCATTACCGAAAGCAGTATGGAGATTCCTAAGAAGACTTGGAATGGAACCACCATTTGACCCAGTTATCCCATTCCTGGGTTTATACTCAAAGGACTTAAAATCAGCATATTACAGTGATGCAGCCACATCAATTTTTATAGCAGCTCAACTCACAATAGCTAAACTATGGAACCAACTTAGGGGTTCTTCAACAGATGGATAAAGAAAATGTGGGATATAGCTCAGTTGGTAGAGTGTTTGCCTTGCAAGCACAAGGCCCTGGGTTCAATCCCCAGTACCAAAAAAAAAAAAAAAAAAAAAGAAAAAGAAATGTGGTATATATATATGTATATACATATATATACATATATATATATATGTATACACACACACACGCTGGAATATTACTCAGCTTTAAATAAGAATGAAATTATGACCTTTTCTGGTAAATGGATGGAGTTGGAGAATATCATGTGCTAAGCAAAATAAGCCAAACTCAAAAACCAAAGGCCAAATGTTTTCTCTAATATGCAGATGCTGATTCACAATAAGGAGTTGTGGGGGGCACTAGGGAAGAATAGTTACTTTAGATTAGGTAGAGGGGAGTGAAGGGTGGGGAAGAGGTATGGGGGTAGGAAGGATAGTAGAGTGAAACAGACATTATTATCTCATATACATTTATGACTGCATGACCGAAGTGATCCTACAATATGTACAATTGGAAAAATGAGAAATTATACTCCATTTATATATGATTTATCAAAATACATAAATCATCCTACTGTAATGTATAACTAATTATAACAAATTTTTAAAATTTTTTGGAAAAAAGGTAAACCCAAGAGCTGAGAGTGTAGGTCAGTGGTAGAGGGCTTGTCTACCAATCTTGAGTCACTAGGTGTGATCCCCAGCACAGGAAAAAGAGAAAGACAGGGAATTCACCTTTTACCTGAAATTCCATGGACAACAGAACCAACAAATTCATATATTCTTCTTATGCTACTAGATAGTGCAGGGAATTGATAAGGCAAGGTGATGGCTAAATTTGCACCCCGGGAGAAGTGAAATCTGTTGTGATTTAGTCATGAAAACCTAGGCTGAAATGAGAAACAGGACTTGATTTTTTATCTGCCATGAAAAGGTACATTGGAGATTGGAGTAAGTAAACACAATGGTTCTATTTTTCCACTAACAAATATTAAGAATCTGTTGTGTCCAAAATGTTATAAAATGCTGTTCACAATATGGAATACAAGAAAGTTATCACAAAGTAGACCAAGTATTTTGTATCAATAGGAAATGCAAAGCTTAAAATGATTACATTAGACTTGGAAGGCAAATTCTAATTCATTGTTATGTTCCTAATACATAACATAGCACCTTGCATATGGAAAGTAATCCATAAACATTTGTTGAAAGAATGAATGAATAAACGAGGCTTTCAAGAGGATAAAACTTATAAAAATAGATTAAGTTTAAGAAATATTTCAGACTGGTGTGATATGTACACCTGTAATCCCCATGACTCAGGAGGAGGAGGTAGGATGAACACAAGTTCCAGCCAGCCTCAGCGATTTAGTGAGACCTGTCTCAAAAGAGAAGAAAATAAAAAGGACCAGGGATATAGCTTAGTTCCAGTACCAAAATAAATAAATAAATATGAAAATTAATTAATTAATAATTAATTAAACTTGAGAGCAACATTCAAAATCTGAAACAGAATCACAAGTGCCAGTTTTTATTTTGTTCATTGTTCTTACTGGTACACTCCTTGAAGAAATGTTGTTTTGATATTTCTTCAGGAAAATAAGCCTGTAATAATTTGCTGCTAGGATTTTGTCTAACTTGAAGTGTAACAATATATTTCTGGAAACTAGAATTCTCCCTAATGAAAATGCTGCCTAGGGGCTGGGGCTGGGGCTCAGTGGCAGAGCGCTTGCCTAGCATGTGTGAGGCACCAGCTTCGATCCTTAGCACCACATGAAGTATAAACAAAGAAAATAAAGGCATTCTGTCCATCTATAACTACAAAATTTTTTTTTAAAAGAAAATGCTGCACTAAAGACTTAAATTGAGAGTTCACAATGGTGAGTGTATCAGAAAGGAGTATCATGGAAGCTATTGAAGAGATCACCTTATCATAGTGTGTTAGCATCTCCAGAAGGATATGAATTTATTCTGAGACTGGCAGTAGTCTCAGGGTTGGTGTGTTTATTTGTTTTGGTACCAGGGATTTCACCTAGGGGCACTTAACCACTGAGCCACACCCCCAGCCTGTTTTATATTTTACTTAGAGACAGAGTCTTGCTGAGTTGCTTAGGGCCTTGTTGAGTTGCTGAGACTGGCTTTGAACTTGGGATCCTCTTGCCTCAGCCTCCCACCACTGCACCCAGCTCAGGGTTTTTGTGTAGACTGTCAATGTCATACTATTAAAATAGCATTTTCTGTTAATTTTCTTTCATTAATTTATCAGGATATGCCATGTTCTCCACAAAAGAGGGAAACTTCGTAGAAACATAAGGCAGCAAGAGATGACCTGGTAACATTCTAGAGCACTGTTCTGTGGGTGATTTGTAATGTTTCTTCCTTCTGATGACCAGCCCTAAACACTTCCCAATTCTTTTGCACACAGGAATAACCCTGCAAAGCCAGGAAATATCCAATTCTCTCAGATGACAGCAGAGATCTTAGAGGACCCAGATGTTTCCTTGTTGATCCTGCCAGTAAAATCTAGTCAGAACCAACCAATTCAGAAAATATAATAAGATTCCTAAATTTCTTGTGGAGCACATTTCTCATCTTTTCCTGAGTAATTTCTACATTCCCCCCCCCCCCCACGTAGGAATTAGAACCCTAAATGAGCCACTGGAGTCTAGTTCTGCCACTTTTTTAGCTATGTGACCTTGGACAAATTATTTAATTTATCTATACCTCAGTTTCATCTTTAGTAATGAGTTAATTAACCTATGTGAGGATTACATGAGGTTTTGTATTATAAAGTGCTTAGCTAAGCTGGGCACAGTGGTGCACAACCTATAATCCCAGTGACCTGGGAGGCTAAGGCAGCAGGATTGCAGGAGGCTGACCTCAGCAACTTAGTGAGACACTATCTCAAAATAAAAAATTAAAAGGACCGAGGATGAAGCTCTGTGGTAGAGCACCTCTGCGTTCACCCCTGTACATAATATAATAATAATAATAATAATAATAGTAACAATTATCATTATTATTATAAATAAAATGCTTAGTATAATACTTGGCACAGATTAAGCACTAAACATACATAGAAGTTCTAAAATGAAGAGATGTCTAAAACAACATGCTCTGAGGCCCTGTATGGTTACAGTTGTCATTTAAAAAAATTCACGAAGAGTCAGCCAGCATCTTCAACAAATCTTTCCAAAAAGCTTTAGGTAAAAACTTATTTTCAAGTTTAGGGGAATGAGCTTTTCCATACAAATTAATTTTCCTTTTTTCTTTTTAAAATGTTTGTTTATGTATTGATTTTTCTTATTAAACTTTTTTTTTTTTTATACTGGGAATTGAACTCAGGGGCACTCGACCACTGAGCCACATCCCCAGCACTATTTTATATTTTAGTTAGAGGCAGGGGCTCACTGGGTTGCTTAGAGCTTTGCCATGCCATTGCTGAGGCTGGCTTTGGACTCTCAATCCTCTTGTCTCAGCCTCCAAGCCACTGGGATTACAGGCGTGCTACACTGCACCCAGCCAAGCTTTGTTTTAAAGAGCCTCAAAATTCTGTGATAGACTTTTGCCACACACTCAAAAAATGAATGATCCACAAAACATTTTCCTTCTGCAGATTTCATGATACATTGTTATCATTAACCAGACTTTTACTTATCTTTAGCCAATTGAGACAAACTGTTCTGAGACTATTCTCCACCACTGATTTTAGACTGGGGTGATAGATTAGGGATAATATCCAGATGGCCTTTTGAGTTTTCTGGGCATACTTGGTAACCTTGCTAGCCCCAGCAGCCTTCTTGTCCACTGCTTTTATAACACCCAGGGCAACTATCTGTCTTGTCACAACAGCAAGATGATCCAAAGGAGGATATTCAGAGAAACTCAAAACAGGAATCAGGAACCAGATCAATGGCAGCATCACCAGATTTCAACTATTCAGGACCATCTTCTGTCTTCTTACCAGAATGGCAATCAATCTTTTCTTTCAGTTTTGCAAATTTGCAAGCAATGTGAGCTCTGAGATGGTCCAGTGCAGAGGTGTAGCCAGCACCGATTTGACCTGGATGGTTCAGGATCATCACCTGAGCAGTGTAATCAGCTGTTTCCTCTGGTGAGTCAGTTTTGCTGTCACCAGGCACATTGTTACTACACACATCTTTGTTTTTTAAAATATTTTTATTAGTTATAGATAGACAAAATACCTTGATTTTTTTTTTTAATGTGGTGCTGAGAATCGAATCCAGTCCCTCACACATGCTAGGCAAGCGCTCTACCATTGAGCCACAACCCCAGTCCCCTACACACATCTTTAACAAACACATTCTTGACACTGAAGGTCACATTGTGCCCAGGAAGAGCTTCACACAGAGCCTCATGTTGCATTTCAGCAAACTGTATCTCAGCTATGAGGTTGACTGGAACAAACATGAACCACCATGCCAGGTTTGAGCATACCAGTCTCCACTTGTCCCTAAGGGACAGTCCCAACACCATCAATTTTGTAAACACCCTGGAGGGAGAAATGCAAGGGCTTGTCAGTTGGATGAGTTGGTGATATGATGAAACCCAGAGCTTCAAGCAGCATGGTTCCTCTGGCATTGCTCTCTTTATGGGTGACCTTTCATCTGTTGAAACAAGGAATGTTAGTTAGCACTTGACTCCACCATGTTGTCACCATTCCAACCAGAAACAAATGCTACTGTGTTCAGGTTATGGCCGGATTTCTTAATGTAAGCATGGACTTCCTTAATGATTTCCTGATATCTTCTGTAGGTGTCTCAGTGGAATCCATCTTGTGAGCACCAAAACTAGTTGTTTCAGCCAGGTGTGGTGTTACACACCTATAATCCCAGCTACTGAGAGGCCGATGTAGGAGGACCACAAGTTTGAAGTCAGCCTGGGCAACTTAGCAAGACCCTGTCTCAAAATAAAAAATAAAAAGAGGTAAGTATGTAGTTCAGTGTGTGAGGCATGGGTTCAACCCCCAATATTGTAAAAAAAGTTGTTTCACACCTAGTGTGTAAACCAGAAGTTCATGCACATAGGCCTGCTATTCTTGGAGAGACCAGCTTCAAATTCACTAACTCCAGCAGCAATGATAAGGACTGCATAGTCAGTTTGAGATATGCTTGTAATCATGTGTTTGAAAAAGTCTCTGTGGGGCTGGGGTTGTAACTCAGTGGTAGAGCACTTGCCTAGCATATGTGAGGTACTGGGTTTGATTCTCAGCACCATATATAAATTAATTAATTAAATAAAGGTCCATCAACAACTAAAAAGATTAAAAAGAAAAAAGAAAATTTTTCTGTGTCCCAGACATTAATTTTTTTTTCTATTTATAATTGGACACAATGCCTTTTATTTATTTATTTATTTATTTTTATGTGGTGCTGAGGTTGAGCCCCATGCTTCACAAATGCTAGGCAAGTGCTCTATCACTGAACTACAACCCCAGCCCCAGACATTAATGTTAGTCACATAATACTTGCTGATCTCAAATTTCCACAAGGAGATATCATTGGAGATACCATCTCATACAACACTTTCAGTTTAATCAAGACCCAGACTACTTGAAGGGAATCATTTCCTGTCATAGCAGCCTTCTCAAATTTTTCAAATTTTTTTTGATCCCATTACATTTGTAGATCAAATGGCCAATGATGGCAGACTTGCCCAAATCTCCATGTTCAACTGAAGTAGTGTAGAAGAAATAAAAGATAGGTAAGGAGACAAAAGAAAAGACAAAGAAACCATGATTTTAATCTAAAAGGCTTAGCTAAACTTCTGTAGACCTTTGCTCCGCAAGCCAGTTCTGTCTGCCAGCCCTATCACTTCCAGATTTCTGGGAAATCTACAGATCTTCACTTACAATCTTAAAGTTATTGGAAATTTAATCACTTCAAAAATTTCCCTGTATACTATTAATTAATCCATTAATGCATGTATTTTTAGAATAAATTGAACAAAGGAAGACACAAGACCTATAATATAGGTTACTTTCCCAGAAATCTATAATATAGGGTGCTTTCCCAATGTTATCTATCGATCAGATAATGCAGAAGACATGAACCTAAGTATCCTGAAAATTGCCAGACTGTTTTTTTTTTTTTTTTGTTTGTTTTTGTTTTTTTTTTTGCAGTGCTGGGTAATGAACCCACAGCCTTATGCATATCAGGCAAACACTCTACCACTGAGTCATATACCCAGCCCCACCATAAACTGTCTTGTAATCACCAGACTGATCTCGTTCCCACAAACCTTCCCATATACACCTTTCACCAAGTTTTTTAAAAAAAAGAGCCTGTAACCAAAAAATGCATTTCACTCTTGATGTAGCCCATGTTGTCCTTTGAATGTGCCTCTACTTTTCTAAATAAATTTGTTTGTGTCTTTAACTGATGTATCCTTAAATTCATTTTTGCCATGTTTGTCAAGAACCCACTCATAATGCTAGGTGCAGGGGCACATGCTGGTAACCCCAGCAACTCGGGAAGCTGAGGGCAGGAAGATCTGCAAGTTCAAAGCCAGCCTCAGCAACTTAGTGAGGCCCTAACAACTTAATGAGATCCTGTCTTAAAATAAAACATAAAAAGGGCTGGGGATGTGGCCTAGTGGTTAAGCATCCCAGGTTCAATCTCTGGTGTAGAAAAAAAAAAAAAAGAACTCCACTTCACTTGTCCTGAGTTGAGGTCCTCCTCTCTGGGAACTCTCCAACCTCCTCCTCCAACACTTGATGCTGATGTCTTTCCTTTTTCCATTTGACTTTGGTTTAATGGTGGTTTTCATTACACCTATGTTCTGGCAGCAAGATCCTTCTGAAAAAAGAGTTAATTTTCTTAATTAATAACAGTAGTCCCTCTAGGTACCAACTCTTGTAAACTTTTCAACCATTGATAAACTAACAGAAATCTTTTCTTTTGTTTTGCCTGTTTTTACAGTCCTGGGGATGGAACCCATAGCCTTGCACATACTATGCCAGCACTCTATTTGAGCTAAACCCCAACCCCAAATAGAGATCTTTCTGGACTATGTCACCCATGTCCCTGTCTTATTAAGCAGATTATAATGAAAATAATCTAAAATTTTCTTGAGGCTATAGGATCATACAATATAGAATCAGACATCTATCATGTTGAAAGCCTGTGTATGGCCTGCTAAAAGGGGAAAAGAACCAGTCCCCAACACATCTAGTGGGATAGTACTGGAACTTGAGGACACTGACATGTCATAGGTATATTTAAAATATTTCAGGGTATCAGGCTATAGTTCCTGATATAACTATCAGGCTATAGTTGTCAATGGATTTCATAAGAGGAACAACTGAACAGAGTCAAGTTGAAACAGACTCAAGTAGTTTAGAGGGAGATGCTACTCTGGAATTCAGATCAGCAAGTTGAAGAAGTTAACTGGGATGTGTCTTGGAACATTCTCAGGGTCAGTAACCACCACATGTGTGCAGGGCAGGGCTCCAAACCTAGAGATCAACTGTTCCATGCAAGCAACTGGAAGTTAAATTTTGGAATAGGGACCAAGACAAAAGCCTAGTTATAAGAAATAAGAGCTAGCCTGGTGCTCTGACCTGTAACCTCAGTTACTTGGGAGACTGAGGCAGGACGATCACAAGTTTGAAAGTCTGGGAAAATTGATGACACCTGTCTCAAAATAAACTTGAAAAAGGAGTGGGGATGTTGCTCAGTGGTAGAGCGATTGCCTAATGTGTGCAAAGCCCTGGGTTCAATCCCCAGCACTGCAAACAAGCAAATGAAAACCTGAATTCATATGTTCAAAACTTGATAGTAAACTAAAGGCATTTAGTTCAAAGGAATTCAATTTTCATGATATGAAAGACAGGATATTTGCTAGGTACAATGGTGCACACCTGTAATCCCAGTTACTTGGGAGATTGAGGCAGGAGGATTGCAAATTCAAGGCCAGCTTCGGTAACTCAGTGAGACTCTGTCTCAAAATAAAAAATTTAAAAGGACTGGGAATGTAGCTCGGTGGTAAAGTGCCTCTGGGTTCAATTCCCAGTGTGTGTATGTATGTATGTATATATTTCTTTCTTTCTTTCTTTTTTTTTTTTTTTAATTAGTCATATGGTGGAACACGTCTGCAGTCCCAACTACTTCAGAAGATGAGGCAGGAGGATCATGAATCTGAGACCATCTTGGTCAGACTCTATCTTTAAAAAAAAAAAAAAAAAAATTGGTGATCTCAAAAGGTTCTAATTTTAAATTTTAAAGGGTTTTCTCTTTGACTTCAGCTCTTTTTCACTTTTCATATTCTCTATTATTGCCTTCCTGAGACTCAGTTCTAAAAAAGCTAAAATTCTAATCCTGCATTTCCTCTTTCCAAAAAAGCTTTTCCTCTTAATGCTCCACCTCAAAATCTAAATATATATTAGTTCTTGGATTGTGAACAATGGTGATACTTTGCAGAATCAGGCCCCAAAAAGGTAAATAAAAAAGATGAAGGAAGTTGGAAGCAGGGTATTTGTTAGGCAGTGGACCAACATGGAAAAACAGGAGTCAAGAGATACACAAGAGGGCTGGGGATATGACTCCATGGTAGAACATGTGCCTAGCATGCATGAGGCCCTGGGTCCAATTCCCAGTACTGCTGCTGAAGGAGAGGAAGAGGAGAAGGAGGAAGAAAAAGAAGCAAAGAAGCAGCAACAGCCCCGGCACACAAGAACCAAAGGACAGGTAAAATTGATTCAGAAGTCAAAGAATGTAGAATTCAGAATGTGCCAGAAACTAGGCATGCATGTAATAACCAGGGATACCAGGAATGCCAAAATCTAGGCAGGTGGTTAAGAACCTGGTGAGCAAAAGGGTGGGCAGGAAATAAGAGCACAGCCTCGGCAAGAGGTCTGGGCCCCAGAAGTCAAGCAGTCAGCAAAGAAGATGTCTGTAAGGAAACCTTGATTCTAGGGCCAAACGGTGCACAGAGCAAGATTAGTAGGAAAAGTAGATATTGACACCTAGTCTTTCTGCCCAGGAAATCTGGAGTTGGGTGGGCCAGAGCAGGCCATTCCTTTTCCTACTCTTCACAATTGGTTTTGCTCCATGACTAGATACTTGGACAATTTTTTTTTTTTTTTTTCACTTCCAGACACTTTCTGCTGCTCTCTTCCTAGGTAATGGAGAGTTCTTAATCAGTATCCACAGATGCCGTGCTGATTCAATTTGGCAAGAGACTTAGAGCATCTGGGGACAAGTCAAGAACTGAAAATAGATTCTGCCCATTGACTCAGCAGGATTGAAGGGCTTGCTTCTGAACAATCCCACACGGAGTTTGAACTCATCATGTCTAGGACGTCCTATTCCATCCCAGTATGGGTCTGATTTTGTTCCAAAGGTGGTTTTCATATTAAAACAGAAGTATTGACAGCTGGTGCCATGTTATATTCTCCCTCCCTACAGACTCTAAGGAAGTTGTACAGATATGCAAGTCTGGTGACATTTTTCTTTACAGATTTCACAGAACCCAACCCCTATCAGGGCCATCTGGGGAGAAAGAATCAATTATCTCTCTAGCAGAGTGTATGGTTTTTGCTTCCTCCTTTTAACCTTTCATTATACCCATTGATAAAAATCTGTAGTTATTTGACAGGTAAATCACTTTCTGTCCTTGCCTTACCCGACTGGGTTGAGAACACAAATGAGGGGGATTTCCTTAGAAGATTCCTTTTACAGTGGTTTCATAAATGAGGATTAGTGGATCCAGTTTTCCCTCTCCTCCTCCTCTGTCCAGTCACTACAAGGTCTGACAGTTAACTCAACACATTCAGTCTCATTGAGATCTCACTGGTGATGTTCTTTGTGTGGATTTGGATCAGGTTACCTGAATTGAATATCAGTTCTGTAATTTCTTTGGTTATATGACTTTAGGTTATATGACTTTAGGTGTTACCTACTTCTTTAATCTGTAGCTTTCTCCTGTCTAAAATAGGAAAAGGGGAAAAAAAAAGATACTGTTCTTATGTCCTAGGTTGCTTGGTGGATTAAATAAAATAATCTGAAAATATCTATTTTTTTTCATACCAGGGATTAAAGCCAGGGGTACTTTACCACTGAGTCACATTCCCAGACCTTTTTATGTATTTATGTATTTTTTTGAGGAAGGGTCTCAACTGAATTGCATAGGGCCTCAATAAGTTGCTAAGGCTGACCTCAAACTTGTGATCCTCCTGCCTCAGCCTCCTGAGTCACTGGCACTATATGTGTGCGCCACTGTGCCCAACTGTAAGTGTCTTATAGGCTGGTCATATAGCTCAGTGATAGAGCACTTGCCTAGCACATGCAAGGCATTGGATTTGATCCCCAGCACCAAAGGTGAGGGAAAAAAAATGGAACTATCTTATATATTAAGTATTCTGTGGTTGTTAAGAAAACTGTTAAAGGAATGAAGCAGACACTGTTTCCTCTAGATTATTGATCACAGGAATATTTACACCTGAGACTGTCTTGTCATGGTACATAATTTGACAGGTTTTTTTATTTTTTTGTGGTGCTGGGGATCAAACCCAGGGTCACACATATGGTAAATATGGGCTCTACTACTAAACTATACCCCCAGACCTGATTTTTAAAACAACTCCTAAGGACCTTTTTTCTGTAGGTGGCTTTCCTTTTGAATACATAGAAATTTCCAGTATGCTAGTCCCACAGAAAGTTACCTTAACTTTATAACTTTAATGGTAGCTTGGCAAGCAGTTTAGCATCACCATGCACCTAAGGATCAGACTTTTGCACCCCAGAAAACAAGCTTAGAAAGGTTGGGTCATTTATCATAGCTCATGTGGTTATTCATTGCTTAAAATGGTTCATTGGTTCAGTGGTGTTCCACCTGCCTACTGCCCAGCCACATGCCATTGCCCCTTGAACCTTTTGCATTTATCCATGAGACTCTTTTTTTCTTCCTTCATTACACAATGCTCCCTCGTGCACATGGCTTTTGCACAGCCTGTTCTTACTCCTCCAAATGCTTCTTGTCCCATCCTCCTAAATATCCTGCAGATCTCAATTGAGAGAAGTCTTCCTAATTTCCAAGGAAAGTTTTGATTCCTTGTCATATGATCCCAGAGCCATAACCACCCAACACCATTTACAATTACCTTTAATTACATGTGTGTGGTTATTGGATTAAAGTTTGCCTTTACTTCTAGATTATAAATCCTATGAGGGTACCTTTTTTTTGGTTGTTTACTATTTTATCTATAGAACCTAACTAGATGCCTGGCACATAAAAAACTGGTAATAAATAAATGAATTAAGCAGGTCTAAAATGGAAGTCTTTTTTCCCCCAAGGGCAAATGTTCATAGCTAATAGTTACAGTATTCACTGACCAGTTACTTAGCATTCCTTGTATGCCAGATACTATACTAAGTGTTTGCTACATATTATCTCATTCAACCCTCATAACAGTATCTTTAAAAAAATTTTTTTAAAATTTTATTCAATAATTGATGCCATATTCATGAAAATACTAATAAGCACTTAATTAAGAGAAATGTCCACTAATTTAAATGTAGATCATTGACTAATGTTAATGACTTAGGATTTATAGTATTTAAAAATATATTTTTAGTTGTAGATGAGCACAATACCTTTATTTTATTTATTTATTTTTTATGTGATGCTGAGGATTGAACTCAGTGCCTCACACATGCTAGGCAAGCTCTCTACCACTGAGCCACAACTCCAGCCCCTGTTAGTATATTTTTTCAAAGTTCTTTTAGCTAATATTTTAGAGAGTCTTTTGTCTGTTATGATTTGATTTATTAATTCTCAATGAACATTTAGTTGGCAGTTCAACACAGTCCCCTTTTGGTTTTATGTATTTGTTCTTTTTAGATATACATGACAATAGAGTGTACTTTGAAATATTTTGTATACATGCAGTATAACTTATTTTAATTAGGATCCCATTCTTGTGGTTGTACATGATGTGGAGTTACATTGGTTGTATAAAATTCACGTCTTAACTTTTTGTTTACACCAACCCAAACTCAATAGGTTTATCTAGATCATGTTGATTTTATAGGAGTCTGTGACTCGCATGGTCATTCTAGAGTTGTGACAATGGGGTGTGATGTTAATACTGAGGACACTGGTTTTAATGTGTTGTAATTAGAAACTTCATAGAAGACTTGAGAATCCTGGTTTGAATCAAGTAAGATTTAGTAAATCATGCATTCTAAAAGTAAAGTGGATCCCTTAATACCTTTTGTCTCAAAAAAAAAGAAATAGTTTACAGAAAATATACAAAACACAAAAATTTAAAAATGTACTATTATGGGCTGAGGATGTAGCTCAGTGGTAGAGCACTTGGCTAGCATGTGTGAGGCACTGGGCTCAATCCTCAGTACCACAAAATAAATAAGTAAATTTAAAAATCTATTAATATAAATGAAGAAATGAAACAAAGGAAAAGTAGGGAAAGATGATATCTAGGGTATAATATAATATCCAGGCACCAAAATTCACCCCTAAAATCCTATGAAGACACTAACATGCACACAATTAACTCAGAGTTTCCTAGTGGCCAGGGAAAAACTATTATAGGACTCACAGTGCCTGTAAAAAAAGAGGAGAAGATACTTACAAAAATAAACTAACTTTTTCTATATCATGCCATATAAATAAAGTACTTGAAGGGGAGGAAAATATATTTCTTTTCCTGCTACCCATTTTAGGTTCATTGATTGGGACCACCATAACAAAAGACAGATTAACAAGAGAAAAACATACACATTTATTCAATGTAAGTTTTAGGTGACATGGGTGCCTTCATAAATGAAGATCCAATGACATAGTTAAATCTGTGGGTTGTTAATGCTGAGGGTTTTTTTTTCTTCTTTTGTAAATGGACACAGTACCTTTCTTTTATTTATTTATTTTCATGCAATGCTGAGGATCGAGCACAGTGCCTCACACAAGCTAGGCAAATGCTCTACCACTGAGCTACAATCCCCTCCCCATTACACTAAATTTGATGAGGAGTGGAAGTGTGCTAGGACAAAGCAAAAGTGTGAGCTCAGTATAATAAACTGGGGAAACAGCAAGGCCTGTTCATCCAATTTTATTTTGGCATCACTGGGTCTATGGAGATACAGTACTTCTTTCATAGAGTAAAGGGAGGCACCTCTCATATAGGGTCTTACCACTTGTTTCAGGAGTTCAGAAAATCCATCCCATACAGGCTCTTTCTCAAATTTCTTCACCTTAAAATATTTACATGACATATTTTGGGGTAGCATGTTCTGAACCCCATCATTCTCAACAATGAACCAACAGTGTATACAACAGTGAATGTAATGTGGTTATTTTGTCATGCTCCTCAGCCCAATGTCATGGGGAAGAGGGTTCTGAGACAATGTGGTCCAGAAATATCTCCAAGGATCTGTCTCCAAAACTGACAAACTTTTGGACAACTAGAGAATACATCTATTCCCATCAATCAGCTCTTGTTTTCCTGAATACAAATTTTACAACTTAACTTTTGCTCATAATTCAATACCACAGAATTCAAGATAATATTTTCTGAGGACTTCAAGTGTGGAAGTTCTATGGTTCAATTAAACATAATTAACCCAGAATTGATGCCCTTTCTAAAAGGAAAGCTCATTACTAATACACATACTTAAATAGGAAGCTACCCAACTCTTCCATAGGGGTAAGCTGGAAAATGCAGGGCCAAGATTTTCCTTAGATTATATTATTGGTTTTATTTCAACATACATACAATAGGCATACAGCATAAATGCTCAGTTGGAAAAAAAAGAATTTTCATTTTTAGAAATAATAAATACTGGTGCTGGAGTTGTGGCTCAGTGGTAGAGAACTTGCCCTGCACATGTGAGGCACTGGGTTTTATTCTCAGCACCACATATAAATGAATAAATAAAATAAAGGTCTATCTACAGCTAAAAAAAATAATAAATACTTGTGAAATTTTCAAACCACAAGTCTCATTCTCCCATCTTTCCTATCTATCTCCGAGTAACCACCAAGGGTGATTTCTTATGTCTCCTTTCGGACTTTGTCTACATACATCTTTAAGGTAATTCCCCTGGTGAGGGGGCCTGATAGCCCCAGCACTGTTATGTAATGATTTTCTTTTCTCATGGGGAGTAGATGAGACGAACAAGTTATAACTATTGTCTATTATTTTTAAACAGGTGTATTAAGATATTTGGTCCTTCTGAGGAGACAGGACTCATATCTGTAATAAAGGAGAATTTCTGAAGCATCCATAAATATCCTAGTTTAAACTTCTTAATATACAAAGTAATGCTTGCTTTTTATGTTTTCACAAAAGACTGGGGGGAAATCTGTCTGTCCTTCAGGGTCCCAAATGAAGTAAAAGACTGAGGTTGGCCATCACTATGAGGTCACAAGTTATGCCCTGAGGAAAGTAATAGGAAGTTCCTGCTTTGGGACATTCACTTGTTCAATTCGGCAGAAGTTGGGTAAAAGTAGAGAATATACCCCTGTTTACCCGTTGCCTATGGAGGAGTTGGAAACCAATTCCATTCAGATCATTGAGCAAGCTTACCTTCAGGTAGAAGGACAGAGAGGCATTGTAGATGGTACCAAGACATTGCCTGATCTAACTACACAACAATTTGTCTTCCACTTTAGAGAGGTTATTCTGGTAAACTTCTGACTAAAAACTACATCAAAGTGGCTATACCTTCAATCTTCATGGAATTTATTTCCCAATTCTGAAATATATGTGTCTTACTACTGGGTCTTACCAAGACATTCAGCCACATCTACCTGACTAATATGAGGTGAGTTGCCCACCTTAACTGAGAGTTGTCTGAGCCACTACACCATAATTTTGGTGAGGCTGGAGCATCTCATCATCAAGGAGAAGTGGCAGACATAAGTACATAAGATCAGGTTTAAGAAACTTCTTTTTTTTTTTCAGGTCTCAACTTTAATTCTATTGTTTTTAATTATTTATTTTTTAAAATTCATATTTATTGTAAACAAATGGGATACATCTTGTTTCTCTGTACATGAAGTAGAGGCATACCATTTGTGTAATCATGCATTTACCTAGGGTAATAGTTTTCGATTCATTCTGTTATTTTTTCCCTGCCCCCCACCCCTCTTATCCTTCTATACAGTCCCTCCTTCCTCCCTTCTTGTCCCCCTCCCACCTCCCATTATGTGTCATCATCCACTTATCAGCGAGATTATTCGTCCTTTGGTTTTTTGAGATTGGCTTATCTCACTTAGCATGATATTCTCCATTTGCCTGCAAATGCCATAATTTTAGTATTCTTTATGGCTAAGTAATATTCCATTGTATATATATACCACAGTTTCTTTATCCATTCATCAATTGAAAGGCATCTAGGTTGATTCCACAATCTGGCTATTGTGAATTGAGCGGCTATGAACATTGTTGTGGCTGTATCTCTGTAGTATGCTGATTTTAAGTCCTTGGGGTATAGGCCAAGGAGTAGGATAGCTGGGTCAAATGGTGGTTCCATTCCAAGTTTTCTAAGGAATCTCCACACTACTTTCCAGAACAGCTGCACTAATTTGCAGCCCCACCAGCAATGTATGAGTGTACCTTTTTCTCCACATCCTCACCAACACCTATTGTTGCTAGTATTCTTGATAATCACCATTCAATTTTTTTACAGACTGCATTTTGATTCATCTTATACAAATGGGGTACATCATTTCGTTTCTATGGTTGTACACAATGTAGATTCATACCACTTGTGTAATCATACATGTACATAGGGTAATGATGTCTGTCTCATTCCACCATTTTTCATACTCCACTCCCTCTCATTTCCTTCTACATAATCTAAAGTTCCTCCATTCTTCTATCACAAAATATGGAACGCTTCACGAATTTGCATGTCATCCTTGCGCAGGGGCCATACTAATCTTCTCTGTATCGTTCCAATTTTAGTATATGTTCTACTGAAGCAAGCACAAGAAACTTTTGAGCCAGGTGCAGTGGCACCCACCTGTAATCTCAGTGGCTCAAGAGGTTGAGGCAAGAGGATCATGAGTTCAAAGCCAGTCTCAGGAACTTAGTGAGGCCATAAGCAACTCAGTGAGACCCTGTCTCTAAACAAAATATTATAAAGAACTGGGGATGTGGTTCAGTGGTTAAGCACCCCCGGGTTCAATCCCCAGTGCCAAAACAAACAAGAAAGAAAGAGAGAGAGAGAGAGAGAGAGAGAGAGAAAGAAAAAGAAAAGAAAAGAAAGAAAGAAAGAAAGAAAGAAAGAAAGAAAGAAAGAAAGAAAGAAAGAAAGAAACTTCCAAATCACTGGGAACTGCACGCCAGAAAGAAAGAAAGAAAGAAAGAAAGAAAGAAAGAAAGAAAGAAAGAAACTTCCAAATCACTGGGAGCTGCACGCTTATAATCCCAACCACTCAGGAGACTTAGGTAAGATAATCACAAATGCAATTTAATGAGACCATGTTTTGAGATAAAAATTTAAAAGCAGGGCTAGTGGTGTAGCTCAGTGGTAGAGTTCTTTTTGTTTATTTTTTCTTTTCTTCTTCTCTCTGCAAAATGATGTTAGCAGTAAAATTTGAACTGTAACAGCAGGTGTGTCCTCAAAGACAATGAAGATAGAAATCCTTCTATTCCTTCTAGCGAACATAACTTTGATTCATTATCTCATGGTCCATTTGCCAAAAAAGAGAGAGAGACTGAGATGTGGATCTATGCAAATTCAAGGGCATGGTTGTACATGCAAAAATTGGAAGAAAGAACAGAACACCAAGGAATTGGTAGCTGGAGATTCAAGAAAAGGTATGTGAACGAATATCTTGGAATGATACCAGAATGTGAGAATATTTGTATCCCATGTGAATATAAAAGAGGCTTCGAGGTTGAAATGTTTTGAATTAGTGAACAATATTACCCATTTTGTGAATCCCTGTTTCTTTTCCCAAATATTTCAGTACTTGAACAATATTCAGGACATAATATGGGCTTCCTCTCAACGAAGATGATATGATCACTGCCACTGCTGAATGTCAGCCTGACCTTGAGCCCACAATTTAGTACTACACTCAACAAGAAAAGGCTGCCACCTCGTGTCAGGTTAACTACATTGCCCCTTCTATTTCTCTTCCTAAGGAATAGTAATTTGGTAATTTGTCCTTATTGGAATAGAAATTGTTTTTCCTTGGTACTAGGGATTGAAGTCAGGGGTACTTACCACTGAGTCACATGCCCAGCCCTTTTATTTTTTATTTTGAGACAGGGTCTTGCTAAGTTGCTTAGGGTCTTGCCAAGTTGCTGAAGCTGACCTTAAACTTGTGATCCTCATGCCATAGTCCCCTGAGTCACTGGGATTACAGGCATGTGCCACTGTGCCCAGTTGCAATAGAAATTTGTTCTAGATAATCTTCCATTCTTGCCTTCCATGCATCTGCCAGAAATGTTATCCAAGAATTTATTTAATCCCTCATTCACCAGCATGGTATACCATACAACATTGTTTCTGATCGAGGAACTTATTTTATAGTAAAAGAAGTAAGCCTGTGCTAATGAGATTCTCTGGTCCCCCCCAGGAATTCTAAGCAGAGTAGAGTTATTCAAGATAATATACTCAGAATTAAGGGTCCCAGAAAGAATGGGGGCCCAGTTCTTGGGAAATGGGATAGCAGGAATGAGGGGGGAAAGCAGGACCTTGGCTTCTTTCAGAAGGGTTTAAGATTGAACCCTTTCCTGCAGTGAGACCCAGCAAAAAGGAAAGCAGAAGAAGACTTGGCTTCTTTACACCAAGGCCCTTAATGGTTCATGTTCAGAGTAGCATTGCAGCATTTAGGGTTGCTCTGAACTGGGAGTATCCAAACCCTGTCATATCCCTGATCTGTCAACATGCCCTTAAAAAAAAAAAAAATCTTTATTAGTTGTTGATGAACATTTATTTATTAGTTTGTATGCAATGCTGAGAATTGAACCTAGTGCCTCACACACACTAGGCAAGCACCCTGCCACTGAACCACAATCTCAGCCCCAACATGCCCTTTTTTAAAAAATATTTTTTTTAATCATTGGTGGACCTTTATTTACTTATTTATTTATTTATTTATTTATCTATCTATCTGCAATGCTGAGAATTGAACCCAGTGCCTCACACATGCTAGGCAAGCACCATACTATTAAGCCACATCCCCAGTCCCTCAATATGCCTTTTAAATTCAGGTCTTTGTGCCTATTTTTACACATTTTTTGTAGGCACTTCTCCATTTATTGACTATTTCTCATGCGCAGCATGTCCAGGAAATCTTCCTTTACTAGTTGCATTAGTTCTTCCTGAACCACAACTCTTTTTGTCTGCATCATTTGTTTGACATTTATCATTCATTCTTCAGTGATAAGTGAACATGTCTTTTCTTCCCAAGTGGATTCACAGGAACAATTTCATAGACCTCACAGCAGGAGCACAGTAACTGACACAGATATCTACAAATGCATGTTGAATGAGTGACAGTCTGATAACAATCAAGTGTGATAAGGAAAAGGTGCCATAGGCATTCATGGAGGGAAATCATAACAAAGCAGAGCAGGCGCTCAGCCCCCATCTGAATGAAAAAGTGAATGACTACATTGAGGAATATGTTAACATGATAGGGAGGTTGCATGGAGACAGGGCCTAAATTTTACTTAAGGAGTGGAGAAGATGTGTTGGGAAGAGAGGAGTAAGGAGCAAGGGATTCAGGGATATAGCATCTCTCTTCTCGACTGCCTTCTGCTGTGTTCCTCTCTCCTGTAATCTCCACATCCCCACTCCTGGCCCCGCCATTAATATTGCTTAATAAAGAAAAAAAATTAATGAGCAAACAAGTGCCAGAATAGACGGGAAAATAAACTTCATTTGTTACTGACATGATCACATAATATTTCCTGCTTTTGGTCTCCAGTACCATGACAAAGCAAAACACTTCGAGGAACAGTGCCCAAAACTAGGATGTGGTTTTAAGCCAGTTCTAATGGCACAGGCTCAAATTGGGCAGCCTGTGGCCTCTGCCATCATCTGGAACATGCCAAGTTTAACTCCTTCCCTAACTTTGTAGTATTCTGGGAGGCTAGGGCAGCTCCCTGGAGAATCACTCTGGATTAAAATCAGTTCAGATAGAATGAAAGCTCGAGACAAACCAAAATCCAGGACCCTCTGTGAGGCAAGCTTAGGTAAACGCAAATTTTCCATGATTTTTTGACCCTGCTATATCAGGAGCTGGCTAAAGTCCTGTGTTTTTCACTTAGTCGTTTTTTATGTCCCAGGGATAGGGGGTTGGGATTTCCATGGAAAGGAGAAGGTACATATTGGCCTAGTTATTCAAAGTCTCAGACACTCTGGAAGGATCTGGGTGAGTACAGCATTTTAGCAAGCTTAGCCCACTGGCTCCTAGATCCTGTGCCTGGGATAAGATCTTTACATAGGAGACCTCTAGAGGGAAGCCAGGCTGTCCAGTCCAAGCCACAGATGCCTGTTCTATAGCCCACACTTTCCTGCCTGTCATCCAGCAGATCTATCTATATATCACAGAATCATCTCCATTTCTTCTAAATCATTGTTTTTCCTGAGTCAGGACTCTTCTTATGAGGATCATTCATTTTCTTTAATATCACTCCATTGACTGTCTTCAAAAGTGGATGAACCATCATGCATTCCACCAGCAATGAACAAAAGGTACTGACTTTCTTCATTCTTCAGCAATTGGTATTTTCCTGAGTTTGAATTGATTGACAACACCCTGTTCTCCCCCAGCTGCTGACAGGGTGCACTCTGAAATCTACCTTCTCTGATTCATGCGAAGCATCCCACGTTCTACCTGTGCAAGTGTGCACCATGCCCACAGAGAGCTTTGTTTTCAGCATGACCTCACTGAAGGGGCATTGCTTCACCTTTGGGACAACTTGAAGTTAAAGCAAAAGGATTTATACCCTATTTCTCACTCTGTACAATAATCAACTCAAAATGGATCAAAGACCTAAATGTAAATCCTGAAACTTTGAAATTGCTAAAGGAAAATAAAGAGGAAACACTTCAAAACATAGGCATAGACAGTGACTTCCTGAGTAGGACTCCAGTAGCTCAGAAAATAATAACGAGAATTGACAAATGAGATTGCCTCAAATTAAAAATCTGTACAGCAAAGGAAATAATGGAGAGTGAAGAGAGCCTGCAAAATGGGAGAAAATCTTTGTCAACTATTCTTCCAAGAGAGGATTAACATCTAAAATATATAAAGAACACAAAAACAACCCAATGAATGGACAAATGAATTCAACAGACACTTCTCAAAAAAAAAAAAGAAGTATGAAGTCAATAATTCTATGAAAAATGTTGAACATTGTTAGCCATCAGGAAAATGCAAATTAAAACTACTGAGATTCCATTGCATCCCAATCAGAATAGCTAGCATCAAGAATGCAAAAGACGGCGATCCAAGATGGCGGCCTAGAGGGAGACTGCACCCCCTGTCGCTCCAGAACCCAGGAGTTAAGAAGGGGAGGCATTGAGAGACTCGGACTGAAATAGAGCCACGGGTGAGTCTGCCCACTGGGTAAAGCTCGGCCCGGGGGGCAGGCCCAGATAGAGGTGGCTTATTGGAGCCGGGCAGGGCAGCTAGAGTCTTCCCAAGGTAGCCTTCCACACTCCGGCAGTGAGCTCCTCCCACACGGCCAGCTGCACGGTGCAGGCCCACAGTGAGAGCATTTCAGCACAGAGCCAGTTCCAAATCGTGGAACCAGTAGGGGGCTAGGGGCAGTTTTCTTCGGATACGCTGCTTTATCAGATTCCTCCAAGACATCAGGCTACTGAAGGCTGGGAGGTGATACACTGGAAATCTACCGGGACACTATAAGCCAATAGCGGAAAACTGCAATATCTCAGGGTCCCACTGACAACTGACCAATATGAGAAAACAAGGGAAGAAAATGTCCCAAACAAACCTAGATACTACATCAATAAAACCCAATGACAGCACAGCAGAAGAAATGTCAGAAAGGGAGTTCAGAATGTACGTAATTAAAACGATCAGGGAAGCTAATGAGGAGATGAAAGAGCAAATGCAGGCATTGAAGGAGGAGATGAAAGAGCAAATGCAGGCATTAAATGATCGCACCAATCAACAGTTAAAAGACCAAATACGGGAAGCAAGAGATCATTTCAATAAAGAGTTAGATATACTGAAAAAAAAACCAAACTGAAATACTTGAAATGAAGGAAACAATAAACCAAGTTAAAAACTCCATAGAAAGCATAACCAATAGAATGGAGCACCTGGAAGACAGAACCTCAGACATTGAAGACAAATTATTTAATCTTGAAAGCAAAGTTGGCCAAACAGAAAAGATGGTAAGAAATCATGAACAGAATCTACAAGAATTATGGGATATCATGAAAAGGCCAAATTTAAGAATTATTGGGATTGAGGAAGGCTTAGAGAAACAAACCAAAGGAATGAACAATCTATTCAATGAAATAATATCAGAAAATTTCCCAAATCTGAAGAATGAAATGGAAAACCAAATACAAGAGGCTTATAGAACTCCAAACATACAAAATTACAACAGACCCACACCAAGGCACATTATTATGAAAATACCTAACATACAAAATAAAGACAGAATTTTAAAGGCCGCGAGAGAAAAGAATCAAATTACATTCAGAGGGAAACCAATAAGAATATCAGCAGATTTTTCAATCCAGACCCTAAAAGCCAGAAGGGCCTGGAACAACATTTTTCAAGCCCTGAAAGAAAACGGATGCCAACCAAGAATCTTATACCCAGCAAAACTTACCTTCAAATTTGACAATGAAATAAGATCCTTCCATGATAAACAAAAGCTAAAGGAATTTACAAAAAGAAAGCCAGCATTACAGAACATTCTCAGCAAAATATTCCATGAGGAAGAGATGAAAAACAACGATGCAAATCAGCAACAGGAGGCGCTAGCCTAAAGGAATAGCCAAATAAAGGAGAAACCAAATCATGCCAAAAACAAATATGAGTCAATTGACTGGGAATACAAATCATATCACAATAATAACCCTGAATGTTAATGGCCTGAATTCATCAATCAAAAGACACAGACTGGCAGATTGGATTAAAAAGAAAAATCCAACAATATGCTGCCTGCAAGAGACTCACCTCATAGAAAGAGACACCCATAGACTAAAGGTGAAAGGATGGGGAAAAACATACCATGCACACGGACATAGCAAAAAAGCTGGAGTATCCATCCTCATCTCAGATAATGTGGACTTCAAACCAAAACTAGTCAGAAGGGATAAAGAAGGACATTACATGCTGCTTAAGGGAAGCATAAATCAGCAAGACATAACAATCATAAATATCTATGCCCCGAACATTGGCTCATCCACGTACGTCAAACAAATCCTTCTCAATTACAGAATTCAAATAGACCACAACACAATCATACTAGGCAATTTTAACACACCTCTCTCACCACTGGATAGATCGTCCAAACAAAAATTGAATAAAGAAACTATAGATCTCAACAACACAATCAGCAATTTAGACTTAACAGACATATATAGAATATACCATCCAACAAAGAACGAATACACTTTCTTCTCAACAGCACATGGATCCTTCTCTAAAATAGACCATATTTTATGCCACAAAGCTACTGTTAGCAAATACAAGAAGATAGAGATACTACCTTGTACTCTATCAGATCATAATGGATTGAAATTAGAAATAAATGACAGAATAAAAAACAGAAACTTCTCCAATACTTGGAGACTAAATAATACACTATTATACGATGAATGGATAACAGAAGACATCAGGAGGGAAATAAAAAAATTCTTAGAAGTAAACGAGAACAAAGACACATCATATCAAAATCTCTGGGACACTATGAAAGCAGTACTTAGAGGAAGATTTATTTCATGGGGTGCATTCAAAAAAAGAAGTAGAAATCAACAAATAAACGACTTAACACTACAGCTCAAAGCGCTAGAAAAAGAAGAGCAGACCAATACCAAAAGTAGTAGAAGACAGGAAATAGTTAAAATCAGAGCCGAAATCAACGAAATCGAAACAAAAGAAACAATTGGAAAAATTAACAAAATAAATAGTTGGTTCTTTGAAAAAATAAATAAAATTGATAAACCCTTAGCCACACTAACAAAGAGAAAGAGGGAGAAAACTCAAATTACTAAAATTCGGAATGAACACGGAAACATCACAACAGACACGAGTGAAATACAAAACATAATTAGAAGCTATTTCGAAAATCTATACTCCAACAAAACAGAAAACCTCAAAGACATCAACAAATTTCTAGAGACATATGAATTACCTAAACTGAACGAGGAGGACATACACAACCTAAATAAACCAATTTCAAGCAATGAAATAGAAGAGGTCATCAAAAGCCTACCAACAAAGAAAAGTCCAGGACCAGATGGGTTCTCAGCCGAGTTCTACAAAACCTTTAAAGAAGAGCTCATTCCAATACTCCTCAAACTATTCCATGAAATAGAAGAGGAGGGAACCCTCCCAAACTTGTTCTATGAAGCCAATATCACCCTGATACCTAAACCAGACAGAGACACATCGAGGAAGGAAAATTTCAGACCAATATCCTTAATGAACATCGATGCAAAAATTCTCAACAAAATTTTAGCAAATCGCATACAAATATATATTAAAAAGATAGTGCACCACGATCAAGTGGGTTTTATCCCAGGGATGCAAGGTTGGTTCAACATTCGGAAATCAATAAATGTCATTCACCATATCAACAGACTTAAAGTTAAGAATCACATGATTATTTCAATAGATGCAGAAAAAGCATTCAATAAAATACAGCATCCCTTCATGCTCAAAACACTAGAAAAAATTGGGGTAGTGGGAACATTCCTAAACATTATAAAGGCAATCTACGCTAAGCCCATGGCTAATATCATTCTAAATGGTGAAAAACTGAAAGCGTTCCCCCTAAAAACTGGAACAAGGCAGGGATGCCCTCTTTCACCACTTCTATTCAACATCGTCCTTGAGACTCTAGCCAGAGCAATCAGACAAACCAAAGAAATTAAAGGGATACGAATAGGAAAAGAAGAACTCAAACTATCCCTGTTCGCTGATGACATGATTATATATTTAGAGGAACCTGGAAATTCCACCAGAAAACTTTTAGAACTCATAAGTGAATTCAGTAAAGGAGCAGGTTACAAGATCAATGCTCATAAATCCAATGCATTTTTATACATAAGTGATGAATCTTCAGAAAGAGAAATTAGGAAAACTACCCCATTCACAATAGCATCGAAAAAAATAAAATACTTGGGAATCAATCTCACAAAAGAGGTGAAAGACCTCTACAATGAGAACTACAGAACACTAAAGAAAGAAATTCAAGAAAACCTTAGAAGATGGAAAGATCTCCCATGTTCCTGGATAGGCAGAATTAATATCGTCAAAATGGCTATACTACCTAAAGTGCTATACAGATTCAATGCAATTCCAATTAAAATCCCAATGATGTACCTTGCAGAAATAGAGCAAGCAATTATGAAATTCATCTGGAAGAATAAAAAACCTAGAATAGCTAAAGCAATCCTCAGTAGCAAGAGCGAAGCAGGGGGTATTGCAATACCAGATCTTCAACTCTACTACAAAGCAATAGTAACAAAAACGGCATGGTATTGGTACCAAAATAGACAGGTAGATCAATGGTACAGAATAGAGGACATGGACACAAACCCAAATAAATACAATTTTCTCATACTAGACAAAGGTTCCAAAAATATGCAATGGAGAAAAGATAGCCTCTTCAACAAATGGTGCTGGGAAAACTGGAAAACCATATGCAATAGAATGAAATTAAACCCCTATCTCTCACCCTACACAAAACTCAACTCAAAATGGATCAAGGACCTTGGAATCAGACCAGAGACCCTGCATCTTATAGAAGAAAAAGTAGGTCCAAATCTTCAACTTGTTGGCTTAGGATCAGACTTCCTTAACAGGACTCCCATAGCACAAGAAATAAAAGCAAGAATCAACAACTGGGATAGATTCAAACTAAAAAGCTTTCTCTCAGCAAAGGAAACTATCAGAAATGTGAAGAGAGAGCCTACAGAGTGGGAGAATATTTTTGCCAACCATACCTCAGATAGAGCGCTAATTTCCAGAATCTATAAAGAACTCAAAAAACTCTACACCAAGAATACAAATAATCCAATCAACAAATGGGCTAAGGAAATGAACAGACACTTCACAGAAGAAGATGTACAAGTAATCAACAGATATATGAAAAAATGTTCAACATCCCTAGTAATAGGAGAAATGCAAATCAAAACTACCCTAAGATTTCATCTCCCCCCAATTAGAATGGCGATTATCAAGAACACAAGCAACAATAGGTGTTGGCGAGGATGTGGTGAAAAAGGAACACTCATACATTGCTGGTGGGGTTGCAAATTAGTGCAGCCACTCTGGAAAGCAGTGTGGAGATTCCTCAGAAAGCTTGGAATGGAAACACCATTTGACCCAGCTATCCCACCCCTTGGCCTATACCCAAAGGACTTAAAATCAGCATACTACAGAGATACAGCCACATCAATGTTCATTGCTGCTCAATTCACCATAGCCAGATTGTGGAACCAACCTAGATGCCCTTCAGTTGATGAATGGATAAAGAAACTGTGGCATATTTATACAATGGAATATTACTCCGCAATGAAGAATGATAAAATTATGGCATTTGTAGGCAAATGGTCGAAATTGGAGAATATCATGCTAAGTGAGATAAGCCAATCTCAAAAAACTAAAGGACGAATGATCTCGCTGATAAGCGGATGAGGACATATAATGGGGGTGGGAGGGGTTAGCATTAGGTTTAGGGTTAGGTTTAGAGTTAGGCTAAGGAGAGCGGTAAGAATGAAGGAAAGAAGGACTGTATAAAGGGAAAAGGGTGGGAGGGGTGGGGGGAAGGGAAAAAAAAGAAACATCATTACCCTATGTAAACGTAAAAAAATAAAAAATAAAAAAAATAAGGGGGAATCTACGGTATATCTCCCAACTCTACAAACCACCAAAAAAAAAAAAAAAAAAAGAATGCAAAAGACAATAAATACTGCAAGGATATGGGAAAGAATAAACCTTATAACTGTTGCGGAATGTTAATTAGTACAGCCACTATGGAACTCAGCATGGAGGTTCCTAAAAAACTAAAAATAGAAACATCATAGGACATAGCTATATCACTCCTGAATATACACCCAGAGGAATTAAAAACAGCATACTATAGAGATAACTGCATACCCATGATTATCTGGCACAATTCACAATAGCGAAGTTATGGAATCAGCCTAAATGACCATGAGCAGATGAATGGATAAAGAAAATGTGGTATAGCCAGGCATGGTGGCACACACCTGTAATCCCAGCAACTCAGGAGACTGAGTCAGGAGGTTCGAAAGTTTGAGGCTAGCCTTAGCAACTTAATGAGGCCCTATGCAACCTCATGAGAACCTGTCTTAAAATAATAAATTAAATAGGGCTGGGACTTTAGCTCAGTGGAAAACCACCCTGGGTTCAATCCCAATCCCCAGTACTGCCCCGCCCCAAAAAAGAAAATGTGATATATATACATAATGGAATATTATTCAGTCATAAAAAAGAATGAAATCATGTCATTTGCAGGGAAATCATCATGTTAAGTGAAGTAAGCCAGATTCAAATAGACAAGTATGGCATGCTTCCCTTCATATGTGGAATCTTGGAGTGAGGAGATGAACCAAAAATAACAGGGAGGCCATTAGAGAAGAGGAAGGTGATCAGGAGAGGGGAAGTGGAGGGCAAAGGTAGATGTAATGAAAGTATGTTATTTGCATGTAGGAATATGCCACAATGAAACCCATTATTCTGCATAATTAGAATGTACTAATGAAAAACCTAAAAAATAAATAAATAAATTCTAAGGATGTTCAAACACCAAAAAAATTCTATTAATAATTTTTATTATTTATTATTAATTCTTTGCCTAAGTTTTTCTTTACTTCCTGGTTTCTACTTTTGCCTTTTTTTTTTTTTTTTTTTTTTTTTGCGGTGCTGGGGATTGAACCCAGGGCCTTGCACTTTCAAGGCAAGCACTCTACCAACTGAGCTACATCCCCAGCCCTCTTTTGCTTTTCTTAACTAGATTTTTTCTAATTAATTGTCCATCACCTTTCTTGCTTGCAAACACACAAAAAAAATTACTTAAAAAAATTTTTTTTTAGTTGTCAATGAATCTTTTTTTTTTTTAATTTATTAAAAAGAAATTGGTGCCGAATCAAGCCCAGGGTCTCTCACATGCCAGGCAAGTGCTCTACCACTGAGTCACAACTCCAGCCCCGTTTTTTTTTTTTTTTTTTTTTTTTTTTTTTTTTTTTAAGAGACAGGATCTTGCTATGTCAACCAGATTGGTCTCGAACTCCTGACCTCAAGTGATCCTTAAGTGATCCTCTTAACCTCCCAAGTAGCTGGTACTATAGGCATGTGCTCCTGTGCCCAACTAAAAATTATTTCTTTAGAGGTACATTATGCCAAAGGTTTTTTTTTTTTTTAATTGTTGTTCCCTTTTTAGAATTCTTTTTGCTCTTATAAAATTAAGTTTTTTCATGAATTAATTTCATCAGGCAGTTTTAATTCTGTTTACTATTTATAAGCTTGGGAGCTGATTAATATTCAGGGTTTTCCTTCTTTTATGTAAGATCCTTTCTAAAAATTAGGCCATGACAGTTTGCCAAGCGAAAAAAGAAAAGGGCAACTGCAAAAAGCATCGCCACTGAGATTTGACTAAAAAGTTCCAATAGTGTTGAATAGTGCCATGGTCACTGCAGATTCCACTGCTTTCCTTATGATTCTCAATCTGAGACTGAGACATTAGAAGACTTATCCATTGCCAGGAACTGTAGTTATTAAATGGTTCATAAACCCAGAGAATCCAATTTCTTTTCTTGGTGAGATATTAAACAGAACTTTAGACACCTACAAAACCTCAGATGCTTTCCTCACTTTTCTCCTACAAGACAGATCTAAAAGAAAGGGGATTGAAAATTATCTGTTCTGCCAAGTCTCACGATATTTGTTTTATGTATGGAAGTCTCAGATAATCCTCAAAATGACCTCATTGCGCACATTTGACAAATAGGAAAATTGAGGATCAGAGTAGTTAAGTAACAACCAAAATCACTGGTAAACTGATTAGTTGGTGGATTGGCAGAGTGGATCCAATCTCAGATCTGCCTACCTTTAAGGCCTGGGTTATTCTAATGTATACATTGCCCAGGAAAAGATCAGGGTTCCTTATCTAAGACAGAAAGAGTCAGCAATAAATGTTTTATTCAGGTGCCCACAAAATTTAAGAGTTCAAGGCAAAGCAAGAATTATAAATTAATTATAAACTAGACCTAAAGAGGTCAGGGTGACGTAAAGCTCTCAGGGAAGGTCAGAAATTATGCAAACTTTGGGGACATAGAGGTGGAGTTCGTGGCGGGTCAGAAGAGTATGTGGGCAGAGTGAGGTTCTATTAGGATTCAATCAGAAAACAACAGCTGTCTGACCCACACTGCTGCCTTTATATGGGTGGTGCCTGACTCTGCAAAACCGTGAAAGGAAAGTGTGAGAGCATCTCCCAGTCCTTTGTGAAATTCATCCTGCCACCTTCTATGTTTCCACTCAGTCTTGTCTCTCTGGATCTCCCTTCCCTCACTCCATCTAACGTGGCCGATATTGAGCCCCTTTGCCCTGATGACCTATTTGGACACTTAGCTGGTTCAGACTGGTTCTCAGTTTTGAACACAGTTCTAGAATTAGCCCTCTAGCCTCTTGCTTCCAATTCTGTGAAGAAATACCTGTGCCTCTGCCATCCACTTACCTGTGGGAGTTAGGCCAATTTCCCTGCATGGAAGGGCAGTCTGACCCAGGTCAGACACAGGGATCAAAGTGTGTTAGTCAGCTTTCTGTCTCTGTGGCAAAATATGAGATAACAACTCAGAAGAGGAAAGATTTATTTTGACTCACAGCACTGGAGGTTGTCTATGATCATCTGGCTCCATTGTTTCAGGCCCTTGTGAGACAGAGCATAACGGTGGTAAGTGGTAGAAAAAAGTGGCTCACATCATGGTGGACAGGAGGCAAAGAGAGAGAAAGAGGGAAAGGGAGATAAAGAGGAAACAGGGAGGAGGAGGAAAAGGACTGGGGAAAATATACCCCATTCAAGGAACAATGACCTGCTTCCTCTAACTAGGCCCCACCTCCTCAAGTTTCCAGACCTCCCAATAACACAGCCAGCTGGGGACCAGGCCTCAACACAGGAGCCTTTAGGGGACATTCCAGATCCAAACTATAACACAGAGTGAGGTCAGAAATAAGTGAGGATTGAAAAGCAAAAACAAGAAGGCAGGTAAACAGTCATAAAACCATCCTGGAGCCCCCAGGACTGAGAATTATCCAGGGAAAAGTTTTTGAGGGACTATGTGGACTTTAGAACCTTATGGTTTTACTGTCAATGATTAACAGGAATTAACTTTAATAAAAAAATGGTTTTACTAAAATTTCTTTTCATACATCTTGACTGATTTGTTCTGTGGTGGGAGGACTTAATGCCAATGTGTGGAGTTGTCCAGAGAGAGATTTTTCTGAGGTTCCTAGTGGAAGTTCAAAGCAGAACAAAGGAAACAAGGTACTCAAGTCCTTTTTGCTCTGGGCATGTCTGACACAAGACATAAGTTAGCTATGTTGTATATAATTAGTGAAACCCACTCTCCAGCTACATTGTAGCCATGTTAAGTCCTGGAGACCCAAATAACCAAGGGATAAAGCCAGGTAAATACTCCGGGCTTTGTTCCAGAACTTAATCCCAAATGCTCTTGGTTTTTTTTCTATTCTGGTAAGCTGTGTTAGAAATCATGTAAACCATAAAAATTTTCTTTATCCTCCTCCCATAGTAGGAGAACCAGGTCTAAGACCTACCCCTAGAGCTCACTTTCCTGGGACTCACCCCAGTCATCAGCCCTTTCTGTAATCCTCTTTTCACTCCTGAGCCTTCAGAGCCTGAATGACAACCCCAGGCAAATCTGCTCACATGGCTACCTAGATTTCTAGAAGCATAGTGTGAACCCATCTACAAGGTAACCAAGAGCAGAATTAATCTCTTAGCTCTTCCAAATGACATGGAGATGCCCACAGAAGTCTGGTGGGGACTTATTCCTGAGTTCACATGAGGTATTTCCTGAAGAAACGCTGCCAGAAACACTTGTGTGGAGTTGGGAGGGAGAACATTGTAGCGGGGTGAAGTCATGAATAGGTGGAGATCATGAGCTCACAAGATATGCATAAAAACGCCTATATGACCTCATTTGTACTTACAGACTAGAGACTTGGGGATGTTCAGATTTCATGAAAGAAACTGAAGAGGCTCTCTAACTTTTTAAAGTTGATTTCATGTAAAGAAGGGATAGGGAAACTCTATTTCAGTTTAATTTTTTCAGGCCCACAGAGTAATTCTATGTGTGAATATTTTTAAAGTAGAATCCCCCATTCATTTACACCTCATGTAGCAATATTCCAAATGATCTTGAAATGAATATTTCAAGCCATGTAACTTGACTCATTTCTCAATAATACATGATACAACACTCCCTGCTTTTCATAACAGGAAATAAGAGTTTTTCTAGTTTAAAGTAATGATAGAGGAATTTAAAACTGCTTAGACATCCAAATTCTAGATAGAACGTTCTCTTTTAAAAAATAAGGTGCTGGGGATGGTAGTTCAGTGGTAGAGCTTGTGCTTGGTACATGTGAGGCTCTGGATTCAATCCCCAGCACCAAAACGAACAAACAAACAAACAGATAAACAGTTCTGGTATTCACAGTACTTTTTAATCTAAAAGGTTGTACTTTTAAAAGAATGATATTGGGCTGGGGATGTATTTCATTGGTAGAGCACTTGCCTAGCATATGTAAGACTCTGAGTTTGGTGCTGCTTGGGAATTTGACAATAATGGCAGTCATTTTTAAAAATTTCACCCTCCATTTCTTCATCTTCCTTTCTTTTTGCCATCATCTCTCTTGCCCTTGAATGATTATAATTCAGAACAAGATTTTGAAAGTCAATTTTTATTTTTGTTAAATAGAACTTTCAGTTCTCTAGTTTGTTTGTTTGTTTTCATTCCAGCACTGGAGATTGAACCCAGGGCCTTGCCTATGCTAGACAAGCGCTCTACCACTGAACCACATTCCCAAGTCCTTGTTCTTTGTTCTTAATTTTCAAAACTAACAGGCTAAATTAAGGTACCTTTGGCTTCTAAGACTTTTGGTTGAAACTTCTTTGTTGCTATTGAAGCTTGATAGTTCAAGGGTTTGGAAACCAATCTTCCCCTGTTCTTCATACAGCTTCCCTCCTTCTCCTCTCATTGTTCTTTCCTTTCCAAGGGGAGGACTGTTACAGGTGGTGCTAGGGTGGCAGGGACCAAGCTGGAGGGGGAGAAGTAAAGGAAAGAAGGGATAGACAGCATTCCACTTTCTTTGTATCCACCTCACACCCTGCTGTTGACCTGTGTACATCACTAATCTCAGACAGCAGTGCTGCTCCAAGATACTATTTGATAATCAACTTTCTAAATAGAGAAAAAGTACTTGATTTTTTTAAAACTTGGAGACAAATATTCTACTTAAGAAAACAGATTGACATTTATACTGACTTGAAAATGCTGTGACATTTTTGGGAATTGCTGGGCTCAAATGGCTTTCTGGAGTTAGGGAACCAAAGAACCTGCCAGATGACATTTTTTGCTCAAGGGAGGGAGGAGGTATAGAAAAGAAGGCAATTTGGATTCTCAGCTGAATGTCTGGCTTAGATGTTAAGCCTCTTTGGCAGAGAATGTGCTTTCTTGCTCCTGTTTTTGGTACAGTGCCAAGGGAACTGTCAGACCACAAGTAATCATTGTTAACTTGCAGTGGAAACCAGAGCCATTAAGAAAAATATTAAAAGTCTATTCCAGGACCATAATATTTTAGAGGGGACAGAAATAAGATACCTGTCCAACCTGTTTTAAAAGGCACAGATGAAAAATATACTGAGCAGCTGAATTTTTAAGAAAGAATGACAAATTTTGCATATAATTTGTCATGGATTTAAAAAGACAATGTGCTTAGAATAACAAAGTTGCTGTAACTTCAATAATACAAAAAACAGAGGCGGAAAGTCTAGATAATTCAGAGTCATGATGCAGCAGAATAATAGTGTTAACGGGCCAGAATTCCCTGTCCTGATGCATTTAGGCTCCAGAGAGTTGCCCTGGTTGTCTTTGCAGAAAAAAACCATGCTTGTGCAGGCTGCCAACTGAATTCCTTTGAACTCCCATGTAAAATCTTTACTTCTCAAAAATGCATTTTAGAAGACTTTGCTAAAATTTGGGCAAAATCTGAAGATCCCAAAAGGTTATTTTCATCAGAATTTACAACTAAAATTCCTAAGTAACATATAAAGATAGGTGAAAGTCTCATAACAAAAAATGATAAGCATTTGAGGTGATGGATAAGCATTTGAGGTGATGGAAATGTTAATTAGCTTGATGTAACCGCTTTATAAAGTATACATGTATTAAAACATCACATTGTATATCACAAATATACACAATTTTTGTCAGCATTGCCTTAATTAAAAAACAAAACAAACAAACAAAAACACTGATGGGTGGAAGCACTTCCTTCAACAGCTGAGAACATTTTCCTTCTCCTATGTTTGTTTTGCAAGTAGAATGTTTGAAATTCTACCCCTGAGCATACCAAGAGGTAAGAATTTTTACTGCCCTGGCTTCTTCCCTCTGAGTCCCTTGATCAAAGATTACAGCTTCTCTAAGTGACCTCTCCATGTGACTATTTCCTGCTGGGTTCTGATAACTTCTCCCTCCCCTCATCCATTGTCATTAAGGTCTAGGGTTATCTTTCCTGGTTCCTCTACACACTCTCCACATCTTTATAAGTGACCTTTAAAAAATAAGCCAATTTAGAATGATTCTAGTCATTCTGCAAGTTTTATCCCAGTCTCTAAAGACATTCTAAGATACTGCAGGATAAGAAGCAGGAGATTTACTAGGTACACCTTGGAATCAAATGTGATGTCCCAGCCCATTGTTGAATTCCATCTGGTCATTATGTAGTGACCAGTCTCAGGCTCTCCCTCTGCTCCCCCAGCCTGCCAATCACCACATCATACACCTCCCTCTATTCCCACTGCCACTTATGTGGTCCAAAACACTACCATCTCTCAGCTCCTTCACATCAAGCAGACTAGTCTTCTGCACTTGTCTTGCTCCTTATCCATGTTCCACATTGCTAAGAAACCTTTCTAAACTGTGAATCTGATCATGTCATGTAGATATTGCTAACTAACTATAACTTTCCTAATGAGGAAACAAGGAAAGTTCCTTTCAGGAGGAGTGTTCTTCCTCTGTGGTTTCCTACAGTGCTTAGGCTCAAACCCAACAGTCTTACAAGGCTCAGAAGTCTCCGAAGACCCTATGAGATGTGGTTCCCGCTGAATCCACCAGCTTCATCTCTCATAACTGTTCCTCTTGCTCTCTGCTCCAGCCAGTTGACCTTCTTTCAGTTCCTGGAGTAAACTGAGCTCTTCCTAGCCTCCCACCTATTAGAAATTTTTCTTCTCCTCTCCCTCTTCTCTCATCCTTCAGGCCCCAGCTTAAATCTCATTTGCTCAGAGAAACCTTACCTGATTGATTTTTCAACCTCAAGCCCAGGCCAGACCCAGTTGCTTATTTCATCTTTTTTGTAGCGGGTATCCCAATTACAATTAATTATTTATGTGAACAGTCATTTTATTAAATGTCCAATTAACATGTCTTCCGACATTCCCTACTCCTCCCTAGTCTTGGTTGCTGGCACTGTGTACGTCAATAGCTGAAGGAACCAGCTAACTGGGTCCCAGGTCTCCACTCTCGCTACTTCCCGTTTGGTTCTCTACAAAGCTGAAACTATTTTGAAAACATAAATGGATCGTGCAACTTACCAGCTCAAGACCTTCTGGGAATTTTCCACCACACTGAGAAGACGATCCAAGACCGGCCCCTGACCTGCTGACTGGATTTGCTACTTGGGTCCCTCTGTCTTCATCCTGGCTGCTCTCCACCTCACTCAGCCTGAACATGTTCCTGCTCCCTCTGCCCCCCTCACCATAATACCCACTGTTTCCTCCTCTTTCTCATTTCATTTTATCTCCAGTGCTGCAGTGTAATTGAATAGTTCGTGATGTGCTCATGTGCAGACAGCCGAGACTTTTGGTGCCCACTTCTCCCATCTCCTCCTTTTAGTAATTGCACTCCTCTTCCTCAGCAGATTCTCTCTCACTCCAGATTTTCTATAAAAATTTGAGGTATGATTGATGTAGAAGGAGTACTTATTTAATGACTACATCTTCATAAATTCGAAAATAAGCATGCATGTGAAACTGTCACCATAAAGAATGCCATAAACATAACCATCATCTCAAAGTTTCCTTCTCTCTCTGAAAACATTTAACATAAGATCCACCCTTTCAAACATTTAACATAAGATCCACCCTTTCAACAAATTTTAAATATACACTACAGTATTGTTAACTATATGCTCTTCATCAACTTTAGACCTCGAGGACTTAGTTATCTTGTGTAACTGAAACTATGTACCCTTTGGTCAACATTTCTGTTTCCTCCTCTGCCCGGTGCCTGGCAACCTCCATTCTGCTATCTGCTTCTATGAGTTTGACTATTTTCAATTCCTGATGAGAGTCCCACTCCAAACAATGTGCCTCTCATCCAGTGGGCACGTGACCAAAGTCTGATCAGTCTAGTCTCCTATCCCCTTGTGCTTTAAAAAAGAATTGTTCTTTTTAGATATACATGACAGTAGAGTGTATTTTGGCATATATTACACACATGGAGTATAACTTACCCTAATTAGCAGCCCATTTTTGCAGTTGTCCATGATGTGGAGTTTTACTGGTGGTATATTTAGATATGAACATAGGAAAGTTATGTCCAATTCATTCTACTGTATTTCCTGTGCTTTATTATATATATTGTTAGAATCATCCAGAGAGAAGTAGACCATGTCTCTTAAATAAAAACAAAGCACTAGATCTTTTTTTCTCGATGGGCACAGTGGTGCATACCTGTAATCCCAGCAGCTTGGGAGGCTGAGGCAGGAGGATCGTGAGTTCAAAGTCAGTCTCAGCAACTTAGTGAGGCATTTAGCAACTCAGTGACACCCTGTCACTGAGTAAAATATATTAAAAGGGTTGGGGTTGTGATTCAGTGGTTAAGCACCCCTGAGTTCAAACCTCAGTACCAAAATATATATATATATATTTTTTTTTCTTTCTTTTTCTTTTGTAGTGCTGGGAGTTGAACCTAAGGCCTTACATATACTAGACAAATATTCTACTGCAAAGATATACCCCAGCACAAGTATTTCTTAAATGCTTCAAATCCATTTATTTATTCAACAAACACTTATTGAGCACTTTCTATGCTACCTACCTATTGTGCTAGGAACTGAGGAAACCTATGGTAATAGACAAAGCAGACAAAAATCCCTAACCTGGATAATTCTGCAGCTCAGATACTCATTTAATCATGTGATTGCCAAAATTCTGAGTCTAAGAAGGCATGCAGGGGCTGAAGGGTGTACTTTAGTGGTAGAGCACATGCTTTGCATGCACAAGGCTCTGGCTTCCATCCCCAGGACCATAAAACAAAACAAAACTCTCAAAAGAGGTACAGAGCTTTTACTGAATCCATCAAAGACTTTTGTGATCAAATAAGTTTTACCATAGATTTTGTGAATTCTAAGATTAGTCTACAGAGCATATTAAAATGCAGACTAATAATAGAAAAGAGATATTAAAATTCTATTCTTTCAAAAAGCTGAATCACTCTGCTGGTTAGAGATGATATGTAATCAGTTCTGAATCTAAAATGACTCTGGAAAGTGGAGACATGGCACAAGGTCATACATCTTTCCAGAGATTTTCAGAATATCAGCACTGTATTAAAAAGAAAATTGAGGGAGACAGGGAGAGAGAGAGAGAGAGAGAGAAATTCTAGACTTAGGAATTGAAAAGTGCAAGAATGTGAGTTTGGTGTTGCAGAAAACAAACATGGTTAAGCTATTCCATCAGTTTAGTACAGCAAAAGCCTTCTTAGCAACAGTTTAAATCTTCCATTTTATGATTGATTTTGCTTTCATATTATGTTTTATTTAGTGAGGGAGAGTTTAAAAATAAAGAGAATAAAGAGGAAAATAATCACTCAAACTACTACCATTCAAAATTAACTTCTGATAATATTTTGACATATTTATGTTCAGTCTTTTTTTTATGTTTATTCTATTTTAAACAATATTTCTTTCTCTATCTCCCTCACTGTCAGTGTGTCTCTATCTATCCCTCTTTTTAAAATATTAAAGCATTAAACTAATACTAAAGTCCCCTTTGAACCTTATCCCTCTTGGTTCCCAGACATAATTGCTATTTGAAATTTGGTATCATTCTACTGCGTTTTCTTTTTTTTTCTTTTTTTTTTTTTTTAGGTGTAAGTTTACACAATACCTTTATTTTATTTTTATGTGGTGTTGAGGTTTGAACCCAGGGCCTCGCATGTGCTAGGCAAGCACTCTATCACTGAGCCACAACCCCAGTCCCCTCTCTCTCTCTCTCTCTCTCTCTCTTTCTCTCTCTCTCTCTCTCTCTCTCTCTCTATATATATATATATATATATATATATATATATATATATATATATATTGCAGACTCCAGACCCTTTTCTGTATTTTAATACACATATACAAATAAGATGCATCCTAAGTCAGTTACCCAGTGTCAGTACGGGATCATGGTTAGGCAGTTGCAGGATCCATACATCAAGCATGATGTCTGAATTACAGTTTAGACCAGGCTGACAGAGGCAACAAAATTATAGTGTATATGTTTTTTTTCTGCAAGAAAATTATTTCTATCATATAAGATGACATTAAATATATTATTATCCCACAGGAAGCTTCATGATTTCCCAGTATTTGGGCCTGAATGAGTGTGAAGACCATTGTGCTATCAAAGGGGTTGGGAAATCTCTATTGTGTCTCATCATGGGACAGGTGCTGCTCCAGCTGTGAGACTCAGCAGAATTTTCCTTGCCCTCATGGAGCCTGTATTCTACTGGGACATAGACAACAAACACAGACCAATAAGCATCATGTAATGATAAATGTGATAAAGAAAAATGAAATCACATATGAGAAGGGAGGCGAGGATGTCTGAGTGGGTGTGGGAGATCTCCTTGAAGAGGTGATCTTTGATGCTATTGCAATGAATTTTGTGAACACAGAGCAGGAAGGAGCCAGAAAAGATCATGACAACAAAACAAATCCATGCAATGTGATATTTTAAAATGATCTGCCCCTTTAGGGCCATGTCACAACCTAATCTTCTGGGGAAGAAATACTGGTAGATAGAATTAGGTACAGTTCTTCCCCAACTACCTGAAGAGTACAAGGTAAGAAGACTCTGGGGAATGCAGCTCAGTAAGTACATGGTTTGTGATACTATTAAAAGCATAGACCATGGAAAACTTGGTGGGGTGTGTAAGGCTGTTAGGACTTCTAGGGCCTAGGAAACAATTGCAAGTACTAGGAGTTTGTCTTTGCTCTCTCTGAGCCTTCCGCCCCTCCCCATCTGCCATGCTCTCACACTGCCCAGGACCATTGCAACCCATCCTGGCTGTCCTGGTGGACACCTAGCCTGTGTTGGCCCAGCTCCCTCCTCCCTTCTTCAGCACTCCATTTTTCCAGAGCATGTTCTTCCTACTACAAACCACGTGGTTCAAAACAAACTGCCAAGTTATTAGAAATCCTGCTCCCTGTTGGCAAGTCTTTGGGTGGAAATGTGACCCACTCTGGGCCAATTCGAATGTTTCCTACATTGACCACAGTGCATTTCACAGCCTGGTCAAGGTTGGGTGAAATCACAAGACAAGCATCCATCCCTGGGATTTTTTGACATGGAGCATAGGAAGAAAATTCAGTCTCTGTCTAGTGGCAAAACTGCAAGAACTGAGGCAGGGGAGTTGTTGACAGCTCTGCTTCTTGCTGCGAAGGAAGCTATGCTAAAAGAAGTGCAGTGAGAAAGTTAGTAGTATTGGCCCTTCTGGTTGCAGACATTCTTGAATTCCAGCCTTATCCCCGCTAGGATTATGAGCAACTGCTAAAAATTTCCCCTCTTGCCCAATCTAGTTGTGTTGCTTTCTTTATGATAAGAGCCCTAGTACAAATATCTTCCTCTGCATTGCCCCAAGCTCTAAATTATGTTCCCCATCCCCCATGCTTGCTAAATAAAATTCCTCTCCAAGGTGATAGGAGAAAATAATCCAATAGGCTATTTGCAGCAATTCAAACTGAGATACGGACAATTCAAAAATTTCCCTGTGTTGATAATGGGGGAAACTATGCTTGTGCAGAGGTAGTGAGTATGTGGGAAATCTCTATGGCTTTCAAATTTTTCTGTGAACTTGAAACTGCTCTGAAAATGTCTGAGGGTGTAGACCAGTGATGAAGCACTTGCCTAGCATGCACAAAGCTCTGGGTTTGATCCCAGCACTACCAAAAAAAATTAAAAATTAAAAACTTAATAAAAATTAAAAAAAAAAAGCTTCACTGCAGACTTGGCCTTAAGATTGATCTGTTTCATGACCCAGCAATTCTATTCCTGGTTATATAACCAAGAAAACTGAATGAAATATGTCCCCACTAACACTTGTACACACATATTCCTAACAACATTATTTGTAATAACTATAAGGAGATGCAATCCAAATGTCCATTGCTATGGATTGAGTGTGTCCCCCAAGGCTTCACATTTTGGAAGCTTGATCATCTGTGTGGAGGTGTTGAGAGACTGTTATCACTGAGGTGTCCAGTTAGGGTCCAGGTCCTTAGTATCCCAAACAAAGAATTAAGTAAAACACACAGAAGTAACAGACAAAGTACAGATTAACTGAAGGTGAAGGTGACAGTAGCCCTCCATAGGGTAGAGAGGAGTGGGCCGAGCGAGAGGCTCAAGGCCTCGAGGTCTGGAAATTAGTGTTTTATATGCTGAGCCGAGAGGCGTTTTCTTCCTTTTATGAATCTGATGGAAGACCTTACCCCGTCGGCTCCCATTGGTTACCTTATAATACCTAATTAGAATAGTGTCCAATTTTACCCCATTGGTTTCTTTGGAAAACTTAATTAGCATACTGTCCAGTTTACCCCTGTTGGTTATTTTAGAATACAGAACCTGTGGCAGGAGTTATTACGGGAGATGAATCCTCAGTGGTGGGAGTTGTCATGGTAATGGGACTTATCATAAACAGGGACATGATGACTCATCCTCCTGTCTTGTCTTCCAACAGAATTTTTCTTTTACCCTACCTCCACCATCTTGGAGTCTCTGAACCCCTATCTAACAAGGTGGTACGGAAACTTTAAGAAGTGGATTCTAGTGGGAGGTGTCTATGACACTGGGGACATTGCTCTCAGAAGGGATTAAGTGGTTCTGTGTAACTCTTTTTAGTTCAGTCAAGAAGTTTAGTATAAAAGAGTGAGCCTGACCTGAATTGCTCTCTTGCTTCCTGTCTCACCATGTGATCTCTCTTTCTCCCATGTGCTCCCTCTATATCATTCACCATGATGAGATACAGCTAAGTGTGCCCTCACCAGAGCAAAGCCAATATTGGCACCATGTTCTTTTTTTTTTTTTTTTATTGTAAACAAATGGGATACATGTTGTTTCTTCTGTTTGTACATGGCGTAAAGGCATACCATTTGTGTAATCATAAATTTACATAGGGTAATGTTGTTTGATTCATTTTGTTATTTTTTCCCTTCCCCCCCACCCCTCCCACCCCTCTTTTCCCTCTATACAGTCCTTCCTTCCTCCATTCTTGCCCCCCTCCCTAACCCTAACTCTAACCCTAACACTAACCTCTCCCACCCCCCATTATGTGTCATCATCCACTTATTAGCGATATCATTCGTCCATTGGTTTTTTGAGATTGGCTTATCTCACTTAGCATTATATTCTCCAGTTTCATCCATTTGCCTGCAAATGCCATAATTTTATCATTCTTTATGGCTGAGTAATATTCCATTGTATATATATACCACATTTTCTTTATCCATTCATCAATTGAAGGACATCTAGGTTGGTTCCACAATCTGGCTATTGTGAACTGAGCAGCTATGAACATTGATGTGGCTGTATCTCTGTAGGATGCTGATTGTAAGTCCTTTGGGTATAGGCCAAGGAGTGGGATAGCTGGGTCAAATGGTGGTTCCATTCCAAGTTTTCTAAGGAATCTCCACACTGCTTTCTAGAGTGGCTGCACTAATTTGCAGCCCCATCAGCAATGTATGAGTGTACCTTTTTCCCCACATCCTCGCCAATACCTGTTGTTGCTTGTATTCTTGATAATCGCCATTCTAATTGGGGTGAGATGAAATCTTAGGGTGGTTTTGATTTGCATTTCTCTTATTACTAGAGATGTTGAACATTTTTTCATATATTTGTTGATTGCTTGTAGATCTTCTGTGAAGTGTCTGTTCATTTCCTTAGCCCATTTGTTGATTGGGTTATTTGTATTCTTGGTGTTGAGTTTTTTGAGTTCTTTATAGATTCTGGAGATTAGTGCTCTATCTGAAGTATGATTGGCAAAGATTTTCTCCCACTCTGTAGGCTCTCTCTTCACATTACTGATAGTTTCCTTTGCTGAGAGAAAGCTTTTTAGTTTGAATCTATCCCAGTTGTTGATTCTTGCTTTTATTTCTTGTGCTATGGGAGTCCTGTTGAGGAAGTCTGATCCTAAGCCGACATGTTGAAGATCTGGACCTACTTTTTCTTCTAAGATGCAAGGTCTCTGGCCTGATTCTGAGGTCCTTAATCCATTTTGAGTTGAGTTTTGTGCACGGTGAGAGATATGGGTTTAGTTTCATTCTGTTGCATATGGATTTCCAATTTTCCCAGCACCATTTGTTGAAGAGGCTATCTTTTATCCATTGCATATTTTTGGCACCTTTGTCTAGCATAAGAAAATTGTAAAAGTTACTTTTTTAAAAGGTGAATTTGATGGCATGTGAATTACATCTGAATTTTTGAAATCCGTTGACTCTCAGGTAGGATTCAAAGGGGGGTGGGGATGGCTTCCTTGTGCTCTTTCTTGGCTCTGTGCTCACACCTCCCTGCATCCTTCAAACTAGAAGAAGTGTAACAGGATCTACTCAAAGGTTCTGACGCCCGCATCAGGGTTCTCCAAGTACCCACCTTCAAGAGCTAAAATTGCACAGGGACTATCTTTTTCAACCACAACTAAATGGTTAATGGATATGTTTTTCCCCAAATTAGGATTTTCTCCCATAACACATCTTAAAACTGTGGTGCCCCTTCCACCTGTCTGTTGGTAAGTGCTAGCACAATGCTCGGTACACCACATAGAAAGAAGTCTCACTAAGGAAGAATCTAGAAGTGAATGTCCCCTCTAAAACTCATGCTGAGATTTAATTGCCATCATGATATTAAGAGGTGGCACCTTTAAGACGTGGCTAAGTCATGAGTGTGGGCTGGGGTTGTGGC
Source organism: Sciurus carolinensis (assembly GCF_902686445.1). Lineage (NCBI taxonomy): Eukaryota > Metazoa > Chordata > Mammalia > Rodentia > Sciuridae > Sciurus > Sciurus carolinensis. The sequence goes on along the minus strand of NC_062213.1, from coordinate 129,678,578 downwards.
TCTGGTAGAGCACTTGCCTAGCATATGTGAGGCACTGGGTTCCATTCTCAGCACCACAGTTAAATAAATAAAAATAAAGGTCCATTGACAACTAAAAAATAGATAAATTTTTAAAAAGTCATGAGGGCTCCACCCTCATAAGTTATTTAGTGCCCTTCTGTTCAGCTACTTTTATCCTTTTTACTAGGATTACAATCCCTGTAATCCTAGTGACTCAGGAGACTGAGACAGGAAGATCACCAGTTTGAGGTTGGCCTCAGCAAAGCAGGGAGACCCTCAGCAACTTAGTGAGACCCTAACTCAAAATTAAAAAAAAAAAAAAAAAAAAAGAACTGGGGATGTAGTTCAGTGGTAGAGCACACCTGGGTTCAATCACCAGCACCAAAAAAAAAAAAAAAAAAAAAAAAAAAAATTAAAATCGAAAAGACAACTTCAGCCATCTCATGCTTCCACTCTCTCTCTGTCACATGTGTGTTCTCTTGCCATCTCTCTCTCTCATGCCTGTCTTTCCTTTTAAATTACTCAGTCTGTGGTAATCTGTTATAGCAACATGAAATGTACCCAGGGGTTTTTTTGTAGATTTTTAAAATTTGTTCTTTTTAGTTATATACATGACAGTAAAGTGTATTTTGACATATTATACATACATGAAGTATAACTTCCCATTCTTGTGGTTGTACATGATGTGGAGTTACACTGGTTGTGTATTCATATATGAGCATGGGAAAGTTGTGTCCAATTCATTCTGCTGTCTTTCCTATTCCCATTCCCCCTCCCTTCCTTCCATTCCCCTTTGTCTAATCCAATAAACTTCTATTCTCCCCCAACCCCGCATTGCATGTTAGCATCCGTATATCAGAGAAAACATTCGGCCTTTGGTTTTTTGTGGATTGGCTTATTTCACTAAGCATGAGTCTCCAGTTCCATCCAATTTACCAGCAAATGCCATAATTTTATCCTTCTTTATGGCTAATATTCCATTGTGTATATGTACCACATATTCTTTATCCATTCATCTGTTGAAGGGCATCTAGGTTGGTTCCATATCTTAGCTATTGTGAATTGAGCTGCTATAAACATTGATGTGGCCATGTATGACACCAGTTTTTTTATTTTAGATGTTGATGGACCTTTATTTTATTTATTTATATGTGGTTCTGAAAATCGAACCCAGTGCTTCACGCGTGCTAGGCAAACTCTCCACCACTGAGCTACAACCCCAGCCTAAGACACCCAATTATGGGCAGAGCTGCCATTAGACAAAGTTAGGAAGTTAGTGAAGGTTGTCTTCAGAGCCTTCCAATCTTTTCCTATTTTTTTTCCCCTGAGGTTCATTACCTCCTCACATATCCTCTATCTCTTTAGGAATCATGAATCCCTATCCATTCGTGGCTCATACTTGAAATTAGCTTATTATCACTCCATTTTAAAAATTTAGTTCTAGAAATAGTCACATGAGTAACCAAAGACATATGTATATGGATGTTCATTGTATAATTTTAATAATTGCTAATCAGAAAAAAACCTTGATCATAACTACTGGGAGAAATATTGTGTATCCGTTAAACACACACACACACACACACACACACACACACACCAAAAACTCTCCCCTTGGGGGATTTGCATTCCAGAGCATACTCAGGGAGAAGCCCACTCCTCAACAAATGTCTAATGGGAGTGGGTGGGGATTGGGATTTGGGTAGTGGGAACATCATGTGGAGGCTGATGAGCTACAAGCTCATTTGGCATCCAGAACCTTTGCTCATGCTTTTCCTTTGTCTGGGATTCCCACCACCACCTGCCCCCATTCTATCTGAGCGGTTGAGTGATTTTGCATAACTTCAGTAATATTTGGCTTCAGTGCTTCCTCTCAATATACATCTCTTTCCCGCACTCAGCTAAGGACACCTTGGTATCTCTCTCTGTCTCTCTGTATGTGTGTGTGTGTGTGTGTGTGTGCATGCGTGTGTGTGTGTGTGTGTGTGTGTGTGTGTGTGTGTGGTGTGTGGTGCTGGCAATCAGATCCAGGGTCTTGTGAGGTCTCATTCATTTTTTAATCTCCATAATTTAGAGGATTGTGTGGCATATAGCAAGGTTGCAAATAAGTACTTTTAAAACTACCTCTTGCAATAATATGAATTACTCCATTCTCTGTGAACCAGTAGCACTGGTTCTTTCATTTTAATTTTTGAGTTGTCTCTTTTATGGTGTTGTGGCTTTCTACCTTGTGTTGTGATTTGGTTGTGTGGCTGTCTGCTCTTCACCAGAATGAAAGCCTTTTGTGGGCAGGAACCACATAACACCAAGCATAGTGTTTTGTGTCTAATCAGTATGCAATTTGTATTTCACAGTTAGGCAAAAAAAAATTTTTTTTGAGAAACGAAAGTATCGATTATGATCTAATTAATATGAAAAATAAGCATGCAGAGGCCAACACAAATGCAGAAGTATAAATAGGTCTTTATTTGCACAGTACTGTCATCCAAGAACTGACAGAGATATTCTGAGGCTTAAGCTTACTGTTGCCGGGATGTGCACATAAGGCCTAGCAGCCAGATTTGCTTAATCAACTTGCTCTTCCTCTCTTTCCCTCAGGCCTTCCCTCCAGCTAATGTTAATTTTGACTTTCACACTATAAGAAAAAAATGCCTAGAAAAGTCAGAGGGTTACTCCAGTTCAAACAGAAGCTCAACTGCAGAATTGAGACTAGATCTACCCTCCTCAGCCCCTCTAGTATGGCCCTTCTCCTGCACAACCTCAGCCTGGGGATTGTGGGATGATGTCCATATTTAGGACCCAAAGGACACACATCCAAAGAGAAGCTGCCTGTTAGTTTTGCCCTCCTCCCCATATTCAAAATGGGAAAGAGCTTCTCTGTCGCCTCGAAACCCCAAGGTGCCTGTTTTATAGTCTGGATTCACCTTGCTAGCTTGAGAGAATGTCACAGTCCCACTTAGCCTTGAGGAGGGCACAATTATTTTTGCATTGTGGGAGGAACTCTGGCGTGTAAGCTATTTAATATTCACAGAGCAATTTGCAGGTACTCAGCTTAGTCACAAAATGTGCTTAATGAAGCTGAACACAAAAGTCTGGATTGTCTATTCCCAAGCCGTTATCCAGGCTGGCTAAATGATCCACTTTACCTCTGGCCTGAACTCCAAGAGCAGTTGGAGTTTGGAGTTCAAACCATATGGCTATCGACAGCTAAGACCAGTTTCTTCACCTTAGCACTATGGACATTTTGGGCCAGATAATTCTTTGCTATGGAGGCTGCTCAGTCATGATAGGATTTTTAGTGTCATCTCTAGCCTCTACTGACTAGCCGACTAGCTGTTCATAGCACTGCTCCTCTCCAAACCAGCTGTGAAAACCAAACATGTCTCCAGATGTTGCCAACATCCCCTGAGATACAAAGTTGCTCCAGTTGAGAACTACTCATGTAGGCCCTGAGATAATTGTTCAGCATCATCTGGGCCAAAGATGAATGTTCTCAAAATCCTGTTACTTGAGCTTCCCCCACTTCATTCTTTCAGTCTTACCTTTGACCATTTATTCTTTAAGTGCTTGACAACTGACAGATGCTCAGTTGCTTGAGCAGCTTGAACTCATTTCCTTCTGGCCTTGGATGACCTCACAATGGTCCTGCTTTAGTCCATGAACTTTTGTACCAACAAAAATAATATATATACCCAAATTCCAAATTTGCAACATTCATTCAATAAACATCTATGACTATAAATTCTGCTCTGGTGATATGCTAGGGTAAGTTAAAGATTATGTGGTTTATCAGTTAGAATTATGTTCCATTGCAAGTGACAGTGGCTTGAACAAAATAAGAGTGCATCCTATATAAAAGTCCAGAGTAAGGCAGGCCAGAATTGATGTGGTGGTTTTGCTCTATGAAGTTGGTCTTCCAGGCCTAGCCTCTCTTTTATTTTTTAGTTATTATTTTATTATTTTTAAATGATTTTAATATATATGTTTAGTTGTAGATGGACACAATACCTTTTTTTTTATTTATATGTGGTGCTGAGGATTGAACCTGGTGCCTCACACATGCTAGGCAAGCACTCTACCACTGAACTACAATTCCAACCCATATCCTCTCTTTTTTAAGATCACTTCCTAGGGCAAGATAGTTGCTCACCTCTAGCCATCAAATGTAACATCCAGCCTGCAGGAGGAAGGAAGGGATGGAGAAGAAAGCTAAATTAAGGAAGGTTTCTAAAACCTGCTATGTAACACTTGCATTTATATCTAATTTGCCTGAACTCCATTATCAGGCCACATCTGTCTCTAAGGCAGACTGGGGAAAAGTGGTCTTTGTTCTGAGGGACCATGTAACCCAGTTAAGAACTGGAGTCTAAGCTGAAGAAATAGCTCATTTTGGAGAGCGTTCGCCTAGCACGTGCAAGGGCCACGGTTGGAATCCCTGGTCCCTCAGAGGGGAAAGAAAAAAAAAAAAAAAAAGAAATGGAGTCTAATGGAATAGAAGACCACAGATACAGTCATCTGATCCTTGACAAAGGCATCAAAAACATGGTGGAGGGCTGGGGAGATAGCTCAGTTGGTAGAGTACTTGGCTTGCAAGTACGAGGCCCTGGGTTCAATCCCCAATACCACAAAAAAAAAAAAAAAAAAAAAAAAACATGGTGGAGAAAAGAAATCCTTTTTTAATAAATGGTGCCGGGAAAACTGGTTGTAAAAGAATGAAACTAGACCCCTATCTCTCAGCTTGCATAAAAATTAACTGAAAATGGATCAAAGACCTAGGAATTATACCAGAAACTTTGGTATACTCCTAGAAGAAGCTATAGCGTCAACCCTCCAAAGTATGGGCACAGGCAATGACTTCAATAGGACTTCTAAAGCTCAGGAAATAAGACCAAGAATAAATGTGATGGTGTCAAATTAAAACTCTTCTACACATCAAAGGAAACAAGATTGAAGAAAGAGCTCACAGAAAGGGAGAAAATCTTTACCATCTATTTTTCTGAAAGGATTAATATCCAGGATATATAAAGAACTAAAAAAAAATCTTATCAAAAAAAAAAACAAAAACCCTCAGTCAATAAATGAACTAAACAGATACTTCTCAAGAGAAGAAATACAAATGACCAACAAATCTATGAAAAAATGTTCAACAATTTAGCTATCAGGAAATGCAAATCAACACTGCAGAGATTTCATCTCACTCCAGTTAGAATTGCAGTCAAGAATACAAATAATAAAGCGGATGAGGACATATAATGGGGGGTGGGAGGGGTTAGCGTTAGGGTTAGGGTTAGATTTAGGGTTAGGATTAAGGAGGGTGGCAAGAATGGAGGAAGGAAGGACTGTATAGAGGGAAAAGAGGGGTGGGAGGGGTGGGGGGAAGGGAAAAAAATAACAGAATGAATCAAACAACATTACCCTATGTAAATTTATGATTACACAAATGTATGCCTTGACTCCATGTATAAATAGAGAAACAACATGTATCCCATTTGTTTACAATTAAAAAAAGAATACAAATAATAACAAATAAGAATGTGGGGAGAGGGGCTGGGGAGATAGCTCGGTCGGTAGAGTGCTTGCCTTGTAAGCACAAGGCCCTGGGTTCAATCCCCAGCACCCAAAAAAAAAAAAAGAATGTGGGGAGAAAGAATGTTTATGCACTCTGGGTGGGATTGTAAACTAGCACAATCACTATAGAAATCAGCATGGAGTTTCCTTAAAAGAGTAGGAATGGAACCACCATATGACCCAGCTACACCACTCCTCAGTATTTATCCAAAAGAATAAAAATCATCATACTATAAGAATAAAGGCATGCCTATGTTTTTAACAATGCAACCCACAATAACCAAATTATGGAAACAGCCTAGGCATGTGTCAACAGAATGAATTAAAAAAAAAAAAAACCTGATATATGTAAACAATGGAGTTTAGTTCACCATAAAGAACAAAATTATGTCATTAGGCAGATAGATAGAACTTGAGAGCATTAAACTGAGTGAAACAGGCCAGACTCAGAAAGTCAAGGGTCATATGTTTCTCTCATGTGTAGAAGCTAGAGAGAGAAGAAGGAAAAAAGGGGGGATCTAATGGAAATAGAAGGGAGACAAGTAGGGTAGAGGAGAGGGACCAGGGGGAGAGAGGAGCAGAGGGAAGGGAAAGGAATGGGGGAATGAAACAGACCAAATTATGCTATGCACACACACAGATGTATAATAATGAAGTCCACCATTATGTATAATTATAATGCACCAATAAAAATGTTTTAAAAACCTGAGAGTCTAATACCATGAATAGGAGAGGACAACCAGAAGACTGTGCTGTGCCCAGGGTCCAAGGACACTTGACACACATGCCCAACCTCAGGATGCCTCCCTCTAGAAATGGAATTGGTTGTGTACAACAACCACTCCTAGTTCAACTTGACTAAATAACTTTTCCTAAAGGGAAAGGTATGATTACAATGATGATAAATTATAAGAACCATAAGCTAAGTATGAACTAACCAAATGAGGAAAGAACACATGTTTATGTTTGTGCAATTGTGACTTTCTACAATTTCCCAAATTCTGAAATTTTATTCCACAACCTTCAGTTTAATTTTCAGAAGTATTTACATCTTAGGAAATGAATATAGAAAACGCAATTACCAGTATCTGAAATAGTTGAAATAATAATTATGAGTCACTTGGTGGTTCTATTTCTGACATCAAGTAGTGGGTGTCAAATTAAGTGCTGCTTTATTTTTAGCTATGTGATGTGTCACTTATACACATGCCCTGGCAGATTGCATTGGCTGAAATACGAAAAAGATTTCCAGAGTCAATAGAGTTGCCAAGTCTTCATCAAAGATTATCCCAAACTGGTCATTTATTTTTTGGTACAAACTGACATACTGTCTTCTAATGCCAAAAGTCATGATGACTGGTCAGGCACTGGTGGTGCAAGCCTATAATCTCAACAATTTGGGAGACTGAGACAGGAGAATTGCAAATTCAAGGCCAGCCTCAGCAAATTAGTGAGGCCCTAAGCAACTTAGTGAGACTGTTTCAAAATTGAAAAAAAAAAAAAAAAAAAGAATCGATCAATCAAATAAAGGACTGGGATTATAGCTCAGTGGTTAAGTACCCCTGGGTTCAATATCTGGTATGATTACCAAAAAAAAAAAAAAAAAAAAAAAAAAAGTCATAATGAACGAACAGGTTGGAACCAAGACAACTTTTATTTTCCAGTTTCCACATTCTTATAGCTTTTTGCCAGAGAGAATTTTACAGTGCTCTTCTGATGGAGTGTTGGCCCAATCCCAAGGCCTTGCCTCGTATTATAGAGTCAACCTAAGGGAGAAAAGTTCAGTCTTGAACTCTCTCAGTAGGAAGTAAGCGGCCTAAGTGCAGATTACCTAAATTGCTTTGACTTTCTTTAGGAAGCATACACAGGGCAGAATCAAAAGAAAGTTGACTTTACTTTATTAACAAAAAGCTCAGTGTATTCCAAGTCTGATCCCAGTTCCTATCATCACTCATTTCTGGACTTGCTCAGGTAAGTTGAGTTTAAGAGGAGGAAAAGAAAATGAGGTGATCTCAAAAGCCTGACTCCTGGATAAGACAGAGGAATACAGCAATTGGTATGTAAGTGATTTCTATTTTTTTCTAAGTGCTGAGGATTGAACCCAGGACTGTGCTAGGCAAGTGCTCTATCACTGAGCTACATTTCCAGCCTCTGCAATACCTTTTCCTGAGGCTTCAGGGCCTGAGACAAGGAGCTGGGGTGAGAAGAACTCTGCCTCTTCCCCTACCCTACACATCTGAATAGCAATCCCATCGGTAGCTTCAGCTTCCAACAGGGAGAAGGACGGAGTCCTTCCCTATCTTTGCATGTATGTGTGCGTAACATGTGTAAGTCCAGCGTATAAAGTGCCCAGCACTGCATCTGACACACAATTATAGGTTCTCTGTGAGACTCAGAGTAAAGGAGCACCACTAAGCCTCTTTCTCCTGGCCTGCAAATCCAACTCTGAGGACATGCATGCAGATTAGGAAAATGCACGTGTATCCAGTCTCTGTCACCTTCTTTCAGTATTTCTTGGCAAGTTCTTTTTTCCTAGTCACCTTCCTCCTCTCTTCCCACCTCACACCCAAATGTCTACTTTATCTTCAAGGTCCCAGACAGACCCCAGCTTTTCTCTGGATCTACACCTCATTATGTTTCCACGTAGATATCCATTGTCTCCTGTGGGTACCCACACCACTTTGCTTCTGCATGTAATACAGTTCTTGTGCTATAATTTATTTATGTACCACCAACTCCAATGACTGTGAATTTCTCTGGGGTAAAGATGATTTCTTCTTTATCTTTACATTAAAACATTGCTTCATTGAGTAAACTATACATTCACCCCATGGGATATTATTCAGAAATAAAAAGAAATGCACTATCAAGCCATGAAAAGACAAGGAGGAACTTTAATTTATTTGTTTATTTATTGGTACCAGGGATTGACCCAGGGGCACTTAACCACTGAGTTACATCCCAGTCTTTTTAATATTTTATTTAGGGTCAGGATCTCACTAAATGGCTTAGGGTCTCACTAAGTTGCAGAGGCTGGCTTTGAACTTGGGATCTTCTTGCCTCAGCCTCCCAAATGACTGGGATTATAGGCGTGTGCCACCATGCCCTGCCATGGAGGAACTTTAAATGCTTGTTACTATGAAATGGCTACATGATTATTACATGACATTCTGCAAAGGGCAAAACTATAGAGACAAGAAACAATTTAGATGTTGACAGGGGTTCAGTTTGGGGGCAGAGTGGAGAGATGAAGCCCAGGTGGTATTTGGGCAGGTGAAATTATTCTGATTGCCACTGTAATGGTGGATACACAACATGTATTTGTTAAAACTTGCAGAACTGTAAAACACACAGTGATATTTAATGTATGCAAAGTAAAAGAGAATAATTTAGGAGACAGGAGAGTTCCAGGACGGAAAGCAGAGCATGACAGTAAAATCTAACTGTATTAAAAATGCATGAAATACCCTCCCTAAAGGAGGTGGGGGGGATGCTGACCTTAAGTAACTTTGGAAATGAATGGAATCTGTAAGACCCTGTAAGAATAATGGCAAAAACAATTGCCTATAAGAAATCACTTTATTTGAGATGACTGTTTCACTTGGAAATATGGGTTAACAATTCTGATACTGCTGCACATCGATACTGGAATAACTGAGTCAACTGGCAGGATCCAGGTTTCTCACTGTTGAAGTGATATTGTACAGATAAGCAAGGGAGAAATCTAGAATGATTCATGTAGTAATCAATTAAAGTTGAAGACATCAGTAAGAACTCATGTTCAGCTTAATATGGATATAGATAGTTATATATTAAATATTTGCAGATAGTATATGTACACTGGATCTTCAATCTGTTAGCTAAGAGGTACTAATAGACCTAGTACATTCCCTAGAACAGACTAGGCATCTTGTACCCAGATCTTGGTTTCTAAAATGGTTTTCCAATAAAAGGAACTAAGGACTTTTTAGAGAAATGGCCAAATCTAAGTTGGGGCAGGAAATAAATATACAAGATGAGTGTAGAGAATGTTGTAGTGCCAGAAAATGAAGAAGTATGTGTATATGTGTGTATGTATGTATGTGTGCATATATGTATTGCATGTGTGAGTGTGTGTGTGTGTGTGTGTGTGTGTGTGTGTATGAGATTTTTGGTTATGGCAAAGGGGCAGAGGAGCTGACTAAAAGAATTCCCAATAACCAAATTGAAGAATTTGAGCAAACTAAAATAAATAAATAAAAGTAATATAATCCAAAATATAAGATAAACACTTATGAGTCAATACTGATATAAATAAATGATTAAATAAGTTAATGGGTGGAGGAGAGGACGCAAATTGTCCATGCAGAAGAATTCCAAATAATTTATTTAGAAACTTTGTTCTGAAGACAGAGGAGCATAAATTCCCATTTCTTAAGTATAGGCTACACAAAGTAACTTGCCCTAAAAAAAAAAAAAAAAAAAAAAGGAAAAGGAGGAAAAAGGAATTTTTTTTTGCAGTGCTGGAGATTGAACCCAGGGCCTTGTGCTTGTAAGAGGAGCACTCTACCAACTGAGTTATCTCCCCAGTCCAAAAAAAAAGAGGAATTTTTAGTGAAGAAACCTGGCAAAAACTACCTCACCTGGGTCATCAAGGTCAACATCAACAATCATAACGTGATGAGAGTAAATAACCTGATAGAATTTGTGGAAATGGTACTTTGCCTCTGTGATCTTCCTCCCCAAATCCCACAACCCCAATCCAAGAAAAAAATATCAAATTCTATTTGAGGGACATTTACAAAATACCTGACTGGTACTCCCCCATACAGTTAAGGTCATCAAAAATAAGAAAGTTTTGAGAACTGTCACAGACAAGAGGAACCTGAAGAGACACCACTGCATAATGTTAGATGATATCCTAGATGGGATCTTGGAGCAGTAGAAGACATTAGGCAAAAGCTAATAAAATCTGAATATTGGTACAATATTAGCTGTGGACTTCAGTTAATAATATCATGCTGATATTGGCTTGCAGTTCTTAACAAATGTACCATCTAATGTAAGATGGTACTGATAGGAGAAACCAGGTTCAAAGTATTTGGGAACTCTCTACTGTCTTCTCAATTTTCCCATGAATCCAAAACTATTCTAGAAAAAAATTCATTCTTAAAAATTTTCTGACACACAATTATTCACTATTCACTATTCACCTAGAGAATTTAGTTTTCCCAAATTAGAAAAAAATGTAAATTATTGTCAGCATAACCTAAGCACGAGGATGGTCTTTATTGTGATTTATTCTAATTTATTTAGCAAACATATTATGCTTACTCTGTGCTAGTAATATTACAGAGCCCTACACTTAAGAGCTCAGTTAACCTTCATCATATGTCTCGAGGACGGTACTATTACTATTCCCTTTTTATAGACAAAGAATTGATACATGGAATGATTAAGCAACATTTTACCTCTTACTTTGTCCAGTAAGAGGCAAACCTAGTGTTTGGATTGAGGCAATCCAGATCCAGAGATTATGGGCTTGACTACTACACTATACAGTCTCTCTTATTTAGAGAAAATTTTATACAAAAGTATTTTTTAAGTTAAAATCTTCCTACTAATTTTGGTGTCAAAATGTTTGAGACAGTTTGGTGGAGATGGACAGTATTATTATATTACTGGCCACTAGAGGGCGTCAAAGCTCTTACAAACTTGTCTAATGACCGAATTTTAAACGGAGAAAAAGGCATTTTCTTGTTTTTTTTTTTTTCCTCTTTTTTTTTTCTCCCAGTGCTGGGAATCCAACACAAGTCCTCAGGCACCATAGGCAAGCGCTGTGCCACAGACTACAGCGTAGCCTCCAAGGACAGTTTCTCATCTGCTTTGCTTTTAACTTGTTTCCATTTGCTAATCCATAAATAAACTGGAAAGCACACAAATAAAATTAGTTCAGAGATGTTTAAATTCCACAAAATTTCTCTCTTGTCTTTTATTTATTTTTTATTATAGATGGTGTACACATTTTCTATATTGTATAATTTAGCACTTCATTACATGCTGTTTTATTTTTGAGTTGTTTCATTTGTTTGTCTTGTGTCCACAATCAAGAAACAAGCTTCCTGTCATTAGGGAACACAAGCTTTTATTGCACTTATTATTTTTAAAAGTTGCACAGCACCTGGCACAGTGTTAGGTACTTTACAAACACTTGCTAATCGGTTTGAATGCATACATACTTTAATTTACATAATAAATATTCCTGAAGTTGGCATAAACCAACTTAAAAATTCACTAGATATTTAAGGAAATCCAATAGAGAATCCTTTTTAATTGAATCAAGAAGCACTCTGTAATTTAGTCTAGTGTAAATGTCTGTTTTTAATTTGTAGTCTGACTTAAAGGAGAAAGCACCTGGTTGAATAAAGATCAATTTTGTATCTTGTGCAAGGTTTAAGAAAGGCTTGTTTATATTATGCCTTTTCTCTCTTCTGTAGTTGATGGCAACCTACTGGGGAACAAGAGAGACTGAGTGGTAAAGTGATCAAGATGCTGCTGGAGGAAGCAAAGACCTGAGATTCCACACCTGCCTCCCATCACTCACTAGCTGGGGAAAGTACTTGAACTTTCTGGAAACATGTCCTCATTCAGAAACGATGGAGTTAAATGAAATGAGCTTTTTCGAAATTGACATTTAGACTCCTGGAGCCAGGTAGCCAGTAAAGATTCCCCATCCAAACTATGGCACACTACTACTCCCACCTGTATTATTATTATTCTTATTCTACTTCTTCTTCTGAGATGGATTTGGCTGTGTTGCCCAGGCTGGTCTCAAACTCATGATCCTCCTGCCTCAGACTCCTGAGTAGCTGATATTATTACCTATATTTGTTATCTTAGCTGCCATGGACATCGGGATAGTTTATAATGATGTAGTCACCATCCATGGAATATTTAATGTGTCCTTTAATCTACCTTGTCATCCTGGACACTGTATAATTGTACCATTCTTGCGTACAAGGAGCAATTATGTTAAGGGACTAGTAGAAGATCTGACAGTGGAAACTAACCTTTTATTTCTCTCCAAAGCTAATTCAAAGAAAACTCTCAAATGTTATTTCTTTCTAACAAATAATTATAAACATTCAAAAGAGCATAAGATTATTTAGATATTTCATTTTCTACCAAGGGACACTATGGTTCATTTAACTTTAGAATCTATGACAGGCAAAGAGGTTTGGGGGCCCTCTGAGAGGGGTTTATGAGTTGTAAATTGAGTGCATTGAGAGCAATTAAGCATTTAAATTAGAGCAATGTGTAAATTTAACAGCTGGTGAGTGTTGTCAAGTGCAAGCTACAGACCACCTGCTTAGCAGAATCTGCATACAAACTGAAGGAAATAGATGGAATGATGAAGAGTGGAATCTAAATTTGGTAATTTGGAGCATAAATTCGGATTGTACATACAGCTGGAGAACCCTTTGACATTAAAGTATAGCATCACCTCTAGGAATGCTTCAGTGGACAAAGATTTGTTAAGCTATTTAAAATGTACTTAAATTACAATTTAATTACTCTCACACTTAATAGCTTGGGATTGTTTCAAGAGAATCTGACCTTGAAGACTGATGTGTATTTATCTACCATAATCATTTTGGGGGGTTACTAAAAAGAATAGTTATAATGAAAACCTAGAAACTTATATTTACATACTGGTATTTATAAAACTTGTTCAAGCAATGTTTTGTTGTTGTTGTTGTTTACTGATGTTCTCAGGAAACCCCTTAGGAGTAACCACGAAGGCAAAAAAAGGGGGTTCCTGAGACATTGGTCTTCCAGTTTTCTACCAATGACCAACTTCTCAATCAAATATATGTTTTAGATATTCTGTGATAAAGTATTGATAACTGTTGAAAGAAAAAAGATCAGGGGATTTGGGTTGATTCTTGCTTTGACCTATACATATTCCTTCTCCTATCAAGAATCAACCCACCCAGAAGTTGTTCTCCTGTTTTAAGATAATAGGGTTAGTAATTTCTGATAAATTAGGAGCTTTAATCACAAAAGGAAGTTCCATTTGTTCTATGAATCGAAAAAGGGAATGTCCTGAGAAGTTTGAAGAGTTTTTAGGGATCCTATAGTTTTATTGTTTTTCTGTTCTTAACCTTATTACCTTGATCTTAGAACAGATGAGATCCTCAAATACATCTTGTCCCTGAGGCATTCATGAGCTCATTCAACAAACATCTAAAAAGTGAAGATCAGTAAGACCGTCCCTCAAGGAACTTCCACAGTCAAGTAGGAAAGACAGAAACAAAAATAACCTCAACATAACAATAATAGACTCCAATATTTTGAATACTTAATGTCAGGACAATTTGCCTCTTACATTACCTCATTTAATCCTACCCCTGCCCTAATAAGCAGGTGCACACCTTCCCATTTGCAGAAGAGAAGACCAAGGCTTAGGGATTTACCTTGTCTTTTTTTGACTCTCCTTCATGCAGTACACTTGTCTCTCTAAATTTTAATTTACTATTTGGATTCTCAACTAAATTGCATTAGAATTATAATCTTTCGGGGAGGCAGTTTTGTCACGTCTATCACTGGAACATGGTTCAGTGCCTTTAATGTAATTCATGCTCAGTAAAAGCCATTTCACTGAATGAAATATGGCAGAATCAGCACTGGACCCTACACCTAGATCCAAAACCCTTGCCCTTTCCACACTGTTAATTTGCTTCCCACTCTTATAAGTTCAATTGCAGAAATATATACAAAATATGGGAACTCAAAGGAGAGAAAGTCACGATGGGGTTTGTAGGGAAGGTAATAACTGAATTGGATCTTAAAGAATACATGGTAAGTTGTCAAGTTGAAAAAGCAATGTTGGCTGGAGAAATAGCTCACATGATGGCACAAGAGAGCAAGGTGTATTTCATTTATGATTCCATATTGATAGAGCATGGATTGGAAAGGGGAATGATAATAGATGGAACTGGAAATGATCATAGATGGTACACCAGAATGTGAGGCACCCTGCATGCCATTTGAAGTAAAGAATTTGGACAATGGAAAGTCACTGTTGGTTTTAAAACAGAGAAGTCCCCACTTGGTATAGAGGGGGACAGAAAGCAGAACACTTGGGTTTAAGACCTAATATTGTCATTTATGTGATCTTAGGGATTCTTATGTCCTCATTTTCCTAAATGGAAATGAAAACATCCTTTCAACCACCTCAGAGGATTGTTATGAGATTCAAAGAAGATATACTGCCCAAAGTGCTTTATAAACTATAAAGCTAACCATAAATGCTAGTTTTTACTAAAAACCCAGGGCATCTGATTAATTTGCTAGGGTTTTCATAACAAATACCAAAGACTAAATGGCTTAAACAACAGAAATGTATTTTCTGACAGTTTTGGAGGCTAGAAGCCTGAGACCAAGGTGTTAGCAGTTAATTTCACTCTTGGGGATAACCATATTCCCCAGCTGCCTTCACATGGTCTTCCCTCTGTGTCCATGTCCTAATCTACTCTTTATTATAAGGACACAAGTCATATTGAATTCAGGCCCCTATAGTACCTTATTGTGCCTTAGTTTCCTCTTGAAAGGCCCTACAGTTACATTCTGAAGTGCTGGGGTTAAGACTTCAATATATGAATTTTGAGAGGTACACAATTCAACTTAAACAGAATGTAGAAAAGCCCTATATAAAAATTCTACAGTGTTGCTGGGCACAGTGGTACAAGCCTATAATCCCAACAACTTGGGAGTCTGAGGCAGGAGGATCACAAGTTCAAAGCTAGCCTCAGCAACTAAGCAAGGTCCTAAGCAATTTAGCAAGACCCTGTCTCAAAATAAAAAAACAAAAAGGGCTGGGGATGTGGCTCGATGATTGAGTCCTTCTAGATTCAGTCCCTGGTACCAAAAATTAATAATTTTTTAAAATTCCACAATGTCTATTCAGGCAATGACAAATGAAAAATGGAAAACTCATATATTATTTTCTAACCATATCATTGGTATGGTTTGGATGTATGATGGTGTCTTCCAAAAGTTCATGTGTGAAATGATGGAAGAATGATCAGAGATAAAATGATTATATTATCGAGAGTTGTAACCTAATCAATGGTTAAAGCACTTGATAGATTATTTGGGCAGTAACTAAAGGAGATAGGGTGTGGCTAGAGAAAGTAGGTCACTGAAGGCATGCCTTTAGTGTTTAAATTTTGTACTTGGTGAGTGGAGCTCTCTCTTCTTCCTGTTGCCATGTCCTGAGCTGTTTTCTTCCACCACGTCCTTCTACCCTGATGTTCTGTCTCACCTGGGGCCGAGAACAATGGAGTTGGTCATCTATAAACTGAGAACTCTGAAACCGTGAGCTCCAATTAACTTTTCCTGCTTCTCTATGTTGTTCTTGTCAGGTGTTTTGGTTACAATGACACAAAACTAACTAAAACACCATTCAAACAGAAAATAGAGTTATGGACCTACTCCCATACCTCTATCTTTATAGAATAGATCCCCTGCTAGAGGCCAGGTTGGATGTGATTCCAAGTTTGTGAATGAGACCTTCCATAAGCTTCCATAAAATGTTGCTGGCTGAGGCTTTATGGTCAGGAGAGGTTCATGCGCTCCAGGGTTGACAGTGGCAACGGCTGGCTAACATCAACTAGTTGGAAAATTCTGTCTCCCTTGTTTAGTACTTCTTCTATGGCAGATGTTTCTGGTGGGCATAAACACATGACAAAATATCTTTACCCGTGGTGCCTACTCTCTTATGTCCTTCTACATGCCTCTTTGTCTCCAATCTTCCAGTCCCTTTTCCCCCAAGTCCATCCTTAGATGGTTGGGCCATGCAGACTAGGACTCTGCATATATTCTCACCTCACACCCTTTTCGCCCTCCCCATGGAAGGCAAAGTGAATTAACTGATCAGTAAATTTTCAAGATGAACATACTCTTTTCCTTTGGCATCTACTCTCTTGCAGAGAACACACACATTCTGGGTGCTCCTCTATGCTGTAATGTTACAGGGATAGGCCTAGGATCACCCAGGGCTGTCTGTGAGTGTGTGAGTCAGTCTGTACAGTTTGCAGCTAAACACCATCCTCCAAGCTAGTCTTTTTCATAACTGAGGTGTATTTTGATCTCTACCTGCCTGTTGCTTGCATCCTTTTCTTAAATAGTCTTCATGTTCTGGAAATGCTATTGATTATGCAACCTGAAACCCCAGCAGAAAGTATCAAAGCTGAGCTTTAGCAAGAAACTGTGTAGTGCTTTCCTACTTTAAAATTTCTCCAGGGAAGCAGGCACTTCCTTGGGCCTAGGGAATTACAGGAGTATTTGATTCCATGGTGGATGCAGAAGCCTGAAGCTGCTTGAAAGAACACTACTACCCCTTGACAGAAGGTTGTAGTAACAACAGGGTCTGGTGATGTGCAGGGCTCTGTTCTCGGAAACCGATATGATGACAGTCATGACCAGGCTTCTATAGCAGCCTGGATTCTTTGAGCTCACAAGTCATTTGTATCCTATCATGGGGAGGACTTTGGAAGAATCAGAGTAAAAATACTTCTTCCAATTCTCTTTGAAAAATACTTTTCTATATGAGTTTTTATTGAATATTAGAGAAAGATGCTTTGTATAATTCAGTTTTACACAAATATTAAATGCCTATCACATTTGAGGTGTTTACCATGGGGTAAGTGTGTCTGTGCGCGTGTGCGTGCAGGAGAAAAAGTAAGCAGTAAAGTTTCTCACATTTCTTTTCCGGGGAGGTCAAAGGTATGTACATTTTGCTGTTGACAGATATTACCTAATATTGCTTCATAATAATTTTATTAGTATACACTCCTACAGTGCCTGTTTTCTCACACCTTCACCTACCTAGTAGATTATCAAACGTTCTCATCTTGCTGATCAGACTCTCATTCTTTTACAAGTTTTGGGATTTTTTATTTTGTTTTGTTTTTGTTTTCGTTTCTTTTCTTTTTCTTTTTTAGTAACTGCATGGTAGTGTGAGATAACCAACTTCTTGTTTTCAATACTTTGGCTCAAGATAGTGAATTATTAGGAAGGAAGTTCATACATAAATGTGGGAACTAGAACATGTAATTTCACCTGACAATGTGTCTTATGTTTTAAGTAAAATACAAAACAAAACGAAACAAAAAACAGAATGCATTTGATGTTCATTCTTCATTTTTCCAGTACCAACTGTTGCTTCACATCTGGCGTTCTGCTGGCTACACCTGGGGGCATCACAAAACTGAAAACAGTTGGGTGGGCTCCTGGAGAAGCAAAAGTGTCAGATTCTGTCAGAGAAGCAATGGGAATGTCACAGGGTGAAGCCTGTGTTTTAACCACAAGGTGCCAAATTGATCAAAGGACACCAACAAAAAAGAAGCCACAGATAGAACTGGGTATATACCTCAGTCCGTAGAGTGCTTGCCTGTGAAGCACAAGGCCCCTGGGTTCAATCCCCAGCATCACAAAAAAAAAAAAAAAGCCACAGATGGGTAGCTGGGAAGCTGGGAAAGGGGGGAGGGGCAGGAGGGAAAAGAGATGGAGCTAGATGGGAAAGCAGATATAGAGAATCAGTGTGGATGATGTATTTTGGGGTTTGGGCTCCTTGGAATGTGACCCGTAATACCATCACTCCTTACCCTCCAGTGCACCACCAACTTTGACACTGTAATGTACAACACTGCCTTCATAGAAGGCCAAAGACCACAGTATTTAAAACCTGAACTTTGGAGGCAGGAAACCTGGTGCCCAGGCCAAGCTACATTATTTACTACTGTGTGACTTTTATCAACTAACTCAACAGTTCCTGACCCTTAGTTTCTTCATCTGTAAAATGGAGCTAATAAGAAATTTTTTTTCTCATGGAAAAGCATGGTGCTAAATTTATGGGATAATAGATTGTAAGGTTCTTAGCACAATGTTTGGTATATATTGAGTGCCAATAAAAGCTGGCTAGTATTATTAACCTGGAACAGCAATGTCTCTAACTTAGCTCTGAAAAGTTCTGGAAGTATGTGGAAGTGTCTTTGTTCACACACACCCGTTTCACCAGAGTTATTCCATTTTTTCTGTTTTGTATATTTATCTTCTGTGGAGATTTTGCTTGAGTGAAGAGTTACACTTCAAAAACCTAGCCCATTTTCTGCCCCAAAAAGAGCCATGCCAGGTGTTTGACTGATTGATTCCACCACTGAACACTGAATAAAGAAAAGTTTGCTTCCCATCTCCTGCCTTTATCATGTGTGTGTCATTCGTGCTAACATTTGGTTCCCTGGCCGGGAATGGGAATAAGTCTGTCAAGTAGGATGAAAATGATTAAAACATCATCAGGAAAATATGATCCCAAGAAACAGTTTCTTAGGTGCCCAACCTAAGCCACTCCCAGGACACATCTCCTCCCATGCACATTGCCTGACTTTTTGAAAAGGAAGACTTCACTCATGACAATCTCGAGGCTCCTCCCACATATACCTCTCTTCAGTCTCAACCACCAGGGTCTCCATGTTCTCTTCCAGAACTCTGAAAGGAGCAGGTCCTCATAATTTGCCCCTTTTCAGCAGGAAGCAGCCAGATTTGATATTGATGCCCCAGTTCACCCCAATTCATTATTCCCTTTCACAGTCTGGAATGAAGAGATATGGAGAATAACTCCAAGGACATTTTCCCTATCTGCAGCTCTTCCCTGCATCTGCCTTGTCCTGAATAAAATTGAAGTTTTTGTCATTTAAAATCCCAGGTCTGGGGCTGGGGTTGTGACTCAGTGGTAGAGCACTTGCCTAGCATGTGTGAGGCACTAGGTTCAAGTCTCAGCACCACATGTATATAAATAAAATAAAGATCTATCAACATCTAAAAAAATTTTTTTAAAATAATAAATAAATAAATAAATAAATAAATAAATAAATAAAATCCCAGACCTCAGCCAGAATGAAGGAGCACAAAAATAACTGGCACCTGATATGGCACCTGACTCCGGCCCTAATGGGTCAGCTGACCCCAATACTATAAGCCCCAGGAAATTCCCTATGCACATTCCTGTCCCACTTTAATGAATTAGATGACTCCAATACAATGAACCCCCCAAACTACCCTCCTGTCCCACCCTAAATGAAGCCTATATAACCCAGACCCTTGTTTCGGCCTGCTGCCATTTTCTGCCCCGAAAATGAGCCAAGCCAGGTGTTCAACCAATTGACTCGGCCCATAAATACTGATTGAAGGAAAGCTTGCTGATCTAAAAAACAAAAACAAAAACTTCGAAACCATGATTTAAATCACTGATATAAATCACGAACTGATTAAGTCCAAGAACTTGCCCAAGACACTAGAAAATCATCTTCAGCTTAGTAAATATTCTTCGGGTACAGTTCCTATCAGCTATGAAGTCTCTTGTGATGCTGATACCACCAGTTATGGATTATCTTGACGAGTCCTGCTTCCTCAGATGTTGAAGTATAACACCAGAGAAGCACACCAAGGCAAGCCTATAGTAGAAAGTAATAAAGAAGCTTTATTAAAGGACAGTGAAACAGAATTCTCCCGAGTGGAAGAAGGGGACCCAAACGCAAAATGCGTGGGTCACTTTTATACATCTAAAGTTTCCTTTTGTTCTGCATTCTTCTCCCTTATCTAGCTCATTCCCCACCCTCTCCTGCACAGTGACTGGGAGATGTTGGTGGAATGCAGGGGAAGGGTGAGGGGCTGGGCTGGAAGGGCCAGGGTGGACTGCTGGGCAGGAAGGAAGCAGCCGCCCAGGGGGCACTGATTAGTAGCTCT
Organism: Sciurus carolinensis; assembly: GCF_902686445.1. Classification (NCBI taxonomy): domain Eukaryota; kingdom Metazoa; phylum Chordata; class Mammalia; order Rodentia; family Sciuridae; genus Sciurus; species Sciurus carolinensis. The sequence goes on along the minus strand of NC_062213.1, from coordinate 129,658,223 downwards.
GTGCTCAGGAGTTGATTCATTAACAACATTTTTGGGAGGGGTGGTATTAAAGGCTCTGGAGACATGAACATTCCAATCTCCCAGGGGCAGTTCCCAACTTCTGGCTATCGGCCTCCATGTTCTGGATTCAATCTGATTACCTATTCTACACTAACTGCCTGTCTTTAATTCTGGCTTCAATGCCATCATACTCCTTACATATTAGTATCCTATCCACAGAGGAACAGGGAAATTTTTGTCAACCATCCTGCTCTTATTAGGAAGCATTGTATCCTTAGCATTTACTTAACCTATCCTCTGGGTGATTAAAAAAATGAAGAAGCAATATTGTTTCTCTTTGGCTTCATTGTTTCCAATGCAGCTTCTCAGTTCATGGATGATCAAAGCTGTCATTGATCATTTATAGTTTCTTAGATTACTAAGGTAGGCTTGCTTTTTGTAAAGAATCTTTAATAGATAAAGCTTGGAATAAGAACACCCATGATAAAGCTGTTCCCTGAATACAAAGTCCAATCCCATGGGAATTCATACTGATCATTTAAAAGGAAATGAGAGAGTGGGTATAGAAAAAGCTTTAATTTCTTTAATTTTGTGCCCGGGAAATTTGAAAAAGTTAAAAATCTCTCTCTCTCTGGCATTAGAAAGTTAAATGATTTTCTTACAAAGCAACCCAGCTGGAGGCACCAAGGACCTTTTCCCTAAGCTTTTGTCATTTAAAATCATGCGCTAAGGTTGTTAATGTAGAAGAACATTCCAGAAGGGCTCTTGGATTGTTTCGTGCTTGAATAATGCCATGAGAATTGGCCTGAGATTATTATTTCCCATGCTTCTGCCTTCATGTGCCAATCAGTAGTGTATCAATCATCTGCACAGGGATAAAATTTACACTGGCATCATACTATTTTTAAAAGAGTATTCTGGGGCTAGGGGTGTGGCTCGGTGGTAGAGGCACTAGGTTTGATTCTCAGTACTGCATATAAATAAATGAATAAAATAAAGGTTCATCAACAAGTAAACAAATACATAAAAATAAAAAAGTATTGATAGCAGGGCTTATGGCACATGAAGGCAACAAAAGTGAATTATATAGCCATAAAGGGCAGGAGTCTGGAAAAGTAAATACATTTATTTGACAATAATGAACATTTTTAAGAAATATGTATTTTTTCAGTGCTGTGGATTGAACCCAGGACCTCAGGCATGTCCCAGGAAAGCACTCTACCACTAAGCCACATGCCCAGCTTATTTGTTGGTATTTTAAAGGAAAAATATGTGGGATTCTTTTTTTAGGGGTTGGTGCTGGGAATTAAACCCAGGGCTTCATGGATGCTAAATATGTGCTCTACCACTGAGCTACATACCACAGCCCTAGAAATATATTTTAGATGATATTAGGGAAGTTTGAAAATCTTAATCTAGAAAGTAAGTAAATGAAATCTTTACTTACTAGGCCTTTATGTTTGGTCAGAGAATAGGGAATGTTGATAATCAATACTGTATGTACACACAAATAAAATATTCTTGGAATTAAATCTTCAAATTATGGAAGTAGATGAGTATTAAAATTAAAATAATATTAAATATTTTAATTAAATTATTTTAATTTTCATGGCCTTAAATATTATTAAAATATTTTTAAAATTTTAAATGTTAAAATTTTTAGAGGTCATATATGAAACCCTATTGTTGAGTAACCATATTGTTAGAGTAGCAGGTACAAATATCCATGAGAGCCACATCTCTGAGTTCAAGCAAAGGTTTATTGACAGAGTGTGCCAGGCTGCCCTTCTGCAAGGCGCAGAAGCCTACTAGAAAAAGCTTATAAACTGTATGTATAGTCATGTACAATGGAGTAGTTAAAAAATAACCAGTCTGGCTCTGTGATTGTCATTTGGTGTCTTTGCTGTGGTTTCAGTAGTTAGGGATTCTTTGCCGGTGGGCCTAATGGGAAGGTCTTGCCTGGATGGGCAGGTTCTGATTTTCAACATGGAGTTACTTTGACCTAAAAACCTGACACCTATAATCATTATATGCACTAGATTAAAAAGGGAGGTGTCAGTTACAGACTTTTCTTACTAGTAGAATAGCAAACGGTAGAATTTACTGCATTCAATGCTACCTAACAACCTGTCACCACAGCTTAAACTGCTTTTCTTCGAAATTAGATTATTTTATCTAATTCTATATTCAATAAATATTTTGGTGCCCTTATTACTATAATAGTCATAAAGTAACTTAGAAGTGTTCTGTGTCTTAGCTGCATGAAACTGATAAAAAAGTATTTTTCAGGTAAAGTGGTATTATAAATAACTTATTTAAACATTTCTCTTAGGCAATTTGTACAGACAACCTTTATTTATTAAGGCCATTAAATTAGATATAGGTAAAAATCGCTATTTGAAATATCATTGAGCATCTGCAATTTTAGTTTACAAACTCCTTTTCTTGTCTTTTACTCTGAAGCTCTGCTGTGCTCCTGAGACAGGAGAGGAGGCACAGGGCTCTTCATGAACTGCTCTGGTTTACCTGATATGCCTTGGGTTCAGACGAAGCCTTGGTGAGCCACAGCCCCGTTGCCCACAGCCTCCAACGGCTCAACCCCTCCCGGTTCCCTCAGTCAACCACAGCCCCTTTTGAACAGGGCCATCTGTTCTCCCCTTAGATGCACTGAGCAAAATGACTCAGCACTTCACTTTCAGCTTTATTTTATTTTTTAGTCAGGACAGGATAAGGGAGAGATGGAAACACCCAATTCAATTCCAAGTCTGCCAACAATCCGTAATATGCTCAAAGTCACTCAGTTGAGAAAAAGATTAGAACTCAAGATATTTTATGTCCTCAGATGTATTTTTTTCTCCAAAGATGGATCTAAATTATTTAGAAATGGAGCATTTCAAACAAGTTGGCTTTGTGGGTGGGCATTTGACCTGTGCAGTCACACATCAGTGCTTAGAAGGGCACCACACTTTGTTGCTGTCTCCAACTTGAAATTCTTAGTAATCACAACTTGTATTCTGCAAGCAAAGTCGGATGAGACAAGGGCATGAGCAGAGGCAATATAAGCATGTCCTCCATTCTTTGCTGACAAATATGCATATAGCATTCCATATTTGCCTCATGAACACAGAATTCCTGGGTAGACTCACAATGCCTGAGAGTTTAGCCAGATACAAGGCAAATATAAGATTTGAAATGTATGTCCACAACTAGGTGGGTACTGACATCCTTGAGAGATCCTGTTTCCCATTCAAATTAGATCTTGTTTTGAAGCAGAAAGAAAACAAGGACATCTTAAGGAATACAAATAGCCAAGGAACCATGTCATACCCTTTCTTCCTCTTACTGCCTCCCTACGGTGACCAGTTGACTCTGAGAATGATGACAAACTGAAAGGGAAAGAGCAAACCTTAAATCCTTTCCCTTTCAGTTCTTCCTTTCTCAGTGGTAAGGTGGATAGTGCTGGTAAAGCATGTGCATATCAAGATGTGAAATAAAAGCAATCGAGTTATTTTGTTCAGTGTTTCTACTGTTCTGGTAAGAACAAAATACACAAACATGTACGAGCAACAACACACAAAATGTGTGATTTTGTGACTGCCTGAGCTGAATTTTCTGATATATACATTTAAAACTGGCATTGTGCAATACAAAGATGAACATTAAAATTCATGTTAAATAAATTCAAATTTATTTATCAAATATTAAATAGCAAATAAAATACCATTGCAAGCCTAGAAAGAGACCTAAGAGGAAAGGAAAATACTTTAATGTTTCAATACTTCTAAAAAGATGACCATTATAATTCACTCATTTAAAATATATTTTTTAGCCTGGAGTAGTGGCGCATGCCTTTAATCCCAGTGACTCTGGAGACTGAGGCAGGAAGATCGTGAGTGAGTTCAAAGCCAGCCTCGGAGAAAGCAAAGTGCTAAGCAACTCAGTGTGACCCTGTCCCTAAATAAAATACAAAATAGGACTGGGGATGTGGCTCGGGGGTTGAGTGCCCCTGAGTTCAATCCACAGTATCCCCCCACCAAAAATAAAATATATTATAAAAATTTTTTTAGTATATTCATTGATAGGTGCAACTGTGTCATGGAGCTTGGGATTGGGTCATCTCATGAATTTTAAGAATAAAATCCATGGTCACAAGGGTGAGAGCAAAGTAACAGGATTTATTAGAGTAATAGAAAGCAGAGCTCCTAAAGAGGAAGGGGTCCCAAGAGAGGGATACCAGAGAGTGGCTCTTGCCTTGAGGTTCATATAGCTCTATAGGTTTAAGGAAGTCAGCCCCCTACCCAATCCTGGGTAAGGCACGCAGTGTCCATGAGGTATTCATGCAGTCATAGTCCAATCAAAATATCAATAAGGCATTTTTTCCTTCTTTGGAGAGGCATGGACCCCAGTCACATAAGATCTAATTTAAAAATAGCCTTTTTGTAAGTTTTTCAGCAAATATCCACAGGTGCTGTTTGTGTTCTACTGCCTAGGAAGTTACGTAGGGGCCCGTCTCCCTATCCTTCCACCTTATCTCTTCCTCCTGATGTCACAACCACTGTCATAGTCAATTTTGGAGCATTTCCATCACCTCAGAAAGCAATGTTGAGGGCTGGGGGGATAGCTCAGCTGGTAGAGTGCTTGCCTTGCAAGCACAAGGCCCTGAGTTCAATCCCCAGTACCGCAAAAAAAAAAAAAAAAAAAGCAATGTTGAACCCTTTAGCTAGCTAGCACTCCTTTACCCATATAGATTCCTCTCCTCCACTTGCTCCTAAGCAACCACTAATCTATTTTCTGTTTCTATAGATTTCCCTGTTTTGACTTTAAAAAAAAAAATTGTTGTTGTAGATGGACACAACACTTTTATTTTATTTATTTATTTTTATGTGGTGCTAGGGATAGAACCCAGTGCCTCACATGTGCCAGGTAAGTGCTCTACCACTGAGCTATAACCCCAACCTCTGTTTTGGATATTTTATATCAATAGAATTATATAATATGTGACCTCTTATGACTGACTTCTCTCAACTTAATGTTTTCAAGATTTGTCCATGTTGTGATATGTATCAGTACTTCATTCCTTTTTATGGCTGAATAATATTCCATTGCACATTTATACCACATTTTTTTTATTCATTTGTCAGTTGATAAACACGTAAGTTGTTTTCACTTTTTTGGATGTTATGATATTATAAATAATGCTGCTACAAACATATTTCCCCCTACTTTTTTGACAAGAGACTTGTATTTTCATTTTTTCCCATTAGGCTCCACAAATTATGTTGCCAGCCCTAGTTACAATTTAACTCAAGAAATATTTCTTAGGCATCATCTTTTCTAACTGTTGTATTATAGTAGACCCAGAGATTATAGAGACAGTGCCTGTTCTTAAATAGTCTACAGAGTGGTTAGCAAGTATAAATCAAATGCATGTCATACTTGTCTTATTAATTTTGAAGAAATTAGGAGTATTTTTAAAATGTATGTAGCACCAAACACTTCAATACGTAGAGTTCAATTAGACCTGGACAGGGAGTTCTCCATGGAGGAGTATCCTACAACTTCTGGGCTTACCGTTTGTCAATTTCACTAAAATGTTGATTTCTTGAGGGCTGAGGAGCATGAGGGCTTTTCCCCTGAAATAAGCAGAAAACAGCAGATTTGCTGATAAAGACTAGGGGAAACCAGTCTCTGAAACTGCCAGGGGCCACTGTCTGGTGAAGATAGAGGAGAAAGGTTTTAATTTTTTGGTAAAAGTCATTATCATGACTTTATTTGATTTCGTCTCTCTGTTGTGACTAATGGTCATCCTTAGAATAAATCATAGTTGACTGATGAGTGGTCCAGATGAAAACAAGACTAGGACATCAGTCTGAATCAAAAAGTGTCTATATGGTTTAAGAGTAAGGACAATCCCAAAAGCTCCTTTAAAGTTTCAGAATTGAATACTCCAAGAGGGTCCTGAGGTAGGATGACCCCCAGGACACTCTTGAGTATAAGTCCATGATTGAAGTGGGAAAGAGAATAAATCTTATGAGAAAGAAACATATCCCACATTCATTATTTTTTTCCTTTGCATATATATGTAGACTAACTCTAGTGAAAAGCACAGAAAAAAGAAATACTGTTCTTTTTAAAGTAATGTTCCTCTGATTGTGGACTCATCCCTGTTTAGGTTGTGAGCCTGCTCTATGGCAACATGAATGGGAAGAAGATATAGTCATCTGTTTTCAAGGAGTTCATACTAAAAAGAAAAAACAAAATATCTTAACTGATTGCAGTATGAAGTAATGAAACATGGAAATATAAGCACAGAGGAAGGAAACCTGTAATTTAGGCACTAAAGTCGAGAACATTTGAATTGGTCTTTGATGAATGAGGATGAGGTCACCATGTGAACAAGGAAAGGAAGGGGAAAGTCTGACAGAAGACCCAGGGCTAGGGAAGAGCACCTTTTGTTTGGGGAATGTGACTGGACTAGTGGACTGGAGGGTGGGGTGCATTGTAGGGGGGCTCAGGAGACTGTGGCCCAGGAAAGGAGGGTTTGCATTTGGGCCCAGGAACGTTGTTTTTGTCCTGTGGAATCAGGAGTGCTTAAGAAGAGGAATGATGTGATCAGATGCATATTTTATTTTATTATTATTATTATGTTTTGTGGTGCTGGGGATTGAACCCAGGGCCTTGTGCTTGTGAGGCGAGCACTCTACCAACTGAGCTATCTCCCCAGCCCCAGATGAATATTTTAGAAAGAAGACTCAGGACTGGATGGAGGAAAAATCACTGAAAGGAGGAAAAGAAAAGATGGGCTCAGAGATCAGTGAGGAGACAAGGCAACAAATAATGTGATCTGAAAGATCTGGGAAACGTTTCAAGGTAGAATAAAATATTTAGGGATCAGCTATTAGTTAAATGCAAGCCAAAAACTATATTATAGGACTTGCCTAAAAGTATTCACCCCTGGGAGAAATCAAGCTGGGAAGTTTATACACACACACACACACACACACACACATTAGTCTAGCAAATAAATAATAACATAGCCGGTGCGGTGGCATATACCTGTAATCCCAGTGACTTGGGAGGCTGAGGCAGGAAGATCACGAGTGAGTTCGGAGTCAGCCTCAGCAAAAGCGAGGCGCTAAGCAACTCAGTGGGACCCTGTCTCTAAATAAAATACAAAATGGGACTGGGGATGTGGCTCAGTGGTAGAGTGCCCCTGAGTTCAATCCCAGGTACCCGCCCCCCCACCAAAAAATAAAACAACTAATTTTTTTTTTGGTGCTGGGAATTGAATCCAAGCCTTCTCATATGCTAGGTATGTGCTCTACTACTGAACTACATCCTCAGCCAAGAGTCATTTGTTGAAACTGGTACATGTTAGGCAACTCATGAGTGATGAATGAATAAATGAGCAGTATGATAGAGAGATGCTATGAAAGTTCAGAATGACACAAGAGCAGACTGTTCGGTACCGTATTTATGAGTACAGGTTTTGGAATCAGGACTTTCTTTAATCTTGGCAGAATCACCTAGCAACAGAGAGAACTTGGGCAAGTTATACGACCTTCCTAAGTCTCATTTTCTTCACATGTAAAATGGGCATAATGATCACAGCCTCAAAGTGAATGTGAAAGTAATACATGTGTTTCATGAATAGGGACTACATCTGATATATAATCAACAGGTGAGAGGTATTCCATTTACAATGGTTTGAGGACAATTCAGGAAGACTTCTCTAAGGAGGTAGACTCTTACAGAACCTACACCAGATTGTATAGAAAGAACAGAGTAGGTTTTTTGTTTTGTTTTTGGTAAGCAATGAAAAGGCAAGATATTCACTGTAAGCATGAGGAATGACATGAGCAAAATTCAAAATAAAATAAGGCAGACTTGGGGTTGGGGTTTTAGCTTAGTGGTAGAGCACTTGCCTAGCATGTGTGAAGCACTGGGTTCAATTCTCAGCACCACATATAAATAAATTAATTAAATAAAGGTCCATCAACAACTAAAAAAATTTTTTTTTTAAAAAAGGCAGACTTATAAGCTAATTCCTCTATGCTTCTTGTCAGTACTTCCTCAATATTCTGCACATATGGGGTTTTCGGGTCTAATTCCTTCACTCCCTTAAAAACAAGAACGTGGGACTGGGGGTATAGCTCAGTTGGTAGAGTGCTCACCTCACATGCACAGGTCCTGGGTTGAATCCCCAGCACCACAAAACAAAAGAAAAAAAACAACAACAGAAAGAATTCATGCCTGGGGCTGTATTCTCAGGACCTAACACAATGTTTGTATACAGCAGGCACTTAAACATAACATTGAATGGAGAAATTAACAGAGCTCTATGGAGCTCAGGGTTCAGCTGCAGGATTAATCTAAGATGAATTTTGTATGATGGTTTTTTCCTCTGCGGTATCATTTTTATTGAGTTATTGTTATGGTTTGGATGTGAGGTGTCCCCCAAAAGCTCACATGAGACAATGCAGGAAGGTTCAGAGGAGAAATGATTGGGTTGTAAGAATCTTAACCCAATCAAGTGAATTAATCCCTGATGGGATTAACTGAAGTGGTAGGGTGTGGCTGGAGGAGGCGGGAATTGGGGTGTGACTTTGGGGTATATATTTTGTATCCAAAGAGTGGAGACTCTCTCTCTCTCTCTCTGCTTCCTGATGATGTGAGCTGCTTCCCTCTGCCATGCTTTTCCACCAGGATGCCCTGCTTCACCTTGAACCCTGAGGAATGGAGCCAGCCTTCTATGGACTAAGACCTCAAAACCATGAGCCCACAAATAAATTTTTCCTCCTCTGTAATTGTGGTGGTCAGATCGTTTAGTCACAGCATTGGAAAAACTAACTAAAACAGTTACAACTGGAGAATGATTTTGGATCTTTTACAACATTAAGTGAGAAGGTTTTTTTTTTTTTCCCCTGACTTAAGACTTTATATAATAAGTAATTTCAAAAGGAAATTAAGAAATGGGGTTGTAGCTCAGTGGTACAGTACTTGCCTAGCAGGCTCAAAGCCCTGGATTTGATCCCTGGCACCACAAATAAATAAATAATTAAAAAGCATCGGAGAAATGTAACTTTATAACTTCGATAACTTGTTATTAATAGATTCTAGAAAAGATCTCTGAACAATTCTCTACTGTAGTGCAGTCAACTTTCCAAAACCTTCTGAAAATTATATGAGAAGTATTGTTATCACTTAAAAATCTGCTCTTTGCTCTTTCTATAGCTTCGCTATCTCAAATACAGACTTAATAAAAATTATTTTTTACTTTTTACACAGTTAAAGTTTTAAGTTATCTAAAGCATATCTTTTGAAGTGTATAAAAGATGGGCACAGTAGTGCATGCCTGTGATTCCAGAGACTCAGGAAGATGAGACAGGAGGATCACAATTTGAGGCCAGCCTCCACAATGTGGTAAGAACCTCAGCAATTTAGGATCTCAAAATAAAAAAAAATAAAGGGGACACACACCGACGTTGGACGCCATTGCTGAGCCTGCCCTCCGCCACCGAGGTAGGACTGGGCGCTGAGCCCCCCAGCCCGCCCCCACACCAAGGACGGAAGCCGGTAGCTGAGCCTGCCCGCCTTCTGCTGAGGGCACTGCACCTGCTTTTGTGCTGACTCAGCGCACCCTCGCTGGGGCTCCCCAGCTTCTCTGGAGACTGGTACAGGCATTTTGAATTATTCTTGAAGGTGTAGCCATCATCATTGGAAGGGCAGCTCCCTTCCTGAGACAACTACAGGAGACTGGAGGCCCTTTGACAGGAAACTCTATTTACTCACATCCTACACCCTTCCCTATCCTCTTGTTCACAACTAGAAATACTGTAAATAGTAATTGAACTGATCCTGTTCATTACACTAATGTTAAAGTCTTCATAGGGACTATCTGGTTCAGGGCTGCATTTTCTCTGTATTGGGTGCTACTGGTATTGATCTCATCTTCAAAGGAGAGGTAGTGGAAAACTGTAGGGTCATAATAAGTCTTCAGGGAGGCAACTTCAGTATTTCTGATCTTCACTGCTAGAGGGGAATATATAGAAATGATATGAAAAAACAGGGGAAGAAATGTCCCTAACAAACCAAGATGGTATTGTGATAGAATCCAGTGACAGCATGGCAGTAGAAATGACAGAAAAAGAGTTTAGAATCTGCATATTTAAAATCATCTGTGAAGCAAAAGACGAGATAAGAGAGCAAATGCAGGCAATGCATGACTATTCCAGTAAACAGTTAAAAGAGAAAATGCAGGAAGCAGAAGAACACTTCAATAAAGAGATAGAGATTCTGAAAAAAACAAAACAAAACAAAAACCAAACAGAAATACTTGAAATGAAAGAAATGATAAACCAAATTAAAAACTCAATAGAAAGCATTACCAACAGAATAGATCTCGTGGAAGACAGAATCTCAGACAATGAAGACAAAATATTTCATCTTGAAAATAAAGTTGAACAAACTGAGAAGATGTTAAGAAGTCATGAATGGAACCTCCAAAAACTATGGGATATCATGAAAAGACTGAATTCAAGAATTATTGGGATTGAGGAAGGCACAGAGATACAAACCAAAGGCATGGACAACCTGTTCAACAAAATAATATCAGAAAATTTCCCAAACCTGAAAAAGAAATGGAAAATCAAATACAAGAGGCTTACAGAACACCAGGTGCACAAAATTACAACAGATCCTCACCAAGGCACATTATAATGAAAATACCTCACATACAAAATAAAGATAGGATTTTAAAGACTATAAGAGAAAAGCGTCAGATTACATATAAGGGGAAACCAATACGGGTATCAGCAGATTTCTCAGCCCAGACTCTAACAGCTAGAAGGGCCTGGAACAACATATTTCAAGCCCTGAAATAACACAGATGCCAACCAAGAATCCTATACCCAGCAAAACTAACCTTCAGATTTGACGATGAAATAAAATCTTTCCTTGATAAACAAAAGTTAAAAGAATTTACAAATAGAAAGCCTGCCGTACAGAACATTCTCAGCAAAATACTTCATGAGGAGGATGTGAAAAACAACAATACAAGTCAGCAAAGGGAGGAACTACCCTTAAGGAAAAACCAATCAAAGGAGAAACCAAGTCAAGTTAAAAACCAAAAATAAGCCAAAATGACCAGGAATACAATCGTATCACAATAATAATCCTGAATGTCAATGCCCTAAACTCAATAATCGAAAGACATAGACTGGCAGATTGATTTAAAAAGAAGGACCCAACAATATGCTGCTTCAAGAGACTCATCTCATAGAAAAAGACATCCACAGACTAAAGGTGAAAGGATGGAGAAAAACATACCATGCACATGGACCCAGTAAAAAAGCAGAGATCTCCATTCTCATATCAGACAAAGTAAACTTCAAACCTAAGTTAGTCAGAAGGGATAAAGAAGGACATTTCATACTGCTAAAGGGAAGATAAAACAGCAAGATAATACTTACATACTTTACATACTTATGCCCCAAACAATGGAGCGTCTTTGTATATCAAACAAATCCTTTCAATTTTAAGAATCAAATAGACCAAAACACATTAATAGTGAGGGACTTTAACTCTCACCACTGGATAGATCCTCCAAACAAAAACTGAACAGAGAAACTATAGAACTAAATAATACAATCAATGATATAGACTTAATGGATGTTTACAGAGTATTTCACCCATCATCAAGCGAATATACTTTCTTCTCAGCAACTCATGGATCCTTCTCCAAAATAGACCACATGCTATGCCACAAAGAAGCCATTAGTAAATACAAAAAATAGAGATCCTACCCCGTATCCTAGCAGACCATAATGGAATGCAATTAGAAATGAATGATAAAATAACAAACAAAAACTACTCATACACTTCGAGACTAAATAATATGCTATTGAATGATGCAATGATAACAGAAGACATCAAGTAAGAAATAAAAAAATTCTTAGAGGTAAATGAGAACAATGACACAACATATCAAAATCTCTGGGACACTCTGAAAGCAGTACTAAGAGGAAAGTTCATTGCATTGAGTTCATACATTAAAAAAATAAAAAGTCAACAACTAAATGACCTAACATTACATCTGAAAGCCCTAGAAAAAGAAAAACAGATCAACACCAAAAATAGTAGAAGATAGGGAATAATTAAAATCAGAGCTGAAATCAATGAAATTGAAACAAGAGAAACAATTCAAAAAATTGACAAAACAAGAAGTTGGTTCTTTGAAAAAGTAAACAAAATTGATAAACCCCTAGCCACACTAATGAAGAGGAGAAAGAAAACTCAAATTACTAGAATTTGTGATGAAAAAGGAACGATCACGACAGACACCATTGAAATACATAACATAATTAGAAGCTACTTTGAAAATCTATACTCCAACAAAATAGAAAATATTGAAGACATTGACAAATTTTTAGAGACATATGATCCTCCCAAACTGGATCAGGAAGACGTACACAATCTAAACAGATCAATTTCAAGCCGAAATAGAAGAAGCTATCAAAAGCCTACCAACCAAGAAAAGCCCAGGACCAGATGGATTCTCAGTCGAATTCTACAAGACCTTTAAAGAAGAACTATTAGCAATACTCCTCAAAGTGTTCCAGGAATTAGAAAAGGAAGGAACCCTTCCAAATTCATTCTATGAGGCTAGTATTCGTGTAATCATCATGTACATAGGGTAATGATGTCTGTCTCATTCTACTATCTTTCCATCCCCCACCCCCTCCCACCCCATTTTCCTCTACACCATTCAAAGTTCCTTCATTCTTCTCTTCCCCCCACCATCCCCTTGTTATATGTTGTCATCGACTTATCAGAGAAAACATTTGACCTTTGGTTTTTTGGACTTGGCCTATTTTACTTAGCATAATATTTTCCAACTTCATCCATTTACCAGCAAATGCCATAATTTTATTCTTCTTTATGGCCGAGTAATGTCTGGAGCCGGCAGGCCACGACCCTGCCTTGCCACATGTTGAGCTAAGATGGCGCCTGCCGAATACTGGTGGGGCGTGCCTTTCCTGCACATGTAACTGTCAGTCAGTACTATGTGTGTATCAGGCTAGATTGCGTGGTGCTTTATGATTGGCCAAGTATGCTTCCTTACTTTCCTCTGATTGACTTTTGTATTAATATAAACTGGACTCACTTCCTTAATAAACGAGACTTGATCAGACTTCTGTCTTGTCTCCATTTCTCGTGTCTCTTGTCTCTCCCAATCCCCGCTCTCCCTTTCCAGGTTCCCGTTGTAGTCCTGCAGGTCGGGACAGAGTAATATTCCATTGTGTATATATACCACAGTTTCTTTTTCCATTCATCAATTGAAGGGCATCTAGGTTGGTTCCACAAACTAGGTATTGTGAATTGAGCTGCTATGAACATTGATGTGGCTGTATCACTGTAGTATGCCGATTTTAAGTCCTTTGGGTATAAACGGAGGCGTAGGATAACTGGATCAAATGGTGGGTTCATTCTAAGTTTTCCTCATTGTTTTTATAGCTGCATAGTAATCCACTTGTAAGTATTCCATTCTGTATTTAACCAGTTCTCTGCAAATTTGTGGTTCTCAATGGGACATAGAAACCCATCATCCCATCCCCAGGGGATGATAGGTATTGTCGACAGTCATTCTGGTGTTGAGGGAAAGGTGCTACTGGCATCTAGTGAGTAGAGGATACAATGCACTGGATGGAGCTATAGAAATTTTTTTCAGTCCAAATGTCAGTGCTGAGTTGGAGAAACATCCCCTATTCAAGGACATTTAGGCTATTTCCAGTCTTTGGCTGTTACAAGCAACACTTCAACAAATAACTGTAAGTTTGTCATTTTGTATATATGTAATTATATTTTTAGGATGAATTTTCAGAAATGATATTGCTGGGTTGAAGTATAAGTGCAATCAAATGCCTCTAAGCCAGTGGTGCGCCCCTGCAATCCCAGTGACTCAGGGAGTCAGAGAGGCAGGAGGATTTTAAATTTGAGGGCAGCCTCAGCAACTTAGTGAGTCCCTGTCTCAAAATAAAAAATAAAAAGGACCAAGGATGTGGTTCAGTGGTAAAGCACCCCCTGGTTTAATCCCCAGTGCCCTCCAAGGGGGTATGAATTTTGCACCCTCAACAACACTTTATTATTATATCTTCTCAACAAAATATGTAGTCACACTTTTGGTTTTTTTTTTTTTTACTGATCTGAAAAGTGCAGGATGCTGTTTCAATTAGTTTTTTTTTTTTTTAATTGTAAACAAATGGGATACATGTTGTTTCTCTGTTTGTACATGGAGTAAAGGCATACCATTTGTGTAATCATAAATTTACATAGGGTAATGTTGCTTGATTCATTCTGTTTTTTCCCATCCCCCACCCTCCCATCCCTCTTTTCCCTCTATACAGTCCCTCCTTCCTCCATTCTTGCCCCACTCCCTAACCCTAACTCTAACCCTAACACTAACCCCTCCCACTTCCCATTATGTGTCATCATTCACTTATCAGCAAGATCATTCGTCCTTTGGTTTTTTGAGATTGGCTTATCTCACTTAGCATGATATTTTCCAATTTCATCCATTCGCCTGCAAATGCCATAATTTTATTATTCTTTATAGCTGAGGAATATTCCATTGTATATATATACCACAGTTTCTTTATCCATTCATCAATTGAAGGACATCTAGGTTGGTTCCACAGTCTGGCTATTGTGAATTGAGCAGCTATGAACATTGATGTGGCTGTATCTCTGTAGTTTTTCTGATTTTAAGTCCTTTGGGTATAGGCCAAGGAGTGGGATAGCTGGGTCAAATGGTGGTTCCATTCCAAGTTTTCTAAGGAATCTCCACACTGTTTTCCAGAGTGGCTGCACTAATTTGCAGCCCCACCAGCAATGTATGAGTGTACCTTTTTCCCCACATCCTCACCAACACCTATTGTTCTTGTATTCTTGATAATGGCTATTCTAATTGGGGTGAGATGGAATCTTAGGGTAGTTTTGATTTGCATTTCTCTTATTACTAGAGATGTTGAACATTTTTTCATGTGTTTGTTGATTGCTTGTAGATCTTCTTCTGTGAAGTGTCTGTTCATTTCCTTAGCCCATTTGTCAATTAGGTTATTTATATTCTTGGTGTTGATTTTTTGAGTTCTTTATATATTCTGGAAATTAGTGCTCTATCTGAAGTATGAGTGGCAAAGATTTTCTCCCACTCTGTAGGCTCTCTCTTCGCATTGCTGATAGTTTCCTTTGCTGAGAGAAAACTTTTTAGTTTGAATCTGTCCCAGTAATTGATCCTTGCTTTTATTTCTTGTGCTATGGGAGTCCTGTTGAGGAAGTCTGATCCTAAGCCGACATGTTGAAGATCTGGACCTCCTTTTTCTTCTATAAGATGCAGGGTCTCTGGTCTGATTCTGAGGTCCTTAATCCATTTTGAGTTGAGTTTCGTGCATGGTGAGAGATATGGGTTTAGTTTCATTCTGTTGCATGTGGATTTCCAATTTTCTCAGCACCATTTGTTGAAGAGGCTATCTTTTCTGCATTGCATATTTTTGGCCCTTTTGTCTAGTAAGAGAAAATTGTATTTATTTGGGTTTGTGCCTGTGTCCTCTATTCTGTACCATTGATCTACCTGTCTATTTTGGTACCAGTACTATGCCGTTTTTGTTACTATTGCTTTGTAGTAGAGTTGAAGATCTGGTATTGCGATACCCCCAGCTTCATTTTCCCTGCTAAGGATTGCTTTAGCTATTCTGGGTTTCTTATTCTTCCAGATGAATTTCATGATTGCTTGCTCTATTTCTGTAAGGTACGTCATTGGGATTTTAATTGGAATTGCATTGAATCTGTATAGCACTTTTGGTAATATGGCCATTTTGACAATATTAATTCTGCCTACCAAGAACATGGGAGATCTTTCCATCTTCTAAGGTTTTGTTTAATTTCTTTCTTTAGTGTTCTGTAGTTCTCATTGTATAGGTCTTTTACCTCTTTTGTTAGATTGATTCCCAACCAAGAATCTTATACCCAGCAAAACTTACCTTCAAATTTGATGATGAAATAAAATCCTTCCATGATAAACAAAAGCTAAAAGAATTTACAAAAAGAAAGCCAGCATTACAGAACATTCTCAGCAAAATATTCCATGAGGAAGAGATGAAAAACAAAGAAGCAAATCAGCAAAGGGAGGAACTATCCTAGAGGAATTGTCAAATAAAGGAGGAACCAAGTCATGTAAAAAATAAATAAATAAATAAATAAATAAATAAAAATGAGCCAAATGACCGGGATACAAATCATATCTCAATAATAACCTGAATATTAATGGCCTGAACTCATCAATCAAAAGACATAGATTGGCAGATTGGATTAAAAAGAAAGATCCAACAATATGCTGCCTGCAAGAGACTCACCTCATAGAAAGAGATACCCATAGACTAAAGGTGAAAGGATGGGAAAAAACATAGCAGGCACATGGACTCAGCAAAAAAGCTGGAGTATCCATCCTCATTTCAGATAATGTGGACTTCAAGCCAAAGTTAGTCAGAAGGGATAAAGAAGGACATTTCATACTACTTAAGGGAAGCATCAATCAGCAAGACATAACAATCATAAATATCTATGCCCCAAACAGTGGCTCATCCATGTATGTCAAACAAGTCCTTCTCAATTCCAGAAAGCAAATAGACCATAACACAATAATACTTGGTGATTTTAACACGCCTCTCTCACCACTGGACAGATCTTCCAAACAAAAATTGAACAAAGAAACCATAGATCTCAAAAACACAATCAATAATTTAGACTTAACAGACATTTATAGAATATACCATCCAACCAAGAGTGAATGCACTTTCTTCTCAGCAGCACATGGATCCTTCTCTAAAATAGACCATATATTATGCCACAAAGCTAATGTTAGCAAATACAAGAATATAGAGACACTACCTTGTATTCTATCAGATCATAATGAATTGAAATTAGAAATAAATGAAAGAGTAAAAAACAGAAACTACTCCAACACCTGGAGATTAAACAATATGCTATTATATGATGAATGGATAACAGAAGATATTAGGAAGGAAATTAAAAATTCTTAGAGGTAAATGAGAACAAAGAAACATCATATCAAAATCTCTGGGACACTATGAAAGCAGTACTTAGAGGAAAATTTATTTCATGGAGCACATTCAATAAAAGAAGTAAAACTCAACAAATAAACAACCTAACACTACAGCTCAAAGTCCTAGAAAAAGAAGAACAGACCAACACCAAAAGTAGTAGAAGACAGGAAATAGTTAAACTCAATTAGTTTGAATTCGCAATTATCTTATGATAACATCTTTTCATGTGGTTAAGGGTCATTTGAATTTCACTTTTGGTGTCAGTATGAGATTAAGATAGTCCTCTGAACACTGGATGGGTTCTTCAGAGGAAGGTCAGTAGCTAAAACTAGGGTTTAAGTAGGTTGAAGAAATCTGCAGTTTTATCAAGGTACCTGCAGATAAAAAAATTTGAGGTCCAATCCAAATAAACATGATAGAGAATAATCAAATGGCAGAGAAACAGAGTAATCCCTGGGTCCAAAAGTTCAGAAGAGGATTGGAAGCAGAGTAAGGAGCAGAGTTCAGAATCTTTCAGGAGAATCAAGGTTGGAATAAAAATATATTGGGAGCAAAAGTTAATGGTGTATGAAATGACTAACACAGCAGCTACTAGCTTAGAAGGAACAGAGGGTAGTAGAACCCCTAGGCTGAACTGGTTGCTTCCTGTTTGCAGAATTTTGTTTTTACCTAATTTTTATAGCATTTAACTTGTATTGCAATTGCTTCCTTTTTTTCTCTACTTAACAATGAAGGGAAATCCATAAATGTCTTTTAATTTCTGTATCTCCAGCTTCCAGGACAGTACCTGGCTAAGGACCTGGCACTAAATTCACCTTTATTAGAAGAAAGCCAGAGAAAAGGAGGCAAGGGTTTGTGTTCACTTCTTATCATATTCTGTATCTTCTTATCTCTGGTGCTGATCTCGATACCCCATTCCACTTTAGTCCTCCCCTATTTCCATGTGAAGCAATTAGTTTTGCATTCTATGTAACATTTTCCAACTCCATCTCCAAACGTGCTAATTAACTCTGATGACTGAACTGTTTATATTTGTCTAGTGTAAATTAACAAGAATACTTGACTGCTTAGCAGTGCATCATATGCAGTTTTATTTGTGTGTCTTAATGACTAGAAACTCAGTATGATGAAAGTCCCACGTGTGTACAAAACAAAAAACAAAACAATGTATGTTGCATTGTATCTTTCATGTTTGTTGTGAATGTTTGATATGTCATGTGAGATTGGCTCTTATTCTAGTGAAATATTCCACCTCAGTTATCCAGACACCCTTTCCTTGAAAGGGTCTAGTTATACACTAATGAAATTTTAGCCTCCAACTTTACTTTTATTGGATCATTTGAGATAATCTCTGTACCAAACTGTGTCATTTTGCTGGTATTTTAAAAATTACAAGATCAGGCTAGGTGTGGTGGCACATACTTGTAATCCCATTTATTCTGGAGGCTGAGGCAGGAGGATCTCAAGTTAGAGGCCAGCCTCAGCAATTTAATGATGCCTTGAGAGAGACCCTGTTTCAAAAAAAAAAAAAAAAATCACATGATCAACCCTTTTTCATTTCAATAGGTTTTTATAATTATTTTGTAAAAAGATTTTTATTATATTTTAAATTGGATGTTTCTTGATTACTTGGCAGGAAATACATTACTCAACACTGAAAGTCTATTAACATCATTATAAAATGTAACATTTCCAAAATGTTCTTGCAGATACCAATCCCAACCACATTTCAATTCAATTTTACAGATATGACTGTCATGGTGGTTCATGCCTGTAATCCCAGCAGCTCAGGAGGCTGAGGCAGGAGAATCGTAAATTCAAGTCCAGCCTCAGCAACTTAGTAGGGCCCTAAGCAACTCGGGCGTTACCTGTCTCTAAATAAAATACAAAAAAGGACTGAGAATGAGGCTCAGTGGTTAAGAACCCCAGGGTTCAATACCCAGTACCAAAAAAAAAAAAATTTTTTTTTTTTTACAAGCATCCTGTGGAAAAGTGGTATAGTAAGGCAGAGTTGTTCTTAAGGCTTGATTATTATGAATTAAATTATTGATTATCTTCTGTGTGCCTGGTACCATATTTAGTAATAGGACAATTCAAAGTTGAGTAACACATATTTCCTCCCTCCCAAAAAGTAACAGAACAGTGGAAGAAATAAACAAAATACATAACTAATGAAGATGTAAACCAGACTATGATGTTCTTTCTTTTCTGATTTTAAAAGCCCCAATTTTGATTATAAGCAAAAACAAAATTAATGCAAGGGTTGAGTCAAGAGTAGCCTTACCAAATTTTTGTCATTTGCTCTAGGCCTAAAAGGAAGAATTAGATACAGAAAAATGAGCTAGAGGGCAAGGGCCTCCCAGACAGGGGAGATGGAGAAGAAGGGTCAAGGGCTGAGTGAAAACATGGCGTGATTATCCAATGTGCCTTAGTGGAAAGTGGAAATGGGGTAGAAGATGGTGGGTATATAGACACGATGGGAACACCTGGAGAGTGGATAGATCTAGGAGAGGGAAGGGAGGAACTAAGTGATAGGGAATAAGTAAAATGGAAGTAGATGACCTACTTTAGGAGGAGTGGACTAGAGGATTCAAAGGAAAAGAACTGAGGAAGGGGTGTCATGGCCATTCCTTAAGGTTCAGCAGAGGAAGAAAAATCAGCAAATATACAAGTGGAAAATCCAAAAGAAAAGTATTGAGCTTTGAAGATTCACCTTATTTTGTGTTTCTTGATGTTTTTCCTCACTTATGAGATCTATACCCAGTGACACTGGAGACTGAGACAGGAGGATGGTGAGTTCAAAGCCAGCCTCAGCAAAAGCCAGGCACTAAGCAACTCAGTCAGACCCTAACCCTAAATAAAATACAAAACAGGGCTGGGGATGTGGCTTAGTGGTTGAGTGCCTCTGAGTTCAATCCCTGGTACCAACCCCCCAAAAAAGAGAGAGAGAGAGAGAGAGAGAGATTTGTTTATTTTGTTTGTTTTTAAATTTTTTACAAATTTTTTCAGTTGTAGATGGACACAATACCTTTATTTTTAAATTTTTATGTGGTGCTGAGGATTGAACTCAGTGCCTCACACGTGCAAGGCAAGCATTCTACCACCAAGCCACAATCCCAACCCTGTTTGTTTATTTTTTGAGACTAAAGTCTCATGTTGCCCAGGCTGAACTCGTGGGCCCAAGTGAGTCTCTTGTCTAAGCCTCCTGAGTAGCTGGTACTGTAAACATGTGCCACCATACCAAGCTAGAGATACATCTTGATAATGAGCTTATTGATTTCCCATTCTTCTTTTTGGTGATACTTTATTATTAGTCATATTTAAATCTTTTAAAATTAATCTTTTCTAGAGAATTCCCTTCTGTTGTCTTCACTTCTGGCTTCATGAAGTTATTATTATTTTTTGTTAGTTGTAGATGAATATAATACCTTTATTTTATTTACTTATTTTTATGTGGTGCTGAGGATTGAATCCAGTGCCTCACACATGCTAGGCAACCACTCTACCACTGAGCCACACCCCTAGCCCTTCATGAAGTTATTTATTCATAGTTCCAAAACAGGTGTTAGAAAAGAAAATACAAATATATTTAATTCCATTCCTAGTATTTTTCACATCCAATTTAAATAAACCATGGATGTCACACTTCTTTCCTGTAAAAGAAGTGTAGTATATTCAAATATAGACACCACAGTTAATCTTTTGGTATATTATGATTAATTTTTATTTTTTCCCTTATATTTTTTAATGTTTTCCTAGAAATAATATCAATACTTTATAATCAGAAAAATGTTTTAAAGAGAGAATTATTAGTTCATATAAAAACTTTCTCTTTTGTGAAAATACAGGAGAAAAACTGTTATATTATAATGAACTGGTATATGATAACAAAGGAATCCTTTTACAGAAGCTCCTTAGAAATAAAAGGTCACAGCTAAAGTCAGGCCATGACTTTAATGCACTTTACTCCTAAGAATAAAAAAAAATCTGTGTGTTAAAGTGCTAAATGTTCTCAATGAATAGCAAGTTCCAGCTGTAAACTGATGACTTAAAAGCAGTTGTGAATTTCTACCCTTAAAAAATCTTTCCCCTGTTACAGCAATTGATATTGGGAAGAATGTATAGAACAGATTGTGTTTCACACTTTATTTTCTGGTCTGTTGAAGGTAGGTTAATACTGTGGGAATCTTCCTTTCACTCACAACTCTGAATATGTACATCTAGAGTTTAAGTGACCACTCTAAGAGCTGTTGGTTCCAATGTATTGTTTTGACTTATACACCACAGTTGATTCAAATAGAAGTAAATACCACAGAAGTTGGTGTTCTAAACTTTGTTCTAACTTTCATATTATTGTGACACTAATAGTGATTACCCACACTAAGTTCACCACAGAGCTCAAATGACAGCTTGGGAAAATAAGAATGAGATCTATGTATAAATAATTACTCACTTGACAAAAAAGTCTTCAGTGAAATCAATTGAGAATACAGAATTCAATTTAGGAAAGTTCCCAGAGTTTCTCTTTTCATTTCTAAATTGTTTTCAAGAACTGAAGATTAAAAAAAAAATTTTTTTAAAACAATTTAAAAGCAAAACCATCCTGGAAGTACAGATATAAGAATAGAATGTGAGGGATACAAATAGGGAAAGAAAAACTTAAGCTGTCACTTTGTTGATGACATGATTCTATATTTAGAGGATCCAAAAAACTCCTCCAGAAAACTTCTAGACCTCATCAATGAATTCAGCAAATAGCAGGCTATAAAATCAACACCCATAAATCTAAAGCATTTTTATACGCAAGTGATGAAACATCTGAAAGGGAAATGAGGAAAACAACTCCATTTGTAATAGCCTCAAAAAAAATAAAATATTTGGGAATCAATCTAACCAAAGAGGTAAAAGATCTCTACAATGAAAACTACAAAACATTGAAGAAAGAAATTGAGGAAGACCTTAGAAGATGGAAAGATCTCCCATGTTCTTGGTAGGCAGAATTTTTTTTTTTATTGTAAACAAATGGGATACATGTTGTATCTCTGTTTGTACATAGAGTAAAGGCATACCATTTGTGTAATCATAAATTTACATAGGATAATGTTGGTTGATTCATTCTGTTATTTTTTTCCCTTCCCCCCACCCTCCCATCCCTCTTTTCCCTCTATACAGTCCTTCCTTCCCCCATTCTTGCCCCCCTCCCTAACCCTAACTCTAACCCTAAAACTAACCCTTCCCACGCCCCATTATGTATCATCATCCACTTATCAGCGAGATCATTCTTCCTTTGGTTTTTTGAGATTGGCTTATCTCACGTAGCATGATATTCTCCAATTCATCCATTTGCCTGCAAATGGGTAGGCAGAATTAATATTGTCAAAATGGCCATATTACCAAAAGTGCTATACAGATTCAATGCAATTCCAATTAAAATCCCAATGACGTACCTTACAGAAATAGAGCAAGCAATTATGAAATTCATCTGGAAGAATAAGAAACCCAGAATAGCTAAAGCAATCCTTAGCAGGAAGAATGAAACAGGCGGTATAGCAATACCAGAACTTCAACTATACTACAAAGCAATAGTAACAAAAACGGCATGGTATTGGCACCAAAATAGACAGGTAGATCAATGGTACAGAATAGAGGACACAGACACAAACCCAAATAAATACAATTTTCTCATACTAGACAAAGGGGCCAAAAACATGCAATGCAGAAAAGATAGCCTCTTCAACAAATGGTACTGGGAAAACTGGAAATCCATATGCAACAGAATGAAACTAAATCCCTCTCTCTCACCCTGCACAAAAATCAACTCACAATGGATCAAGGACCTTGAAATCAGACCAGAAACCCTGCATCTTATAGAAGAAAAAGGAGGTCCAAATCTTTAACTTGTTGGCTTAGGATCAGACTTCCTCAACAGGACTCCCATAGCACAAGAAATAAAAGCAAGAATCAACAGCTGGTACAGATTCAAACTAAATAGCTTTCTCTCAGCAAAGGAAACCATCAGCAATGCGAAGAGAGAGCCTACAGAGTGGGAGAAAATCTTTGCCACTCATACTTCAGATAGAACACTAATTTCCAGAATATATAAAGAACTCAAAAACTCAACACCAAGAATACAAATAACCCAATCAACAAATGGGCTAAGGATATGAACAGACACTTCACAGAAGAAGATCTACAAGCAATCAACAAACATATGAAAAAATGTTCAACATCTCTAGTAATAAGAGAAATGCAAATCAAAACTACCCTAAGATTCCATCTCACCCCAATTAGAATGGCGATTTTCAAGAACACAAGCAACAATAGGTGTTGGAGAGGATGTGGGGGAAAAGGAACACTCATACATTGCTGGTGGGGCTGCAAATTAGTGCAGCCACTCTAGAAAGCAGTGTGGAGATTCCTTAGAAAACTTGGAATGGAACCACCATTTGATCCAGGTATCCTACTCCTTGGCCTATACCCAAAGGACTTAAAATCAGCATACTACAGAGATACAGTCACATCAATGTTCATAGCTGCTCAATTCACAATAGCCGGATTGTGGAACCAACCTAGATGTCCTTTAGTTGATGAATGGATAAAGAAACTGTGGCATATATATACAATGGAATATTCCTCAGCTATAAAGAATAATAAAATTATGGCATTTGCAGGCAAATGGATGAAATTGGAGAATATCATGCTAAGTGAGATAAGCCAATCTCAAAAAACCAAAGGACAAATGATCTCACTGATAAGCGGATGATGACACATAATGGGGGTGGGAGGGGAGCAAGAATGGAGGAAGGAGGGACTGTATAGAGGAAAAAGAGGGGTGGGAGGGGTGGGGGGGAAGGAAAAAATAACAGAATGAATCAAACACCATTACCCTATGTAAATGTATGATTACACAAATGGTATGCTGTTACTCCATGTACAAACAGAAACAACATGTATCCCATTTGTTTACAATAAAAATTTTTAAAAATGTAGATTCCAGTTGTCACTCCAAGAACTACAGCATCCTGGGGAATTCTGCTGCAGGTAGTGTGCAAACCACATTGTGTAAATAGTGTAACTGGGGAATGGAGTCTGCAAAGTCCCCATGGCTCCTGAAGGTGGAATATATTCCACTATCACTAACTCGCAGGTCAAAGGTATCTCATCCTTGGAGAAAATAGGTTTTCTTTGTGGCATCTTAAGTACTTCCTAGTGGAACTGGCATTGCTCTCTACTAAAATAAAGAAAAAATTGGAAATGAAAAAAAAAAGAATAGAATGTGGAAAATCATTATAGATTATACATTTAAAAAATTTTAATAGTAGCCATGGCATAATAGGTACCAAATCATCAAATTGCATTGATAAAAGATTGTTCAAAAACATATTTTAGGAAGTTTGAATGGCTTTTCCATAATCAAAACCACCCCCCAGGAAAAAAAGGAAGCAAAAACACATGAATTATGCAAAAGGATTGCGTTATGTCATAGCTGATATTACTTATTTATCAGGTTCTGTGTATATCTAAGTATCAGTATAATTGAAGTTTTATGTTGAATAGCATAATGAAAATCTGTCTAGGATTGGAGAGAGAAAAGATCCTGGTAAATTGTTGAATTGGTTAATGCCTAGCCTTAGTCACTATGTAAAACTGATCTGACTCTAATATTATCTAAAGCTATTAGGTCAATATCATTATAATTGTCTAATTCGGAAAGTTCATATGCATATGGTTGGCACTTAATAACATTTGAATATGTCTGCAGTTCATCAAGGAGTTTTGACTTGTTCCAACAAAATGAAACAAAAAAAAAAAGGAAAAAGAAAAAAGATAACAGTAGCCATGTTCAATTATTAAGTAATGCAGTGTGGGAGGGAAAAGTAATTTATGTTTCTTGAATGCCATTGTGTATCAGACACCATGCTAGGTGTTTTCTATGGATTTCTTACCATTCCCAACACACTTATGAGTAATATGTTATTATCCTATCTCATAGATGAAGAAAATAAAGACTTGAAGGGGGAAAGTGACAGGTAGTTGACACTTAGCTCTTATGTGTGATGAAAACCCAAACTCATGAAGATAATTAAGAGGAAGCTATTATAAGACAGTGAGGTTGAGCAAAAATGTCTCAGATGAGTTTGAGCATGAATAAATGCAAGATAACACTTATTTTATAAATATATTTAGAGAATAATGGAAAGTTATTGTTAACTACTCCTTTAGGGTAATAATCTTCAGCAGGCATGGCAGTGCACTTATAATCCCAGGGACTCCAGAGGCTGAGGCAGGAGGATCACAGCAGGCCAGCCTGGGCAACTTGGTAAGACACTGTCTCAAAAAACAAAAAGGGCCCAGTTCAATAGTAGGGCACCTTTGGGTTCAATCCCCAGTACTCAGGGGAAAAAAAAAAAGGAAAGAAAGAAAAAAATAAAGAAAATAGAGATAGTAATCCTCAAACTGTTAAAACCAACACACACAGATTGGGCCTCATCAAAATTAAGTGGAAAACTAAGGTGACAACAGTGTCCTACCCTCGAACAAACTGTGATATATCTACAGCTAAACTATTCTGCCCTATTCTTCTTTGCCTCTAGAAATAAATAATAGAACCAAGAAAGGCCCAGATGAAATAGAGATGTTTAAGGGAAAGTGGCACTTGAAGTTTTCGAGGCTAAACAGGTAGGTTCTTCCATTTGCTGATCACTTTTTGTGAAATGCTGGTTTAGACCCTGGAGTGTGATGGCAAGAAGGATGAAGGTGCTCACTTTGACTCATTCAGTCACTCATGCAACAAAATCAGACACCGTATAGATACTAGAAATCAAAGTTGATGAAGTGTCTTTTAGACACCTCCTGTCTAGACAGACATCTCTGCCATTTCCCTCTCGTCTGATATAAACACAACCTGAACCAGATTCGACCTATCCTTTTGGGCTTGGAGAAGCAATTTCTTCTGTTGCATTGTTTTCCTTCAATCCTCATCCTATACCACCCTTGCTCCTGAATCATCCTCTAGCCACTCAGAGGAAAGGCTGGTTGTAAAACTTGTATTGTACCTATTCCTCACCCTAATTGGCCTGTGCTTTTTTGACAAACTGATCTGTGTTGAACCTTGGGATCAAAGTCCTCATATGAACTTCAAAACCTTGCAGAAATTAAAGTAGCAAAACCTATCACTGTTCTTAGTCCTCACTTTTTTTTAAATAATTTTTTTAGTCATAGATGGACATTATACCTTTATTTTATTTATTTATTTTTATGTGATGCTGAGGATTGAACCTAGTGCCTCACATGTGCTAGGCAAGGGCTCTGCTGCTGAGTTATGGCCCCAACCCCTCACTTTTTTAATGGAGAATAAAATACTTTAATTATGTTTTAGTGCAGATGAAACATCACCTGAAGACAGATCTATAATACAGTTTCTAAAATATTTATTTGATAAAATAAGGTCAATTTAATAAATATAAACTCAATCAATGTTAACAAGCTCCTAATGGAAAATATACAAATCTTTGAAGTAAGACATTAATCTGGTAACTACAATGGAAACGGTGGTCAGAGAACCCCAGAGGACTGGCCCTCTCCTTTCCTAGGCCAGCCCTACACTGGGCACTGCAGAAGAGTGCTAGCCCAACACCTGATTCTGGCTTAGATGAACTTGCTGAGCCTGAAACCTTGATTTGGTAATTTTTTAAAAAGTAGTTTTTAGTTGTCGGTGGACACAATACCTTTATTTTATTTTTATGTGGTGTTGAGGCTTGAACCCAGGGCCTAACACGTGCTCGGTGCACGCTCTACCACTGAGCCCCAGCCCCAGCCCCTGGTCATCTTTTTAAACCTACAGTTACCATCATCTATTTTCTGGAGTACCTCTCACACTTGGAACTGAGTACAACTGCCCCTACTAGGGGCAGGGGGTTTTCAGGGAAGAAGATCTGAGATGGAATTTAGCATGCAGGACCTTCATCATGGAGTCTCATGGATTAGCACCTGTGCGAAAAGGGAAACATGTAAGAGGTCTCAGTAACCCAAGAACTCTGAAGTTGAGTTGTTTCCAACTGAATTGTCTCCAGTTGAAGTAACAGGGCATGACAGCTTACTGGTGTTGAGCATCTTTTGATGGGCTTATGGGCCATTTGTTTATCATCTTTGGAAAAATTTCTGTTTAGATTCTTTGTCCTGTTTCCTGTCCCCCTCCCTGCCCCCAAGTACTGGGGAATTGAACCCAGGGCCTTGTTCATGCTAGGCAAGTGCTTTATCACTAAACTACATCTCCAGTCCTCCTTTGGCCACTTTAAAGTTGGGATAGTGATCTTTTTCATTGTTGATTTTCTTTACATATTCTGGATAAATGTCTCCTTTATCAAATATATGATTTGCAAATATTTTCTCCCATTTCTGGGTTGTCCTTTCACTTTTTTGTAGCATTGTTTGAAGTACAAATATTTTAATTTTGATGAAGTCCAGTTTATTTTTTCTTTGGTTGCTTGTGTTTTGGATTGTCATATCTAAGAAACCAATGTATAATTCAAAGTCACAGCTGTATTTTCTTCTAATATCTTAAAGTTGTCAGTTTTATATTTGAGACTTTGAATTTTGAGCAGCCTTCTGTATATGAGTTACAAATAACAATTCAACTCAGGCAACAGCCTATCTGGTACAGCACTTGACCTCCCTGAGCAATCAGTGAAGTCCTCTGAAAGCTTCAAGAGGAAGGATCTCTATCAGAATCCTTGTTGTGTCTTCTGGCTAGAAAGATCAGCACACCAGCACTACCACTCTCGGCAGTTTGCTAGAGTCCATTTGACATCCTGAGTATGGTATGCAGTGATTGGTAGTCCTGTCTGCATCCTAACACCCTCCTGCACATGAGAACTATACCATCTTCCTGGGCCAAGAACAGGGTTTTTGGGGGGGGTGTAGGCATTGGTACTGGAGATCTTTTTATTTTATTGTTTTGAGACAGGTTCTCACTAAGTTGCTGAGACTAGCCTTGAACTTGTAATCCTCTTGCCTCAGCCTCCCATGTAGCTGGGGTTCCAGGCATGTGCCACCACATCCCACTAAGAACAGGTCTTCTAGGCTTAAGGGTTCACAATGCCCACTCCCCAGTGTTTGCACAGTTTACTGACCAGCCTGTCCCTAGGACTTTATTGTTTTTATTTATACATGACAGTAGAATGTATTTTGGCAGATAATACATACAGAGAGTATAACTTATTCTATTTAGGATCCCACTCTTGTGGGTGTATATGATGTGGAATTATGTCAATAGGGCCTTAAATATGCAATTCACTTCAGGTAAAATGTGAAGAAGAAATGGAAAAACTTTCAGAGAGATTAGATCAGATTTAGGGTTAACCTGATCAAATCTATTAGAGTTAAGCTTTAGAAGGTTATGGAAGCAGAAGAAAGGGAAAAGAAAAGCATTTAAAAGCTAAATCGACATGTTTTCAAGAAGTATTTTTGATTAAGTGTCCTGCCCAGACCTCAGCAGAAGAAATTAGATTCTGTGGTTGGGTAGTTGTGCATAAGTGGGCTTTAGACTGAAATCAAGGTGCAGTTTAAGGCAAATTGAATATTTTAAAGATCCAGGTCTGAGGTGTATATCAGCAGAAAGAATAAAAGCTAAACATCATTTTGTAAAGCTTAATGAAGTCAATTAGTTTATGATGGTTGAAGTTAAATTGTTCTGCAACTGTACTTCACATACTTTTATAATGTTTCTAACTTAAGGTTTCTCTTCAGGAAAACAAAATAGTTTCACTGCCTAATCAACTAATCAAGCATGCTGTTCTGGGAACTGATAACTGACAGAGTAAGCTTTAATTAGAATGCAGGAAACTTTCCATTAATTCTTTAGTGAAAAATGGTAATTTATGAGCAACAACATTCATTTATTCATTCAACAAATATTTATTGACTTTCTGTGAGACATCACAAAGTCTTGTCTAGTAAGGAAGCAGATAATAAAAGTCATTTTAAAATGGTGATAAGTGCCATGAAGCATAAAAAGGATAGCAGAGAGGTTCTGTTAAATAGAGGGCAGAGAAGGTGACAATGATTCTGATGCAATTATCAATATTGTTCAATAAAATTGTCAGTCATCAAGCACTTCTTTGGTGCCCACCAAAATACAGCATTACCAAATAGCAATATTTGAGTACCTCTAGCACCAGGAAAAATTTCACTTATTCTTACAACAAATTTGAGATGGGTATTATTGATATACATATTGTATATTATATATGGTAACTCATTGTTAACATTTACAAGAGATGAAACAGAGCCTTAAAGGGGTTGTTTCAGTTATCTATTGTTACGTAATGAAACGTCTCAAAACTTACTGACTTAAAACAACAGCAATTAATTATTTGTTTATGATTCTGCAACGTGGTCGACACTTGGTGGGAGCAGCTCGTTGGCTCACATGGCATCAGTTGGAGTGGCTTGACTGGCACAGAAGAATTTAGTTCCAAGATGGCCTCACCCAGATTGGCACTGGTTGTCAACTGGAATCTCAGCTAGGACTGTTGGATGTTGGCCTTTCTTTTCTATTTCCCCCCACCCCTCCTCCTCCTCCTCCTCCTCCTTCTCCTCCTCCTTCCTCCTCCTACTTCCCTCCTCCTCCTTCTTCTTCTATTGTTGTTGTTGTTGCAGTACAGGGAATTGAATCTAGGGGTGTTCTACCACTGAGCTACATCCCCAGCCCTTTTGATTTTTGAATTTTGAGATGGGGTCTCTCTAAATTGCCAAGGCTGACCTTGAACTTGTGATCCTCCTGCCTTGCTTCCCAAGTCTCTGGGATTACAGGTGTATGTCACCATGCCTGACCAGATTTGCTTTCTTAGTTTAGCAATATGCATTTAGGTTTTTGCCATGTCTTTATGTTGTTTCATTGTTTATTTCTTTTTATCACTAAATAATATTTTATTACACAGATATACCAGTTTATATCTATTTATCTATTGAGGGACATCTTGGTTGCTTTCAGTTTTTAACAATTATGAATAAAAGCTGCTATAAACATTTGTTGCAAGTTTTTGTGTAAACATACTCATTTAGATAAATACCTAAGGGTATGATTGTTTGATCACATGGTAGTAGACGGTGTGTACCTTTGTAAGGAACTGCCAAACTGTCTGCCAAAGAGCCTAGACTGTTCTCCAGCAATAATGAAAGTCTCTATTGCTCTGCATCCTCTCTGGTATCTGGTCTTGCTAGTTTTTTGGGTATAAACTATAATAATAGGTGTGTAGTAGTATCTCATTATTTTAACTTTCAAATTCCTAATGACATGTGAAGTTAAATATATAAACATATGCTA
Source organism: Sciurus carolinensis (assembly GCF_902686445.1). NCBI lineage: Eukaryota > Metazoa > Chordata > Mammalia > Rodentia > Sciuridae > Sciurus > Sciurus carolinensis. The sequence continues at coordinate 129,627,776 of NC_062213.1, read as the reverse complement.
TTTACCACATATATATATTCAGTGAGGTATTTATACAGCTCTTTTGCATCTTTTTTTTTTTTTTTGAAGTACTGGGGATTCAGCTAAATGTCTTATGCATGCTAGGCAAGCACTCTACCACTGAGCTATCCCCCCAGTCCTGTACCTTTCTGAAGTGGGTTTCTTCTTTTTTCTTTTTTATTTTTTGGGTTGTTTCTTATTGTTGAACTTTAGGAGTTCTTTGTATATTTTGGATACAAGTTCTTCACCAGATATATGATTTGCAAATATTTTCCCCAGACCATGTCTTGCCTTTTTAGTTTCATAACAGTGTCTCTAGCAAAACAGAAGTTTTAGATCTTAATGAACTCCAACTTATTCATATTTTTATTTATGTATTGTGGTTTGGGTATTTAAAAGCTCATTGTTAACCCCAAATCACATAGATTTTCTCCTTTATTTATCTTGTTCTGTAAGTTTTGTAGTTTTTTTTATGTTATATGTCTGTCTACATTCACTAGTATTTGTTAAATAAATTAATGAACAATAATGGCTCAGGAAATGAAACTGAAAAGCTTGGTTGAGAAGAAAATTATTGGTTCTATAGATTTTGAAGGCACTAGAATATATTTAAAATTAAAACCTATTGGGAACTCAGCCTGTGAACCAAGTTGCCTTAAGAAATAGTTGAGACAGGCAGTTGATCAGAAGGGCATGAGTCAGAGTATAACAATGGGTGGGAAGAGAGACACAAAGATCTAGTTCATTGAGCAGTCAGTCCAGTACCCTGGAGAGCTCCCCAGAGAGCCCTTGTTTTGACAGCCTGAGAGATTTCAAATGCCCCAGCTGACAGCACTCAAGCCCTCTCCTGATCCCATAAGACCAGAAACCTTCATAATTGTACTGTATGTGTTTTAAATAACTATTTTAAAATATCACATCAGTATAAACCAGAGGGAATAGGAACACATAAAAAAAGAAAATCCCATCACATAAAGAAAACCGTTAATTGCATTCATTATTAACTGATAAAATGGTGAAAGGAGATTCATAAATGAACCTTACTTATTTTTTCCTGTCTTCCTTTAACATACTCCTTCAAATGCTCCAACTTAATGTGCATATTCTGGGTAATTAAATTTTCATACCTAATGTTATGTAATTAAGTAAATTCTTCAGTTATAATTAGTATTTGTGCCAAACCTTTGTCCATGGTATAAGAGAGACAGGGAGGAGAAGTAATCAATAAAGTTGGATTGGAGTACCAAGACTTGAGTAGATGTGTAGTTTTCCATCTAACACTGGCCCTCTGGATCTCTGAATGCAGTGCAGTCACCATGGCCTCTTTATTTGTACTGTTTCCCATCTTGAATTCAATTTCTGCACTGTGCAGAGAGATATTTCTAAAGGAAGGATCTATTTTAAAGTTGCTTATGGTTCTCCTACTTTTACAAAGGTTAGTGGTTAAAAGATAGTCTCCAAAATGAAACAAATCTAGATTCAAATCTGTACTTACTATTGTGTGAAGCCAGACAATTTGTTTATCTTCTCTGTGTCTCAGTTGCTTTATCTGTAAACTAGGAATCAATGATATCTTCTTGGGGCTGTGACAATAGCTCAGTGGCAGAACACTTGCCTAGCATGTGTGAGGCACTGGGTTCAATCCAAAAAATAAACAAATAAAATAATGGCATGCTGTCCATCTACAAGTACATTTTTAAAAAAAAATTATATCTTCTTCACAGTGTTTTTGGGAAAATCAAATAAAATGACACATGTAAAGAGCTCTCTATACAGCAGTGCAGGGTTAACATTCAATAAAGGCTATCGTTGTTGTTGTTAAATTATTATCATTAGGGAAGTTCAAATTTTATTGCATATTAGTAGACTAAAATATTTTAGCAATTCAGAATGGCAACCCCCTCTTTGGATAAGCATTCTTTCTTCAACTCTTTAAATATTTGCTTCTTGTGATGAGAGTTAATAAAAGAATTTAGTTCTCCAGCTGTAGGGATGGTATTGACACAACTTTTTAAAAATTATTTTTTTTAGTTGTAGATGGACCTGATACCTTTATTTTGTGTATTTATTTTTATGCAGTGCTGAGGATCAAACCCAGTGTCTCACACATGCTAGGTGAGCACTCTACCATTGAACCACAACCCCAGCCCCTTGACACAACTTTTGTTGAACATGCTATCTCATTTTCTTGGCTATAAGATTTGATCCAATAGGCAGAATTAATATTATCAAAATGGCCATACTTCCAAAGGCACTATACAGATTTAACCCAATTCCAATTAAAATCCCAATGACATTTCTCATAGAAATAGAGAAAGAAATTATGAAATTTATCTGGAAGAACAAAAGACCCAGAATAGCCAAAGCAATCCTGAGCAGGAAGAATGATGCAGGAGGTATCACTATATCAGATCTTAAATTCTATTATAGAGCAATAGTAATAAAAACAGCATGGTATTGGCACCAAAATAGACAGGTAGATCAACGGTTTAGGATAGAAGACACAGACATACCCACATAAGTACAGTTATCTCATATTAGACAAATGTGCCAAAAACTTACAATGGAGAAAAGATAACTTCTTCAACAAATGGTGCTGGTAAAACTGGAAATCCATATGCAGTAAAATGAAATTAAATCCCTATCTCTCACCCTGTACAAAACTCAACTCAAAATGAATCAAGGATATAGGAATTAGACCTGAGACCCTGCACCTAATAGAAGAAAAAGTAGGCCCAGATCTTTATCCCATTGGCTTAGGACCAGACTTCCTTAACAACACCCCGATAGCACAAGAAATAAAAGCAAGAATCAATAAATGGGATAGATTCAAACTAAAAAGGTTTTTCTCAGCAAAGGAAACAATAATGTGAAAAGAGAGCCTACAGAGTGGGAGAAAATCTTTTCCACACATACTTCAGACAGAGCACTCATCTCCAAAGTTTATAAAGAACTTAAAAAACTTTACACCCAAAATAAAAAGAACTCAATTAGTAAATGGGCTAAGGAAATGGGCAGATACTTCATAGAAGATATACAGGTGATCAATAAATATATGAAGAAGTGCTCATCATCCCTAGTAATTAGAGAAATGCAAATTAAAACCACCCTTAGGACTGGGGATATAGCTCAGTTGGTAGAGTGTTTACAAGGCCCTGGGTTCAATCCCCAGTACCGCAAAAATAAATAAATAAATAAATAAAACCACCCTAAGATTTCATCTAACTTCAATTAGAATGGCTATTATGAAGAACACAGCAATAATAAGTGCTGGCATGGATGTGTGGAAAGAGGCACACTCATACATTGCTGATGGAGTTGCAAATTGGTACAGTCACTTTTTTTTGTTTGTTTTTATTTTTTTGCAGTGCTGGGGATTGAACCCAGGGCCTTGTGCTTGCAAGGCAAGCACTTTACCGACTGAGCTATCTCCCCAGCCCAGTACTCTTGAAAGCAGTATGGAGATTCCTCAGAAAACTTGGAATGGACCCACCATTTGATTCAGCTATCCTACTCCTCGGTTTATACCCAAAGGACTTAAAATCAGCATACTACAGTGATGCTGTATGCTATGAACATCAATGTTCATAGCAACTCAATTCACAATACCTAGATTGTGAAATCAACAGAGATGCCCTTCAATTGACGAGTGGATAAACTGTGGTATATGTACACAATGGAATATTATTCAGCCATAAAGAAGAATAAAATTATGGCATTTGCTGGTAAATGGATAAGTTGGAAAATATCATGCTAAGTGAAATAGGCCAAACCCAAAAAACCAAAGGTTGAATGTTTTCTCTGATACAAGGATGACAATACATAATGGGGGGGATGGAGCAGTGGGGGAAGAGAAGAATGAAGGAACTTTGGATGGTGTAGAGGAAAATGGGGCGGGAGGGGGTGGGGGAAGGAAAGATAGTAGAATGAAACAGTATTACCGTATGTATATGTATGATTACATGAATGGTGTGAATCTACATTGTGCACAACCATAGAAATGAAAAGTTGTACCCCATTTGTGTACAGTGAATCAAAATGCAGTCAGTAAATTTAAAAAAATTTTAATAAAAAAGAAATACTAAACATATCACTTAATTATTCTCCAAATAAATTTTAGAGCTTCATACTGCATCATGATTTGTTTCTGAGCTCCTATTTTTGGATATTTGATTTGTCTCCATTTTTCATTTGTAAAAATAAAATGCCAAGGAACCTCCTTATTAAAAAAAAAAAAAAAAAGATCTGATCCACGTTGCCAAGTTGGGCAAGTGAGCCAAGCCTAACCCATAAAACTTACCTGGGAGTTTTTGGCTAGAACTCTCAGAAGGGTGAAGTGGGGAAAGGAGGTGCCTGGGACATTTTCCTTTCCTTAACTTATTCCTATAGCAAAACTGGAGCCTTGCTGAAAGCTAACCTTCTCACCAGAGAGGGCTATCTGCAGGAGAGAATGAAAACACCATTCAGAAAGGAACAAAAATAACAGTGGCGGGAGGAAATGAATCTTCCTGTGGATGATACTGAGGAGGTGTTGTTTAAGTCTTTCTTTCCACTACCATCGTATTTAAGCCAGAGTCTCCTGAAGAGCCAGAACAGCTACAGAAGCTCTTCATCGGAGGTTTGAGCTTTGAAACAATCCACGAGAGTCAATTGGATGAAGAGGCATTGTGAGAAAAGGGTAATGAGAGAGCCAAACACCAAGTGCTTCAAGGGCTTTGGGTTTTCCACTGTGGAGGAGATGGATGTACCCATGAATGCCGGGTGGGTGGAAGTGTTGTGCAACCAAAGAGAGCTGTCTCAAGAGAAGATTCTCAGAAACCGGGTGCCTGCTTAACTGTTAAAAAGATTTTTGTTGGTGGCATTAAAAAGGATGCTGGAGTACTTCACCTAAGAGATTATTTTTGAACAGTATGGAAAAATGGAAATGATTGAAACCATGACTGAGAGAATGGCAAGAAGAGAGGTTTTGGTTTTTTAAGATTACCCATGACTCCATGGATGAGATTATCATTCAGAAATACCATCTAGAGCTGGGCACAGTGGTAAACCCTGTAATCCCAGGGTGTTGGGAGGCTTAGGCAGAAAGATTGTGAGTTAAAAGTCAGCCTCAGTAACTTAGTAACACCCTATCTCAGAATAAAAAATAAAAAAGGGTTGAGGATGTGGCTTAATGGTTAAGTGCCCTTGGGTACCCCCCCCCCTACACACACACAGAAAAGAAAAAAAAAAGAAAGAAAAGAAATACCACCTAGTGAAGGCCACAACTATGAAGTAAAAAAAACCCTATTGAAGCAGGAGATGGCTAGTGCTTCATCCAGTCAAATAGGTTGAAGTGGAGATGGTTTTGGTGGCAATGACAACCTTGGTCATGGAGCTGTTATGGTAGTTTGGTGGCATCTGTGGTAGTGGTAGATGTGGTGGCAGCTGGGATGGCTAAAATTAATTTGGTAATGATGAAAGCAATTTTGGTGGTGGTGAAATCTAGAATTATTTTGGCAATTATAACAATCAATCTTCAAATTTTGGACACACGAATGAAAGAAACTTTGGAGGCAGAAACTCTGGCCCCCATGGTGGTGGAGGCCAGTACTTTGCCAAACCATGAAAGCAAAGTGGCTGTGGTGGTTCCAGCAGAAGCAATAGCTATAGAAGTGGCAAAGACTTTAATTACTGTCAGGAAACAAACCTTAGCAGGAGAAGAGAACAGAGAAGTTGCAGGTTTCAATAGATTTCTAAGCTCAGTCAAGCACAGCAGTGGCCAGACCTAGCTGCAACAAAGAAGACATATTTTAGACAATGTTTATGTGTATGAGCAAAAAAGTTCAGGACTGTATTTATGACTAATTGTGTAAAAGGTTATTTTAGTTTCTGTTCTGCAGAAAGTGTAAAACATTCAAAGGGTTTTTGTATGAATTTTTTCTTGCACCCATGCTGTTGATCACTAATGTAACAGTCTAAGCATGACACTGTTTAAATGTGCAGAGAGACAGAGAGACAGAGAGAGAGAGAGAGAGAGAAAGAGAGAGAGAGAGAGAGAGAGGATCTTGACATGTTTCCAGTCTCTATTTCCAAGGCAGAGTTGCTGCCCTTCTGAGGCTTGTTTCAGATGGCAGTCATAGCTCTTGTCATGTGAGTCTCTTACAATAATACCCAACCATCTTTCTATCCTTGTTTTTATCCTTCATGCTAGGTTTACTGAATTTGTTCTCATTCCTAGGATACTTCACACCTTTATACATTTGTATTGCATTTTAATTACTTATTAATGTCATCTTCAGACTCTGTACTTCAGCCCCTTTTGGATACGTATTTTTAATGCTTGAATTCATTCTTGACAGTGTGTAGCTCAGTTCCTCATGTATAGAACACATTTAACTTTGTTAAACAAATGAATATTCATATAAAATTTGTGTCAAGGCAACACTGCAATCCATGCTGTGTGCCAGATGAGTTTCCAAGGACAGGGGTGTAGAGAAACATAATGCCCTCCTACCCTGCAGGAGCTTGCAGTTGACTCCAGAGAATCAGACACGTAATAAGTCCTATAAAACAAAAAACAAAATAAAAGGAAGCATTTACATATATCATCTCATTAATTTGCACAATGAAGCTTTAATAACCTTTTTATTTTTCTTTTTGCAGCGCTGGGATCAAAACCAGGGGTTTCATACGTACTAGGTAAATGCTCTACCATTAAAGTATACCCATGTCCCTTTTTCTTCCTTCCTTTCTTTTTTTCTTTCTTTCTTACAGACTGCATTTTGATTCATTGTACACAAATGGGGTACATCATTTTGTTTCCATGGTTGTACACGATGTAGATTCATACCATTAGTGTAATCATACATAATGATGTCTGTCTCATTCCATGATTTTTCATACCCCCCTCATTTCCTTCTACATAATCTAAAGTTTCTCCATTCTTCTCTCACTCCCCACTCTCCCATCTCCATTATATATCATCATCCACTTATCAGGGAAAACAATTGACCTTTGGTTTTTTGGGATTGACTTATTTCGCTTAGCATGATATTCTCCAACTCCATCCATTTACCTGCAAATGCCATAATATTATTCTTCTTTATGGCTGAATAATATTCCATTGTGTATATATACCACAGTTTCTTTATCCATTCCTCTGTTGAAGGGCATCCACGTTGGTTCCACAATCTAGCTATTGTGAATTGTGCTGCTATAAACAATGATGTGACTGCATTACTGTAGTATGCTGATTTTAAGTCCTTTGGGTATAAACCGAGGAGTGGGATAATCCATGGTCCTTTTTAAATTTTGAGAGAGGGTCTCTCTAAATTGCTGAGGTTGGATTGGAACTTCAATCCTCCTGCCTCAGCCATGAGTACTTGAGATTATATGTGTGTGCACTGTGCCCTGTGGTGATGATGATATTCTTATCCTCCCCACTGAGTCCACAAAGCAGCTCAGGCCATGAGAATTTAGGAAATTTGCCTAAGATCATTCAGTTAATAAAGTGACAGAGACTGGCCAGCAGCTGGGGCTTTTCTCCTCCAGGTCCTGCTTCTGTTTCTCTGCCTCTTACCTCATGCCTTGCCCACATCTTTGAATGGTCAGTGGACAATTGAGCAGTGTGATGCAAATGATAGGTTTATCTTTCTTACTATTCTACTCCCTCATATTGATGATTTTTAAAAAACACTTCACTTATTTATTTTTAAATGTTGATAGACCTTTATTCATTCATCTTTATGTGATGCTGAGAATCGAAGCCAGTGCCTCACACACTCTAGGCAACCACTCTACCTCTGAGCCGCAACCCCAGCCCTGATAATTTAGTCTTCAAAACCTGTGTCGTAAGCAGGGTATATAAAAATTGGAACTGGAATCTAGCTCTTGTGACTTTTTTCTTTTTTTTTTCTTTGTGGTTCTAGGCATCAAACCCAGAGCCTCACGCACACTAGGCAATTGCTATACCAACAGAGCTGCACCCCCAACCCCAAGTGATTGGTTTTGACTACACACATATTTTTCAATCATGCACCCTGAATTTTCAACTACTGAGATCGCACTAATATCACTTGATGGCAGCACATGCAAATTCTCCTGGGTTTGAGGTAGGGAGAAGATGATTTGGCAAGCCCAAAATTACCAGGTAACAATAGTCACAATTTAATTTTTGAGTTCCTGAAAGTTTATGCCATGCAACATGAAAATAGATGATATGAAGTCTAATTTTACATTCATTTAGATTCATCTGTATAGTTTCAGTGATTTTTATAGTTAAGAATTATTCTCTATAGATATTGAGACTTAAGGCAGGGAGACTGAAGAGTATTCTGAATAATAACAACAATAATCCCTTTTTGACCAGCTTCATGGAGGTACAAATTGGCACCCTCTAGCTTTATACCCATAATATGCACTCTTGCCTCCTACCCAGGAGTTTCAATGTTGACTTTGGGGTATGAGACATCGTAAAAAACCATAGTACCTATGCATACAATTTAAAAATGCAAGAAAGAGAGGATTTATACTTTGTAGACAGAACTACTGACCACTGAGAAATGGGCCTGTGATAAATTTTCCCTTCTTCCCCCAGTGGGCTGAGAGCCACCTTCATCTCCATGCCGGTTTTGCTTCAGCTTTCAGTGTCTTTATTCTCTAGCTTCACTGCTTTTCAGCTGCCACAGGAGCCCCCTCTGCCATTGTTTCTTAAGCCTCAGCTTTCACCTCTTTGCTCCTGCCTCACCTTCTTCTTTACCACCTTCCCATCTCACCCTTCTCCTTACCCCCTACTCTGGCACCAAAGAGAGGTATTATTTTCTCTTTGTATTTATGTATTTATTTTCGAACTGAAGAGACTTTATTTCAGCATGGAAGATCTGGAGAGGCCAGTTTGACATGGAGCACTTTCCTGCCCACAGCTCTGGCAGGAGTGCAATGTTCATTTAACTGAGGGCTTCAAGATTTTGCCATGGTAGATTCCCCAAGAGCGGGTTTACCTGAGTCCCAGTGGCTGACAGCAGACACTTAAGACATCAGTGAGTCTCAATTATTATGCAAGCAAGTGGTTAGATTGGGTTACACAGCATGGAAGTCTCTTCTTGCCTTAGAATTGAGTGATTTTTTTCTCTTGGGGATGACACAAAAAGAAGCACAAAACTCTAGAAGATGCCTTACATCAGGGCATACAGACTGTTCCCATGAATCAGACTGAGTCACACGGGGGTGCCTGCATACCTGTGTGACAGCCCACACTCACCCTCACCAAGTTTAATGTTTCCAAGTCCCAGGTGCTAGAGGGTGCAACTTAAGAATAGACCGATCACCACTGAGAAGTACAAATTTGAGAGTCTTTATTAGCCGGCCAGCTGACTGTCTCACACAATGCCCAAAAATGACTATTGGGAGAATAGCCCCAACCATAGGGCTGTAGGGGTTTTTATATCATAAGTCACTACATCAATCATAAGTGTCTACTGCTATAATTTAAAATTACAAACTAACATCATGAGATCTAAAATCATTAGCAGAAGGGGGAAGTAGGTCAAAATGATCTTACTTAGGTACAAATTAAAGAATAGTGGGGTTGGGTTGAGGCTCAGTTGTACAGCGTTCATCTAGCATGTGTGAGGCCCTGGATTCGAGCCTCTGCACCACATAAAAATAATAATAATAAAATAAAGGCATTGTGTTCACCTACAACTAAAACAAAATATTAAAAAAAAAAAAGAATGGTTACTAACATCTAGACAATCACTGTTGACATCACTGTTGACATGGTACATTGTTTAGGAAAAATAGGAATCGAAAAGAGAACAATTTTTCATTATACAAGAATTGCCATTTTGTGTTGCCAAACATGTCATGCTAAGTAACTGTTGATGGGTACAGAGGCAGAGTGTTCCCTTAGGAGAAGTATTTCCTACATAACATGGAGTCTCAGGGTAAAATGGAGTCTGTTTAGTCATTTCCCATGTAGCCTGGTCTATAACATTTCCATGGAGTCAAACATGTCAACCTGTCACACCAGGGAGCCAACCAGTGCTGGCACTTGTCCTCTCACACTTAAGTCAGGCACCCAGGGCTGGAGACCCCCAGGGTTCAGTCCTAGGACAAGAGCCACATCTGCTTCAAGGACCAATTTGCTCCTTTCGACACTGGGATTTAAGATGGAACATGGTGTTTAGAACTAGTTTTCTTCCACTTAATTTATGTGTACATGTCATTAAAAGCTATTCAAAACGCTTAAAAATACACTAGATAAAAACTGAGAATAAGAGCACAGGCTTTAGGAGCGTGGTGTTCTGAACTACCAAAACAGTCCACATGCAGTCTATTTCACATTCACTTTGGAGTCAACATGAGTCTACATAGTTTGAGAATATCCTAAGCTTAAGATACAATATCTTGTTGACATACGTTGAGAAAGTTAAGACATAAATAGTAGACTTAAAATATGGAAAATTATGTTAATTTTTTAGTGAGATAATTCTGGGAGATTTATATTCAATGAAAAAATATGTAATATTTCGGATTATTTCACCCCCTGCATCTTCTCCCTCTTGAAAATGGCAGTGAAAAACCACTCAAAGACTAGAGAAACAACGAAGAGTCAACTGGGTCTTGTGCAGATTTTAACCAAATCTTTAGGTAAAGATGGTCAGAACTCAAGTTTATTCAATTTTGATTGAAGTGCAAAATGTTTATTATTGTCACTTTTTTTTCTACTTTATAAAGAAAAAAGATTTATTTAGCTCATAATCCTGAAGGTTCAAGGGCAGAACACTGGAATCAGTTGAGCTCTGGTAAGGATCTCATTGTGAGAGAAATTTCACCAGACAGAAAGCCAGAAAGCAGCAAGAGACTAGTAACAACCTCCCTCTATGCTCTACCTCTTAAAGGTCCACCACCTCCCAACATTGCCACCCTTGAGGACCAAGCTCCCAAAACACGAATCCTTGGGAGACAAATTTAAAACTGCAATTGTTAGAGTGATATAGTCTGTTATTATGTCACTCAGTAAATAAGTTGTCATAATGGTTACAGACAGGAATAAAATTAACATTACCCAAAGCTTCTTCAACAATAAATCTTGATGACATGTTTCAAAGTTGACCCTTCATACGTCCTCTTCCTTGATAGAATTAACAGTTAATACTATCTTAATTGCTTGCTACATGAACAGCCCCCCTAGGTGTGAGTCTGGATTTTAAAGTCTTTGCATGCCTTTCTCACAGTTCTGCCACAGTGAGAGCCTGCAAATGACAGGACAAGCGCTGCCCTGGCTGATTGCTCATGCTAGGTATTATTGTCCCTTTTCACCTGAACCAGGGAGAAAGCTTCGAGAAGTGTATTCACAACAAGATTTGACAGATAAGCCTAGAAATGCCACAGGGCAGCAAGCATTCCTAAAGATTTATCATTGGGAGATATCAAACACATTCTTTAAAATAAAAAATCAGAAAACATATTTTAAATTATGAAGAATGTGGTAGGCTTTAAATGTAGATGCACTGTTGCAGATTTTCATGATATTAAAAAGATTCACATACTTTCACTATATACTGTGCATAAATTTTTCTTTTCTTCTGTAGATTTCTCCATATATAATCAGCCCCAAAATTCAGTTTGCAGTTTCCAGAGGAGTCCAGCAATGAGGAAGTGAATCCTTCTTTCTGCCTGCTTTTTACACAAAGGGATCCTCTCACTTCTTCCCTGTTCCCTTGGGAGGACATAGGTCATCCTCCTGTCCTTCTGGGCTAGTGTCTTCAGCCTACACAACACACCCCTGGCTGTGTACAGCAGCAGGTGTCTCCTCTGCAGTCACACAACTGGAATTTGTGTTCTATTCACATTTCACAGGTTTCTGAAGTCAGGAGTCAGTGCTGTTAACTGAGTCATATGGACTAATCTAGGATTTTCACCAATGCAGGCAAAATCTGACATTTCTAATGTTTGTTCTCTCTTAGAAAAAACTTCTGCAGCAGCTAAGCAGGGTTTGGCGGTGGTGTAGATCCAGGAGGAAGCTGCTCTGAACCCCTTTCCTTCAGGTTGTGAGGTGAGAAACGGTCCTCATAGGACTCCCCACGATCAGGAGTGGCCGTGGCAAGCCTGGCCACCAGCTGCAGGCTGTGCTCCAACCTGAGCTAGCCTGGGTGCTACAGGCTTCCTGCTGAGGCTCTTTCTCTTCAGTTAGTCTTCTGGAGGTGATGTTCTTTTTCTCTTTGCTGAGGAATTCCAGGGCCTTCAATACTCCAAAAGGCAACCTTTTGCTGTAGACATTATAGAAGACAAGCTGTGTTTCTCAAAGATCTCAGATACACCTTGGGCTGGATTGGAGTTGTGGTTCAGTGGCAGAGTGCTTGTCTAGCATGTGTGAGGCACTGGGTTCAAATCTCAGCACCACATACAAACAAATAAAATGAAGGCCTATTGTCAATTAAAAAAAATTAAACAAACAAAAAAAGATAAACCCTTGGCTCACCTCTTGCCTGGGGTACTACTCCTCCTACAGATCCTTCCGCCAATTTACTTCTTTCTCCTTCGGAAGATGAGTTATGGATCTCTGAGGACTTGACTGATGGGGGTGACTGGATGGTGCTGATTAATGAGTACTTTTTTTTTTTTTTTTTTTTTGGTCGTTTTAGATAAACAGCATGTCTTTATTTTATTTGCTTATTTTTGTATGCAATGCTAAGGATCGAACTCAATGCCTCACGTGTCCTATGCAAGAGCTCTGCCCCTGAGCTCCAGTCCCAGCCCATGAGTGCTGTTTTTAACACACAAGGATGTACAGGTAGCACTCTAATTCCATTAATAGTTCTTTCCACCTCCTGATTTTCCACAGAGATCATCCAAGGATGTGTGTAAACCAACAGCAAAGGATTCATCTGAACATGAAGAATCACGTGAAATGTTCAACAATGCTTCACACAGAGTTACCTGGATTCTCATGGGACTGGTCAGTCATCTGGGAAGAGGTAGGGGAAAGATTTTCCCTCTTCTCCTTCATCTCTTGTAATCTCTTCTCCATTGTGCTATGGTGATCACTAATTTTAGTTGTGGGATTATACATCAATGAGCCATGAGATTCAAATAAGAGGACAGGTATAGGTCATTATCTTGAGTTGTCTTTTGCTTTTGTAGCTCTTCAGTCATTTTCTCAAATTTCTTTTGAAGTCTTTTTTTCAATTTCTGGTGTTTCAGGAATAAAATCTTTGGGCTGTATACACTTATGCTTCCTCCTCATCAGGTGTGACAAGTACTCATTAGTGTTGGTGGCAGGGAATAGAGACTCCTCAATGCACTCTCTGGTTGTTCTGTACCTGGCCACACCATCCTCAGAGGGTCTCCTCTTACCAGTCACCCTCCTGGGCCTACAGCAGGGCCTCTGGTACTGCTGTTAATAGACTGTGTGACCACATCCTGGATTCTATCAGAATATACACCCAGGACATAAAAACCTTTTTCCACCCAGATCATGGATATGAGCTTTGCCCCTCTCTTCTGGGCTTTGTCGTAGTGCTCTGGTACCAATCTTTGAAAACAATGCGAGTTACTTGTTTGTTCAAAGTTTCTGAAACTTTTGCCCCCATATTCAGGAGTTGGTTTGTAAATGAATGTTTTTGAGTAATTTTCTGTCCCACTGAAGACTACACCATAAGGTAGGCCACATCTTTCAGGAAGGCGCACCCCCATGGCTCTGGGGCGGACGTGTCCTGCAGAGGATCGCGATCAGGGAACTGTCTTCGCTTTGTATTAAATCTCAACGTCCTTACTGTGTCAGGATCCCTGATATGCTTAGATGATGAAATTTTTTTCTTTTTCTTTTAACATATAAAAGTACTTTATTCTCAGGAGAGTCACTAGGCAAGAAATAGATTTTTCAAGCAAGAAGAAACTCAGATTATTTAGTCATCAAAGTCCTTTGCTTCATAAATGAAGAAATTGAGATTCGAGAGAAAAGATGCGCATGTTTACAAGGTGTTCCAGTTATCTATTTTATTTTAAAATTGCTTTAAAATTTTTATTACACCTAAACATTTTACGAGTTAGTAATTGGGGTATAAATCAGCTAGATGATTCTTTTCCATGTGGTGCTGATGAGGCCACTTGCTTATGCTTAGCAAGCAGATGACTGGAGAATTCAGAATCAGTTCATTCCTGCCTTACATCTTGGTATGGATGGCAGCAAAGGTATGCTCAGCTGAGACTCAAATGAAGTAGCTACATGTAACTTTCATCTTGTGATGCTCTCAGGATAACTGTACTTCAGAATTTCCAGAGACAGTGTTCCAAAAGACCCAAAGTAAAAGATGCCAGTTTATTAAGGTTTTGGTTGAGATAAGATCAATCAGGGAAAATGGGAATAAGAGGAGAAATATTCACTAAGTGTTAAATTAAATCAGAGGTGCTTTTTAGTATTGATTTTCACAAAACTCTGAATTTTTCATTAATTGGAATCAGAGTCTGAGTTATTGTGAAGTCCTGAGAGTGGAAATGGAAATTTTTCTGGATGATACTATTATTATTATTGTGGTACTAGATATCAAATTTGGGACCTAATGCTTGCTAGGCAAGTGCTCTACTATTGAGTTGTACCTCTAAACTCTTTGAAACACTATTAAGTTGTAAAATAACATTCCTCTCTGTTACTTTTATTTTATTTATTTACTTTTTAACCTTGACATTTATTTATTTTTGGCAGACTGGGAATTGAACTGAGGGCCTTTCACATGCTAGGCAAGCTTTCTACCACTAGGCTACATCCCCAACCCTTCTGTTATCTTTATTAACTTCTGTGTTTCTTCCTCCTGCTTATCTGTGGGCTATCCTAAGGGTCATTTCATCACTTGCTATTCTCCAGGTACTTGGTTTAAAAAAAAGCTTATTCATTCTCACTTTAAACATAAATAAATTATTAACATAAATTAAAACTAAGGTTAATTATTTTCAAATATATTTCTTTATTCTCTCACTTATCTGAACCTCAGGCCCTTTCTCCCAGTTCATTTGGAATAGTTCTCATTCCAAATAATACAGTCTTACTGTATCTCAGATTCTGAGTATTAAAAATAAAAATAGTATATCTAGAACAAAGCCATCATCTTCTGAAAGTAGCTTCCCCCATGCTCTCTCTCTTTTTCTACATCATCATTTTTAGTTTTACAGATTTAGAACTTTGACATCATCCTTGATGTTCCCTCTTCTTTTAATCATAAACCATGATTCTTGATCAGCTTCTATTATACTTCCTCTCTTTCCAAAGGTCTGTTGGATTCATGCCTTTTTGTTCATTCACAGTGCTGCTAGTCTTCCTCACCACATTGTGCTGGAGTAACAGTCCCATTTGCCTCTGTGCTCATCCTTACTCCTTCTAGTTCATAGTGAACAGTGCTCTCAACTAATTTTCCAGTAATGACTGCAGTATATTACCTGATTTCTAAAACAAATCTCTAAAGTTCATTCTTCCATTCAAATACAAATGTCTCTAACAGAGCCTTTTGTTTTGTTTTGTTTTTCCTTACTGGGGTAAATGCCAAGGAGTATAAGTGATGGACTGTATGGGAAAAGTATGTTCGCCCTTGTAAGAAACTGACAAACTGACTTTCAAAATGGTTATATTCCCAGTGTGATTCAGAAAACTGAGGCAGGAGAAATTCAAGTTTGAGGCCAGCCTGGGAAATTAAGTGAGACCCTCAGCAACTGAGCAAGATCCTATCTCAAAATAAAAAATTAAAAGGCCTAGAAATGTAGCTCAGTGGTTAAGTGGCCCTAGTTTCAATCCCTGGATGCCCACAATCCCCCAAAAAAGAATGTGTTTGGTTGAAAATAACAGAATAATGGTTATGATAGATTAAAAAGATAGGAATTTGGACTGGGGTTGTAGCTCAGTGGTAGAGCTCTTGACTAGCTAATGTGTGAGGCACTGGATTCAATCCTCAGCACCACATTAAAAAAATAAATAAAGGTATTGTGTCCATCTACAACCAAAACATATTTAAAAAGATAGGAATTTATTTGTTTTATAATTTTTTTGTTAATTATAAAATAACCTACATTTATTATATATATTTTATGTGCCAGGCATAGTTCTAGATGCTAACATGAATTACTAATATTATCTTTACAAGCCTATGATGTGGATATAATATTGTTATTAACCCTCATTAAAACAATGAGGAATAAAACATAAAGAAATTTAAGTAATTTGTCAATCCTTATGAAACAAAAAAGTTCAGGAATTTAGGATTAATACAATTTTCAAGGATGTTAAAAATGCTGGACTCTCCTATTTTCTACTTTACCATCATCAGTATGTGGCTTTTGTCCTCATGATCACAAGATAGCTGCTGTTACTCTAGGCAATACATTCATGTTTCAGGCATGGAAAAGGGGAAAGGATTATGAACAAAGAGAAAAAGCCTAGGTGGGTATACCAGTCAAAAGTATTTTTCTAGGTGTGGGGTTGTGCTCAGTGGTAGAGTGCTTGCCTGGCATGTGCTTAAACTGGGTTTAATCCTCGGCACCACATAAAAATAAATAAACAAAATAAAGATATCCATCTACAACTTAAAAAAAAGTATTTTTCTAAAACTCTACAGAGGAATCGTTCCTTCTCACTCTGTACAAATAGTGTGTATACACACATGGGCATTATATAAATCAATCAATTAATTAACCTGGAATTGTTTAATCTGTGGTCAGTTTTCATTGCAGGAAAGTTTAGTATTTTAGCTTTAGTATTTAACTTTTAGACTAAGTAAAGAAAGGTTCTGTCTGGGTAGAGAAGTTGTGAATGACGCTTGGGCATTAGGGTTTAGCATGATACTATTTCCTCATTGGCCATTTTGTAGACCGCATAATCAAGGTTGTGTTAGTTAGTTTTTCATCCCTGTGAACAAAATACCTGACAAAAACAACTGAGAGGAGGAAAGAATTATTTTGACTGACAGTTTCAGGGTTTTCAATCCAAGGTCAGCTCCAATTCAGAAGTATTCTGGTGAAACAAATGGCAGAGAAAAATCTCACCTCACGGCATCTAGGAAGCAGAGGGAGAGAGATGGGGGGAAGAGAAGAAGGAGGTGAGGTGGAGAAGAAGGGGCCAGGCAGAAGATAAACCTTCCAGGACCTGCCCTCAGTGACCTACTTCCTTTGACTATGTCCCACCTCCCAACAGTGCATTGATGAAGTCAGAGATCTCAGAATGCAATCATTGCCTAAAAGCCCCACCTCTCAACCTTGCTGCATTGAGGACCATGCTTTCAACAGATGAGCTTTTGGGGACATTGGAAATCTAACCCATTACAAAGGTGATATCTGTGCACTTCATATCTTAGGTGTCACTACTGGTAAGGGTATATGAAATCAATACTTATACACTGAAACATTGTCAATCAGTTCAACACTTTTAGAAAGCAATTGTTAGTACATATTTTGGGAGTTGTTAAGATTTGTTCTAATCTCTTAGGTTTCACTCAAGTTCAAGGTAATTAAATAGGAATTCCAGACTACAGGAGGTTTCAACTGACAAAGTAAAACTTAGAGGGCATTAAGAAGTTAGTATTTAGCCAGGTTCAGTGGCACATGGCTGTAATCCCAGCAATTTGTGAGGCTGAGGAAGAAGGACTGCAAGTTCAAGATCAGCTTAGCAAGATCCTGTCTCAAAATAAAAATGTAAAAGGGCTGGGGATGTGGCTCAGTGGTAGAGCACCCCTGGGTTCAATCCTCAGTACAACAACAACAACAAATTGGTACTGGAGGGAGGGAGGAGGGGAGAAAGAGGAAATACTGGGGAATGATATTGGTCAAATTACATTGTTATATTGTTTGCATGTATGAATATGCAGCAACAAATCCCACCATTACGTACAACTATAATGCACCAATAAAAAATATGGAAAGAAAAAACAGAAGCTGGCATTTGGATGGACTATTGAGATAGAAGAGTCAAGGTCTAAGGTGAGGGGACTGACAAAGGTATCATTAAGATGTGTGGATCATTAAGAACTGAGAGAGGCAAGATGATGTACAGATGAGCACCGTCATTTCAGAATCTGATCTGAGAAAAGAAGACACACACCAGGTCAAAGATACAGTTGCCTCAAAGGGCCTGCAAGAATGGAAATTGCCTTATAACCTAATAATTTTTTTATTAGTGCATGTTAACTATACAGAATAATGAGTTTCATTGTGCCTCAATCATAATTCAACCAATTCACTACCCATTACCTCACCTAATCCTCTCCTCTTCCTTCTCCCTGGTCTCCTTCCTTCACTCAAACCATCTCCTTTCTACTTTCATGACTTTACCTAATAATTCTATGAGTAGAAATTATCTCAGAGAAATGCCTTGAGTAATGAAAAATGTATGAAAATGAAAAGTATGAAGATATTTATTCCTCAAAGCATAACTTAATAGCACCACCTAATTACACAGAAACAAAAAGTTAAAAGAATGGAACATTTTATGAAATATTATATATACAATATAATTAGATTTTATATGATAAAAACATGAAAGGAAATAAAAATATAACAGTGATAATGAGATTTTGATTAAGATTCTTTTTACATTTTTTGAACATGGGACATTATGGTCACAATATACTGTGATTATGTTTAAAGTCTCAGGTACTCATCTTTAGAGAGACATCAAAAGAAATATCAAACATATTTTGATTCCTTAGATACTGTGGCTAGAGCTAAGAAGGCCATTTTTCTTCCATGTGAACTTCTATTTTTTTGGTACCAGGAATTGAACTCAGGGGCACTTCACCACTGAGCCTAGCCCTATTTTGTATTTTATTTAGAGACAGGATCTCACTGAGTTGCTTTTTGCTGAGGCTGGCTTTGAACTCAAGACCCTCCTGCCTCAGTCTCCCAAGCCCCTGGGATTAAGGCATGAGCCACTGTGCCCAGCTTTGTGTGAAAATTTGATCTCCAAGTACCTCTCCAGTTCTGTTTCTCTGGTTATGTAATGAAAGTAATTGTCAGCAAGGTACATTAGTGTACACCTCTAATCCCAGCAACCTGGAAGGCTGAGCAGGTGGATTACAAATTCAAGGCCAGTCTCAGCAATTTAGTGAGATCCTGTTTTTTTTTTTTTTTTTGTAAACAAATGGGATACATGTTGTTTCTCTGTTTGTACATGGAGTCAAGGCATACCATTTGTGTAATCACAAATTTACACAGGGTAATGTTATTTGATTCATTCTGTTATTTTTTTTCCTTCCCCCCACCCCTCCCACCCCTCTTTTCCCTCTATACAGTCCTTCTTTCCTCCATTCTTGCCACCCTCCTTAACCCTAACCCTAAACTAACCCTAACCCTAACGCTAACCCCTCCCACCCCCCATTACATGTCATCATCCGCTTATCGGCAAGATCATTCGTCCTTTGGTTTTTTGAGATTGGCTTATCTCACTTAGCATGATATTCTCCAATTTCATCCATTTGCCTGCAAATGCCATAATTTTATCATTCTTCATGGTGGAGTAATATTCCATTGTATATATATGCCACAGTTTCTTTATCCATTCATCAATTGAAGGACATCTAGGTTGGTTCCACAATCTGGTATTGTGAATTGAGCAGCTATGAACATTGATGTGACTGTATCTCTGTAGGATGCTGATTTTAAGTCCTTTGGGTATAGGCCAAGGAGTGGGATAGCTGGGTCAAATGGTGGTTCCATTCCAAGCTTTCTGAGGAATCTCCACACTGCTTTCCAGAGTGGCTGCACTAATTTGCAACCCCACCGGCAATGTATGAGTATACCTTTTTCCCCACATCCTCGCCAACACCTATTGTTGCTTGTGTTCTTGATAATCGCCATTCTAATTGGGGTGAGATGGAATCTTAGTGTAGTTTTGATTTGCATTTCTCTTATTACTAGAGATGTTGAACATTTTTTCATATGTCTGTTGATTACTTGTAGATCTTCTTCTGTGAAGTGTCTGTTCATTTCCTTAGTCCATTTGTTGATTGGGTTATTTGTATTCTTGGTGTAGAGTTTTTTGAGTTCTTTATATATTCTGGAAATTAGTGCTCTATCTGAAATATGTGTGGCAAAGATTTTCTCCCACTCTGTAGGATCTCTCTTCACATTACTGATAGTTTCCTTTGCTGAGAGAAAGCTTTTTAGTTTGAATCTATCCCAGTTGTTGATTCTTGCTTTTATTTCTTGTGCTATGGTAGTCTGTTTAAAAAGAAAATTAAAAAAAGAAAAAAAAAAAAAAGGCTGGGGATATAGCTCAGTGGTAAAACACCCTGGGTTCAACCTCCAGTAAAAAACAAAACAAAACAAAACAAAAAACAAGAAGTCAATCATGTAGCTGGTAGAATTGCTCATAATAAAAATAAGTATGGCCTACTCTGGAGAGGGAGGAATTATAAATGAACTATACATAGATGACAAAAGTTTTGGACTTTTCATGGTGATTCTTGTACTTGGCATGCTCTTGTGGAGAACCTGGAAGGTATCACTCTAGCACAAGAGGTTTTTAAGCCAGGGTGGTTCACACATAAGCCAAATATGAGGCTCATTCCCTTATACTTGAACTGTCACTTAATGAGTCATATAAGATAGATCCTGGACAGCTAGAATAATTTAAGAGTTATTCCTACAGAATAGTAATCTTTCAGTTTGCCATGACGACAAGCTGTGGTTCCTGTCATATATCCTGTTGAATAAATTGATGTTCAATGTGGAATCTGAGAGTTTTTTGAATGTGAATATTTAGTTGAATTTAAGAAGGTATCACAGTGAGCATTAAAGTTTTTACATTGTTTTTTCTGTTGTTTTCAGTTTAGTATGTTGAATAAAAATATAAACTTTCTGAGCATTCTGCCTCATTCCTGCATTTTCTAACTGTTTGAGTGAACTATTAAACTTTCTGCACTTCAGTTTTCTAATCTGAAACAGATAGTTCTATGTCTAAGAGTTGTTGTTAGGGTTAAATAAGTTAATATACTTAGAATAGGCCCTGTCATATTGTAAATACTCAATAACATTAATAATTTGTTATAAATCCATAAATTCTTCTAGATATATGCAAATATAGTACCTACTCATTCATCATTCATTTGGTTTATATAAACTTACATCTAGATAATAATTACTTATTCTGCATATTAGTCCGGATCCAAACAAGGAAGCAAAATCATAAAGTAAATTGAATACAAAAGTTTAATATAAGAAAATTTTAACTATAACAAGGGGTGGAAGTAATAAGGAATTCGTTAGTAAGAGAACTCTAATGAATGCAAGAATAGTAGACACTGAAGAAACCATTACCTCTATTGCCGATATAGAATGTCCAAGAAACCCCTCCCCCTACACCTTGATGAGATCCAGAATCTGATGGAGAAAGTAAAACTGAGACTCACTTAATGGCAGAGAAGTTGCTGAGGTGTTCCATCTGCAAAACTTGCTGAAAATGTGTCTTCTGGAACTTGCCATGCTCTTTAGTGTACCAGAAAAAGCTCTTCTTGAGGAAGCAACTCGTGGGAGACACTAAAACTGCCTGAGATGGGTAACAGGAAATTGCTGCTGGCCACTGTGCACTGCAGGAGCTAGGTGTTGGAGAAGGCCCTTGAGCTGCAGGATCCTAATGCCGGGGAAACTATCCATACTGTAGGAGCTGGCTCTAAGGAAGCTGCATGTGCTACAGGATCTGAATTCAGGAAGCTGTGCACACTGCAGGAGACTATTGAAAGCACACTGGAACCAGAAAGAAACCCCACTTTTATACTACATAGAATCTCTAGCACCTTCCTCTGACAAAGTTTCACATTCTGTCAGCTGGTGAAGAAAAAATATTTAGAGGGCCCCTATCCATTTTCACAAGAAAGTAATAAAGGGTGAATTTGGAGATGATAAGCAAACATTAAGTTTAAGTTTGTTATGTATACTTTTTACAATTAATTATGAAGGTTAGAAGCAGAGTTCGTGGTATATGTTTTCACTTGGTATATACTTTTCATTTGATATTATGGAAACATTTAATTTTTCTTTTGCCATTTCAGATTTATTTCCTTTTCAGACCTGTTATCCTTAAAGAAAAGGGAGACCATGTCCCTGAATGCTCCCTTCTGTTCTTAGAAACCTAGCTTAGTTAAGGGAACAATGAAAGTGTATCTGGTTGGAATGTCCAGAAATATATTATCTTGAAGAATTGTGGCCTTCTATCATGTATGCTTGAAATTATCACAAGTTAAAAAGTTACTTTCTTATATGCATGCTCGGACAGCTGCTCCTTGGGATGTTGATCATACAATGGGACGAAGCAAGCTAAGCTGATGTGCTTCTGTAACCCAACTTATAAAAACCCCTCCCTGTAGTAACTGACTTGGGTCAAAAGAGGGAAGTGCTTATCCAGATGGACACCCCAAGACAAAGTTCAGAGAGGCATGGGAGGCTCTACTTTCTGGAGAGGTACTGGAGACACTGCATGAAGCAGAAGTACACCTGTCCAACCCACACCACTGGACTTTCTGAAAAAGCATCTGCCAGCCTGTGGCCACTAGACCTCCTTGTATTTCTCAATAAACCCTATATCTCATATCCCATCTTCCATGTTGTCCTTGGTCTCTTGGCAACCTATCCTATTACCCTAGCACAAATGAGTGGTAAATGTGACACAGATCAATGAAATAAAATTCAAAAAGAACACAGAAAGTATTTCTTTGACCTTGCTGACTTATCTGGTTATTTGCATTTCTATCTGCACAATAACCAATGTCGAAGATCTTCTAGTCCTTTTCTACAAGAGATTAATAGCTAATAATTATGAGCTTGTAAGTTTATATAGTATTTTGTAACATTCCTCATGACATTTCAATGATAAAATTTGGGAATTCCTAATTTTTTAAATATTCTGCTCAAATTTTCATCTTTTTCAATGTTGGTTCTGATTATGATAGTTCAATACTATCACTGACTTCTGTTACTTATTAACATATCTAGATTGTATCAGTCAGAGTACACTAAAATATTCTGGGTGGTACACATTGTAGTGGCCTAACACAACAAAATTTATTTCTACAATTGAACATTCACATGCTAAAAGATTAATAAAGTCAGGCATAGTGGTGCACAGTTGTAATGCCAGCAATTTGGGAAGCTAAGGCAGAAGGATTGTAAGTTTGAAGTCAGTCTGGGCCATTTAGTGAAATCCTGTCTCAAAATTTTAAAAAAGGTCTGGGGATGTAGCTCAGTATAACTTCCCAGGGTTCAATCCCCAGTACTGCAAAACAAAGTTAAAAAGACTGTGAGAAAATACTCACAGATCCCATATCTGATAAAGGACTTCTATCCAAAATACATAAAAAAATTTTTAAACTTGATATAAGAAAACGAATATCACAGTTAAACAAATGGGCCAAAGGCCAGGCATGATGGTGCATGCCTGTAATACCAGTGACTCAGGAGGCTGAGGGTAGGAGGATCACAAATTCAAAGCCAGTTTCAACAATTTAGGGAGGCCCTAAGCAACTTGGTGAGACCCTGTCTGAAAATAAAAAATACAAAGGGCTGGGGTTGTGGCTCAGCGGTAGAGTGATTGCCTTGAAAGCGTGGGGCACTGGGTTCGATCCTCAGCACCACATAAATAAATAAATAAATAAATAAATAAAAGAAAGACATTGTCCATCTATAACTAAAAAAAAAAAAAAAAAAAAAAAGGTTGGGGATATAGCTGGGTGGTAAAGTGCCCCTGGGTTCAATCCCCAGTATAAAAAGAAAAAAAAAAAAAAAAAGTGAAACAAAAATTTACCAAGCAACTTAGCAACTCCATTTGTAGGAATGTCCTCAAGAAAAATAAAAAAGAAACCAAGTACCTACACAAAGACTTGCACATAAATGTTCATAGATTTATGTCTAATAGTACAGAATCAGAAATAATTCAACAATTCAAATGTCCTTCAACTGAATGAATAAACAAAAATGTGGTACATACAATGGAGTTCTAGTCAGCAATAAAAAGGAAAGAAGTACTAACTGGTAAAACATGAACAAACCTCAAAAACACGAGTGAAAGAATCCAGATGCAAAAGACTATATGAGTTAACTTATATGAAATTGCCAGAAAAGGCAAATTTATAGAAATAGCAGATTAGGGGTGGGAAAGAGGATTGACTGTGAACAGGCATAATGAATTTGGAGATGTGGGATGTAAATGTTCTAAAACTGAATTGTGGTAATTATTGTAAAACACTAGTCACTGTTTATTGTAGTCATTAAGGGATCTAAAGTGATAGACATTCTTTCTCAACAATATTTCATTATAATTCAATATTTTAACCAGTACCATTTAATAATTTAAATACCTCAGTCATACATTTTCAGTTTCTCTGAGTAATAGTCCTTAGTTTTACATCTCTCTTTAGCCTCACTGTATCTTCTACCTTTCAAGTTTCACTTTATCTCAATTTTATTTTGACATAATTTCTCATAAATTTGTCTTCAATGCTACTCCTACATTGGTTAGAGAAAAATTTTTGACTTAAGCAGATACAAACCTAGCATGATGGTGCACTCCTGTAATCCCAGTGAGTCAGGAGGCTGAGGTATGAGGATCACAGGTTCAAGGCCAATCTCAGCAATTTAGCGAGACCATGTCTCAAAATAAAAAATAAAAAAGGATGGGAGATATAGCTCAGAGGTGAAGTCTCCATGAATTCAATTCTCAGAACCAAAAAAATAAAAAATAAAGATATTTCACAAACAAATTATGTAAGTTTGCTATGCACCTATGCCTAATTACAGATCATCAATTTTAGAGAACATTTGGCCTAAGTTGTCCTTAACATTATGTCACATGGTCCTAATTTCTACATCTTCAGTAATTCAATACCTCACTGATACTCATTCCAATCTCAGAAACTCAAATACAGTGGTCCTTTCTTAACTGCAGGGAACCCTTACCCAGTGAATTCCTGAAATCTTTTAAAGTACTAAACCCTATATATACCATGTTTCTTCCCATATATACATACCAATTATAAAGTTTAATTTATACATTAGACAAAGTAACAGATTAACAATAAATTATTACAATAAATTGTAATAAAAATCATGTGAATGTGGCCTTTCTCTTCTTCTCCCCTTCCTACCCTACCCCTCTCAAAATATCTTAGTGTACTGTAGACTTTGCAACCTCAGCTTTTTTTCTTTCTTTATTAAATCGAGACCATCTTCTTCAGTTAAAGGAAACATTTAAAAAAAAAAATTTTTTTTTTTAAATTCTCACAGGTGCTTTGGGGTGGGAAGAGGAAACGTTTTATAGCTTCTCTTTGGCATATAAAATTGCCAGCATCGTAACTCTTGTATTTTGGGATCATTATTAAATAAGTTCTGCAAAACCATGACAACAGGTCTGATGACTGAGACACTAAGTGACTATGGGCAGGTAATGTAGATACGATGTACAAGGGGATGACACATGTAGGGAAGGACAATTGGACAGTGATATTTCATTACACTACTCAGAATAACATGCAATTTAAAACTTAAAATGAAACAGTAAATGGTAGTGGATAAAATATTGAATGACCCTGGATAAAACGAATAAGCTTATTTACAAAATTTTTATAGGCTGAGGGAATTCCTTTCAAAATATGAGCAAAGGGAATATAGGCCACAAGAGGAACTTTCTAAGTTAAAAAAATGTATTCAATATTCCTGTGACATAAGACAAAACCAAAATTATTTTAAACAAAATTATAAATAAGAGTACTACGCATGGTTATTAAGAAGAGCTGGGTGGTATCTTAACCTAAGTTAAAGAGACAAGCATGCACTCGCACAGCTTGTCAGTTGGGACCCCTGTCGGCAGGAGGCTAAGCGTCTGCCCTAGTATTAAAGTTCTGTATTCGTAAAATAAACCACTGTGCACGAGATTATTTTCAGATTTCATTATAATTAGAAAAGATTACAAAGCAGGCTAAAGGAGAAAAGCTCTTTCATTGTTAGTGGGAAAAATCTGAATATCTTCCACATAAGCTGCTCCTGATTAGAGTTCGGGCTGAAGCGTAATCGTTGAACAAAATTAATTTTGACCTCCCGGGTCTCCTCCCCGCTGAAGAGAAAGACACTCGGTGTTAGGGTGAATGTTAAAAAAAAAAAAAAAAAAAAAAAAAAAAAAAGAGTCTTAGCTAAAGTTTTCTTCACTGAAAGGAAATTCGCTCGGTAACATGGATAAAGTACAGCGCTATTTCTACCCGTCAGAACCTGCACGCTAAAGGTCGGACACAGTCTTCCCTTAAAAGCAAACAGCGTAGCACATCCAACCACCGGGAGCGCAGCGTTCACTATTGTGTTAGCACCGGCGGCGGAAGGACTTAGTTCACCGCAACGTTAAAGAGTCCTTCTTTGTTCAGCCCCAGCCGGGGACGCAGGGCGCGGTGTTCTTCCGCGCTCGCCGCGCAGTCCCCGCCCCTCCGCGGCCCTGGAGAGCTGCCATTCGGCCTCGGAGGCGCTCCGCGCTCCCAGAATGCACCGGCAGTCCGCGGGAAACCAAAATGGCGAAGGGCTGTAGCGAAGTGGGCTGTGTTTGAGGCCGGTATAGGAAGGCTCACTCTACCCACAACCCTCGTCCCCGAGGACCTCGTTTTGTGCGTGCGTATGTGCGGGGTTCCCGGTGGGGCGGGTGCCCAGTAAGTGTTCGGAGTCGCAGGGGAAGCGCCCACGGGGACGTGATTGGTTATATTTTCCTGTATGAAGCAGTTGGCACCACTGAAGTGACCGAATGAGGTGAGAGACCTTGGCCTGGGAACCGACTCTTCCGGAGGAGGTGGGGGTGGGGGAAAGAGAAGGAAGAAAGGAAGCAAGTATAAAAGGGAAAGATGGAGGATCGAGGTGGGGGTGGGGGCTCCGGTTTCTGGGTGCCTCTGCATTTATGTATATGTTGAAAAGAATGGATGGGAAGGAATAGCCATTTGAATGTTTGACAAAAATAGGGACTAAAGGAACGAGCAGGGCGTTGGGGGAGTCTGTTGGAGGAACATGATAAAACGTTGAGACGGGAAAGCTGTGTTTGGAGGGCAGGAAGGAACCTGGGGGCGGGAGGCTGGAGGGGCAGGATGAACCTGGTGACGAGGGGGTGGGGAACTGTGAGAGGAGCCGTTAGCAAATTGGGACTGAAGGAGATGGGGAACCAAGTGGAGGGGCTGCCTGGGACCTTAGGGGGCGCTAAGGGAAGTAGCAGCTTGAAACCGGAGGGTAGTGGGATTGTGTAGAATTGGAGTGAGGGGGGTCAAGTGGATGGGTTGGATGTACTGTGAGAATAAGGGGAACACTGAAGAGGAGTCCGGAAGCAAACGCTGAAGGCTGAAAGGGAAAACGCGATGGGGGGAGCGCACAAAAATCTGAGTCATTTCGTCTGTTCAGTTAAATTTAACTCATATCCCTTCTTGGGATTTGTATTGTATTCAGTTTTACAACTGAGGTAATTACGGCTTAAGGGATTTTAACTAATTTGCCAAGATTTCCAAACAACGTATTTGGGTAGTGCCAGAACTCTTAACTGCATGTTTTACAATCTGGTGTCCTTGGTTGCTGGAGTTTTTCTTTGGAAGCAGTTAGCAGGAACAGATGGATTTATCGGGGTGTTTTGACGAACAGTGAGAGTTCATGAATAATGGGGAAAGGGTTATAGAATGTTACTGTATTTAAAACATTTAACTTTGGTTAAAGATAGAAAACATCTAATACTAATCCGAATATGAAAACCTATGTAGGCCCATGTATAACATATAGGAAAGCACCATGTGTAGCCAGTACAGAGCTAGAAATATGTAAATAGTGACTGATTTAATTTGACTCCAGATACTCTAGTGGTAGTAACTTTCTCCTTCAGATCTGTTCCCTGTGACCCTTCTGTATACTACCTTGCCTACAGGCTGGTTTCAATTTCCATGTTTTTATTTTCTCTTGAGAATTCCTTTTGTTGGGGGGCAGAGAATTGCAGACAGTTGAATTTAAAAGTACTTATTGTGAATTAAAAAAGATGTACTTAAATTCTTATGTGACCTTTTCAGAGGTTGGACAGTGTTTTAAGTGGAGCCATTTTGACTAAGGCTTTAGATGTCCAGTAGTTTAGGTAAGAAAAGAGTCGATTTTAAATTACTTAATGTAAAGCATTCTGTTTTCTGTTGGGAATGTTATGTACATTCCCAAGTACTTGTAGTGATGTCTTGAGAGGAAATGCAGGGTGAAACTTTTTTGTCGCTTTTGGCTTCCTAAATATAGAAATGTATTTGAATTTACGTTTCAAAATCTGCTTGCCTTCAGTTTTTTCTAAGGTACTAAAAATATTCTAAATATTTGAACTGAGAATGCACCTGTTGGGGCTGGGGTTGTAGCTCAGTGGAAAAGCACTTGCCTAGCTCACATGAGGCACTGGGTTCCATCGTCAGCACCACATAAAAATCTACTAAAAATATTTAAAAAAAAAGAATGCACTTGTTTCCTGATACTGCATACCAGTGTTAATGGGTATTCATGGAAAGTTAAACCTATTAAGATGAAATGCACACACAGCTTCAGGACTAGATGAACAGAAATAGTCTGGTTAAACCTTAGATGAAACAAATTTCTTTAATAGTTCATTGAGTTATGCATGTTGCCTCAAAGGTCTGTTGTGAAAGGAATTTTATTCTATGTATTCTGATAGGGGTCATTACTCTTTGATGCCATGGATTATAAATAGACCTTTTCATTAGGTTTTTGAAAAAACAGTTTGATTTATTCATATTTTAGATAATCTTTACATTTGACTTGAGGAAGCAAAGTATTGTGATAATCTGTGTTAGCAGTTGGGGAAATTGACTTCTTAGGGGTTGTTATGACCAAAATCTGTAGTTTGGTGACTTAGAAAGTAGAATTTAACTGCTATTTTAATCAGTCTACACTTTTGTGAACTGCATTCCTTGGCTGATATTTTCATGCTTCTTTCTGCTGTTCTTAAAGAAAATTTGTTATAGGGAAATAAACAACAATCCTAAAATAAATAAACAACAATCCTAAATTGGAGAGTGGAAGTTTCTTTGTGGGTGTTTCTTATTTATTAGAGTAGTATTATATAATAGAACTTTCTGCAGTGATGTCAGTGTTTTGTTTCTGCTATTCCAGTAAGCCACTAGCCACACATGAACATTGAACTTTAAAATGTAACTAGTGAGACTGAGAAATGAATTTATAATTTAATTCATTAAAACTAAAATTTAAATGGCTGTATGTAGCAGGGGCTACAAAATTAGACAGCACAGTATTGGAGGTTATTACATCCATATTTTAGGAATTATCACATCCATTAACCATGGAGACCACAGGAACCCAAGGATAAGGAACTGTCTTAGAATGAGGAAGTTTGCCAGGTGCTGTGGCATATGGCTGCAATCCCAGTGACTTGGGAGGCCGAGACAGGAGGACTGGAAGTTTTAGGCCAGCCTTAGCAACTTAGCAAAATCCTAAGCAGCTTAGTGAGACCCTGTCTCAAAATTTTAAAAAAGGCCGGGGGATGTGGTAAAAGGCTTCTGGGTTAAATCCTCAAACCACCCCCACTGTCCGCCCCCCCCCCCAAAAAAAAAGAGAAAATTCAAATTTTCTTAGATTACTGTAACATGAAGAATTCTTCATTTTTGTCATACACCATGTCTTCTTTCTCACCTATTTTCATATAACTATAATGAAATGCTTCTTTGGTCTTCTCTAGTCTTTGAGATATAAGATCCTACTTCCTACGTCAAAAAACAACAAACAACAGACAATGGATGTTAGCAATGTTAGTTTACTGTTATTTTTATACTGAAATAAAAAAAAAAAATTCAAACATGCATTAGTGAACCAGGGGAGTAAAGTGAACTTAAGCATTATCAAGTCTTTTTTAAAAATATTTTTTAGTTGTAGATGGACAAAATGCCTTTATTTTATTTATTTTTATGTGGTGCTGAGGATCAAACCCAGTGCCTCACACGTGCTAGACAAATGTTCTACCGCTGAGCTACAGCCCCAGCCCAAGCATTATCAAATCTTGTTTCATCTGTACCTCTACCCACTCCACATCATTGTTTTTATTATTTTTAAAACATTTGAATGTAAAATTTACACACATTGAAATGTACAAATCTTAACTCCTGTACTGGGGATTGAACTCAAGTGTGCTTTACTACTGAGGTGTATCCCTAGTTCTTTATATTTTTTATTTTAAGACAGAGTGTTGCTAGATTGCTGAAGGTCTTGCTAAGTTGCTAAGGCTGGCCTCCAACTTAAAATCCTCCTGCCTCAGCCTCCTGGATCACTGGGATTACAGTTGCGTGCCACCATGCCCAGCAATTGCATAGTTTTTAAATAACAGTTCTCTTGAGATTTAATTCACTAGCATAGTATATATACATAATTCATATCTGCCTTTTTAAGGTATACAGTTCTTTGATTTTTTTCAAAAGTATACTCAGAGAGTCATACAGTTATTACCATTGTCTAATTTAAAAATACTGTCATTATGTCAAAAAAAAAATCTGTATCTAATAATAGTCACTTTTCATTCCCATTTCCCCTCAGCCCTTGGCATCCACCAATCTACTTTCTATGCCTATAGATTTGCCTATTCTGGACATTTCATGTAAATGAAATCATACAATAAATATGTGGCTTTGGGTTTGACTCCTTTTATATGACATAACATTTTCAAACTACATCCATGTCATAACACATCAATTACTTCATTATATGAAAATCATATTTTGTCTATTCATCAGTTGATGTACATTCGAATTGTTACCTTTTTTTTTGACTTGTAAGTAATGCTGTAATAAGCATTGTACAGGATTTGTGTGGATATGTATTTTCATTTCTCTTGTATATATCTACATGTGGAATTACTGGATAAGATAACTGTTTAAATATTTGAGAACCATCAAACTTTTCTAGAGAATCTTCCATTCCATAGTCTTACCAGTATAAGTTTTCCAGTTTCTCCACGTCTTCATTAAGACAATTAAGTCTTTTTGATTATAATCATCAATTATAGTAGGTGGGAAGTGGTATTTCATTGTTTTGATTTGCAGTTCCCTGATGGCTGATGAGGTTGAGCATGTTTTCATATACTTACTGGTCATTTTTATCCCTTCATTGGAGAACTGTCTATTTAGGTCTCTTGCCCTTTAAAAACTGGGTTATCTTTTCATTGTTGAGTTGCAAAAATTCTTTGTATATTTTGGATACAAGTTCCTTGTTTTCTAAATTTTTGTTGTTGATGATGTTTATTTATATGCAGTGTTGAGAATTGAAGCCATTACCTCACACATGCTAGGTGAGTGCTCTACCACTGACCTACAACCCCAGCCCTTCAAGTTCTTTCTCTAAAACGTGATTTACAAACATTTCCCCCCATTTTGTTTATTATCTTTTCACTCTGTTGATCGTGTCCTTTGAAGCAGAAAAGTTCTTAATTTTGATGAAGTCAGTTTATCCCTTTTTTTGTGCTTTAAAAAAATTTTTTTTTTAGTTGTAGATGGGTACAGTACCTTTATTTTATTTATTTTTTTGTGGTGCTGAGGATCTAACCCAGTGCCGTCAGACAGGCTAGGCAAGTGCTCTACCACACAGCCACAACCCCAGCCCTGCTTGTGCTTTTAATGTTGCCTCTGAGAAACCATTGCCTATCAAGGTCATACAGATTTACTCCCTATGCTTCCCTTTAAGTTTTATAGTCTTAGTGCTTACATTTAGGTCCATGATCCATTTTGAGTTAATTTTTTATGATTTATATGAGGTAGGAGTCCAACGTCAGACTTTGGCTTAGTTTCCAGTTTCCTAGGACCAGTGTTCTTTCTCCATTGTATTGTTTTGACAGTCTTATCAAAAATCAGTTGTGACCATACATGGAAGGGTTTGTTTCTGAATTCTCAATTTTATTCCGTTGACTTTTATGTCTATATTGTGACATTACCATAACATCTTGATTACTGTTGCTTTGTAATAATTTTTAATATTAGAATGTGTGAGTCATCAAGTTTTGTTCTTTTAGGATTGTTTGGTTATTTGAGGTTTTCATGCTTTTTTTTCAAGCTGGGATTTTGGTGGGCATCCTGTTGACTCTAGTTTGATTTGGGGAGAATTGCCATTTTAGCATTGTTAACATCGATGAACATGGGATGTCTTTCTAGTCTAAATTTTTCTGATTTTATGTATACAAGTCTTTTTTTTTGCTACATTTAGTGTGGTATTTTGTTCTTTTTGGTGCTATTGTAAATGGAATTTTTTTCTTAATTTCATTTTCAGAATATTTATTGCTAATGTATAGAAGTGTATTTGACTTATCTTTATACATTTTGCAACCTTGCTGCATTAATTTATTCTTATCATTTGGGGTTGGAGATTCCAAATCACTGAGTTTTACAGCAGAGTTTTTCTTCACAATATGAATTTTTGTACCAAAATGTATTGGTGACACAGTATTTAAAAAAAAAAACTATAAGAATTAAAATTTGTAATAGTGCTGAACTCTAATGTAGACTTATGAACAAGTTGTGTTTGATTTTTACTTTGAGAAATAAACTGAATGTATCTCATTTACTATGTACCCCTTCCTCTCCTCAAACCATTTAGTGTGGTGAGCTAGGGAAATAAGAGATGCCTCAGTATTTCCTCTTAACATTTTTCCCAGTGTCTGCTGACACACTTTCTGTTGTGTGCCAGTACTCTTGGATGTATCTTATATGCTGGCAATGAGAATTATTTGGCCACCTGAACAAGTAGTAATTATAAAAATACATCAGTCATTGCCAGGTGTGGTGGCGCATGCCTGTAATCTCAGTGACTTGGGAGGTAGAGGCAGGAGGATTGCAAGTTTGAGGCCAGCCTCAGCAAGTTAATGAGATCCTGTCTTAAAAAAAGGGGAGGGGGTTGGTCTGGAGATATAGCTCAATGGTGAAGTACTTCTGGGTTCAGTCCCTAGTTGTAGTATTGCCCCCACCCCAAAATAAAAGTAGTATCAGTTATAAGATTAGGTTTTACTTTTTTTTTTTTTTTTTTGCGTTAAAATGTGAAAATGAGGTCTCCTCAGATGTGTTAGAAAAGTTAGTGATTAAAACAGGTTTTCCTAATGCAAGTTGAAAGTACATTAAGGACTGAGACTACAACTCTCTTACAGTTCTTACCTAAGTTTTTTGCATCCTCATCGTTGTCCCCCCCAAAACAAACAAACAAAAAAACACACTAAATAAACCATGAAGTTAGTGGCAGGAAGTTCAGTTGGGAATCATTAGTAATTGTGAAGTAAGGCAGTGGTTTTGGTGATATTGGGGAGTTTTTAAGAAACAGCAGAATTTGGTGAATATTTGCTGGGTTAGGGAAGATGAAGGAATCAGGGACAACACTCTTCTAGCTTGAGAAATAGTCAGCTAGAAAAGGCATTAATACAGGGAATACTGAAAGAAGGGAAGAAGTTTGAAGAATTTGATGTTAGTTTTGTAAGTTAAAGGTGCTAGGAGAATCCAGATAGAGAGTAAGCAATTAGAAAAAGGATCTGAAGCTTTTCAAGATAGAATGGGACTGGAGATTAAGAGATTTAGAAATCTCAACAGAAAAATTAGGTGAGGCATTAGGAGTAGATGTCTATTCAGGACAAGCAAAACATGTAGAACAACAGGAGGGAATTCCAGACAACTCAGATATTTAAGGAATAGTCAGAGAAGGAAGAATCTACAGGAAACAAATGACCAGAGAAGTGGGAGAAAAGTCACATACTGCAGGTGGTGGGTGTCTCAGGAACAAGGAGAAGACAATTTCAGGAAATAGGTCATAATCATCAGTTATCAAAGGTTGGGTACAGTGGGAACTGGAAAACTTGTCTTGGTATTTGGAAGTCTTTGATGCAGTTGTTAACAGTGTTTAGGACAGAAGTCAGTTTGTTATGGATCAAGTAAGTGGAAAGTGCTTTTCCAAGTTTATTGGTGTGAAAAGAAAGAGGAAAGTGGGTAAGTAATTTGTAAGAATTTTTTTTGTTTTAATTTTATTTTGATTATGACAGATTTACACCAAGGAGATTTGGAGGAGATTTAAAATAAAGGAAGAGAAATTGTTGATGAAGTAAGATTCTTTTTTTGGGTACCGGGAATTGAACCCAGAGGCATTCAGCCACAGAGCTACATCCCTGGCACCGTTTTGTATTTTATTTAGAGACAGGGTCTCACGAAGTTACTTGGCTGAGGTTGGCTTTGAACTCGCAATCTCAGCCTCCTGAGCTGCTGGGCTTACAGGCATGCGCTACCACACCTGGCTAAAGTAAGATTCTTGATTTAAGATCTCTCTAGTATTGGAGAAAAGAGTCATGTCTTTTTTTTTTTTTTTAATATATATATTTTTTAGTTGTAAATGGGCACAATGCCTTTATTTATTTTTATGTGGTGCTGATGAGCGAACCCAGTGCCTCAAACATGCTAGGCAAGTGCTCTACAACTGAGCTACTACAGCCCCCACTCCAAAGGGCATGTCTTAGAGAAGTGAATGGGTTTAAGGGAAAGGGGGTGAGGAGAAAGTTGAGGAATTTCAATTTTTTGGAACTTCCCTTTCCTCTGAGCTTTCTTCCTGTCTTGCAAGTGAAGAGATTAAATATTCCAACAGATCTTTCACCAGGTTCCTCTTTCAGAATGTATATACATAGCAGATCATTGTATTTGAGAAAATTTCTTTTTTTTTGTATGGTAATTACTTTGAAGATGTGTATGTTTAGTCAGTTTTTGCTGTGACCAAAAGACTGGACAAAAACAACATAGAGGAGGAAAAGTTTATTTCAGAGGTCTCAGTCCACAGATGGTCAACTCCTTTGCTGTGGGCCAGAGGTGAGGTAGAACATCATGACTGAAAGGCATGGCAGAGGAAACCAACTCAGGACATTGCACCAGGAAGCAGAGAGAGGGCTTCCCTTACCAGGTGCAAAATATAAACTCCCAAAGGCATGCCCACAGTGACCCATGTCCTCCAGCCACACCCTATCTGCCTACAGTTACCATCCAGTTAATCCAGATCAGTGGATTAATCCACCAATTAAGCGGAAACTGTCATAATCATTTTACCTGTGAACCTTTTGCATTTTCTCAAACATAAGCTTTTGGGGGACACTTCATATCTAAACCATAACACTAGTCATATATAGCACCTAAATTTTATTTGTTTTGGTTCTGGAGATTGAACCCAGAACCTTGCACCTGCTAAGCACATGCTTTACCACTGATCTGTGCCCCAGTACCTAAAACTTTCTGAAAAATAGGTAATGATTTCCTCCTAATTTCAAGTTCTCTGAGGCCAGGAGACTGTGTCTTAATCATTTTAAGCTTTCAACTCATTGAGAAGCATCTAGCACATGTACTACTTTCCCATTCATAGTAAGTAGAGTTGGAGTTGTTTATTTAGAATTATAGTTTTACAATAAGAAAATATTTTAAACATTGAAACAGAATAACCAATTTTCATTGAGAAGAGAGCATCACTTTCTTCTGTCCTTAGATTAGTTTAAAGTTCCTATGAGCATTTGAACCCCTCTGTCGACTCTCAGTTTGAATTTTTTTTTCCCATATTTTTCAGTCTGAAAATTTTTTGATAGTTTATGAATTCTCTATCATTAGATAGATAGAAGAATAGTTTTTGCTGCCCTGGTTAAAAGCACTTACCCAGTATGAAAAAATCTTTATAATTTCAAATCATTCACATAATATTATTTTGGATCCTAATGATATTACTTCTTAATCTTGAGTTAACAACAAATAACTGGGGCTGGGGAGATAGCTCAGTCGGTAGAGTGCTTGGCCCTGGGTTCGATCCCCAGCACCACAAAAAAAAAACAAAACAAAAACAAATAACTCTTGGCTGTCCATCTTAAAGTACTGTACTTTGGTGTATATTATGAAGAATTTTCTTTTTAAAAAATTTTTTTTTAGATGTTGATAGACCTTTATTCATTTATTTATATGTGGTGCTGAGAATTGAACCCTGTGCCTCACACATGCTAGGCAAGCGCTCTACCACTGAGCCACAACCCCAGCCCTGAAGAATTTTCTTTATTCAACAAATGTGTGTTGACTTTATATGGAATATAGTCTCAGGTGCTAGAGATATGTTGTTGAACAAGAGACATTTTCACTGCCCTTTTGAAGTATGCAATATGATTGAGAGGAGTAGGGAGGAGTGGGAGGAGACGCATGGGCATATATATACATAAAGTAATCTCACAGCACCTTCTATGTAGTATTTTTGCTAAAACTGTTTAAATTTGACTTTAATTATGATAAAACAATAAGATGGATCCAGAATGTGGAGTATACTACCACGATAGCTGACTACAAGAATATCAAGTGTTGGGGGAAAATAAAAACCAAAATTTGGATTCTGGATTTCAAAAAGCTATAAAGCTATAAAAGACGTTTTTGTGTTAAATTGAAGAATGTGAATGAACTGTATATTGGACAATAATATTGAATTAACATTGTTTGCTGGATATGATCGTAGTCTTGGCTGTATAGGAGAAAGCTCATTGTTTTAAGAGCTTTTAAATGCTGGTATTATAGGGGAAGTGCAACTTTCAAATGGATTAGTAAAAAAAAAATGTGTTGAAAGGGAGAAGGGAAGAAAAATGTGCAAAAAAAAAAATTTTTTTTTTTAATTTTTATTTTTTTTTGAAAGTACCAGGTATTGAACCAGGGTCTTATACATGCCAGATAAGCATTCTACTACTGAGGTACATTCACAACCCTTTATAAAATTTTAATTTATTTATTTACTTACTTATTTACTTAGGGTACTGGGAACTGAACTCAGGGTTACTCAACCACTGAGCCATATCCCCAGCCCTATTTTGTATTATTATTTAGAGACAGGGTCTCGATGAGTTGCTTAGTGCCTCGCTTTTGCTGAGGCTAACTTTGAACTCCTGATCCTCCTGCCTCAGCCTCCCCAGCTGCTAGGATTACAGGTATGTGCCAAGGGCCTAGCTAAAATTTTATTTTTATTAAAAATTTTTTTTTATAGTTGTAGATGGATAGAATGCCTTTATTTTATTTGTTAATTTTTATGTGGTGCTAAGGAATGAACCTGCGCCTCGCATGTGTTAGGCAAGCACTACAACCCCAGCCCTAAAATTTTATTTTGAGACAAGATCCCACTAACTCGTGCAGGGCTGGCTTCAAACTTGAAGTCCTGCCTCAGCCTCCTGCGTACCTGGGATTACAGGCCTGCCCTATCATTCCTGGGCAAAGAAAAAGGCGGCAGGGTGGGAGGGTGGGGCAGGTTATTAATTTTTAAATATAAGTGAAAGGTATACTGGTTTTTATTATATACTTTATTTGTATCTGTCAGTTTTTAAGATAATTGGGAAAAAATACAGGTTATAAACTTTTAAAAACAGTTCTCTGACAATATTGTAGAGTATACCTAGTTTTATAGCAGTTATTTAGGAGAATCAGTTGTGGAGGAGAGGGGAGAGTAATTTTGGTAGGAGGTATAACATGTATAAGTGTCTTGGTGGGAAAGATTTTGGGTTTTTTTTTTTTTTTTTTTTCTTCTTCTTTTTTCTTATGAGACAGGCTCTCAATGTGTTGCCCAAGTAGGCTTTGAACTCCTGGGCTGAATAATCCTCTTGCTTCTGTTATCTTGAGTAACTGAGATTATAGGCGCATCCTACTATGCCTGGCTAGATCTTGATTTTTGAAGACTTGATAGGAGGCCAGTAAGGCTGGATCTAGAGATGAAAAGACATTTTTTGAGAGGAGAAAAGTAAATGTGCAGTATTTGATTTGTAGCATTTTTAGCCTGATATCTTAATGTCCCACTAGTGTGATGTTTGAAAAAGTATTTATAAAATTCTTATGTATTTATATGTATGAGACTCTTGAAAGCAGAACTTTGAAAAGGAGTATTAGAGACTCAGTACAGTGTGGTGCAGGCATGTAATCCCAGCAACTCAGAAGACTGAGACAGGAGGATAGCCAGTTTGAGGATAGCCAGTTTGAGGCCAGCCTCAATAGTTTCGTGAAACCCTCAGCTGCTGAGTGATATTCTGTCTCAAAAACAGAACAAAAAACCAAAAGGGGCTGGGAGTATATAGCTCAGTGGTAAAATATCCTGGGTTCAATCATCATTACACCCACCCCTACCCCCGACCCAAATGCTAGAGACACTTGTTCTTCACCATTTTATTATTGTCAAAATCAAAGACAGTAAGCTATTATTCCAGGAAATTTAACAGCCAAGTCAAACCATCTCTAGAAATGCATGGTTTTGTCACTAGTGGATGACTTCACTTAGGCCTGTAAAATCTTGTGACTGAATATACTGTGAGCAGGAGACTTGCTAGTGGTAACAAATGACCTGATTTCCTTCTAGTTGATTCTGAATATATTCTTGCCCTCCCCTCTCTATTTTGTGACCTTATCATAATTGGAATCCAGTTCATACTTTTCATTGGAATTTTTTTTTTTTAAACTCTTAGTGACTTGAAGCAAGTGCATCTCAGTTCCATTATTTCTTCTTGGTTTTAGGGCTATAGTCTGCAGGATTATAGTGAAAATTCTGTACTTTCCATTTATTTTAATCTTGTCTGAATTATTAGTGGAGTCTTATTTGTGTAAGTGTAAAACAACTTTACAATTCTGGACTTGAATATAAGTGTATGTGCACAGTTTCATTATCTGTGGTTTTTTGTATATTAATTGACCTCATAGGTTTTGGTGTTTTAAGTCTGTAATTAGCCATTCTCTGTTAGTCATTGTACTGTAGGTAGTCATCTCAAAACTAATATGTTATCAAAGATTTGCAAACTAAAATTACTAGCCAGAGTTCAAGTGTCATTGTGGAGCTTCTCTGTTTTCCATTTGCACAAATAGTTTTAGATGGTTGTAGATATTGTGATGAAAGGTTCCGTCTTATTTTTTAAAAAATCTGATCTATTCTTGAAATTTCTTTGCTATTTTGAAAACACTTGACATGTTATATTAACAGTGTTATTTAGTGTTTAGAAAGTTAAGATCTGTATTTTTATAGTTTTTAAAATCTTTCGTGATCACAAAATTTATTAGGTTTCAAAAACCTCAACATATTAAACATGTCTATAAAAACTGGTCTTTTATCCTTAAATCTAAGATAGCTAAAAATATTTTCTGTAATTTCATTGAAGAGTAGAAAAGCTACACTCATTGAAAGTGTAAACAACTCTGTCATTGCCTCTCCTGTTAGGTGGCTAAGCTATTTTTAATTCTAAAGGGCTTGGGCTCAACGTGTGGTAAAGGTGGAGAAATTTCAATCCAGTGAGGTAAAATTAAGTATAATGTTAGGATTTTTTGCTTTAAGTTTTTTTAATAATTAATTGTGTGGACAATAATTGTGTGAATAGATACAGCTTTGATCAGTTTACTTAAGAGATATTTAAAATACCTACCTTATGACATCATGAAGTTTTAGAGTTCATTGACAGGCAATGTATTTCCTCTCAATTGTAATTTAAAGTGCATATTCCATTTGTTTACATTAAGCTGTTAGGTTGTCAATTTCTGGAAAATTGTTTTATTCTGCTTTTAGTATATATTTTACACAGAAGATTCAGACTTAATCATCATTGTATGAAAGTAAGAAGACTTGTGAGAATATTTGAAAACTCTAGGTTAGGTTGTTTTTCTTGTTTCAACAAATTCTCCATTTTTGTAACCAATATGAATGCTTCAATCTTTTTCCCCACGCTCCCAAACCTTCTGTGATCTCCTTGAGGAGCTAAGATTTTAGAATAAGCTAAACTCAGCAAGTCATGGTTTTTTTCAGATATTCCTATACTTGACTTTCATGAACCATTTTATCTTTTTGACAGGGTTGGAATAGTGCACTGACAGGGTTGCTAACTTTTTATTTTGGATAGTAAGAATGGTTTTAAAAATTGCCACTGATCACCATCTTTTCATAAAAGATACTTTAGCTTACATTTAAGAATATAAGAAGAATATGCTCTCAGGCTGGGTGTGGTGACTCTTGCCTGTAATCCCAGATACTTGGCAGACTGAGACAGGAGGATTGCATGTTCAAAGCCAACCTTAGCAACTTATCAAGGTCCTGTCTCAAAATATAAAATAAAAAGGGTTGGGGATGTGGTTCAGTGGTTAATTGCCCTTGGGTTCAATCCCTGGTACCAAAATAAATAAACATACATAATAATAATAATATGCTCTCAAAATACAGAATAATGTTATAAGGTAGTTGACTTGTAACTTAAGTAAATACTCAATATGTTATCCTCCTTTTTCATTGCTGAAGATTGATTCCAATTTATGGATTTGAATTGAGAACCAGTGCCTAAAACAATAGTTTTTTGAGCTGTTTCAGGGGAAGGGAATTAAAAGTTCCTGTGGTTTAATATTGTAATGGGGCGCAACTTAAGAACAGACCAATCACCACTGACAAGTCCAAATTTGAGAGTCTTTATTAAGCTGGCCGGCTGACTGTCTCACACAATGCCCCAAAAAATGACTGTTAGGAGAACAACCCCAACCATAGGGTTGTAGGAGTTCTTATACCAAAAATTCACATCAATCGTAAGTGTCTATTACTATGATTCAAAATTATAAACTAACATCATGAGATCATCAACAGAAGGGGAAGTGGGTCAAAATGACCATTCCATAGGTACAAACTAAAGAATGGTTACTAACATCCACACAATCACCGTTCACATGGTACATCGTTTAGGAGTAGGAATCAAAAGAGAGCAATTTTTCATTACATAAGAACTGTCATTTTGTATTGCTAAACAAGTCATGCTAAGGAACCTATGATGGGCACAGAGGCGGGGTGCTCTCATGGGAGAAGCTAAGCAATTGTTGATGGGTAACAGAGGCGGGGTGTTCCCATGGGAGAAGCTTATCTCCTATATAACCTGGAGTCTCCCAGCAAAATGAAGTCTGTCCAGTCATTTCCCCTGTAGTCTGACCTATAACATTCCCACGGAGCCAGATCTGTCAGCCAATCACAATATTAAGGAAAAATTAGGAAGTGTGTTGTCATATTGGCTTCAAGGAAGTC
This sequence comes from Sciurus carolinensis, assembly GCF_902686445.1. NCBI lineage: Eukaryota > Metazoa > Chordata > Mammalia > Rodentia > Sciuridae > Sciurus > Sciurus carolinensis. The sequence goes on along the minus strand of NC_062213.1, from coordinate 129,586,736 downwards.
CTATGAAAAGAAGTCTTTCTGATTATTTGGTTATTTGAGCCCTTTTTTCACATGTCGACTATTAACATTCTAAAGAACTGGTATTCCAGAGATTGCCTTTTGTGAAACACTGCTGTGGATGTTAATGTAATCAAGGGTTTGTCTCACTGGTATTATCATTTTCTAATTTTTAAGTTTTTAGTATTTATCAAAATACTACTTGGTAAAAGTTTAAAAAGTTGTAAAATTTAAAGGCTTTTAGTGAAAAGAGGTAATTTCTTGCCTGTTCTTCCACTCTTTTTTGCTCCTTAGAGACAACTACGTTTATTTATTTAGGTACTGAGAATTGAGCCCGGAGTACTTTACCACTGAGGTACATCCCTAGCCCTTTTTTATGTTTTTATTTTGAGGCAGTGTCTTGCTAAGTTGCTGAGGCAGACCTCAAACTTGTGATTCTTCCAAGTTGCTGGCATTACAAGTGTGTACCACTGTGCCCAGTGAGAATGACTACTTTTAAGCCTTAGCTATTTCTTCATATTTCTAAGTAAATAGCACTGCATCTTCTTCTACCCTCCAGCCCCCAGTACCGGGAATTGAACCCAGGGACCCTCTGCCAATGAGTTACATCCCACCCCTTTTCATTTTTTTATTTTGAGACAGTATCTCTCTAGTTGCCTAGACTGATCTCGAACTTGCAGTCCTTGTAAGCGAAATCAAGGCAACTAGATTCATCAATTTTGACCATGTTCTTATACTGTTAGATGAGGAATTTCTTTCAGCCCCTCCCCCAATTATTTCAGTATGGTTTTATAAAAAATTTCAAACTTTTCATTTGTGACTATATAAAAATTGTTTACATTTGAACCCCATAGAATAGAAATAGTTGTGAGAATTAGATGAGTTAATACATGCAAAGAATTTAGAAAAGTGCCAAACATTTATTAGCTGCTTTTAGTTGTTTCTAGAATGACATTTCTTTCTTAATACAACTGGGTTTAAAAACTACTTTATTAAAAACAGTTTTTGCCTAGTTTCTTTCCTTTCTTTCTTTTCTTTCTTTTTTTTTTTTTGGTACTGCGTATTGAACCCAGGGCCTTGTGCATGTAAGGCAAGCACTTTACTAACTGAGCTATATCCCCAGTCTGCCTAGTTTACTTTAAACATAGGAATCTTCACACATCTTAACTGTTTTGTAAAGTGTCTCATAGTGTACATTTCCACAGTTGTCTGTCATACATATACTTTTTCACTTCCATTTATTTTTTTTCTCAGAGATAACCTCGTGGAGTTCTGTTCTCATTTGGATTTGTGTCTGTGTAAACTCATGTACCTAATTTGTCTTGGGGCTTGCCTTCACAGTCATTCTTTTTGCCTCTCTACTATGTTGAATCTCTTGTATTCAGTGTCTGCCTTTTGTTTACTGTCTTCTATCAATCTCATAGAAAGGTGATGAATCTGAAAATATTTTAATTTTACCCTCACTCTTGATTGATAATTCAGTTGGTTATAAAGCTGATTTTCACTTAGTGTGTATGTATTTATGGTGCTGGCAATGGAACCCATGGGTGTTTTATCATTGAACTACATCCCCAACCCTTTTTATTTTGAGATGTCTCAGTAGGTTATTGAGGCTGACCTTGAAACTTGAAATCCTTCTGCCTCAGCCTCTGGAGTTGTGGGATTGCCTGTGTGCCCCACAATACCTTGCTTAGCATTAACTTTTCACTCATATTTTTTAAAAAATACTTTTAAGATTTTTTTTTTTTTTTTTTTTTAGTTGTAGATGGGCACAATACCTTTAATTTTATTTTTATTCATTTATTTTTATGTGGTGCTGAGAGTCAAACCCAGTGCCTTACAAATGCTAGGCAAGCACTCTACTACTGATCTATAACTCCAGCCCCTTCACGGATTTTTAAGTGAATAGTTCTACTGGCTTTTAGCTGCTGCTGCTGCTGCTTTTTTTTAGCCCCTGTACCAGGGATTGAACTTAGGGGCATTTTACCACTGAGCCACATCCCCAGCCCTTTTTTGTATTTTATTTAGAGACAGGGTTCCGATGAGTTGCTTAGAGCCTTGCTATCTTGCTGAGACTGACTTTGAACTCTCAATCCTCCTGCCTCAGCCTCCCAAGCCACTGGGAATACAGGCGTGTGCCACTGTGCCTGGCGGCTTCTAGCTTCTAATGTTGCTGTGATGATAGTGTTCTTCTTAGTTCTTTGAGTTGACACCTTTCTAAACATAGGTTTTTTTTTCTTTCTTTCTTTTTTTTTTTAATTTTTTTTGGTACTGGGAATTGAACCCAGGGACATTTAACCGCTGAGCCACATCCTCAATCCTTTTTTATATTTATTTAGAGACAGGTTCTTGCTGAGTTGCTTAGGGCCTCAGCTTCCCAAGTCTCTGCGATTTCAGGTATGTGCTACTTCATCTGGCTAAACATAGTAATTGTTTTTTTATTTTGTGAAGGCCTTGCTGAATTGTTAAGGCTGGTATTTGAACCTGAATCCTCCTTCAAGTAGCTGGGAGTACAGGTATATATATCACTGCACCCAGCTGTAAGATCCCTACTTTTAAACATTGTGCTTTTCATTTGTTCAATGTTAGCTTTGGCCATTTTCTCACTTTTAAAATGTAAGCTGTAATTATACTGAAATTTTTTGAACTTACAAAATTGTTGTCAGTGACTTTGTACCTTTGCATATATTCTCTTGGTTTATGAAGTCCTCTCTGAAGTTCATCTTTGAAACTATTACTTCACTGTCTTAAAAAAAAATGCTAAAAACTGAGTTTCAGTGAAGTCTTGATTGATGACACTGCCTCTTGCTCCTGGATAGATTAGATAGTATTTCTTTTTGTGTCTGTTCATTTTAGGAATCATATTGCACATCATTTCTTTGGTACATATGTATTTCTTTGGTCTACACTTTCTTGGTTTATGTACTGTATCTTTCCCGTATTTATTTTTCTTAACGTCCAGCATGGTGATTGATTCATAAGAGGGACTCAAAAAATGTTTTTGAATTACCATATCTGTAAAGTTTAGAAAGCATTTTTTTTTTTAACTTTAATTATATTCTTAATATAAAATAGTTTGGGGAACCTGTTATTTTGTTGGTAAAAATGTTCTAGTTACTTAAAATATATTCTGAAATACCGGTTTTCACAAAAACTGTCAGCAACTTAGGAGACAAATATATATATATATATATGGTTATTTATGACATGGTTTTATTTTTGCATTTTTCCATATTTCGGCATTTGAAGGTTTTCATCCTAAGTGTCGTCGTCCCACCTGTTTTAGTCAGTTTCTTCGACACTGTTACCAAAAGACCTAACAAAGACAACATTGAGGAGGAAACATTTATTTTGGTTCAGTTTCAGAGGTTTAGGTCCTGTTTGACTGACTCCCTGACTTTGGGCCAAAAGTGAGGCAGAACATCATGGCAACCAGGAAACAGAGCTCCACTAACCAGGGACAAAATATAACCTCCAAAAAGGCACACCCTCAGTGTCCTACTACCTTCATCCACACTTTAGCTACCTATAGTTACCACTCAGGTAATCCATTAATTAATCCACTAATTAGATTTAAAAAGCTCTCATAATCTGAACATTTCACCTGTGAGCCTTTTTACATTATCTCACACTTGAGCTTTTTTGGACACCTCATAACTAAACCATAACACACCTGATCACTCTAATGCAAAAGTTCACATTTCAAAGATACACATTCATGTAATCTCAGTGTTAAATGTCAGTGGGCAACTAAGGATCACTAAATAGTTGAGGAAAGCCTGCAGCATGAAAGGAGAACCCGAGATAAAGAGTTAAAAAAAAAATCTAAAGAAATAGGTAATGGAAAGGGTTTATCAAGAGCTGAACGGTATGTTTGAAAGATGTCCTTACACTTAGATATATCCTTAATAAAACTTCGAGCCACATCCTTAATGAAATTTTAAGCCATCAGGGATAAAGGAAGATCTTAAAACTGAGGGTAGGAAGAGATAACCTAACCAGTGAGTAAAAGGAGTGGAATCAGGTGTTGTTTCAATATGCTGTGTATAATAAAAACATCATCAAACTTCTGAGGGAAAATTATTCAACATAAAATTCTATGCACGGGAAACTATCAGTCAGTTGTTAATAATTTATTTTGTTCTTTGTTATTATTTTGAAACAGGTCTCACTGTTGTCTAGACTGTCCTTGAACTCCTGGGCTCAAGCCATCCTCCTGCTTCTCCTACAGGCTCCATGCCTTTATAAGTCATTTGTGAGAGAAAGATTGAGTTATTTTTAGATACACGAAAGCTTGGAAAATTCACATGCACACTTCCTTGTATTGCATGGCACTGTTGAAGCAAAAGAATAATCAAAGCAGAGTGATTAGGAGAACTTCAAAGATGATAAGGACAAGGCCTAGAGGATACTTATTCTGATTGGTACAGGAACATGAAGAGCTCTAAAAGCAACAGTTACCTATGGGAAAGAAAAAGTTTTGAAATTATCCTTTTTTTTGGCAGGGATGTGGGTACCAGGGATTGAACTTGGGTACTCAACCACTGAGCCACATCCCCAAGCCTATTTTGTATTTTTATTTAGAGACAGAGTCTCACTGAGTTGTTTAGGGCCTCACCATTTGCTGAGACTGACTTTGAACTCTCGATCCTCCTGTCTCAGCTTCCTGAGCCGCTGGGATTACAGGCATGCGCCACCACACTTGGCCATCTACAACTACAAAAATTTTTTTTTTAATTATCATTTATGAGACAAAGTCTTACTAAGTTGCCTAGGCTGGCCTCAGATTTGGGGTCTTCCCACCTCAGCCTGCTGAATCATTGGGATTATGGTTATGCCACCACCATGACTGGCTCTTACCCTTTATTTTAAAACATTAGACTCTCAGTAGTTTTTAGAGATTATTTTAGACAGAGTAAATGAACTATTCAGGGGCACATAACTAATTCAGATAGTCTTCTAGTGTACTGAGGAAGAAAACTGGGGAATGGGTTGAGAAGAATTCATCCCAGGCACATTCTTTTAAATTATTCAACTAATTTCCAAGTTCTTGAGTCAAAGTCTTATTTACTGTAGGAGCAGTAGAACAAGAAGGAAATAGTGGCTTAAACCCTTGGTCTTCATTTGCTCTCAAGGGAGGAAACATCTTTGTTCAGACAATCACTTCTAAGATGGATATCATTATCAGTGTTGCCGTACTAGTGTTTTATTTAGCTTTTCAACTGCGGTGACTAAAAGACCTGACAAAAACAATTACAGGAAGCAAAGTTTATTTGGTTTCAGAGGTCTCAATCCATAGATGGCCAGCTCCATTCCTCCTGGCTCAAGGTGAGGCAGAACACCATGGTGGAAAAGGGTGGCAGAGGGAAGAATCCCCTCTCCAGATCCAAAATGTATACCCCAAGGCACACCCCCAATGCCTACCTCCTCCAGCCACACCCTGTTTGCCTTTAATTACCACTCAGTTAATACTGATTAGGGGATTAATTCACCGTTTGGGTTAAGGCTCTCATAACCCATCATTTCACATCTGAATGTTCTTGCATTGTCTCACACATTAGTTTCTGGGGGACACCTAATATCTTAAACCATAACAATTTGTGACTGTTTTCTCCCACTCTGTGCATGTTAAAATATAAAACATAAAACCATCTGTACAGTCTGTTTACTGAATTCATTCAGAATATTTACCATTTCTACAATTCTTTACCATCACCCATCTCTACAACTCTCTTCATCTTGTAAAACTGAAACTCTGTAACCTTTAAGCAATAACTCCTTATAGCCCCACTCTCCTCAGTCCCCAACAAACACCATTCTTTTTGTCTCCATGTATTTTGACTATTTTAAATTATCCTATTTGTCTTTTTGTGACTGGCTTATTTAGTACAATGTCCTTAAAGTTCATTCATACTGTAGCATATGTTAGAATTTCCTTTTTGAGGCTAAATGTTCCATTATTTGTTTATACCATGTTTTGCTTATCCATTCCTATGCTAAGAGACACTTGGGTTACTTCCACGTTTTAGCTATTGTGAATAATGTTCTAGTGAACATGGGCATACATATATCTCTTCAAGATTCTGCCTTTAGCTGGGCGAAGTGATGTACACCTGTAATCCAAGCTACTGACAAGGCAGAGGCAGGAGGATCTCAAGTTTGAGGCCAGCTTGGGCAGCTTACCAAAATACCATCTAAATAAATAAATTGGAGGTGGAGGAGGCTGGGGATGTAGCTCAATGGCAGAGCACTCCTGGGTTCTTTCAGTTTTATACCCAGAAATAGAATTGCTGGATTATGTGATAATTCTATTTTTAATTTTTTGGAGGAACTGCTGTTGTCTTCCACAGTGACTGTGCCATTTTACATTTTTAACGAATGGTGCGCAGCATTCATTTTTTTCCGCATTCTTGCATTTTATTTATTTATTTTTTTAAATAGCCATCTTCATGGTTGTAAAATGCTATTTCATTGAAATTTTGATTCCCCAATGATTAGTGACATTGAACATCTTTTCATGTGCCTCCTGACTATTTACCTGTCTTTGGGGAAATTTTTATTCAAGCCTGTTGACCATTTTTTAATCAAGTTTTGTTTCTGTTGAATGCTAGGAGCTCTATATTTCTGGATATTTTATTGTCAGTAATGATTTTTGTTGCACTAAATTTCAGTTTGTTCTATTTTTTCTTTTGTTGTTTATCTCTCTGGTGTCACATGATTTCTTGAAATGTGACCTGACCCCTCCTCCTCTGTCACCTGTATTGTTTGTTATAAGAGTTAATGACTTGAGTCAAATCATGGCAGTATTGGAAAAAGTATTAGTGTACTGTATTCCCAAATCTGTGGTCAGAATATATCGTTTTCCTGGTTCCCAGTTGGATTCCCACTCTTATTTACCAAACATGTGAAATACCCATTTGAATATCTTTAAAGTATATACTTTTGCATGTATCCTTTTAAAGTGCATGCTTTGGGGTTGGGGATATAGCTCTGTTGGTAAAGTGCTTGCCTCGCATGCACAAGAGCACCCTGGATTCAATCCCCAGCATCACAAAAAAGTAAAATAAAATGCATGCTATTTATTCATGTTCTTAGTTTTCATTAATGGTACTATACTATACGTTTTGTTCTGCTTCTGTTCCATCACATCCTCCCCTCCATATTGGGGATTGAACTCAGGAACACTTAAACCATTGAACTATAACCCCAGCCATTTTTATTTTGAGATAGGGTCTCACTAAGTTGCCAAGGCTGGCCTTGAACTTGGTATTCTTCTGCCTCAGCCTCTCTAGTAGCTGGGATTACAGGCGTACACCACTGATGCTTTTGTTTGTTTGTTTGTTTTTGTTTTTGTTTTCTTTTTCTTTTTCTCTTATTGTTTTTTCTTTTCTTGGGAATTGAAGCCCAGGCCCTCTACCACTGAGCTGCACCCATGGTCCCTAATCCTGTTTTCATCAAGATATTTGCAAGTTTTTTTTTTTTTTTTTTTTTTTTTTTTTTAAGGAAATTTTAAAAATGTTTTTTTCTTTTTCTTTTCTTTTTTTTTTTTTTTTTTTTTGCGGTACTGGGGATTGAACCCAGGTCTTTGGGCTTGCAAGGCAAGCACTCTGCCAACTGAGCTATCTCCCCAGCCCTAAAAATGTTATAAAAAAATTTTATGTGGTGTTGAGAATCGAACCCAGTGCTTCACACATGCTAGACAAGTGCTCTGCCACTGGGCTACAACCCCAGCCCTGCAAGATCTTTTCTTGATATTTAATGCTCCACCCTCAAAATCATAGCATGCTACATTTTCTTATTAGATTTCAGGGTTTAAATTTTACTTTTGTCTTTAATTCATTTGCAGTTCACCTTTTTGTATATTAGATGTACACTTTTTTTCTCTTAAATGAATTAAGTTTACAGAATATACTATTTACTATTTACTAAATAATACCTTTTTGTACTGATGTTTTTTTTTTTTTTTTTTTTGGTATTCTCTTTACAATTTATCAATTTCCTATATATAAATCAGTTTGTTTTTATTCTGTTGCTTTTTGGGGAGGGGAATTGAACCCAGGGCCTTGCACATACTAGGCAAGCACTCTACCACTGAGCTACATCTCTAGCCTTGTTGTATTGGTTTTAATGTCTTTTCCTTACCAGTTTAGGACAGTTTTTCTCTGAAATATGTCAGGTTTCTGGTTGGTCAAGTCTTCTCTTTGTTCTTCTTTTAAAAATTGGCTTACCTATAATATGAACGTTTAGGTTTTTTTGTTTTGTTTTATGTGGAGCTGGGGATTGAATGAACCCAGGGTGCATGGGAGGCAAGCACTCTACCAGCTGAGCTACATCCTTAGCCCAACCTTTAGGTTTTTATATTAATTTTGTAATGTGTTTGACTTCAAAAATCCTGCCAGAATTTAATTTTTTTTATTCCCTCCCCCCTTTTTTGGTGAATGTTGGAAAATTTTTTTGGTTGTTGTAGATGGACTGTGGGCCTTTATTTGTTTATTTTTATGTAGCATTAAGGATCGAACCCAGTGTCTCACACGTGCTAGGCAAGTGCTCTTCTGCCACTGAGCTCCAGCTCTAGCCCATGAGTGTTGGAATTTTAATTAGAATTGTATTGAACCTATATACCAAAGAATATCTACCAAATACAGTGAAATTTAGCATGCATAAGTTCCATTTGGGAGAAGCTGCCGTTTGAGGAAGGATTCTAGACATTAATAACATCCTATAAAAGGAAGATATGAGCTGGAAGCATTAGATCAATATTGGGAGTAGCAGGAAGCATAACTCAACTGCAGGGGTAAGGAGAAACAGGATATAAGGAAAATGCATCTGGGCTAGCTCCTTCATTTGTTTCAGTTTTCTTTTTAAATTTTCTGTGCTCTAAGCTCTTTTTAAAAATCATAGATAACTTGAATTTGAAATGAGGTGAGATAAGGATATAGGTTTGTGACTATTGACAACAGTCAGCTTAGCACCCAAAAAGGGGTATTGGTCTCCCAGTCAAAAAGTTTATTTATCATGGCACTTTGCTGTGTGTGAACTGGGAAAAGTACTTGCAATATGTATAATGAAGGGTTATTCATAATACGTAAAATGCTCTTAAAATATTATGAAAAAATTTTGGTTAAAAATTGGGCAAAAAGGGGCTGGGGTTGTGACTTAGTGGTAGAGTGCTTGCCTGGTGTGTATGGGGCTCTGGGTTTGATTTTCAGCACCACATAAAAATAAATGAATAAAATAAAGGTCCATCAACATCTAAAAAATATATTTTAAAAAATTTGGGCAAAGAAAATCAATGGAAGATTCTAGAAGACATATCAATAAATATCAAAATATCAAAAAAATGCTTTGCTAATAATAGGAATTGTGTGTGTGTGTTGCCCAGTAGCAAAAGAATACTGTTATGAAAGTGTGTACCATTAAGTACTACTCTGATAGTGTCAGTGAGAATGTTAATTGGTACCTTTTAGAATAATTTGACAATATCTGACATTAGATAATGCAATATAAGAATGAGAAAAATGGGTGTATTACTGAGAAATTTTGACCATGAGATGATTCAAACTCAGTAATAAGTACTTGTTTGTTAATCATGCTTTTTTGGTATGCTTTTTAATGTTTAAAAACACGGAAAAAAAAAGAAAAGAGGAAAATTGTATGTGTTATTTGATAGTGATTATTCTTTATGAATTTATTTTATGTGCTAGTTGGAAATGTAAAAGAATCAGTTCTTTATTGTTGCTTTTAATAGTAGAACACTGGAAACATAATTGTTCCTCATTTGAGTAATGGTTAGAAAGTAGTTTAGCAGCCAGTGAAAAGTTTTGTTCTGCCTTCATTTTGTATTTATCAGGTGGAAGTTAACATTGCTTAAGATACATTGTTTTGTGAGAAAAGTTCCTGAACTGTATGTATGTTTGTGTTCATATATATGTATGTGTGTGTTATATATATATAGTTCTTTTTGTTAAAACTATTCTTGTGAATTACATCTGTGTGGTGCACACATAAGGAAAATCAGGAGATTAATAGTTTCTGCAGTAGGATGAAGTACCATAGGAAAGTTTCACTTTATTTATTCCTTTATTTAGCTATCAGCATGTTTACCTTTGTAATTAGAAAGTTTTAAAATTAGAAAATTAGTTGACTCCTAATAAATGTCATATGCTAGAAAGGAGGGGAGTTTCACCCATAGAACCTGTACAAAGGTGTTTATCCTGGTTGTGTTTGAGCTGTGGTATTAATGGATCATTACCCTTTTCTTAACTTTGTTTTCCGTAAGATTTCTTTGGGCAGAGAAATTTTAAAGGAAGATAATGCTTTTGCAAATTACTTAATTTATATATTTATATTTATTTTTGGTACCAGAGATTGAACCCCAGGGTCACTTAGTCACTGAGCCACATTCCCAGTCCTTTATGTTTTGAGACAGTCTCACTAAATTGATCAGGGCCTCATTAAGTTACTGAGGCTGACTTTGAACTCACTATCCTCCTGCCTCACCCTCCTGATTCACCGGGATTATAGGCATGTACCATTGCAGCCAAATGATTTATTATTTAATGCAGTTTTATGTGATGTATTCTTTATGTTTATTTGAGTAAAAAGTTAGTGTTATTTGCCTTAAATTTGAATTCAAGAAGTCTGTTCTTAATGTGGTATATATATACAATGGAATATTACTCAGCCATAAAGAACGATAAAATTATGGCATTTGCAGGCAAATGGATGAAACTGGAGAATATCATGCTAAGTGAGATAAGCCAATCTCAAAAAACCAAAGGAAGAATGATATCGCTAATAAGTGGATGATGACACATAATGGGGGGTGGGAAGGGTTAGTGTTGGGGTTGGAGTTGGGTTTAGGGAGGGGGGCAGGAATGGAGGAAGGAAGGACTGTATAGATGGAGGGGAAGGGTGGGAGGGGAGGGGGGGAAGGGGAAAAAATGGCAGAATGAATCAAACAACATTACCCTATCTAGATTTATGATTACACAAATGGTATGCCTTTACGCCATGTACAGACAGAGAAACAAAATGTATCCCATTTGTTTACAATTTTATAATAAAAAAAAAAAAAAAAAGAAGTCTGTTCTTAGAGTAAAACATTTTGTTTGTGCCTACAGTCATTGAGAGAAAAAAACTCCTTAAATAGAGGTTTTCTTGCCTTGAACTTTATAAATTCCACATAATGCCATAGAGCATTGAGGATACAACTGTGAATAAGAGGAATAAAGACATCCCTTGTTTTTGGTGGAGATTGGGATGGTAGTTACCATGGGTTGAAGACTAAAAGGGGTAGACTATAGAATTGGAGACAGTGTGTATAACTTTTCCCCAGAGGTGTGGCTGTGAATGGAAGAAAAGAAGTATGAAGAAATGGTGGGAAGAGAGCACAAGTAATCAGAATTTTAGTTTTTTCCCCATTTCCCCCAGATTCTTGCATGTTGTGAAGCATAGTTGAATGCCATAGATGAAGGTTCCAGTAGGGGGATTTATTGAGTACTGGTTTGTTATTCTGTAACCTTTGTCAAATTATTTAGTCCATCTTAGAGTTGGAGTTTTCTCATGTGAAATGGAATGTGTAAAATCTTTATCTCCAAAAATTGTCCATAGCATTGCTCTGAGTATTAAATAACCTCATGTATAACCTCTGGCATAGTAAGTGGCTCATGATTGGAGCTTAAAAAATGTTTCGTGGGGAAAAAAAAAAATGTTTCGTGGGACTGAGGTTGTGACTTGTTTAGCATGTGTGAGGCACTGGGTTTGATTCTCAGCACTGCAAGTAAGTAAATTAAAAGTCTATTGACAACTAAAATTTTTTTTAAAAATGTTTTATGAATGAATATGCAAAATGCTTAATGTAGGGTGGTGCACATAGTAATCTTAATTTTCCCAGAAGTTTGGCTGTGAATGGGAATAAAAATAAGGTTGTAGGAAGAAGTAGTATAAGGGATCAAGCGTAACTTTATTAGGTTAGTTCTCATTCCACACAATACACCAGAATATTAAGAAAAGCAGGACTGGTGCTGGGGTTGTGGCTCAGTGGTAGAGCATTTGCCTAGCATGTGTGGGGCGCTTGGGTTTGATCCCCAGCACCATATGAAACTAAATAAACCACATAAAGATATAGTGTCCATCTGCAACTAAAAATACTTAAAAAAAAAAAAAAAAGGGAAGAAAAAAGAAAAGCAGGACAGAAGCCCTAGGCAATGGAAAAATTAAAAAGATTTGATGTCTTATCATTTAAGGACAATTGCTGTGTAGTGGGAATCAGGCAGTGTAGAGTAAGGCAGAAGCAGACCTTGCCATCTAGAAAAAGAGAGGGGGCTGGGGTTGTAGCTCATGCTTGCCTGGCATGTGCTATGCCCTGGGTTTGATTCTCAGCACCACATATAAATAAGTAAAATAAAGGTCCATTGACAACTAAAAAATATTTTTAAAAGGGAGGTAATTTGTTGAAACAATAGTGGAGCATATGAAATTGGGAATGTTTGTAATTTTGATTGTTTTATACATTTTCCACTCCAGATTAGAAGATTCTAGATCATAACATAATTAGACTCCCTGGCATTGTACTGAGGTCATTTTTTGCCTATCTTTATGTTGTTCAGACTTTGGTTAGTTACTTAAGGGGTACAAAATCCCTCCAGTAATCATCAGATGTATAACTTTGTAAGAATTGTTTTGCTAATGTGGTTATTTTCACACTTGTTTAAAGGTATAAAATTGTGTCTAAAGGTTCTCAGCCTGACCTTGAGCAGTCCAGCTGATAGAATTCACTGTTATTCATCTTCCATTTTTACTTCTACTTTCTAGTACTCATCTTGTCAGACATTTAAACCCCTTGTATTACTAAAGTGTTCCTTTCTCACAGATGGCTATAATAATAACATGTGGCAATATATAATTTCTTTATTTAGAACAATGGTTCTTAAAAATTTGACTCACGGAACCTTTCAGAGGATCCGCAAGATCAAATAATACTTAGATTTTTCTTTGAGATGGGGCTCTCACTGTGTTGCTCAGGTTTGTCTTTTGGGCTCTAGCCATCCTCCCACTTCAACCTCCCAAGAGCTGTAACTATAGCACACCTGACTTTTTTGCCTTCCCTACTGTGTTGACATGTGTACAGAAGAATGCTCACAGTGTTAGATAAAACTGCTTTGTACCTTAGTATGAATCAAGGCAGTGACATCACACTTTGCTAGTATTCTTTGTTGTTTTGTGCTAACAGTAAAAAATATAAAGTAAACATACACATAGATACTCACAAAACTTTATTTTACTTATGAACATTTTTGGTGAAACAGTAAAAATGATCTTTAAATATGGACTTTGAATTTAGGTTTTTAATATTATGAAATAGGAAGTATGCATAAGGTATTTCTGCCTTTGAGTTGCCAGCTTAAATGGTAGCTATTTCTTAGAACATTATTTTTAATTGAAACAGTGAGTGACTTATGGATATAGCAGATACTTTCTTTTTTTCTTTTTCTTTTTTTTTCTTTTTTTTGCAGTGCTGGGGATTGAACCCAGGGCCTTTGCAATCTACCAACTAAACTATATCCCCAGGCCCGCTGATACTTTCTTGATGTGACAGACTTCATTTTATATCATTTTATATTTATCCTTGTATTTACCTATTTTGAATTTCTTCATTCCTGCGTGTTCAAGTGACTATCTTATGACACTTCCTTAATATAGTTTTGCCCCACATGCCTCCTTTGTGCTATTCTTGTCAAATGTAACACATTTCTTTATGTTTTAGGCCTAACAATTGGGGTATATACTTAATATTTTGTTTACTTGGCTTTGGAGGAAATACGCATTCATTCTTTTATAATTATTTAATTACTTTTACCAATGCTGTTGTTTGATGTGTGTGTACATTTGAATTTCTTTTGGTTTATTTACTTTAAACCTGAAGACCTTCCTTGGTGTATCTTGTAAGGTGACTCTGCTAATAATAGGTACAGTTTTTGTTTATCTGGAAGTGTCTATGCCAGTTTTGAAGGACAGTGTTGCTAGATGTAAGATTCTGGGTTGATAGTTTCTTTTAGCACTTTATGTCAACCTATTGCCTTCTTTAATTTCTGATGAGCAGTCTCCTATTAATCTTATTGGAATTCCTTTGTACATGCTGCTTTCAAGATTTTCTTTTTGTCTTTCAGCATTTTTACTTTGGTGAGATTGAATGTAGAATATCTTTGCACTTATTGTACTTGGAGTTTGTTGAGTTTCTTGGATGTGTAGATTAATGTTTTTCAGCAACTTATAGAAGGTATTAGTTATTATTTCTTTGAATGTCTTTAAAATGTATTTTTTCAAACTAAAACTGTCTCATTTGAACATCAACTCCCTTCTCCTCCCAGCCACTAGCTACCACCATTCTACTTTCTATGAATTTGTCTACTCTATGTACCTTATATAAGTGCCTTATATAATAGTTGTCCTTTTTGTCTTGCTTATTTCACATAACATAATGTCTTCAAAGTTCTTTGTTGTAGCAGTGTCAGGATTCCCAAGAATTTATGAAATTTTTGGTTCTAAAATTAGTTATTCTTAATTTTTAGGTAATGAAACTCTTTTTCCTTCCTCACTTGTTTTATTTTTACTAAACTTTTATGCTGTTGATTTTAGGATTATTGTCTGTAGCTTTACGTGTCATTGTATGTTTAATTAGTGAAACCTTAAATTGGAACAGTGAAACCAAACACTGTTACGTTTAAGAAAATTGATGGGGGTATGCTTTGGTGTTTATGAAATGACTATTACACAAGTTACAATTTTGCAGTGTATCATTTTGAGGTTGCTTAAAAAGAAGTAAAAGTTCATAATAATATACTTTGCATTTGAATGTGATTTTGTGGAATTAATGGTTCTCAGTTTGTTTTAAACTCCCAGTCTGCATATTTAAAGGGTTGTGATAAACTGCTCAAAATAAAAAGGGCTAAATTCAGTAGTGATTTGCTGTAAAGAAGTCATGACTGCCCTTCCAGTGAGTGTGAATAAACTGATCTACCTGCCCAAAGTTAATGTGTCTTTATTGGGTGGTGTAATTAACAATTATGGTTTAATTCACTTTTGTTCTTTATTTAAACCCAGTCATGAGATTCAAGGCTTTCTTTTCTTGTAACTGTGACCTGCCTGCCTCCACTAAAGCTGTTCTTTTAATGACACCTGCCCAGATATGTTATATTGGAGTGGTTGCTGAATTTGGCCTCACTTTAGGTGTATAGTGAATGAATATTGATAATTGCTGTTGCTTTGTTTTAAACTTAACTTGGAGAGTATTTGTGATTCAAGGTCCTTGTATTTCCTTCAATTTAAGTTTTTAACAAACCAATTTTTTGATTGACATGTATCATTGGTATAAGCTGCATATATAAGTAAGTCATATCTTTGGTCTTTTATTCCCTAAACAGAGACTCTACAGGGGCAGGTAATTCACTGGTCCACAAGCGGTCTCCTTTACGTCGAAACCAAAAGACCCCAACATCCTTGACCAAGCTGTCTTTACAGGATGGACATAAAACCAAAAAGCCAGCATGTAAATTTGAAGAGGGTCAGGATGTCCTAGCTAGATGGTCAGATGGCTTGTTTTATCTTGGAACTATCAAAAAGGCAAGTTATCTTAATAGAAGGCATTTTTGTTGTTTTTGCAGTGAATTTTTAATAATCTTAAACTTCATCTTGATTATTTTAAGAAATTACCACAAATATTCTTCTGTATTGCAGATAAACATTTTGAAACAGAGCTGCTTCATCATATTTGAAGACAGTTCTAAATCCTGGGTTCTCTGGAAGGACATTCAAACAGGCAGGTGCTACTATTTCTTTTGAACATGATTTATTCTAAAATTTGATTTTCTTAAACTTGACATTTTCTATTGAATATATTGTTTTATGCTAATTCACACATTTGAGCAGAGTTTTAAAAAATACCCTATATACAGCATTATTCCCTTTTCTTACTTTGTAAATAAAGATGGGCTTCTCCATAGTGGGACTGAAACATGTTATATTGCTTCCTGTTTCTTCTATTTGCTGTGTCTCTTTCAGCTTTTTTGTCTTTTGGAAGTTTTTTCAGGTTTATTATAGGTCTGTCTTTTTGTTCCTTCCTTTTCTCCTTTCCTTTAAAAGGGGTCAGAAAAGAAGGAAACCAGGTATACAGAGGTAGAAAATTGTGAAAGTGAGGAATCCTGTCTAATAAGAACCCCACCTAGTATATCACATTAGTGATCTGTGGTTGATCTATCTTCACTGGTTCCTTATACTACCTCTAGAATTACAAAGGGTTGCTCCTTGACCGTGTAACTTCTTTTTTGCACCTAAACTCATTACTATACAATGCAAGTAAAAAGTAAATCTGAAAATCATACGGCAGATCAGTGGGAAATAGTTTTAGTAGTTTTCTTCCTTGTAAGAAACCTACATGTTATTTATTAATATGTATGTGTGTATATATATAATATATGTATATAATAATATGTGTATGTATTTTACACATATAACAATACATTAATTTTATCTAGCAATATACTTTTTTAAAATTTACATAAATAAGGAAAAATGTGATCCTGTCAGCAAAGAAATATGTACCAAAAGAGGGAGATATATGTGATGTGACTATTACGTAAGTTCAACAAGGGTTTTTTAAAAAACAATTTTCGTTTCTGTGAAATGATATACTCCTGCAGTGCTGGTGGAAGTATAAATTTCTATATTGGTGATTACTTTAACAGTTGCATTAAACAAATAGAAATTTATGCTCTGATCCATCCAAGACCCACTTCTAACCAGTTATTCATAAGAAATAATTTAAAAGAAAAAAGCTAGATGAAAAGTGTTCACTGTAGCTTATTTAAAGTAACAAATATTTGGTATTTCTAAAATGAAAAGACCAAGACTACAGTAGTCAACTGGATTTTGTAGTAGAGGAGACAGTATAAGGGCACTAAGCAATATGGGAAGATTCTCGTACACTTGATGGTAAAAAACATGTACTTGAACTTCATAAGTAAAGGTATTCCCAGGTTCCTCAGGAATGTTTTCTGAGGTGAATGTATATTGTTTATTGGATCAGCACCCCTTTTACTGAAGACCTGCCTTCCCTCTCACTCTTATAGTGGGAATCAACTCAGGCACCTACTCCAGGCAGGGGCTATCATTCCCTTTCCAGGGAGTTGCAGATTTGGGCTGAGAGGTCCCAGGCTGTCTGATTTCTTTCCTGACTGGAGCCATAATCCCAGGAGCTATGGGAGGCCAGGTCCTACCAAGCATACCAAGTAAACAGAGTTGAGGAGAGACGACAGGAGACCAAAACAAACAAACAAGTAAGCAAAAATACAAAAAAACAGACAAAACAATAATTGCTAACCTATATGGCCAACAATAGAAGTGTAATGAAATAAATTTGGTTCTTTCCACTAGATGCTATATAATGAAGTTATTAAAAGTTACTGTGAAAACTGGCTGTGTGAAAATGCTTTTGATAGAAGAAATATTACATAGTATTGGTGAAAGGAAGTACCTTGTGGTGGAGAGAATAGGGATTCTGTCACATCTGAGTTTGGATCCTAGCCTTGATACTTTATAATTGAGGATCTTTTGGTTATTATATCTGTCTGAGCCTCACTTTTCCTCTAGGAGTAAGGTATTTATCTAATAAGTTAATTGTAGAATTAAATAAAACGTGAAGAATCTACACTAAATACTTGACCTGTAGCATAAAATTATAAATATTATGTTTGTAAATAAAGTGCGCATTATTATTTCGAATATATTGAAGTCACGAAGAAAATATTGGAAATGATAAATATGTTGGCGTGATAAAATAGTATAAATTTATTTATTTATTTATTTATTTATTTTTTAAGAATGAAAATGCTTAAGGAAAAAGTGATTTGTGGGCTGGGGTTGTGACTCAGTGGTAGAGCACTTGTGAAGTGCCTAGCACTTGTGAAGCACTGGGTTCAATCCTTTGCACTGCATGAAAATAAATAAAGATATTAAAATTTTTTTTTAAAAAGTGATTTCTTATTTAGATAAGACGTATAGTTAATAGCTGAGCACATTGGTGCACATCTGTAATCCCAATGATTCAGGAGGCTGAGGCAGGAGGATAGCAAGTTCAGCCTTGGCAATTTAGCAAGGCCTTAAGCAGCTTAATGAAATGCTGTCTCAAAATTAAAGACTGGGGATATAGCCCAATGGTAAAGTGCCCCTAGGTTTCATCCCCAGTACCAGAAAATAAATAAATTCACAAATACTAATGATAACTGGAACTCCCGACCTCTTTTTACAGTGGGATCCTGTTAGGGTACATTATTGTACAGTATAGTTCCAGATTTCAGAGATGAAATAATTGATGTCCAGTCTTTTTCATAAATTAGTAAATCAAAAGAAGTATTCTGAATCCAGAGAGAAAGGAGATTATTTACATATTTTCCTTGTCTTTTTCCTTTAGTCTCATGATATTAGTGATGTAGGATGAATGAATGCATGCTCTTGGTTAGTACCTTAAACCTTCCTCACCCCCTGGTCCTACCTCCAGGAGTGGGAATATCAGAAATGAATAATTGGGATGCTGCCTGAGAATAACATAAATTGAGCCCTTTGCCAAAAAGCAGATTAAAGTATAAATGTACACAGGCATCTAAAGTTAAAGGCGGAAAGAACAGAGAAAATAGAGAAAGCATTTTGAGAGATAGCATTTTATCAAACACTGCCCATATGGGCTATCCACTGAGTCATAAAAGTAGTTTTATGTGGAATTCTCTGTGACCTTCTTTTTAATGTATGTTTTAAATATTTCAGGAGCCACTGGAAGTGGGGAAATGGTCTGTACAATATGTCAAGAAGAGTATTCAGAAGCTCCTAATGAAATGGTTATATGTGATAAGTGTGGCCAAGGTAAATATTGATTTCTTTTAATCTTGTTTTTTTTTTGTGTGTGTGTGTGGTGCTGGGGATTGAACCCAGGGCCCTGTGCTTCCAGGGCAAGCACTCTACCAACCGTGCTATATCCCCAACCCTTCTTTTAATCTTGGGGGAAAATTTTGTTATGTACTGAACACTTGTGTTGAAGATGAATAAAAATACATTTGTAATTTGAAGCTATTATCCTAAGTTTATTCCTCAATTGTAAATATTTTAATATAAGAAACAATACTAAAATGCCTTCTTGAAATTGTGTTTTGCATTATTTATTAATAAAATAGAATTTGCTTTATGCTCTTTTTGATATTAAGGGTATCATCAGTTGTGTCATACACCTCATATTGATTCCAGTGTGATTGATTCAGATGAAAAATGGCTCTGTCGACAGTGTGTTTTTGCAACAACAACAAAGGTATCTTTTAAGTGTCTTGGGCTAAAGCCCTAACTGGTATTTTTAAAGCACTCTCAATGTAATAATTATTTACATCAAAAGTTTATTTGAATGGTATGAGCAGTTGTTTGCTAGAAAAAATCCATGTTTATTGTTTAAGGATTCTTAGGTGATTTTCAGTTATTCTCTTTCATGACAGTGATATGGGAATTGGCAATAATTTGAAAGAAGACAGAAAATAGAGATTGTTAATCAGTTTGTGATATGTTAGAAATTTAGAAAAATTTTTTAGAAGCCTCAGGCATTTTTAAATTATAGAACTGTGTTTAAAATTTTAACCTTTACTCTTTCAAATGATTTTTTTCCCTCTAATATATAGAGGGGTGGTGCACTTAAAAAAGGACCAAATGCCAAAGCATTGCAAGTCATGAAGCAGACATTACCCTATAGTGTGGCAGACCTTGAATGGGATGCAGGTCATAAAACCAATGTCCAGCAGTGTTACTGCTATTGTGGAGGCCCTGGAGAGTAAGTAATACAGTTTCTTAATCCTCTTTAAGTAATTTTTATTTGCTTACATTGTCCTCTTTTTCTTATTGATTGGTGGTATAAGAGTGAGTAAATTCCAAATGGTTCAAAGTATCACTAAAGAAAACTAGGACTGGGCTCTGTGGTGCACACCTATAATCCAAACGGCTCAGGAGACTGAGGCAGGAGGATGGAGTTCAGAGTCAGCCTCAGCAAGTTAGCCAGGCCCTAAGCAACCTAGTGAGACCCTGTTTCTAAATAAAATACAAAATAGAACTGGAACTGTGGCTCAGTGGCCAAAAGCCCCTGAGTTCAATTCCCGGTATTAAAAAAAAAAAAGAAGAAGAAGAAGAAAACTAGGTGAAGAAAATTCACCATTATTTCACCCAAAAAATTCTCATCTCAATTTTACTCATATTCATGTATTTGAAAAATCTTACTATAATACTTTTCTGGCATTTTAAAATGAATAGTACGTATGCATATATCTTATAAAATAAACTGTAGAGGGAAAACATTCACTGCAGGGGTCCACTGTTAGGTCTGAAGTTTATTTAGTTTTATTGGATTTCACATTTAATATGATTTGACTATTTTGAAGTTGTTACATTTAATACTACTATTTGAGAGCATGAGAGACGGATTTTGGTTAAACTGCAGAATCAAGATAGATTGATTAGAGATTATACCTTATAGTTCTTTCCTAAATATTTAATTTCTTATGAATACAAGATCATTTGCCAGAAGAAAATACCAAGTAGTTAAGTTTTAACTGAAAAAATATCTCATCCAGGTACTAGAGAGCTGTAATGGGAACCATATCTCTAAATGATACTTGATAACCAGAATATTGGTAACCAGGATATTTAAGGTTTAATAGGCTATTTGAATTTTAGTAGTAAGAATTTGTGTACACCCTCAAGTGTTTGCATACTTGTATGTTTGTGTTTTATTTTGTTTCTTAAGACCCTCAGATTCAGGCTGGGGATATAGCTCAGTTGGTAGAGTGTTTGCCTCGCAAGCACAAGGCCCTGGGTTCAATCCCCAGTACCTCGGGGGAAAAAAAAAAAAAGACTCCCAGATGCTTTGATAGTTGATTGTTATCTAGATTATAAAAGGAAATCAGTTGAAGTCGACCATTCTAGTTAAATTATATATATCCATAATTAGAGGTTATAATTTCATTAGTTTTCATTATTAAATGTTTGCTGTATCAGCCTGGAATGGTGGTACACACCTGTAATCTCAGCTGTTTGGGAGACAGAGGCAGGAGTATCACAAGTTCAAGGCCAGCTTTGGCAACTACAAGGGCTGGGGATGCAGCTCAGTGATAACGTGCCTCTGGGTTCAATCCCCAGTACTTGGTGGGGGTTTATCAAAATTTCAAACCAACATTCTAATTCAGAATATTTAGAAATTTGCCTCTAATTTTTGGTCAGTGGTCCTCAGTTCTGCCTTTCAAAACTAAATACATTTTATCTGTAATAAGGAGTGATTCTTAAAATGTTGCAAGTCAGGTAATCCCTTCTACTCAGGGGTCTAAGGCAGGAAGATCAAAAGTTCCAGACCAGCCTTGGCAACTCAGTGAGACCTTGTCTCAAGAAATTAAAGTCTGGGGCTTTAGCACAGTGGTAGAGTACCCCTGGGTTCAATCTTCAGGTCCCCCCGATACACTTAAAAAAAAAAAAAAGTATGTGTATTTTATGCCAGAAATTTTGTTCCCCACTTCTGCGACCCTTGTAGCAATAACATTCTCTTCTCCAGACTAAAATTTCCACTGACAGCAAACAGTCTTTATGACATAATTTCCAAACTCTGTTTCTCTCCAGTGTTTGAAAGTTATTCTTGAAATACTGCATCATGTTTGGGAAAGGTAGTGTTTCCAGAAATGGTCTGATAGAATATAAAGATTTAATGGGCTATTTAGGGTCCCAGACATGATGCTTCTTTTGTTGCAAAAAAATATTTTATTACCTGCTTTGAACATTGGATATATATTCTCTGGGTTCATGTAGGTGGTCAACTAATAACTTTAGCAGCTTTTTTTTTTCTTTCTTTTTTTGGGGAGGGTTTAGGTATTGGGCATTGAGCCCAAGGGCACTTTACCAGTGAGCCACATCCCCAGCCAATTTCTAATTTTTATTTTGAGATAAGATTTAACTATGTTGTTGAGAGTCTTGCTAAGTTGTGAGGCTACCCCTGAACTTGTGATCCTCCTGTCTCAGCGTCCCAAGTCACTGGGATATGTGCCACCTCCATAAGGTGTTCATTGATGGAAATTAATATATAATGAATGTATTTTTAGTTCCTTATTCTACCTCACCTCTGATCTTGTGGAATATTCATTTGTGATTTAACAGTTTTGTAAGATTTCTCAGTTTTTGGTCATCTGCAATTTAAGAAAGTATTTGTCTAGTTTTTAAAATCAGTTACTTATAAAAGAGAAACAGTGAACAGGCTTATCTTTTTCCTTTACTTATTTAATACTAGCATTTTGTTTAAAGCATTTTTCAGAACAGTTGGAAATCATTAATAGACATTTTATGAGGTAGATCGTTCATTATCTATCCATTAAAAGGATAGGAAGTGTGTCCGATATTAGTAACCACGTTAGTTTCACCATCTAGTAGAATGCATGGATTGTAGTTAGTATTCATAAGTCATTTGATAATTGACTTAACATGCTGGCTTCTTGCCTTTGCCTATGTATGGCTTACAATTAGTATTAGCATGGGTCTCATTTATTGGGAGAAAAGATGTTATTTAAAACTAATGTCTTATTATTTTCATAGAAGGGTTTCATGGTGTAAAACCATATACTAATTGAAAAGAGAATATATCCTTCTGAGATGAAGATTCAGTTTTAGCATCTTCAGCTATCTGAAACAGATCTATAGGCCTGTATTCTGAAATAGTGTTAAACTTGTGACCAAATTTTTATGTTTTGATAATAGTCTTAGATTAGATGTCTTTGTTGTTTATTTAAATTATTTAAATTACTACACTTCTTGTCATGATAATAGAAACACAGTAAAGATATAAAATGGAACATTCACACTTGTCTACAGCCTTTTGATATTTGGGGCAAACAGTACTTCCTTCCTCTCAGTATGACCTCTCCAGGCATTTAGTCCAGACTGGGGCTGGGAGGAGAGGGGAATAATGTAGCTCAGTGGCATAGTACATGCCTAGCATGTACATGGCCCTGGGTTCTATCCTCAGCACTAGGAGGGAAGGATGGATCCATGCCTGTGTTCCCTGCCCCTCCCCCGGCATTGCTGGGGATTGAACCTAGGGCCTTGTGCTTGCCCACTGTACCAACTGAGCTGTATCCTCAGCCTATGCCTGTGCTTTGAGGGCATTATTGACTAGAAGTAGATCTGTCTTTCAAGAGAGGAGGTATGAAATGCGTTCAACATTACAAACCTTTTTGGGAAAGAAAAAAAAAATTTTCACTTTAGCAAAAGTGTAATGCTTTAATCATAACTATAGTTTGGGTAATGCTACTTTGTAGTTTTAAAAAAACAAATGAAGCTTTTCCCTCATCATCAATATTAGTAATTTTAATCTTAACTTTTTTTTTTTTTTTTTTTTAATAGCTGGTATTTAAAGATGCTACAGTGCTGCAAATGTAAGCAGTGGTTTCATGAGGCTTGTGTGCAATGCCTTCAAAAACCAATGCTATTTGGAGATAGGTAAGAAGTGCATTTCAATCTTACGGATTAATTTTATTTTTGTGACTTTTTAAATTGTGTTTATTTTACAGTTTGCAGTTTCTAAAAATAATTTTGACAGTGATTTGTAAAGAGGTCACCTCACAGGAGAAATACTGAATAATGTATTTTAAATACACATAATTTTTGTGCTTTCGGATATTATCCCAGAAAACTTTTAAGTGGTATTAGTGATTGCATTTACTCTTGTTGCCCCCATAGTGCCCTAAACTATTTTCATTGGTACCTTTGTTTAAAAATCTTTAAAGGGATCATACGACAGGATTGGAAAAGGCCATAGCACCTTGTTATAGAAACAGTTTATACCTTACAGAATTTCTAAAAGCAGATACTTTCTATATTGAGGATTATGTGGAACAAAAGAGTTCTAGGAAGTAGAGTTGAAGATAGGGCACTAAATTTGGCATTTGGAAAACATGGGTTTCAATCTTGGCTTATTCAATTGTTATCATCTTTTGACTTTAAGAAGGTTAGCTTCTCTCCTTTGGCCTTATCTTACTAGGTTATTTTGAGCACTGGATGGTGCAGTGTGTGTAGGGGCAGCCATTAAGTTGCTAACACATACAAGGCATTAGTAAACTATGGTACAAATGAATCTGTGTGAATGTCAAAGGTCTCTAATGGTTAAGAAAAATTGTCCTTTCTCCTCAGATAATGAGCTACTTGATTGTGTGTTCTTATTTGAAAAGAAATTCCTTAAATCACGGTCTCATGATTGAAATTATGTTTCACTTTGGGTGTCCTTATATTTACTCTGGGCTTTTCATTTGCTGAATATTTGCCTGTATTCTGTAATTTATTTATACCCTTGATGAGTTAATATTGAACTTTTTCTTTTTTCCCCTTAGGTTTTATACATTTATTTGCTCTGTCTGCAGTTCTGGACCAGAATACCTCAAACGTCTACCATTACAGTGGTAAGAATGGATATTTCTGTTAAGAAAAAAGGAGCCATATATTAAACCTACAAGATGAAAAGTTCTTTGGCTGTGTACTTGCTTAAATAAAACTTTGTTCTTTATGCCTGGCTTTAGTTCTTTTATTTATCCTTAAGCCTTAAGCCATCTTCACTAAGTGTTATCCACTTTTAATGCTAAGTTAAAATGCTAAGCTAAGTTAATAAGGCTGTTCATTGTAGAATGGCATATATGTAGCTTTCAGACATTTTAAACCTTATTATTCATAGTTCCAGTTCTTTTGTGCCTTTATAATAACATGTAGTAGAAAATATGTAGGTTAAACAAACATGACAGTTTCTGTTTCAGTATAGTAATTCTTATGTGTGGTAAGTATGATCAGTTTTGTAGATTTAGTAATCAAATACTTAAACTATTTATAAATTTTTATTGTCTTTTACATATTTTAGGAACAGATAAGATTTAATTTATGAATCAGATAAAGTAAAGCCTGGTAAAGTATGGTCTGTTCTGTAGCTTATGGGTAGTATTAAAATACAAAAATCTTGATTATAAACTATTTTCTCTTAAAATCAGATATTTTTTGAATGCATTTTAAGAAGTAATTCAGGTATCTTTTAGCTTATAATTATTATTCAGAATAAGTAAATGTTTTGCTAATGTTTTCCAGCTTTTTCATATGTAATAATTCATTGTATTGAGTATGACTTAGGATATTGACCCTCTATCCATCTGAATACTTTGGATTTTTAATTACTGGTTTTATAAAGAAACTAATTTTTTAATAACCAAAAATCTTGTTTTTGTATATTTTGATTATTTTTTGATTCTAGGGTAGATATAGCACACCTATGCCTTTACAACCTAAGTGTTATTCACAAGAAGAAATACTTTGATTCTGAACTTGAGCTTATGACATACATTAATGAAAACTGGGATAGATTGCACCCTGGAGAGGTAGGTGATCTTAGAGCTAACCTCATTAGCTACTTTTTTGTTTTGTTTTTGTTTAAAACAACAATAACAATAGTTTCAGAAATATGTATAAGTCATACAACTAAAGTAGAATTTTATTTTTAGTTTTGGGGAGAAATAAGTTTGGTAAGGATATTAGGACCAGCCTTCTCATCCTCGTATGTTTATTGTTTATTGCCTGTTGACTGTGGAAAATTACATATGGAGGAAGTAAATTATTTGATTCTTCTATATTCTGAAGTGAGAATCATTGTAAAGATATGAGTGGGAGAAATTCTTTATTGGGTGTCTTACTCATGGTTTCACCTCCTTTTCTTCTTAGTTTTTTTATAAACTTAGAGATGTAATCAGCTTTCTTCTTTTCTCTCTTATTGCTACTCATATCTCTGACTTCCAGGAATGGTGGGATCAAGTAACAGTATTAGAATAATGAGTTATAGAGTGAAGCTACCTGAGTTGGAGATTATCCCTCCTCATTTTGAAAATCTTACTTTGTTTCTCATTTGTGAAGCATAACCATTTATACTGGCTTTACAAAGAATTTTTATAGAAAAGGAATATAAAGTAGTGCATGTTCATTGAAAAAGATTTTGAAACTATAGCACAAAGAGGGAAGAAATTAGAATAAGTTTACCTTACATTTAGCATTTATTTTGGTTTATTAAAATATAGATTATTAACTACTCTTGGTTGAAAAATAAAAATTTGTTTATAATATACAGAATCAGTTGTATGCATTTTAGTTATGCATGCTTTTTGAGATAAAAATTGCAAACTGATTTGAAATTTAAGAAGAATTTCTTCAGTTAGTTTTTAGACATGTGACAGTTTATAAAACTCAAATAGAATTATCAAGGATATTTCAGGTTTTTGAGTTTTTGTGGGGTATTAGAGCATAATTTACATTTATTTAGTTGGTATATCAGCTACATAAAATAAAACAACCTACAGAATACTTAAGTATTAAAATCTAGGATATAACTGAAATTCTATTGTTAGGTGTTTTAAGTGTTAGATATTGGACTATAATACTAAAGTTTTCTGTTAAACTATTTTTTAAATGAAATTTGAAAGTTGTCTGACTTACAAATTTGAATTTCAGTAAACTAACTAGTTTAAGAGAAAAAAGTAAGGCACTAGTATTAACTATAGTGTTCTTTATAGTCATCTTAATATTCAGTGCTCCAATGCATTCATTTTAAAATTCTTCCTTTCTAGACATGATTCTTTCAGTGCTTTATATACACAGATACATCTGTATACTTGGTGTGCCATCTCCAATTGATCTTTCTGATCCATATTAGAAAAATTTTACTTTAGCAAATAAATGGTTTCATTATCTGTAATCTGTATGGTAGTGTCTTAGAAATAAGAAAAAAGTGGGGCTGGCGATGTAGCCCACTGGTAGAACACTTTCCTTAGCATGCATGAGGCTCCAGATTCAATCCCCAGCGTTGCCAAGGGTGCGGGGAGAAAAAAGTAAATTCAACTTTTTAAAGGATAGTTTCCATTTAAACTTTATCTGAATTAAAATAAGAAAATACTTTTTAGTGTAATTATCTCATCTACAGATTAATTACTGGTGATTGACATTCAGCTTTTTAATTCTTAATATTTTACATTTTTTACTTGTAATTACAATTAGATTTTAGGGTGATATTTTAATAATGAGATCATAAAATTTACGTTGATCTACAGTGTTTTATTCAGTGTTTTTCATTTAGTTATGAAACAGATGTACACATTTGCATAGGGAGACCTTGTTTTATTGGAATTGAATTGCAAATTGGATTTTGTTACTAATCTAACTTAGGTTATCAAATTTTTTTTGTTTTTCTATAAAATGCCATTAACTATTTTCAAAACATAGGAAATGGTATATGCTAAATGTGATATATTTATAATTTAGTACCTTGGAATTCTCAAAAGTTATCCCCCCCCCCCATATTTTTAGTTGTAGGTGGACACGATACCTTTCTTTTATTTTGTGTGGTGCTGAGGACCGAACCCAGTGCCTCATGCATTCCAGTCGAGTGCTCTACCACTGAACCTTAACCCCAGCCCTCAAGAGTCATTTTGAACATCAAAGTTTATTATTATACATAAGATGGATTATATAAATACTTGCTCTAGAAGTTTCTCTTCAAAAATGAAATAAAACACAATAGCAGTTATGATTTTACTTTCTCTTAAATGTGAAGTTTCCTCTCTTTGCTTAGATGAAAGAAAAACATCTTGTGATAATGTTAAGAAGTTAGATTATTTTTGTGGCATTTTGCCTAGGAATGTATATTTTATACCTAGTCATAAAGAGGCACTGAATCCATATTTACCATTCCTGAGCTTCGAATTCAAAACCTAATTTTGTGTGTGATGACACTAGCTAAAATATAATAGTATTTGTTATTTATATAACATACCTCTGTAATGACTTGCTGTAATTATATATTGAATTGGTTGTATTCTATTTAGTGTATTGTGCTCTCTCTCTCTCTCTTTTTTTTTTTTTGGATTGTCATGAAGGAAATACTGTATTTTATCTATTTATTTTTTACGGTACTGGGGATTGAATGCAAGGCCTTGCACATGCTAAATAAGCTTTCTATCACTTAACTACAATCCCCGGCCCCCTCTTTTATTTTAAAGACTATATTTTTAGAGATTTGGGTTCACAGGAAAATTGAGAGGAGGGTACAGAGATAGCCCACTTATCCACTTCTCCCACACATAACATTGCTTCCCCCATAGTTAGTATCCCCCACTAGAGGAGTACATTAGTTGAAGTTGATGAACCTATGCTGACACATCATTATTACTCAAAGCTGTGACTTCTTTTAATAACAAAAGCAGTTTCAAAATTAAACTTGTTTTGGAGGTAATCCTTTCATAACGAAAGGCATGTTTGACTTTCATGTATCATGTCTTTTTTTAACCTTTTATTAATTAATTAATTCATTATTTTTATGTGGTACTGAGTGTCGAACCCAGTGTCTCACACATGCTGGGCAAGTGCTTTACCATTGAGCTACAACCCCAACCCCTCATGTCTTTTTTTGATTGTTTGTTATTAGTTTTAGAGGATTACTGTGAAAGGAAGCGAAAATCTTTGAAAACCATGTTTAGAAGATAGTGATAGTTTTATATCATGTTTCCTTACATAGTTTTTGTACATCTTTGTGACCTGATTTTTTAATGATCATCATACAGACTGAGTGTAGTAGTTTGAGTAACCACAGTATTTTGAAATGTTTTCGTTTTAATGTAACAATCTACCACTTGAGACCACAATAAGAATTTCTTATTTAAAGTAATGTAATATTTTATATTATATTGCTTTGAGGAGTTTAAAAGGAAATATTAAATACTTTTTTGGATCTGCTACTTACCAGTTAGCTTCAATTATTATTTTTATTTTGGTGGTACTGGGAATTTAACTCAAGAGTGCTCTCCCATTGAACCATACCTCCAGACCTTTTTAAAATTTTAATTTTGAGACAGGGTGTCATTAAGTTCAAGGCTGGCCTCCAGCTCCAGCC
This sequence comes from Sciurus carolinensis, assembly GCF_902686445.1. Taxonomy (NCBI): domain Eukaryota; kingdom Metazoa; phylum Chordata; class Mammalia; order Rodentia; family Sciuridae; genus Sciurus; species Sciurus carolinensis. The sequence goes on along the minus strand of NC_062213.1, from coordinate 129,557,716 downwards.
TCCAGAGGAGCTAGGATTACAGGCATGTGCCACCAAGTCTGGCAATCTTTGATTCTTTAACAACATGCTTTCCATTAACCATGGTCTTAAATTTAAAAACCCTAAGGTTGATAGCAGAAAAATACATATGCTGCCTTAAACTTTTGAGAGAGGTAAGGAAAAAAGCATAGATGAAATTCAGTACAATACCAAGGTGGAAATATTTTGCTAGAGAAATGTTTAGTATAATAGAGGTAGTATAATATTTTAAAGTGAAAATAACAAATCTGATTAATAGCAATACTTGGAACCTTGAGTGTTATTTATTAGTATGTAGGTTGGAAAATAAACTGTTGGTGTACTTAAGCCTAGCTGGTAGAGAACTCAGCATTGGTAATGGAGGGTTGTATTTTATTGAAATGAAGAATTAGTAATAGCATTTAACTTTGTATAGAAATGTATAAACCTGAAAAGAAAAGTATAGTGTGAGGTGAGTGTTAGGGAGAGGGTGGAGTAAGAGGATTTCTCTTTGGGAGATACATGTTACAAACTTGGTGGTCAGATGAATATGATACTTTTCAACTACATTTGATAGGATTTACACTATTTTACTATTTTTAGTTACATTTTTAGTTTGCAAAACACAAAGGGAGCATCTGATCCTTTTATGTGAATAAAATATATAGATAGTCCTATGCAAAATAGTGATGAAGTTTTGAAGAAAGTAATCTATAAAAGTTTTGAGAAGCCATAAGAAATAAGTACCAAAAGAAAGAGGAGTCTTTTGTGATTTTCAAAAAATAAGGGGATTTTAGCAACTAGAAGCTCAGTTTTCTTGTTGATTTTCAGCACAATTACAGAATAGGTAGATCAGATACATCTGTATGATTTGTAAAGATTTAAAAAGCAGTAAGAAAACCCCTGTTAGAATAAATTGTGTTAAACTCTGTTTCTTTGTTAATATGGTTAGGCACATTTGTCAAAATCTGTGGGCATGGCATAGACATAGTATAATTGATCTTAAATAAGATTTTGAAATGTGAACTGATTAAAGTGGAAATTAATGTGTAACTGATCGAAAAACTGTTAACAAAATCAATGACTTGGATATATTCTTGAGGGAGACTGTAATGGAAGGCCATAAAGATTCTCTCTTTGTACCCTCAAGTCAAGAAGGGTGAATCAAGAGAAAAGGTTATCTGGAATAATTTGTGTTAAAAACAAAATCAAATGAACAGTTATAAAGTACTGTTTTCAGGCATAAACACAAACACTAGAGAAGATACTTAACTTCGTAGCAGTTCCGTTTTGACTTTAGATTTGTGGTGACGAGTGGGGAACAGGAAGAAGATAGAATTAGTTAACCAAAAACTTAATATGAAACCATCTTATAATGTGACTGTTAAAAACTTTACCCTAATCCTATATTTAAGCACGATAACTGCTTTCAAATATTTGAAGGGCTGTCTGACAAAAAAGGGAATAGAAAACTTCAAGGGGAGGTTTTGCCTACATATGGAATAGACTTCCTTAGTAGGTGTATTAGCCTGCCTCTGCCTATCTGCCTACCTTCCTCACCTCCGCCCCTGTATCTTTCTTTTTCTTTCTCTTCTCTCTCTCTCCTTTCTCTTTTATGTGGTACTGGGGATTAAACCCAGGCCTTGCACATGCTAGGCAAGTGCTCTACCATTGAACTGCACCTCTAACATGGTGTATCAACTTTTATCAATGATAATAAGTAAGCTAAGATTGAATGGCTAGCTTTGTTATTAAAGAGATTGCAGTCTTAATGGGAGATTGAATTAGATCTAGAGTTTGTTTCAAGCTTTAAAGTATAATTTTTTTCATTCTTCCTTAAGTAGAAATTCTTGGGCTGGGGGTATAGCTTAGTAGTAGAGCACATGCTTATTAGCATGTGTTGGGCCTGAGTTCAGTCCTCAGCACTGAAGAAAAAGGAAAGAAATCCTCTATCATAAATTATAATAGGAGGAGGTGTTATCATACAGCATGATGATCTGAGCCACTCATGTATTTTTTTTTGTTTCAGCATCAATCAGAGTGGCATATAGTGGGATTTCAGTCAGTGTTGAAAGAATGGACTTGCAAGTCACTTGGGTTGAGGCTTTAGCTTTCTCCCTAGCTAGCCAGGGGAATTTGAACAGTTTTCTTTTTAAACTTAATACTTATTGACTCATCTGTAAAAGAGTTGGAGTAAATGGTTTCTAAGTCTAACTCCAGTATTCTTTTAGACAGATTTATTTGCTCTTTCATTTAAAACAATTCTGAGGTTTGGGAGTTTCAGCTGGTAAAAAACACACTGGCTATATATAGTTTTAACTGCCAACTGTGGTACTTTGTTTATAACTTAACATTTTTTTGTTAATAGGTTTCAGTTTTTAAACTTTGAAGAAGAGGTGGGAAGGTCTCTTGGAGAAATCCTTATTGGAACAATATAGAATATTTTCTAGAATTGAATATTTAGTTAAAATGGTGTATGATGGAAAATTGCTGAGCCATTTAAGGCCAGCTAAAGTCTACAATTGTTATGAAAATAAAACCCCCCAGTTTCACATTATTTTTTCAAGTATGTTACTTATGATCATATTAGAGGTATTAGGAAATGAAATGTTTCTCATTACTTTTTAGACCCCTTTCTATTGATATGTTAGGAGCTTTCATGGTATATATTAAAATAATTCTCATGTATTATTTCTCCAGGTTATAGAATTTTAAAAAATGATAACTAATACCAAGGTCCCATTTTTATTAGTGTTCATAGTTTACAGTTCTTTCACAGACATCATTTGATCCATATAATGAACTAATAATTAACACAGGGTTTTAAACTCTACTCTTTGTAGTTGAGAAAATAAGCCTGGATAGATTAAATGGCCCTGAGTAGGTCACACAAGTCAGCACCGCAATTAGAATTTAGACCTTCTGACTACCAGTCAGTATATTTTTCCTCTGCATCATATTGCCTCTATCTAGCACCTGTATTTTACTAACTGATGAAATTGTAGTGCGTTAAATTGTTTCTTGATACTTCACAGCTGGCAGACACACCAAAATCTGAAAGATATGAGCATGTTCTGGAGGCATTAAATGATTACAAGACCATGTAAGTTGATTTATTTTACGTAACCCTATGAGGGAGACAGTTAGTAAGTATAAGGAATTATGGCATTGTTTAAGACTTGTGGGATTGGTATATAGAATAAGTACATATCATTTAAAACTTTTTAATGTCCTAAGTCTCTCTTGTTCAAGAGTAAAGCAGGGATTCCTGAGGGTTGGAGAACAGTAATCCTTCTTTTGGAAATGGTAGGTGGGAGGCATGTCAGTATCTTCAGGGGGAATGTGGTCCATTCTGTTGAAAAAGCATATTCAGTAATAGCTTACTTCCACAATGCAGTCTACTGAAAGTAAATAAAATCTTGTTAGCTGGTGAGAATAAGCAAAATGTAGGGGAAGATTTTATAGATAATATAAGGTTTTTAAAAGGTTGAGGTCTATGGTTTTAGAATTACTTATAGAAAAGTAGTATAACTGGTATGAGTGGTCTATAATAATTGACATTATGTGATATATTCTTGTATAGATCACCTTCCTTTGTAAAAACCAGCCTGTGTACCTTTCTTGAAAATATTTTCAAAATGCCTTAGGAATTTTATAAATGTGTATGCTGACTCAAACTATTGAATAACATTATAAAATTTTTGTTTCTTAAAAGTTGCTGTTTTAAACTTGACAGCATTTCCTCATTAAATAATGTTTTAATTATTGGTGGCTAGATCTTTAGCTGAAAAGCCATAAGGTATCTAAGCATTTGTTGTGCTGGTAAAAATATTCTTTGGGACAGTGAATTCTGAATTCCAACTTAGGGTGCCAGAAACACATCTTTTCTTGTTAAGGTAGAAATGGGGGCTTCTCATTCTTACATAAAAGTGGAAGAACATTCTCAACAATTGGTAGAGATTCTTGTAGCCAGGGAGGTTTGAGGTAGTATTTGGAAATAGGGACCACCCAAAACTAAAGGAAAGGAAGCATGTTTTTCAGAGACCCAAGTCCACATTCCACTTAAAAGAACAAATACTTCTCTGCTCTAAGTTATTTCTGACGTAAGATGTGGGACACTTATAGATATTCCTTTTATTTTGGGGACCTTTAGAGTTGGTCTCCCACTTTCTTTTCCAATGTCCTCAGCTATTATTCCTGATCAAATTTCCTCTCTTCACAATTTATTCTGAAATAGAATTCTTCTTTTCCTAAACATTTTGAGATTTTTTTTTTCCCCTAGGAGATGACACTAAAATATGGAAAAATATATTGGGCCAAAAAAGATACCATTTTGTGTTCCTCTTCCTTGCTTTAAGAACTTAGACACTCCCCTCTCCCTTTCTTTTTCTTTTTACTTTGAGATGGAGTCTCACTGTGTTGCCCCATTTAATGTTGAAATCCTGGGTTCAAGTGATCTTCCCATTTCAGCCTCCTAAGTACTGGGACTCAGGTGTGCTCCACCATGCCTGCCCTACATACCATGTTTTAAAAAGAAAAGTGAACATTTTCTTTTCTCCCTTCTGTCCCTTCTCCCATGATATCCTTTTGTGGACTGGCTCTGAGGCAGACAGGTATCAGGGAAAGCAAGGGGAAAGAAGGAGTTTTGTAGTATTGGGTGGGCTTTTGTGTATGAGGACCTTATATCTGAAAATTAAAGAGCTAGGGTCTGCCATGTATATGTGTTCAGTTTTTAAAATTTTAGTTAATTTTTTAAAAATTTAGGTTTATGTCTGGGAAAGAAATAAAGAAGAAGAAGCATTTGTTTGGGTTGCGAATTCGTGTTCCTCCTGTGCCACCAAATGTGGCTTTCAAAGCAGAGAAAGAACCTGAAGGAACATCCCATGAATTTAAAATTAAAGGCAGAAAGGCATCCAAACCTATATCTGATTCAAGGTAAAAGTTGATCTGTGGCTTAGTTTTTCTCTTTAGCTTATATGTAACTAAAAATGTATGTTATTTAGTTTCATTAGTATATTTGAAAGTACAAGTGGCAGTTACCTTGATTTTTTTTTTTTTTTTTCCTGTCCATAATTTCTTTCTTAGACAAGGTATGAAGAGTTGATGCTAGATATATGTATGTTTGTTTATTTTAGACCTTTAGCCTCAAGGAATAGACCCTATTTTGTTAGCAAACAGCTTACATTACTGGCCTATTCATTTGTTTGTTCATTTATTTTTTATTCATTCATTCATTCGGACCATTTACCAAATGCCTTATTATATAAGTCCTGGGGATACATGACAAGACAGATTTTTCTTTTGCCTTGGTGGGCTTTACATTGTAGTGGGGAAGAAAGGTAATAAATAAGTAAAATATTACTGATCATGCTAGTGCCATTTAAAGAAAATAGCATACTACTGTTTTAAACTTTGGTAGGATCAGTAGAAATGGGGACTTTGTACTTTTAAAGGGAGATTTAAGGAAAGACTAAGACAATATTTAGGTTTAGACTTAAAGAATAAGAATGGGGAAAAAAGAATAAGAATGACCTAACAATATGAAGAATAAAGGGAAATGTACTCTATAACAAGCATAAAGGCTGTGACACATTCTAGGAACTCACAAAAGACTAGTATGGCATTACTAGGGAGTTGTATTAGATGTTGGGAAGATTGGGTGGGTCTTCATCATGTAGGGTAAGGTCTTTTAAGTCTCATAAAGACTTTGGGTTATTTTCTAAGAATACTGAAGAGCCACTTAGGGAATGTAAACAGATTTAATTATCACAATTTCTTTGGTTTCTCTTTTGCGAATGCTTAGTGCAGAGGTAAAACAAGCAAGAGTTGTTTGGGCAAGAAATAGGTGGTGGTTTGCTTATGCAGGAATAGTTGGTAACAAATGGAGAGAAAAGATTCGAGATCTCTTTTCAAGACAAAATTGATTGGACTTACTAATTAATTAATTTCATGAAAGGTACGAATCAAGTTAAATGATGCCTAGATTTCTGGATTGAGCAATGATGGGTTGTGCTGTCTGTTAACAGGATATAGAAAAACATTATTTTGGCAAAGTAAATGAAGAACTTTCCTGTTTCACACTCATTGAGTGAAATTCTTATGAAGGACATTTAAGTGGTAGTGCGAGATTTAGGCAGTTGGATTAGGCAATTCAGGAGCTTATAGGGCAGATGGTATAAATTTGGAACCTGATTTATAAAGCCATGACAATGAACGAAATTAGGAAACAAGTAAGAGAAGAGAATGTGACTCAGAATAGTGGTATCACTTATAAATTTGGAAGAGGTAAAATGAGCAAAGCAGACAAAGTGAGTTTGGAGGAAACCAGAAAAGTTCAGTGTTATAAAAGCTGAAAGAAGGGGAGTGTTTCAAGAAAGATTTATATATTAAGCTGTATTGGATAATGGTGAGAGGTGGATTGGGATGAGAGAAAAATGCTTATTGAATAACATTTCTTACCAAAAACAATTTATTTGGAGTAGTAAAGTTAAAAGCCAGTTTGGAATGGGTTGAAGTGTTACTGATTACAGCACTTCCAAATTCACATGTCAAAACTGGGCTTCTACACGTGAGGAACATAGGAAGATTCAGAATAATAATAATAATAAAGGACATTGGGGAAGGGAACTAAGAGTTCTGAATGACAGGGGGAAAGTGGAAAGGGTAAGTGTCATTAAGGCTCAGGCAATTTTTATTGTGATCTGAAGTAGACAAATGGAAGAGCAGCTGAAGAGGGGAGGGATGGGAATAGTACATGTTTTTTTTTTTTTTTTTTCATTGATGGGAGATAATTAGAATCTCTTTTTGTGCACTAATAGGAATGATCCAGTGGAGAAGAGGATATTGGTGTAGGAGAGAGTGGAGCTAATTGAAGATACTGTAGCACCTTTGAGAAAGGGATCTAGAGCCTCAATGTGAGAATGGCTTTTGATAGGAGGAGAAACACCTTTCTGTTGAAATGTGATGAAAAAGAAGATGAGTATAGATAGATGCTGGTTGTATTACACATTGGAAAGTTGGAAGATGGCTAAAATCTGGTAGCTTCTGTTTTCTCAGTGGAATATGAAGCAAAAAAAAAAAAAAATAGCTCAGAGGGTTATACAGAAAGGAAAACCTAAAGAGTAAATAAAAGGTATGAAATAGTCATCTTGGAGAGTAAGAAAATGTATTTACAAAATGTTGACAATTCATCATAGTAATTTGAAGTTTGTAATAAAGTAGATAAGATTGTAAGGTTTCATGTAGGAAAAAAAGTACTTATGATTCTTATCACTTTCAAACTCCTTTACTTTAATATTTTTCTTCTAGTAGTTGTCCATTTACGAATTAGGAAAAATAATCCACAAACTTTCTTCCTCATTGCTGTGATTTTGATAGGATGCTCCATCAATAGCTGTTTGTCAGATCATTTGATGCTCTCAGATAAGGGTTTAACTTTCTTTGAAGGTATCCTCAGTTCCTTCTGGACTCTGTGTATGAATTCATCCTTTTAGTAGGAGAGTGTTTTCTTCAGTACAGTGATCCTTTATAAATGTTATCTTTTTCTAAAAAAATCCCATCAGTTTTATCCTTGAGACTTTTGATTATATCTAGTTCTGCTTTGTTCTTTTCCCCCCACTTTCTCCTTCCTCATGTCTATTCCCTGACCTTAGTTTGGCATCTTGTGGGATAGGGTTTTCCTCCCCATAGCACCCCATTTGATTAGCATGCTTAAATAAATGTAACTTCTAATTATATTATAAGCCCCTTTGCATGGGGAACATCTCTGTATTTCTATCATCTAATATCTTCTTTCCATAAGCTATTCTTTGTTAAGTAAATAAATAAAAGATGTGTTCTGTATCTTGCTATTTATTTCTTTTTTTTTTTTTTTTTTTTTTTTCTTCTGTTAGAAGTGTTCTTGCCTTTGGCTTTATCTTTAAATAATGATTTTCTAAGTCTTAAGTTTGCCCTATGCCATTCATGCCATTCAGTGAAGAATTCTTTTATACTTCGTCCTTTACATTTGCCACCCTTGGCTTCATTCTCTTTCTGAAAGTGTCATTCAAGGAAAAAAAAATAGATCTGTATTGATAGTTACTATAATTTTAACATAGTTATTTCCATAAGGTTAACTACTAATTTCAGTCATATTTAGAAGTAACTTCTCAAAAATTGCCTCAATTAGAAACAACCTAAGCCAATTAATTAAACCTTTAAAAACTTTCAAAATACCTTTTATACAATATGGTTATTTGATGGTTGTTTTTTAAGTCTTTGGGTGGTATGTATATTCCAGAATTGAAGACAACATTTTTTTCTTTAAACCTTTCTTACTGTAAATCTTTCATAATCTCAAGTCAAGAAATATTTGTTTAAAATTAGAATGTATTATCTATGCCCTTGACTAAACTTGTAGATCCAGCTTACATTTAATGTGGTGTTTGTTAACATTAAAAGTAGAATGTGTATATATTTAAATAATGTAAAACCATTTTCTTTTGGTTTTCCTTATGCGGAGATTAAAAACATAATGGTTTTCTGTTTCAGAGAAGTAAGCAATGGAATAGAAAAAAAAGGAAAGAAAAAATCTGTAGGTCGTCCTCCTGGACCATACACAAGAAAGATGATTCAGAAAACTGCTGAGCCACCTTTGGTAAGAGTTTATTTTGATGTATGTTCTCAGAAAGGAAAAAAGAATGAAATTACTAGTAAGACGTTAAATGTTTCTGCTTACTATAGAATTGTGCTTTAAGTCTGTAATTTTTCTTTTCCAGGATAAGGAATCAGTTTCAGAGAGTCCTACCTTGGATTTACCTTGTTCTATAGGGTAAATAGAAAGTATTTTCTTCTTTCCTAGGGAAAGAAAGTTGGGGAGGGGATTAGTATTTCTATTGTTATGTAATATAGTCGTTATATCATTTAAATTCTTTTGTCTCAGGAGAACTGAGGGACCTGCACATTCTTCTAATACCTCAGATGTGGATTTCACGGGTGCTTCCAGTGCAAAAGAAACTACCTCGTCTAGCATTTCCAGGCATTATGGGTAGCCATTTTATGCTTTTATTCTTTGCTAATTTTCTAATGTATTTTTTTTTTTTTTTTTTTGTAAAGTGATGATTGAATAATTTTTTAGCTATTGAAGTTGATAATGTCTGTCTTTCAGCTCTTTGAGAGGCAGTTCATATGTGGATTCTACAAGTTAATTCATCTGAATATTTTTGCTTTTCAGAGAACAAACATTAAATTTTTCAAAGTTGTTAGGAAATTTGTTGTATGGACAGAGAAGAGGTATTTAGATTAGAGGATTTAGAGACTGCCCTTTTTCTTGGGCTTTTCAATGTTGCTATTAAAAAAGCATCTTACTGATTTTTTTTAAAGTAAGTTTGAATCAGGCATCTGATTTATCAGATACTGATAAGTCTTTGTCAGTTAAAGGATTTTAAATTTGGAATTAAAAATAGCAGTCCCCTTTTTAAAAATTTTATTTAACCCATCTCTTTAGAAGGACACATTTTTCTAAAACATCATGTCAGGTAAGAAAAGTGTAGTCTACTTGGGGTCAGAATCACTTTTTTTTTCAAGTTTTATACATTCTTTAAATTTTGTTCACAATTTAAAAACTGCTCTTTAAATAATGTAAAATTCTGAGTTCAGGAGTTAAAATGTGATAATGTGAGGTGTTTTTTTGCCCTTTATTTAATTCTTCAAATAATTTTTTGAGTTATAGGTCCTCTTATTTCTATTTTATAGTTCAGGAAACAGTTGAGGGTGTCAAATGATAAGTCCAGTGTTAACATGTATAACATGAGCTGGGTTAAGAAATATAATTGTAAAGTCTTTGTATTTAGCCGTCATGCTATATTCTTTTTTTTTTTTTTTTTTTTTTTGCGGTGCTGGGGATTGAACCCAGGGCCTTGTGCATGCAAGGCAAGCACTCTACTGACTGAGCTATCTCCCCAGCCCTATTCTTTTGTTTTAAGATCATAAAAAACAGTTGCTTGCTTTCTTTGAAGAGGCTCTCAGAGATCTTCTAGTTTAACCCCTTCACTTAATTCACTAAAATGTTTATTCTGATTTTATTATTGAAGCACATGGAACAAGGTCTTATATGTAGTTGATAGTTATTCAGTATTTGTTGCAGTGAATGAATAAATGAATGAATGAATGATTTTTGTATTTGCCTATTTTTTTGGATGATAAGTTATTTGAAAATATGACTTAAGGCCTTTTGGTAAGAATTTGCCTCATTGAACTCCTAGCTTAAAATTTGCCTTTTTTGTTTTTGAAAACTTAATAGTACCTAGTTAGGGAAGAAACACTATACAATGGTGATGGACTTTAAAGTAAGGAAAACGAAGTGATAAGTCATTTACATAGCATATATTGCTTTAGTTTGACTGATTTTTGTGTCAGCAAAGGTGTGTACTTAGAGTTGAGTGACCTCCAAAACCAGAGAACATCTGTAGGCAGAGGATGCTTTAAAAACTTGGACAATTTTGGCTTTTTCTGTTCCATAGATTATCTGACTCCAGAAAAAGAACTCGCACAGGAAGATCTTGGCCTGCTGCAATACCACATTTGCGGAGAAGAAGAGGTCGTCTTCCGAGACGAGCACTCCAGACTCAGAACTCAGAAATTGTAAAAGATGATGAAGGCAAAGAAGATTATCAATTTGAGGAACTCAACACAGAGATTCTGAATAACTTAGCAGATCAGGAGTTACAACTTAATCATCTGAAAAACTCCATTACTAGTTATTTTGGTGCTGCAGGTAGAATAGCATGTGGCGAAAAATACCGAGTTTTGGCTCGTCGGGTGACACTCGATGGAAAGGTGCAGTATCTTGTGGAATGGGAAGGAGCAACTGCATCCTGACTGTAGGACTGAACATTATGTTCACTGCACTCTCATTTTATGTAGGTACAGTTCAAAGCCCTAAAGAAGTCTGGCTTTTACTCTTTCTTAAAACAGCAAGAACAACAACAACAAAATCACAAAAGAAGATGATACTAGCCTTAACATGTACTTGTCAATGTTATGGATATTGTCATAAAAAGATATCTTTTACAAATCAAAACAGAGACTTAATTTTTTAAATCTTAAGATTTGTAGAATGTTTTTAGGATAGGATATTAAAATTGATTCAAACCCATGCATGGTGTTAGATAATTTTTCTAATTATTCCATTGAGTCAGTTTTTGTGATTAGTGGTTATCAGAGCAAACAGATCATGTAGATAGCACAAGACTTTGGAGAAACATTGTCTGTTTTGTTACCAAAATGTTGGAAGAAATTTATTTCAATACCTTTTAGATTTCATAAAGTGCAGTGTATATAATGCCTACTGAAAGACTGTAAAATATTGAAATTTTCTTTCAAGCAAAGTGTAAAAAAAAATATATTGAGCCTGTAAATTGCTCTGTGACTAGACTTCATTGTCGTCTTAATATATTCTTTGCATGTACATATATATACACATGTGTGTATATATATGTGTGTGAATATGTGACCTATGCAATACAAATTATGGGAATGGGCAGCTTTGGAGTATATATCCCATAATTCTTTATTTCAGGAATAGTTGCAGTATTTACACAGCAGCATTTCTTCTCAGGCTTTTATTGGGTGCTGTTGCTTGCTATGTATGAAGAAAAATGTGTCAAACAAGTTTAGTGTGTACTGAAGAAGGGTGTGAACAACAGTGTTCATGGGCTTTTAGAATGCTTTTCACTTTCAGTCCTTGTAACTCAGCTGTTCAATACCTAAAACAAATTCAAATAATATCAGCATCTCCTTTTATAAGTAACGTTTTCAAGTTTTCATGGCACATTATGATTGTAAATGTCTCTCAGTTTTAACAGTAAGTCTGTAGGAGTCCCGTGAAGATTCCTGAAATGTCTGTAGTAACTGTTAGTCATGTTTGAATAAGTGTAGTATGAACAAAGTATTTTATTGCACAGGGTTAACAAACAGTAAGTTGCCAGTTAAGGCTACTGCTGTTTTTTTTTACAACATTACCTCTTGTTTTTATAAAATGTACCAAGATTTAAATTGATAACTTTATTTTACATGTAAAAAAAAGAAAACAGTTTCTTTTATCACCAGTGTTAGAGTTGTCTTCTGTTTCTTTTTGTTTTGTTTTGTTTTCTTTCTTAGCCAAAGAGTAAACAGAAGAATATTCTTATTTTGGTGGCTATTCATTTTGCTTTTAAAAATGGTTGGTGAATTTTAGACTAATAATTGGGGAATTTGCCACCAAAATGAAAAATATATAAAGTGTAGTGATGACAGAGTGGTAAAAATGTGGGTTAGTACTTATTTATTCCATTAATTGATTATTTGACTGTTTGTAAAGAAAGTTGCTTTATTTCTTTAAACATCTTCAAAAGATGACTTTTTCTCGTCACATTATAGCCAAAAGAAGCAGAGAACTTCGTTGTCCTGCATTTGGTTCCTGGTTGACCAGGTATAAATGAGCTTTACGAAAGTGCAAATTAAAAACTGTCACTTCTGTTTACCTCCACCAAAACTTGATTTCCCCCTAGCTATTAATTTAAAGTTGCCTTTCCTGCAGCTGCAATATTTTGAATAACACACAGAGTTTGTGTTGATTTTTGAATGTTTGTTTATGTCTAGGGGTAATGGAAAATGTAAATCCCGTGTAACCTTATTCACTCCACCTGTATCATATTACTTCATTTTCCCCAAAGTCCTTGAATTCTAACTGAACACCAGCAGTATTTTTAGTAACTCTTTCTTTAACATACTTGGAAGACGATTTATCAAGCTGAACTGTCTTTAGTCGTAATTATTGTGAATGTCTGTTTTATTTTATCATGGTGGTTCACATGGCTCTGATGTTCAGTTTGTATTTTTGGAATTGCTTTACTTAGAATTAAAACAGACCAACATTAAATGTGTGTATTTTTTAAAGAGCTAATGAGTTTTGCTTCTGTATTTGCTTGAAAATACACACTAGTGCAAAGTTGACTACTTTTATTTAACTAGGGAGGTAAGGATTTTCTTATTCCACTGCAGATACATTTACTTGAATTAATCTTTATGAAACTTTGCTTTTGTTTTCTTCTTGCCCCCCATGTGATATTAGTAATTATTGCATGTTCATCTTAAATGGTCTTTTTTAAAAAATAAGATACTTAACCAGCTTCCCTGCTTATATTTGAAAGACAATATGTCTCTACCTTGTCCTCAAACTTCAAAAAAAGTTCCGTCTTCCCAACTATTTCTTTTCTGTTTGCTTACATAGAAGGTGTCAGGGTTCATGTGTCCTATTTTATCTAAAAAGCTTTGTCCTTAAGACTATAGAAACATATAAAAATAATATTTTATTCATTTTAATACCATTTAAATTCAAAATAAATACATTTTAATAAGTACTGTGGTATTAAGTGATAAACATGGATTCTTAGACTCTTCAATGACCAGACTAGAGCACAATATGAGTGATCAGAATTATTCTGTAAATTATAATGTGGGGATGATAAAGTCAGGTATTGCTATAGTCATTTTGTTAGTAAATGTTTAGTGGAAGCAAGTATTCAGTTATGTGTGAGAGTTGAGGACATCCCATTCCCATTTTTTTTTTTTTTTTTTTGCAAGTTAATGTGTATTTATATTTTGTTTCTATTGTATATATTTGGAAAATTTCTATTTATCAACATTGGGGTTAGAATTCTGTTTTGGACCAATTTATCAGGTTTCTACTAGTACAATTAAATTTTAGTTGGAAGGTGATCTGACTTAGTTCTAGCAAACTGTTTTTTCATGTCGTGCTAGTTGTTTAAATTATGATATGATGACAAAGGAAGATGTCCAGGCAATATTGGGTACTGGTTTTTAAAAAAGGCCTGTGTGGTGGGGGGAAATTTCCCTTCTTAATTATATTTGAGGACAACACTCCCAGAGTCCTCTTTAGTGTCTTCTATGGTAATTAATTAGTCATACTTTTTCCTCAGGAGAATTAAAACTTGATAGTTAAATGTAAAGTAAAAACTTGTGTCTGATCATAGGTGGTTTTCTAATTGGTAGCAGTTAGGAAACCAAATGTCTGCCTGTAAATTTGGATTTGGGAGATGATGTGTTAAGCAAACTGACTCTAACAATAATATGGGAGCAGATACAGTTTCTTCTTCTTCCTCTTCTTCCTCTTCCTCCTCTTCTTCCTCTTACTCTTCTTCCTCTTCCTCCCTCCTTCTTCCTCCCTCCTCCTCCTCCTCCTTCTTCTCCTTCTTCTTTCTTCCTTCTTTTTTCCTTCTTCCCTCCTCCTCCTCCTCCTCCTCTCCCCTCTTCCCCCCCCCCTTGTTTTTTTTTGGGGGGGTGGGGCGTGGTACTGGGGTTTGAATTCAGGGGCGGTTAACAAACCACATTCCCCAACCCTTATTTTTTGACACAACATTTTGCTAAGTTACCTAGGGCCTTTCTAAGTTACTGGGCCTGACTTTGAACTAGTACTCCTCCAGTCTCAGCCTCCTGAGTCACTGGGATTACTGGCATGCACCACTGCACATGACTATTTCTAACTCTTTTTTTTTTTTTTTTTGGTAGTAGGAATTGAATTTGGGGTGCTAATGACTGAGCCATATCCCAAGCGCTTTTTTATATTTTTACTTAGAGACAGGGTCTCACTAAGTTGCTGAGGCTGGCTTTGAATCAGCAATCCTCCTGCCTTAGCCTCCCAACCACTGATATAACAGGTGTGCACCATATTTCTAATTTTTAAGTTATAATATCAAAATGTCTTAGAGTAATAGCTTGATCAAAATATGCTATCTTTATATTTAAAAGTGGAATAAGGTTACAAACTCTCCAGCACACTTTTTTTCCTCTTCCCTCATTTCTACCCAACAAAATCCCTGTATGCTAGCTTCCCTTACATTTTCTCATAAAGAAGTGAGTAGAGAAACTGAATACTTAGTAATGCCATGTTTGTCCAACATCTTCAAGAAATGTGATTTTAAACCAATAAAACCTTCACAAATGATATAAAATACTTTTGGATAAAACAAAAAATACATGGTGTTCAAAATCGCTAGTCTACTTTTTTTCCCCTTGTATTTACTAAAAGATGTTGAACTGCTTTTTTCTCACCCTATGACATATCCAGAATGTGGGGGGTGTGATATATTAGCCTCAAATGGGCAAAAATTGGTTTATGTGGAGGGGGAAACAAATCTTATAATGGTTTGTGTCCTTCTGAAGTTTAACCCTATCTGACAAAGATTTTGTTTCTTATTTAATTATTCTTTCTATGTTTCCTTAGGTATTACATGAGCAGCTTTCACATTAAGGTTATGCACCCTGCACAAGTTATGAAACTATAGCAAATGGATAGTTATGTTTTGGAGGAGCAATTATTGATCTTGAAACATTTTAAGAGAGTCTGCACATGCCTGATAGCTGCCACTGGTTCCCTTCTGGATATTCTTTGGTATTTAGTGCTTATCTGTATAACCTGGGCTAGACAATTAAAACTAGTTTATATTTTGTTGTTTTGTTTTACCAAGGGTATTCAACCATTATGCACTAAAAAGAAAAATAATGTTGAAACTTTCTGAATATCTTGAAGCTTGTTAAAAAAAAAAAAAATTGGGGGAGGTTATATGCTAGGGATTGAACCCAGGGCCTTGTACATACTTAGGACTTTTTTTTTTTTTTAAATAGCAAGCAGAAGTTAAGCCTATACCCATTGGCCAGGAGTGGTGGCATATACCCTATAATTGCAGTGCTTTGGGAGTCTGAGACACAAGCATCACAATTTCAAGGCCAGCCTCAGCAATTTTGCAAAGCCCTAAGCTACTTGGTGAGACCCTGTCTCAAAAAGCAAAAACCTTAACACACACACACACACACACACACACACACACACACACACATACCCCTTTATTTTCTTTCTTTTTTTTTTTTTTTTTTTTTTTTTGGTAGTGCTGGATATTAGACCCAGGGCCTCTTGCATGCTAGGCAGGTATGTACCTCTGAGCTATATATCCTCAGCCTCACACTGTTTTAAAAAATTTGAGACAGGGTCTCACTAAGTTGCACAGGCTTGGCCATGAACTGGTGATCCTCCTGTCTTAGTGTCCTGAGCTGCAGGAATTACAGATGTGTACCACCACACCTTGGCTTTAAAAAAAGTTAAAAAAAAATTTTTTTTTTAAGTTGTAGTAGATGGGCACAATACCTTTATTTTGTTTGTTTATATTTATGTGGTGCTAAGGATTGAATCTAGTGCCTCACACGTGCCAGGCAAGTGTTCCACTGAGCTACAATACAACCCTAGCCCCAAATATACCGTTTTTTAGACAGGCACAGTGATGCACACCTGCAAATCCAGCCACACAAAAGAGGTTGTGGGAGAAAGACTGAAAGTTTGAGCTCAGCCTGGACAATTTAGCAACATTATTTCAAAATAGAAAGGGCTAAAGATGTAGCTCAGTGGTACAGTGCGCTGGGTTGAATTCCCCAGTTTAAAACATTTAAAAAAATATTTTTTTCAAGAAATGAACATTTTCAAAAGCTTTACTTCTCATGGAAAAAATAACATTTTTAAAAATGACTTTTTAAAACAATCCACTGATATTCTATATAAATCAGTAATTTGCAGAGTTTGGTATATTACACTTTATAAGTAAATTGATTACATTAAAATTAATGCAATTTAGGTTGAATAAAATAACAGCATCTAGAATTAGTGGTGGATTGTAATCATTGTGGGTTTTCAAAAATAATTTTTAGTTGTAGATGGTATTTTTATGTGGTGCTGAGAATTGAACCCAGTGCCTCAGATGTGCTAGTTAAGTGCTCTACCACTGAGCCACAACTCCAGCTCCATCAATGTTGTTTTTACCACTAATGAACATTGACATATTTGTCTTTAATATTATTAGTGGATGTAAGGTAATTTTTCCTATACAGAATTTGAGACAGTAGAAGCAGGGAATTTCATGAGAATTAGTGTCTTTGAAGTAGCCTTGCAAATACATCTTTTCTTTGAGAAGACATGGAAGTTTGAGGAGGTCAGGCTTTGTTGAGAGAATTGGGGGAGGCAAAACCTATTAACTCATCTAAGACTTAAAGAAGCTCTGTTTTGATTTGTTTTATTTTTATCGTTTTCCAGAATCCAGAAGTGTATTCTCTGACAGGTTCTTTGTGAAATTACATTAATTGTAATTTTATAGAACCTTATATCTACTCAACCACTGAGCCACATCCCCAGCCCTATTTTATTTTTATTTACTTATTTTTTAAATACCTTTTTAGTTGTCAGTGAATCTTTTACATTATCTATATGTGGTGCTGAGAATCTAACCTAGGGCCTCACACATGCCAGGCAAGCGCTGTACCACTGAGCCACAACTCCAGCCCCCCAGCCCTATTTTACATTGTATTTAGAGACAATCTCACTGAGTTGCTTAGCGCCTCCCTTTTGCTGAGACTGGCTTTGAACTCAAAATTCTGCCTCAGCCTCCTGAGCTTCTGGAATTACAGGTGTGTGCCACTGCGCCTAGTGTGTATCTTAGATTTTGTTATTTTAATTCCAGATGTAAATTTCCTGCTGAAGAATTACATCATTGGAGACCCAATTTTGATACCTCTTTATAAATCAATTTAATAACTTCAAAGCAATTTAAGGACAAACTTTAAAAGGCCTTCTTATTGAAGGGTTTTCTAGAATGTATTAAATATTTTATGCTTTTAATAACATTTTTGGCTTGATAATCTTTCCTACTAGAAATTATGAACTACTAGAAATTATTTCCTGCTAGAGATTATGAACATTTAGTATTGTGTTACTGTAATATGGTATTCATAGGAACTGGATGTGTTTCTTCATGACCTAGACTAGATGGTATTTTTATATTTGTTTTTCACATACTGTGGGAGTCTTCATGTTTGTTTATATTTATTCACAGTGTACTGAGTTGTTTTCTTTCCCACCTAGTTTCTAAACATAAGTAATCTGCTACAGACTAGAAAGAGTTTAATCAAAGTTTTCTGGAACAAATAGATTCTCACATAAATAAAAGTGCAAACCTCAGTTTACCTACAATTGTGATTTTTTTTTTTTAAGATTTTGGGAGTTTATTTCAAAGAAAAAGTAAATGGCTTTTTAAAATATTAACTACTCAAAAGATGGCTTTTTCATTTTGTTTTTCTTGCTTCCTACTTTATGAAATAGAAGGAGTTAAGGTTTTTAGAAAATTGGCAGCTGGGTAATTGAGATATGACTATAATGTAGTGTAGAGTAAGTTATTTTGTAGCTCCCTATAGGTTTTCATGTTTCTTTAAGATAACAAAAATTCCCTGGAAGCTGTAGCACGATGGTTTTTTTATTAACTGGTAGCTGGAATGAGACTATAGCTAGATTTGTTTAATGTATTCTGTGTGTTATGAGAAAGAATAGTGTTTTGCCTAGCATGAACCTAGGTAAAAGTAGTACTGCCAAGTATGGTGGTGTACGCCTGTAATTCCAGCTACTTGGGTGGCTGAGACAGAAGGGTTGCAAGTTCAAGGCCAGCCTGGACAACTTAGCAAGATCTTGTCTCAATTTTTTTTTTTTTTTTTTTTTAAAGATCTCTGGGGTTATAGCTCATCAGTGGAGTGCCTGCTTAGTAAGTCTAAGACCCTCTGTACAATCCTCACTACCACCAAAAAAAAAAAGTGCTATTTTAAAGAACAAGTTAACCTGACATGGTTTTATTACATTTGCAAATTTCAATCATAAGCCCAAAGGAATAGAGAGGAGATAGTATTTTAGCAGTAATTAAATATTTCCACTACTTACTAGTAGTGGTGTGAAATTGTAATAATATTAGTAATTCGATTAGTACCTTGCAAAAATTATCTGCAATTAATTGACCACTTGTCAGTTAATTATTATCTTGTCAACTTTCAGGATAATAATATCTAAGATAATAGTTGTTTTACTAAAGTTTATGTGATAATGTTTGTCAAATTTGGTTTGTTTTCAGAACTGTAGTTAAATAAGTCAGGAAAATGTATAAAGTTATGTGTATTGGCCTTTGGCTTTGTATGCAAGGTCTAATTTGTTGTAATTGGGTCAAACTATTTTTTTTGTCTTGGAAATTCTTTTTGAAAAAACTTTTTAAATTTAAGTACTTAAATTGTATTCAGTCAGACTCAAGTACCTTGAAATATAATTTACATTTGTTTTGGAATGCTTCAAAGAAAATATGCATTGTCTTTCATGTTATAATCAGTTTATCTGTTGATTGAAGATGTTTTCATGAGCAAAATTGTTTTTGGAATATGCAGGCTTTATTGGTTTAGGCTCATTGAACTTATATTTGTGTTCCTTTAGTGAACTGACTTTAAAAAGTGTAAGTGGATAACTTAGAAACAGCATAGGATCACAGGGAAGCACTGGATGAAAACTCTATACAGAATAAACAAAATATGAAGCCATATTTAATACCAAATTATATCCAAAATGTGAACCTTTACTGTTACGCACTTTAAAATTTATATTGTAGGGCCAGGCAAGGTGGCACATGCCTGTAATCCCAGCAGCTCAGAGGCTGAGGCAGGAGGATCACCTGTTAAAAGCCAGCCTCAGCAATTTAGTGGGGATATGGCTTAGTGGTTAAGCACCGCTGGGTTCAACCCCTGGTACAAGAAAAATAAGTATACATATACATATTTTATATTGTAGTGGAAATACCATCATAAAATAGAATTTCATGTTTAGTATTTTAAAAATTATAGTCTATATATGTAAAACTTTGTACATCTTTTAAAATTGTATACTTTTAATACTAGGTGTTTTATATTGAGAGGTTATGCTGAACTGAGTAAAATAAATCACAGCCACTGCTTGTTAACAAAATATTCATTGTAAGCAAAATATGATTTCAGTTAAACACCTGAATTTCTTAAGAACCTTATGGGCTGGGGAGATAGCTCAGTTGGTAGAGTGCTTGCCTTGTAAGCCCAAAGCCCTGGGTTCGATCCCCAGCACCACAAAAAAAAAAAAAAAAAAAAAAAAAATAAGAACCTTATTATTTCTGGAATTTTAAATTTCTCTGGGAGCTAAAAGGCTCTACTATTAGGGTACTTATATCAGTTTCCTTTAGCTGTTTCAACAGATTACCACAAACTCAGCATACAACAGCAGTTTATCTGACAGTCTTCTATAGACAGAAGTCTAAAATTGAAATGGTGGCAAGTTCTAGAGATTTCTGTCTGTCTTAGCTTCTGCTTGGAACCAACAATACTTGCTGTTCCTTGACTAAACATACTGCTCCAATCTCTGCCTCTGTCTTTACATGACTTTCATCTATTTCAGATTTCCCTGTCCTTCTAAGGAGGACTATAGCCATTGATTTTGGTGCCCACTTTAAATCTCTGGTGATCTCATTTGGAGATCTTTAATTATATTTGCAGAGATCCTGGTTCCAAATAAGGTTATATTGACAGATACTGGGAATTAGGACTTGAACTTCATCTTTTGGGGGGAACACAAGTCAACCCAGTAAAGTACTATTACAGAATTTTTCTTGGTATGTTTTCAGTTTTGAAAATGGTTTAGATATAAAATTTTGCATCGTTGTATTATTTATTCAAATTTAGCAGTATTGCTTTAAATGCTGATATTGTTTGACTCAGAATGTCCCCTAAAGACCAATGTGTCAAAAGTGTAGTCCCTAGTCCTTGCTGCAGTTGGGAGATGGTTGAACCTTTCAGAGGTAGGGCCTATTGAGAGGTCTTTAGGTCACTGAGTTGGGGGTAACTTTGAAGGCTGAACTCCAGCCTCTTAACTCTTTCTTCCTCTCTTTTGCTTCCTGACCATGAGGTGAGTGGTTTTCCTCTGCCACAGGCTTCTGCCATGATATGGTGACTCATACAAAGTAGTGGAGCCAGTTGGTCATGAACTGAAACCCCTGAGACCATGGGCCAAAGTCAACTTTTTAATTCAATTTCTTATGGCAGGTATTTATTATAGCAATAGAAGGCTGATTAACAATTGGTACTGTGGGGGCCGGGGAGATAGCTTAGTCAGTAGAGTGCTTACCTTGCAAGCACAAGGCCCTGGGTTCAATCCCCAGCACCCAAAACAAAAACAAAAACAAAAACAAAAAAACAGTTGGTACTGAGAGGTTGGGTCATTCCATGACTATACCTAATGATGTGGAAAAACCTTTGGAATTGCTTGGTAGGAGGAGTTGGGAAAAGTTGAGAGAAGCAAACTAAGAAATAACCTAGGATTGTCAACAGCGAAGCTTACATTCTGTTGGAGGCTTGGAAGATCAGAATGCAGATAAGAATGTGAATAGTAAGGGCACTGTTGATGGTTTCAGATGGAAATGATTTTATTGGAAATTGAACTAGTGGTTATTTGGTACACCATGGCAAAAAAATTGCCTACATTTTGTCCATGTCCTGAGATTGCGGGAGACAGCTTAAAGGTGACAAGTTACGTGGTACAAGAAATTTCAAGGCAGCGGTGTATTTAGGCAGTGGCATGGGTTTTATTGGCTGCTTTTGGCCACAGTTTACAGCAAGAATTGGAAGCAGAGGAAGAATAGGGGGAATGAGGAGGGTATGGAAAAGGGTGGGGAACAAGGACTGAAATGAAGTAAATCAAATTCCATGCATGTATGATTTTGTCAAAATGAACCCAACTACTATGTATAACTGTAATGAATGCTCTCATAAAAAAAAGAAAATTGGATGCAAAAAGGAGCAAATAGATTAGGGGAAATATGTGTTTTGACCCAGAAAGGGGCACAAAGGTGCACCCAAGGAGTGTATGACTGCAAGACATTAGTGCCATTAAAAAGAAACCAAGGGCTGGGGAGATAGCTCAGTTGGTAGAGTGCTTGTCTTGGAAGCACAAGGCCCTGGGTTTGATCCCCAGCACCGCAAAAAAAAAAAAAAGAAACCAAGTGCTTTCAACTAGGACAATAGAAAGGATGCCTTAAGGATACCTCAGAAAGATTTTCCAGGACACAGTCCTTTTGAGAAGAGTACCCTAAGAACCCCTTGCTCATCCAGGATCACCTAAACTGGCAAGACCCTCAGAGGCTGCAGCAGCCATAGTTTAGGTAGGCCCAGGTAAAGCTCACACCAGTGGCAAACTTGATCTGGTGTTACTGGTTTTGCAATCATATGAAATACAAGGGTTATGGAAGCCATGGAAACTCCTATTGAGATGTCAAAGGAAAACCTGGAAGGCCAGGAAATGTGCAGTAGGGTTTAAGTTTCGGCAAACAGCTCATGAGGGCTGTGCATAGAGCAGAGAGTGAAGCCAAAGTGGTACTAGGAATTTGAATGCCTGCTGATGACAGCTAAGTGCAGCATGCAGAGTCAGTTTGAGGGAGCTGTCCCTGTGGTCTGCTAACTAACAAAGCAGTAGGGGTGTAGCTGTCCAAGTACTTGGGAGTCCATATCCCACTATGGTATGCCCTGGATGCTAGACAAGCAGCTATGGAATTTAATGTCTACCATGCTGTTTTGGTTTTGGGTCTTTTTTTCTTTTCCCCCCAATTCCCCACTTTCTGGAATAGAAATGTTTTTCCCTGTGCCTGTATTTTAAAAGTATGTTAAAAAACTTTTTTTTTTTTTTTTTTTTTGTATTGGAGAGTGAACACAGAGGCATTCTTCCACTGAGCTAAGCCCCCTAGCCCTTTATATTTTTTGAGACAGTAAGTTGCTCAGGCTGTCCTCAAACTTGCCATTCTCCTGTATTAACCTCATGAGTCATTGGGATTACAGGTATGTGCCACCACATCCATCTTGTTTTTCATATCTCACATCCATCTTGTTTTTCGTATTTCACATCCTTCTTGTTTTTCATATTTTACATCCATTTTGTTTTTCATAGGGATTCACAGCTGAGTTTGCCTTGAGTCACAGAGACCACTTTGGGCTTGGACTTTCTAGCAATGCTGGAACAGTTGACTTTGGGGAATTCTTGGAGATGAACTGATTGCACTGTGAGATGGATGTAAGCTGTTGGTGGCCATGGGGTGGAATACCATAGTGTGGATCAGACACATTCCCCAAAGGCCCATGATTTGGTCCCTAGCTCCTGATGCAGTGAACCTTTAAGAGGCAGAATCTCTTGGAAGGTCTTTAAGACACTGTGGAGTGCCTTTGAGGAGAATAGTAGGACTCCCCCGTTACTTCCTCTGATTTGCTTTCTGGCCATGAGATGACTGGTTTTGCTCCATCATTTGCTCCTGCCATGATATGCCATTGCAAGCCCAAAGCAACAGAGCCAGAGATCACAGACTAACCCCCAAAGCTGTGAATCAAAATAGACCTTTTCTAAGTTGATTATCTCAGGTGTTTGTTATATTAACAGCTGACTCTCCCAAATGCCTGTAAGTTGCTGTGAAGAGAGATGAAAGATTAGGAGTCTTTTAAGTTTTTAAATGATGAAAGACATAAATATAGCTAAATTTGAGTTGAAATGTGATAATTACTATGGGATATTGCTTATGAAATATGGAATATTGCTTATGAAAGACTAGGGAAAGACTTACTGAAAGGATTTCCATTTGAGCTTGGCTTTGAAGGATGATAAAATTTTGACTGGCAAAAATAGGATAGGTATACAATTCAAGAAGGTGGAATTTGGGGGAGGAGGTTGAAGGTATTGTTTATAGAGTGGTACAGTATTAAGTAATTAGGACATAAGCAGCAGAGCTAAGCAACACTTGAAAACAGTATGTGACTCCAGGTGTCCAAACATGGGCTACATTGTTTAGAAATGAGATTGAAGGATAGGTTAACTTCAGTAGAAGCTAAGAGAGGAAAGCTCGGTTGAAAATGGAGTGAATTGAAAAGGCCTGGAGTTGAGAATGAATATTTCACATAGTATTGAGAGTTTGTGTTTCCCAAGATGCTACTAGGGGGAAAATGTGAAATAAATAACATTACTCACCTGTCATTTTCTTTGCTGGGAAGATTAAGATACCCATATACGGTGCACACCTGTAATCCCAGCGACTTTGGAAGCTGGGGCAGAATCGAAAGTTCAAAGCCAGCCTCAGCAACTAAGCAACTTCAAATAAACTCAAAATAAAAGACTGAGGATGTAGCTCAGTGGCAAATTGTTCCTAGGTTAAATCCCCAGTACCCCCTAGCCCAAAGGGGTCAGTGTGAGGACAGAAGTATAGCTGAGTAGTAGACTAGCATGCAGGAAGCCCTGAGTTAAACCTCTAGTACTAAGGAGAGAAAAACAAATCAAAACACCCCTTAATGGGATCAGAGTGGCAAGACCCTTTAGGGAAGGGAGAGATTACTTTTGCCTGGGTATGGAGGATATTTGGTAAACAATTATTGGGGAAGGCTTTATGAAAGTGGAATTTTATTTGTAGCATTAATGATATGAAGCTACCTGCTGAATGCATGTTAGGGAATTCTAGGGTGTAGGAAGAGTAAATGGCATTAACTACACACAGATGCTTGAGTTTGGGTAGTGTGTGATAATAAAGGAAAAAATCTGAGATGTCCTAAATTTAGTTACAAAACCAAAGGAAGGAGGAGAGAAGTTATTCAGCTAACAGCTTCAGATCAAACCAACCAAAGGGGAGAAAAACCTGCTCTATATTCCTTAAATGTATTTTGAAATCATTCACTCAAAACCCCAGGAGGATGACTGCATGACTATCAAGGTTCCTTTATACTCCAACCAATCAGTAAGTAGTAAGTACCTCTTATAGACTTCTCTCTTATCCTTAACCATCCCCTACTTTGCATTGTCCCCCTCCTCTATCTAAAGCCACTAGTTAAGAGGTGGTAGAGTCAATGAAAGCAATTTATGCATCCCAAATTTTCATTATAAAATACTCTGGGTTTTCAGATCTGATGGACATTTTTTTCCAACTGCTACCCAGCCTTGCTGATTGTAGCTCTGGGAACTTGTCTCAGCTGGCCATCCTTTTCAGCTAGCATCCTTTTATTTCAGAGATCTTCAATCTCAAGAATTTTAATTCAGTAGTGGAATGGGTGAGACAGGGGATGACATTTGGATGGACCTGACTGCTCTGCTGTTTTAAGACTAATTTGGCACCAGTATGTAAAATGGATTAAAAAAGGAAAAGATGTGAGATGCAAAATCAGGGCTAGGTAAATCTAGGCTGCAGGAATATTGAGAATATCCAAGAGGTTAGGGAGATTAGTTGCTAATACTGAGCAATTAAGGGGTCTTTAAATCTTGAGAACCTAGGAAGCTAATGATGTCATTAAACAGAGGAAACAGTAAGGAAGTTGGGTTTGGCTGAAATAAAAGGCTGATGCTTGCAAGTAATGGAAGTAAAGAAATAGAGTTAGGACCAGATTATGGCCAAGTCTGGCATACTTTAATAACTGTAGCTTTCGTTAGCTATTTCTCCAAAGCTTATGCTATTTATTATTAAAAACTTGACTCTTTATTAAAGCAAAGACCTAGAATGCTCAAATTTCTTCATGGTGGTATTGTGGCAAGTATGCAGAAAATTTTCAATAAAAGTGAGTTTTTTGTTTTATCTGATATTGTAATACAGAAAAAAAAATTAGAGCATATTTAGGACATTAAAAGCAAGCAAAACCAAGACCTATAACAGAAAACCATTGTGTTTTATTTAAAAGCTTATTCTGGTACCAGGTGCTGTGGCACCCAACTATAATTCCGATGATTCAGGAGATTGAGGAAGGAGGCTTGTAAGTTTGAGGTCAGCCTCAGCAACTTAGCAAAACCCTGTCTCAAAATAAAAGGTAAAAAGGGCAAGGATGTAGCTCAGTAGTAAAAGGCCCTTGGGTTCAATCCTCTCAGTATGAAATGAAATGAAATGAAAAAAATGATTCTGAAGCACAAGGAAATGTTTCCAAGAGATACTTCTGCAGTTTTCCAGAAGAGCACCCTTGTAGATTCAGAAGTCCATACTATATTTCAAAGTGGTGGTACATGAAAAGCAGGTTGTAACAAAAATCAAATCTGAGGGCTGGGAATGTGGCTCAGTGGTAGCCTGTCTGCCTGGCATGCATGAAGCCCTGGGTTCAATCCTTAGCCCAGCAAGTAAATAAAGATATATAACAGTGCTTCCTGCTTTGTGAAAAAAAGTAAAAATTATTAAAAAAAATCAAATCAGACTTTTCATAAAAATCCTGAAAAAACTCAGTATGCAAATGGTTTGGTTTTGGTGATGGGGATTGAACCAGGGCTATGCATGCTGAATACATTGTACCACTGAACTACATCTCCACCCCCCCAAATTTGGTTTAAAACAAATCAGGAAAAGACTGTCTTGGGAAGAAAAATTAATAATAATACTTATAAAATATTTAAGACATTTAGAGTGTAAGTAATAATGCCAGATTTTCTTTTTTGGCTGACCTTGAAAAAGGCATCAAAGGCTGAAATATTTCATAATATTCCAAAATTACATTATTTTGTCTTTCATGTTGGGAGGTAGTTTAGAAAATAAGTATTTGTGATAGTCCAGTAACTGTGAACACCAATTAAATATCAAAATAAGAATTTACTTCTCATAAGGATGCAGGTCTCTAATTCTAGATTTTCTTGTAATAGGCATTACTTCATGTGGGATAAAAAGTTCTCCCTTTCCTCATCTAAACCTGACTTATAGGAAACAATGCTATTTTGTTTCTAATCTGTTGCTTCTCTGCTTAAACCCAAATTGTTGTGTCTTGGCTGGCACTCAAATAATTAGTGAAGCAGTTAAGAAGAAATGAAAATGTGGTTTAGAAAAATAGGGCAATGTAAGCAGGGACAACAAGGGAACAAAAAGGTCTTGCTATTTTCTATGATATAAAAATAGTGCTCAGTGAAAAAAGTCAGACAACACAAAACATTCAAAAAGGCCTCCCAGTTGTACAATTCCAGAGGTGATGGCTTGTGTTCCTGTTAGTAAAAGGGATCATTCATTTTTTGAAACTTCATTTAATAATACAGTATGCCTTACCTTTGTATCAAGAAATACTGTTCTAGACATTGTGTGATGTGGTATCCTCTTCCTTCACAGTTAATAGGAGGTTTGCATACATTAAGAATTTTAGGAATTCTCAAAAATTTCTTATTCTGAAATATTAAATCTTGCTTTGGGTGTGTTGTGATGAATGTAGCATGTATTAGATTCTGTGAGGATATAAGAGTATTGTACCTTGATCTTGCCTTGGGTGGCCAGGAAGGAAATAATCTCCTTTGATAATACATGAACTATCTGCATAATATTTTCTAAACTTTTCCTGTTCCTCAGTCTAGATAAACTGTTCTTTATTATTTATTCTTTGCAGTTTAGCCAAGGATATTTCCCAACATTTTAAAAAATTTATGTCCCTTTGCAATTTAAGAATTGAGTATTTTATATTATACTTAACAAACTGCTTCTCAAGTACATGTGCTACATATGCTTTAATTTTGAGATTCCTTTCAGCAAAACCTTTATAGATGAAGGAATTGATCATCCCATGTTCAAATTTTTCCTTTAATGTGTAGCCACAGTTGTCCTCTGAAAAGTCAAGAATACCTTCTCTGTTGAGATTCACAAAATGATGACTATAACATTTGATAAACAAGTTTGGTCTTTCCATGGCATTGTTCTAATAACCACTTCTAATAATGGCAGTCTTAGTAATCATATATTATGATACACTTCATCATAGTATAACCTGTGGGTAGTATTTTAGAATATGGAATCACTTCAAAAAGGAAAAGGGTTGATAATTTTGTATTCCACGTGAAAAATGATTAGGCTCAATTCCTTCAGTCCCTAAAGAACTTAGTATTTCACCTTTCTATTTACAGCAATAACTAAAATCCTACTGATTTAGCACCTAAAATGACAGGTTTTTTAAGAGGTTCTTCTTGGTTTTATTATAGTCTTTACTCATTCAGAAATAAATATATCCCAACATATTAATCACTGTTTCAATTATAAAATACTTCTGCCCCAACATTTTTTTCCAGGTTTTTATTTTGGAATAATTATAGATTCATGGAAAGTTAATTAGTAAAAAAGAATGTATAGGGAGGTTCTGTGTTATTCTTTATACAGTTTGTTCCAATGGGAACATTTTGCATGTAATACAGTACAAATCCAGAAAACTGATGTTGAAATAGTTCACAGAGCTTATTCAGATTTCACTAATTTGTACTTTTATTTCATATAGATCTGTGTAACCACAGTCAAGAATTGGAACTTTCTACCACAAAGCTCCCTTTATACCATCTCAGTAAGTCATTTTTACCCCACAAGCTGGTTTCTGCCGTAGGCAGAAGATCTCTTAGGCATCTTTCTGTTTCTGCATTGCATTTTATGTTTGGGTTTCTGAGAGTCTTGTCATAAATTGAAGTCATCCCTAATCTTCTTTTCCTAACACCTAGCAAGCACTAATCTGTTTCCATCTCTAAGTAGAAATAATACTGTTTGTAAACTTTTTTCACTAAGCATAATTCCTTTGAGGTCAATCTAAATTGTTGCATGTATTGAGTTTGTTCAGGGCTGGGGTCCCTGAACAATGGTAGCTCAATGGTAGTCTATTTGCCTAACATGTACAAGGCCATGTTTGACTACCAGCAACACACATGCATGCACATGTGCATACAGTTTCTTTGGAATACTGCATAGTATTACATAGTTAAAACATATTAAAAAAATTTTTTTTTAAAATACTTTTTGTTTTTGTGGGGTTTTAAAAATACCTTTATTTATTTTATGTGGTGCTGAGGATCAAACCAAGTGCCTCACACATGCTAGGCAAGTGCTCTACTACTGAGCTCAACAGCAGCCCCCAACTATTAAAATGTAGTCACTCACGTATTCAAGGACATTTGAGTTGTTTTCAGTTTTTTGCTATTGAAGTCTGATGGAATGGATAAGTCTAGACAGATAGGGAAGTAGGCCCCTGGTGGACTTCCTGACCAGCAGAGCATGAACACGGCTGTAAGTTTTTGCTGAGAAACTTGCAAAAAGGTTTTAAAATCAAGACATACATGACCTGAAGTCTATAAAAAGTTGGGATGAATGTGACTTGAAGTCACAGCCTCTTCAAATACTGGATCAATATATTGATTGGACTAAGGGCTATATAAGTGCCTTGTGGACAGTGACTACCTTGCCCAGAATTGGGCAGGGGGCTGACTTCCTTCAACCTGTAGATCCATATAACCCCCCACACAATACCTATCCACTTTGCTTTGCTTTAAGAAACTCTTATACTTTGGTTTCACCTTCTGCTGTCCATGAATCGCATTCTTTGAATTTGTGAGACAACCCATCTAACACACTCTGTGTTACACTATTACAAATGAAGCTGCTTTGTGTTTAGGTTTCTATTTGAACAACAGTTTTTTTTTTTTGTTTTATTTTTAAGTATCATTTCTTAGGAATAAATGCCCAAGAGTACAAATGCACAGTTACATTTTAAGTGCATTTTAAATTTTATAAGAAACCACCAAGAATATTTTCCAGAGTGGCTCTACTATTTCATATCCAATATGTGAGTGATCCAATTCCTGGTAAAGCAACCCTAAAATGTATCTTTTGAAGTTCTGGTCTTTTTAGCTTTCTCCTACAAACGTCACTACTAATCCTATTAGAATTGAATTCAAGAGTAGAAAGGTTAGATTTAGTCCAACCTCCCATTTGATACTGTATGTATCAATAATCACTTTAAAAAAAATTTTTTTTAGTTGTCAATGGACCTTTCTTTAATTAATTTATTTATTTACACGTGGTGCTGAGAATCGAACCCTGTGCCTCACACATGCCAGGCAAGTGCTCTACCACTGAGCCACAACCCCAGCTCCTCAATAATCACTTTTAAAACATTTGATGATTGTGGCTATTTAAAAACTCTGGGGAATAGTAACTTTGTAAGTGAATTTTTATCAGTATTGGATTATTGATTCTCAATGTTCATTTTACTGCTTCCCCATTTACTTATCAAATATAGAAGACACATTAATACACCTAGGCCTGCTAAAATGGAAAAACTAGTTTTTTAGTTTTTGCTGTTTTTTAAGTTGTCACATTATTAAACTGTTATTCACAGTCAGTGAATAATCTACAGGTCTTTTTCTTTTAGATGTAGGGATCCAGAGTCTGTCCTAATGTGCTCTCTTATACGTAATATTATTCTAGGTCTGAATTTTTGAATCTGTGCCCCTCTCTGGACATAAGTGTACATGGCTCTGTTTTATGATAGAAGGCTTTCACAAGCCCAGACACCTGAAAATGATAGAATGCAGGAACAGAAATGTACCTTAAGGATTTCTATCAGGTTGTGGGGTAAAGTGGCTTGTCTGATGGTATGAAGAAAATGACCAGTAATATACCAAGCTACATCAATCACTGTATTTTATTATATGCAATTCTCCACCTTTCCCCTGGTACTGCGGGTTGAGCCCAGGGCCTCACATGCTATGCAAGTGCCCTATCACTGAGCTGCATCCCCAGCCCTTATATGCTATATTTTAACAAGTTTTAAGATGGATTTAAAATATTTCTACAAATGAAGAAATAGGCTCAAAGGGGTTTGATTTCCCAACATCACCTAGCTAGCAAATGTTCACAGGTAACTATAGAATTCCATATTGTACTGAATAAAAACTAAGACTTCTGAGCCATCTCCAGACCTGAAGAACAAATTCTCTAGTGGTACATGTCTGTAAGCCTAGTGACTAAGGAGGCTGAGGCAGGAGGATCCCAAGTTCAATGCCTCAACAAGTCAGTGACACCCTGTCTCAAAAAATAAATAAATAGGACTGTGGATGTAGCTCAGTGGTAAATCATTCCTGGGTTCAATCCCTAGCACAAACAAAAACCTCCAGAAAATGATGATTTTTGCCTCTTTATATTTTGATGCTCTTTTAGGTACAATTAGGTACAATGCATGTCTAGGCAACAGATAAATATGTACATATATAAATAGAACTCAAACTAGTATGATATAAAGAGATGCAAGAAGCTATGGTTTTCAAAATGGGATTGGAAACCCATTTAACTTAAGATTGACATGAAGGATTTAAGGAGTAGATGGCATTTATAATAATTGGTAGGTAACATTTTCTTTGAAAATAATTTTTATTCAGTTGAAATCCCCCCGACATCTCCACCCAAAAAAATTAAATTTTATTATATATACTCAGTACTTGGGAGTCCATTGTTCATTTAAGATGGCTGTTCACAAATATACAACAATTTGAGCAATACTGTGCATCACACTCCAGATAAAAAAAACATTACATGCTGAATTAATTTCTTTAAAAATTCCAGATAAAGATTTTCATTTGAAAATATACGTAATCACAGGTACTCAGTTTCAGTTAACTTTAAGACATAATATTTCAGAAAGATAAATATACCAGACATGAAATTACATTTCAATTCGTAGTTCATTTCAATACTACTTTCAGTTATTTACTTTCTATATGTTGACATTCAAATGAAAGAATAGCACTTTAATAATGATCCAAATACAAATCAGAATGAACTTTTGGCCTTAAATACTGCAGTATTTTAAGTTTATATAATTAATAAGCAAAGACACAATCAGCTCTTCAGTGATAAACAGCTTATTTGATGTGAGCATAATTTTAATTTAGAAAGTGACATTAGAAAATGGCATGAAACAGATAATATGCCTTCAAAAATGTTAAAGATTTTTGTTCTTCATTTACAAATTTTACTCTTTTGGGTCAATACAGGTAACAAGCTTATTAAATATCACTCTTCACTTTGCATTTATAAAAATATAATTGTCCTTAATAATAGTAAATTCTTTGTTTTCCAAATAAAGACACTATTATATGGTAAGTAGTTACTGAATCATAAGTTTAAAATCAGTGGCGAAATCACAGGTAGAAGATGATGTAATAATTCAGTGTTAGGTAAGAAATTAAGTACAGTATACAGTAATAGCCATATATAAGAGGTAGAATTTTTAATCACAGTTTTATAGAAAAGATGCAGTAGTTATATCTGTACCCTGCTTTATTATTTATAGTACTGTAAGTAGGATTCTCATTATGAATTTAACAGAAAGGGGAAAAAGGAGGACTTTTCATTAAAAATGATCTTACTGGCCTTTGCTCTGCATGTGTCATAGGGGCTTCTCTTAGATACCTGAAGTATCTTTTTGGCCAAATAAGGTAACTAATTATATTTGGCATTTACCTCATTTTTAAAAAGAGAAGGTGGCTCAATGGTAGAGAGCTTGACCAACATGCATGAGGCCCTGGGTTTCGATCCCCAGCACTGATGGAAGGGGGAAAAAAGTCTCTGAATAATTTCTAACTTTCTATTCTTCTAAGGGCCTAAAAAAGGAGGGAAATATATTTTTTCTGTACCACTGAGTGTAAATTATAAATGGAATCACTAATTTTCTGGGTATTTTTATTGCTTATCAAGAATTCCAGCAATATAAATATAACCTGTATATAAATGGGTTCTATGCCCAAATTTGTGTGTGTGTATGTGTGAACCCAGGAGCATTCTACCACTGAGCTACATCCCCAGCCCTTTTTATTTTGTTTTTCATTTTGAGACAGGGTCTCACTAAGTTCTTGAGACTGGCCTCAAACTTGTGAACCTCGTACCTCAGCCTCTTGGGTAGCTGGATAATAGGCGTGCACTACCACATCCAGCTATGCCCCAATTTTTAAGTTGATTGTTTCTAACTCATATTTATCATAATACTATCAATGGGTATAACTTAAAAATTGTTTCATTTATGATGAAGTAAAAATACTAGTACTTGAATAAGACTCTACAGACAAACTAGGATAGTAGATATTTTTTATGTATGTATGGCTTATTTAAATATTATATGTTTAAAACTTGGGACTCTTTCTAATCCTTACTTCAATGTGAATAAATAAAGTGATCAGAAATGAATGCTCTAATAAAAATTATAGTAAGTGTGTACAACCAGTATTAAATCTTACAGTAGAGCTTATATTTCATAAAATATACCTGAATACTAATAAAAGACAATTCAAAACAGAATAATTGTAGAAAATAAAACCCACAGTCAGTTTCTTCAATTAACTGGAACTTAACCACTAATGATTTATTTTAGTATTGGCATATCATGATGAGTCATCAGATTCCAGATTTTTATTTATTTGCAGTTCCACCTAAGTGAACCTTATTTTGGATCAGATATTCTCAAGTTTACTTCAGTTCTTTTCTATTATTTCTAATAATTTTCAGAACTCAGAAAAGGAGATATTTTATTTACACTAGGCCCAGGTCTTCTTAGCAATATTTCCTTCACAATTGTTGGTAATAATGTATTATCGAAGTCAATAATCATGTTAGAACATAATACTGTCAACAGATAATACAAAAATAAAATTATTTTATCTCACATATAATTTTAAAATTCTATACCTTAGCTAAGGTCTAGACAGAATGCATCCTTAGGGAGGCTGACAACCTTTATCTATATATCTTCACTTTAGAAAACTTTTAATTCTATCTTCATTTCAAAGAGAAAACTTGTCCTAATTATAATGAGAAAGTATGCTTTTGTGGTTTCAAGAATTACCAAAATGTCAACTTCTGGATATAGGCTAAGTATATAAAACTAATACATTTTGTTAATATTTTACACTGAAATATATTTGGTTTTAAAAATTCTAAAAATGTTTATTTCAAAGCTATGCTTCTATTTATCTTTTAGGAGAGATGCATATATAAAGAGAAAAGTTGATATAGTCAATTCATTCTTATATGATATAGTCAAATCATTCTTACATGATTTTACATAACTTACTATATTAAAAAATTTTACAGTTGATTTATAACTGCCACATTTACAAAGAAAGTTGTGGGGAAAAGCAGATTTTTGGTGTTGTATTTAGACTCAGTATTTATGTATTTAATCACTGTGACATGAAAAATTTCTTCAAAATTAGGAAAATGCAATTATTAATATGGCTTCATTCAATTAAACTTGTATTTTACAAAATATTCCTGATATACACTTAAAAACAACTGAATTGATAAGATTATTTGCACAGAAAGTGAAGACTTTCCTTTCACATTAAAATGATACTTGTTTTACACTTAATGATAATACCTGAAAACATTTTGGAAAAGACTACTAATAGTACCAGCTTATTGCATTTTTATGCCTCTTTATCTCAATGTAAGTAATCCGGTGGAGCTTTAAGTTCTGTTTTTCCTCTTATCTTCAAATAGACTCTTCAGCATATAAACCTGAATAGCTGATACCACCACCATGACCACTAAATTAACCATAGACCAGAAATTGACTCTATCAAAATTGCTTTCTTGTATGTTTCGATCACGAGCTTCAAATGCTCTAAGCAGAGTTTGTATATGACCACTTTTGCTTAGTCTGGACTTGATGCTGTTGATGGATTCCTGAAGATAAATAAAATAATTTTACTACAAAGAATATTCAAAAATTTTAAGTTAAAGATGTGCTTTATGCTAGGTTTTTCAATCCAAATACAATTTTAAGACAGATGAGTGCCTGATTTAATTAAGGAACAGTCATTACTTATATTGCATAAAGAAACCTTGTAAGGTTATATAATAGTTCTGATATATTTAAATTGTGTTTATAGCTGTTTTAAAAAGGAACAAAGATACTATGAATTGAAAATAGGTAATATGAAAAATGAGTGGCATTTTATATAAATTATTTTTTTATCCCTTACAACGCAAGAAAAATGATTGTTTTTAAAAAACCAGTTCATTATTATTTACCTGTTACCTAAGACATTGTATGTATATAATATTTTTTTGTTTGAATGTCTAGCCAATATAATATCTAGCAAAATACCCAATGTTTTTATCTCACAAAGTCAAAAGAATAGTGAAATTAGAAAATATCTCATTTTTAGATATGCATATTATACAGTCAAAATAATTATTTATAATCGTGAAATTTTCCAATATCATATTCATAAAACAAGCCTAACAAGATGCATTCTAAGTTGTACATTTTTCTAAAAAATACCTATTTTTATAATATAGTCCTCTTGAGGTAAGTTATTTAAAAAAATCTAAGGGCCATATGAACAAAGTAAATTGAGTTTTAAAATGATGTCAAAATGTTTATGTACTGTATTAAAAATCATACTAACCAGAATGTCTTCCAGTTTCATCTCCAACATATCTGTGCCAGTAATATATTTCTTCCAGTCTTCTTGTTCTTGTGCCTGTTCTCCCATATTATCCAGGATTAATTCAAAGAAAATTACTTTCTCAGAAATAGTGCTGAATGTATTGTCAAAACAGAACATGTAGTCACCAACTTCAGTCTCAACCCTGTATTGAAAAAAAGTGCATGTCTTCAATTATCCATATTTCTACCTAGGAGCAAAGGCAAAACAACTGAAGGTAAAAGAGAAGAAAAAACATAGTTCATAATAATTGAACAGCTTGCTAATAGATTTCCTTAGTATTAAAAGATAATTTATAGTTTTTTTGGGAAAAACCAGCCTGGAAATATATACATTCAAGTACTTGCAACTTAAGACATGCTTGGCATTTACTTGGTAAAACTACCCTATGACAACTACTGATTCAGATGATACATACATATATGGTCTAAAATTCAGTTAGAGTAAATTACAAAGAATCTTTAACAAAATTCAGTATACTTAATGTGTACATTAAATGAATTAATCCTGTCACACATGAAAGTTTTCTTTTTTTTTTTTTTTTTGATTATTAAAGTACACCTGGACATTTAGTGAAAAGATAGAGAAGCAAATGAACTAGCACACAAGTGGTACCATTTTTCTCTCATTAATGGGCTACATTACATTGAGGTGATTCAGTCACTGTCAGCAACAGAACAGAGTTATACATTATTCACACGTACCTCCTCCCCACATGTCAAAATATTTAGTGTCTAGTACTTCTCCTGTTTTCCCA
Source organism: Sciurus carolinensis (assembly GCF_902686445.1). Taxonomy (NCBI): domain Eukaryota; kingdom Metazoa; phylum Chordata; class Mammalia; order Rodentia; family Sciuridae; genus Sciurus; species Sciurus carolinensis. Next base: position 129,521,834 of record NC_062213.1, on the reverse strand, counting down.
TTTGGGCCTGTTTTCCCATTTGCCAAGGCAACGTTGATCCCTCTTCCAACATTATTCTTCACACCACTCATCAAGACATTGTCTTCCAGGCAGATTTTGGGTCCCACCACATTGGCTGCTCCACTTGCCATTTTAAAAGCAAAATGTTTCTCAGGGCAAGCTTTTGAGATACCACATTTATATCTGGGAGGCTTTGTAGAACGTGCAGCTGTGTCCAATGCTGATCTTGCAAAGAGATTTCCTAAACTTGTATCCATTTTTATTTCAAATACTTGAGAAATAAAATGTCAGTAAAAACACTGCCACGGCTACTACCAACTTTGCAGCACCTGCTACCCTCATGTTTAGTTTCTCAGTCTTTGAAACTTTTCATTAAATATGCTCCTTTATTTCACTTTTCTGAGAGTTCGCATTTTCATCCGCCGTGCGCCCGCCTTCCGGCCTCCCTGCGCTCAGTCCCGCCGGAGGCCGATGGGAGCCGCCTCCAGCGCTCGCCTCAGCTTCCTCCGGCACCGAAAGTTTTCTTTATTCTGATGATATTTCTAATAAAGGTTTTGATATGTCTAGCAAGTTTCCTATTTACTCAGATGATCTAACTTCAAATCCTCAGTTGCATTTTATTTATTGTTTTTATTTTTAATTTTTTTGTGGTGCTGGGGATTGAACCCAGGGCCTTGTGTATGTGAGGCAAGCACTTTACAAACTGAACTATATCCCCAGTCCCAGTTGCATTTTATTTTATTTTATGTCATTTAATTTTATTTTACAGTACTGGGGACTGAATCCAGGTCCTCACATGTTAGCCAAACGCTCTATCCCTAGTATCCTAGCTGCATTTTAAACTGCTTATCATATGATTCTATTCACTTTCTCACGGGAGGCTTCAACTGGAATTGGGGGACTTAATCAGTGGGGGCGTGAAGTCAGATCTGCTATGGATTAATATCTCTTATCTTTTTGTGGTCCAGCGTTAGGTTTTGCAGCCCGCAAATATCCTTTATTTCATCATTTTTATTAAACTGGACATTACCTTTTGTCTTAGAATATCTATCTATACATCTTTTTGGTTGACATGCAACATTATAAAAATCATGCTTGAGAAAGGGAGGATCCAAAATATACTTTTTTGTTAAGATCTTCAGTGAAATCCAGATTCATTTGGGGCAAGTGTCATGTATCAAAGGATTCTGAGTGTTTGCTGCAATTAGAAAAGACCTGAAACGGTCAAACTTCCTTCCAGCTTTCCAGATTATGCCCCGCAAATTATACCTTGTAGTAGATAAGCGAGGACCAGGAGGTTCAAGACACCAGAAAGAAATCATAAAAAAAGATTATAAATGAGTTTTGAAGTTTTCTTATTTCCAAGCACTGGTAGAAGACTTAAATTTTTAGAAGGCTTGTATTATTTTCGTTTTTCAAAATATTTATTTATTCATTCATTCATTCATTCATGCATTCATTCATTTATATGTGGTGCTGAGGATCGAACCCAGGGCCTCAAAAGTGCTAGGCAAGTGTTCTACCACTGAGTTACAACCCCAGCCCCACTTTTATTATTTTCTAGAGGCTTCTGAATACATGTGATTCTAACCTTTAAAACTAATTTCCCATCTCTTTATTTCCTATTGCCAATTTCTTCTTTCTTTTATTCCCCCCACCCCCAGTACTGGGGATTGAACCCAGGGATACCCTACAACTGAGCTACATCCCCAGCCCTTTTTATTTTTTTTCTCTTGAGACAGGGTCTTACTAAGTTGTTGAGACTGTCCTTGAACTTGGGATCCTTCTATTTCAGCTTCCAGAGTCACTGGAATTACAGGCATTTGCTGAGGAAAACTTTATATCATAGAAGCCACCATACCTGGGTTCTGTTGTCAACTTACTCATTTTTATTTAAGCAAAACAAATAACTCAGCAATGTAAACAGATTTTATCATATGTACTATAAATAGTAATGGCCAATGCTTGTATATCCCTTCATAATTTACATACTGTTTTCACATATTTTATCTTTTTATATACCTTCATTTTATTTATTTATTTATTTTTATGTGGTGCTGAGGATTGAACCCAGTGCATCATGTGCTAGGCAAGTACTCTACCACTGAGCTACATCCCTAGCCCTATATATTTATCTCTTAATCCTTATCAATGTTTGGAAATAGGCATAATTTGCCTTCTTTAGGTAAGTAAAATGAGGTTAAACAAGTTAAGATACTTGCCTAGGATCAAATAGATGAAGTTTGTTTTTCTGATTTTGAAGTTAATTCATCTTTCTACAGTACAGCTCAGAGCTTGCGTGCATTCTTTGCAATCATCTCAATTGTGGCAAACTTTTGTCTTTTGAGCACTTATTTTACCTTTGGAAGAAGCCTGAGCAAATACTGATGAATACAATAGAGAACAATTTTAAAAGGGAAAAAAAAAAAAAAACCAAAAAAACAAACCACATGATATGAATCATGAATATTAAGTTCCCCAGATGTGGGACATTTCCCTGAGGTAAACTTTCTATCATACTCTGATTTATTCACACTAACAAAATGATATAATTAATAAACAAAAAGTTCTGAAACATTTAAATCATGCATTCTCACTGGGTATGATATTGCTCAGAAAAGGGCAATAAATTCTAGTGGTTAATTATAATGGTTTGTGGCCCTTTAAAGCTCAATCCTATCTGAATTTTATTCTTTAAAATTCAATTCTTCTGGGGCTGAGGAGATAGCTCAATTGGTAGAGTGCTTACCTTGCAAGCACAAGGCCCTGGGTTCGATCCCCAGCACCCAAAAAAAAAAAAAAAAAATTCAATTCTTCTCATTGGGTTTTCCTGGTATCTTACAAGCAGCATGAAATCAAAGAATATACACAAAATCTATGCAGTAACAGTACTATAAAGCAATGACAAATAGTTGTTTTTGGAGGACTTTCAATTGGTTGACTGCTTGATCCTGATATCATACTGCATGCCTCTTTTATTATCCCTGGCTCCCATGCAAATGTTTATGTTTAATCTTTAATGCTTCTCTTGAGAATTAACACAAACAAGTTTATATTTTGTTATTTAATTCTATAGAGGTTATTCAACCCCTCACTATGCCAAATCCTGAAAAAACTTCCAATAACATCTGAACAAATTGTAGTTGAAATTCATTGCCCATATCAAGCAAAAATTGATTTCTGGGGCTGCGGATGTAGCTCAGTGGTAAAGCACTTGCCTAGTATGCACAAGGCCCTAGGTTCAACCCTCAATATGACACACCCAGGTGTGCGTGCGAGCGCACACACGCGCACACACACACACACACCCAAAATAATTTTTAGTAAGATCATTTTAAAAAAAATGTAATTTCCCAATCATTTTACTTTTGCTGAAAAAAAATGTTTTGGATGCTTTTTAAAACTTTGTTGCTATTCTTATGTATTTATATAAAGTGCTTTGCATGTATAATTGATACATTACCATACATAAGCAAATAAATTGCATGAAAAATTACTCAGAAAATAGTTATAAAATTAATTTAGCAAAGTGTTGTGGCACATGCTGTAATCCCAGTGATACCTGAGGCTGAGGCAGAAGGATTACAAGTTCGAGGACTATCTCAGCAACTTAGTAAAACCCTGTCTCAAAATAAAAAAGTTAGCCGGTGTGGTGGTACATGCTTTTAATCTCAGCGACTAAGGAGGCTGAGGCAGGAGGATCGCAAATTGAAGGTTAGCCTTAGCGACTTTGTGGGGCCGCAACTTAACAAGACCTTGCCTCAAAATAAAAAAATTAAGGCTGGGAGTGGTGGCACATGCCCGTAATCCTAGGGGCTCAGGAGGCTGATAAGGAGAACTGCAGTTCAAAGCCAACTTTAGCAACTTAGCAAGGCCCTTAAGCAACTCAGTGAGACTCAGACTCTAAATAAAATATGAAAAAGGACTGGTAATGTGGCTCAGTGGTTAAGTGCCCTGGATTCAATCCCTGGTACCTAAATAAATAAATAAAAGGGCTGAGGATATAGATCAGGTGTAAGACACCTCTGGGTTCAATTCCAAGCACCACACATACACACACACAAAGAAAAAAAAATTTACTCTTAATAGGTTTTTTTTTTCTTTTCTTTTTTTTTTTTTGGGAGCTGAGGATCGAACCCAGGGCCTTGTGCTTACAAGGCAAGCACTCTACCAACTGAGCTATCTCCCCAGCCCCCTAGCTTTTTGTTTTAATTGGATTTTAGTCTTAATTTTATTAACTCAACTTTAGCCATTCTTACCCACTAATAAGAAGAGTAAGCTTTGCACCTACTGTTTTTATATATAAAGTGCAGATATATATATATATAGTACATAAACAGATAAGCAGTATATCTGTGGTATTAAAATTTCATGGCATGTTAATTAGGGAAAAAAAGTCTAAAAAGACTTCAAGTGGGGCAAGAAAGTGCAAATGAAAAGGTTGAGAAACACTGACTCAGATGTATGAGCTTCAGCAGGTATATTAAAAACAAAGATGCCTTAACTTTAGTTGCCTTAACAAAATTAATATAGTTAAAGACAAAAGTTTTGTTTAAATCTACTTTTTAGAAAAGTTTGTTTTTAAGTTTGATGTAGTGATTAAGGGTGACTTGGACTGCCTGGATTTAGATATGGACTTTGCTATTCACTAGGTGGGTATGCTTCAGCAACGTCTTCTATGCCTCATTTTACTCATTAGTAAAATGATATTGTTATTATGTGTCTCTTAGAATTGTGATGGATTAAAAAAACCTAATGCATGAAAAGTACTTAGAATACTGAACTGGCATATCAAAAGAATTCAACAAATGTGAGCTACTGTAAGTGAAAGTTCTATCTCCCAATGGTTTAATTAGAAGTAATTCTATGAAAAAAAGCAATAAAATACTTTTCCCTACTAACAGTTAATTATGATTTGTCACTGAAGGAGACCAGATAATTGGGGAGAAAAAAGACAATTTTTTTTTTATATTCTGAAACTTAAAAGATGAACCACTACTATTCATTTATTAATATTTTATGCAAATATTTTCCCATGTTCTACATAGGTAAATTACCATTAAAAAGCATTTTAAATGAATATCCTAAAAAATTACAGTTGACACTTTTTTCCTTTCATTTATTTAGTGTTTACTGAGTATCAGTTACATGCCAGGCACTTTGGTTAACAAAGACCAACAATTATAATAGTAGCTACTGCTTACAATAGTGCTTTGTGCCAGGGATGTTCTAAGCATCCAATGGTAGAAAGCAAGAGTTTGGGTTCATCCTGTCTCCACCCTGCATGTGCATCCCTGCGACTTATTTAACTTCTCTGACTGTCCTTGTCTGTAAACTTGGAATTGGGAATCAAAAGAATCTATCTTATTGTGGATTGGAAAAATTAATTTAGAAGCATATAACATGCCAATCTTAATTTATGGCAAGATACTCTGTGTTTGTTCTTCCTTTTTCTGTAAATTTAGAGTTTGGTTTTAACACAGTAACAATATTGACTAAAGAAAGTGCAATAGTAAAATAATAGAATAGAATGGAATGAAATAATAGAATGTACCAGTGAAATGTGAAAAGAGGAGTGAAACGTAAGAAGAGAATATGTCAAACTCTGAATTCAAATAAGCAGTTTCTTTTTATATGGTTTCCTATTGGTCAAACTCTATTTTTAAGCCTTCTAATTATCAAAGAAAAAAAAAAGTGAGTTCTGAGTAAAACAAGCAATTTATACACACACACACACACACACACACACATACACACACACTGTTACTTTAAGAAAGAAAACTAAGGATAAAAATGATACTAGGGCTGGGGTTGTGGCTCAGTGGTAGAGTGCTTACCTGGCATGTGTGAGGCACTGGGTTCAGTTCTCAGCACCACATAAAAATAAACAAACAAAATAAAGGTACTGTATCCATCTACAACTAAAATAAAATAAAATAAAAACATGAAAAAAAGGTAACAGCTTGAGAAATCTTAAGACAAACCTGGAACAATAGCTTTTTAAAAAATATATATATATATTTAGTTGTAGGTGGACAGAATACCTTTATTTATTTGTTTTATGTGGTGCTAAGCATCAAACCCAGTGCCTCACATATGCACTCTACCACTGAGCCACAACCCCACCCACAGAGCTTTTTAATTAAAATGAAAAGTCTGTGCTAGCCAGAAAAAATGCTATAGTATATTGAACGTAATACCCAGGAGTACTAATCTAGTTAACCAAAGCAGGAAAAAAAAAATCAGGATCAAAACAAAATGCCTCAACAAAAAGAAAAATGCTAGTTGCAGCTACTGGGGCAGCTGAGGGGAGATCTGAGAACATAAGGGTCAGCCTGGGCAACATTGAGACCCTGTCTCAAAGGGGATCTGGGGGAAGCAAAGCAAGGAAAGGGTAATGGAAGATGTTTTAAGTTTAGAAATGGTCCACTATTGGGCTGGGGTTGTGGCTCAGTGGCAGAACACTTGCCTAGCATGTGTGAAGCACTGGGTGAGATTCTCAGCACCACATATAAATAAAAAAAAAAATAAAGATCCATTAACAACTAAAAATATATTTAAAAAATAAAAAAAAGAGGATGGTCCACTATCAAGGACTATTTAAAATCACATGGAATTATCTAATATTGATATTTAGCACTGGAAATACTAAATTTCTCAGTACTGAAGATAGCTCACTGACATTATTCAGTCAAAAGAACTCAAAGAGATTACTTACGTGTGAACTCCATCTGATTTTCTTTGTTCAAAAACTAAGGTTTTGCCTTCTGGAGAGGCAAGATGGAAATCAATATCTAATCCAGCTCCATCTAAAACCTATAGACAAGCACACAAAAGAAAAATATATATTATAAATTCTGAAAATAAAATATAAAGTAGATCATATGATATAATGATTTTCTGTATAAACCTAGAGGGATAAGAAAGTCACCTAAGATATGGCAGGGCTGACTAGAAGGGAGCTGAAAGTTCATCTAATTCAATTCCATTCATTTTCAGAACTTGTGCTTTCCCCATCCATTTCTGTTGCCATAACCTAAATTTAGGCCTTATAGAGATAACTAAAATAAATCTTCCTAAAACAGTGGCAGCCTCATATAGTGGACAGAAATACAGAGAGCAGTTCAAATGCTGGGATTTTTACTTAAAACTTAGGCAATATTAAGACATTCTAAGCCAGGGGCACATGCCTCCCAACAGCTGGGGAGGCTGAAGTAGGAGGATCACAAGTTCAAGGCGACCCTTGGCCGTTCAGCAAGACTCTGACTCAAAGGGCTGGGGATATAGCTCAGTGGTAAAGCGCCTCAATAATATGAAGAAGCGGGAGGGGAAGGAGGAGAGGGAGGAGATTCTAAATAACTTCTTGAGTCAATTTCCTCTTCAATTAAAAGAAAAATTAGCTACTTAATTCAAGATTTCCATGATCTGACCCCAAATGACTTCTTTTTTCTTTAAAATATTTTTTCTACTATACCCTAGTAATGAACTGGGTATTCTAATCTGGTCAGTTTACAATTGGCCAATGAACACGATCTGTTCCTTTATAACCCCAAAATGCCCTTATGAGGGTAGTGATAGTGATAACAGCAGATAACAACTGTAGTTTCTGCTACACATTGTTTTAAGTGACTTATGTGGATTAATTTATTCCTTACAAAATTCTAAAAGGTAAGTTCTATTATTCTTTTTTCCATAGTTTATTGGTACATCATAATTTGTACAAAGGGATTTGTTGTACATATTTATATTTATTCTTCTTATCATAGGAAAAAAAACCCCAAAACCGAGGCACAAGAAGTAGGCTTTCACAAAGAAGTGGCACAGTCACAATTTGAATTTGGCAATTTGTCTCCATATTAATTATTTGGAGTTGTACTGGGGATTTAACCCAGGGTCTCCTCCATGCTAGGTAAGTGCCTGCTCTACCACTGAGTTATAACCTAGCACATGTGCCCACCCCTCAACACCTTTTATTCTGAGAGAGGGTCTTAAACTAAGTTGTACAGACTGGCCTTGGATCTGCAATTCTCCTGCTTTAGTCTCCCAAATAGGTGGGATTACAGCTATGTGCTAACTCATCTGGCTTCAGAGTAATTTTTTTTTTTTTTTTTGGTACTAGGGATTAAACCCAGAGGTACTTTACCACGGAGTTATATCTCTAGTCCTTTCTATTTTAAGGCAGGGTCTCACTAAATTACCTAGGGTCATAACAAGTTGCTGAGGCTGGCCTTGAATTTGTGATTCTCTTGCCTCAGTCTCCCAAACTGCTGGGATTACAGGTGTGCACCACTGTGCCCCACCCCAGAGTAACCGTTTTGTTTTTTTGTTTTTGCAGTGCTGACGATTGAACCCACGGCCTTGTGCTTGTAAGGCAAGCACTCTACCAAGTTATATCCCCAGCCCCCAGAGTAATTGTTAATAAGTATGTTGTGTTGTCTCTAGTGTTCTTATGGACTCCTGAACAGTTCCTCATCCAACTGTACCCATTTACCAGCTTAAGTCCTCTGAAATGGTCTCTGATTCCCCCCATGTTACCCTCTACCCAGTTCTCTCATATTCTTTCCTGTGTTCCTATAGAAGGCATGCCTATCCTCTTTGACACTTAATCATATATTATCTGGGATGAAAGCATCTTTTTTTTGGTACTGGGGATTGAACTCGAGGGTACCTAACCACTGAGCCACATCTCCAGTCTTTTTTTGTATTTTATTTAGAGACAGGGCCTCACTGAGTTGCTTAGTGCCTCGCTAAGTTGCTGAGGCTGACTTTGAATTCCCCATCCTCCTGCCTCAGCCTACTGAGCTGCTGGGATTATAGGTGTGTGCCACTGTGCCCAGCCAAAGCATCTTTATGATGACTGAAAAATTTTCACATTACTCACTATTTTTATAACTCTAAGGTATTTACTAGTCTTAACAATGTTACTAATGTTTTGATTTTGTTACCAATGCAAATATTTAATAAATCCATCTGTTTTCATCTCATACAAATTAAAATGTCTTAGTGTTTCCTATAGAATCTCTCGTTTTCCTTTCATTTCTCTCCGACTTTTCTCTTCTGTATGTATAGCACTTTTTAAAATGAAAAATTTATCTAATTGGAACACTACAGTCTCTTAAAAAATAACCAACACTCAAGGGCTACTCTTTTTTGTAAATCACACTATTTTTCTTGTTGGTTTTAATGTAATCTTATAAAAGATCATTCTCAGTAAAAACTATTCCGGAACTCTTGTGGTAATAAAACTGGTTTCAAATGGCTGGTGAAATATACATAATTCTTTTTTCTTTAAATCCCAATGAAATGTAGAAGCTACATAATAAAAATAATCCATAAGACACAAGCTGGGGATGTAGCTCAGTGGTAGCACTTGCCTAGCATGTGTGAGACCCTGGATTTAATCCCTAGTACTGCAACAAACAAGCCAAAACAGCCTCAAAACAGCATTTGCAGACTAAGAATAAGTAATTTCTGGAAGATAGTCCACTGAACAAAGTGTATATGTAGCCACCAATATTTATCAATGTCAAAATTCTTAAGCAGATTAGAGAAACACCAGATATTTGTTGAAAATGAGATGCTCTCATTTTCACACTATGGGTTTTTCTTGAGAGTCAAGTTCCCTAAAAATAGTTAACAGACTTAAAAACATGGGTCCTCAGAGAAATCCAAGAATATGCCTTCCATAAAAAATGAAGATGCTGCTGGGCACGGTGATGTATTCCTATAATTCAAGATATTTAGGAGGCTGAGGCAGAAGGATCACAAGTTTGAGGCCAGCCTTGGCAACTTAAGGAATCCCTGTCTGACGATTGAACCCACGATTGAAAGTGGGGGTGGCTGGGGTTGTGGCTCAATGGCAGAGCATTTGACTAGCATGTGTGAAGAAGCACTGGGTTCAATTCTCAGCACCACATAAAAAATAAATAAAGGAAAAAAAAATAAATAAAGGTATTGTGTCCATCTACAGCTAAAAATATACTCCCCCCCCCCCAAAAAAAAAGAAAAAAAAAAAAAGAAAAAAAGGGGCAGCAGGGATGTGGTTCACCAGGAGAGTGCTCCTGGGTTTAATTCCCAACAGCAAATAAAACAATTTTTTTTCTTGTAGTTGAAAACTCTGTAAGGATTATAAGGATGATGATATTTTAATTAAAAGAACAATTATTTTAATTAAAATGAATGAATGAATGAATGAAGAATAATCAAAACTCTCAACCAAGACCTATATGTTTGTATGAGTATGGAAAAAGAGTGGAAGAATTCATATTTAGGAGAATGACAAATATCCATAAGATCATATGTAATTCCTCCTTTCTCCATGAGTGATTATTTTTTCTCTCATTTTTGTACTTTTGACTTGTTCTTAAGAATGTATATTACTTTTTTTTTTTTTGGTTCTGGGTATTGGGGATTGAACTCAGAGGCAGTTAACCACTGAGCCACATCCCTAGCCCTTCTTTGTATTTTATTTAGAGACAGGGTCTTGCTGAATTGCTTAGCACCTTACTAAGTTACTAAGGCTGGCTTTGAACTCTCGATCCTCCTGCCTCAGCCTCCTGAGCTTCTGGGATTACAGGCATGTGCCACCTTGTCCAGCTGGTTGTATATTACTTTTATAATAGGAAGTAAAAAAAAGTTTGTAAAAATAGGGGCTGGAGTTGTGACTCAGTGGGAGAGCACTTGCCTGGCATGTGTGAGGTCCTGGGTTCAATACTCAGCTACACATAAAAATAAATAAAAGATCCATTGACAACTAAAAAAACATTTAAAAAAAAAAGTTCATAAAATAGGAGTTAATGAGCCAGGAAATAAAATGCTCAAAAGCCAATTTTTTTCAAAGCTCAATAAAACAGTCCTATCTAGTTTATACATATACATATAAAATTAGGTATGTATACCTGCAGATAAAATGGAGATAGGACATATTCCAACTGGTATTAGGTATAATATACAAGTAAATTTTTAAAATTAGATGAAATAGACAATTTAATGGAAAAATACTGAAATTTAACATGAGATTCAGAAAATTTAAAAATCTAGTAAAAATAAAAGAAATTTGACATAACTCTTTTCTCTCAAAGAGTGAAAATTTGGTTCACCATTGGTAATATTTTTAAGTACCTATCATGCACTATGTATTATTCTAAGCTGAGGGTGTATTTTCTAGCTAACATTTTTGGAGTGCTTATTAGTTGTCAGACTGACATCATGACTCTTACATGTATTAATATATTTATTTTTCATAATAACTATAGAAAGCAAGTGATTATTGTGGTTATGTGTATAGGGAAACTGGCACAGAGAATTCAATACTTTGTGACCAAAATGATCTTTATCAAAACACAAATCTAATCAGGTTAACCTACTTAAAATTCTTTAATTGCTCCCTAATACTCTCTGGAAAAGATCCATATCCTTAACAAAGATATACTTAACCCATATCCTTAAAAGGCCTTACATGGTCTGGTTACTACTGACTTCTCTAGAATAGTCTTGTGCCACTTTTTCCCGTGCTTTCATTTCATCCAAGGTATCCTGTCTTCTTCCTGAGCTCCTAGGCACAAACTATTCTTCTCACCCATTGTCTTGTTCTACTCACATGCCTGGTAAAAATCTGATTATTTGACAGTTTTTTTAAAAATAATTTTTTAGCTGTAAATTAACACAATACCTTTATTGCATTTATTTATTTTTATGTGGTGCTGAGGATCAAACCCAGTGTCTCACATGTGCTAGGCAAGCACTCTACTACTGAGCTGCAACCCCAGTCCCTATTCTACAGTTCTTTTTTTTTTTTAATATTTTTTTAAATATATATTTTTTAGATTTTGATTAACCTTTATTTTAATTCATTTATTTATATGTGGTGCTGAGAATTGAACCCAGAGCCTCACACATGCTAGGCAAGTGCTCTACCACTGAGCCACAAATCCAGTCCCTCTACTGTTCTTAACTCCACTTCTGGGATGTCCTTCCTCAATTTCCAGATGAAATAAATTCTTCTTATGAATACACTCAGACTAGTGTGCTTGTCTTCATAGTACTTATTATGCTTTTAAATTTATTTGATTAATGTCTGTTCCCATACTTGACTATATGAGGACATGGATTATATTTTTACTAAATTGAATACCTAGCACATAGAATAGTGTTGATTCATATTAAGCACTTAACAATGACTTAAATTTTTAGATAAGTGATCCTTTTTATTCATAAGATATATGTATTGGGATTAAAAAATTTCAAGAATTTATAGTACTATAAAGTGGGGTTGGTCAATTACCAAAAAACTAATCTAAAACCTAAAAGTAAGAAATGATTAAAAATTTTCAGTAAGTGGTGGGTACAGTGGTGCATATGTCTGTAATTCCAGTGACTCTAGAGACTGAGGCAGGAGGACTGCAATTGAGTCTAGACTCAGCAATTAGCAAGACCCTCAGCAATTGAAACAGAACCTGTCTTAAAATTAAAAAAATAAATAAATAAAAGGCTGGGGATGTAGGTCAGTGGTATAGTGCCTGGGGTTCAATCTCCAACACCAAGAAAAAACAAACAGAAAACACCAATATGTAACCAGTAGTACCAAGGATAATGTTGGAATGTCTACTTAATTACACTGTAAAAACTAATGTTAGGGCCCAAAGTAAGTAAAGACCTGAGAAGTGAAGTTTGTCTCTGACCTTCTCTTGTACTCCTATTTCTTGTCCATTTTTCCCTGAAGTAAGCCATACATACTAGAATTCTTTCTATCTAAGGTGGGGCATGGAAACCAGAAGCCCTTTCCCTCATAATTAGCCATAAGACCTAAAATATTTTTCTAATTTCCTCTTATGTTTCTGTGTAAGAGCTGGACATAAAGAAATTTACTTATCTATTCTACTTGATTGTAAACTCCCATTCTAGAAAGAGTCATGCCCCATAGCCAGAAAGAAATACTGCATAAAAGCCAGGAAGAATCAGGACTTGCTGTCCCCCCACCAATCTATTATTATTAGATCATACCTTTTTTGTCCAGTTATATTTCTATATGGCTTTATCAAACCTAAGCATAAAAGTGGATAGTATACTCTGGGTCTTTTGGTATTTAATTTGAAGGCTCCTGTGTTATGTCAAACTATGATCAAATGCCTTTTTCTCCTACTGATCTACCTACTCTCAGTTCATTTCAGGTAACCTTGAGGGGGCAGAGGGGAAATTTCCCCTTGCCCCTATACAAACTGTAAGACAAAAAAATCAGTACTTTGTAGCAATTGAGAAATTAATCATGGAGTTGGAAAATGTAAACAAAGGGTTGAAGATAATTCTCATCCTACAAATCCCTCCAACATTAAGATTACAGATATTAAATGACACATGAACAAATTATTTAGAGTTGGGCACAGTGACTCACACCTGTAATCCCAGAAGCTTGGGAGGCTGAGACAGGAGGATTGCAAGTTTGAGGCCAATCTTAGCAATTTAGCAAAGCCCTATACAACATGTCTCAAAATTAAAAATGGGGGGGCTGGGGAGATAGCTTAGTCAGTAGAGTGCTTGCTTTGCAAGCATGAGGCCCTGGGTTCGATCCCCAGCACCGCCAAAATAAAAAATTTAAAAAAAAAATTAAAATGGGAGGGGAATGTGACTCAGTGGCTAAGCACCCCTGGGTTCAATTCCTGGTTCCCACCCTACCCAAAAAAATTTTGGGGGGGGAAGAATGCTTTGGAGGAATAAACAAGACACTTTAATAGTGACTAATGATGCAAAGTATAAAGCTAAAGCAAACTATGTAACTCCAGAGGTATAAATGTAAAACTAACATTCAGTGAACATTAGCATGTGTCAGGGATTTCTCTGAATATTTATTAACTCTTCTACTCCCCCAAGACTCCGGGAGGTAGTAACTATTATTTCCATTTTGTAAGTCAGAAGTAACTTGTTTAAGATCACGCAAGTTGTAATCAAGAGTCAGGATTCTGAACTCAAGAAGTTAGTAGTTAAAATAGACTTCTTCCCTAATATGTGGGTAAATACTGAGGAGTTTTTGATCAATACATACTGCTTTCTTTATACTAGTTCACTAACACCCAAGTTGATTTCCTTTCCTCTAATTTTGCTTCCCTTAAATCCATCTTTCACAGTGTACCCAGCAATCTGCTTAAATCTTAAATGGCATACAAAACACAGGAAAAGCTACTTAGCATGGCACACAAGGCTATGGTTCATGACCCATGACCCAGCTTTTTGGCCTCTCCAATTTCCTTTTCTGCTTCTCCTACCCTAGAGTTTAGTCTTAAAATCTAATAAAAACTTAGAACTTATAGTGTAATACAAGCTTATCTCTAAATACTCATACTATGCATTTTCAGAACTTTGTGTCTATTCATTTAAAAAAAATTTTTTTAGATGTTGATGGACCTCTATTTTTATTCATTTGTTTATATGTGGTGGTGAGAATCAAACCCACTGCCTCACACATGCTAGGCAAGCGCTCTACGACTGAGCTACAACCCCAGCCCCAATGTATATATTCATTTTGTTCACTTTATTGAAATGTCCCTCATTTCTTGCATTCCTTTCTCATTTAAGCATCTTTCCAGAATTTATTTTCTCCAGGAATCCTCTTCTGAAACCCACAGAAGTGGCCCTCTGCTAATAGCCCTTAACCATACTTTATTGAACTTACCTATTTATGAACCAGTAACCCTTGATTAAGCTCCTTGAGAATAAGGACTCTTACTAACAGATTCCCCAACCCTGCACAATTCTTGGCACATATTAACTGTTCAGCAAACATTCAATTTGTTTTTCCTCCAGGTGCTGGGAATTAAACCCAGGCCCTTGCCCAGGGCATACAAGCACTCTACCACTGACTGACACCCCCACCCCCTTTATGGTTTAACTTTTGAACATTACTGGGAATCAAGAAATGTTAAGTTCTAGCCTTAGTTTTGATAGCTAATTATATGACTTTAGATACTCTACTCAGTGCTTTCCTTAGGCATTCACTGATAAATAATCTAATCTAAAGTTCCTTCAGATAAAATCCTACATAACTTTTTATTTTGCTCTACGTGTAAAAGTATGCAATATTTAAAAAGAAATGCTCTATACCAACTTTAAAAATTAAATTTGATTATGTTATCTGTTAAATTTAAAGATGAAACAGTACTACTTGTAAACATCAAAATAAGCTCTGTGGAGCCAGGTGTGGTAGCACACATCTGTAATCCCTGAGACTCAAGAGGCTGAGTCAGGAGAGAATCCCAGATTCCAGGCTAGCCTCAGCAATTTAGCTAGGCTCTAAGTAACTTAACAAGACCCTTTCTCAAAATAAAAAATAAAAAGGGCTGGGGAGGTAGCTCAGTGGTAAAAGCTCAGTAGCCTCATCCCGCAAAAAATAATAAATAAAAATTTACCCATCACCAGAATGACACAAAAATTAAGGAAATTTCTTATAATGGAGTATTATGCAGTTACTAAAAAGAAAAAAGACATGCAGGAAATGCTGACAATGCTCAATGAAAAGTTATAAAGTTTTAATATACGATTTGACCTCATTTTATTTGAAAAGAATGAATATATAACTGAGACGGAAATGCACCACTAGATAAGGCAATATATAGCTCCTTTCAAGGTATTTCAAAATCGCACTTGGTGATAATCACATGTTCATAATTCCAAAATCCAAAACTGCAGCAAAGACGTGAACATTTATAATTTCCCAATTGGGAGACAGTGGTGGGGATGACTCAAACAAGTGTCATCATTCCGTCCAATGATAAAGAAGAACGTGTATCAGTCTTGTATTGTGAAATTCTCAGTACTGGAGCGTATACTAGCTAGAAAAACGACTGGAGAGTTAAGAAACAAAAGAGTAAAGCCACCGACATCACTAGTTCTGGCCTCTTTCCGACCGGAGGAATGGAAAGGGGGCGGGTAGTCATCAGTTCTAGAGAGGACCAAACTTCTGGGTCCCCAACCCCAACCCCAGCGGGAGCCTCGCCTCGCGCGCCTGCGCGGAGGGGGCGGGCTTCCCCAGGAGCCCTCGCCCCTTCACCTCCTTGGCGGTCCGCAAGTTCGTGAGCTGGTGAGGCGACAACGCGGTGCAGCAGGGCTAAAGGAAAGAGGTTGGCTCACTCGCCACACTTACTTGGTACTCGATCTCCAGCGAGGCCTTCAGGGGCATGGGCTGGTAGAAACACTCCTTCTGGCCGGCCGGAAGGGTGAAGGTGAAGTCGCTGTCTAACGAGGGCGTGAAGCCCGCCGCCCCCGGCAGCAGCACTGGGAGCAGAGAAGCCAGGAGAAGCACGGGGAAGGGCAGCCAGATCTTGTCGCCCATCCCTGCTGGGGCAAGCTTGGGCTGAAAGTGGCGTGGGAGGTGTGGATACTGGCGCCTTGGCTTCGTTTTTCCTCCCTGGACTCCGCGTGGCAGGGAGATCCTGAGCACGAAAAAAGTTAAGGTAGCGGCCGCGGCGGCGGCAAACGCTCTAAGAGGGAAGCGCTGTCCTCCAAAGGGTAGGGACTGAGGGCGGGGCTAGCAGTTCCTTTCCGCACCCCCTCAGTCTAACCCTCCTCACGCCCAGCGTCAGTGCCGTCAGCCTCACACCCAAACTGCCGCAGGTTCCCATGGCTTCTCCAAAACCAATGGGCGCCGTGGCTGCAATTGTGGGAAATGTAGTGTCGGGAGAGCGCGGAGAGCGCGGGGACCGCTCTACGGCGCTAGCCGACCACGATCCCCGGCAGGCTCTGCGCCCCCGACGTCACGCTCGCGGAGCCAGCGCGGGGGGCGGGGCTGCGGCCGAGGGGGCGCGTCCCAACGGTTCCCGCGGCTCTTCGAACTCGTCTGGGTTCGCTCGTTCTCCTACTGGTGTGTTTGAGGCTTCCATGCCGTGGCCCGGGAGAGGGTCCGAGGCCTCCGAGCGCAGACGAGTCGCGCGGCCCGGTGGTGGGCCTCTCCCCAGCTGCGACTTGGGTGGTGAGCGAGTGCCCCTTGGCGGGTGGAAACCGGTCTTCTTTCCTCCCGGCACCTTGGACGAACTAGGCCCCTGTCCTTTCTCTTGGCTGAGCATGCCCCTCTGCAGGGTTGTATTTTATTTGACGAGAAATCGGAGAGGAGGATGTCAAGTTTTGCTCCTCTTTCAGATGGACGTAGGATCAACGGTATCAAATTGAGCGTTTTCGTGACAGGATAATGCTATAATAAAACGATGATCTCTTTTCAAAATGAGAGATCTCTTTCGACTGCAGCCCATCTTATCAAAAACACGGGGCATAAAGAATATACCCCTTCGTGTGGTGGGTATGCGTGTGTTCCTATAAACACACTGGTAATTAGGGCTAACAGATGACGTCTTCTCGGCTTCTAGGTAGGATGATGTGCCTTCCTACGTCCAGGCAATGAAGATAGGCTTTTTTGTAACTACTGTAAGTTGAAGTGAGAAACAATCTTTATTTGACAGTAAATGACCCTCTGATAAAAATGAAAATGTTTGAACATCGAATGTAATTGCCACCTCAAAAAAGTTAGAAAATTCTTACATGAAAATACACAGATGTTGGTCATTAAGCAATTTAAATGAAACTTATAGCACCAAACAGCATTTTTTTGAACTTGTCCAAATTTTCTTTACCTATTTCTCCACCATTCTACAGGGAGCTAGAGATGTTGATTAGATCAAGCAGGATGGGAACCTGATCCATTGAATTTTGTTGGGGAAGTCTCATTGAAACAGAAACATTTGTGGAAACAAAGGGGAAGGAGCATAGAAACTGGTTGTCTACTAAGATTACAGAGAATATTTAATTTCCTGCCACAGCTTTTTCCAGTAAGGTGAGAAGTTTTTTTTGTTTTTTTGTTTTTTTTTTCCCTTAATCTCTCACCCTAAATCTGAGATATTTTGAGTGTGCAATAAATGTAGCATATTACATTAGCTGGATGAGAGGAAGGAAAGGCAGGTTAGTATTCATCATTTATTCATTCAAAATATTGAACTTTTCTAAGTACATTATAGTCTTGAATATAATACACAGGACTTCAAGCCTTTTGGACCTCAGGATGTGGTCACAATTTTAAAAGGGTGATGAAAGCGGTGCTGCAATGAAGAAGGTATGTGGGATCTGAAACAGGAATGAAATTGGAAGATTATACAGTAAGATGTATAGGAGTAGTAGAAATGCTAAAGCTTTAGTGTTTTTATTTTCATACTTGCAATAATAAAATGTGCTTTATCATGATTTTTTATGTGTGAAGGAATTTAGTAGAGTTTCACAACCCTAGAGATACTCAACTGTTGAAGAAACAAGTTTTTTTTTCTTACTAGTTCTATGAATTGAACTGCCAGGTGTCATTTTGATCTCTGGTTATGACTTGTGAATTCAAGTGTGTGTGTCTATTTAAACTTTATAACCATTGTGAATGGGAGGAGGAGTTAACTTTTATATGGTAATTAGTTGCCTTCTAGGAAAATATGGAAGACTGTACTGATTACATTTTATCAAATGTCCAGAGCTTATAAGGTGATTATGAAAATTCAAACACCTTATATTGAAATTATCATATATTAATAAAGTAGAAAAATACAGTTTAACATAATTTAAAGGTCTTTGGATCTTGCTGATCTGAATTCAAATCTTGGTTTCACTCTTTACAGTTTATGTGACTGAGCAAATTAATTTGTCTGAATCAATTTCTTCATCCTTAATGTAGAATAAAAATACTTAGTTTACACACTTATTAAGAAGATTAAATGTGCTTAGAAAAGGGGACTATAATGACTAGACCCTGCCTTTAGTTAAAAATGAGTCCACTGAAATTTTATTGAACTGTCTTTCATGACTTTACAGAGTAATTTATTATTATATATTTTTTTGCTTTGTTTTAAATTACTATGAAAGATTTCACCACATTCAAAATAGAAAAATAATGAGTTAAATTCCATTACTGTGAGAATATTTTGACTGACACCACGGAATCTTTCAGGAGAGGTACAAGAATTTTTTTTTTTAAGAAATGGAATCTAGTTCATCAGACTACTGTAATAAAGACAATGAAGAAGAAAGTTTGCTTGCAAATGTTGCTTCCTTAAGACATGAACTGAAGATAACAGAATGGAGTTTGCAGAATTTAGGGGAAGAGTTATCCAGGTAAGTAAAATCACATATAGAATTCAGAGTATAACTTTAATTTATGAATGTAAATGTTTAGGTTTCATTATTCTGTATTGTGGGGTTTTTATAAGACTTCTTAAAAGATATAACCCTTTTTTTACATACCTTTATTTTATTAATTTATTTTTATGTGATGCTGAGCATCAAACCCAGTGCCTCACAGGTACTAGGCAAGTGCTCTGTCACTGAGCTGTCAGCCCCAGCCCTATGTATTGTGTTTTTAATGTGCCTCTGGAATGAGATATAATTTTCTATGCTTTTTAACATAACTCACATTTTAGAAAAAAAGAATAATATCAGAGAACAATTTATTTATTAAGAAAATAGCAATGGATGTTGAAATAGTGAGGCATAGTGATAGGCATAGTGGTAAGCACAGTGGTGCATGCCCATAATCTGAGCTATCCAGGAGGCTGAGGCAGAAGGATTGCAAGTTTGAGACCTGCCTGGGTGATTTAGTGAGACCATATCTCAAAATAAAAAATGAAAAATGCCAGGAGGTAGCTTGGTAGTAGAGTGTCTTTGTCAATCTCTAGTACTGAAAAAAAAAAAAAAAAGTATAAATGTATATGTGGAGCTTTATTAATCTTTCATTGCTGTGACATTTTTTTGAATCCTAAGTAACCCTAGCATAGAGACTCAGGAAGTACATAGATTGCTAGCTTAACATTATTTATGGTTTATTTATTTATTTGAGGATAAAATCCAGGGACGTTTTGCCACCGAACTACACCCTCAGCCCTTTTTTTTGTTTTGTTTTGTTTTTTAATTTTTTATTCAAGATGGGGTCTTGCAAGTTTCTGAGGGTTTGCTAAGTTGTGAGGTTGGCCTCAAATTTGTAATTCTTCTGCCTCAGCCTCCCTAGTGGCAGGGATTACAGGAGTGTGCCACCTGGCCTGGTCTAATTATGGGTTGTTTAAAATTTAGTTGAAATGTTGCATTACATTTATAACTATAGACCTAATTTTAAGCATCATTTCTGGTTATTTTTTTAAAAATTTTCTTATTCCTCTACAGAAATTTGTAGTGAAAACTAAGAACTAAAATATACTTCTCTTTTTTTCCTCTAGTGTTAGTCCAAGTGAAAATTCTGATTACACCTCTAATCCCTCAAGGACTGAAAGACTCATTTTGGAAGATCTTGTTCAGCCTAGCCACCCAGGACTTTCAAATTACTCATCTTATAAAAAAGTTTGTAGAATATCTGGTAGCAGTACTGAATTTCAAAAAAGTCCAAGAGATAAGGTTATTGTTTTTAAATTTTCTACTGAAAAGTAGTTTTAGTTTTAGACTTGTATTAGACTTGTATACTTAACATATTTTTTCTTTAAATGCCTGTTCATTTTTCTATAGTCTTTTTGCTGTAGGAATCAAGAATTATTTTTTTTTTAATGTCCTAACTAGAACTTTATTATCTTGGTGTATTCCTCTGTTTTTAAAGTTCTATATTTATTGCTTTTTTGTAGTTAAATGTCTTCTTAAGTAAATTATAATTTCCTTGATTTTAGCATTATGTTAGTACATAATAGATAATCAGTTATTAATTAAGTGACATATATTCACAATTTAGCCTGGATCAGGTGCTATGTGGTAGTATGGCACTATTCTCCTTTTGTTATACCTAAGTTTGTCAATGACATAAGAAATATTTTCCTAATCTGGAATGCTCTTCCTCTTTTTTATTCTATCATATTATCTAATTCCCTGTGTTTATCACTTTTTCTTACTTGACCCTTTTACTTCCCTTTCCACTCTCCTTCCTGTTTGTTATGTCCACATCCCCAAAACTCATATACACATATATGGTTGCATATGCATATCATATGTTTTGATAAAAATTTGCTCTTTCTGCTTTAAAAATCTATTTTTTGAAACATTTTATTTTTGTAAGGATGCTGAATAATGAAGCTATTTGAACCGACATTTTAGAAAATAAATTCAAATTCCATGTCTGTGTAATTTTGGGACCTTTGATCCCTATCCTGATTCCAATTACTGATAATTCTCATTGTTTATATTATGTGGGTGAAATCATTGTGTTTTACCACAAGTAAAATAAAAAAATAAATCACAAATTGGAGAGAAAAAGATTTTGATAATACCTATCAAAGAGAAAGGGTTAATCTCTAGTAAATAAAACTTCTTGAAAGTGAAAAGAAAAAGATCTGTAAGCCAGTAGCAAAAGACATGAATGGAAAAGGAAATACAAATGATCTTCAAGCGAATGGTTGAGTGTTGCATTTCACTTACAGAGTGAAATTCAAAACAGAACTGTATTTAAGTAGTTCTTACTGATGACTTTGTTAAACATCCAGCTGTTTGACACTGTCTTTTGTGGTGATATTTGGAGGCTATATATTGCTGGTTTGAATGCAAAATGATATAACTCTTATGGAGAGGCATCTGGCAATATTTACCTGGAAAACTATCCTATAGGTACATCTGTGTAAGTCCAAAAAGAGTCATTATTTGTCATAACAATAGATAGAAATAACTTCAGTGCCCAGTAATAGGTGATTGAATAAACTATGGTTCATTCATGCAATGGAAACTATGTAGGTAAGGGAAGTTTTTTTGAGTTTCTCAAAAGCATTGATGATGGAGAGATTGCCCGTATATATTTTTCAAATAAAAAATGCAAGGTGTAGAATAGAATACATAATATTCTCATTTTTCGCATAAAGAGGCAAGGTAGGTAGGTAATTTGTATTGCTTGTGTATGCAAGTGGAATCCCTAAATAAGAAAGTTATGAAAATGGTTACCTATGCACTAACAATTGGTAGGAGGCTTCTGTGTATGCTTTTTCTTTTCTAGTTTTTACTTTTGAATTGCCTAAATATATTACTAAAAAAAAAAAAAAAATTACCCAGGTGAGGTAGCAATGCTTGTAATTCCAGTGGTTTGGGAGGCTGAGGTAGGAAGATTACAGGTTCAAGGCCAGTCTCAGCAATTTAGCCAAGCCCTAGGCAGTCTAGTGAGACTGTGTATCAAAATATAAAATAAGCATTGTGACTGTGGCTCAGTGGTAGAGTGCTCACCTAGCATGCGTTGGGCACTGGGTTCAATCCTTAGCACCACATAAACATGAATAAATAAAATAAAGGTGTTGTGTCCATCTACAACTAAAAAAATAAAATAAAAAGGGCTGGGGATGTAGCTCCAGTGGTAAAGCACCTCTAGTTTCAATCCCCAGTGCTGCTCCCCCCAAAAAATTTTAACCCAAATATTATTTTGAAAATCACAGCCCTCATGAAAATTAAAATATTTGTTAAGAAGAATATATTAAGAATACACAGAATGGGACTGGGATTGTAGCTCCGTGGTAGAGTGCTTGCCTAGCACGTGTGAGACGTTGGTTTCGATCCTCAGCACCACATTAAAAATAAATAAAATAAAGGTATTGTGTCATCTATAAGTAAAAAAAAAAATTTAAATACACAGAATAAAGAATATTTTAATCTATTATTTCTTTTGTTGGTAGGCATTTGGGTTCTTTCTATTTATTGTCTCTTGTGGACAATGTAACTCTGAATATTTGTATTTGTATATCCTCAGGTGCAAAAGTGCAAAAGATTCATACCCAGGAGAGATATTGTTGATTTTAGCATGTTCAATTTTATTGGATAATACCAGTCAGTTTAACAAATTTATCCACTGTTTTCCAAGTCATATTTAATGCATACTTCTGTAAGCAGTGGAAGAGAGAGTATTGAGGTCTCAAATATTTTCATTAGTAGTCACTAGATATTTTACCTCCTTTTTGAGCTTTAGATAATTATGTATCACTTTTCCCTTTATGTAGTCCATAACTAATTCAAAATTGCTCTTTTTTTATTTTTCAGATGTCTTTTTCATCTTCTGCTCCTATGGATCAAGAAATTAAAAGTCTTCGAGAGAAACTTAATAAACTTAGGCAACAAAATGCTTGTTTGGTCACACAGAATCATTCTTTAATGACTAAAATAGAATCAATCCACTTTGAATTAACACAATCAAAAGCAAAAGTATGTAATCTTGAATGATGAATATGCCAACAGAAAATAGATGAAATCATTTTAAGATTTGAATTGAAAAATATTCTTTGTACTGCCTTAATATGTAGCAGTTTTTATTATGATACTATATTGACATGTTAAGAAATCAATTTTAGCTGGATGTGATGGTGCATGCCTATAATCCCAGCATCTTGGAAGACTGAGTCAGAAGGTTCACAAGTTTGAGGCCATCCTCAGCAACTTAGTGAAGCCCTAAGAAACTTAGACTCTGTCCCAAAATGACGTGGGCTGGGGATGTAGCTTAGTGGTAGAGCACTCCTGGGTTCATTCCCAGTATTCCCCCAACACATACCAAAAGAAAAATCAACTTTATATCTGTACTTTTTTTTGTTCGCAGTGCTGGGGATTGAACCCAAGGTCTTATGCTTGCAAGGGTAGCACTCTACCAACTGAGCTATATCCCCAACCTCAATTCTATATCTGAAAATGATTTAGGGAACTTTGCATATAGAGAAATCAGCTTAAACTCTTAGGATTACCAGAGTATTCTGTTTCTTACACACAAGAAATATAGTTTATTTATCTTCCTTTTAAAGAGTATGCATTGTCATTGTTGAAATCTAAGGAAGTAGAAGAAAGGAGGGAGAAAGGTCACCCAAGGTTTCTACCATCTAGAAACCATCCTACTAGTTGATTACATGACTCCAGATCCCTATTGAATAGTTTTGGTTTTTCCTATGGTTTTTACTTCATGTATGGTTAAAAGTTTTTGTTTTCTTCTTCTTCTTTTAAAAAATTTTTCCAGATGGTGCTGGGAATGAACCCAGAGCCTTACGCATGTTAGTTAGGCAAGCTCTACCACTGAGCTACACCAGCCTGAGAATCTTCTGATGGATTTACTTAGCTTTTTTCATTGATCATTTTTATGGTTGCATTATGTTTCATTGTGTGATTATTCCATAACTTAGTTGATGGTTTTCTTGTTATTTTTATTATATGATTGGTGTTAGGAAAAAATAGAAGAAATTGGCTGGGCTCAGTGGTGCATGCTTGTAATCCCAGCAGCTTGAGAGGCGGAGGCAAGAAGATCATAAGTTCAAAGCCAGCCTCAGTGACTTAGAGAGCCGCTGTCTCAAAATTTAAAAAAAAAGGGCTGGGAATGTGGCTCATTGGATAAGTGCCTCTGAGTTCAATCCCTGGTTCAAAGAAAAAAAAAGAACTCAAAATGTCTAAAAATAGAAATATGGAAATTACATATTGCCTATAAAATGGATTGCAACAAAATCTTTTTTTAAAAAGAAATGAGGTAAATGTATCAGTACTAAGAGGCAAAGTTGTTTGAATTACATAAAAGATTTAGAGATTCAAATGGTATAATATATGTAAAGACACTTAGAACAGTATCAACACTCAAAAACTTATCCAGACTGTGGAAGTAGCTTAATGGTAGAACACTTGCCTTGTGTGCATGAGATTGCTGGGTTCCATCCCTAACTCTTCAAAAACAAACAGCAAACAACAAATCTATTACTTCATATATTTAGTGGTAGAAAAACACTACAGAGTAATATACAAGTACAAAGTTCCCAGTTTTGTTTTTATAAAAAGTGCATATGTCTGTGTTTTATGTATATAGTTATACATGTGAAATACATAAGGAGAAAAAGGCTGTTGGTAACTTCAGGAGGAACTGAAAGATCAGAATGGAGTTTTCACTATTTACTTTTGTGGTCTATTGGTCTAATCTATCCATTTTATAGTCATTATATATAGTTTTAAGTAGTGGAATTAGGGGAAAGTTTATTTTTCCTTTCAATTTAGAGATAAAAACAAATGACAAAATGTGTTTTGTTTTTTCCCTGCTGAGGGAGAAAATAGTGCAGTAATGAGCACAAAACTTTTTTGGTATTTGGGATTATTTTTAGGGTAGATTTCCAGAGGCAGAATGACCAAATTACAAGGAACGAGGGGTTTTCAGTCATTTCCTGCAACCTTATTCAGCATTCTACATTTTTTTGTCCTCTTGAGGTAAAAAGATCATTTTTCCTGATTTCTTTTGAGGTTTACTTTTTTAATATATTTCTTTGCCAATTGAGATTTCTGTAATTTGTTCACATTTTCTGTTCATTAAAGATATTTTAAATTTTCTTCAACTATAATCTCTTTAAACTCATAAAGGCTTATTTAAACTCAAAAGAGATATAGAGGGTTTTTGTTCGTTTCTTTTTTAAACTGGGCATTGAACCAGGGACACTCTTGCCACAGAACTATATCCCCTAGCCCTTTTTAGTTTTCATTTTGAGACAGTCTTGCTGAATTGCTGAGGCTGGCCTCAAACTTGCAACCCTTCTGCCTCAGCCCCTAGAGTCCTCGGTGTGTACCACCTTGCCCAACTAAATAAAAAGAGTTTATTAATTATTGAAGTAATAAGATTTTAACCTTTCTTTTTACAAGGACTTAAACACTACAGTGGTTATTGTTAAGTGGTAAGATAGATAATGGTATTTTACTCCTACCTCAACATTTTCTAAATTGTGTTTAGGAATGCTGCCTTTTCCAGAGCAGTTCACATGTTTTTTGGTTTGTTTGTGTGTTGTTTGTGTAGTGTGTGTGTGTGTGTGTGTGTTTGGTATAGGGATTGAATTCAGAACCTCTCTATTACTGATTTACATCTACAACTCTTATTTTTTTATTTTAGTGCTGGGTATTGATCCTAGGGACACTATATCACTGAGCTACATTCCAGGGCCTTGTTACATTTTATTTTGAGACAGGGGTCTCACTAAGTAGCCCAGAGTAACCTGGAACTTGAATTCCTCCTGCCTCAGCCTCTTGAATCACTGGGATTATAGGTATAGGTTACCATGCCCAGCTAAAATTAATCTTCAAATCATAAAAACTCAAATTTTTTTTATAGTTTGATGTTTTATATTTAATATTCTAATTTATCTGAAATTGTCTCCAGATGATATCAGTAGATAAGTCTTCTCCCCACCTCTCCACAAATAGCTAATCAGTTTTATTGGGATATTGAGCATATTAAGGGTAATGACAGGACCTCATATGCTGAGACTGTTTTGTGATAATGACATGCTCATCATTGATTAAAGAAATAGATAGCATTACATTTGGCCAGTGACTGGGGAGTCCTGTTGAACCCACTTATATGACAGGAAAAAGACTAAGGATCAAATAGATAAGTTTCTTTTTTTTTTTTTTTTCTTTCTTTTTTTTTTGATTAGTTTATTTTCTAAGAGAAAGTGCTCTAAAAGTTGTTTTATGTCTTAGGTTTCTGTGCTTGAGTCTGTTCAGCAACAGGCAGCCAATATCCCTATATTAGAAGAACAGATTATAAATTTAGAAGCAGAAGTCAAAGCTCAAGATAAAGTTTTGAGGTAAATATACCTTTTTAGAGCTTTAAGATTTTCATTTCCTACTTCTCTTCGTTATTATATCTTGTCTCTCCCCCCACGTCCAATAAATCTATAATGATCCAATAGTGTCCAGGTATGAACTTGTTGAATCTAATTGCGCTCAATCATAACTCCTCTTGGCTGCAGGTTACATGTAATGTATAGGGACTGAAAAAGAGTAAATCTAAATTGAGGGGTTTATTTACATGCTTTTATTAAATATGAATTAGTTCACTTCTCACTGTATAGTAACACATACTCAGTCCTTCAATAAAGTGCAAGAAATAAACTATAAGAGATCAGGTTCTTTGTCATTTGTTTTTCTACCTTGGATAAAATGGAAAATATATGTATACTCACTAGCATATTATGCTATTTGATTCTCAGAGTGCAGTTCTGGGACTAGCAGTATTAGCATCATATAGGAATATGTTAGAAATACAAATTCTTGGGACTGGAGGCGTGACTCAGTGGTAGAGCGCTTGCCTAGCATGTGTGAGGCACTGGGTTTGATTCTCAGTACCACATATAAATAAGTAAAATAAAGGTCTATGGCAACTAAAAAAATATTTAAAAATAAAGTAATAAAACTCCTAATGTTGCATTATTCTTGCATATCTGTGTTAATTACTTCAAGTCTTTATAATGAGGCTGGGGATACAGCTTTGCGATAGAGTGCCTGTCAAGCACGCATGAGACCCTGCATCACCCCCTCCCGCAAAAAAAAAAAAAACAACTTTTAAAAATTTATTTTGTAGAGAGGCAGAAGATAAATTAGAACAGAGCCAGAAAATGGTGATTGAAAAGGAACACAGTTTGCAAGAGTCCAAAGAGGAATGTATAAAGTTGAAGGTGGATTTACTTGAACAAAGTAAACAAGGAAAAAGGTAAGCAGAAATTGAGGTACTTTCACATGAATCTGTTTATATATGCTAGTAGAGAAAAAACTGAAAATGCAGAAAATAGAGGAAGTTTCTTAGTGGGAATAGTTTAGATCCAGAGTATAGACTGAGTAATTCACCTTGGATGAGAGGAAGGTCATTCATTTACTTACACTAGAAAGAATGTGATGGGAATAAGTTTAAATATAAAAAATGTTTTAAGTAAGAGGGTTATATTAAGTTCCAGCCCGATATTTCTCAGTTTAATATGAGAAATATGAGGAAAGGTGAAGGTCAACTTAGAGATGAAATAGTAAGGTGAGGCTTAAGCAGTACTTGGTGGTAGTTGGATTTTATTTTTATTATTGTTTAGAGTTTTATATCTTGTGTTAGTGGAAGTTACTGTTTATTAAAATATCTTTTAAGAAATTTACTTGACTTGTGCAGGTCACAGAATTTATTTGGTAATTTAAATATTTTAACAGTGGAATAATTCTATAATACCTAACCATTGAAAATTTACCATCTAACAGACTGTTTCCCTACTCTGTCTTTCCAGTTTAGGAAGAAATATTGCCAACATACAGGAATTTATATGTATTTTGGAGTTTATAAGTGTTTTGTATTATACTTTATTTTTTATGTTGATAGGGTATGAAAATGATTATAGTATAGTCTTCATTCTTCATTTTACAGCTTAAGCCTAATAATCTGTTTTACTATTTTAAAAACTTCTAATTATTCCTTATAATTAAATAAAAATTACTTTGAAACCTAACTATTCAAATATAGAGCATTCTTTACTTATATTCATTATTTCTTTTTAAATTTTAGAGCTGAACGACAAAGGAATGAAGCACTATATAATGCTGAGGAACTGAGTAAAGCTTTCCAACAATATAAAGAAAAAGTGGCTGAAAAATTGGAAAAGGTAAAGAGGCAGTTGTGCAAATTCAATGTTTTATACTGTGTCCATATTCTGAAAATAAAGGTAGTTACAAGCAGAATATGTTTATTTATGGTTAAAGAAGAGTACTTTTTAGGATTTTATTCATAATAAAAGCATTTAAATAAAGAATTTTCAAAGTATATTTATATATTTTTCATTTAACTTCTTTCTTTTGTTTTTCTAATGGGGGTGTTGCTGTGTTGCCTTGAACCTGTGATCTTCCTACCTCAGCCTCCCAAGTAACTAGGATTACAGGCATGTACCACTGTGTCCAATGAAAGAAAGATTTTTAAAAATATTAATTAAGGATACTATTTAAAACATTTATTGTCAGAAGAAATTTTTTTTTTTTAACTTAAGGAGATAAAAGAGTAGGAACAAAATACAGAGAAGTAATGATGTGAGTGAGTAGAGGTTGGAACTAGAGAAATAGAAGCAGGAGATTCATTCCCCTAACCTCCTGAAAATGAAGGCCAAGTAGATTATGTAGCCTTCAACTGGTCTCCTTGACCTACCAGCTCAAGAGGGGCCTATTTCCCCCTGAAGGATAACCCCTTAAACTGATGCCATATAGGTATATAATGACCTCATTACATTTATTTAATATCTTTAAATAATACTACATGGTAATAAATTCTGTATGGAGGAAAGTCACAAGTTGGATATTCAGATATTGAGCTCAGAACGGTCTAATAAAGAGATGGTGATATGGGTCTTTTCCATCTTGGGGTAATAATGAAAACAGGAGCTCGATGATTCTGTTTAAAGAAAGCAGAGGAAAAAATCTTTAAGAAGGGTAGAGTAAGAAGATTCAGAGTACAGGTAATCATAGGGTGTTCACTTATTAATTAATTATCAAGTTCCTTTTACATGCCAGGTTCTGTGCTAGTGTTTGGGAGGTTCAGTTATATATAACACATCATGCCGGAGGTCACAATCTAGTAAAATCTGTAGGTATATAAACAAATTCAGTATTTTATAAAGTATAATAAAAATAAAATGTTAGGTATGGTTGATGGCATGAAGGGAGATTTAACAAACTGGTGGGCTCAGAAGAGGCTTCATAGAGTAGACAGACATATGAGCTGCTAGGGTATTTCAAAGATGATGGTATGTCATTAAATAGTATTAAGCTGAGGAAATGATAGAATACATATTCCAGGGTATTCACTCTGGTATCACTGTGAATTTGTGTTGGACAGGTGGATACAAGTCAGGGACCACTCTGAGAGGCCGGCAGGAGGTACTGAAGATGATGGATATGTGTAGAGAGATATGAGAGCTGTTAATCAATGGGATCTTGTGACCACTTGAATATACTAGAAGCAGACATTAAGAGAAAAGCATAGTATTGTTAGGTTGCTGGTTTGCATCATGAATCAAAATAGATAGTTTGGGAGAAAAGATGAATTCTATTTTGGCATGACTATAGAATATCTAGAAGTAAGAATTTGTGTCTCCAGGTCTTGTCTTAGACATTGAAATCTGAACTAGACCTGCATATTTAAGAACTGACAGTATTTAAGCCTGGCAAAGTAGCACACGCCTGTAATTCCAGCAGCTCAGGAGGCTGAGGCAGGAGAATCTCAGGTTCAGAGTCAGCCTCAATAAAAGCAAGGCGCTAAGCACCCTATCTCTAAATAAAATTCAAAAAAATAGGGCTGGGGATGTAGTTCAGTGGTCTAGTGCCCCTGAGTTCAATCCCTGGTACCCCCAACCCTGCCCAAAAAAATAATTGACAGTATTTAAGTAGTAGAAGCTTGGACATTGACAGAGGAATTTTGTATAGAGTGAGAAGAGAATGAAAAATAGGTAAAAGAGCTTTTGAAATATATTGAGAAGAGGTGATTAAAAAGAAAATTAGCAAAGTCTAATAAGAAAATCCAAAGCAATAGAGCATTTTTAAAAGAAGACAGTCATCTTCAGTGTCAGATGTTGCAAATTTGTCAAGGATGAAGAATGAGATAGGACTATATAGAAGGCACAATCTTAGGCGTGGGAAAAGAGGAAGGAAGGTAGTAGACGGTGGTTATAAAGAAATATCATTATATAAGGTAAAGAAAAAATAAGTGGTGATGTGGGGGGAGGGTGGAAAGATAGAAAGAAGCTGGATTAAGGAAGAGTGTTTTTAGAACTAGGCATACTCTGAACATCTTAGTAGGTTTCATAGGCAAGGGCCATTGGAGTAGAGGGAAATTGAAGACTCTGGAAGTATAGGGAGATGGAAGATGGCAGAAGAGTCTGAAGGACATGAAAGATGATATAGTCCAAAAGCATACATTTTTAATGAAAGAGAGATTTTTTTGTGCCTTAAAGAAAAAAGTGGATAAAAATAAAAATACAGAAAAAAGTTTTGGGTGGAAGGAAGAAGGAAAATTGAAAGATAATGAATAAAAGATCTTTGGTCTCATAAGTGAAGATGTTAAAATGATTTGTATAGCATGAGGAGACTTTGGGTGAGTGCTTCTCTTAATGCAGTTTTGGCAAGGGAAAAATAAAGTTTCAAAGGGAATATATAAAAAGAGAATAACACAGTAAAAAGTGAGCAATTAATAAAAGGAAGTAAAGAAAAAAGACCAGTCCATTAAAATACTGCCATGGCAGCTAAAGAATAAAAAAGTTTAGAGGAGAAATTATCAACCATATCAGATACTAATAAGGAGGAAGATTTCATTTGGCATTCCTTTGTAATAAAACTGTAAATACCATTTAGCCATATAAAATATTAAGATCTTATTAATACTGAAATCTTAAGTATGAATTAGTTAATTAGATCACTGTTTTGAAAACCTTGGAGAAGGTCCCTGTGGGAATGGATTATCTTAGAAGGATTCTTAAGATTATCTGTAGAGGAAGGAATACTTAGCTGAAGAAATATCCTCAGGGGGAGAGAGGAAAACTTTTTTTTATACTTTCCTTAATATTATCAATTTCTAACTCTGCTGAACAAAGCCCTAGAGTTAGGTGGATATAACCAAGGGTATCAAAGGAAGTGGACAGATATCCCAATCCTTCACTGCTCTTGCTCCAATCTGGGTGCTTGAATTTTATGTTTTACATTCAGGCTTTTATTTCAGTGGGAGTATTTTGTGACTAAACTTTCAAAAAGTATATCTCTGGAACATTTGCACTGACGTTAGCCTTTAATAATGTGGGTGCAGCATTTCTGCTTGAGTTGCTTGCTTTGTTTAAATGAGGCCCAGAATACTTACACTTTTAAGTGACAATGCAATTGCCCATCTATAATAGGCTCTTAAGTAGTTCTGGACAGGTAGTAGTGTTGTCCTTTCTGTCTTTCATTACTTCCAGGAACTTCACTTTGCTTCTTTTCACTACAAGTCTGGAAACTTAAAACATGAAATCACTTAGTCTGCTCTCCTGCTTGTTTGTGAAATCACTACCTATATTTCTAATTTGAAATAAAACGTATGACCATATAAGTACTTGCACTTAATAATTTATTGTTTTAGGTTCAAACTGAAGAAGAAATATTAGAGAAAAATCTAGTTAGCTGTGAAAAAGAAAATAAAAGGCTCCAAGAAAAGTGTGGTCTATATAAAAGTGAACTTGAAATTCTGAAAGAGAAATTAAGGTACAGTATTGCAGAAAAAAAGAATTTGTGTGGAGATGGAAAAAGTTGAAATACTTAAAAGCCTAAGATTTTATATATTTTAATTATGAACTTTCATAATGTAGAAGAATAAGCTTTGTGCCGGAAAACACTTTTGTAGCTATACAAAAGTGTTACAATTTTAAATGCAATAAAAGGTATTAATGTTAACATACTTGTAAACGTAGAGTGATGTTGATTAACATGTTTGCTTTGCATATGTTTAGATAAAATTAACAATGATTTATAGTATGATCACATTAACTAATAGCTACTAAAAATGTTAAAAAAAAGAATTTTGTAAATCATGAAGAATAACGTAATTCACCTTCTTGTTATTGTTATGACCTTCTTCTTGTTATCATTGACTTTTTGTTTTCATTTTTGGCACTGTGAATTGAACCCACAGATGCTCTACCACTGAGCAACGTCCCCAAGCCCTTTTTATTTTCTATTTTGAGACAAGGTTTTACTGAGTTGCCCAAGCCAGCCTCAAACTTCCAATCTTTCTGCCTCAGCTTCCCAAGTAACTGGGATTATAGGCATGTGCCACCATGCCCAGCAGTCCTCTTGTTTTATAAGTGAAGAAATAGAGGCCCAGAGAGTAACCAGGGCCAAAAAAATCAAGGATGAGAACTGAGATTTTCTGACTCCTGAACACTCTCTGGGATATCATGTTGGCCTCTCAGAATTAATTTCCATCATCAGTTGAGAGGTTAATATTGATCAGTCGTTATCACTTCAGACTGTTAGTTTAAGGGTAGTGGTAGCAATCAAAACAATTCCTTTGTCTAATTTTAACATTTTCCTTAAGGTAGTATGTGTAGTCTTTTTTGTGTGGTAGAAGAGATAAAGGTTACTTTATGTAACCAGAGTACTTTCTATCACCTGATGCTATTAATTGCAAGATGTACTTTAGGAAAGAAAAATACTGCTAATTGCGCTATGACACAATGCTTTATCACTTAAAATTTTATTTTATACTTTAGTATAAAGAATTCTTACACTTAGACCTTGTTTTTCCCTCTAGTATTAGGGATCTAGTTCAGGGCCTCACACATGCTAGCCAATACCTTACACTAAACTGTCTCCTAAACCCCTTAAAGACATTTCTTAAATCATATATTACTTGTATAAAGAGGAAAATACTGTGTAGCATGCTCAGACCCTGCATTCAGTCCCTAGTACTAAAATTAAAAAAAGGAAAATATAAATGAAATACATTGGTTAAAATATTTCTAAAACTTCACACTCAGAGATTGACCATTCAAAGTGTCCACAGTATCTTTCTTCCTTGTGTCATCAAGAGTATTGCTGATATAGTATTTCTTGAAAAAATTCTTGTAAGAACTTCAGGCACCAATGCTGGGCACTTAAATTGACTTTGCAATTATGTTGAACCAAATTTGGCTCCACATACTTTTGACTTCATTGTCAGGAGTATATATATATATATATATACACACACACACACACACACACACACACACACACACACACACACAAAGATGGTTTCCTTTGCTCTGCAGAAGCTTTTTAGTTTGATGTAATTCCATTTGTCCATTTTTGCTTTTGTTGCCTATGCTTTTGAGGTGTTATTCAAAAAATCCTTGTCTGTTCCAGTGACCTGAAGCATTTCTCCCATGTTTCCTCCTAGTAGTTTCATTGAATTGGGTCTGGGATCAAGTTTCATTGTCCTGCATGTGGACACCCAATTTTTCTAACACTGTTTATTGAATTATTTCTTCTCCAGTGCAAGTCCTTGGTGCCTTTGTTAAAAATTAGTCAATTATAGATGTGTGAATTTGCTTCTAGGCTTTCTATTCTGTTCCATTGGTCTATGTATCTGTTGCTGTGTATCTGTTGTTATATCAATAACATGTTCTTTTCTTTTGATTAATATAGTTTTGTAGTGTATTTTGAAATCAGATAGTGTAGTGCCTCTTGTTTTGTTCTTTTTGCTCAAAATTGCTTTAGCTATTCAGAATAGCAATAGATTGCTTTTGGTTATTGAGTTTTTCTGGTTCCATATAAATTTTAGGATTGTTTTCTCTATTATTATGAAGAAAATCACTGGAAGTTTAATTGGGATTACATTGAATCTGTAGATTGCTTTGGGTAGTGTAAACATTTTAACAATATTGCTTCTTCCAGTCCATGAATACCTTTCATTTTGTGTGTGTGTGTGTGTGTGTGTGTGTGTGTGTGTGTGTGTTCTCTTCAATATCATTCTTCAGTATTTTATAATAATTTTCATTGTAGAGATCTTACACTAATTTAGTTAAATTTATTCTTAAGTATCTTTTGGTAGTTATTGTAAATGAGATTGCTTTCTTGATTTAGATTTCAGATTGTTCACTGTTGTCATTATAACAATGCTACTTGAGGGCTAGGGTGTAGCTCAGTGGTAGAGTCCTTAACTAGTATGCAGGAGGCCCTGAGTTTGAGCCTTAGCACTCAAAAAACGAAACAAAACATGAAAGGAATAATAATGCTACTGATTCTTGTATGTTGATTTTTATATTCTGCAATCATGCTAATTCAGTAATTAGTTCTAAAATTTTCTGGTAGAATCTTTGGGATTTTCTATACAGCTCATTTCATCTATAAACAGTGACTTCCTTATTTTTCAAATTTGGACACCCTTATTTCTTTCTCTTGCCTGATTGCTCTGACTAGGAGTTTTGGTACCATGTCGAATGAAAGTAGTAAAAGTGGAAATCCTTTTCTTTGTCCAAATCTTAAAAAGAAAGCCGTTAACTTTTCTTCGTTCAGTATAATGTTAATTGTTGGCTTATTATATATGACTTTTATTGTATTGAGGTATGTTCCATCTATACCTATTTGATAAACATTTTTATCATGAAGGGATATTGATTTTTATCATATCTGTTGAGATAACCATGTTATTTTTGTTCCTCATTCTATTAATGTGGTATATCATATTTATTGATTTTCTTATATTGAACCATCTTTTTCAAGTGGGATGAATCCACTTGATTGTGGTGAATCATCTTTTAATGTACTGATGTATTCAGTTTGCTAGGGTTTTTGCATCAATGTTTTTGTTTTTCGTTTCAGTTCTGGGCATTGAACCCAGGGGGCATTGTGCCACTAAACTGCATCGCGCAACCCTTTTTATTTTTTATTTTTTTTTGAGACAGGGACCTTTTTAAGTTGTCAAGGCTGTCCTCAAATTTGTGATTCTTCTGCCTTAGCCTCCCAAGTAACTGGGACAGGTGTTCCCCACTATGCCTTATACTTCAAAATATTTCTATACTGAGAGTATCTAAATATGATTATTAAAAATGAATGCACATTTTATTTTCATTTCAATTTTTTTTCTTTATAGACAATTAAAAGAAGAAAACAACAATGGAAAAGAAAAAGTAAGGATTATGGCAGTGAAGAATTCAGAAGTCATGGCACAATTGACTGAATGTAGACAAAGTGTTCTGAAGCTAGAAAGTGAGTTAGAAGACAAAGATGAAATACTGAGAGAAAAATTTTCTCTAATGAATGAAAACCGAGAATTAAAGGTTCGTGTTGCAACACAGAACGAGCGACTAGATTTATGTCAGCAGGAAATTGAAAGTTCAAGGGTAGAACTGAGAAGTTTGGGAAAAATGATATCCCATTTGCCAGTAAGTATATGTGAAAAGAAATGTACTGTACTTGGTTGCTTAATGGAATAGAAAAATTTTACTCAAGTGTTTTATGAGAGAACACCATTTTGGAGTTGCTTTATTGACTTTTAGTTTTGTTCCTACTTGTCTGTACTTTGGCACGAATTTCTTTTCTGTTTAATTCCCATTTTTGCCTCACACTTACCTTTCTACTCCTCTACCCTTCCTTTTGTATCAGATGCCAAATATAAGAATGGCACATTATTTTTTTTTTTTAAACATGTTATTTATTTCCCAATAAAGTGAGGAAAAGTGTTTGTACAAGCATTCTGTAACTTTAAATAACAGAAAATGCATGTTTTATAATTACATAATGTTAAAAGGCTAAAGTCAAAATAATTTAAACAATAATAAATACATTTCATTTTCCTTAATTTAGGAAACCACTGAAAACACACTTTGGTTTCTAAATTAGTTTGCACTATATGGCTGTAAATGTTTCTTTTTTTTTTTTAATTTTTAAAAAATATTTAATTGACAAATGAAGGTTGTATATATTCAAGGCATATAAGGTAATGATTTATCTATATGTTGTGTAATGATTATTAATACATTTATCACTACCCATGCTGAACGTTGCATCCCCAGAACTTGTGCATCTCTAAATTTGGACACTGTGATCAAGATCTCTTCATTCTCCTCAGGCCCAGGTTCTGGAAGCCACTATTCTACTCTGTTTCTGTGGGTTTCTTTCTTTCGTGTTTTGGTTAGATTCAACATGAGATTGATCATACAGTATTTGTCTTTTTGTGTCTGGCTTATTTCACTTAGTGCAGTGTCCTCCAGGTTCATCATGTTGTCTCAAATGGCAGGTTTTGGTTATTTTTATAGTTGAATAATATATGTATATATGTGTGCGTGTGTATATGTGTGTGTGTATGTGTGTGTGTGTGTGTGTGTGTGTGTGTATTTCCCACAATTTCTTTAGCCATTTATATGTCAATGGATATTTGGGTAGTTTCCAGGTCTTGGTTATTTTATTTATTTATTTATTTTTTATTGTAAACAAATGGGATACATGTTGTTTCTCTGTTTGTATGGCGTAAAGGCATACCATTTGTGTAATCATAAATTTACATAGGGTAATGTTGTTTGATTCATTCTGTTATTTTTTTCCCCTTCCCCCCACCCCTCTTTTCCCTCTATACAGTCCTTCCTTCCTCCATTCTTGCCCCCCCAACCCTAACTCTAACCCTAACACTAACCCCTCCCACCCCCCATTATGTGTCATCATCCACTTATTAGCGATATCATTCGTCCATTGGTTTTTTGAGATTGGCTTATCTCACTTAGCATGATATTCTCCAGTTTCATCCATTTGCCTGCAAATGCCATAATTTTATCATTCTTTATGGCTGAGTAATATTCCATTGTATATATATACCACATTTTCTTTATCCATTCATCAATTGAAGGACATCTAGGTTGGTTCCACAATCTGGCTATTGTGAACTGAGCAGCTATGAACATTGATGTGGCTATATCTCTGTAGGATGCTGATTGTAAGTCCTTTGGGTATAGGCCAAGGAGTGGGATAGCTGGGTCAAATGGTGGTTCCATTCCAAGTTTTCTAAGGAGTCTCCACACTGCTTTCCAGAGTGGCTGCACTAATTTGCAGCCCCACCAGCAATGTAAGAGTGTACCTTTCTCCCCACATCCTCGCCAACACCTGTTGTTGCTTGTATTCTTGATAATGGCCATTCTAATTGGGGTGAGATGGAATATTAGGGTGGTTTTGATTTGCATTTCTCTTATTACTAGAGATGTTGAACATTTTTTCATATGTTTGTTGATTGCTTGTATATCTTCTTCTGTGAAGTGTCTATTCATTTCCTTAGCCCATTTGTCGATTGGATTATTTACATTCTTGGTGTAGAGTTTTTTGAGTTCTTTATAGATTCTGGAGATTAGCGCTCTATCTGAAGTATGATTGGCAAAGATTTTCTCCCACTCTGTAGGCTCTTTCTTCGCATTGCTGATAGTTTCCTTTGCTGAGAGAAAGCTTTTTAGTTTGAATCTATCCCAGTTATTAATTCTTGCTTTTATTTCTTGTGCTATGGGAGTCCTGTTGAGGAAGTCTGGTCCTAAGCTGACATGTTGAAGCTCTGGACCTACTTTTTCTTCTATAAGATGCAAGGTCTCTGGTCTGATTCCAAGATCCTTAATCCATTTTGAGTTTAGTTTCGTGCATGGTGAGAGATATGGGTTTAGTTTCATTCTGTTGCATATGGATTTCCAATTTTCCCAGCACCATTTGTTGAAGAGGCTATCTTTTCTCCATTGCATATTTTTGGCCCCTTTGTCTAGTATGAGAAAATTGTATTTATTTGGGTTTGTGTCCGTGTCCTCTATTCTGTACCATTGATCCACCTTTCTATTTTTTTTAAAAAATAGCTTCATGGAAATATAATTTATTCTGCAAAATTCACCCCTTTGAAAATTTAGTAAATTTACTAAATTATAGTTTTCTAATTGCAGTACTGGGCAAATTCCTGCATTGTGGTAATTGTTTTAAGACTTTTAATAAGTTTACTAAAAATCTTACAACAATCACCACAATGCAGTTTTATAAGTTTCTGCCATCCCCCAAAGATCCTTTATGTCCTTTTAGAATTAGTCCTACACCCCTACCACTACCCTTGGGAAACTACTAATAATTTCTGTTTCTATATATTTTTCCTTTCTGGACATTTTGATGAATGAAGGCATAACAACATGTGGTCTTTTGCATCTGTCAGTATATATTTTTAATATTTTTGAGATTCATTCATATTGTGACATATTAGTATTTCATTTCTATTTTTTGCTGAATAGTATTCCATTTCATCTGTTCACCAGTTGACGAACATTTAGATTATTTCCACTTTTAGGCTATTATGAATAAAGCCGCTGTGAACATATTCTTAGAAGTCTTTGTGTGGTCATGTTTTCATTGCTCTTAAATAGATACCCAGGATAATTGCTGGGTCATATGGTAAATTTATGCTGAATTGTTTTCTAAAATGTCTATACTGTTTTACATTTTCATCAGCAGTGTATGAGGGTTCCTGTTTTTCCATATCCTTGTCAATACTTGTTATTGTCTTTTTGCTTACAGCCATCTTAGTGGGTATGAAGTGGTATTACACTGTGGTTTTAATTTTCATTTCCTTGATTGCTAAAATGTTGAGCAACTTTACATGTACTTATGAGAATAGTGTAGAACTGGGCTGGTGTAGAACTCAGTGGTAGAGTGCTTGTTGAGCATCTGGGAGGCCCTGTATTGGATATTAATTATTTGCTAAGCTTTTTAATCTAATTTTGCTTTTGAAAGTAGAAAGTAATCATATGCAGATAACTTTCATTATAAATTAAACCTCTTGTGTGCTCAGTGTTAAGAATTATTTGATATATGACTGTACAGTTAGTATGATAATGTATACTTAATGCTATATTTCATGAAGTGCTAAGAATGATATGGTTTGGAAAAAAAAAACAAAAAAAAAAAACAAAAAGAATGATATGGTTTGGAAATGTGAATTTTTTTAACTTCTAGAGTGTAATTAGCTTAGCATTTGTAATATAGCTTAACATTTGCAAAATATGGGACACATTGTTGTATCAACTTCGGATGTTTTTAGAATAAAGTTTATAGGTAAACCTCTGTATGTACTTTGTCAGCTCCATTCTCCCTCCATGCTCAAAAGTAGCAACTATTCTTTCTTTGGGGGTGAGGTGAGTGTTTACTGGCAATAGAACTCAGGGACTCTCGACCACTGAGCCATGTCCCCAGCCCTATTTTGTCTTTTATTTAGAGATAGGGTCTCACTGAGTTGCTTAGCGCCTAGCTTTTTTGCTGAGGCTGGCTTTGAACTCGAGATCCTCCTGCCTCACCCTCCTGAGCTGCTGGGATTACAGGAGTACACCACTGGACCTGCCCGGCTAAGTAGCAACTATTCTGAAATTCTTTTGTTGTCTTCTCTTCCATATTTTAAATGTTGCCACATATAAATTTATATAGAAATACATGTTTCTTTCTTTTTTTTTTTTGGTACTCGGAATTGAACGCTGGGCCCCAAGTTACACTCTTAGTTCTTTTTATGTTTTGTTTGAGACAGGATTTTGCTAAGTTGCTTAGGGCTTTGCTAAATTGCTGAGTCTTGCCTCAAACTGTGATCCTCTCACCTCAACCGCCAGAGCTGTTGGTATCACAGGCATGTACCACCATGCCCATACATTTCTTAGTATATTTTTGAAAATACTTTGTGTACGAATGGAATTTGTTTTTTTTACTTGGTATTATGTTATAAAATGTATCCATATTAATTTATATAACACAAGTTTATTTAACTATTATACTTCCCCATTATCTTAATTATTTATTATAGGTTTTCCATTATCTTAGTTTCCTAATATATTTGTACATTTTCCTATTGATTAACATTAGGTTGCTTCCATTAAATAGCATATAAGTTTTCGAACTTAAGTGTTCTGAGTAAGAAGACAATGGCATCCCACATACATATCACAATTTATAAACATTTGTTTTTTTAACTTGCAGTTGAAAAGAGAAATACTTGGTTTTAAATCATCCATTTCTAAGCACCAGATGAATAGTTTGTCAAACAAGGAAGACAATTGCATTGGCTGCTGTGAGGCAAATAAATTGGTGATTTCAGAATTGAGGTATGTTTTTTATATTTCGAAGTTACAGCAAATAGAATGTTTTTTGTTGGAAATTACATGAAAGTGTTCAGTTGAGAAAGTTAAAAATATAGAAGGAAAAGTCTGGAGAGTATTATAACAAATACTGATTCCACAAGAATCATTTCTTCTTAATATTTTGTGATATTTGTTACAAATCTGTTTCTCTAAATAAAAAATAAAACATTGCAGGATGGGTAATATCCTGTGGTCCTTACTGCTTGTCTCATTCTTCTCCTATATATCCATTATTATGAATTTAATATGTATTTTTCTGTCCATATTGTGTACATTTATTCTCTTATACACAAATAAAAGTATATTGTTTATATTTGCAATTTTGCTTTTCCATTCATCATCATTTTAAAAATTTTTACTTTTTTAAAAAATTTATTTAGTTTTTGTTACTGCGGATTGAACCCAAAGGTGCTTTACACTGAGCTATATCCCCAGTTCTTTTTGTTTTTTATTTTGAGACAGGGTCTCACTAAGTTGCTTAGAGCCTTGAACTTGGAAGCCTCCTGCCTCAGTCTCCTTAGTTGGTGGGATAAAATCATATACGATCATGCCCAGACATGTCATTTTTAAAAATTCATCCATGTTGGGATAGGTAGAGTGATTGATCAATGAATAGATTTGGGTGGTTGGTTTCATCTTAATAGCTACATAGGATTTTTTTCTAGAATGGTGTCAATTAATTAATTCCTTTATTGATAATTACCTTATTTCTAGTCTTTTTCTATTACAGAGTTACAAAGAAAATCCTTATACATGGTTCCTTATTCATATATATGAGAATTTCTGTAGTATATATTCTTAAAAGTGATATTGCTAGGTTGTAGGGCATCTATATTTTCAGTTT
This sequence comes from Sciurus carolinensis, assembly GCF_902686445.1. Taxonomy (NCBI): domain Eukaryota; kingdom Metazoa; phylum Chordata; class Mammalia; order Rodentia; family Sciuridae; genus Sciurus; species Sciurus carolinensis. The sequence continues at coordinate 129,480,605 of NC_062213.1, read as the reverse complement.
TACTAGTTTCTATCAAGTTAGAAAGTGGCTATTTGTGTATAAAAGTTTCCATATTCTGTCTAAGAGTTAACTACTATCAGAATTTTAAAATTAGGCCAGTTTGAGAGGTGAGAAGTGGTATGAGATATTTTTTGCAAAATTACCCTCATGTTTGAATTCTTTTCTTTTGTGCCAGGATTAAGCTTGCAATAAAAGAGGCAGAGATTCAAAAGCTTCATGCAAATCTGACTGCAAACCAGTTATCTCAGAACATTAATTGTAAAGACAGCCAAGAAAGTGGCAAATTGACTACTTTAGAAACAGAACCTGTTAAACTAGGTGGTAATCAAGTTGGTGAGTTTATTTTAATAAATGATAATCAGAGTTCCTGGCAATAGTATTTTTATTTTATTCTATTGACTGACTGATATATTGTAGTTCTGGGGATTAAATCCAGGGTTATTCTACTAGTGAGCCATGTTCCCAGACCTTATTTTTAATATTGAGGTGAGCTTGCTAGGTTGCTGATGCTGGCCTCAAACTGATAATTCTCCTGACTCAGTGTCCTGCACAGCTGAAATGACAACTGTGTGCCATCAGTCCAGTCAATCTGTTTCTTTAAAATACTATCTTCAAGGTGGGTGTGGTAGCATATGCCTTCATCCAGCTACTCAGGAGGCTGAGATAGGAGGATTGTAACTTTGAGGTCAACCTCAGCAACTTATTGAGACCCTGTCTCAAAATTTAAAAAAGAAAACCTTGGGATATAGCTCAGTGATAGAGTGCTTGCCTTAGCATGTATGAGGCACTAAGTTCAATTCCCAGTTTCACTGAAAAGGAACAAGAAAGAAACCATTAAGAGCTGTTTGGTTTCTGTTGTTAAATACACTTGATAAATTGTTATGCGTAGTTATGTGCTGGTGACAACAAAAATTGTTTCAGAACTTTTGGACTTGGCATTATATTTAAAAAATATACATTACTAAAATAAAATTTACATCCAACAAGATGTGCTCATTTTAAATATAAAATTTTTGTAAGTATACCACGTGTTTTTTAACGTTTATGCCCTTGTTACTATTACCACAATCAAAACATAATGTTTCCATCAGAATTCCTTTTATTCCTTCTCACATTACCTATAAAGACTTTTCTCTTCTTTTTTAATGTTTTTTTTTTTGGTTGTTGTCATTTAGTTTTGGTACTTGGGATTGAACCCAGGGGTACTTTACCACTGAGCTACATTCCCAGCCCTTTTTATTTTGAGACAGAGTCTTAGTAAGTTACTTATGACCTTGCCAAGTTGCCTATGCTGACCTTGAACTTGTGATCCTCCTCCCTCAGCCTCCTGAATCACTGGGATTACAGGTGTGCACCACTACTCCCAGCTTTATAAACTTTTCTTAAAATTAAAGCCTGTACTAATTTTAGAGCTCTCTTCTTTCCTGATGTAAATATTTAAAGGGATAAACTTCTCTTTAAGCAGTGGGTAGCTATATCCTACTAATTATTATGTATGGTATTTTCATTTTTATTTAGTTCAGAATGTTTTATGTATCTCACAATTTCGTCCCTTTTAGGCTATGTGTGTTTTTATTTTTCAAATATTAGATTTTCTAGATACTTTCATGTTATTCGTGGTGGTTAGAATATATTCTATTTGATTTTATTTTGTATTTATTTATTTATTTGTTTTTGGTGCTTGGGATTGAACCCAAGACTGCATGTATGCTAAGCACATGCCTTACCACTGAACTATACCCTCAGCCCTGATTTTATTTTTTGAAAGTACTTTGAGACTTTGTTTATTGACTGGCATGTGGTCTGTTTTGGTGAATGTTCTAACTGCTGTTGAAAAAATGTTTATTCTGTGATTGTTGGGTGAAGTATTTTTTTTTTATTATCAACCATGTGAGGTTGATATTTAACTCTTCTTTCTCCCTAATAATAATCTTCTGTGTATTTGTTCTGTCAGTTACCGAGAGAGTAGCATTGAAATCTTCAGATATGTCTATATGTGTGTTTATCCTTTTAGTTCTGTAATTGTTGCTTCCTGTATTTTGAACACATTATGTACATATATATTTGAGATTGTTGCACCTTCTTATTGAGTAGACCCTTTTGTTATATTAAATGTGTCTTTTAGTTCTTAGTAATATTCTTGTAGGAAGGCTGTTTTGTTTGAAATTAATATAGACCTTCCAGTTTTTAAAAATAATTTTTATATTTTTTTTATACTTTGAACCTGTGTCTTTATAGATAAAGTGAGTTTCTCATAGAAAGCAAATAATTGGCTCCTGCATTTATATCCATTCAGACAGTTCTTGTATTTTAAGTAGAATTTTATTGGGGTGTTTGGATCACTTACAGTTAATATAATATTGGAATTTGAAGGGTTTAATCTACCTTTTTATTTATTTATTTTTTTGGTATCAGGGATTGAACTCAGGGGTACTTGACCACTGAGCCATGTCCCCAACCCTATTTTGTATTTTATTTAAAGACAGGGTCTCACTGAATTGTTTAGCATTTCACTTTTGCTGAGACTGGCTTTGAACTCGTGATCCTCCTGCCTCAGCCTCCTGAGCTGCTGGGATTACAGGCTTAATCTATCATTTTTTAATATTCTATTTTATTCATTTTTTACCTTCTTTGGGTTCAAGTATATTTTAGCATTTCATGTCTTATTTCCACTATTGATTCATACACTGTATCTCTTTGTATACTTTTGCTTATTGGTCACCCAAGGGATTAATAAATATCATAATTTATCTTTAAATACAAAGGACTATTTAGTATCAGAAGTGACATAAAATTATATATCTAAGTGATTAGAGAGAATGAGAAGAGAATGATGTGATTGGCAGAGGAAATGGTAGTTATTATAGGTGGTGATAAATATGTGTCATATATTCTCTAACATTTAAGAATAGAGTCAATGATATGGCTAGCTTAGAAAGTAAAATATTGGGAATATGGAGAATTGATTGAAAATTGCTACTTATCCAACTCTGGAGGGCAAAGTGCATCTCTCCTTGTTTCCATGTGTGTATTCCATGTAATCAATCACCTACATTTTGATTTTTTAAAGCGCTCCTGAAAATTCAGGTACTGTGGAGTAGGAGAAGATACAATGTTATAGTGGAGAAAAGACTAGTCAGAAAGCTACCTCTGATAAGCCTCAGTAGTTTTTAAAATTTCAGTATATTTTCTTCAGGTAGTTTGTAGGTAAGGAAGATAGGACTGGAAAGGGTTCACTGTGTGTAACTTTTGAACCTACATCTACATATAGAACATAAAAATGTTCTTACTGGTTGGATCCAGTGGCATATACCTATAATCCTGTGACTTGGGAGACTGAGGCAGGAGGAGGGCAAGTTTGAGGCCAACCTCAGCAATTTAGTGAGGCCTTAAGCAACTTCATGAGACCCTGTCTCAAAATAAAAAAATAAAAAGCACTGAAGATATAACTCAATGGTAAAGTACCCCTGGGTTCAATCCCCAGTGTCCCTTAAAAAAAAAAAATATCAATGATCTCAAATTGTCCAATTAAATTTTATGATTATCTTCAGTTTAAGGAAAAAAGCAACTTTAAAAAAAATAAACCATTTTATAATGATTTCTATTAAAAATAGAATCTTAAAAAGTGGGAAGTATTCTTAACTTTCTGGTATAAGGTATAATCTTTAGCTACCTAGTAAAATAAATGATTCAGAAGAACTTTTTTGCTCATTGTTATATATTTAATTTAGAAAGTGCCTTACTTACATTTCCTTATTGAATGTCTCTTTTTATTCTTTAGATCAGATACTAAACTTTATGATTAAATATTTCAACTATTTATATTGATTTTTGTACTTGAAGTTCTATTCAGAAAATTTTTCCTTTTGTACTTACCAACAGAAAGTATAAAAGACCGCAGTCAACATACTGTGAACAAGCAATATGAAAGAGAGAGGCAAAGACTTGCTACTGGAATAGAAGAACTACGGACTAAGTTAATGCAAATAGAAGCTGAGAATTCTGATCTGAAGGTTAACATGGCTCACAGAACTAGTCAATTCCAACTGATTCAAGAGGAGCTTCTAGAGAAAGCTTCAAACTCTAGCAAACTAGAAAGTGAAGTAAGCTTGAAATTAGCTGGCATATGTACTAAATTTTAAGATAGAGAATATCTTGCAGGGTTTTGTAACAATTTAAGTCTAGATTTATAAATTTTGCAAATTGGTACCACATAAGATATGTATTGGGAATTGAACCTAGGGGTACTTTAACACTGAGCTACATCCCTAGCCCTTTTTATTTTTATTTTGAAATAGTCTTGCTAAGTTGCTAAGGCTGGCCTTGAACCTGCAATTCTACTGCCTCACTCTCCTGAGTCCTCCTCAATCATGCCTCCTAATTTTAGGCATGTACCATTGTGCCAAGCTATAAATTCTTTAAAAAATTATATGAGGAAACATGTTGCTTTAACTTACGTTAAAGTAGGAGCATGCTCCCTAGTGGTTAAAAGGTCTCAAATTTGGTGAAACTAATATTGCATCGCAGTTTCTTATTTCTTCCACAGAATAAGTTAACATGGTAAGAGCACATTTACAAGAAGAGAATTTGGATTATATAGTTGGAAGAAAAGAAGTGGAGGTAGAGGATTTCAAATTTTAGCAAACATAGAGCCACCTAGGAAGCCTGTCAAACATGTAAATTTCTGAGTACCATTCTAGCAATTCTGATTCAGTAGGACTCGGGTATGGCACAGGAATTTACATTTTTTTGAAAAACCACATGTGAATCTGATATAGATATGCTATGGATTATATTCTGAAATGTTTTGTAAATATCTGATCTTCATTTTCACTGAATAAAGGATAAGGACACTTCAAAAGGTAATTGTAGACCAGGGTCACCTGAGTATGTATTATACTCAGTCTTCAAACTTGCATTTGAAGCCTGTAGTCACCCATAAGGATGTTTTTAAATGTCTAATTTTGTGTCTTAATGTTTATAGCTAAATCTATGGAAAAGAGTTGTAGGATAGGAACTTAAGTTAATAATTGAAAAGGAGATTTAGTCTGTAATTACAGGCTCCCACTCAAAAAAATTGTCAAGTTCTGAGATTAATAACTTTTTAGAAAAATAACAATTAATAGTCTGTTGAACATATAAAAAATTCAGAAACAGAAAAAGAAGAAAATAACATTGATAATTCTACCACCAGAAATAACTGCTGTTAACATTTTGCAATATTAATTTCAATCTGTAAGAACTGCTTTTATTTATTTATTTTTTTAATTTTTTTTTGCGGTGCTGGGGATTGAACCCAGGGCCTTGTGCATGCGAGGCAAGCACTCTACTAACTGAGCTATATCCCCACCCAAGAACTGCTTTTAAAAAGATAGGTTAGGAAAAGGTAGAGACCCCTGAATTTAATCCTCAATACTGAAAAAAGAAAAAAAAAAGACAAATAGAATTAAGGTGCCAAATTAAATTACTTGTGTATTACTTAGATGGAAGGAATGATGTCATATGTCTGGCTTTCATTTCACTATTTGTTTTTCTTCTAAATTGTCACTTGTTTTAATAATTATGTGAATTAAAAAGTTATTCACTTTGTACCTTAAATGTTTATTACCATAAATTTGCCTTGTTTATCTAGACACAATGTAGTTAAGTTTCATTAAGAGGAGCAGGTATTTGATATAAGATGCATATTCTTTAAAAACTAATTTTATACTTCAATGTATTTTCAGATGACAAAGAAATGTTCTCAGCTTTTAACTCTAGAGAAACAGCTGGAAGAAAAAATAGTTGCTTATTCTTCAGTTGCTGCAAAAAATGCAGAACTTGAGCAGGAGCTTATGGTAAAATTTACCCTTTTCGCTATAAGTTTACTCTGATTTTTAGGTATTTGTGATAGCATGTTTGTTTTGTATCATTACTATAAAACATACGAAGTAGGAAAGTCTAAATTCTACTGAATTTCTTGTCATTCTTTTTTGTTTGTTTCTATTTTAAGTTAATAGGCTAGTACAACAAGTTGTTATTCCAGTTTTGTCATTTTTATCTTAATAAAATCAAAATAGTAGTTCTTTAATATGCATCTTTTTTTGGTGGAGGGCACTGGGGATTGAACTCAGAGGCACTCAACCACTGAGACACATCCCCAGCCCTATTTTGTTTTTTATTTAGGGACAATGTCTCACTGAGTTGCTTAGCACCTCTCTTTTGCTGAGGCTGGATTTGAACTTGAGAGTCTTCTGTCTCAGCCTCCTAACCTGCTGGGGTTACAGGTGTGCACCACTGTGCCTGGCTTGATATTTTAAAATAATCTAATCTCATTTTGAAATATTAACTACTGGTTCATTAAAAAAAATACAGTATGGAAGATTGAATGCTTGACTAGTATATTTTTATGTAAATCTAGCTTTCACTTATATTCCTTAAACCTGTTTTATATTTCTAGGAAAAGAATGAAAAGATAAGAAGTCTAGAAACCAATATCAATACAGAGCATGAGAAAATTTGCTTAGCTTTTGAAAAAGCAAAGAAAATTCATCTTGAACAGCATAAGGAAATGGAAAAACAGATTGAAAGAGTAAGTAATGCGTCTTTAATACTGGAAAGAACCTTATTACTAGCACAGTATTGTTTATTTTGTAGGTGAGGAAACAAGGACAGCAAAGTTAGTAGCACTATAATTAGACTCTCACCTCTGATCTGTTTTATATTGTTCATTTTTTTGTGATGCTAGGAATTGAATGTATGGCTTCACACCTGCAAAACAAGCAGTGTACCACTAAGCTATATTTCTGTCCCACCAATGCTTTTCAATATAGTATGCTTTCCATTTCAACTTTAATCATTATTAGTATTATTAGTAGTAGTACCAAGGATTGAACTCAGGGAATTTGACCACTGAACCACATCCCCAACCCTGTTTTATATTTTATTTAGAGACAGGGTCTCACTGAGTTGCTTAGCACCTTGCTTTTACTGAGGCTGGTTTTGAACTCGAGATCCTCCTGTCTGAGCCTCCCAAGCTGCTGGGATTACAGAGCCACTGCTCTTGGCAATCATTATTTTTTGACATTTTCAAAATAAGAGTGATTGTGTAGACCTATTTCCCTAGATACCCCTTTATTACAGATTGGTTGAGAAGAAACAGGAATAGTATGGGAGCCCTCTTTTTTTTTTTTTTTTTTAAATACTTTTTTATTCAAAGAAAAATTTGGTACAATTCTTTAAAATGAAAAGAAAAGAGCAGTATTGTCTACTTTATTATTTTAACATAAAACAGATTTAATTTAGGAAACTACAAATAAGAATTATTCTACTTTTTCCTTTATTTTTGTATTTACTGATAATTTACAAAGAACTCCACTCAAACAAAAAATATCAATAAGTTGAAAGAAAAACCCAGGCAATCACACTAAAATTCATGGATAATAAAAATAAACTAAGAGAAGAGTTATCATAAGCCTTTTGTTGAGAATAATCAAAGTATAAAATAGCTATCACTCACTGAGCCATCTACCAAATGTTTGACTCTCTAGCCCAATATTAAATGCCTTGAGAAAGAGGTATTAAAGAGGTGTTAGTTAAAATTCATAGATAAGGTAATTAAGTTACAGAGATGATGGAAATCTTTTCTAAAATTTTCAACCAGATCGTAGAGATGGGATTTGAATTTTAATATCTCTAACAAAAAGATAATGTTTTCCACAATATATTCCTGGTAAACAAAATGTCTTATATAAAAATAATTTCCTAAATAAATATCAATTCATTGCATCAACAAAACTGAAATCTAGCTTGAATCCTCTGGCAAATATATACTAGATACTAGATTACCTTTCTTTTTTTTATTTTTTAATTTATTTTTATTGTAAACAAATGGGATACATCTTGTTTCTCTGTACATGAAGTAGAGGCATACCATTTGTGTAATCATACATTTACATAGGGTAATAGTTTTTGATTCACTGTGTTATGTTTTTCTTTCCCCCAACCTCCCATCCCTCTTTTCTCTCTATACAGTTCCTCCTTCCTCCATTCTTGCCCCGCTCTGACCCTCCATTATGTGTCATCAACCGCTTATCAGCAAGATCATTCGTCCTTTGGTTTTTTGAGATTGGCTTATCTCACTTAGCATGATATTCTCCAATTTTATCCATTTGCCTGCAAATGCCATAATTTTATTATTATTTATGGCTGAGTGATATTCCATTGTGTGTGTGTATATATATATAAAAAAAAATATATATATATATACATACATATATATATATATATATATATATATATCATAGTTTCTTTATCCATTCATCAATTGAAGGACATCTAGGTTGGTTCCACAATCTGGCTATTGAGCAGCTATGAACATTGATGTGGCTGCATCTCTGTAGTATGCTGATTTTAAGTCCTTTGGGTATAGGCCAAGGAGTGGGATAGCTGGGTCAAATGATGGGTCCATTCCAAGTTTTCTAAGGAATCTCCATTCTGCTTTCCAGAGTGGCTGCACTAATTTGCAGCCCCACCAGCAATGTATGAGTGTTCCTTTTTCCCCACGTCCTCTCCAACACCTATTGTTACTTGTATTCATGATAATGGCCATTCTAATTGGGGTGAGATGGAATCTTAGGGTAGTTTTGATTTGCATTTCTCTTATTACTAGAGATGTTGAACATTTTTTCATATGTCTGTTGATTGCTTGTACATCTTCTTCTGTGAAGTGTCTGTTCATTTCCTTAGCCCATTTTTTGATTGGGTTATTTGTATTCTTGGTGTAGAGTTTTCTGAGTTCTTCATATGTTCTGGAAATTAGTGCTCTGTCTGAAGTATCAGTGGCAAAGATTTTCTCCCACTCTGTAGGCTCTCTCTTCTCATTGCTGATAGTTTCCTTTGCTGAGAAAAAGCTATTTAGTTTGACTCTATCCCAGTTATTTATCCTTGCTTTTATTTCTTGTGCTATGGGAGTTCTATTAAGGAAGTTTGATCCTAAGCCGACATGTTGAAGATTTGGACCTTCTTTTTCTTCTATATGATGCAGAGTCTCTGGTCTGATTCCAAGGTCCTTGATCCATTTTGAGTTGATTTTTTGTGCAGGGTGAGAGATAGGGGTTTAATTTCATTCTGTTGCATATGGATTTTGAATTTTCCCAGCACCATTTGTTGAAGAGGCTATCTTTTCTCCATTGCATGTTTTTGGCACCTTTGTCTAGTATGAGAAAACTGTATTTATTTGGGTTTGTGTCCGTGTCCTCTATTCTGTACCATTGATCTACCTGTCTATTTTGGTACCAATACCATGCTGTTTTTTTTACTATTGCTTTGTAGTATAGTTGAAATTCTGGTATTACGATACCTCCTGCTTCACTCTTCCTGCTAAGGATTGCTTTAACTATTCTGGGTTTCTTATTCTTCCAGATGAATTTCATGATTGCTTGCTGTATTTCTGTGAGGTACGTCATTGGGATTTTAATTGCAATTGCGTTGAATCTGTATAGCACTTTTGGTAGTATGGCCATTTTGACAATATTAATTTTGCCTATCTAAGACATGGGAGATCTTTCCATCTTCTAAGGTTTTCTTTAATTTCTTTCTTTAGTGTTCTGTAGTTCTCATTGTAGAGGTGTTTCACCTCTTTTGTTAGGATGATTCCCAAGTATTTTATTTTTTTCGAAGCTATTGTGAATGGGATAGTTTTCCCAACTTCTCTTTCTGAAGATTCATCACTTATGTATAAAAATGCATTAGATTTATGAGCATTGATCTTATATCCTGCTACTTTACTGAATTCACTTAGGAGTTCTAAAGTTTTCTGGTGGAATTTCCTGGTTCCTCTAAATATATAATCATGTTATTAGCAAGTAGGGATAGTTTGAATTCTTCTTTGCCTATTTATATCCCTTTAATTTCTTTGGTCTGTCTAATTGCTCTGGCTAGAGTTTCAAGGACAGTATTGAATAGAAGTGGTGAAAGAGGGCAACCCTGCCTTGTTCCAGTTTTTAGGGGGAATGCTTTCAGTTTTTCACCATTTAGAATGATATTGACCATGGGCTTAGCATAGATGGCTTTTACAATGTTAAGGAATGTTCCCACTGTCCCTGTTTTTTTCTAGTGTTTTGAGCATGAAGGGATGCTGTATTTTATCAAATGCTTTTTCTGCATCTATCAAAATAATCATGTGATTCTTGACTTTAAGTCTGTTGATATGGTGAATTACATTAATTGATATCTAGATGTTGAACCAACCTTTTTGCATCCCTGGGATAAGAACCACTTGATTGTGGTGCACTATCTTTTTAATATTTTTTTGTATGCGATTTGCTAAGATTTTGTTGAGAATTTTTGCATCAATGTTCATTAAGGCTATTGGTCTGAAATTTTCTTTCCTCAATGTGTCTCTGTCTCATTTAGGTATCAGGGCGATATTGGCTTCATAGAATGAGTTTGGGAGGGTTCCCTCCTCTTCAATTTCATAGAATACTTTGAGAAGTATTGGAATGAGCTCTTCTTTAAAGGTTTTGTAGAACTCGGCTGAGAACCCATCTGGTCCTGGACTTTTCTTTGTTGGTAGACTTTTGATGACTTCTTCTATTTCATTACTTGATATTGATCTATTTAAATTGTGTATGTCCTCCTGGTTCAGTTTAGGTAATTCATATATGTCTAGAAACCCGTTGATGTTTTCAAGATTTTCCATTTTGTTGGAGCATAGATTTTCAAAATAGCTTCTAATTATGTTTTGTATTTCACTCCTGTCTATTGTGATATTTCCTTGTTCATTCTGAATTTTAGTAATTTACGTTTTCTGTCTCCTTCTCTTTCTTAGTGTGGCTAAGGCTTTATCAATTTTGTTTATTTTTTCAAAGAACCAACTTTTTATTTTGTCAATTTTTTCGACTGTTTCTTTTGTTTCAGTTTCATTGATTTCAGCTCTGATTTTAACTATTTTCTGTCTTCTACTACTTTTGGTGGTGGTCTGTTCTTCTTTTTCTAGGGCTTTGAGCTGTAGTGTTAAGTCGTTTATTTGTTGATTTCTACTTCTTTTGTTGAATGCGCTCCATGAAATAAATTTTCCTGTAAGTACTGCTTTCATAGTGTCCCAGAAATTTTGATATGATGTTATCTTTGTTCTCATTTACCTCTAAGAATTTTTATTTCCCTCCTGATGTCTTCTGTTATCCATTCATCATACAATAGCATATTATTTTATCTCCAGGAGTTGGAGTAGTTTCTGTTTTTTTTTTCTGTCATTTATTTCTAATTTCAATCCATTATGATCTGATAGAATACAAGGTAGTATCTCTAATCTTCTTATATTTGCTAACATTAGCTTTGTGGCATAGAATATGGTCTATTTTAGAGAAGGATCCATGTGCTGCTGAGAAGAAAGTGTATTTGCTCTTTGTTGGATGGTATATTCTATATATGTCCATTAAGTCTAAATTATTGATTGTGTTTTTGAGATCTATGGTTTCTTTGTTCAATTTTTGTTTGGAAGATCTGTCCAGTGGTGAGAGAGGCATGTTAAAACCACCTAGTATTATTGTGTTGTGGTCTATTTGATTTCTGGAATTGAGAAGGATTTGTTTGACATACATGGATGAACCACTGTTTGGGGCACAGATATTTATGATTGTTATGTCTTACTGATTTATGCTTCCTTTAAGCAGTATGAAATGTCCTTCTTTATCCCTTCTGACTAACTTTGGCTTGAAGTTCACATTATCTGATATGAGCATGGATACTCCAGCTTTTTTGCTGAGTCCATGTGCATGGTATGTTTTTTCCCATCCTTTCATCTTTAGTCTGTGGGTATCTCTTTCCATGAGATGAGTCTCTTGCAGGCAGCATATTGTTGGATCTTTCTTTTTAATCCAATCTGCCAGTCTATGTCTTTTGATTAATGAGTTTAGGCCATTAACATTCAGGGTTATTACTGAGATATGATATGTATTCACAGTCATTTGGTTCATTTTTGTTTTTTGACATGACTTGGTTTCTCCTTTATTTGGCTATTCCTTTAGGCTAGTTCCTCCCTTTGCTGATTTTCATCATTGTATTTCGTCTCTTCCTCATGGAATATTTTACTGAGAATGTTCTGTAGTTCCAGCTTTCTTTTTGTAAATTCCTTTAGCTTTTGTTTATCATGGAAGGATTTTATTTTGTCATCAAATCTGAAGGTAAGTTTTGCTGGGTATAAGATTCTTGGTTGGCATCCATTTTCTTTCAGAGCTTAAAAAATGTTGTTCCATGCCCTTCTAGCTTTTAGGATCTGGGTTGAAAAATCTGCTGATATCTGTATAGGTTTCCCCCTGAATGTAATTTGATTCTGTTCTCTCACAGCTTTTAAAATTCTGTCTTTATTTTGTATGTTAGGTATTTTCATTATAATATGTGTATGTTAGGTATTTTCATTATAATATGTGCCTTGGTGTGGGTCTATTATAATTTTGTATATTTGGAGTCCTATAAGCCTCTTGTACTTGTTTTTCCTTTTCATTCTTCAGATGTGGAAATTTTCTGATATTATTTCATTGAATAGATTGTTCATTCCTTTAGTTTGTTTCTCTAAGCCTTCCTCAATCCCAATAATTCTTAAATTTGACCTTTTCATGATATCCCATAATTCTTATAGATTCTGTTCATGATTTCTTACCATCTTCTCTGTTTGGTCAACTTTGTTTTCAAGATTAAATATTTTTTCTTCAATGTCTGAGGTTCTGTCTTCCTGTGTTCTAACCTATTGGTTATACTTTCTGTGGAGTTTTTAATTTGGTTTATTGTTTCCTTCATTTCAAGGATTTCTGTTTGTTTTTTTTTTTTCAGTATTTCTAACTCTTTATGGAAATGATCTTTTGCTTCCCTCATTTGCTTTTTTTAACTGTTGAGTGGTGCGATCATTCAAAGTCTGCATTTGCTCTTTGATCTCATCGTTTGCTTCTCTGATCATTTTAATTATGTACATTCTGAACTCCCTTTCTGACGTTTCTTCTGCCATGCTGTCATTGGATTTTATTGATGTAGCATCTACATTTGTTTGGGACATTTTCTTCCCTTGTTTGCTCATATTGGTCAGGTATCTACCCCTCTAGTAGTGAAACTCTGAGATATTGCAGATTTCCTCTATTGACTTATAGTGTCTCTGTAGATTTCCAATAACTCGCCTCCTAGCCTTCAATAGCCTGAAGTCTTGGAGGAACTTGATAATGTCATGATACACAGGAAGCTGCCCCTCTAGGGGTGGTGGCCTTCAGGTGGGGTACATTTCCTGCTGGTACAGAGGTGCCTCCACTTGTTGACTGATGGTCAGTCAAAAGGGGGACTAGGCTGTGGATTGGGGCATGACTGGTCTTGGCCTGTGTCTCTGGTTCTACCACTGGTGGGAAATCCTTGCCCAGCGGGGAAGACTCACCTCGGGGGGGACATCTCACTGGGCAGCTCTCCTCCGAAAAGTTCCCTTTGGTCCAGAACTATCATCTGGGCTGGACAACCCTCCTCTGCGACGTTCCCAGGAGTCTAGACCTAATTCCTGGGCCAGGGAGCCTCGCCCTGCAATTGAGACTCTTGCTGGGCAACCCTCCTCTGCGATGTTCCCTGGTGCCTGGAACTACCACCTGGTCTGGGCAGCCTGGCCCTGTGAAGGACTCTCTTGCTGAGTGGCCCTCCTCTATAACATTCCCTGGGGACTGGACCTACTGCTCAGGCCAGGGACCTATGCTCTGCACCGAAGCCTCTTGCTGGGTGGTCCTCCTCTACAATGCTCCTGGTTGTCCAGGTTCATGGCTCCAGCAGAGGAGTCTTACTGGGCAAATCTACTCCATGAAGTTCTCTGCATTCTGGGACTACTGACCCGTCCAGAGGTTCTTGCCCAGTGGGAGAGACTCACCTGGCAGCTCTGAGTTGGTCCCGAGTCTCTCAATACTTCCTCTTCTTGAATCCTGAGTCCTGTCAAAGGGCCTTCAATCTCCTGTAGGTGTCTCAGGAAGGGAGTTGCCCTTCCAGTGATGATGGCCACACCCTCAGGAATAATTCAAAGTGCCTGCACCAACCTCCAAAGAAGCTGGGGAGCCCTAGGGAGGGTGCGCTGAGTCAGCACAGAGGCAAGTGCAGTGTCCCTCAGCAGTAGGGGGCAGGCAGGCAGCCTCAGCGATGGTGTCTGACCTCGGTGTGGGGGTCAGGGGGGCTGGCTTGCTCCACATGGTGGCGTCCGACCTTGGCAGGGAGTACTCTTAATGTTGGGTTAAAAGTAAAAATTACATGAGACCAAGAACACAAGACTAAATAAAAAATAGATCATTTGGATGAACAAATGGAGGTTGACAAGAAGAGTGTAAGCTTCAATATAGAGCAGTAGACATTATTTTCTCTGAGCAAGAGAAAGAAAAAAGATTTGGGAAAAAAAACTGAACAAACTTAAAGGACCTGTAAGACATTATGAGATGTTCTAACCCTCAAATCATCAGAGTCCTAGAAGGATAGGAGCATGAGATTTGTGCAGAAAAATATTTGAAAGAATAAACTGAGGGATTCCGCCTTTGGGTCTCCTTCTTCCACCCGGGAGAAGTCTACTTTTACTTTTCTTTAATAAAGCTTCTTACTTTCTACTCTGTGCTTGCCTCAGCATGCTTCTCTAAGCGTTATACTTCAACACCTGAGGAAGCAGGACTCGTCATCGGTAAATGGCGGTATCAGATTTGGAGGTCCCACTGAGATCTATGCCGAGACTGCCCATCTCTCAAATGACCCTCCAGCCTATTACTTCTCAACCAGACTTTTACCATGGACCCTTTGATCGACCTGGTTTCTAAAAGGGAACTCCTAACTGCTTGCCCCATGCTGCCCCCTTCCAGCTCGAAGCAGCCAGAGCGGTCGTTGCCCACTTTCCTTACAGCAGAGGGACTGGGAAAGAGTGGAGAAGAGCTTGAAAAAGATATTGCCATGGAGATGTGCTTAATCTATGTAAACATTGGACTTCTGGTTTCTGTCAAGAGGGTGAAGCAACTTGTCTCAATCACAGAAAAACTACCCAGGAGAAACTAAAGAAGCAAGAGGAAGGCATGATTTTTGGAATCTAACCACAGTGACCCCAGAGCAATGACAGTGAGGCATAAGCAACTCTGGGAAGAAAGGAGGTTGCCTGATTTTTTTTTTTTTAATTAATTAATTAATTTTTACCAGTATGAGGTGGGAAGCTGTAACTTGGTTCCTTGGAGAGAGTAGATTGGAAGAATATTTGTAAATTCTCATTTATATTTCACCTGCAAAGTGTTTACACATTCATTGCCTGCCCTATCAAGACAGAAATAGTTCTAACAGTTCAATCATGAATATCAAATTGTGAAAAAACGTAGACTGAGGAGCTGATGGAAACATGAACTGACCGGCCATGCATGTTTCATGCCTCAGTGCTCCCCTGCCAGCCATCAGGGTTTGTAAAGTATCACCTAAGAAAACAACTTGAAAGGTGAGACCCGCAAGTAGGAGTGGCCTGATGGAACAACAGTGATCAGGAGTGATGGCAGGAATTCATGGTTATGTGGCCACACTCCTCTAAAATCAGGGGCAACTAACTTTTTCTGCCACGTACCAGATAGTAAGTATTTTAGGTATCTTGAGCCATATCATCTTGTTGCCAAAAGCTCGGTCCTTGTCCCTGATGCCAATCCAATAACTAGGATGCGATTTTGAGAAAAAGGGAGAAGAGGGTTCCTTGCTTTGCTGGCAAGGGTGAAACACAGGAAACTCCTGTCCCCGAGTCTGTATTTCTGCCCATCAGCAGGAACAGGGGGCTTTTAAAGAGGTGATTCAAAGGCTGTATACATTCCATGTGCTCTTGGTTGGAGTTATAATTCATTTGTTAATTTGGGAGATAGTCATTTCTGAGATCTTCTGGTACCATTCCCAAAGTCTGGATTACTAGTTCCTATGGTGGGTGTGTATTCAGTGCCCAAAATACAGAGGAAAGGTAATCCTGTTTCCCCTGAGATTAGGAAGGGGTAGAGGTTAGGAAGGAGGAAGGAGAGAGGAAGAGAAAGAAACATATTCATTTAAAAAATAAGTTGCAGTGGAACAAGCAGCAAGGGCTATATTCAAAGCACAAAGTGGACCACTGTTAAAATCTCAGTTACAACTTCTCAACTCTGTCCTTGTAAAGTTAAAGCAGAATATGTGAAAGGAATGGGTGTTTCTGTGTTTTAGAAAACTTTATTTATGAAAACAGGCAGTGGGTCAGGTTTGGCCCATGAACCATCATTTGCAGTCCTGTGCTTATGTTAACCAGATTGACCTACACTAATACATGACCTTTTGCTGTTGGTCAGCACGTATTACCAGAAGGAGTTGATGTCTCTATGGCACTTGAGTACTGAGTTAACAACAGACGAGGAGTAAAACTTCTATCCAAAAGAGACAAATAATACAGTATATAAACTGAAATAGAATTACTGATAGGAGAAGCATCTAAAATATATGAAATAAGGATACTCTAGAATCTGAGGTAAGATATTAGAAAAATAAAGAAAAAGAGTGTAACAGTAGTCCACCTCATGCTTTGAATGTAGCCCTTGCTGCTCTGCCACTGGGGCTTATATTAAAATAGACATGTTTTCTTTTCCTTTTCTTCCTTTTCCCCTGCCTAACCTGGGGGTGAAGAACAGGATTACCTTTTTTTTCCTAACCTGGGCTGAGCACACGCCCACCACAGGATCCAAGTAATTCAGACTTCAGGGATGCCGCCAGAAAAGTCAAGGAAGGGCTGTCTACCAAATTAACAAGTGAATCACAACCCCCCAAAGGGAACACCTGGAGTGAATCTCTCTTTTTAAAAACCCTTTGTTCTCCCTGATGGACGGCCTGTGGGACAGGAGTTCTGTGTGTTTCTCCCTTCCTAGCAAAGCAATGAAACTTCCTTTTTCTTTTTCTCAAAAAAATACAAAAAACAAAACAAAACAAAACAAAAAAATGAATAAGCCAATAAGTTTACAAATTTTATCAAGGAAATAAATTTACAAATTCAACGAGATCAAAGAGATTAAAATCAAAGACCACTTTCAGACACATCAAAATCCTTGCTGAAAACTTAAAAAAACAAAAACTTTAAAGCAGCAATTGAAAAAACACAATAAATAAATAGAAGGAAGACCAGAAGAACATAGAAAGTAGAGAAGGGAGAGGGAGAGGAAGAAGAAAAGTGGAAGTAGTAGAAAATGAAATGGAGCAAATTATATTCCATGCATGTATGAAGATGTCAAAATGAACCCTAGTCTTTTTTTTTTTTTTTTAAGAGTTTAACTTTTATTCTATTTATTTGTTTTCTGTGGTTCTCACAATCGAACTCAGGGCCTCACCTATGCTAGGCAAGCACCTTACCACTGAGCTTCAACCCCAGCCCTGAACCCCACTCTTATGTATAACTATAATGCACTCTTATGTATAACTGTAATGCACTAATAAGAAAATAACCTTGAAAGCAACCAGAGATTAACACAGCAACTAGGTAACAAAGATTAATATTACTACACATTTCTCATCAAAAACCATGGAGAGCCAGGCACAGTGGTGCTGCCTGTGTAATCCCAGCAACACAGGACACTGAAGCAGGAGGATTGTAAGTTTGAGACCAGCCTCAGCAGCTTAGGGAGGCCCTAAGCAACTTAGGGAGAACCTATCTCAAAATAAAAAAATAAAAAGGACTGTGGATATATCTCTGTGGTTAAGTATCCCTGGGTTTAATCCCAGATACCAAAACAAACAAAAAATCCCATGGAGATAAGAAAACAGAAGAGTAACATTATTTTAGTGCTCAGAGAAGATTTATCACCCTAGAATTTTATGTTCAGCAAAAATATTCTCTAGGAATGATGATAAAATAAAGACATTCTTAGATGCAGGACAATTTAGAGAATTTGTCACAAGACTTTTTCTAAAAGAAATACTAAAGGTTCTTCAGGTAAAAGAAAACTAATACAACAGGTAAACTTAGGACCTCAGAAATGAAGGGCTGCAAAAATAGGAAATATTTGGATAAATTACTTTTTGACAAGACATGATAGTGTAATATGTGTAAAAACTACAAAATAAAGGAAGAGGGTAAGTAGACTTGTATTCTTATGAAGTTCTATTCTACATCTCACTTTGGCAAAAATACTCTGAATGGACAGTGAAAAGTTTAAAGATGTATGTTATAATCCCTACAGCAACCACTAAAAAAATGTTGAGATAAAATAGAAAGATACAATAGATAAAATGGAAATCTGAACATATCCTAATAATGTAGGAGAAGCCAGTGGAAAAAAAGTACAAATACCAAAGTAGACTTCAGATTATAGAAAATTATCAGGAACAGAGACACTGCATAACAATAAAATGCTCAATTCACCAAGATTATGTAACAGTTCTAAAAACACATATACTTACCAGTAGAATTTCAGAATACACAAAGAAAATTAAGAAGGCTGAAAGGAGAAATTAACCCAAAATTAAAGTTGAAGATGTCAATACTACTCTTCTATAGTTGTAGGACAAGTAGTTCAAAAAGTCAACAAGGATCTAGAACACATCTTAATAACACTTTCAACCAAATTATTATAATTGTTTTTTATAGAGTACTCTAACCAATGACAAAAAAATATACATTCTTCTCACGTGTACTTGAAATATTTACAATATACACCATATCCTGGGTCATAAAATAAATCTTATTAAATTTAAAATAATTGAAACCCAATGTGAAATGTTCTCTGTCAATAATGGAAATTAAGCTAGAAACCAATAACAAAAATATTTGGGAAATTAGCAAATATTTAGAAATTAAATAATGCACCTCTAAATAATCCATTGGACAAAGAAGTAAGTCTCAAGGGATTGAAAATATTTTGAATTGAATGAAAATGAAAACAATATATCAAAATTTGTGGTGGGATGCAGTTAAAGTAGTTCTTAGAGGGATATTTATAGCATTAAATGTATGTATTAGAAAAAAAGAATAATCAGTGATCTAAACTTCAAATTTATGAAACTGAACAGAAGAGCAAAATCAACTCATAACAAGGAGAGAAATGAAAATAATAAGTAACTGAGAAGCAAACACCAATAAGGAAAATTATTGAAACCAAAATCTGGTTCTTTGAAAATAATTAATAAAATTTATAAATCTTAGCCAGTCTAACCAAGGGAAAAAAAAGAAAATACAAATTACCTGTATTAGAAATAAGATAAATATACTACTATAGATTGCATAGATAGAAGATGTAAACTAATATAGCTTGAAAAATAGATAACCTGAATACTTATATATTAAAAATTGGTTTCATGGTTTTAAAACTTTCCATAAAAAGAAAATTTTAGGTCTAGATAGTTTCACTGGTAAATGCTTCCAAAAATGAGGAAGAAATAGCACCAGTATTATATAGTCTCTGCCAAAATACAGAAGAGGAAGAATCACTTCCCAACTTATTTTGGCTATTATTACTCTGATACCATGTGAGACAAAGTGCCAAAAAGGAAATATAGACTAATATGCCTGATGAACATCAAAGCAAAACCCTGTACAAAAATTTAGCCCTCTCTTGTGTGTATATGAAAGAGAGAGAGAGAGAGAGATGTTTCTCCTGGGAACAGAAGGCTGATTCAACATTCAGAAATGAATCAATGTAATCTACCATATTAATAGACAAAAATCTAAATGATCATATCAACAGATGCAGAAAGAGTACTTAACAAAATTCAACTTTCCCTCTTGAAAAATCTCTCAGCCACATAGGAATGGAAAGGGGATTTCCATGTAGGGCATCTATATAAATACTTAGTAGATAATATTATACTTAATGGTAAAAGATTGAATACTTTCTCGCTAAGTTTGTTAACAAGGCAAAAACATGTGCTGTCATCAGTGCTCTTTAGTGTCTCTCTAGGAAGCCAATGCAATGAGCAAGAAAAAAGAAAGCTGTCCCTTTTTACAGACAACATGATTATCGATGCTGAAAAATTTCAAAGAATCTTCAAAAACTAAAATGGTTCAGTGAACAAGGACATAGTGTACAAGCAAGGTCAACATATAAAACACTGTATTTCTTACAATTTTCTTGTGTACATGTGTGAATGCACCATAGTGAAGCCCACCATTGTGCATATCCATAAGAATGGGTTCCTAATTGAATAAAATATATTTTATGCTTCTATAATTATATCAAAATGAATTCTGTCATGAATAACTAAAAAGAACCAATAAAATTTAAAACTTTCATATTTCTATATTCTATCAATGAACAATTAGAAACCCAAGAATTTTAAAATAGTACTATTTACAATAGCTCCAAAAATATAATGCTTAGGTATAAATGCTTAGGATCTGTATTTACAAAATGTTGATGAAGGAAACCAAAGAAGACCTAAGTAAATGGAGAGAAGTACCATTTCTCTGTGGTTGGAAGTATTTAGGGTGTCAACTTACTATAAATGGATCTATAAATTAAATGTGTTGCCAGTCAAAATTCCAGTCAAAATTTGTGTGTACATAGGTAGGTAGCTGGTTTTAAAATTCATAGTGGAAAGGCAAAGGAACTAGAACAGCCAAAGCAAGTGGAAAAAAGAATAAAGTTGGAGGATTCATGCTGCAAGATTTTTATTAAAGCTCTAGTAATCAATACAGTATGGTATTAGCAAACAGATAGGTACTAATGAACATATTAGAGAAATCTAGAAATAGATCCAGTTGATGTGATCATTTGATTTTTCCTTTCCTTTTTTTTTTTTTTTTTTTTTTTTTTTTTTTTTTTTTTGCAGTGCTGGCAATTGAACTGGGGGTCTTGTACATGCTAGGCAAATGCTCTACCACTGAGCTATATTCCCAGCTCCAATCATTTGACTTTTGATAGAGGTACAAGGGCAGTTCAAAATGGATAAAGGGTAGTCCTTCAGCCTGTGATGCTTGAATAATTGGATATCCATATACAAAACAATGCATCCTCATGAATGTATACCTTAATATGAAAAGTGATTAGAAATGGGTCATAGACTGAAATATAAAATTTTCTAAATCTATAAAACTCTTAAAAGAAAGTTCTCATGACCTTTGGTTAGGATAACAGTTCTTAGATATGATACTAAAACCACCAAAAGGGAAAAAACAACAGATAAATTGGAATACACCAACATTAAAGACTTTTGTGCTGTGAAAGAAAATGAAAGATAAGCTCGGGTGGAGAAAGTATTTGTAAAATCCCATATCCAACAAAAACTTGTACCTATCATAAATTAAAAACTCTCAAAACTTATCAATAAACAGCCAGTTTTTTTTTCCCACTATTTTTTTCTTGGTTTCAGGGATTGAACCCAGGGGTACTTAGCCACTGAACCAAATCCCATCCCTTTTAAAAAAATATTTAGAGACAGGATCTTGATAAGTTGTTTAGGGCCTTGCTAAGTTGCTGAGACTGACTGAACTTGTGATCCTCTTGCCTCAGCCTCCCCAGCCTTTGGGATTACAGGCATGCATCATTATGCCCAGCTTACATTTTTTATTGAGGCATTATTGTTGTACATAATGGTGGGCTTTGTTGTTACATATTTATAAAATGCACACAATATAATTTGGAGAGTGTCATTCCCCAGTATTTCTCCTCTCCCTTCTCTCCTCCCTCTCACTGATCCTTTTCCTCTATTCTGATCTCCTTTTGATTTTCATGAGATTCTGCCCCCCATCCTTTCTTTTCCTTTTTTCTCCCTAGCTTCCATATATGAAAGAAAACAATATGACCCTTGACCTTCTGAGATGACTTATTTTAGTTATCATACTGTTCTCATTCTGTCGATTTTCCTGCAAATGGCATACTTTCATTTTTCTTTATGGTTGAATAAAACTCCATTGTGTACATACATATACCACATTTTCTTTATCCATTCACCTGTTGATAGATGCCTAGGTTAGTTCTATAGTTTGACTATTTTGAATTGTGCTGGGTATGCTATAATGAGTTTAATTCTGTAGGCTAAATACTGAGAAATGATATATCTGGGTCTTATGGTGGTTCTATTCCTAGTCTATTGAGGAATCTTCATACTGATTTCCAATGTGATTGTAATAATTTACAATCCCAACAGTGTAAGTGTTCCCTTTTTTCCATCTTCTCTCCAGCATTGATTATTGTTATTAATATTGTTATTGTTTGTATTCTTGATGGCTGCCATTCTGACTGAATACCTGGTCTTTTTTTAAATATACATTTTTTATACCTTTATTTTATTTATTCATTTTATGTGGTACTGAGGATCAAACCCAGTGCCTCACACATGCGAGGCAAGCACTTTACCACAGTTCCAGCCCAAATACTGGTCTTTTAAATGGACAAAATTAAATAAATAAATACACAAAAGATTCGAACAGACACTTTACAAAAAAAGATGACAAATAAGCATATGAAAATGTGCTCAACATGAGTAAAGCATATTAGAAGTATGGTAAAATACCACTACATTCCTATTAGAATGCCAAAATGGTGTGTGTAGCGGATGCTTGTTAATAGCAAATGCTGGTCAGGATGTAAAACACCTAGAATTGTCATGTTCTTGGTAAGAATGCATAATGTACAACTACTTTGGAAAACTATTTAATGTATAGTTCTAACATGTTTTGACATGTTAAAACTTAAAACTATACCTCCCCCCTCTTCAAAATAAGGGAAAAACGTTATTGTATGTAAGTTAATTTTTAAAGAGTCTATCATCTAGTATTATTGCCAAGATCTTAGTTTATATTTTCCAAACTGGTTTTTCTTACTTAAATGTGTATAGCATGGTCATACCTCAACATCATGGGGAATTGGTTCCAGAACATCCCCATGGGTACCAAATTCCAGGAATGCTTAAGACCATTATGAAAAATAATGTTATTGTTTGCACAAAACCTCTTCCTGTATGCTTCAAACCATCTCTAGATTTCTTAAAACATCGAATGCAATGTAAATGCTGTAAATAGTTGTTATACTGTATTGTTTAGGGAATAATGGCAAGAAAAAAAATAGGCGTATTCATGGTCAGTACAGATGTAATTTTTAAAAAATATTTTCAGTCTATGAATGTTGGAATCCACAGAGGGTAGAAGCTGTAGATAGGAGGATCAACTGAACACATACAGACACACACAAAGTAAATATTTTTTTGGTGGGTACCTGGAATTGAACTCAGGGGCCCTCGACCACTGAACCACATCCCCAGCCCTATTTTTTGTATCTTATTTAGAGACAGGGTCTCACTGAGTTGCTTAGCACCTCACTTTTGCCGAGGCTGGTTTTGAACTCAAGATCCTCCTGCCTCAGCCTCCCAAGCCACTGGGATTATAGGCATGCACGACTGTGCACTGTGTAAACATTATTTTTAATAGCTGCATTTTACAGAATTGTTGCCATTTGAGTTTTTCCTGTGCAGAATTATGACTAATCTTTTTGTCAACTTTATTGTAAAGCTATGTTTTCTACATTTTAGATTATTATTTTATAATAGGTCCTTAAAAAGTGGTTTACTGATTTAGAAGATAAAAAGTATCTTTCAAATGAGTCTATCCCTGAGGGTTTCTTCAGTGATCAATTTGAGAGTGGCAGAGATTCTAGGAAAACATTATATTTAAAATCTCCCTTGGAGTTAATCTCCACCCCCTTTTTAAAAATTTCCTTCTTATTTAATAGGATCCAGAATTTATTTCCCCCTTTTGCCTACTAGAAAGTTTAACTTGTATATATTGCTTTTTCCATAGTATCTTAAATTGCTTAAAAAGCCTTTAATTTCTGATGTGTTCTTTCATTGTTTTCATTTGATCATTTTCATTTCATAATTTCTTGGTTTTGAATATTCTAGTTAATCCTGTAGATGCCATATTCTTATTAAATGGATGTATGTGATATATATGTATGCATATATATATATATGTCACTAGCTATAACATCATTCTTGTATTTGTGTATATCTACATAATATATATACATAAATATACACCTTGGGTAATTTCATATTTTGTTTTTGAAAAAGTGTTTTAGAACTTGGATGATACCAATTATTGGTGAAGTTGTGGGGAATGAGAAATCTTATATACTTCTAATCAATGTGTAAATTTTGATGCACTTTGAAAAGAAATACCTCTTGAAATTGAAAATGTGCATATCTTACAACAAGGAATTCTACTTTTAGGTGATCTATTCTAGAGAAACTCTTACATGTACATAAAGAGGCATGTACAAAGAATGTTATTACAACACTATCATTCAAGTAAAAAATACAGAGTGACTGTTCCTAGGTAGATGAGTAGAGAAATTGTTTATTCTTTTTTTAAATTTATTTTTTATGTGTCGATGGACCTTTATTTTATTTATTTATTTATATGTGGTGCTGAGAATTGAACCCAGTGCCTCACATATGCTAGGCAAACACTCTACCACTGAGCCACAACCCCAGCCCATTACAGTAGAATCTTATACTTCTCTAAGGTAAATGAACTAGATCTATGTATATCAATGTGGATAAATATCTAAAACAATATCAAGTAAAAAAAGCAACTGGTTCAGACTTAGAATTATTGATATCACTTATGTAAATTTTCCTTTCTTTTTCTTTTTAAAAAAATTTTTTAGTGTAGATGGATACAGTATCTTTATTTCATTTATTTATTTACATATTTTTATGTGGTGCTGAGCATCAAACCCAGTGCCTTACATGTGCTAGGCAAGTGCTCTGCCACTGAGCCACAACCCCAGCCCCTCTTCTGTGTAAATTTTCAAGACAGAAAACTACATATTGTTCATGGATATACATATGTAGTAAAAGCACAAAAAACATATATGAGAATGAAACATACCAGACAATACAGACCAGTTTCAGCATAGAATAGATAAAGGAGGAAGTGAAAAAAGATAGGCATGTGATTTTATTTCTTCCTTTTTTCTTTTTTCATTACTGGGTATTTAACCCAGGGTCTCATACATTCTAAGGAAACAGTCCACAACTGAGCTACATCTGCAACCCTTCATTTATTCTTTCTATCTGAGAAACTGAAGGAAATCTGCAAAATGCAAAAATCTATGTAATTTCAGTGGTAGTTTCACATGTATTCTTTACTGTATATTTAAAATGTTTGAAAAATTTTTTAAATTTAGTATGAAAATTAATCCTGTTTTTATGTTTAGCTTGAAGCTCAACTAGAGAAAAAAGACCAACAATTTAAAGAACAAGAAAAGACTATGTCCATGTTGCAACAGGATATAATATGTAAACAGCATCATCTTGAATCACTAGATAGACTCTTGACGGAAAGCAAAGGGGTAAAGTCATCTTTATAAAAGTGCTATGTAAAAGCTAATAGTTTATCTTTCTGTGACATACCTTAATCCTAATCAAATCACTTATTTAATAGCTTGTTAATAATACAAAAATGATTTGTGTGTATGTGTCTGTGTATATGTTTTCAGGAAATGGAAAAGGAGAATATGAAGAAAGATGAAGCTTTGAAAGCATTACAGAATCAAGTATCGGAAGAATCAATCAAGGCTAGTATGCTAATACTTTTTGTTTTTCTTTTTGAAGACAGTTCACACATAAATTGTAAAAATCATATGCATAAGAGTTGATTAAGAGCTGAAGATTTGACTTGACTCAGTGAACTTTCTGTTGTTATATTTTCTTTCTTTCTTTTTTTTTTTTTATTTGATACTTAGGATTAAACCCAGGAGTGTTTAGCATTGAGCTGCATCCCTCATTCTGTTTTTTTTTTTTTTTTTTTTCTTTGAGACAGGGTAAGTTGCTGGGGGTTTCACTAAGTTGCTGAGGCTGGCCTTGAATTTACAATCCTACCTCAGCCTCCTGAGTTGCTGGAATCATAGGACTGCACCACTATGCCTACCAGCATATTTTCTTTAAAGTGAATTTTAATCTTAATCATTTGATAGTTGATAATGTCATTTGTGGATTATGTAGCCTATTTTGTCCTAAGAGTTTTTTAACCATTAAAAAGTAATCTTTTAACCAGGTGCAGTGGCACATGCCTATAATCCCAGTGGCTCGGGAGGCTGAGGCAGGGGGATCTCAGGTTCAAAGCCAGCTTCAGCAAAAGTGAGGTGCTAAGCAACTCAGTGAGACCCTGTCTGTAAATAAAATACAAAATAGGGCTGGGGATGTGGTTCAGTGGTTGAGTGCCCCTGAGTTCAATCTCTAGTACCCTCCCCCACAAAAAAAGGTCTTTTAACTTTAGCTATATTTGTAACTTATTAGCATTACCAGTAAAGAATTAACAGAGGAAGTAAAGGAGGATGACACTAAAACTGTAGTTTTGCTTCTTTCTACCAGTTCTGCTGTAAGGTTAATTAAGTGATGAATCCATAACATCCAGCTAAAATATGGGTTTGTGGCTAGTTTATCTTAATGTTTAAAAATATGGACCATGTTGCTGAATTAACTTAGGTTTCCCTTTTGGCTATAACTAGTTGCAGTTAAGTTATCTGAACTTTAATTTTTTCCTCTCTAAGATAGGGATAACAATACCTTAGAAGAGCAGTGGTATATTAAACAAGACATATAAAGTGTTTAGCACATGCTAAGTTAACTCAAAGTTTAATAACTAATTATCATACACTATTCCCTCATTTGTGATTTCACTTTCCATGGTTTCAGTTATATGTAGTCAACTGCAGTTAAAAAATATTAGACAGAAAAATTGAGATAAAGACATTTCATGAGTTTTACTTTATGCATTATTCTGAGTAGTGTGATGAAATCTTGCATTGGTCCCCATCTGTTCTATCATCCCTTTTTTCATTGTATTCTTTTAGTGTATACTAACTAACCATTAGTTTCTTAGGAGCCATCTGTGCTGTAAGATGGACTGGTATTACAGTGCTTATATTTAAGTAACTCTTACTTTATTTAATAGTGATCCCAAACTACAAAAATAGTGATGTTGGCAATTCAGATTTGCCCAAGCTAAGCTGTAAAGTTCTCCTTTAAGGGAAAAGGTAAAAGTTCTGGATTTAATAAGAAATGGAAAAATATCATATGCTGAAGTTGCTAAGATTTATGGTAAGAATAAATCTATGTGTGAAATTGTAAAGAAGGAGAAATTCATGTTATCTTTATCATAGTACCTTAAACTATAAATGCTCTATTGCCTGATAAGTGCTTAGCAGAGATCAAAAGGGCACTAAATTGGGGAATTTACATATAGGAAAAAACAGTATACATAGTGTTGAGTACTGTCTGTGGTTCTTAAAACATATCCTCTGTGGATAATGGGAAAAACTCTTGTATATTCAATATTTTCTCCTTTGCATTTTTAGAGGTCCAAATGTGATATGCCCAAATATACTGCCACTTTATTCTGTCATATTGCTTTTTCAAAAAATATTTTTTTAGTTGTTAGTGGACTCAATACTTTTATTTTATTTATTTTTATGTGGTGCTGAGGATTGAACCCAGTGCCTCACACATGCTAGGCAAGTGTTCTACCACTGAGCACAACCCCAGCCCCTCATATATCTTTTTTAAAAATACATTATTTACTTTTTCTTGGTATTCTGTTTTTAGTTCATTTTGTGACTGTGTATGCCCATGTAAACCTAATTATATTTATCCATAACTATTCCTGTAATATTCTCTAGTTCTTTAATATTTAATGCCATGTCAATTCATTTCCTCATGTAAAAAAAAATCTCAAAGTTTATTAACATTAAAAAAATCATTAGTAGCTGGGCACTATGGGCATGCCTACAAACTGAGTGACTTAGGTGGCAGGAAGATTGCAAGTTCAAGGCCAACCTCAGCAGTTCAGTGAGGCCCTAAGCAACTTAGTGAGACCCTGTCTCTAAATAAATACAAAAAGGTCTGGGGATGTGGTTCAGTGGTTAAGTGCCCCTGGGTTCAATCCTGGTACAAAAAAAATCACTATAAAGGTTATATAAAGGCCTGAACTTAAATTTCATGAAATAATGCCCCCTCCTCAAAAAAAATAGCAACTTAACTCCTGGTTTTCATTATACTATCTAGACATTTGAGAGTCATTTAGTAAGGATTTCCATGTTTCTAGCCAGATATGAGATGGAAAGAAAATTAGTAAGGGAATGAAATCTGATGCTATATTTTATTCTCTTAATACCTTTAACAAGTTTGCTGTTTGGGGAAAAAAAAAATCAAAAGAAGAAAAAAATATATAAGCAAAATTTCCATGATTCAAGTTATACTGAAATGATTCTTAACCTCTTTTGTCTGTAGCATCAAAACAGAAACCTGAAGCCTATTTTTCCTAATTATGTCATTGTCCCCTTCATGACTTTTGTCCATATTCCCTTGCATGCCTCAGTTGTTCTCTGCAAAGGGAATATTACGAGTTTTCTATATATAGAAGAGATAAAAGGATGAATTTAAAGTTGTATCAATTATAAAATTATGATTAATGAGAGCTAACTGATGAGAAAATTCTAAACTGGTAACAATAGACCAATAAATTAAGCAAATTATGTTGTGTCTTAAACAGAAAATTGAGAAAATACTTAAAATTTTATTCATTTATTTTCTGTTGTTTTGGGACTGGGAATGTAGCTCAGTGATAGCACTTGCCTAGAATGTATGAGATGTGGATTCAATCCCCAGTATCAAAAAAAAAAAAAAAGAAAAGAAAGAAAGAAAAAGGAAAAAAAGAGTAAAGAAAGTATTTAGTTTCTATTATTTTGTTTTCTATTTATTATCTACTCTGGATTCTTTCCCTGCCCCCTCAAAAAATATCTTAAGTAGAAAAATAAACAGGAAGAGTTTAACTTCTGTTGTTGAAGATATATAACCTAGAGCCCCACCTAGTTGTCTCCAGATTGTGTACCTGAGAAGTTTCTTTGGTTTCATTCATTTATATACATGTATATCTGCCATGGATGTTTTGATTTCATTCATTAATATATGTGTATGTTTGCAAGTGATGTGTATACAATGTACATGTGTTTTTGTACATGATTCAGACTCTCAGGGTCTGATTAAGTAAGAAAGAAAGCCAATCAAATTTTTTAGTTTTTATTACTTGTTAATTTTAATTGATTTATTAATTTAAATTTATTTTTAAAATTTCAAACCTTCTGGGATGGGGTTGTAGCTCAGTGGTAGAGTGCTTGCCTAGCAGGTATAATCCTCAGCACCACATTAAATAAATAAATAAATAAATAAATAAATAAATGTATTGTGTCCATCTACAACTAAAAAATTATTTTAAAAATTCAAACCCTTAGAAAATTTGAAAGACTACTGCAGGGAGCATCTGTGTACCTTTTTTTCATCCAGCTCATTGTCCCTTATACCCTAGGTACACTCACTTCATCTCTTTCTATATACACAAGCATGATTCTTGTGCGTACACCTACCTCCTCCTACACAAATACTTCTCTTTTGCCAGCCAGCTGAGACAAGGTTGCATATGTCATAATACTTATGATTTTAATACCTAAACATGCATCTTCTATGAGCAGAAACTTTCTTCTATGTGGTCACATTTACACATCAAAGAAGGTCATTAATTCAGCAATATCAAACACCATTCAATATAGTCCATAATGAACTTTTCCCAGTTATTTGAAAATGTCCTTTATGACACTGCTACTCAAAGTGTGGTTTATGGACTAGTAGCTTCAGCATCACCTGGGAGCTTATTGCAGACCTGGGACTAAGGTAAATCAAGTGAGATGCCACCGATGCAGAATTTAAGGAGACACTGTTACAATGTTAGGATCATGCATGTAAATGGCCAGTATTTGCATGACCCTGAGAGTGAGTGCCTTCTTAAATTTTGAGCTCTAAGTATTTCCCTTTTCTCCCCCAAGTTCTTATCCTACTGCTGAGTTAAAATCTTTATTTCAATTGGATATACCCCACTGAAGCATTTAAACCTTTAATGCTTTAGCTTGTTCCTTTTTCTTTTACCAATCTATAATTTAATTATAATTTATATTGTAGATTCTCCCTATCTAGACTATCTCCTTTTCTTCATGACACCAAATCTTATGAGAAATTAGGGCAACAAGAATGCAACATGGGTTATTCTGTATTCCTCCCGAGATATATTATAGACTGCACCCTTAATGACAGTGTGAATTTTGACACCTTATTGAAGGTGTGGTGAGTGCCAGTTCTCACTATTTTTTCCTTGACAATTAGTGAACAAATTTTGGAGTGATTCTTTAATGTCTTTTTCCTCAGTAAACTTAAAACCAATGGTTTTAACATCTGTTGATGACCTTTGCTGAATAAAGGTCAGCAAATTATATTTTAAATAAGAAGGTAATGAAATACAAGTTCCAATGCCCATTCTCTTTTTTGGGGGGTAACCAGGGATTGAACTCAGGGGCACTCGACCACTGAGTCATATCCCAGACCTATTTTGTATTTTATTTAAGAGATAGGATCTCACTGAGTTTCTTAGCGCCTTGCTTTTGCCGAGATTGATTTTGAAATTGGGATCCTTCCCAAGCTGCTGGGATTACAGACATGTACCTCTGCTCCCCACTCCAATGCCCATTCTCTTGTTTAAGAAAGAAAATTTGCAAATATTTATACCTTTTAGAAAAATGTTAGTTTAAAAATTATTATTAGGGCAACAATTTATTAACAAAGATAGCTATTCAGAAGTACAGACTGTTTAGCTGTTTACATATATAGACCAATTGAGTAAGATAGTTTTCAATAAATGTGGCTTCAAGATTCATTTTTTATCATCTTCTTTTTTTTGGTTCTGGGGATTGAACCAGGGGTACCGCACCACTGTGCTTTATCCCCAGTGCTACATTCCCCAGCCCTTTTAATTTTTTTAGATAAATTTTTGATCAGTTGCCTGGGCTGTCCTTGAACTTGTACTCCGCCTGCCTCAGCCTCCCATGTAACTGGGATTACAACCATATTCCACCACACCCAGCTCAAGGTTCCCTTTTTAGAAAAAAAAGTTGCAAGGATAGTTTCATGATGTAGAATAATATCTGCAAGTGGAACATTTTCTTTTTTTCCTAGTCTTGCTGAGATTTCTTTGACACTTAGAAGGCTGACTCCTTGAATGTTACTAGATGTAAGAGAAAAAACACTTCTTCTCAGGTTAATTTTCTGCCAATTTTTTTAAAAAGGAAAAAAGAAAAATCACCCCCAGAAGGTTAGAATTATAATAAGGAAAAGAGAGGATCAAGACAAGAATATTATTAATAGATGGGATATGGAACATGTAAGCAAATTGAGCTTGAACTAAATTTTTTGAAAAAAATTATTAAATGACTTGTTCTTTAATATTGATGTTAAGAAGCATTTTGCAACTGTGTAAACACAACTAATCCAAGTTATATAGCTGTCCTTTTGAAAAATTTCTCATAGATTCTAAGCAAAGAAGTCTTAATTTTTTTTCCTAGCTGACAAAAATATTTTTTCTTTTTCTTTTTTTTTTTTCTTCAGTACTGACCACTGAGCTATATGCCCAGACCTTCTTTTTGTTTTTTTGAGACAGGATCCTACTAAATTGCTGAGGCTGGCCTCAAAATTGTGAGGCCTCATCATCCCAAGTCGCCAGGATTATAGGCATGTGCCACTTTATCTAGCAATATTTTCATTTTCTTATTAATGTCAATATTTCAAAATATTATCTTAACAGTATTAACAAAATACTAATTTGTAAATTCATACTTTCCTATTTTTCTTGTTAAGGGGATTTAAGAAGTCTCCTAAAGACTGCTTTAACTTTTTAAGAAGTGTTTTTGAGTGTTTGACTTCAGTTTCTTCACAGTTGGCTCCAGTTTATCTTAGCATTCTTATTACTCAAATAACCATTTTCTACAAGTTCATACTCTTGATAACCTAAGCTCCTCCCAGCTTCTCCATTCCCTTTCACAGTGCCTTCCCTCTGAATATTTCCTTTTCCTGAAATGTCCTCCACTTGTCCATCATTTCTTTATTCTTCACTATTCCATTCTCTGGTTTCCTTTTTGTTTTCTTATAAAGAATTCTCTTAATATTATCTCTTCTGTAATAGCATTTTATATTCTAAGTATGACTCCATATTTACTGTTTGAAGCAGTAAGGTAAACTTTTGGAGATAAATCTTTAAAATATTGAGTATATAGTAAGCATTCAGTACATTAGATGATTTTCCTTTTTTTCCCCTCCTTTTTCATTGATTAGGTTAGACAACTAGATTCAGCATTAGAAATTTGTAAGGAAGAGCTTGCCTTGCATTTGAATCAATTGGAAGGAAATAAGGAGAAGTTTGAAAAACAGCTAAAGAAGAAATCCGAAGAGGTAAGTTAACATTTCCTTTACATGTAGCACATTTTTCAAGCAATATTTTTTTTTTTTTTTTGAGGGGGGTGGTACCGGGGATTGAATTCAGGGGCACTCGACCCTGAACCACATCCCTAGCCCTATTTTGTATTTTATTTAGAGACAGGGTCTCACTGAGTTGCTTAGTGCCTCACTTTTGCTGAGTCTGGCTTTGAACTCAGGATCCTCCTGCCTCAGGCTCCTGAGCCACTGGGATTACAGGTGTATGCCACCAAGCCTGGCTCAAGTGAGTTCTTTCTGAGTTATTTTTAAGATACTTTATAGTATATCCTTATGTATCTGATATTAAAATGTGCATTCCAAATTTTATATTCTTTAAAGAATAATTTTTATTTCAATGCAACATAAAATATGAAACCTTAAAATTCTAATTATTTATTTTTTAGAGACTTAGATAAATAATTACTAATATCACAGAGCAGTTCTAATATAAAATAAATAACATTTAGATTTAGAGTAAAATTCTTCTCAGTTTTTCTATTTTGTTTTTGTTCCTTCTCATTGTTTGAAGGATTAAGAATTAAATTTATAGCCAGGTGCTGTGGTGCATTCCTCTAATCCCAGTGGCTCAGGAGACTGAGGCAGGAGGGTCTCGAGTTTAAAGCCAGTCTCAGCAAAAGCAAGGCACTAAGCAACTCATTGAAACCCTGTCTCTAAATAAAATACAAAAAAGAGTTGGGGATGTGGCTCAGTGGCCAAGTACCCCTGAGTTCAATCCCCAGTACCCCGTCCCCCATAGAAAAATTACATTTACAAATTAAACTTTCTATATTGAAATAAGTTTCTTAGATATCAAAGACCTTTCTTTCAGTTATCTTACATTCTGTATCCTTAATGTCTAGTACTATGCTTTTAACATAATAGGTCATTACTAATTATTTTCCTAAAGGGATTATCTTAGAGAAAAATTCTTTGTTAGAATTTATAATGTAGGTATATTAGCTCTAAGTTCATTTTTAGAAATAGTCCCTAGTTAATATTAATCAAAATTGACTTGACTATATCAGAAAAGTCCAGCCAAGAAGAATAGGAACCCTTATAAAACTTTCACATGGGGAGAATTCTCTGCAGAGTATTAGATGACTAGATGCATAGATAATGGATGAATCAGAGAAACCAAACAATGTGTTTAGGTGACTAGGGACTATTCATAAACAGGGGCCCGTTGTCCACCTGGAGGAACTTCAGGAAGAGATGGTGTGACCATAGTCCAAGAGCAGGGCAGCCTCACTGGAGCTGGGCCATAGCAAAAGCAGTATGTTTAATAGGACATGGACATGGAAGAACTGGGGACATGGAGGAGGAGAACTGAAGCTACTGGCCATTCTCATCAACCAGACCTATCAGTAGTAAAGAGGTCAAGGGCAGATAAGAAATGCTATTTTCTGCAGTATACAGAACATCAGGGGAAAGGCAGGGATAGATCTAAAAGCAAATATGTAGTTGACCAGCACTCCAGACTTAAGCAAATCATGTAATTATATAACCTTGAACATTTAAAAAAAAAATCTGGATTCTACATGGTCATGTCTCTTCCCACCCCGCCTTGAAGGTTTTTACAGTATCTTTGACATATGGATATCTATTTCTCTACTCCATTATATAGAAATTAAATCAGCAAAACTGTATACTCTCTTTGAAACAGGAATGTCATTTTGTTACTAAGGTTTTTTGGGGGTGATACTAGGGATTAAAACCAGGAATGCTTAACCTCTGAGCCACATCCCTAGCCCTTTTTATTGTTTATTTTGAAACAGGGTCTCACTGAATTGCTTAGGGCCTCACTAAGTTGCAGAGGCTGACTTTGAACTTGAGATCCTCCTGCATCAACCTGCTGCACTTGTTACTTTAATTTTTAAAACAGTATAAATATTCATTATCTTGGGGCTACGATTGTGGCTCAGTGGTAGAGCACTTGCCTAGCATGCATGAGGCACTGGATTTGATACTCAGCACCACATAAAAATAAATAAAATGAAGGTGTTGTGACCATCTACAATGAAAAATTTTTTTAAAATGCATTATCTTGGCAGTTATTCTACTGACCCCACACAAGTCCAGCATAAATGAATGTGTCAGAGATAGAATCTAGAGTTAGGCAGTGTTTTTTTTTTTTTTTTTTTTTTTTTTGGGTGCTAGGGATCGAACCCAGGGCCTTGTGCTTACAAGGCAAGCACTCTACCGACTGAGCTATCTCCCCAGCCCCTAGGCAGTGTTTTTGATAGGAAGGTTCATTGAGCTATGTAGACTTTGCCTTCTTAGAAAAAGTATCAGACTGGGGTGGATAATAGGCATTTACACATTAAATAAACTTGGATTGATTTCCATAATGGGAGATTATAAACCTAGGCTCAATCTGAATTAGACATCTAAAATGGTAGCTGAATATGTATGAACTGACTAGGAATTAAATAAATGAGAAAGATTTATAAGCCAATTTATCACTTCTGAATTTTAGCTGAACTGCACGTGTTGGCTTCCATTTGTTCATATGTATTAAAAAACAACATGGAGCAGAATCCAAGTACTATTTACCTTTGACTTATTCATCTTTTTAGAAAACTATAATCTTACAGAGAAAATTCTTTCTAATGCTGGTTAATAGAACTAATACCTTGTAACAAGCAGAGTTGTGAGGTCTTTATCATGTAAATAGCTAGGTTTTGGGAATTTGGATTTGATTCTTAGCACATCCATTTTGTAAAGATCTTTTTGGGTTTTTTAGTTTGTTTGTTTGTTTTTGTTGATTTTTTTGTTTGTTTGTTTGTTTTTCTGTGGCACTTAACCACTGAGCCACATCCCTTGCCATTTTTTATTTTTTATTTAGACACAGTCTTGCTGAGTTGCTTAGGGCCTCACTAAGTTACTGAGCCTCTGTCAAACTTGTAATCCTCCTGCCTCATCGTCCCAAGTTGCTGGGATTACAGGCATGTGCCACTATGCCCAGCCCCTGTATTTACTTTTTTTTTTTTTTCTCTCTTTTTCCATATATTTACTATTAAAGTCAAACTATCTAGAAGATAAAGTACAGTATAATGAAATGCCAGTGTAAGTAGTTAGGTAATATTGTGAATTATTATTCTTGATACAACTGACATTATATACATCAACATATATAATTGAAGTTTTGAAAGTGACTAGATAACTGAATAAAATTTTGTTGTTAATGTGGTATGACTTTCTTGGTGTTTTGGTTAGGTCTTATCTTTTTTCTTCTGTTTTGTCATATTTAAGTATTTTGGCCATTGTCTCTTTAAATAGCAAAGTAAATGTGAGACAAGATGTTCCAGTAAAGAAAAAATAGTATTTAAACCTTTTTTGTAGGAAAGTCAGTTAGATATAAAATAAGCTACTACAGAAGTGTGATCTTTAGGTTGTCAGGAGCTAACAAAGAAAACAGGTAATACTGATGAATATTTGCACTAAATTATTTTCAGGCAGAATTAAGTAAAATAGATTAGCATAAAAATTGACTAGGCAACTAGTCAATTTCAGAATCAGAAATTGACTAGTTGCCTGTGATAGTAAGATTATTCCAGGTTTCCAATATCATTATATAAAGAAGTCTGAAATCCTAAGAGCTTCTCATCATCAGCAAAGAATATTTGGTTCTTAAGTCCTTTATCATGCTGCTGAGGGTTAATTGGCTGACTAATTAAAAAAAGAACCGAGTCATGATTCCCTTACACTATTTCTTACAAGGAGTTGAAATTCTTTTCTTCTGGAAAGAGTCTTTGCTTTAAAGGAATAACTTTGTTTTCCTTTATTTTTTTTTTTAAAGTATTACATAAACAATGATAAGAAAACTTTTGAAGAAAAAAATTGGGGGATTGTGGGTACTGGGTATTGAACTCAGGGGAACTTGACCATTGAGCCACATTCCCAGCCCTATTTTGGGATCACGGGTGTGCGCCACTGTACCTGGCTTAAAGAAATTTATATACAACTTATTCTCTGGAACTTCAGCTTTTCTTTTTCATTTATATTTTCATAATTATATTGATGCAATGTGATTTTTAAACTTAATTTCATTTTGTAAAATGTTACATTTACTTTGTCTTATAAATTATGATTTTAAATGAACACACCATTTTTAATTCGATATATATCATCTTTTATTAAAACTACCATATTTTTCCCTTCTTAATACAGGTGCTACCATATAATTTTAAGGATATCTTTACCAGCATATTCAAGTTCTAAATATTTGGAGTGAATAAGTGAAATTTCTCAGCTGATACTGTTATTCCTTTATGTGTTCTTTGGAACATGAATATTCTGGGGTGCTTTGCTGGGATAGTCTTTTATAAACATTAATAATAGTCTAATAAATAATAAATAACCACTTAATATTTTTGCAGTACTTCATGGCAGTGATTTATTATCACTAAGGGGGAAAAATGCATCAGGTGAAGTGTAGAGAAATCCATGACTACCTATAATCCCTCCCTAGGAGGGAGTCATAAGGAATACATTCGTTTCTATAACAGTGAAATATGACAAGAGATGCAGTTTTTCTGCCTAGGGAAGCCTGATTATGATTCCAAAGTTCTGGAGTTTTATTTATTTATTTTTGTTAGGAGTGGGTTAGGTCATATAGGAATAATGACCAGCCTCTAAGTATCAAAATAATTGCAGGCTCCCAGAAAGAAAGCATGTTTCAGTACCTCCTTGAAAATAACCTAATCACATAGGAAGGTCTTAAAAGATACATCCCCAGACACCAAGAGCCACCTTTCTTTATAGGCCCTTATAATGTACTTCCCCATCAGAAAAATGAACCCCCCCACCCTTATATATAATAAACTATGACTACAGTTGGCCCTCTTGACAGTTGCCCCGCTTGACAAGTGAGGGTAATTAAGGAAGACCGATTTGACATCTTATTGCTTTTTTTATTTGAAACACTTCATTGTAATGAGAAGTATATGTATTTGTTAGGTATATTGTTTGCAGAAAGAGCTAAAGATAAAGAATCACAGTCTTCAAGAGACCACTGAGCAAAATGTTATTCTACAGCATACTCTTCAGCAACAGCAGCAAATGTTACAGCAAGAGACAATTAGAAATGGAGAGCTAGAAGATATTCAAACTAAGCTTGAAAAACAGGTATGTATTATTGGCCGAAGATGATTTTATTTATATGAAATAGAATTTTTAAATCATTAACAAATTTTTTTGTTATAGAAATTGCTTTTTAACTTCAGATATTTCACATGAAAAGAAATACTCTGTATTAATATTCTAAAAATGAAGTTCTAATCCTATATAATACTGATTTATATGATACTGTGGCCACAATTTAGTTACAATTTAGA
Source organism: Sciurus carolinensis (assembly GCF_902686445.1). Lineage (NCBI taxonomy): Eukaryota > Metazoa > Chordata > Mammalia > Rodentia > Sciuridae > Sciurus > Sciurus carolinensis. Next base: position 129,442,980 of record NC_062213.1, on the reverse strand, counting down.
CTTTCCTACTCAATCTTTCTTTTATTCTTGTACCCAAATGTACTACCTATCTGGATAATTACTTCTTCCAATGTCGACATTTTGGATTGGCACATGGTATGATATTCTCCAAATAAATGGCAAAGCAGTGTACTAAAAGAAAATTCCCAAAGGAAAATACTTAGTTCTAAAGATAAGTTATGGGACTGGGGATGTAAGTCAGTGATGGAAGCACTTTCCCAGCATGCCCAAGGCCCTGGATTTCATACCCTGCACTGCAAAAAATTAAAATAAAAACAAAATTACTACTTTAGTGAGGGAGTCCTAGAGAATTTTATACTAGAATATTTTTTCTTTCATTCATTTTATCTGAATTCTTTAGATATTTTTTCTCTTTCAAAAGAAAATTTGCAAAAATAAATAAATTGAAAAATTTATATACTTTCCAATGTAATCTTACTACATTTGTAAGATGAGCTTTTTGTCATATGGATGATCTTTCATTATTCCAAATTCATCCTCAGCCTCTACTGTGCTTTGAATGCCCCCACCAAAACTCACTTTGAAATTTAATCCCCACAGTAAGATAATAAGAGTTGGGACCAGATGGGACCTTTAAGACGTGATTGAGCCAGGCATGGAGTTGCATGCGTGTAAGTCCCAGCAGTTTGGGAGGCTGAGACGGGAGGATCATGAATTCAAAGCCAGCCTCAGCAACTTAGTGAGGCCTAAACAACTCATTGAGACCCTGGCTCTAAATAAAATACAAAAAAGGATAGGGATGTGGTTCACTGGTAAAGTTTCCCTGGGTTCAATCCCCAGTATCCCCCGCCAAAGAAAAAGTGATTGAGTCATGAGAGCTCAGCCCTCATGAATGAATAAATCCACTTATGGATTGATAGGTTATCTCAAGAGTGAGAGTGTTATAAAAGCCATTTTGACTCAGTTTGTTCTATGTTCTCCTCTCACGGTGATGTGATGCCCTGTACCACCTTGAGACTCTATAGAGTCCTCACCAGTAAGAAGGCCTTCCGTTTCAGCACCGAAACTGAACTTCCCACACTCCAGAACCACCTCCAGAAACACAAACAAAATAAACCTTTATTCTTTATAAGTCAGCCAGCATATGATATGGTATTCAGTTATAGCAACAGAAAACTTCTAAGATAGCCTCTCCAGTGGAACTAAAGACTTCTTTCAATCATTCAAGTATATCACGAAGATATTCTGTATTTTCTTTTTTAGAGACATCCTCTGTGATTTCATGTTCCTTTTGTTAAAGTTTAGACCTGTTGCTTGCTAAGCCTATTGTGTAGCCTCACCCTGAAATATTTCATCTCCTTGGTATTTGACTCCTACTCCCTAAATCCTTGTCATTCGCTCTGACTTTGGCAGAACTGAATATGATTCTTGTTCCTTTTAAAGTGGTTTTATTTCTGTAGTGATATTATGGTTTTCTTCTTTTTTGTTGTTGTTGTTTAACTTGACCAGTTCATTTGAATTTTGGGGGGAGAGCATGGTACTGGGGATTGAACCCAGGGGCAGTTGACCACTGAGCCATATCCCCAGACCTATTTTGTATTTTATTTAGAGACAGGGTTTCACTGGGTTGCTTAGTGCCTTACTTTTGCTGAGGCTGGCTTTGAACCTGCGATCCTCCTGCCTCAGCCTCCTGAACTGCTGGGATTACAGGCATATGCCACCCTGCCTGGCCTCATTTGAATTTTTTGCATGATAATTATCTTTGTTATTTTTGTTTTAAGTCATTTTTTTATTCTCTTTAACTTCTTTAAGTGTCTGCAGAATTTGCATCTAACAATTTCTTAAGTATACATTTTCTTGCTGCTTTTGTTTTATATTCCATTATACATGAATCCATGTTGAATCCTTTGAGATTATTACTTTAGATTCCATGTGTTCATGTGTGTGCTGTTTAATCAGGAATGGTGGAGGTAGCTTTTCCTTGGTTCCCTTCCCTATTTTCTGAGTACTGTGGGTATTTGGTTTGGTTTGGATTTTGGTTTTGGTTTATTTTTTGGTTGTACTGTGATCAAACCCAGGGCTTTGCCATGCTAAGCAAGCACTCTACCATTAAATTATACCTCCTGCCCTGAGTAGTTTTAATATTATTTAGTTATTTAGTTCAGCGAGGGGTTTTGGAAAAGCAGGGAGGATACTAAAGTCAAAAGAAAGGTTATCTTTGAGAACCAGTCATGTAAATGTTCATTGAAAACACGAAGTAAACTGAGATTATGTAAATACAGAATACAGAATGAGAAGTGAGAAGATTGACTTGGACAGATCCCTGAGGGATGTGATAAACAGAAGCCAAAGTACATATTTTATGAAGAAAGGAATGACAGTATTATAGACTGTTGGAATCAATGACAAATAAAATGGACATTAGGAAAAGTTCATTGATGAATTAGCAACTTGGAAACTACTGGTGATTTAATTTCAATTTATTTGGAATGGCCAGTTTTCTACAGATTGTGGTGTAAATGAGAAATGAGACAGTAATATAGAAACTGGACTTTGCAGGGGTTGAAAGAAAGGGTGGTAGTTGGAGGGAGGTATAGATATGAAGGACAGTTTTTTACAGTGAAGATCTTGAACATGTTTAAGTGCTATTATTTTAAAAAATAAAAATAAAAAACTGGTTGTGGTGGTACATGCCTGTATTCCCAGCTACTCAGGAGGCTGAGGCATGAGGACTGCATATTCAAGGCCAGCCTCAGTAATTTACCAGGAACCTATCTCAAAATAAAAAGAAAAGGGCCAGGAATGTAGCTCAATGGTAGAGTACTTGACTAGTGTGTTTAAAGCCCCAGGGGTTCAATGCCCAGTACTACCACAGGGAATGGGAAAAATAAGAAAAAAACCCTAAAATAATAGAGATTGAGGATAAAGGAAGGAGGGAAGAATGTTAGTAGTGTGAGGATCCTGAGAAAGTGGATAGGAATTGAATCCAGAACACATGTGAAGCTTAACTTACATAGGTGGAAGATGACCTTTTTTTTATTGTAGGAAAGATAGATAGGAAAAAATGCAGGTTGTAAAGTTTACAGTCAAATGGGAATCTAGGAATATTTCACAGAATAAGTCAATTTGTGAATAAAAAAATGAACACAAAAAGAAATAAGATTTCAAATGTAGAGCGTGAAAAGGAGAACATTTACTCAATTCTTTTTTTATTTTTCCATGCTAGGGGTTAAACCTAGGACCTTGTACATGCTAGGCATACGCTTTACCTCTGAGCTATACCCCCAGCCCTTGTTATTTTATTTTGAAGCAGGTTCTTGTCTCTTAAGTTTCCCAGGCTTTCCTGGAACTTCAAATCCTCCCGCCTCAGTCTCCCCAAGTAGGTAGGATTATAGGCATGCATCACTACAACCAGCTATTTATTCATTTCTTGTTCCTTTTCATTTGTAGTCCTGGGGATGAAACCTAGGACTTTGTATATGCTAGGCAAGCATCCTATCACTGAGCTATCTCCCCAGTCTTGTTGGGTTTTTATGTCTTATTTTAGTGTTTATGATGTGGCTACTTCTTTAACATCTATGTGAATGAAGTATTTTTATTGCTAAAAAGTAAGTTTTATTTTTGTATCTTCAAAACATTGCTTCCTGGTTTATGCTTTTGATTTTTTCATCATTTATTTTTATTTAAAAACTTTTTTGAAATTTTATTTATTTGTTTATTTTTGAGATGTGGGTTCAGGTTGGCCTCCATTCCTGGGTTCAAACAATCCTCCTGCCTTAGCCTACTAAGTAGCTGGGACTATAGGCCACCCCTCTAATGCACAACTTACTTTGATTTTTTAAAATACATCTGAAACTGAGTGATAGGATAGGCTACATATTTATAATTTTTTCTTCTGACTGATGTTTATCTGTGATTTAATGTAAAATACTTACTGAGAACTGCTTTACAAGGTATCAAAGCTGGAACAAGAACTCCAGAAACAGAGGGAAAGTTCAGCTGAAAAGTTGAGAAAAATGGAGGAAAAATGTGAAACAGCTGCGCACGATGCAGATTTGAAAAGGCAAAAAGTTATTGAGCTTACTGGTACTTCCAGGTAAAATGCAAATATGTTCATTTTATTTACCTTCTCATTTTTATATCAGCAATATCTGAGTTTCAAAGTTAGTATCCACTGAAATATTTGTCTGGAGAATTTATTTCTTCGTAGTCTGAATTCATATAGTATTTTTTTGTATTATAGTTTAATACCTTAACCTTTCTGTTGTATTGTAAGTTCTTTAAGGCAAAGGATATCTTGCTTACTTTAGGGTTCTGTACAACAGTTAGCATAACTAGTATAAGTTCTTATGCCTCATAGGCACTCAGCAGCTGTTATATTGAATGGTGAATAATAGGCAAAGTTTCCTCACATAGAGAAAACTTGCAGGAACTCTTAACTGTATAAGGGAGGGAATAACAATAAAAGAAACAGTGACTTTCAACCTTGACTGAACATTAAAATCACATGAGCAGCTTGTAAAAAATACTGATGCCTGGGCCCCTCATTTAGATTAAATTACACGTGAAGATTCTGATTTAGTTTAACTGGATTGGGTCCAGGCATCAATATTTTAATTGGTCAGTTAAAGAACCCATGAGCTGAAAAAAATACCCCATTTCCCCAGATCCTCTTCTTTGTCAACAAGATTTGGCATATAGTAATTAATAATACACTCATAATTAGTCCACTCTTCTACCAACCAGAGTTGAATGAACTTATTATATGTTAAAACTAAAAACTTATCCCCAGATTCCTTCTCTCCACCCAGTGTTTATGGCTAACCATAGTCCTTCAGGCCTTCTTTTTCTCATTGACAAGTATCTACTCATTAACGCAGCCTTACCATTGTTGTTTACCTTGGGTCCATGAAGACTAATCAAATTATAACTTTATGTTTATGCCATATACCACAAGAAGTGCTAGATTTCCAGGTCAACTCTCATCCTTTCCATGAATTCTCAAAAAAATATCCACTTGTTCTCCTTTTTCCTGCCCCATTCCAACTTCTGAAGGACTGTAGTGCACAGTCCACACTAAGAGGCATTCCTATATTCTCTATGTCTTCTTTTCTCCTGCTGTACCAGAAACCTGACACTCCCTTGAGGACATTGCTTCTGTCCCTCAGCTCTCTAAAGTAAAACTTTTACCCATAGTTCTTGTACCACACAGTCAGGGCCTGAAATAGTGTACCATACTCTGAACTTAACGTCATTAGATCATATTATCTCTCATGTTGCTGATTCTTATAGGCCACCTGGCTTACTGCTGCTCTTTCCACCACCACTCCTGATTCTTAGAGGATTTGTGGGGTAGGAACAGTAACTGGGAATTGAACCCAGGAACACTTTATCACTGAGCTACATCCCAGATCCTTTTTTTTTTTTGAGACAGCATATCATTTAGTTAGTTGCCCAAGCTAGCCGCCTTATGATCACCCTACCTCAGCCTCCAGAGGTGCTGGGATTATAGGCATGTACCACTGTGCCTAGTTCTTAGGGGTATCAGTATACACCTAAAAGATGCCTCTGACATCTTGGCTTCTCTCTCTCTCTCTTTTTTTAAATTCTCTCCTCTAATAATCTTGATTTCTATCAGTCCTCAGACAATCCCATGGTTTGCCTTAGCTCTTATTATTTCCAGTATCTGCAATTTCTCCAAAATTTGACTATTAGGTGTCATTCCCTTTAGTACTCCAACTCTAACAATTCTTTGGTCCATCAGTTCCACCACCATCTAATCCCTGTTTCCCTCTCTCCTTTCTTTTTTTTTTTTTTCTTTTCTTTTCTGTGTTTTTGTGTGTGAGAAAGAGAGTGTGTGTGTGTGTGTGTTACTTGAATTGAATCCAGGGGCACTTAACCACTGAGATACATCCTCAACCCTTTTTTAATTTTGAGATAGGGTCTTGCTGAATTGCTGAAACTGGCCTCAAACTTGCAATTTCCTGCCTTAGTCTCCCCAGTGACTGGGATTACAACATGCACCACTCCTCCCAGCTCCTTTCTTGACTGAGTTTAAAATCAAGTTAGTAATTTAAATCATTAATATGCATATATCCACAACTCCTTTACCCTTTTCTTTGAGATATATAGTATGGAGTTAAAATCCAGTTCAGACTACTCCATGCCAGCATCTCTTTAGAAGCTAGAGAAAAATATAGTCTCACGTTAAATCCTAACTTCAGACCTTAAATGTGCCCTTTATACTGCCTGGTAATCATAGTATTTTTTATAAAGGTGTGTTTTTTGTTTTTTGTTTTTTTTTCCCCACATTTGACTCTTCTTTGAAATCTCCAATAACCCTTCCCCAGTTCTTGCTTTCATTGATTATCTTGCTTTCTCCTCCGCTAGAAAAATTCAAACAATTGCTTCTTTCTTTTTAACCCCTACAATTTTTTTTTTTTTTTACTTTCAACAACAAAAAAATCTCTTCTTGATTATTGCTAATAAGCATTTTCTGTAGGAAAGCTAATTCGTAAGTACCGATAGGAAGCTCATGAACTAAATAAATGTTTAAGCTTCACAAGAAAGATGTATCCTAGTTTCAAAAAATCTTCTCAATGAAGGATTTTCTCTTTTCTTGCCATTACTTTTTTCACTTCTAGAATTAAAATTTATAGAACATTTTTTTCCCTCCCAATATTAGAGTAAAATGTATATGTCTCCTTGAATCTGTTTTAGAGTTAAAATATCCTCATACAGACAGAAAGGAAATGAATTTATTTAGCACCTTGTCTGTTCTAGGAAATGTGCCAGACAAACATATTAACTCATTTAATCTCAAAACAACCCTATGTTATGGTTTCATTTTCTGTTTTTAAAATGAAGAAACTGAAACTCAAATAAGTTAGATTATGAGATGCACAATTTAGACATGTTCTAAAACCAGAGTTATTTTATTTTATTTTGTTTTGTGAGTCTCAGCTGCCGTGTTCTAGAAGTTTAGTATTACTTTGGGATAATTCTTCTTTTGACCCTGTTTCCAATTTCATACTTAATTATTCTCAGTGACTTTGAGACAAAGTAAAGTATTCTGGAAAAACTGGTGGATTTAATGCCTGGCATAAAAATTTAAAGGTTATAGGAAAATTTTTAGTTTGGGGTTATTTATTAGTGGTTTAGAAGTTTTAAACCCTTAAATTATCTTATACCAATGTTTCATTTGCCCAGCTTCAGCAAGGAATGAGTAGTTGGTCACTAATGTGGAAATAAAGGTGGAATTTATCAAGTATTAAAACCTTAAAACAGCCAGGTATGGTGGTGCACTCTCCTGTAACAAAGCCAGCATCAGCAAAAGTGAGGCGCTAAGCAACTCAGTGAGCCCTGTCTCTAAATAAAATACAAAGTAGTGCTGGGGATATGACTCAGTGATCGAGTGCCCCTGAGTTCAATCCCCAGTACCCCCAAAACCCTTAAAACAAAAACTACTTTTTGGTAGAATTTTTTAAATCAATATTTTCTTGGCATTTCTACTTCTTTGGGTTATCATATGCATCAGTTATTATATGATGCAAAGATATAGTGTTACCCTGTTGAAACCTTGAGGCTTGTAGAACTCTTTTTTTGTTCTGTTTTACTAAATGACTATAGACTACCAAGCTTTTTGGGTTCTTGTATATGATTGTTTTTTGTTTTGTTTTGTTTTTTTGGTTCAGGAGATTGAACTAAAGGGCACTTTATCACTGAGCTACATCCCCAGACCTTTTATTTTTTGTTTTGAGACAGAGTCTTGCTAAATTTCTGAGACTGGCTTAGAACTGATGATATTCCTACCTCAATCCTGAGTAGCTAGGATTACAGTGTACACCACCACACCTGGCTTTGTATTTGTTTTTATCATTTTTCCCAACTCCTTTGCTGACAGGCTATAAGTTCTTTACAAAGTATGTCAGCACCTTTTGATTATTCTTTTGTGATTATCTGTTTTATATCTTCTTTAATATTAGAAACCAATTGGTTAGTTAAAAATTATTTACCTGGGATTTTAGAAACGTAAAAGGGTCATTAGCACTTGTCTAATCTAGTAACTCTGGACTTATTTGGGCCATGGACATATTTGAGGATCTAATAAAAAGTTATAAGTTGTCAATATGTGGATGTATATATGAGTACATAATTTTATATATTGTTTCAGAGATTTTATAGCTCTCCTCAAGTTCACTCATGGACTTCAGCTTAAAAACCCCTTGAACAAATCCCAATTGTTTAAGTTGTATTTATTTATTTTTGGTGCTGAAAATTGAACTCAGGATATCGTGTGTGTGTAGCATATATTCTACTACTGAGCTACACCTCTCACTCTGCATTTAGGAAAGAAATGATCCTACTTGCAAACTCAGTTTAAGGAAATTTCAAAGTACAAAAACAAACAAAATATCTTTTCACCAAGGAGCATGAACTGCCTACCATTGAGGATAACATTAGCAATTGTTAATTAATGAATGTCACCTTGGAGACCAACAAAGTGACTTAAAACTACCTCTTAGTATATTAATTTATTTATAATATAGGCTCTTCTATATTGGAGTAAACTCAGGACTCACTCTCAAATTAATAGATCTGGCTCTTTCACTTTTAATATCTAGCTGTATTGCCTTAAAGTCACCTAACCTTCCAGTTCCCTCTATAAAGCAGGGAAGCTGTACAGTCTAGGAATCTTTCATCTCTTTTAATGCTAACAAAGATAATTCTAATAATAAAGCCCTGAGTAAAAATGACTGACTTGGCTCCCCTGTGAACAGTATGATCTTTATGGTGAATAATTTGATTGATTGGCTTCATTATTATCTGTGTCAGATAATAGAAATTCCAGATTAAAGGAAGTGTCTATCCCTGGATATTCTCAATACATATGAAGTTTTATTAAGTTATATGTAGTTAGGTTGAAAAGAATGCTAGCTTGTTCAATATTACAAGGTATACGTTTGTATTTAGTGGTATGTAATACATAAAAAAAAATTTAAAAATATAATAGGTGAATTAAGATTCTGAGTAGACAGCCTTAGAGAAAAATGAAAAGATGGTATTTGCTGATAAATGGATAGAGCTGGAGAATATCGTTTTAAGCAAAGTAAGCCAATCAGAAAAACCAAAGGCCAAATGTTTTCTCTGATATGTGGATATCAATTCACAATAAGGTGGGGGTGGCTAGGGAAGAATAGTTACTTTGGATTAGGCAGAGGGGAGTGAAGGAAGGGAAGATGGGGGGTATGTGGGTAGAAGGGATAGTAGAATCAATCGGATATTTACCCTAGGTACATATATGATCACACAACTGATGTGTTTCTACATCATGTAAAACCAAAAGAATGAGAAGTTATATTCCATTTATATATGATGTGTCAGAGTTCATTCTACTGTCATGTATAGCTAATTAAAACAAATTAAAAAATTTAAAAAATTTTAAAAACCCTAAAAGAATGCTTATTTTAAAAAAAGAATGAACCTAGAATAGCTAAAGCAATCCTCAGTAGCAAGAGCGAAGCAGGGGGTATTGCAATACCAGATCTTCAACTCTACTACAAAGCAATAGTAACAAAAACGGCATGGTATTGGTACCAAAATAGACAGGTAGATCAATGGTACAGAATAGAGGACATGGACACAAACCCAAATAAATACAATTTTCTCATACTAGACAAAGGTTCCAACAATATGCAATGGAGAAAAGATAGCCTCTTCAACAAATGGTGCTGGGAAAACTGGAAAACTATACGCAATAGAATGAAACTAAACCCCTATCTCTCACCCTACACAAAACTCAACTCAAAATGGATCAAGGACCTCGGAATCAGACCAGAGACCCTGCATCTTATAGAAGAAAAAGTAGGTCCAAATCTTCAACTTGTTGGCTCAGGATCAGATTTCCTTAACAGGACTCCCATAGCACAAGAAATAAAAGCAAGAATAAACAACTGGGATAGATTCAAACTAAAAAGCTTTCTCTCAGCAAAGGAAACTATCAGAAATGTGAAGAGAGAGCCTACAGAGTGGGAGAATATCTTTGCCAACCATACCTCAGATAGAGCGCTAATTTCCAGAATCTATAAAGAACTCAAAAAACTCTACACGAAGAATACAAATAATCCAATCAACAAATGGGCTAAGGAAATGAACAGACACTTCACAGAAGAAGATGTACAAGTAATCACCAGATATATGAAAAAATGTTCAACATCCCTAGTAATAAGGGAAATGCAAATCAAAACCACCCTAAGATTTCATCTCACCCCAATTAGAATGGCGATTATCAAGAATACAAGCAACAATAGGTGTTGGCGAGGATGTGGTGAAAAAGGAACACTCATACATTGCTGGTGGGGTTGCAAATTAGTGCAACCACTCTGGAAAGCAGTGTGGAGATTCCTCAGAAAGCTTGGAATGGAAACACCATTTGACCCAGCTATCCCACTCCTTGGCCTATACCCAAAGGACTTAAAATCAGCATACTACAGAGATACAGCCACATCAATGTTCATTGCTGCTCAATTCACCATAGCCAGATTGTGGAACCAACCTAGATGCCCTTCAGTTGATGAATGGATAAAGAAACTGTGGCATATTTATACAATGGAATATTACTCCGCAATGAAGAATGATAAAATTATGGCATTTGTAGGCAAATGGTCGAAATTGGAGAATATCATGCTAAGTGAGATAAGCCAATCTCAAAAAACTAAAGGACAAATGATCTCGCTGATAAGCGGATGAGGACATATAATGGGGGGTGGGAGGGGCTAGCATTAGGTTTAGGGTTAGGTTTAGAGTTAGGCTAAGGAGAGCAGTAAGAATGAAGGAAAGAAGGACTGTGTAGAGGGAAAAGAGGGGTGGGAGGGGTGGGAGGGGTGGGAGGGGTGGGGGGGAGGGGAAAAATATAATAAACATCATTACCCTATGTAAACGTAAAAAAAATAAAAAAAAAAAAAAAAAAAAAAAAAAAAAAAAAAAAAGAATGATGTATACAGTAAAATACTAAGGGAAGCCAGAATCTGCTGAACTTAAGGTTAGGAAACACCAGGCTAGGTAATCCAGAGAACTAAGGCAGTCGGTGGTTCCCATACTCTCACAACTCTATTTAATCCCACCAATTTCCTTATAAAACCAGACACAAACACATGATAGCTGAATAAAATGTCTTGAAATCAGAAATAATCTTAAAATAAGTCTATGTAAAATGTGAGATATAGGAATATGTTTTGGGGCATATTTTTTTGTTTTGTTTTGTTTTTTTGTTTAGTTTTTAGTAAGTTAATAGAAGTATTTTATTATTTTACATTTCTTCAGTCACAGATTCCAAAGTAAACAAAGTAAACTATCAAATGGAAAAAAAAAAAAAGATTCTGAGTAGACATTTTGCTAATATTTGTGTTTACATAATTTGCAGGCTTTCTTTAGTTAGAGATAAGTCTAATGGTTTTTATGTTTCCAGATTACCTGTTCTATTGTTTGTTTTTAATTAGGCAAGTAAAACTTGAGATGGATCAGTACAAGGAAGAACTATCTAAAATGGAAAAAGAAATAACGCACTTAAAAAGAGATGGAGAAAATAAAGCCATACATCTTTCTCAATTAGATATGATCTTAGATCAGACAAAGATAGAACTAGAAAAGAAAACAAATGCTGGTAAGCAAATAGTTAACTGAGTTTAACTCCCTGTATATTGGTACTTAAGAAGTTGAATAAAATGAGAATTTGAGGTGGTGGGACTGGAAGGGACCAAGAGCATTTAGTATTATTCAGTATGTTGCCTCTTATAGATGAGTAAAACTGGATATTCTTTTTTTTTTTTTTAAGTAAATCTTGTTTTTATTTTATTTTCTTTTTTTTTTTTTTTTTTTTTTTTTTTGGGTGCTGAGGATCGAACCCAGGGCCTTGTGCTTACAAGGCAAGCACTCTACCGACTGAGCTATCTCCCCAGCCCCTTATTTTCTTATTTTTAAACTGAATATTCTTATAGTTATTTAAAAGTTCTTAATAAAAAATATTTTATATATCATTATAAAGTTATTCTCTCCTCATAATAGTGAAGGAGTTAGAGAAGTTACAACACCACACTGAAACTGAACTAACAGAAACCGTGCAGAAACGGGAAGCACTGGAGACTGAACTACATAATGCTCATGGAGAATTAAAAAGTACTTTAAGACAACTGCAGGAATTGAGAGATGTACTACAGAAAGCTCAGTTATCATTGGAGGAAAAATATACTACCATAAAGGATCTCACAGCTGAACTTAGGTAAGTTAAATAATAAGAACTTTAAAAAAAAAACTTATATAACAATTACAGGCATTTCTTTTATTACTCTGAATCCTTGGTCGTCCAATAACATTTATATTTTAGGTGTCCAAACTTCTGTCTTTGCTTTGCTGTGGCTCATCCTAGTCAGCTACCCCATGTTCCATCTAATTAATTCAGCTGTTGTTTGACTGCTAATCCTTCTACCCTAACTCTTTGGATCATTTTACACTGGTAATAGTGGCAAAGAAGAAAGGAAGGAACAATTGGGCAAGCATATAGCAGTAGCTAATAGCAAATTATTATTATTAGTAGTAGTATTTTTCTTTGTGTTAATCCCATATTTTATGTCAAGACTGTGTCAGGGACTTCATTTATGTTTTCATTTCCTTTCAACATACCTCTCAGATATATACTACCACCTTTTTTTTTTTTAATAGATGAGATGACAAAGTCTTGAGAAAAGTATATATAATTAAATGCCCAAAGTAATATAGGTAAGGTCTAGAGAAGGGAATTAAATATAAGTCTGTCCACCTGTGATATCTTGATTAACAATAATAGCATAAAATACTATCTAGCACACATCTATACTGAGTAGAGACCCAGAAAAGGAAAACAATTAAAAGCAGATGTGAAATGTGGAATAAAGAACAGGATAAAAAACAAGATGACTTAGAAAATTAGATGATATACCCTAGGATTCTGTTTTGGGCCCTCCACTGTTTGATATCCATATATTTATCCTTAATAATTTTCATATGACTTTATACTACCTGACAGACACTTCCAAACTCCTGTTTCCAGTATTGATTTCTTCCTTAAACTCCAGATTCATTACCCAACTACTTGTTATTTCCACTTTGATATTTTTAAGAAGCATCTAAAACTTGGTGTTGACCAAAATACAGCTCATCTGTTTCCTCATAATGGTGCACCCACTTGTCTAGGTATCATACAATTGCTCAAACCCAGAAATCTGGAAGATTATTATATATTTCCATCTCTTTTCTCAGGTCACGTCAACTTTGTTTCCAAAGCTTTCGAAAATCCATTGATTTATTGGCCTCTTTTCTGTTACCACTTTACTGTGAGCCATCATCATCTCTCACCTGTTCTATTGTTGTGACTTCCTAATGGGACTCCATTTACATTCTGGATTCCCTCAATCTTATGTTTTCCACAGAAGAGATGATTTGTTGTTTTTTTGTTTGTTTGTTTGTTTTGTTTTGTTTTGTTTTGGTATGAGGGATTGAACCCAGGGGTGCTTTACCACTGAGCTACAGCCCAGTTCATGTTTTTTTTTTTTTTTTCAAACAGGTTCTCATTGAGTTGCTGAGGGTCTTAACTAAATTGCTGAGGCTGGCCTTGAACTTTCAATCCTCCTTCCTCAGCCTCCTGAGTTGCAGGGGTTACAGGCATGCACTACTCCCTGCTCAATTTATAATTTGAAACATTAATTAGCTCATCTTGCTTCCCTATTTAAACTTTCTATGGTTTCCCAAAACATTCAGAATAAAAGTCAGACTCCTTTGGAAATGAAAATCATAACCACAATAAGATACCACGTCATACTCAGTAGGATGACCATTAAAAAAAAAAAAAGCAAAATCCAAAAATAACAAGTGTTGGTAAGTGTGTAGAGAAATTAGAATCTTTATACATTGCTGGTACAGACTTAAAATGGTGATGGCAACTCTGAAAAATAGTTTGGCAGTCTTTAAATAAGTTAAACATAAAATTAACCAGATGATAGAGAACCAGGAACTCTACTTCTGAGCTATGTCTCCAGCCCTTTTTATTTATTTTGAGATCAGGTCTTGCTAAGTTGTCTAGGCTGGCCTTAAACTTAAGATCCTCCTGCTTTTTAGCCTCTGAAATACGCCATCATCCCTGGCTAAAACAGTGAAATCTTAAATTCTAGCTAATGGATTAATTTTGTAAGCTCTGTTATTTTCATAAATAGAAGTTATAGTTTTCTTTAGAATTAATTTCACATAGTTTTTAAAATAGTAGTTTAAGGTATTGGGGGTGTGACTTGGTGGTAGAATGGTTGCCTAGCATGTGTGAGACCCTTAGTTCAATCCCTAGCTCTACAATAAAATAAAATTAGTTTTAGAATCTGCTTTTAAAAATGAGTATCTTTATCATGGGGTTCAATCCCCAGTACTGCAAAAAGTAATAAATACAAATCAGTACCTTTATCAACATTGTTTCACATTTCCGACTAGAAGACCACATGAAGATTTTTAAGATCAACATCTTCAGCCTTTGTCATATCAGAACTAAGAGTTCCATGTTGAAATTCTCTTAAAAGTGTGTCAATATTAAGCATTTTTATTATATCAAATTATATGTGTTAATGTTTTAGAAAGGATAGAATTTGTTAAAACTGTATTTTAAATGTTTTTATATTAGACTTTAGTACTTCATTATATGTAAGACATCATTTTGAATAAAATCCACCTGAGAAATACAGTAGTCAGGGTTGGGGATATAGCTCAGGTCGAGTGCTTGCCTAGCACATAATGAATACAAAACATGAGATAGATATCTCATAAAGTCACAGCTATTACATGTAAAAGATTTTCAAATACACCCTTGATCTATATATGAAAAAAGCATGGAATTTTTTTTTTTTTTTTTTTTTTTTTTTTTTTTTTTTTTTTTTGGTTAGGGATTGAACACATGGGTGCTTAACCACTGACCCACATCCCTTTTTTAAATATTATTTTGAGACAGGGTCTTGATAAGATACTCAGGGCCTCACCAAAGTTGCTGAGACTGGCTTTGAACCTGCTATCCTCCTGCCCCAGCCTCCCATGCCACTGGGATTACAGGCATGCACCATTGCACCTGGCTAGATTTTTTTTTTTTTTTTCTTCAGAAAAATTCTTACATTGATTCAGTCTTGGAGCCCTGGGAGTGATTCAACAGTTAGCTTAAATTGTCCATAGTAGTACATTTTTTGCTAACTATTTGTTGTCATTTTCTTCATACATCATTCCTTTAATTTGAACCCTTTAATATGTGTTAATTGCGTATATTTCATTGCCTTAAATTTTTTAAAAATATTTTTTAGTTGTCAATGGATCTTTTGTTTTATTTATTTATTTATATGCAGTGCTGAGGATTGAATCCCGGGCCTCACACATGCCAGGCAAGCACTCTACCACTGAGCCACAACTCCAGCCCATCATGCCTTAAATTTATAGGAAAAATAACCCTCTTGGCCTAATTTTTTAAAACTATAGTATTCCTACTATCTGCTTTGATCTATTTTCTTTGATAAATTGCAGAGACTGTAAGATGGAAATTGAAGACAAAAAGCAAGAACTCCTTGAAATGGATCAGGCACTTAAGGAGAGAAATTGGGAGCTAAAGCAAAGAGCAGCTCAGGTTAATTTTTTAAATTGTATACATATATATATATATATTTTTTTTTTTTAAACCACTGAGCCATATTGCCAGCATTTTATTTTATTTATTTAATTTTTTTTTTTTCTTTTTTTTGAGACAGGGTCTCACTAAGTTGGATTAGGGTCTTGCTAAGTTGCTGAGGCTGTCCTTGAATTTGTAATCCTCCTGCCTTAGCCTCCCAATTGCTGGGATTACAGGTGTGTGCCATCAGGCATAACATCTTAATTATATTTCAATGAGATTTTCCATTAGGACACAATCATTTAGGGTTTCAGAAGTGACCAATTTTTGGTAAAATGCACATTTTATATATTTTTTTTCTGCACATAAATGCATTTTGAGTTAGAAATATATTATCTTTATCTTGATGTTTTTGTAGCAAGCGGTTTTTGAGAATAAGGGTTAGCTTAGTATCTGAGTCTTTTGATATCTTATTCTATATTAGAAGAGAATTTGATAAAATGTTATTTTCTCAATTAAGTGTTAGAGGAACAAAAATATTTGGAAGGCATTATTTAGCTGTTTTTAATCCAGCATAAAATGAAGTCTGAATCATTTGCTTTGTTATTTATGAACAATCATAAGTTGGGCGTGGTAACCCATGCCTGTAATCCCAGCGGCTTAGTAAACTGAGACAGGAGGATCGAGAGTTCAGAGCCAGCCTCAGCAAAAGCAAGCTGCTAAGCAACTTAGTGAGACCCTGTCTCTAAAAAAAATTCAAAATAGCGCTTGGGGATGTGGCTCAATGGTCAAGTGCCCCTGAGTTCAGTCCCCAGTACCAAACAAACAAACAAACAAACAAAAAACCATTATATATGTGGGGCTCAGGCCCCAGTATTAGTAAATAATCATTATTTTTCCTATTTAAAAAGATAATGTTTGAGGTGAGTTTCAGTTTCAGTTACGTCCACTATAAACAATTCCAAAGTTCAATCTAAGCATACAGAGTTTCACATCAGACTAAAATTGAACAACAGTTTAATATTCCTTCTGTTTTTTAGGTTACACATTTGGATATGACTATTCGAGAGCACAGAGGAGAAATGGAACAAAAAATAATAAAATTAGAGGGTAATCTGCAGAAATCAGAATTGGAACTTAAAGATTGCAACAAGCAGGTAATTGTTTTAAGATTACACATCCTAAATTGTTTAAAAATTATTTCAGGCTAGCTAAGTAGTAATCCCAGCTACTAGGGAAACTGAGACAGGAGGATGTCAAATTTGAGGTCAGATAAGGCAACTTAGTGAGAACCTGTTTCAAAATAAAGACTAAAAGGGACTAGGGATGTAGCTCAGTGGTTAACATTCACACGGACCTGAGCTCAATCCTTAGTGCTGCAGAAAACAAAACACTCTAAAACTGTAAGCACCCATTCACATAACAGCTGGTTTTTTTTTTTTCTTTTTTTTGAGATAAGGCTCACTATGTTGTGTAGTCTGACCTGGAACTTCTTAGGCTTAAGTAATCTTCCTGCTTCAACCTCCCGAGTAGCTGGAACTACAGCTCCACATGAAATTTTTCTTTTTTTCTCCTTTTTATGTGATTTTGAATGTAATTTTCCTTATATCAGTGTGTCCATATACTTTTTATAATGTATCTGAATAGAATAAAATATTTATGGAAGAATTTGTAAGTAATTCTGGAAACTGGTTGCTTCTGAGGAAGAACATAGTGGGAAGGAGACTGTTTTCTTCTTGGGAGTTTGATTTGGGTGTACTGAGGTTTGAACCAGTGGTCACTTTACCACGGAGCTACATCCGGTCGGTTCTTTTTATTTTTTTAAATTTTGAGACTGCTGAGGCCGATCTCAAACTTTTAATCCTTCTACCTCAGCCTCCCAAGTCACTGGGATTATAGGTGTGCATCACCACAACTTTTTCTGTATATTTTTAATCTCATGTATATATTACCTATAAAATTATGTGTAAGGTCATGTAACATTTGTTGTTTTAATGTACCTTTCTTTTCTTATACAAATTATGATCGAAACTTTTATCTTTTTAATATATTTAAAATGTACACATAAGCATCTTATTAAGCCCGAAAATTCATGTTTATTTCCAAATGATGATTATTTTAAGAAAATATTTTTTACTTTGCTTTTGATATTTTAGATATGTGTATTTAAAGTTTGAATTATTCAGAACATAGCTATCATTGTTCTATTTCCTTAATTACATTAATGATGCTCCTCTGTTTAAAATTAAGATAGAAAATTTAAATGAAAAATTGCAAAATGCCAAAGAACAGCTTCGAGATAAAGAGTTTGTAATGCTACAAAATGAACAAGAGATAAGTCAAGTGAAAAAGGAAAACGAAAGAACACATCAAAGGATAAAAGAAATGGAAAGTGTAAGCAAATTATTTTCCATCTAAGGAAAAAGTATCCTCAAAAGAGTGAAATGAATCTTTATTTTTTAAACTATTAAATTTTAATATATAGAAACTGTGCTGTATTTTTAGGTTACATATTTGTACAAGATGGCTTAAGTTTCTTTAACTTTTTAAAATATTGCGATGATTTACAATGTCTTATTTATCTTTTTATCCTCTACCTTCCTTTACATGTTATCTCTCTTGCAATCTATAGTGTAATAGACTTGAAGATACAGATATTAGTAAGAGACAGTCTTTTTTTGTTTGAGGAACTCCATGCAGAGAGTGGATAAACAAATGATAATTGTACATTATTAAAACCAGATATATTGTTACCATATGAAGTTTGATGACCTCATGTCATCGGTTTGCATGTATGTTGATTGGTGAGCCCATTTATCCTGCTTGCCTTTTTAAAAAGTGTATTTGTTTCTAATGTCTAACTTTTTCTTGTTTTTAAATACTCAACTATTAAAATTTCAGATATAGCTCTTTATTGTGTTAGATTGTCTCTCTGTAGAATATAAATTCCATAAGGGTAGCTACTTTGACTCCTTTATTCACTCCTGTATCCTCAATACCTAGACTGTACATAACATAATAAGTGGGAATAAGTATTTGTTGAATTAATTACATGTATAAATCAAGCAGGGTCTCTGAGAGTAAGTTTAGGCCCAAGTAGGGAGGGGGGAAATGATGACTACTCCTGTGATTACTAGCTCTATCATTTCTGATCCTCTTAACCAGCAAAGGCTAAAAATACTTATATAACATTTTTATTAATTTGTAACCTGTGTCTTTCCAAACATGAAGGCCCT
This sequence comes from Sciurus carolinensis, assembly GCF_902686445.1. Taxonomy (NCBI): domain Eukaryota; kingdom Metazoa; phylum Chordata; class Mammalia; order Rodentia; family Sciuridae; genus Sciurus; species Sciurus carolinensis. The sequence goes on along the minus strand of NC_062213.1, from coordinate 129,424,125 downwards.
AGTGATCTCTAATGGTTTCTTGCCTTCTTATTCCTTGAAGTCAGGTGTCATTACGTACTGTGTAACTTGTCTCACATGGGTGAACTAGAACTGACTAATTTTCTTCTTTTTTTTCTTTTTCTTTTCTCCTCTAAGAAGCAATACAGGTTGAGTATCCCTTATCTAAAAAAATTGGGACCAGAAGTGTTTTGGATTTTGAATTTCTTCAGATTTCAGACTATTTACATATATATATGGGACATCTTAGTGCCTTATACTCATAGCCTGAAGATAATTTTATATAATATTTTCAATAATTTTGTACCTGAAACAAAGTTTCATGGCATGGAATTTTTCACTTGTGGTGCCATGTTAGTACAGAAAGTTTTTCATTTTCAGAATGTTGTAGATTTTGGATTTTCATAGTAGAGATGCTCAGCCTACTTTACTCAGGATTTAATTGAATCATGTAAAAATATTTCAGAGGGAATAATAGCCCCAATGACAACTTTTATTGTCACAGAGAGTAAAATCATAATCTTAACCCAGCTATGTCTATTAATGGTGAATTTTAATTATCCATGCAAATGTGTTCTTCATTTTTATGTGAATAATTAAATATTGACTTTTTTCTCTTTGTAGTATAATATATATTCTTTCATAAATGTTATATTCATAATAGTAAAGGATTGTAAAGCTTGTATCTAAGTGATGCAAAACAAATCACTAAGAGCTTCAGACTTGTTACTATACTTTTGTCATTTTCTTATTAAAAAGTTTTTTTTTCTGAATATCAGTTCCATAGTGGGTAATACTCATTGTATGTTAAATTTTATAGGGATTTAATCGAGGGAGAAATTTCACTTACTAAAAAAGAAACCAGAATAAGAAGTACGTTATAACTATATTTCATTTTGAAACCTGCAAATAATCTTATGCTTTTCAGGTTATGAAAGAGCAGGAACAGTATATTGCTACTCAGTACAAGGAGACCATAGATTTGGGGCAAGAATTGAGGCTGACCCAGGAGCAGATGCAGAACTCTCATACAGAATTGGTGGAGGCTCGTCGTCAACAAGTCCAATCACAGAGAGAAATAGAAAGACTCTCCAGTGAGCTGGAAGACATAAAGCAACTCTCTAAAGAGAAAGTAATTCCTATTCTAAATAATTTCATATTACTGAAAGATCTTTAAAATTTTTAACACTTTGAACTATATTTTATAGTTCTTGTAAAAAATGAACCGTGTTGCACAAAAATGTGAATGTACAAAGAATGTGACTTAGTGCTAGAACACTTGCCTAGCATGCATGAGTCCTTGAATTCAAACACCAGTACTGCAAACAAAATAAAACAGTATGGATGTACTTAATACCACTAAATTATACACTTAAAAGTGGTTAAGATGGTCAATTTTATGTTTTGTACGATTTACCACTCATTTATTTATTTATTTTGGTATTAGGGATTGGACCCAGGAGTGCTTTACCACTGAGTCACATCCTGAGCCCTGTTTATTTTTATTTTGAGGCAGAGTCTCATTAAATTGCTTAAGGCCTTACTAGATTGCTGAGGCTGGCCTCGAACTTGCTATTCTCTCTGCCTCAGCCTCCACAGTCACTGAGATTACATCCCCACCAATTTACCACCTTTTTAAGAGAAGAAAAAAAGTTATCTGTATTGTACTTAGATAACTTTGTAATTAACTAGAAAGTCCTTCAAAACTGTTTGGACTGAACTAATAATTTCTTGATAAGTTGAGTTATAAAGCACTTTTAGGCTTTCAAGAGGGTATGAGCTATTATTTGAAGAAAAAATAAGCAAATCTTTTTTGAGTAAAAGTTTTTACATTTGTAGCCACTTTTATATATGAACACTGTCTAAATTTGTAACTATTGGAAAACCTGCAGTTCAGAACCCTTGGAGAGGTAAAGTGCTTTTATGTTTTCTCAGTATTTGGTATGAGGCTAACAATTGGTCTTAAAAAATATTTAGATCGATTTACTTGTGTTAATTACTTAGACTTTAAGGCAAATGTGTGTTGATATTTTAAAAATTTAATTTGGCATAGATATCGACTTAAAATATTTTTACCTTTAATTTTGATAAAACCTAACTATGCTGTAATTCACACTTCTAAATGATTAAACTAATAAAGAATATATAGGAAATTTTTACTAACGATATATCAGGTATTTGGGGGTCTGCTAGGAAAAGGGAAGCTGTCTACTTTTATCTCATTCCTGTCCGTATTGAAGTATAAGATTTATTTGGTAAGATAAGCTCACTTAAAAGGTGAGTTAAGTGGAATTATTGAAATAGTGTTTTTAATGCTGGGCACAGTGGCACACACCTATAATCCAAGCTGCTTGGGAGACTAAAGTAGGAGGATTGCAAGTACAAGGTTAACCTGGGCTACTTAGTGAGATCCTGTCTCAAAAATAAATAAAAGAGGATCGAAGGTTTAGTTCAGTGGTAAAAGACCCCTGAGTTCAATCCCTAGTCATGCTAAATAAATAAATAAATGTATGTACATATATGTTAATATTTATAAGCATATATATTAAAATTTTGATTTTTTTTTTTTTTTTTTTTTTTTTTTTTTTGAGAAAAAGGGAAAAAGGTTTTTTGGTCCAGGGATTGAAACCAAGGCACTCAACCACTGAGCCACATCCCCAGCCATTTTTAATATTTTAATTAGAGACAGGGACTTGTCAAGTTGCTTAGAGCCTCACTAAGTTGCTAAAGCTGGCTTTGAACTCATGATACTCCCACCTCAGCCTCCTGACCCGCTGGGATCACAGGTGTGCGCCACTGCACCCAGTGGGAAAAAAGATTTATTACTTTGCTAGCAAAGTAGAAACACAGGGGACTCCTGTCCTAGAAACTGTGATTCTCCCCAACAGGGAAAATAGAGGACTTTTAAAGAAGTCATTCAAATACTTGCTTTTCTTTTTTTTTTTTTATTTTTTTTTATTTTTTTTTTTTTTACGTTTACATAGGGTAATGATGTTTATTTTATTTTTCCCCTCCCCCCCACCCCTCCCACCCCTCCCACCCCTCCCACCCCTCTTTTCCCTCTACACAGTCCTTCTTTCCTTCATGCTTTTTGAAATTTTATTTTACATATTGATAGACCTTTATTTTATTCATTTATTTATATGTGGTACTGAGAATCAAACCCAGTGCCTCACACATGCTAGGCAAGCACTCTACCACTGAGCCACAACACCAGCCCCTCAAATACTTTTTAATGTTTTAAGTGAAGGTGGAGTCATGTTTATCTTTTGATATGGGCCAAACCTTAGTTTAGTTTAGTTTTGTTTTGTTTTTGTTGTTATTTTTAGTTATACATAACATTAGGATTTATTTTGACATAATTATAAAAGCGTGGAATATAATTTGTTCCAGTTCAGTCCCTAGTACTTCCTTTTTCCCTTCCCTCCTCCCTCCCTCTGTTCCCTTCCCTCCACTGATCTTTCTGTTATTCATTTATAGATTTTTTTTAGCATCTTGTGGATATGCATGATGGTGAGATTCACTGTGATATATTCTTATATGTACATAGGAAAGTTAGGTCAGATTCATTCTACTATCTTTCCTTATCCTATACCTCCTCCCTTCCCTCATTCCCCTTCATGTATTCCCCTGATCTCTCTTTTATTTTTTTTACCCTCCACCCCTCATTTTGGATTAGCTTCTACATAGCATAGAAAACTTCAATCTCTGACTTTTTGGGACTGGTTTATGTCACTTAGAATGATAGTCTCCAGTTCCATCCATTTACTGGCAAACGCCATACTGTCGTTTTTAAAATGACATACTCTAATAGTTAATACTCTATTATGTATTTATACTATATTTTCTTTATCTATTCATCTGTTGAAGAGCACCTAGGTTTGTTCCATAGCTTGGCTATTCTGAATTGTGCTGCTCTAAACATTGATGTGGCTGCATCATGTAGTATGTTGGTTTTAAATCTTATGAATATATACTTCTTCCTTCCTTCCTTCCTTCCTTCCTTCCTTCCTTCCTTCCTTCCTAGGAATTGAACCCAAGGGCATTTAACCACTGAGCCATATCTCCAGCCCCCCCCCCCCCGCCACACACACACCTTTTTCTTGAGACAGGGTCTCAATAGGTTGCTTATAGTCTTGCTAAGTTGCTCAGACTCACTCTGAACCTGTGATCTTCCTGCTCCAGCCTTCCAAGCTCATGAAATTATAGGCTTGTGTCACCACGCCTGGCTACCTACCTACTTTCCCTCCCTCCTTCCTTCTTTCCTTCCTTCTCTTCCTTTCTTTCTACCATGGGACATTTTACCATTGAACTACATCTTTATTTTGACACAGAGTCTTGCTGAGTTGTTGAGTGTCTTGTTAAATTGCTGAGGCTAGCTTCCTACTGGGGATATTCCTGCCTTAGCCTCCTGGGTTGCTGGGATTACAGATGTGGGCCACCATGCCTGTCTTAAATTGTTTATTTATTTAACTTTCCATTTAATATTTCTTAACTGGGCTTGCCTGCAGATTACTGAAACCACAAAAAGCAAAATCATCAAAAGCAAAAACCTAATTCACTTAATGGGACACTACTATATATAATAAAATTAGTTAAAATAACAAGCACAGGTAATATAAAATAGCATTAAATAGGTTTGGATAAAAACACAGCTCATGGGCTGAGGTTGTGGCTCAGTGGTAGAGCACTCACCTAGCATGTATGAGGCACTGGGTTTGATCCTCAGCACCACATAAAAATAAATAAATAAAAATAAAGGTATTGTGTCTATCTACAACTAAAAATGTATTTTTAAAAAAACACAACTTATCTTGTTAAGCAAATAATGCATCTAGTGAGCAAAAATTCAGAGTCATGCCTAAGAAGACTGTTATCTGCCAAAGTCAAAGTTCAGCATGCTGTGGTTACTAGTTTGCTTTTACAAAAAGCATTGGTTAGTGAACTTATAGTATGGTAGCAAACGATATACTAATACTTTCCTAAAGTCTGTTTTAAAGTATACCATTTAATTAGTTAATTTTGAAATGTGTTGTATAAAGATTAAACTGCTTCCATTAATGCACTGGATTAGTTTATCTATCCTAACCAAATAAACAAGTTATATAATCTTTACTCAATATGTCATTTTTAAGGAAGCACATGAAATTCACTTAGCTGAAGAATTGGGGGCTTCTCAAGTACGTGAAGCTCATTTAGAAGCAAGAATGCAAGCAGAAATCAAGAAATTGTCAACAGAAGTAGAATCCCTCAAAGAAGCTTATCATCTGGAGGTAAAGAAAATTTTTAATTTGCTTTGGTAACTCCTACTAAAGTGGGTTGACCTATCTGTACAAAAGTATGAGTTTAGGGCTGGGATTGTGGTAGAGCACTTGCCTAGCTTGTGTGAGGCACTGGATTCGATTCTCAGCACCACATAAAAATAAATAAATAAAAATAAAGGTATTGTGTCCAGCTACAACTAAAAGAAAAGTATGAGTCCATCTAGCTCTTAAGTGTTCAATATAGAATAATATATTGTAAGTTTTTTTGTTTGTTTGTTTTTTTTTTTTGGACTAGGGGCTCTTAACTACTCCAGCTCTTTTTAATTTTTATTTTGAGACAGGGTCTCACTAAGTTGTTAGGGCCTCGCTAAATTGCTGAGGCTGGCTTTGGACTTGCAATCTTCCTGCCTTAGCCTCCCCAACTGCTGGGATTAAAGTTGTGTGCCTCTGTGCCTAGCTATAGTCTTTATTTCTGATAGTTAACCACACAATTTTATCTTCATATACAGTGAACTAATATACTGTAAGATTAAGAGCTTGAGTTCCTGAGCCAGGCAGCCTGTGTTCTGTCTTTGCTCATCACTAAGCACCTGTATGACCTTGGACAAATTACTTAACCTTTCTGACTAAAGGGGATATAATGGTATCTATCTCATAGAACTTTAGTGAGGATTAAATGACTCAACATAGTAAAGCTCTTCCAGAGCCTGGCTCATCATTATCATGAATTATAAAATAGTACTTGCAGAAAACTAATTAGAAATATTTAATAACTGATATAAATAGTTTCATGTGATGTCAGTCTGTACTGCTTTGTAATTTCCAACATTTGTTCTGAGAGGCAATACTAGGACCTTTATAATCTATCAGTATATCATGGGCCTTATACAAAAGGCAGTATTATTGATTAGAATAGTATTTTTCATCTTTTAAAAACTGTATTTGAAAATATTCCCCAAAATCTTTGTATATTATCTAAAAAATTTCTTATTGAACTTGGTCCTAATAAAGCATTTTTTCAATAAAATAAGGGTTGAAGATATGTTTGTATTAGGGCCTCACACATGTTAGGCAGGCTGTATACCACTAAGCAATAGCCCCAGTCCAACAAAGATTTATTTTTAGGCAATTTTTTTTTTTTTTTTTTTTTTGTGGTGCTGGGGATTTGAACCCAGGGCCTTGTGCTTGTGAGGCAAGCACTCTACCAACTGAGCTATATCCCCCGCCCAAGATTTATTTTTAAAATGTGTGTTATTTGAATATAAAACTGAGAGGATGCAGTATTAAGGTAATAATTATAAAAAAGATCTTAATTTTTAACAGTATTCTTTTTTTAAAATGCAGGCATCAGAATTGTCAAAAAAGTCACTTAATAATTGCAAAACTCCTGATTTTTTGAGATGAAAATGAGGTTGTTTTAACCTTTCATTGTGGAGAATTTTAGAGATATTCAAAAATAGGATAGTATAAATAGTGTAAATCCCCCTATGTTTATTATTCAACTTCAACAGTTATCAACTTGTGACCAATTTTCTTTAATCCATCATATGCTGCCTACTTGCTATGATCTAAAAGGGAGTACTTTGGGGAATGAAAAGGAATACTGTTAATAATTACACTAAGACACCAGGCATAAAACCAAATGCTTCTAAGCATACAAGGAAGTGTGGTCAACATATCTTTAATGTCACTCATTTCCCTTCCTTCCTTCCTCCCATTATTCAAAGATTCAATGAAAATTCCAGATATAATTTCATCTGGAAACCTTAAATAATTATCTGTAAGAGATAAGGTCTGTTTTGTAAAACCCTAATCTACAATAGTATTTGCATGCCTAAAAATCAAGAGTAATTCCTTAATATCATCAACTCTGTGGTCATTGTTCAAATATCCCCAGTTATCTCAAAAATGTTCTTGTAGCCATCTTACTCCAGTCAGAATGGCAATGATCAAGAATACAAACAACAATAAATGCTGGCAAAGTTGTGGGGAGAAAGAACAATTGTACATCGTTGGTGGGACTGCACACTAGTTCAACCACTCTGGAAAGCAGTTTGGAGATTCCTCAAAAAACTAGGGGTGGAATCACCATATGACCTCGCTATCCCACTCCCGGGTATTCTCCCAAAAGATCTGAAATCAGCATACTTCAATGACACATTCACATCAGTTTATAGTTAGCATAATTCACAATAACTAAATTATGAAATCAACCCAGATTCCATTAGTAGATGAATGGATTAAGAAATTGTGATACACACACACACTCACACACACACTGTGGAGTTCTACTCAGCCATTAAAAAGAATAAAATCATGGTATTTGCCGGTAACTGGATGAAAATGGAGAATACCATGCTAAGTGAAATTAACCAAACTCAGAAACAAAAAAGTTTAATGTTTTCTCCCATATGCAGAAGCTAGAGTGAAATAAAGGAAAGGGGGAGGGAAGGATACGATTACATAAAGAGCCAATCAAATGCAAATTAATAAATGAATGAAAGGAAGTCTAGAAGAAAGAGAAAAGAGAGCAGGGAGGACAGGAAAGAAAAGGGGTGATCAAGAATGGAAATCAATTTACATGTATGTCTGAGTTTGTTGGGATGAACCCAACTACTATGTAAAACCATAAAGATCTAATAAAAAACGGACACTTGATAATAAAACATGCAAAGATCAAAATATAAATAAGTATGGTTTGTATAACTACACAATTAATTATAATAAAGACCTTTTTAACACTAGAGAAAATTACCAATAAATTTTCAAATTTAGAGTTACCTAAAAAAAAAGGCTTTATAGTTTATTTGTTCAGATCATAATCCAGAGTTCATTGCATATGATTAACTGTTAAGTAAATGGAAGACTATGTGTTCCTTCTCTCCCTTTTTTCCACTAGTATTTTATTTGTTGAGAAATCAAATGTTTGTATCTTTAAACAGAATTTATTTTAAGAAAATGTAAGTGGTAGTAGCAAAGTATTAGACTTGTTGAAACCAAATCCACTCTGTATTTTCATTCTCTTTATTTTTATAATTTTGGGGCTATGTAGATGATTTCTCATCAGGAGAACCATACAAAGTGGAAGATATCTGCTGACTCTCAAAAGACTTCTGTTCAGCAGCTAAATGAACAATTAGAGAAGGCAAAACTGGAATTAGAAGAAGCTCAGGACACTGTGAGCAATTTACATCAACAAGTTCAAGATAGAAATGAAGTAATTGAAGCTGCAAATGAAGCATTACTTATTAAAGTAAGTAAACATCTAAGTAATGAAATAGTAAATTTATAACCTGTTTTTCCTGTTCTTATAGTTTGTAAAGGACTTTATGGCCAATTATTGATTGACCTGTTTGAATAAAAAGCATGTATTTAGAAGATGAATTGGGGAAATTACTAATATGATTTATGTCATGTTACCACAAAAGAAATAATTTGTATAATCAAATATAAACCCATCTAACAAATAACAATTATGTTTGAGGGTTTGCCACTAAGAAAGTAGAAGCAGTTTTCAAAACCAGTAAAATGTCTTTAAAATTCAAAAAGTAGAAGTCCAAAATTATACTTAGAACTTTTTTTTAGTGGATTTAAATATTTAAATATAAACATCATTTTTAAAGTAGCCAGTTACTATTTATTTACTTTGTTGATCTTGAAAGTTTTCTCTGGAATTTGATTTTTTTTTCTCTTCTTTCCTTTTTTTTTTTTTTTTTTTTGTACTGGAGATTGAACCCAGAGGTACTTTACCACTGCACTACATCACCAGCCCTTTGTTTTTATTTTTTATTTTGAGACAGGATCTCACTAAGTTACCGAGGGCCTCACCAAGTTGCTGAGGTTGAACCTAAACTTGTGATCCTTCTGTCTCAGCCTCCTGAATTGCTGGGATACAGGCATGTGCCACCACGCCTTGCTGGAATTTCAAATTTATATCAATAAAATGCAAAGAGATTTAAAAAGTTCCCAGGCTCAGTGGTGCATGCTTTGTAATCCCAGCGACTTGGGAGACTGAGGCAGGAGGATCTCGAGTTCAAAGTCATCCTCAGCAAAAGCAAGGTGCTAAGCAACTCAGTGAGACCCTGTCTCTAAATAAAATACAAAAATAGGACTGGGGATGTAGCTCAGTTGTTGAATTTAATCCCTGGTACCCCTCCACACAAAAGTTAACACTGGTTCAAAATTGAGTAAGGTATTAATGAAGTCCTTAAAAAAAAAAAAAAAAAAAAGAACAAATAACAAATGATTTTATAGCAAAATGGAAGTTATAGAAAAGGAAAAAACTAAACCAAATAATACCTTAGAAACCTTTCTAATTCTATACTAACCTGAGCACTTAAATTGATTTTGTCATATAGTTGATATTTATAGTACTAGATGAAAACTGTGTAGACATAATTTAAAATTATGTTTAGGGGTTTGGGATAGAACCAAGTAGCAGAGTATGGGCTTAGCATGTGTAAGGCCCTAGTTCAGTCCCCAGCACCAAAACAAAACCAAACAAAAATATGTTTAGGCTGAACATTCTATTAATACTTTTTTATTAAAGCACTAACACTCCTAGTGTTCTGGAGATGCATAACATACAAATTAGAACACTTCATTGTGAAAAATCAATCTTTAAAAATTCAAAGATTCTTTATTGTAGTCTCTTAATATAGTAATTACCTCTGCTTACTTGTTAAATATTACCAATGATATGAATTCAATTAAACTACAGATATTAATCATTCACAAGATTTTTAAATTCATCTGCTTAGGAAATTGCAAAAATATTGACTGTGTTCAGTAGCTTTGTGTGTGTTTTATGAGATACTGGGGATCGAACCCAGGGCATTTCACATGTGCTCTGCCACTGAGCTATATCCCTATCCCTTTTTTTTTTTTGAGATAGAGTCTTGCTAAGTTACTCAGGGCCTGGAACTTGTGATCCTCCTGACTCAACCTCACAAATTGCTGGGATTATAAGGATGTGCCACCATGCTGGACCAGTAGTAGCCATTTTTAAATGGACCATAGATATAGAGAGCTCATAGAACATGTACTGTGATTAGCCAGTAAATCAGTCAGAAAATAGAATCCCTTATTGTTTGATACAGCTCTCAAAGTCAACCTCAATGGACTTTAAAGTCTAAACTGAAGAGGAGTTAGGAAGATAAAAGAGAAAGAAAAAAGTCTGATAGAAGTATTGAAACAGGCATAACTGTAACAACTAAAAGTAGCTGTAAGTAATAGGAAACAGTTCCATTGACAACATATATGCTAGTATTTGAGAGCAATTGGAGCAAGGGCAAAGCTAAAACAGTGATGGCACACTGTTACAATTGTAATTGTAATAATTGTTACACATTATTACAATAATGTTCCCGAAGTGACCTTCTTTGAGTCTTAAGAAAAAGGTTAACCAGATGTGGTGGCACACAGCTGTAATCCTGGCAATTTGGAAGGCTGAGGCAGTAGGATTACAGGTTCAAGGCCAGCCTTGGCAACTTAGTGAAACCCTGTCTCAAAATAAAAATAAATAAATAAATAAAAAGTGCTGGGGATGTAACTCAGTGGTAGAACACCCTGGTAGTTGGAAAGAGAGAAAAGAAAAAGGAAAGGTGAATTATTTTTAGCATATTTAGTATATATACTATCTTTTATTAAAAAGTTATGTTATCCTATGTATCCAAGAAATGTTTCTCAATTATAGCAAGACAATACATATCAGGAAAATATCCCCTAACTCCAGCTGTATACAATCATATGTCAACTCTATGACTACTTTATTAATTGTAGCCAAAAATGTGAACTTAAGGTTTACTACAAAAAAATTCTTGAAAGCAGGGCACTGTGACACATGCCTATAATCCCTTGGAGGCAGGAGGACTTTGAGTTCAAAGCTAAACTGGTCTAGACAGCAAGACCCTGCCACCAAAACAAAAACTTGTCACTCTTTCTAGTCACTTATAAATGGAGTTTACCCAAATAAAATAGTACAAAGTTCTCAAAAACTGGAATGTGCAGGTTAAAGTTTCATTTTATTATGTACACTGTGGTTATGGCAGTTTCAGTTATAGACACAGTATTTTTAGACACCAAACTTAAAAATGGAAACTATCAGATTAAAAGTGACTAATTTAGAAATATATATCTTAAATATACTGTAAGAAAAGGAAATTCATTTAAACAGGAAGCTACTGTTATTTTTTCATTTTGAGGCGGTACTGGGGATTGAACTCAGGGATACTCAACCACTGAACCACATCCCCAGCCCTAATTTTTATATTTTATTTAACTTTTAAAGTTAGAATATTGTATAACCATAGAAATGAAAAGTTGTACCCCAACACATACAATGAATCAAAATGCAGTCTGTAAAAATAAAACAAATAAATAAAGTTAGAATATCCCTTTTTTTTTTTTTTTTAAGGCTTTTTGATTTTTCAGTGTATGTCTCATTCTCAGTGTCCCAGTACAACAGAGTACCCAATGAAAGACATGGGAAATAACACAGATATAATGTTTATTTAATAAAGATTGATTTATTAAAGATTATGAACCTCTATTTTTTTCTCACAATAATTCTAATTTAAGAAAGCAGAATAGCTGATATCTATTTATTCCCTTTTAGAAATTCTAAAGGGAGTCTTTATATGTATCATGTTTCTCTATATATTTGCAGAGACATTTTTAGGCGTGAGCTTTTTATTCTTGAATAGAAATCACAATTGTCATTAACACCAAAAAAAATCTATAAAGAAAACCTAGTTTTCATGGAATTCCATTGACTACTTTAGACATAGTTCAAATGAATATATGTAATTATCTCAAAATGAAGCTATCTTAAATAGTAGAGGGTTTAAACAACACTTGGAAAATTTTCAAGAGTTGCTATAAAGATACTTCCTATCCTGAGATGAAGGTTGACGTAGATGACCTCTAAGAGTCTGATTTTCTAGGTAGTTCATTCATTTAACAAAAATATACTGAGCACCTTCTATGTACTGTGTATCATTTTTCTGCAGGAATCAGAATTAACCAGATTACAAGCCAGAGTTTCTGGACATGAAAAAGCAGAAGACATCAAGTTTCTACCAGCTTCCTTTAAACCTCTCCCAGAAATTATGCCTGATGGTCAGGATCCGAAGTTTAGTGCTAAACATTCTCGCACATCTCTTTTCAAGTGCAGGAAACTGCGTCGCTCTATTAGTGCCAGTGATCTTAGTTTCAAAACTCACGGTAATGAAGATCTTTCTGAAGAATTACTACAGGACTTAAAGAAAATGCAATTAGAACAGCCTTCAACATTAGAAGATAGCCATAAGGAACTGACTTATACGCAGTCAGACTCATTTAAACCTCACACATATAATGTAGATGATGATAGTTCTGAGAGTAATGACTTCAGTACTCTTAGTGGAATGCTAAGATACATAAACAAAGAAGTGAGACTATTAAAAAAATCTTCTATGCAAACTGGTGCTGGTTTAACTCAGGTATGTGTTTCATACATTATAAGTTGTAATAATTTGTCTCTGATAAATATTATTTTATTATTTGGAAGAAAATTCATATATAGATTGAGTATCCTTATCCAAAATGTTTGAGTCCAGAAGTGCTTTTGACTTCTTTAGGTTTTGGAATATTTACACATACATAATGGACACCTTGAGGATGAAACTCGTCTAAATGCTAAATTTACTTATGCTTCATATATCCTGATCCTAAAAGCAATTTTATAAAATAGTAATTTGTGCATAAAACAAACCTTCATGGTGTGGAATTTTCCACCTGAGATGTCATGTTGGTACTCAAAAATTGTCATTATTTGGAGCATTTCATATTTCAGATTTTCAGATGAGAATACTCAACCTGTACATATGTGTGTATGTATATGGAGTTTTATTTTATATTCCTTCAGCCAATATTTAAATGAAGCATACCATGTCTTGAAAATCTTGTATCTGTTTGTCTTAGTCAATAATAGTCATATAACATAAGTGCTAGAAAGGAATAAAGAAAAGATAACTTTTGGGATAGACAAAAGGAAAGGAATCGAAAAAATTCAGAAGACTTAAAAAATTCACAAAAACGCAACTTAAAAGTGTCTAGGAAAAAAAAATTTTTAAAAGGAAGGTATTAAATTTTATACATAGAGTATAAAATATATACATAATCCCAGCAACTCAGGAGTCTGAGGCAGGAGAATTATGAATTCAAAGCCCGCCTCAGCAAGAGATGCACTAAGCAACTCAGTGAAACCCTTTCTCTAAATAAAATTTTTAAAAGGGCTGGGGAGGGCTGGGGAGGTAGCTCAGTTGGTAGAGTGCTTGCCTCATAAGCACAAGACCCTGGGTTCAACCCCAGCACCGCAAAAAAAAAAAAAAAAAAAAAAAAAAGGGCTGGGGATGTGACTCAGTGTCCAAGTGCCCCTGAGTTCAATCCCCAGTAACCACCCCTGCAAACATATATATATATTTATTTACTTATATGTATGTTTTCCTATATGCCAGCATATTTATATATGCTTCTTTGGGTGGTGATATGAGATAATAGGGGGAAAGAAAGGCAGAGAGAGAGCAGAAAGCAGAATGAAAAACAAGAAGGAATATTTAATTGAAAAGAAATCAGAGAAAGTAGGTTCTGAAGGTGAACATATTCCATAATTGTGGCATAATTTACTGTTCACTTGGGCTCTGTGAATCAGAGAAGGTAATTATTGGATATCACTGACCTTCAAAAAGTTGTATAGTGATTAGTCATTATTAAAAAGTAAAAATAAAGTCAATTCTCCTCATTTTACTTTTTGACCCTAAAGTATTTCTTTATGTTCATCTTTTTTTCTTCTTAAAGAGAGAAATGTGGGCTGGGGAGATAACTCAGCTGGTAGAGGCAAGCACAAGGCCCTTAGTTCAATCCCCAGTACTGCAAAAAAAAAAAACAAAAAAAAAGAGAGAGAAATGTAAACTCTTCCTTTTTGGGGAAAATTCCACAAATATTTTTTTTTTCTCTCTCTTTTTTTTTTTTTTTTGTAGTGTTGGGTATTGAACTTAGGGCTTGCACACTAGACAAGTGCTCTACCAGAGTTACATCCCCAGCAAGCATGTACTTTCAAACCTCTAATATTCTTGCCTATTTTGCTGCTGTTTCCTCATTTAACCCACATCTTTAGATTTTTTTATATCTTTCTTTCATTTCCAGACATCTTAAATTCATACCTTCTCTATTTATACTGATTGTTGCTACCTCCTTATGATCTTTCCCACTCTGTAATTTCACTGTATTTGACTTTTGAATGTTAAATTTACTGAACTGTATTCTTCGGTGTTACAAAAAAAAAACCTCAAAAACAAATTTAGTAGTCTCTTTTCTCTTCATCTTTTATAAATTTAATGATATCCATCCCACCTCCTGAAATTCTCTCCTTTTGATTTTTATGATTTTTTTCATTTTTCTGACCCTCTTGTATTTCTAATTAGTTTCTTACTTTAAAAGCTGTTCCTCATATTCCTCATGTTCCATTCTATAGCAGTTAATCTGTAGTCTGCATATGTAAATACTCTCAGATGCTGTCAGCTTTTTTCAGATTCTCTTTTGATTAATTTTCAAACACATTGATAGCTTTTTGTTGACCTAAAAAGTTAGACAAAGATTTTTAAGAATAAATCTAAGAAAGAGACTTTTGTGGCCTCTTTTCATGTCTTCATATTCTTCCTTACATTTAAAAGCGTATAATTTTCTATTCATAGGGAGAAAACTATATAAAAAAATAAGAATCTTAATGGTAAAACAAAATTTATAAATTTTGAAATTTCAAGTATAACAAACAGTGCAGGTGGCATAATAAGTAAGGCAATACTCACTAATATTTTTTAGAATTAATTTCAAAATGTGATTTGCAATCATGAAAATACCTGTAATTTTTTTTTTTAGTCTCCTTGGGTTACCCTGCTGAATAGAACTATTGAATGTTTTTATTCCCTGCATGCCTTCAAGAGTTTTTAATCAGCTTTAATTTTGTCTTCTGTTGATACAGAGATAGGAATTGTGAAATATAAAATTAATTCCCTTTAGAAAAATTTGTTCATCAAAGCATAGCAATTTACAATAACTTTTACCAAATTTATTGGCCTTTTTTCCATTTCGTTTATATTATTCTGTGTAGATTGGTAATTGCACTAATTATTTTTATAAGGCATTTTGTATATTACATTTGTTTTGATAGTAGAGTTTTCATTCAGTTGAACTTATGAAGTGAAAAATACAAATGCAAACAAGTCAGTACCACCATTGTCCCTGCCCATTTTCTTAAAGGCTTATGTCTGATAGCTACTCTATCAGTTATACAATGAAAAATGTTGAGCTATGTATAAAAATCCCTTTACCTACTGAACTGCCTAAGATTTGATATCTGCTGTAATAGCTTACAACCTGTCAATAAAGCTAGGATAAGTAAAAGAGAAATTTTTAAAATATAGCTCTATCTCAGTGAAATTTTCCCTGCAAAAGTCTGATAAAATCTAGCATTTAAAACTGTGGTTGTGTTTACTAGATATCATTTATTTAGATATTTAATTTATTCAAAAAACATTTATTTTTTTCTTTTTTTTTCAATTGTCTGAATATTTTTTATACCAAGGATTGAACCCAGCCCTTTTAAAATTTTTTATTATTGTTATTTTTTATTTTGAAATAGGGTCTTGATAAGTTGCTGAGGGCCTTGCTAATTGCCAAGGCTGGCTTTGAACTTGCAGTCCTCCTGCCTCAGCCTCTTGAGCTGCTGGGATTACAGGTGTGAGCCACCTCACCCAGCAGTTGTCTAAACTTTCTATAACCTTGCTCTGAATGGAGCAGGCAAGGCCTCAAACCACTTCAGAACTGTTCTGTTAAGCACTGGAGGAGCAGGGGTCACTTTAGACCCAAGTATGTGAAGACTTGCTATCAATAAATATTTATTGAGTATCTACTATATACCAGGCACTGGGAATATAGAAACAAACAAAAGTGACCAAGTCCTTTCCACATGGCACTTACATTTTAGTGGGGGAGACAGTAAATAAGTAAGTAAATATATGTTGTAATGCCAGGTTTAAAAAAAATTGTTAGGAAGAAAGCCGGTAAGAAATAGAAAGGGAGCCAGGGACAGTAGCACATGCCTATAATCTCAGCAGTTCAGGAGACTGGGACAGGAGGATTGCAGGTTCAAAGCCAGCGTCAACAACTTATTGAGGCCCTCAGCAACTTATCAAGATCCTGTATCAAGATAAATTAAGTGAGTGGGGATGTGACTCAGTGGTTAAATGTCTTTGGGTTCTGGATTTAATCCCTGGTACCAAAAAAAAAAAAAACAAAAAAAAAAAAAACAAAAAAAACAACTTTAGATTTAGCTGAGTGTGATGACACATGCCTGTAAGCGTGGCTGCTCGGAAGGCTGAGGCTGCAGGATTACAAATTCAAGGCCAGCCTGGGTAATTTAGTAAGACTCTGTCTCAAATTTTAGAAGGGGGGCATATAGCTCACTGGTTGGAGCCTTGCCTAACATACGAGGGGTCCTATATCCAGTCCTCAGTACCATAAAAAACAGTGACCAAAAAAAATACAATTAGAGAAGTAGAGGGACTGGTCTTAGGTAAAAGGAGGAAGTTTTTATTGACTGTAGTAGGAAGAAGGGCAATATATGTGTGTATAGAAACACATGGAGTAGAAGGTTTGGTGGTGGGAGAAGAATTTATTGATTGCCTCCTTAGAATGAACAGGGCTATTAGCTAAGTTAGGATAAGGCACTGGAGATTAAAAGCAAGGAAGGTTTATGAAATAGTTAACTTGGAGAGTGGGAAAATATCAGTAGACTAGGAAAGTTTAGAATTACTAGCCAGATAATTTTGTCATGTGGGATCAGCCCTGTAAAATATAGGACCAGATCTGGCATTGTCTGTCCCTATTATATGCCAGAAGCAGGATTTCCCTTTCTCTTCATTACAGGGACAACCAAAGAGTACCCTCATAAATTTCTAGAATATTCCCTATAAGGCAGTGCTATTCCTTTCAAGAACCTCTCCTCTATTCCAGTGACCCTTAGAATCAGGTGTAAGTCTATTTTTGGTAAAAACAGCCTAATTTATGAGGGATAATTTTAATAAGTGTAGTGACAGATTGTGATCATAACAATACATAGCATTTACTATATGTTGGTCACTATTCTAAATACTTAACATAAATGAACTCTTAATCTTTAGAATAGCCCAGTACTAGTACCTGCAATAGTTATTTAGTACAAAGTAATAGTACCTAGTAGGGTTGGAGAGTAGAGAGCACTTGCCTGGCACATGCAGAGCACTGAGTTCCATTTCTAGCAACACACACACACATGCAGAGTACCTAGAAGTTCTTCAATTGTAATGAATACTGACATTGTCCCCATTATACACATGAGTAAACTGAGTTTCTACTCTGTATTATACTGTTTACATTGATTGCATTTATGTTCTCTTCAGTAATCACTGATTACATAGTTTGGTCTTGCAACTGCTTAGTCAATTAAGAATTAGGAGAGTAGAACTTAAAAGTTACTACATAATTGATAGAATGATTATTCTGTAGGTTATTGTAATATACAGATGCATTTAAATATCTTGTCATTTTATGTATTATCAAGGAATTTTACCTATTCCATTATCATGGAAGCTCAGTGCCAAACTAAAATGTTCAAAATACTGTACCAAATTCTTAAAAGAATTAGATTCATAAAATCAGAAGTTAAATTCTGTACTCAATAGTTTTGTTTATTTTGAATGATGTTTTACTGAATTTTAAATGCGTTAACCACAGTCAATACTCATAACTTTAAGCTCACATGGAATACTTACAACTCATGAGCTTCAATCACATTCCCTAGATCAGCTCAATGTTGACTGTGATAGAAGGGACTGGCTCTTTGGGTTGCTCAAAGCACCTTTCATTGTTCCATTTTTGTCATCTCTAGGGCCTATGCTTGACAAATGCTCATCTTGACTTTTCAGTTTTCAAATGACTTCTCCTGGCATATTATACCTTAAGTCTTTTTTTTTTTTTTTTTTTCTTCTGGTACCAAGGATTGAACCCAGGGGCACTTAATCACTGAGACAATTCCCCAGCCCAAATACCTTAGTCTTAATGGGCAAGAGTAATTGAAGACATCTTCTCACTGCTTTTTCTGATGGGATGGTCTCTATTTCTTTCTTCTCTACTTTCACTTTGTCTTTTTTTTTTTTAATGGAAGGTGAGAAAATTCAGAGATAAAACTGCTAAACTGCTATTGTTAAATGAAACTTTGAATTGCTCTACTTTTACTGTTAAACTACCTTCATGGTCATTTACATATATGTTACCTTAGTAAACATATACTACTTGAAATTTTTTTTTAAAATAAGAGATTTTTTAAAAAATTGGAGTGTAGAGCCTTGATCTGCAGACTAGTTTTGATCCTCAACTTATTTTTCCCACCATTAAGTATGACATTACATGATCTCTAATTTACAAGCAAAATTTTAAAACTCTTAAGCTAAGCATGGTGGTGCATGCCTGTAATCCCAGCAGTTTGGGAGGCTGAGGCAGGAGAATTCCAAGTTCAAAGCCAGCCTCATCAATTTGGCAAGACCCTAAGCAACTTAGCAAGACCCTGTTTCTAAATAAAATATAAAGAAGGACTGGGGAATGTGGCTCAGTGGCTAAGCACCGCTAAGGTCAATCCCAGTACCAAAAAACAAAACAAAACAAAAAAAAACCTTTTAAGCCAGATAAACTCTTTAAATGAAATGTGAAGAAACTGAATATGCCAGGCAGATAACAAAAGTAGTTAGTTAATTAGGGATAAATTGTGCCTTATCTTATTCATCTCTTTTCATGACTGCTTATACAAAGGCTCTAGAATAGCCCTGAATTAATCATTAAGAAAAATAAGCAATGATTTCAGGCACCATGGAAAGGGGAGTCCCACAGAATTTTTTGTCATAATTATGATGCTCTTAACTCCTTCATTGCCACGCTTGACTTTTTAAATGATTGTATTTATCTGCTGTGTTCAAATCTGCACTGTTAAAAAATCATTCAGTGACACACCTGTAATCCCATTGGCTCTGCAGGCTGAAGCAGGAGGATCTCGAGTTCAAAGCCAGTTTCAGCAAAAGCATGGTGCTAAGCAACTCAGTGAGACACTGTCTATAAATAAAATACAAAATAGGGTTAGGGATGTGACTCAGTGACCGAGTGCTCCTGAGTTCAATCCCCCGTACCAAAATAAGTAAATAAATAAATAAATAAGTTTGCTTTGAAGTTGTCATGAAATGTTACATTGTTTCCCACACATGGTATAAGTTTCCTTTCTGTCAAAAATCAAATCAGCTTAGTCTAAATAGCATTTAATTCATCATCTGATTGGTGTAAAGAAACCTTAAGCAATGAAAAGGCTGGGATTATTATTGTTGGCCTTTATATAATCAACTGTTCAGAATGCAGACATGCTCCAAAGTACTAGTTGTGGTGGTGTGTGCCTGTGATCCCAGTGGCTTGGGAGGCTGAGGCAGGAGGATGGAGAGTTCAAAGCCAGCTTCAGCAACTCAGCAAGACTCTGTCTCTAAATAAAATATTAAAAAGTGTCGGAGATGTGGCTCAGTGGTTAAGTGCCCTTGGGTTCAATCCCCGGTACCAAAAAAAAAAAAAAAAAATCTGCTGGTACAATGGAAACAATATGGAAATTGGTACATGAGAAGGGCTTAGTTAATGTTAGTTCCCTTTCTTTTATTGTATCCCTAATGCAGATTTTCCAGTGGTTAGTAGTAGTTCCTATATCCTATCTTGGCAATTCTTTTTTTTTTTTTTTTTTAATAATTATAGCATTTATTTAATAATTAAAATAAGCAGTAAATATGTAAATAATTTATTTATTAAATATATAAAATAATTTAAGTAACAAATATTAATAATTAATATTTATTATAACCTAAGAATTAAAAAAAATAACAAAGACTCAATATAATTAAAATAAAAGAAAAGATTTATAAAATGAAACCAAATTACTGGCTTGGAGAAAAGAAGGCTGGAACATAAATTCAAGAACTAGGAAAATTAAAATAAAAATGTGCCCATAATGAAACATGTAAACTGCTACCTAATTGCAACAAGATAAAAAGGGGGGGCAGTAAAAACATACAAAATTTGAAATTAGAATTGAAAAGTATCATAATAGAAAAAAATTAAACAAGTTTTGAGATAATACTTATTTCTATATAAATAAATTTGAAAGAAATTGGATTACTTTTCAGGAGAATGTAAATGTTCAAAATTGATTGTGTTAAAGACAGAAAACCTAAAATAATGGGATAGAACAAACAATCTTTTATTCTATTTATTGTGGAAAAAGTGAAAATTTCCCGAAAGAGATGTCTACCTATTTAGGCCTCAGCTTACACAGTTAAAGAGCATGCTGTGTATATTTTATTTCAGATATATTTAACCATTTTCCTATTGCTGGGCATTTACAACACTAAAAGTCTTTTTAAAATTTTTCAAACAAAAATTGAACCCTCTCAAATTTGAAGGAAAAGAGACTTATACAACTCCTCAAATTGTCCTACAGAACTACAGAAGGAACATTATTAATGTTGGCCAGTATGATATGGGTCTCAAATCCAGTGAAACACAAAAAGAATAATAGAGACGAACTTCACTTATGAAGATCAAAACAAAATCCTGATAAAATAATAGCAGATGGAAACAGTAGCTTATTAAAAGAGAGATGGGACCATAACCAAGTGGGGTACATTCCATGAGTTAAAGGTAGTTTAGCATTTCAATTAGGAAAGTTTTCTTGTACTTTATTATCATTCTTTTTTTTTTTTTTTTAAGCAACAGAAGTTTATTTTCATACACTTCTGGAGGCTGGAAGTTCAAGATCAAGGTGGCAGCAGGGTTGGTTTCTGATGAGGCTTCTATTTTTCTTGTTATTTTTTATTTTCATTTTAATTTATTTTTATTATAAACAAATGGGATACATGTTGTTTCTGTTTGTACATAGAGTAACAGCATACCATTTATGTAATCATACATTTACATAGGTTAATAATGTTTGATTCATTCTGTTATTTTTTACTTCTCCTCCACCCCTCCCACTCCTCTTCTCCCTCTATACAGTCCCTCCTTCCTCTATTCTTGCTCCCCTCCCACCCCCATTATGTGTCATCATCTGCTTATCAGCGAGATCATTTGTCCTTTGTTTTTTTCAGATTGGCTTATCTCAGCATGATATTCTCCAATTTCATCCATTTGCCTGCAAATGCCATAATTTTATTATTCTTTATAGCTGAGTAATATTCCATTGTATATATATACCACAGTTTCTTTATCCATTCATCAATTGAAGGACATCTAGGTTGGTTTCCACAATCTGGCTATTGTGAATTGAGCAGCTGTGAACATTGATGTGGCTGTATCTCTGTAGTATATTGATTTTAAGTCCTTTGGGTACAGGCCAAGGAGTGGAATAGCTGGGTCAAATGGTGGGTCCATTCCAAGTTTTCTAAGGAATCTCCACGCTGTTTTCCAGAGTGGCTGCACTAATTTGCAGCCCCACCAGCAATGTGTGAGTGTACCTTTTTCCCCACATCCTCTCCAACACCTATGGTTGCTTGTATTCTTGATAATGGCCATTCTAATTGGGGTGAGATGGAATCTTAGTGTAGTTTTGATTTGCATTTCTCTAATTACTAAAGATGTTGAACGTTTTTTCATATGTTTGTTGATTGCTTGTAGATCTTCTGTGAAGCGTCTGTTCATATCCTTAGTCCATTTGTTGGTTGGGTTATTTGTATTCTTGGTGTAGAGTTTTTTGAGTTCTTTATATATTCTGGAAATTAGTGCTCTATCTGAAGTATCAGTGGCAAAGATTTTCTCCCACTCTGTAGGCTCTCTCTTCTCATTGCTGATAGTTTCCTTTGCTGAGAGAAAGCTATTTAGTTTGAATCTATCCCAGTTATTGATTCTTGCTTTTATTTCTTGTGCTATGGGAGTCCTGCTAAGGAAGTCTGATCCTAAGCCAACAAGTTGATTTGGACCTCCCTTTTCTTCTATAAGATGCAGGATCTCTGGTCTGATTCCGAGGTCCTTGATCCATTGTGAGTTGATTTTTGTGCAGGGTGAGAGATAGGGGTTTAGTTTCATTCTGTTGCATGTGGATTTCCAGTTTTCCCAGCACCATTTGTTGAAGAGGCTATCTTTTCTCCATTGCATGTTTTTGGCACCTTTGTCTAGTATGAGAAAATTGTATTTATTTGGGTTTGTGTCCATGTCCTCTGTTCTGTAACATTGATCTACCTGTCTATTTTGGTGCCAATACCGTGCCGTTTTTGTTACTATTGCTTTGTAGTATAGTTGAAGTTCTGGTATTGCGATACCCCCTGCTTCGCTCTTCCTGCTAAGGATTGCTTTAGCTATTCTGGGTTTCTTATTCTTCCAGATGAATTTCATGATTGCTTGCTCTATTTCTGTAAGGTACATCATTGGGATTTTAATTGCAATTGCATTGAATCCGTATAGCACTTTTGTAGTATGGCCATTTTGACAATATTAATTCTGCCTACCCAAGAACATGGGAGATCTTTCCATCTTCTAAGGTCTTCCTCAATTTCTTTCTTCAATGTTTTGTAGTTTTCATTGTAGAGATCTTTTACCTCTTTGGTTAGATTGATTCCCAAGTATTTTATTTTTTTGAGGCTATTGCAAATGGAGTTGTTTTCCTCATTTCCCTTTCAGCTGTTTCGTCGCTTGCGTATAAAAATGCTTTCGATTTATGCATGTTGATTTTATAGCCTACTATTTTGCTGAATTCATTGATGAGGTCTAGAAGTTTTCTGGAGGAGTTTTCTCTCTCCTTCTCTTTGTTAGTGTGGCTAAGGGTTTGTCTATTTTGTTTACTTTTTCATAGAACCAACTTTTTGTTTTGTCAATTTTTTGAATTGTTTCTTTCACTTCAATTTCATTGATTTCAGCTCTGATTTTAATTATTTCCTGTCTTCTATTACTTTTGCTGTTATTCTGTTCTTCTTTTTCTAGGCCTTTGAGCTGTAATGTTAGGTCATTTAGTTTTTGACTTTTCATTCTTTTCTGGAATGTGCTCCATGCAATGAATTTTCCTCTTAGTACTGCTTTCATAGTGTCCCAGAGATTTTGATATGTTGTATCGTCATTCTCATTGACCTCTAAGAATTTTTTTATCTCCTCCCTGATGTTTTCTGTTTTCCATGTTTCATTCAATAGCATATTATTTAGTCTCCAGGGGTTGGAGTAATTTCCCTTTTTTATTTTGTCATTGATTTCTACTCTCAGTCCATTATGATCTGATAGAACACAAGGCAGTATCTCTATTTTTTTGCATTTCCTAAGGACTGCTTTGTGGCATAACATATGGTCTATTTTCAAGAAGGTTCCATGTGCTGCTGAGAAGAAAGTGAATCCGCTCGTTGATGGATGGAATATTCTATATATGTCTACTAAGTCTAGGTTATTGATTGTGTTATTGAGTTCTATGGTTTCTTTGGTTGGTTTTTGTTTGGAAGATCTATCTAGTGGTGACAACAGTGCATTAATGTCACCCAGAATTACTGTGTTGTGGTCTATGTGATTCCTGAAATTGAGAAGAATTTGTTTGATGTACAGGAATGCACCATTGTTTGGGGCATAAATATTTACTATCATTATGTCTTCCTGATTTATGGTTCTGTTAAACAGTATGAAATGTCCTTCTTTATCCCTTCTGACTAACTTTGGCTTGAAGTCCACTTTATCTGATATGAGGATGGAAACCCCCGCTTTTTTACTGAGTCCATATGCATGGTAGGTTTTTCCCATCCTTTCACCTTTAGTCTGTGGATGTCATTTTCTATGAGATGAGTCTCTTGCAGGCAGCATATTGTTGGGTCTTTCTTTTTAATCCATTCTGCCAGTCTATGTCTTTTGATTGATGAATTTAGGCCATTAACGTTCAGGGTTATTATTGAGATATGATTTGTATTTCCAGTCATTTGGACTTATTTTTGGTTTTTAAGTTGGCTTGGTTTCTCCTTTGAGTGGTTTTTCTCTAAGGTAGTTCCTCCCTTTGCTGACCTCCATTGTTGTTTTTCATTTCCTCCTCATGGAATATTTTGTTGAGAACATTCTGTAGCGCAGGCTTTCTATTTGTAAATTCTTTTAACTTTTGTTTATCATGGAAGGATTTTATTTCATCTTCAAATCTGAAGGTAAGTTTTGCTGGGTATAGGATTCTTGGTTGGCAACCATGTTCTTTTAGAACTTGAAATATGTTGTTCCAGGCCCTTCTAGCTTTTAGAGTCTGGATTGAGAAGTCTGCTGCTATCGTATTGGTCTCCCCATATATGTAATCTGATGCTTTTCTTTCACAGCCTTCAAAATCCTATCTTTATTTTGAATGTTAGGCATTTTCATTATAATGCCTTGGTGTGGATCTGTTGTGATTTTGTGCATTTGGTGTTCTGTAAACCTCTTGTATTTGATTTTCCATTTCATTCTTCAGGTTTGGGAAATTTTCTGATATTATTTCATTGAATAGGTTGTCCATTCCTTTGGTTTGTATCTCTGTGCCTTCCTCAATCCCAATAAATCTTAAATTTGGTCTTTTCATGATGTCCCATAATTCTTGGAGATTCTGTTCATGATTTCTTACCATCTTCTCTGTTTAGGCAACTTTATTTTCATTATTAAATATTTTGTCTTCATTGTCTGAGGTTCTGTCTTCCAAGTGATCTAGTCTTTTGGTGATGCTTTCCATTGAGTTTTTTATTTGGTTTATTGTTTCCTTCATTTGAAGGATTTCCATTTGTGGTTTTTTTTTTTTTTTTTTGAGACTCTCTATCTCTTTGTTGAAATGATCTTTTGCTTCCTGCAGGTGCTCTTTCAGCTTATTGGTATTATCATTCATTGCCTGCATTTGCTCTCTTATCTCATCCTTTGCTTTGGGAATCATCTTAATCATGTATAATCTGAATTCCTCTTCTGACATTTCTTCTAACATATTGTCATTGAATTCTATTAATATAGAATCTAGATTTGTTTGGATCATTTTCTTCCCTTGTTTTTTCATGTTGTTCATGTATCTTCCCCTCTAGCAATGCAGATCTGGGGTATTGCAGATTTCCCCCTATAGGGGAGATCAATATTAGCAGTGCCCAATTCAGACAAAGAGCCCCTATGAGGACAATAACAAAATTGTCATAATAAACAGAATGAGTTCAAATATTATCTTCAGTAAAACAAACAGATTTGCAATAAGGTCTGGAGGACAAAGAGGATGCAGAGGGATGTAGAGTATGGCTGTTAATGGAATAAGAAAAGAATATACAGATAATAGAAAGGGTGAGGGCTGGGGAGATAGCTCAGTTGGTAGAGTGCTTGTCTTGTATGCCCAAGGCCCTGGGTTCGATCCCCAGCACCGCAAAAAAAAAAAAAAAAAAAAGAAAGGGTGAGAGTGTAATCAAAAGAAATTGGATGTTAGCATGCAAAAAAGGGAGAAAAAGACTCTGAGGGAAGAGGTAAACAATAGGAAAAGAGAGCAAGAAAAATAAAGAAATAAAAACTTAAACTTTTTCAGTAAGGAGAAAAAAGAAAATCTACAGTATAACAGTCATATAGTAATGAAACCTCCCAGTCTTCAGTGGCCTGATGCATGAGAGGTACCTGACAATGGGCTTCAAGTCTCCATCAGGCGTCTCAGGATGGGTTTTGTCCCACCTAAAGATGGGAGCTACAGCTTCCAGGATTATTCAAGATGGCCGCTCTGGCTTCTAAATGTGTTGGCAAATGGGGAGCTGCAGCTCAGGGTGTGGACGTGGTCAGCTGGAGGTCCTGGAGGTGGGGTGCGGTTGGTCTGGCAGGGGTCCTGGAGGTCGGGCATGTTTGGTGTGGTTGCGGGATCCTGGAGGCCAGTTGCAATCAGTTGGTCTGGGATCCTGGTGATAGGGTGCAGTCAGTTGGTCTGGGGGTCCTGGTGGCAGGGAGCATTCAGTCGATGTGAGGGACCCAGAGGCAGGGAATGATTGGTCAGGCTGAGGGCTTCTGGAGACGGGGCTTAGTCAGTCTGGCCAGGGGTCCTATGGGGCCTGGCTGTTGTCTCAAAATGGCGGCAGCCACGTGTAATCAAACCTGCATGTACTGTAACAGTGAACTTCCAGGCAACAGCAGGCAGCTGGTGCTCCAACTGGTGGTCGGCGATCAGTTTGCTGACTGTTGTCGGACGATCGGGAGGTGAACATTGTGCGTTGGGTGATGGATAGGTGTAAGGCAGGGGCTGGGCAGGTGAAAGGCAGGCAAATGGCAGATGATAGGCGCCTGACAGTGAGCAATGTGCACTCAAAAAAGGTGTCAATATGCTGGCAGACTGCAGGTGATCACAGCAGACAAATGGGGTAAACATCAGGGGATCGATAAGCAGCCAAAACTGCCTCACTGAGAAACAGATATCCTCTGCTTGAAACCTGAGTTACGGAGCGACAAGGAACAAGGAACGCAGCCTCCCTCTAGTCCGCCATCTTGGATCTCCTATCTTGGCAATTCTGTTCACAATAAAGACTATAACACAGAGTCTAACATATAGCTAAGACTCTAACAGAGATTCTAACTCTGACAGAAGCTCAGAACATAAAAAGTTACACAATATTGAACACAATTTCAGAGAGCTCAGAGACTTCATGTTAAGAACTATTCTAATAATGTTTGAGATTAGAACAGTAAATGTTTATTAGGAATTTATAAAAGTATTATTTATATTCATTTTATTCCAAAAAGGGATTGTACATAATTTACAAGATATGGTATATATGAAAAGTTAGAAATGAAAAAATCAGCTATAGGGAAAAAATGAGATGGAGCAGGAATATAGGGAAATACCTAGATACATGGTAGTATTTCAAATTCATAGCCCAGGTAAAGTCTAAGATATGACAAGAAGTTTTGACCTGTATTTTTAAAATCTCCTTTTCCTCTCTCTTCCAACTTCTCTTTGTTGCGTGTACAAACATGTCTTATGTCTTTTTCTTTTTATGCTTAAGGTTTTTTTTTCTTTTTCATGTGCCCTCGAACTATAAGAGGACACTGATGTCTACATCTGTTATTTTTATATCCCTTGTTTTCAGTTTTTAAATCAGTTTAGTTTAACCTGAGCTCCACCTACTCCTCCAGAATTACTTGCTTTCTGTATCCATGTAGTCCATTATTGACTTTTTCTGATTCATATTTTTCAGTTGACTAAATATTTCCCATTCTTACTTTAAGTTATGTTTCTGATTATGATAGTGTACTTTTAGTGCTAAATCAATATAAGAATATTTCACATATTAATCTTTTTTTTTTATTACTCTAGGGAGAAAATTTGTAATTAAAAGAAGATGTCATGATGAAAAAAATGGAATTGTTGGTACTGTGCTGTGTTTCCTTATTATATGTAGCTCATATTGCATAGAAGCTGTTATTTATTGCTTTTGAATAAATTTTATATTTTAATTTTTTAAAGAAAGCCCTTTCTTTTAAAACTTAATTACATTTTTAGATAAAATCCATTCATTTATTATTTTTGGCTTAAACTTACTACTTTCCTTGTCTTTGTTTTTTATGAAAAGATCATTGTTAAAATATGAATAAGTATTTACATTTTTAATCATACTACCATATTATTTGCTATTTTTCTAGTAATACTTAATTTTTAAAGTTAGTAATATGAATTTAGAAGTCATTCTGTGACAGGTTCATAATTATATAATAATGGGAACTTGTTGAATGTTTACTATTTATCAGGAATTAATCTAGGCGCTTTACATTTAAACTCATTTAATCCTCATTACAACCCTATGAAATAGATTATTATTTTTGTTTTATAGGTAGTATCAAGAGATGAACTTTGAGTTAGTGACTTTATTTATACATGGTTAGTTCTATGGTAAAATAAAAATAGTGCAACACAAGTAAGACATGTTTAATCCTTCATATTTAAAAGTCTCTCAAGAGTCTTGATGTCTTTATACCAGATACTGAATTTGTAAATGAATATAAATGTATCCTTAAAAAGTTGTATGGGATTAATAATTTCTAAGAATTAAACATTTGTAACCATTAGGATATTGATAGACTATTTGAATGAAACTAATTTAAAATTTGTAATTATTTGTCAGAAGTAGAATAAAGTTTTATCTTTTTGCTACTATTTACTAGTGTGTTGATCCTAAAAGTCAAGTTGCTGATTCAGTTTTCTCAGCTAGCACTTTTTATTTCCCTTTCTGCCCTGTGCCTTGTTAGGTCTTATTCCAGGACTACTCAGCATTAATTAATAGAGTTACAATGTATATCTGATACCTTTATAAATTATAATTTCCAATCTGAGTTGGACTCTTAATTCTTGGAAGACATTGTACGTTCAGATTTTTTTCTTCCATCTTATCTCCAAAGGTCTGTTTACCTTTAGCTTCTTTCTCTGACTTCTTTCATATACTTTAGCCCCATTCCTTTGGCACCTTCCATTCATATAAACATGTTTAAATCCTTTCCTGGCCTAAAGTAAACAAGCAGAAAAGCAAAACAAAACAAAATGTACTACCTACCAATCAAAAAAATTCTGCCTCTCTATATTGCATATTCTTATTTGTTCCTTTTCACATTCCACTTGATAGTTGCCTCTCTTATTTATCACCATTTTTAAATTCATCACCATATTTTTGTAGAGGAAAAAACAGATACAGAAAGATTTATCTTCTCATAGTCATATATCTCATAGCATCTAAGATTTGAACCAAATATATTTGCCTTTTACTTTTCTGAACATTCCTTCTCAGTATCTCAGTATTTTTGTCTTCTGCCTTTAAAATATTGGGATGCCTTAGATTTCTGCCTGTACCTCTCTTCTTAAGGTATATGCCCTTTCTGGATAATCTCATCCACTTCTGTTGCTTCATTAAGAATCTTTATGGTAATAACTCCCAGATCTGTATCTCCATCTTTGCCTTAAAACAGATCTTACTTTTTGTTGTTAACCCAACAATTCCCTTTATGTCCTGTAGTTGTAGTTGTTTTGTTTTTGTCCTTAGAGGGTTGGGCAGTGGTACTGGGGGTTGAACCCATGTCCTTGTGCATGCTAAGCTTGTGTTCTAACACTGCACTATACCCTTAAATCCCTATAGATATTTTTTTTAAAAAGAAAAATTTAAATTCATTTTTCCTCAAAATTTACTTTTCCTGCTTTTTTATTTCCATTTTTGTTTAGTTGGTTTTCTTATGTTGTATCATTTTTCACTCATTCTTGCCATCAAAGATCATAATGATGGCTATCAGATCACTCTTTTCCCTTTCTGCAACGTGTAGAGAAACTACTCTGGTTCAGCCATTTATACCTGTGGCTATGTCAGGATCTTGTTTTCATGTACTTCATCTCTGAAATCTTATATTTCAGTATTCCCATTTATTATTTGACAATTTCTTATACTTTCAGTTCTCTCACTCCCTAATCCTTGTTAATGTTTTTCTACATTATTAATAATTATTTTCATTTATGTTTTTCTCCAACATAGATTCCCGGTATAGAGGTAACTTACAAATTGTTTAAGAATATAGACTTTGGAAAGATAAACTTAGGTTTCTAATTACGATGAAATGATTGGTAGTAGTCTTGCCCTCATCTCCTACGTAATTAAAAAACTAGACAAAATATGCAGAAACTCTTTCCATACATTGGATTACAGGAAGCACAAGAATATAATCCTTGAAAGAAAGGAAATAGTTACAGTTAGCCCCATTATTTGCCTAGACTTCCCCCTTAAAACTATTAATATCATGCTGATCTAAGTAGGCATATATCAAAGTTCAGTGTTGCTACAGTGGCTAGAATTTTTGAGGCAGGATACCAGAGATAAGGACTCTTTTCAGAAAGGGGAGCCAAAGACTGAGGTTTTCCCTCAACTCTTTTGCAAAGAGCAACCCCAACATAAAGTGGGGGGAAAATTTGCAAGACTGGCCACTATGTAGCTGAGTAGAAAGGAAATTACCAGAAATTGCATAGCTATGGAAAATGTTGGAGTTCTGGTCTAGCCACAGAAGAGGGTACTTGCTAAGTACCTCAACATGCAGTTGAAACATCATAAATGCCAAATTTTAGAAATAAACTCAAGCCATTGAGTTAAGGTCACACCATTGAACTAAATCAAAACCAAAATAGATTCACCCTATCGAAGGATAAACCCAAACCTGAAAGGATTAAGAGGATTTGCCATAATTTGACTCAGTACCATTTAAAGGAAGGCAAAATAATAATTTTTAAAAATTCAGAATCACTATTATGTGTCAGTCTAATTCCAGGATGCAATATTTACCTAACACAGGAAAAATATTACCCATAACCTAAAGAAAAGACAGTCAATAGAAATCAACCCTCATGACCCAGATGTTAGAATTAGCCAATAACATAATGTAACTACCGTAAATATTTTTGAGAGGTGCAAGAAAAAAAAAATGGGCATACTGAATGAGCAAATGGAGAGTCGTCTTTGCAGACAAATAGAAACTATAAAATAATCAGGGCTGGGGATGTAGCTCAGTTGGTAGAGTGCTTGCCTTGCAAGCACAAGGCCCTGAGTTCAATACCCAGCACCACAAAAAAAAAAAAAAAAAAAAAAAAAAAAATCAAATGAAAATTCTATAACCAAAAAAGTATGATATCTCAAATTATAAAATCTCTAGTATGAGCTTGAAGTTTGGAGATGATATAAAAGCCAGATGAAGACAGTTTAATAGAAAATCTCTCTTGTGAAGAACAAAGGGAAAATGACTGAATAGATATGAAAAGAGCATCTAAGACCTGTGGGACAAGATGAGAAGATAGGGAAGAAAAAAAAATGTTTTAGAGTTATGGCTGAAAATATGGTGAAAAATTATAACCAGTAGATCTGAGTTCAGTGAACCATAAGTAGGATAAATAAAAAGAAAATCCTAGGCATATAGTAATGAAAATCCTGCAAACCAAAAATAAAAAGAATATCTTAAAAGCAGACAGAGAAAAAAAGCCTCAGGTTGGGAAACGGTGATCCAAATAAGGCTGATTTCTAATCAGAAACAGTGAGACACACTTTAAATATAAAGACACCAATAGACTGAAAGTAAAAAGAATGGAAATAGATATACTAGGCAAACAATAAGAAAGCTTCAGGGTCATCTAATATTGAACAAAGTAGACCTCAAAAAAAATTTAAAAAAGTAGTGCCAGAGATAAGGTTGTTTCAGCCTCTAATCCCACTCACTTGGGAGACTGAGGCAGGAGGATCATAAGAGACCCTGTCTCAAAAAAGGGGGATTGGGTGGACCTGGGGATGTGGTTCAGTGGTTAAGTATCCTGGGTTCAATCCCCATTACCCAAAAGAACAAACAAAAAAGTTGTTTCATAATGGTAAGAGGGTACATTCCATAGGAAGACCTACTCCTAATTGGGCGTATACCAAATTACAGACTTCAGAACACATGAAATAAAAACTAATAGAACTAAAGGGAGAAATGGAAAAATCCACAATCATAGTGGGAGAGTTCAGCCTCCATTTGTCAGTAATTAAAAGAATAAAAAACACCAAAAAATTAGTAAAAGTACAGAAGATTTGAACAACATTGACAGCCAACTCAACTAACATTTAAAAAAATATACTCAACAACTACAAAATACACATTTCTTTTCAAGTGCACCTGGAATATTGAGAAACCATGTGCTGGCCCACAATTTAAGTCACTTTAAATTTCAAAAGACAAATCATCTTGCTGTTATCTGACCACAGTGTAATTAAAGTATATATTAATAACAATATATCTAAAAAAAAACTTCAAATATTAAACAACCCTGCTGTATAATCTTCATGTCAAAGAATGTATAAAGATTTTAAATTGTTTTTAATTGATTGGTAATACAGACACAACAGTTAAATTTCTGAGATGCAGTACAAGTAGTTTTTAAAGGGAAATTTATGACTTTAAATGCTTACATCAGTTAAGAAAAAAGGCTTAAAATCAGTTATATAATTTTCTACCCTAAGAAAATTAGCAAGAAACTAGCCATAAAGAACAAGTTAAACCTAAACCAAACAGAAAGAAGGAAAAAAGCAGAGGTTAAGAACAGAGGTTGATAATAGAGAACACAAAATAATGATAAATTTGATAAACCTCTGACAAGGCTAATCAAGACAGAGAATATTAATTACAAAAATTTAAAATGAAAGAGGGGTATGACTATAGGTCCTACAGACATTTAAAAGTATGATTAGGGAATACTAAATACATCTATACCATTAAATTTGATGGATGAAATGAAATAATTCCTTGAACAATACAACTTAAAAGAACTAATACAGATGAACTAAAACATCTTAATAAGCTTTTATCTGCAGAACAAGTTGTATT
Organism: Sciurus carolinensis; assembly: GCF_902686445.1. Lineage (NCBI taxonomy): Eukaryota > Metazoa > Chordata > Mammalia > Rodentia > Sciuridae > Sciurus > Sciurus carolinensis. The sequence goes on along the minus strand of NC_062213.1, from coordinate 129,391,420 downwards.
TTCAGTTATACCTATAACAGTTACTTCAAGAGTTGTGGATGAAGCTCAGTGGTAAAGTGCTAACCTAGCATATATGAGGCCCTGGGTTCCATTCCCAGCACCATTTAAAAAAAAAAAAAAGAGTACTTAAGGCCCAGAAATTTTTACTGGTGAAAACTAGCAAAATTTGGAGAAGAAATAATATATTTTAAATGTTTTCAGAAAATAAAGGAGGAAGAAACACTTAGGCTAATTTTATGAGGCCAATATAACCATGACATGAAAATCTAACAGGAACATTTCAGGAAAAGATATCCCTTGTGAACACAAGACTAAGGTCAGTGTACTAAATCCTTCTGGCCAAATGATCCATCTCTGACTTGAAAATACAATATTTATATATAGTCTATGACTGTTTTTGCACTATAACTGCAGAATTAAATAGTTGTGCAAAGACCGTATGATTATTAACCAAGGTTAAATAACTTTCCTTAACTTTTAACAGAAAAAAAATTTGCCAACTCCTGGTAAAGACATAGAAATTCCTAATAAAATATTCTCAAGCTCAGGCCTGGGCTGTTCTTCAGTGGTAGAGCACTTGGCTACCAATCCCCAGCACAAAAATTATCAAGCTAAATCCAAAGATGTAAACAAAATGTTACATAATTGCTAAGTTGGTCTTAAGCAATAAGTCAACATTGGCTTCATATTTAAAACTATTTTAAAATAAATTAATGTAATTCACAGGATACACAAAGAAGAAAAATATGTAATAATCTCAGGCTTAATTTTAAAAACAGATTAACTCACAATCTACAAAGGAGAAAAACTTAATCATCTCAATGAAGGCAGAAAAAACTTTTGACAAAATTCATTTTGTTTGATTAAAAACACCCATCAAATTAGTAATACAAGAAACATCTCCAACCTGATAAAAACATATGAAAATTATATGGCTAACATTACACTAAATGGTTAAAAAATTAATGCTTTCTCCCTTAAGATGAGAGCAAAGTAAATATATCTACTTTCACCATTTCTCTTCAATATTATGTGGATGTACTATACAGTACAATATAGTGAGAAAAAAATGTAAGACAAGCAAATTACAAAAGGAAGAGTAAGTCTTTATTACTAATTAGTTTATTAAAAAGCTCTTAGGGTGTATGTAGATCAGTATGCAAAATTAAATGTATTTTAAGCAGCAAACAATTGGAAAATAAAAAGTATTAAGTATTTATAACAGCATCAAAAACAAAGTACTTAGGAATAAATTTAGTGGAAAAAATGAAGACTTGTACAGTAAAAACTTATTGCCAAGACAAATTAAAGACTTAAGTGGATGGAGATATATACAATGTTCATGAATGGGAAGGTGCTCCCAAATTGATCTATAGATTGATTAATGCAAACTCAAACAAAATTCCAGTAAGATTTTCTTTTCTTTTCTTTTTTTCTTTTTTTCTTTTTTCTTTTTTTGTAAGAGAGCAACAATCCCAATTCTGTAATTTAATTGGAAATGTCAAGGACCTAGAAGAGACAAAATAATCTTGAAAAAATAAAATTAGAAGACTTGCATGACATAATTTCAAGAATTATTATTAAGTTACAATAGTAACAGAATCAAAAGGGTAGTTCATATATATGTCATGGAACAGAGTAGACTATATTTTACCACATATATAATTTTTAGTATATTCAAATATACAGTATATTAAAATATATAGTTATTATGTTGATTTTTAATTGGGCACCAAAGTCATTCATTGTTGAAAGTCTTTAGCAAATGATGATGGTACAATAGGAAAAAAAGAACTTCAGGCAGTCCCCTCCTTGTATTACATATAAAAATAGGTTAGAATGAATCATAGACATAAATATAAATGTTAAAGCTATAAAGTTTCTAGGAAAGAAATATGAGAATAATTTCATGAATTTGGGATAAAGAGAGATATCTTAGGACCCCAAAAGCACTAACTTATACTAACTATAAAAGAAAAAGTTAAGGGACTGAGAATGTAGCTCTGGCAGAGCATTTTCCTAGTATGCATAAGGCCCTGTGCCCAAACCCCAGTACTGCAAAAGTAAGGAAGGAAAGAAAAGAAAAAGTTAATAAGCTGAACTTGATCAGTATTCACAATTTGTGTTCATCAGAACTCACCATTAAGAAAATGAAAAGAAAAAAAAAAGATAATGAACTGGGAAACCACAGAGTGAATGCTATTACTATATATATGACAGAAGTTGTAAATGAATATTCAGAGTTCACTTTAAATCAATATAAAAAGACAAATGCCTAATTTTAAAATGAAATACCTTCCAGAATGGGTGTAAATGGTCATATGCACATTTAAAAGTATTCAACTTATTCAGTCATTAAGAAATTGCAAATTAAAAGCATAAAGAGATACCTACAGGAAGAGCTAATATTAAAAAGACTGGCAACACCAAATGATGTGGAACATCTGTGATCACTTGGAAAATTGTTTGGAATTTCCTTTTAATGCTGTACACGCATCTACTGTTTCCTCCAGTATATTTCTACTCGTAGGTATTTAGCCAAGAGAAATTAAAATATGTACCCATTAAAAAAACTTGAACATTAATGTTTATAGTATCTTTTTTCATCCATAGCCAAAAATTGGAAGCAACTCAGATGTCTATCAGTACAAGAATGAATAAGTGACTTGGTATGTTCAATCTAATACTTTAAAAAGAATGAACTGTTAATATCCAATAACATGGGTAAATCTCAAGGACATACTAAAGGAAAAAATCTATACACAAAAGTAAATGGTACATGATTCCATTTATTCGAATTTCAAGAATAGACTAAACAGATCTATGATAATTGAAATCAGAATAGTGGTTGCCTCTGCAGGGAAGAATTTAATGGAAAGAACCTGAAGGAAACTTTCTGGAGTAAAAGAAATGATTTGTCTTTCTTATGTTGTTGGCTACACAGGTATATATTTGTCCAACTCTGAATTATGTGCTTACAATAGCTGATTTCTACCTCAATAAAAATTTAGAAATTTAAAAATAAGAAATGGATTTTAAAATCACACAAATGTGGATTTGATCCTGTTTTCTCTTTTATAAACTACATAGCCCTGAGCAATAAAAACTAAATTTCAGGCTCTTTAAATGTAAAATAAAAGTAATATCTACCTTAGAAGCATCTGATGAGGGTTAAATAAGGTGACAAATGTGAAATACTAGTATGCTATCTGAATAGAATAAGTACTTAATAGATAGTAGCTGTAATCATTGAAGCAGTGTAATCCTGTGGTCAAGAATATGGTCTCCAGCTGGGGATATAGCTCAGTTCATAGAGTGCTTGCCTGTCAAGCACAAGACCCTGAGTCAATCCCCAGCACCACAAAAAAAAAAAAAAGAAGAAGAAGAAGAATATGGTCTCTGGAGTCAGATTAATTCTGACCAGTTTAGAGCCTGGCTCGGTTTCTAATTTGCTGTTTCACTTTGGGCAAGTTACTTAATCTGTCTGTGCGTGTAAAACAGAATAATGGTACCTACCTCAATAGTTATGAATATTAAACAAGTCAGTATACTTTGAGCCCTTTGAATAATACCTGACACATAATAAGGGATCAGTAAATGTTAACTGGCAGCAGCTATTATTCATTTCTTATTAGCCTAGATATAATAATGGCCTGCCACGTCAAATCACTTCCTTTCCATTATCCTAGGATTTTGGTTCTTTAGTTTTATGGGGAAACTACCAAACTCATTAACTGTCCTACTTTTTTTAAGGTATTGTATATTGCTAAAGAAAAGCATACAACGGTGCTTTGGGGAAGACTACTAATTTTTTTTTTTTTTTTTTTTTTTTTTTTTTTAACAAAAGTCAGTTCTTCTTTTTCATAATAACTGAGTTTTAGCTGGACCCATTACCAGATAATAACATTTCTCAGGTCCTCCAGTGATTAAGTTCCTGCCAGCAGAACAAGAGCAGAAATGATGTGTGCCACTTCAGGCCAGGACATCAAAATTTTATATATATGCTTCTCCAAGGTCTTTCCCTTTCCCTAGAGCTGGAATTGTCTGCAACCAAACTTCAACCATGTGGATGAAGAAAACACCATAGGCGGAAAAACAAAATAAAAGGAACGTGGGTGCCTAAGTGACCTGGAATATTCTCCTTGGACTACTAAATAAGTGAAAAATAAACTTCTTTTTTAATCCACTCAATGTTGAAGATCTCTGTTAAGTAGCTAAACCTTACTCTATTATACTTATTAAGCATCAGTATGGAAGCACAGTGCTGGGCACTAAAGATACCATGTAGAGCAAGATAGAAACATTTCTTTGTTTTATAATATTGCATTATATTGAAGTCTTAGAAAGGCAGTCTCTGCTGAATATGGGATAAGGGATGTGAAGAAGTACAAGATGCTAAGAGTGTCAAATCTAGGAGGTCAGAAAAGCCTTCTGCAATAAAATGCTTTTACATTAAAACCAAAGGATGAGAAGTAAAGTCAGGCAAAAGATGGGAAAACTGGGGAACAGAAGGGTGAGGAGAGAGGACAGGTGCTATCAAAGGAGAATGGAGGCAGAAAGAAAGAAAGATTTATAATTGGAGGGTAGATCACATTAAAAGATTTGGATGAAAGAGGATGGTACATAGGAACACTTCCTCAATTTCACATCATCCTTGCCAGACTATAAGAAACACCTTTCCTCTTTTAACATAAAGCAACAACATGTGTCTGCAAGAAGTCCAGGTCTTTAGCCAGTTCTTTTTCCCAGGCATGTCTTAGAATTCCCCCAAAATGTTTTATGTTTTACAAATTCACCCTGTCATCACTTGTCACCTTAGCTACAGAGGGAAAATTGGCAGTATAAGTACTCTAACTAGACATTCTAAACATTTCATTTACTTTCCAGCTAAAAGCCATTTTGGGGATACATGTATAGTAAGTGAGACCATATTCTTGTGTTTTCATTATATGTCCAATGAATTCCACCTTGTTGTGATTCCAGGGTTACCACGCAACCATGCAAGCATTTTCTTCCCATACAACTATCTTTAGTAAAATGAGAATGCAGTAGTAGACCAGTTAAGTTTTTACTCATAGAATGCTTTACTTGTTGATTTAAATAGCAGTCTTTTGTAAATTTGATTACTATGAATAGGTTTTTCTGAAGGCCTGGGGATGCATATCAATGGTTTGCCCTGAGTATGTGAGGCCTTGCGTTTAATTCCCAGTATCACCAAACAAAACAGTTTTTCTGAATGGTTAGATGTTTTTTGTGCATGTATGTAGAAATTTGTAAATTATGTCAGTGCAGTTAAAGGAAAACCTTTTTCCTAATTTTTAAATTAAAAGGTGCATTTCCTAACAAATATAATAAACATGCAACACATCATTTAAGGGGCTGGGGTTGTGGCTCAGTGGTAGAGTGCTTGCCTGGCATGTGTGAGGCACTGGATTCGATTCTCAGCACCACATATAATAAATAAAGGTAAAAAAATCATTTAACATTTATAAAACATGTATAATATATATATTATGTATGGTGTGTGTGTATATGTATGACAACTGATAATTCCGAATTTTGTAAATTGTTCAGTGGATTCATTTTTGACACAACAAAACAAGTATACTATCAGTCACCTTGTATTTCAAAGTTTATTGCTCATTTCAAAAAAAAAACCCTACCAACTGTAAACTTAGACTGTCAAACATTACAGAAATTTTCAGAGCCATGATACTTTTGCTGACCATATCCCTTAAAAAAAAAAAACTGTTTAAAGTAGTAGGTTCAAATATTTACATATGAAAACAAGTAACCTTTCTGTAAGCATCATTTTATATAAGGTTTTACAGGATAAGGAACTCCCAATCTGCATGACCTTGTTTCCAGCCTGAGTTTACTGTGTACATGTTAAATTAGTTAGCATCAGCATGTCACTGCAACAAATGTAAAGAATAACCTCATTAGAGAGTACAGGGTATTGCTCTTCACTTTTTCATTAAAGACAGAAATGAAAAGACTATTTGTATAAATTAGAATCAGTAATCACACATCTCTGAAATCATATGTGACATTGGACAGACTTTTTAAAAAATGTATTCTAATCGGTTATACATGAAAACAGAATGCATTTTGACACATTGTACACAAATGGAGCATAACTTCCCATTCCTCTGTTTGTATATGGTGCTGAGTCATACCAGTAGTGTAATCATACATGTATATAGGGTAATAATGTCTGTCTCATTCTATCATCTTTCTCATCTGCACCACTCCACCTCTCCCCTCACTCCCATCTGCATAATTCAAAGTTCCTTCATTCTTACCTATCCCCCGCCCCACATACACCCTATGGGTCAGCATTTGCTTATCAGAGAGAACATTCTACCTTCGTTTATTTCACTTGGCATAATATTCTTTAGTTCCATTCATTTATCTGCAAATGCCATAATTTCATTCTTCTTTAAGGCTGAATAATATTCCATTGTGTATGTGTACCACATTTTCTTTATCCATTCATCTGTTGAAGGGCTCCTAGGTTACTTCCATAGTTTAGCTATTGTGAATTGAGCTGCTGTATTGATGTGGTTACATCACTGTAGTATGCTGATTTTAAGTCCTTTGGGTATAAACAGAGAAGTGGGATAACTGGGTCAACTGGTGATTCCATTCCAAGTTTTCTGAGGAATCTCCATACTGCTTTCCATTGTGGTTGCATCAGTCTGCAGTCCCACCAGCAGTGTATGAGTGTACCTTTTTCCCACATCCTTGCCAACACTTAATGCTTGTATTCTTGATAATTGCCATTCTGACTGGAATGAGATGAAATCTTAAGTTTTTTTTGGAAGGGCCGGGGGTACAGGCGATTGAACTCAGGGACACTTGACCACTGAACCATATTCCCCAGCTCTTTTTTGTGTTTTATTTAGAGTCAGGGTCTCACTGAGTTGCTTAGTGCCTCACTTTTGCTGAGACTGGCTTTGAACCTGGGATTCTCCTGCCTCAGCCTCCCAAGCCACTGGGATTACAGGTATGTGCCACTTAGAGTAGTTTTTTTTTTCTTTTTTAGTTGTCAATGGACATTTATTTTATTTATTTATTTATATGTGGTGCTGAGATGCTTTCTCCATTTAGAATGATGTTGGCCTTGGGCTTAGCATAGATAGCTTTTACAATGTGGAGGTATGTTCCTAGTTTTTCTAGTGTTTTGAAATGCAGAGGTGTTATTTTTTGTCAAATGCTTTTTCTGCATCTATTGAGATAATCATACGATTCTTGTCTTTAAGTCTATTGATGTGATGAAATACATTTATTGATTTCCATATGTTGAACCAACCTTGCATCCTTGGGATGAACCCCACTTGATCATGGTGCATTATCTTGTTTTGTTTTGTTTTGTGATGCTGGGGATTACCCTTGTGCATACTAGGCAGGCACTCTACCAACTGAGCTATATCCCCAGCCCCAGCACTATCTTTTTAACATGTTTTGTATGCATTTGCCAGAATTTTATTGAGAATTTTTACATCTGTGTTCATCAGGGATATTGGTCTATAGTTTTCTTTCCTTGATGTGTCTTTGTCTGGTTTTCATCATGAACAGACTTTTGATGTCAGAGTCTTTAAATGGTAGTAGACTTAGTGTAGCACTGACATTAAAATTTTGCTTCTGTAAGAAATTTGGTCAAGAAGGTGGGGCATGGTGGTACACACCTATGATCCTAACAGCTCAGGAGGCTGAGGCAGGAGGATGACAAATTCAAAGCTGGCTTTAGCAATTTAGCAGGCCCCTAAGTAACTTAGCGAGACCTTGTCTCAAAATAAAATATAAAAAGGGCTGGGGATGTGGCTCAGTGGTTAAGCATCCCTGGGTTCAATCACTGATAATTAATTAATTAACTTAATTAATTAATTAATATTTTTTAAAAGAAAGGAAAAAATTTGATCAAGAAGGAAGGTCAATAACTACATTTTTTCCTAATTAGACTAAGTAGAACTTTCACTAAATACTGAACTAAATAACAGCTTTATAAAACTATTTCAAGTATTGAATAGTTAGATTTTTTTCCTACAAAGCTGAGGACCAAGTCATTGGCCATTACCTTCTTGAGAAGTCAGTCTGCTATCCCAAGATACAACCCTACCACTTGCTGTACACATGGAGTTAAAAAAAAAGAAAGAAAGAAAGAAAGAGAGGCTGGGGTTGTGGCTCAGTGGTGGAGCACTTGCCTCACATGTGAGGCACTGGGTTCCATCCTGGGCATCACATAAAATAAATAAATAAAAGAAAGGTACTGTGTCTCTCTACAACTAAAAAAATGTTTAAAAAATTTAAAAAAGGAAAAGTAGTAAAGCACCCCTGTGTTTAATCCCCAGTACCAAAAGAGGGGATGGGGGGAGTATATACTAAGTAAAGTGAACACAATGCAGCCTAATTCAGAATAATAAAAAAGCTGTTTATTTGGAGAGGTTCATTGTTCTTAAATCTATGCATTTCTCAAAAAAGGGAAAAAAATTTTAAACCTGGGATACTCCAGACATTTTGTACATACTGAATTAGCAAAACAATTACAGAATAACCAAAGTATATGGGAGGGATGACTGGAAATTTTTGGAATTAATACAATGTAAGCTAGGAGTTAAAACAGCTGAGCCTGTGTGGCATGATCAGAAATATGCCTTCAGTTTCAGGAAAGAATACTTCCAAAATTAGGAGAAAGGTCTGGTATGTAACTTGAGAGACATGGAAAGCTTTCAATATCATTATGAAAAGGAGTAACAGGGTGCTCTGTGACTGAATCTCAACATTTTTAAAAATTCATATACTTGGAACCAGACTTTTCTAGGACCGTTAGATATAGCATGTGTACTGACATTATTGCTAGAGACCCATAGTGCCATCACTGGTCTTTCCAAATGGGGACCTTGGAGTCATGGTCCAAGCATGCCTTACATAAGGGCTAAAGGTCCACAAATTCATGTTTGTGGGTTTTTTTTCCCCAGATCCTATGTACATGATCAGAATGCATATAATTAGGAGTTGGCTAGGAACCATCATGGTATGAAAGTTCAAATAGAAACCTCTGTACCTGTCCCTTGTCCCCTGTCCCAACCAATAGAGTAGATCCAGATGAATGAAATTATAGAGATTGCTGCCACCATGAAGAACATAAAGATAAAGGATGCGTTATTCCCTAATTCACTTAACTTATGTGATCCCACAATTGTGATAGAGAATGTTCAACTAGAGTGAAGTTAGCCAAGTGACTGCTCTGCCAGATACAGTATCTGCTTCAATAGATAAGCATAGACTGGTACTTAATATGTACCTATAAATCTATGAAAGCCTGCTTCTCAATTTAGCAAAAAGAATCAAAAGTATCAAACATGAGGGAAAGTACTATATACGATCTGTCTTGTCTGAGGTCTAAATTAACTCTGCTTTTTATCAAAATGGTCTGTAGAGACTTTGATTGCCCTAACATTCCAAGAGGACTGGAGATATAGCTTAGTGATTGAGCATTTGCCTTGCATTTGGGAGGCCTTGGATTCTGTTTTTATGACAGTACTATTGTATTTTGTTTACTATAGTTTTATGATATAGTTTGAAATAAGGACATGTGATGTTTCCAGCCTTCTTTTTCAAAATTGCTTTGGCTCTTCAGGATCATTTGTGCTTCAAATTTAAAATTACTTTTTCTATTTATGTAAAAAATACCCCTGATATATGATAGGGATTGCACTGAGCTTGCATATTATTTTCAGTAACATGGGCATTTAAAAATATGAATTCTTCTAATCCATGAACATGAGCTACCTTTCCATTTAGTTGTGTCTTCTATTATAGTTTTTATTGTACAAATCTTTTACCTCCCTGGTTAAGTTTATTCCTGAGTACTTTATTGCTTTCAATGCTATTGTAAGTGGGATTACTTTTTTTTTTTCCAGAGAGTTTGTTGTTGTTATTTAGAAATCCAAATGGTCTTTGTATGTTGATTTTTTTTGTGGGCAGGGGATGGGTACCAGGGATTGAACTCAGGGACACTTAGCCACTGAGCCACATCTCCAGCCCTATTTATTTTATTTTTGTTTTTATTTATTTATTTATTTATTTATTTATTTATTTATTTATTTATCCCATCCCCACCACCCCACCCCTCCCCTCAACCCCCTCTGCATAATCCAAAATTCCTTCATTCTTCCTTACCCACCCCCTACTGTGGATCAGCATCCACTTATCAGAGAAAATATTTGGACTTTGGTTTTGGGGATTGACTTATTTCACTTAGCATTATATTCTCTAGTTCCATTCATTTCCCTAAAAATGCCATAATTTCATTCTTCTTTAAGGCTCAGTAATATTCTACTCTATATGTATCACATTTTCTTTATCCATTCATCTGTTGGGAGTACATCTAGTTTGGTTCCATAGTTTAGCTATTGTGAATTGAGCTGCTATAAACATTGATGTGGGCACTGTAGTATGTTCATTTTAAGTTCTTTGGGTATAAACCAAGGAGTTGGGATAGCTGGGTCAAATGGTGGTTCCATTCCAAGTTTTCTGAGGAATCTACATATTGCTTTCCACAGTGGTTGCACCAATCTTCAGTCCCATCAACAATGTATGAGTGTACCTTTCCCCACATCCTCGATCCCCAGCCCTATTTAGTATTTTATTTAGAGACAGGCTCTCACTGAGTTGCTTAGTGCTTTGCTTTTACTGAGGCTGGCTTTGAACTTGAGATCCTCCTGTCTAAGCCTCCCAAGGCTCTTGGGATTATAGATGTGCACCATTATACCCTACTGTGTGTTGATTTTATATTCTGCAACTTTACTGAATTTGTTTATTAGTCCTAGCAGGCTTGTGTGTGTATGTGCGTGCGCGTGCATGCACAATCTTTGGAGTTTTCTATACATAAGATTGTATCACCTGCCAACAGAGACAAATTTCCTTCTTTCTTCCTGATTTGGATGCATCTTACAGGGTTTCTTTTTCTTTCAAATACTCTGGCTGGGAATTCAAGTACTGTGTTAAATAGAAGTAGTGAAAATGGGTATGCTTATATTCTTATTCATCTTACAAGAAAAGCTTTAAGCTTTTCACTGTTGAATATATTAGCTGTGGTTTGGTCATATTTTACCTTTATTATATTGAGGTGCATTTCTTCTCTATCTCAGAAGTTTTTATCATGAAAGAATCTGAATCTTGTCAAATGATTTCTTTTTTGCATCTATTGATATGATCATGACTTTTAGCCTTAATTCTGTTAATGTGGTGTATCACATTTATTCATTTGTGTTGGTAACCATTGTTGCATCTCATGGATAAGTATCACTTCATCATAATGTATGATCTTTTTAATATACTGTTGAATTTGGTTTGCTAGTTTGAGTTTTTTTGTTTGGTTTGGTTTGATTTTTTTTTTTTAGAATTTTTTTCATCTGTGTTCATCATGGATGTTTGCCTATAATTTTCTTTCCTTTTTTTAAATTTATTTTTATTGTAAACAAATGGGATACATCTTATTTCTCTGTACATGAAGTAGAGGCATACCATTTGTGTAATTATACATTTACATAGGGTAATGGTGTTTCATTCATTCTGTTATTTTTTCCCTTCCCCCCAACCTTCCCACCCCTCTTTTCCCTCACCCTCCCACCCTCCTTTTCCCTCTATAAAGTCCCTTTTCCTCCATTCTTGCCCTCCTCCCACCCCCCATTATGTGTCATCATCCACTTATCAGTGAGATCATTCGTCCTTTGGTTTTTTGAGATTGGCTTATCTCACTTAGCATGATATTCTCCAATTTCATCCATTTGCCTGCAAATGCCATAATTTTATTATTCTTTATGGCTGAGTAATATTCCATTGTATATATATACCACAGTTTCTTTATCCATTCATCAATTGAAGGACATCTAGGTTGGTTCCACAATCTGGCTATCGAGCAGCTATGAACATTGATGTGGCTGCATCACTGTAGTATGCTGATTTTAAGTCCTTTGGGTATAGGCCAAGGAGTGGGATAGCTGGGTCAAATGGTGGTTCCATTCCAAGTTTTCTAAGGAATCTCCACACTGCTTTCCAGAGTGGCTGCACTAATTTGCAACCCCACCAGCAATGTATGAATGTTCCTTTTTCCCCACATCCTCGACAACACCTATTGTTGCTTGTATTCTTGATAATCACCATTCTAATTGGGGTGAGACAGAATCTTAGGGTAGTTTTGATTTGCATTTCTCTTGTTACTAGAGATGTTGAACATTTTTTCATATATCTGTTGATTGCTTGCTTGTAGATCTTCTTCTGTGAAGTGTGTTCATTTCCTTAGCCCATTTGTTGATTGGGTTATTTGTATTCTTGGTGTAGAGTTTTTTGATTTCTTTATATATTGTGGAAATTCTGCTCTATCTGAAGTATGAGTGGCAAAAATTTTCTCCCACTCTGTAGGCTCTCTCTTCACGTTGCTGATAGTTTCCTTTGCTGAGAGAAAGCTTTTTAGTTTGAGTCTATCCCAGTTATTGATTCTTGCTTTTATTTCTTGTGCTATGGGGAGTCAGTTTTCTTTATCTTTATTTTATTTGTCAGTTTTCTTTATCTTTTCAAAAAAACCAACTCAGTTCCATTGATTTTTTTCTATTTGTTTGTCTAGTCTCTCTTCCCTTATATTTTTATTAATTTTTTTCCTTTCACTTATTTTTACTGTAATCTTAATTATTTTCTTTCATTAACATTGGGATTAGTTTGGTTTTCTTTTTCTTGTTCCTTGAGATGTTAGTTTAGATTGAGATCTTTTTTCTTGATATTGCCTTTATAGCAATAAATTCACCTCTGAAAACTGCTTTTGCTTCATCCCATAAATTTTGGTATATTGTACATTCATTTCTGTTTGCCACAGATATTTTTTTACTTCCTTTTTGATATTTTCTTTGACCTGTTGCTTGTTTAGAAGTTTGTTTATATTCCTTATATTTTTTAAATTTCCAATTTTCTCCCTGTTGCTGATTTTTAATTTATGAATTTTCTGTCTGGATGAAATATTGATTTTTGAGAGTGAGATAGTAAAATCTTCTATTCAGGGAATCTACCTACCAAAAATTTTTTTAAAAAATGTTCCACTGTTATCATATTACCCTTTATTTCCCATTAGTTTTATTAGTATTTGATTATTTGTTTTCCAATGTGGAATGCATATATATTTATAATCATTAACACTTCTTAATGAATTGACCCCTTTATCATTATATAATGACCTTCTTTTTTTCTACTGTTATAATAACTTTAATTTATCTTGCATTTTACAGAAGTCTGTGAACAATTTTTAAAAAGCACTTCCTTACCCCATCAATCAATCAATTTCTGACAATCGTTAAAGTAGACAACGAGTATGTCAACATCTTGAGCATCGGCATCCTGCAAGGATTTCAGATCAACCAACTATTCACCAAAGAACTTGGTAGCTTTTCTATCTTGCTTTTAATACAATGGTACATCCACTCTGATGGTAAACCTGTCCAGCCAAATCTCTACAACACACTTTGCAAAATCAGTGGTAATTAGCAAATTAGTTAGCTTTGGCATGAAGCTATGCTCAATTGCCCGTGACAGCCTGGAATCTGGTTTTGATACTGGCAACTGAGCATGGAGAATGACAAGTTTCACACTGTAAGAAATAGAGTCAGGGGTCCTGCAGGATGGTGTCTGGTGATCAGCATGTGTGGCAAGTGACGTATTCCTTGATATATCTCCTCAAGACGTTTTCTGTTTGTTTCTGTTGGAATCTTCCTTTGATTGCAAGTTGGTTATTACCATCTGTAGAACCACTTGTACCCAATTCTGCCAATAAAAATGCAAGGAAATGTTTGGGCTGACGATGTAATAGATTAGTTATCTGTAAAGTTGACAAAAGAAGTTTTCTTGGTTCCTACTTGGACAACCTGTGGAGGTTTCATAACAAATTTTCTTTTCTCTCCAGCAACTGTATCTGGATTTATTTCCCTCATGATGTTGGACACTCAATTCAGTAACTCCTCCTAGGTGTATTTTCTTTCTGAGCCTGCCCAAGCAGGACCTGTCTGGTTACTGAATGAGATCCCATCATCTTTTTTGCTATCTTCATCTTCTAAAGCTTCATCTTTCTCTAGTATTTCATCCTCATCTGGGAACTTTACATTCTTTTTATTGCCAAGCATAATATCGAGATTATCCTCTTGTTCAGCTGCCTCTTGATAATCACTTTCAATCTTAAGATCCTTTACACCTTCTTCACCTTCATCAATATCAAATATCTTTTTTGGTTTTTTTCTTCTTTTTCTTTTGATTAAAGAAGTTCAAGTCATCTAGATCATCAGAAACATCTTTTTTTTCCTACCAGTCTTCTTCATCAGTTTCCACATCTTTATCCTCAGTTGGTTCTGATTCCACTTCTTTTGTTTCAGAGGGGTGGGTTTCTTCTGTCTGGGCATCCCCTTCCTCATCTAACATAAAGGTCCTCTTCTTCTTTTCTTCTTAATCATTGTAGGATCAAAAATCATATCGTCCCCAGACATGGCTGCCATTCGAGTGGGCTTGGCATGAATGAGAAGTTAGACGGGTCAGCCCCTGGCTTCTGTGGCAGTGCTGCTCCTGCTGACAACTCTCCAGCACCACACTAGGCTCTTATATAATGATCATCTTTGTCTCTTGTGAACATTATTTTTTTTTTTTTACTTAAAGTCTCTTTTGTTTGACCACAGTATAGCCACTGTGTTCTCTTTCATTTACCATTTGCATGAAATGTCTTTCCATTCCTTCACTTCTAGTCTATTTGTGTCTTGAAAGCTAAGGTAAGTCTCTTGTAGGAAGCAAATCCCTGGGTCTTTTTTTTTTTTTTTTTTAATATAGTCTTTTGATTGGAGATTTAATCCATTTACACTTAAAGTACTCATTGTTACTATTGCTCTTTTGTTCATTGTTTTTTGACTCTTTTCTAAATCCCTTTTTCCTTTTCTGCTGTCTTTGTGATTAAATAACTTTTTGTGGTGATATGCTTTGATTTCTGTCTTCTAATCTTTTACATATATAATACAGGTTTTTCTTTGTGGTTATTATGAGGGTTGTATTAGTCAGCTGTCTGTCACTATAATAAAGTACTTGAGATAATCAACTTACAAAGAGGAAGGTTTACTTTCACTCATAGTTTGGTTTTTTTGGGATAGGGGTACTAGGGATTAAACTCAGGTGTAGTTGAGCCACATCCCGAGTCCTATTTTGTATTTTATTTTGAGATAGATTCTCACTGAGTTGCTTAGTGCCTCACTTTTGCTGAAACTGGCTTCGAACCTGTGATTCTCCTGCCTCAGCCTCCCAAGGTGCTGGGATTACAGGCATTCGCCACCATGCCCAACTTTCACTCATAGTGTTAAAGATTCCAGTCCTTGATCAGCTGGCCTTATTGCTTTGGGCTTGTGGTGAGACAACACATCATGGCAGGAGTACATAGCAGAGTAAAACCATTCATCTCATGGCCAGGAGGCAGAAGAGAGTGGGAGGAGGCCAGGGTCTCACAGTTTCCTTCTAGAGCATGCTTCAGTGACTAAAGGCTTCCCTCTGGGCCCCTCTTTATACAAGCACCACTCTGGGGACCAAACCTTTATCACATGACCCTTTCAGGACATCAAAACTATAGCAGTTACATAAAATATCTTGTAGTTTTTTAACTTCTAACTGTAAACTGATAACTACTTAACTTTGATCACATACACTCTATACTCTCTCTTTGCATTTGAACCCAGGGCCACTTAATCACTGAGCCACATCCCCAGTCCTTTTTTAAATTTTGTAATTTGAGACAGGGTATCACTAAATTGCTGAGACTGGCTTTGAAGATCCTCCTGCTTCAGCCTCCCAAGCCACCAGGATTACAGATGTGCACCACTATACCCGGCAGTATGTCTATCTTTCTTCTTTTTTTTTAATTGGTGCATTATAATTGTGCATAATGGTGGGATTCATTGTTACTTATTCTTACATGCACACAATATAACAATATAATTTGAACAGTATCATTCCCCAATATTTCCCCTTTCCTCCCCTCCAGCCTTCCTGTGGTCCCTTTCCTCTACTGAGCCCAAGGAGTATACTTTGATATTCATGAGATTCCCACTTTATTTCCTTTTTCTTTTTCCTCTCTACCTTCCACATATGAGAGAAAACATATGACTCTTGATTTTCTGAGTTTGGCTTTTACTTAGTTTTGTGATGGTAAATTTTTTGAGTTCTTTGTATATTCTGGTTATTAATTCTTTGTCAGAAAAGTAGCTAGCAAAGAATTTCTCTCATTCTATTGGTTCTCTCTTCACATTGTTTCCTTTGCTATGCAAGCTTTTTAATTTGATGCTATTCCATTTATTAATTTTTGGTATTATTTCCTAAGCTTTTGGGGTCCTATTGAGAAAGTTGTTGCCTGTGTCTGTATGTTTAAATGTGGACCCTACATTTTCTTCTAGGAGTTAAATGGTTTCTGGTCTAATTCTTAGGTCTTTGATCCATTTTGAGTTGATTTTTGTATAGGGTGTGGGATAAGGATCTAATCTCATTCTTTACATATGGTAAACCAGTTTTCCCAGCAGTATTTGTTCAAAGGGTGTCGTTTCTCCAGTGTATATTTTTGGCACTTTTGTCAAGGATCAGATGATTTTATCTGTATGGATTTGTCTCTCTTTCATTTGGTTCCATTGGTCTGTATATCTGTTTTTATTGCCAGTATCATGCAGTTTTTGTTATTAAAGATTCTGTTTGAATCATATTATTGTTTTAATGTTTCTATTTATTTGTTGAACTCATTTTGTTTATGTATTATTTTCCTAATTTCATTAGTTCTCTATTCATAGTTTACTGAATTTCTTTAAAAGGATTATTCAGTTCATAGATATTTCTTTAGAATCAGTTATTAGAGGCCTATTTAGTTTTTTGTGGTGGTTCTTATTTCCCTTATCCTTCATGATCTTGTATTTTTGGGTTGATGTCTGGGAATCTGAGGAAATGTTTCCATCTATTAGCCTTTATAGGTGTACATTAGCAAAGAAAGATCTTCTGGTTTTTCTCCTTGTATGGGATGGCTAAAGCCTACATTTTGTGGCTAGGCCAGACTACGGCTAGGGACCCAGGACAGGTAGAACTGCCAATCATATTCCCTGGCCAAATGGGGCCACCAACTTGACCCTATAGGTGGGAGGGTTTCTAACTGGGCTCTTCATATATATGCCACTACTGTCAGGAATGCTGTGCCATTGCTAAGACTTACCTATTTCTTTTTATAGTATTGTGAATTTTTCCAATATTCAAAAATTGGAGAGGAAGAAATCTGGAGGAAAGTCATGTAGATGGACCTGTGATGCAGTGTTTTCATGTCATTGCCCATTACTCTATCCAGTATAGAATAAACATCAAAAAACTGAACAAACAGGATAACTTAGGTGACTATCACCCAATTCTTCTCAGTCACCCTAGTGCTTGTGGAATGGCCCCGTGACTGGAATATCCCTGGTGAAGGAATAGAGTCTATGCCTGACCCCCTCTCACCAACATTGATCTATCTACCTCCACTGCTGAGTAACAACAGGAGATACTATTGCTGAGCTCTTGATATGGTGCCATACCTCAAGGAAACCATCAAGCCCTTTTGTCATAAGCCTATTATGTCTGTCCTTTCTGAAATTAATAACTACTCTGTATATAGGATTGCCTTCTGTGCCCACAACACTTCTGCCACTGTCTGATAACTTAGTGTCTGATTTATCAACCTTGGATTCCAAATAATATCACCTTGGACCAAGGGTCCTACTTTGTGGCAAAGGAGGTGTACCAGTATGCATGTGTTCACAGGATATACTGTTTATACCATATGCCACATCACCTAAAAGCAAACAATCTGTTAGAATTAGAATGGCCTCTTAAACTTTCAGTACCCTATTGAAGACAGCCTTCACTGGAATGCTGTTCTCTGGTATGTAGAGGCTTTGACTGATAGATTATCCTCTAGTCCCAAAAGCTAGAATATACAGGCCCAGGAGCTAAAAGGCAAAAGTAGGATTATAAGGTACAGTGGCACACTCAAAATCCCAGTGACTCAGGAGGTTGTGGTAGGAGGATTTCAAATATAAGCCAGCCTCAGCAACTTAGCAAGACCCTGTCTCCAAAAAAAAAAAAAAAAAAAAAAAAAGTGGGGGCGGGTTCAGTCCCCAGTACCAAAAAAAAAAAAAAAAAAAAAAAAAAAAAAAAAGATTGACCCCCTCTCACAATCTTCTGGTAAGCTATTGTAGATTTTATGCTTTTCACCTCCATATCTCTAGGCTCTGTTGCATTAAAAAGTCTGCATTTCTGAGATGATTTGTGAAGGGAATGCTAACCTCAGGGGTACAGTAACCAATCCATTGAATCTAAAACTGTGTTGTCATTGGTCATCATTTTCAGATGAGCAGATATAATTCTCAAGAATTTGCCTTACTAGTTGGGAAGATCCTAGACTGAATGCTTCTTTAGTACCACCTAAGAAACATTAAAAATAAGACCTGAAGGATAAAACTTTTTCTAAATAACCATGTCCAAGAACAAAAGCTCAAGAATATTTATAGATATAAACTGTTCAGCATCTAATAAGCTAAGGTTCAGAATGTCTTCAATCCAAAATTACCAATAGTGCAAAGAAACCAGAAAATATGACCCAAGAATGAGAAAAATCAATCAATCAAAACCAGAGAAGATACAGATAATATAATTAGTAAGCAAGGATACTAAAATAGTTAAAACTGTATTTTCTTAAATACTTTTTTTAGTTATAAATGGACACAAACCTTTATTTTATTTATTTATTTTTATGCAGTGCTGAGAACCCAGTACCTTACATATGCTAGGCAAGTGCTCTACCACTGAGTTAAAACCCCAGTCCTAAAACTATATTTAATTCGTTTAAGAAGCTAGAGGAAACATTGAACATGTTAAATAGGGAAAGAAAACACAAAGACAAAAAAGTGAATGTTGGGAGATAAAAACTTTTTTTAAAGTTAAAAACTTTATATTTTTTCTGGTACTAGGGATCAAATCCAGGGCCTCACAAATGCTAGGTAAGCATTCTGCCATTGAACTGTATCCCCCAAAATATGTTTTTAAAACTTTGTTTAGAGGCTTGCCTAACTAGGGCACCAGGAGGAATAATACCAGACTGCCCAGACACAACAAATATAGATACAAGGAAGAGGTGTCCCTTATAAGTATAATTATGTGTTAAAACGCACGCATGCAGTCAATAGTAAATTGGGGGAGGGGTGCAAGAATGAGACAGAAAGGACAAGAAGCATCCCAGGAGCAATGGCAAGGGATGGAATAGGAAAAAAGAGCATCTGGCCCCACTCTATCCCCAACCCACTGGAACTGGATCTGGAGCTGGAAGAACAGGAACAACAACATTTGTGTTGAAAAATAGATTGGATGTAGTGAACAACAAATTGTATGGTACAGAAGAAACAATTTGTGATCTGACCAAAATATCATAAAAGTTCTGAGAAAAAAATGAACAGAGCATCAGCAAGCTATGGGTAAACTTGAAATGAATATAATTGGAGACCCTGAAAAATAAAAGATAGGGAGGAAAGACAAAAGTTTTGAAAAAATATTAGAAAAACATCTCCAAATTTTGTGAAAACTATAATAGACATTTTTACTACTTAAGTCTCTAAAAGAGAACTATTTAAAGTAAAAAAATGGCTTGGTGAAGTGTTACATGCCTGTAATCCCAGAAACTCAGGGAATTGAGGCAGGAAGATCTCAAATTCAAAGCCAGCTTCAGCAATTTAGAAACCCTGTCTCAAAATAAAAAGGGTAGGGGATGTGACTCAGTAGTTAAGCACCCTTGGGTTCAATCCCCAATACCAAATAAATAAATAAAGTAAAATATAGCACTGTGTTATGGGATTTATAATCTATGTAGACATACAATGTATGGCAATAACAGCACAAGGACTATGAAGGGAAAAAATGGAATTATGGCCATATGTCACTTAACAGTAGTGATACATTCTGAAAAAAATGTATTATTTGGTGATTTTGTCATTGTTGAACATCAAAGTATATGCTTACACAAACCTAGAAGGGATACCCTGCTAAACACGCAGGTTATACAGAATAGTTTGTTGCTTTTAGTCTGAAAATCTGTGCACCATGATAATGTATGGAATAGTCAGTGTAGCACAATGTTAAGTATCCATGTATCCAAATAAACATTAAAATGTACAACAAAATGTAATATAAGAGATAAAAAGGGTAAATCTCTATAGGATGTTTACCATAAATAGAACTTGTAAGACTGCACAGCAAGCTGCACTGGGTAAGTCAGGAAGTGAGTGGAGAGTGAATATGAAAGACATAAAAGTATGTTCTC
This sequence comes from Sciurus carolinensis, assembly GCF_902686445.1. Lineage (NCBI taxonomy): Eukaryota > Metazoa > Chordata > Mammalia > Rodentia > Sciuridae > Sciurus > Sciurus carolinensis. The sequence continues at coordinate 129,371,025 of NC_062213.1, read as the reverse complement.
TGGACATAATGGAATTAAATTAGAAATATATAACAGAAACAGGTTTTCTGGTGGTGTAGTTTAGATCTGGAATGTCCCCCAAAAATTCATGTGTTGGAAGCATGGTCCTCAAGAAGCAAAGTTCAGAGGTAAGTCTTTTAGGCAGTGGTTGGATTACCAGAACTCTGACCTCATTCATCAAGCTAAATTGACTACTAGAAGGTGGGACCTAGTTGGAGGAATTAGGTCTCTGGGGGCATGGTTCCACAAGTTGATCTCGCCAGCACCATCCACCATGCTTTCCAGCTGCCAGGAGCAGCTTTCCTTCACCTTGCCCTTCTGCCATGATGTGTTTGCCTTGGAGCCAGCTGACCATGGACTGAATTTTGTGCAACTGTGAGCCAAAATAAATCCTTCCTCTGCAAAGTTGTTCTTGTCAGGTATTTTGGTCACAGTTTTAAAAAGCTAACTCACGTGGAAAATCCCTACATTTTTTGAAATTTACACACTTGTAAATGAACTATGGGTCAAAGAACTCAAAAGGAAGTTAGTATTTTATACTAAATGAAAATGAAAACAGGAGCGTCAGCACAGGTTGGGTGCAGAAGCTGCTTGGTCCTGGGCCTGGCAGAGTTCTTTTTATTGCTTTTGGGACTGGAGCCCTCAGTTGCAAACATGCTCCATCAGATCATTGGTCAGGCCAAGAAGCATCCAAGCTTGATTCCCCTCTTCGTATTTATTGGAGCAGGAGGTACTGGAGCAGCACTGTATGTGATGCGTCTGGCATTGTTCAATCTAGATGTCAGTTGGGATAGAAAGAATAACCCAGAACCCTGGAACAAACTGGGTCCCAATGATCAATACAAGTTCTACTCAGTGAATGTGGATTACAGCAAACTGAAGAAAGAAGGTCCAGACTTCTAACTGAAATGTTTCACTATAAAGCTGCTTAGAATGAAGGTCTTTAAGAAGCCATCCGCACAATTTTCCACTTAACCAGGAAATACTTCTCCTTTAAATGCATGAAATCATGTTGATTTATTAGAGTTTTTTACACTGATGAATAACTCTCTGAAACTTGAAAAAAAAAAAAAAGAAAATGAAAACAGATTTGTTGGGTGTGCTAATATAATACTTATAGGCATATGTAGCACTAAATACCTATATTAGAAAAGAAGAAGGTTCTCAAATCGATAATTTAAGCCTTTACCCTAAGAAAGTAGAAAATAAAGAATATATTGCTTCCCAGAGAAAACAGAAGGGAAATGTTGAAGATCACACAGTGAATATTAATGAAATAGAAAAACAATAGAGAAAAATCAATGAAATTAAAAACTGGTTCTTTGAGATGTTTAATAAAATGTATAAATGCAAGATTGATTTTAAAAAAGACACATATTACCAATATTTGAAATAAGATGTGTAATATCACTACAGGTTGTGAGATTATTAATAGAATATTAAAGAAATGTTTTAAAGTATTATGCTAATAAGTTTGGCATCTTCCAGACACACAAATTTCTTTGAAATTACCAAAACTTCCTGAAAAACAACAAGATAACATGAATATTCCTGTATCTACTAACTAAATTTAAATTGAAGTTCAAAAGCTTTCCACAAAGAAAAGTCCAGGTTCTAACACTTACAAATTATTTCTTCCTTGAGCATTTGGTCGAAGTTCTAGAGTTGGGGATATAGCTCAGTGTTGGTGTGCTTGTGTTTAATTGGTATTCAATTGGTAATTTGATATTCTATACAAACTCTTCTGGAAATTTTAAAAATTTAAATGCTTTCCAACTAGCAGGACATGGTGGCACATACCTGGAATCCATCTACTTGGGAGACTGAGGCAGGAGGTTCGAAATTTGAGACCAGGCTCAGCAACTTAGTAAGACCCTGTATCAAAATAAAAAATGAAATAGGCTGGGAATGTAGCTCAGTGATAAAGTACCACTGAGTTTAGTCCCTAGAACAAACAAATAAACAAATTCTTTTCAGTTAGTAAAATAATTCTTTGATTTTTGGTTTCAGTACATTTGGAGACTGGGAATGAAAACCTTTGAAACAACATACTTGACTGAGATTTAAGACCTAAGCTAAATTTATCCCACCCCCACCCTGGAATTGAACCCAGGGCCTTGCACATGTTAGACAATTGCTTTACCACTGAGCTACGTTCCCAACCCTGCCACATGTTTCTTAATATCAGTAATAGTTTTGCAATGTAGGCATTTCAGTAACCTCCTGTATATTATGCCAGGTCTCCCTTTTTAAATGAACTAAATAGAAATATGCTACAAGGCTAGAAGGAAATCAACTAAGCATTGAGTCATTTAAATGCATTTCTCAATGTATTTTTCTAACCTGGCCATAATTTCATTCACTTAATTAAGTTTGGATATCCTCGTATATTGTGGTAGTAGCCTCAGCATTTTACAAGAGTCACTCTGTCTATAGTAGTTAGGAAGACCGAAGGCTTTTTGTTCAAGTAATTTTCTCTTGAATAGAGAACTCAATAAGCCATTTCCTCATCTTGATATAAAATCTGTTCATTAAGAGTACAGATCAAATTTTATTACTAGAAAAGTATGTATATGGTGAGCCATGCAAACAGTATTTGATATATCTAAATTTTAGTAAAATAAAAGAATTTTGACAAGCTTTTTTTTTTTTTTTTTTCTTGTACTGGAACTTGAACCCAGATATGCTCTACCACTGAGCTGCATCCTTAGCCCTTTTTATTTTTTGAGACAGGGTCTTAGTTGCCCCAGCTGGCCTTGGACTTGAGATCCTCCTGTCTCAGCTTCCCTAGTTGCTAGGATTACAGCTGTCAAGGGAGAAGACATGTCTCTGGAGAAGGGTCCTAGGAGTTCCCCGAGGAGAGGGGGAACCCAGCTCAGCACCAGTGGGTTTCTTGGCATACGTGACAGAAAAGAATTTCAGCACAAACCAGACAAAGGCATAGACAGAGGTTTATTTAGGAACATAGATATACATTCAAGGGAGAACGTGGGCTGTTCCGAGAGTGAGAAGTAGCCCTGACTTGGGTTGGGGGTCCAGTATTTATAGAAGGACCATATCAGGGGCCAGACTGGAGGTGGATCTAGAGTGGAGCTGCATAATTTCATGCCAGTTTTCCCAGCACCTGTGTATTTCCCTCGTTTTCAAAGGCCTGGGCCAAGAGCATATCACTCAAGATTTACAACTATGCTTTCTACATCCTCATGGCTTGTAGGTATTTCCCTTAAGATTCAGTATTTCTATTCTAAATACCTGTCTCACAGGTATGCACCACTGCACACAGTTGAATTTTACAAGTTTTTAAAATTCATTTGGTCTATATTATATCACCCTGATGGATATGCTTATTTTTTTTCTTCACATTTTTGAACTGTGTAAGGGATCATAATAAGCTTCCCAAATATGTCACTTTGCCATAAGGATTATTTTGAGCTGAAAACAAATTGAGGAATATCATATGCAACAGAAAATGTTCCAAAAACCAGAGCATATATTTCCCATTTATAAAGGAAATTTCTATTTACATAGGAAATTTCTATTTGTAAAGATACCAGAAAGAGGACACCAACTTTAGAGAAAACTCCTGTCACCTGAAATGACTTCAGTCTGAATAATAAACCTAGTAAACAATGCTTAGTTAGCTCCCACTTCCTATTTACCTTCCTATAATCTACTCTTTACCCCAAGTCCAAAACCCCTTTCTCCACACTTTGTTAAAATGTTATATTAGCTCCAGGTCTGTTATCCTCTTTGTACTTTCACAACTTTTCTATGAAGCTTACATGTGCATATGAAATAAGCCTTTTATTCTTGTTAATCTATCTTTTTTTAGTTTAATTTGTAGATTACCAGCCATTGAACATGAGAGAATAGAGAAAAAGATTTTACCTCCCCTACAAATGTTATTTTTACCTGTTTAATTTATTGCACAATGGTTTTTTTTCATACACAGTCTACTTCTCTGCCCTATGTGATACTATAGACTACTATGCCTTGATTGCTCTCTCCTCTCTTCTCAAATTTTCTAATGCTCTTCTACCTCTGATAATTCTTATCTTGGGCTCCTTCAGTGCCTTAGATGTTGTAATGATTTCCTTGGACCTCTTCTTTTCTCTCTGGTGTACTTGCCTTACCATTCTGTGACTTCATTAATAGACATTGATTCTGGTATGGTTTGGATGAATGTCTCCCAAAGGTCTGGTTCCCAGGTGGTGGTATTGGGAGATATCAGGGAGCTTTAGGAGGTGGGACCTAGTGGGAGATCATTTGGTCATTGGGGGTATGCCCTTCAAAGGGATTGGGAAACCTTAGTCCTCTCTCTCTTTCATGATTTGAAATCTGACTGCTCACCCTGACATGCTCTTGCATCACAACGTGCTGTACTCACCAGAGTTCCAAACAAATGGAACTACCTGATCTTGGACTTAACCTTCTAGAACTGTGAGCTAAAATAAGCCTTTCTTTTCTTCATAAGTATCCTGTGCCTGGTAGTCTGTTATAGTGATAAAAGGCTAATACAGATCCCTAATCTGTTTCTCAAATGCCACCTCAACTTGAATTCAGTTTTATATTTTTAACTCTTTTCTGAACACTTCTATCTAGATATACAAAATACCAAATACCCATTCCTCTTCCTATATGCCTGTTATTAGTTAATGGTGTCATATCCAATCCTTTTCCCAAGCAGGAAATCCCAGTATTATTCTCAATTCTTCCCTCTCTTCTCTCATATTCAGTCCCTGAATATTTAAGAATATCTTCAATCTAACCCATTTTTTCCCAGTCTCTCTGCTATTGCTCCAGGTTAAGGTTCTATCCTTTTTTGACCTAGACTATCCAAACAACCTGCTAACTGGTTTCCTTCCTTACTCCCTCTGATCTAGTCCATCCTCCACAGCACCAGAAATGCAACCTGTCTTTAAAAGATTCTTGTCAGTTCCACAGCTTGCTTTTGCTGTTTGGATAGTGCCACAGGCTAGCGAACAACCAAAGACATCATGACCTGATCAGTTTGGGTTGTTGGAGTTATATCAAACATACCACTATATGGATCACTAAAAATATGGTAAAGAATAAAAGGGAAGGTTTTTTCTTTAATGGTTAACAGCAAATCCAAATGTTGGGGGGAAACACTGTATGTCAGGACATTACAACTTGAGTGTTGAGTTTTTTTTCTAAAGATCTTTTTCTCAAAATCAGTTTTAGGATCTACATGCAGGAAATATAAATAGCCACTAGAGGACCCCAGGCACTTACATAATGACTGTGTAATAGACTATACTTTTCTCTCCCTCTGAACTATTAATAACTCAGAAAAGTCAATTGTTCTTGGTAAACTCCCGTGTTGTTTGTTTGGTACTGGAGATTGAGCTCAGAGGGACTTTTACCACTGAGTTAAATCCTCAGCCCTTTTTTATTTTTTATTTTGAGACAGAGTCTTGCTAAGTTGCTTAAGGCCCTACTAAATTGCTAAGGCTGGTCTTGAACTTGTGATCCTCCTGTCCCTGCCTCCTGAGTTGCTGGGTTCATAAATTCCTTATTAAGTAAGTTTATGTTCTCTCATTTGTGATGTGTAGTGATAGATAAACATGAACCTAGAGATGGCTGTGGTCACATATATTTCTTCCTAGTGTAAAAAGTGTCTTCTGTGGTCTTCATTACAAAGCAAAATGACCGGAGTTAAATTTCTTTCCCAGCTTGCCCCTCTACCACTTTTCTAAAAACCCTTAGTGGTGAAGTTTATCATATTCTTTTATTACTCAACTGAATGACTATAATTATATTAACTAACTTAAGTGGTCAGATTTCTCCTTTCTCTGTTTTTATACTTTTCCTCTCCTTCCCTCAGATATTCCCAAGCATTTTCTCTTTTTATATTCTTTTTTTTTTTCCCAAATATTTCACTCCTGAAAGCAGTGTTACAAAAAATGGCAAAGTCATGCCATACAAACTTTTAGGAGTAAGAAAAGTCAACTTAGGAGTTAGATGGAGACAGAATCTGCCTTTTTGGTATAACCTTGTTGTGGGGCTGGTCTTCCACAGTGGGCTCCAGTGAATGAGGTTCTTTATCAGTGAGACAGACATGAAATCTCTCAGAGTCTCCTAGACTGGGAGATGAGAAAAGTGGCTGGTTCTAAGGACCTGGGAATGTAGCTCATGGTAATGCATAGTGTTAAGTGAATAAGAAAAATCTATTACTACTGTAGAAGTAAGATCAGTGTCTGTAAACTCAAGCAAATGTAAGAAAATGCCAAATTGATGACCTAAATCATTTAAAATTATGTTTCATTCTTGAAATAATGTCACAAAAGAAGTTTTGTGGTAAGGTATCGTTGTCTATTATAACTACTTTAAAATGTCCCTAAAGTATCTGTTCGTCTTTATGATTCTATTATGGTTTTTTATTCCTGAAGTATTTAAATTCTTCTGGATACTCTTCTATTTCCATCTGTAAATTCTGTTGGGATTAGGAGTTCCTTGCTTTTATAGTCATATGTTTATTCAAAAAAGCATTATATGGGCATGTAGCTCAATGGTAGAGTGCCTGACTACTGCTCACGAGTCCCTGGGTTCAATCCCCAGTACTGAAAAAAGAAAAAAAAAAAAGGTATTATGTGCTTTACTTTGTGCCAGTCATTGTTTCATGTACATCCTAAAAATACAAAGATGAAAAGACAATCTCCCCACTGTCAAAAAAAAAATCAGCATAGAAAAAAGATAGTCCTGTAAATTAAGAGTAAAGTAGTAATCTTGCTCTAAATCACCATCCACAAGTATGCTTCCCATGTCTAGTAGTTTGGTATTTATTGAGTAAATTTAGGGACCACTTATAACCAAAAGTACTCCACAAATAAATCACTCTTGTTACTAAGGTGGAAGTTTTTGCTTGATGAGGTGGCACACATCTATAATCTCCGTGACTCAGGAGGCTAGGGCAAAAGGATGGCAAGTTCAAGGTCAATCTTGGTAACTTAGTGAGACCTTGTTTCAATATAAATAAAAACAGGGTTGGGATGTAACTCAGAGTTCGAGCACTCCTGGGTTAAATCCCTAGTACCTTACACACAAAAAGGAAGCTTTTAATGTGTATCACATTCTTTCTTTTCTGATTCTTTCTTCCATCATTTTCAAAAAGTTTTCAGTGAAATACCAATATGAATATGAATTATTTCTGACTCTCCAAGTTATTTTATCTCTCCTCTCTGCTCAAACCTCATTTTCCCTCAATCTTAAGTTTCATTATAATGACTTCACATTAATCTTCACTGAAAGAACAGAAGCCACCAGGCAATAATTACCAGTCTTCCCACCATCAAATCTACCAATCTCTAACCCTTCTGAATCTGAATACATGTGCTCCTTCCTTTCACAATGAAGAAACATACCCCCTGTCCTCTCCATAGCTCCAGATACCATGCCCTCCTGCCTATTTGAGATTTCACTCCTGCCATTATCTACCTTCATTTTTGCATCATGCCTTAGTGACCTTTTTAACTAAACTCTCCCTGGACATCCTCACAGCTCCACCCTGTATCTCAGCATCCTTTCACAATGAAACAACAAGAATTGCCTATACTCTTTCTCTCTACTTTCACATCTCTCATTCTCTGTTCAATCATATGTTCCTTGTATCTGCTAAAATTATTGTTACCAGATCTGTCACCAGTGACTTCACCTTACCAAACATGATGTCCATTCTCAGTCCTGTATAATTTGACCTCTGAAGAATTGGGCAGAAATTATCATTTCCTGTTATTTAAAACCCATTTTATTTTTAGCTTCTATAATCATACATTCTCAATTTCCCTCCTATCTCACTGGAATTTCTTCTTGGTTGCCTCTTTACTTGATCTGTGCATACTGAAGTGTACAGGAACATCTGGGTGTTGTGGCACATGCCTGTAATCCCAGTGCTAGGAGGCTAAGGCAGGAGAATCACAAGTTCAAGGCTAGCCTGCCAGGGCAACTTAGTGAGACCTGCCTCAAAATAAAAAGGGCTGGGGGTGTAGCTCAGTGGTTAATGACCCTGAGTTCAATCCCCAGTACCAAAAACAAAAATGTGTAGGACTCTATTCTAGACTATATTCTGTTCTGCACTTAAACTCATTCCATAAGTAAATGTATCTAGTCTCAGTGTTCTAAATACAATCTGCATACTGATGAATTACAAAGTACGTGTTCAACTCTCATCTCTCCCTGGCTCTCCACAATTTAATATTTAACTGGCTTCTCACAGTTCCACTTGTTTCTCTTAAGGCATCTCAGACATTAAAATAAAACAAAACAAAAAATAACAGAATTTTGAATCCTCCAGAATTTTCTTCTCTCTCCATCTTGTCTAATGAGTAAGCACCTCTACTCACCCAGTGCTTCCTCTCAGCATCCCCATAGCAACCCATCAGCAATCTGTGTCAGCCCTACTTGCAAAGTAGAACCTAAATCAAACCTCTTCTCAACACTGTGACTGCTACTACAAGTCACCATCATCTCTTGCCTGGGTGACTGTAATGGCTGTCTTATCAGATAATTTTCCAAGTTTATACTCTTGCCTACCATGGAGAAGCCAGAGAAAATTTTAAAAAGAAAACCACATCTCCGTCATACTTAAAATCCTGTGATAATTTCCCATTGCCATTAGAACAAAACTGAAGCTCTTTTCCAGAGCCTTTCAAACCTGGATGACTTTCGAGCCTCATCTAGTACTCTCCCCTTGTTCATTGTACTCACACTCAATCACATGGGCCCTCATCTAATGCCAAATGCATTTTGTCCTCAGGATTTGCATTTGCTTCCTTTGTCTGCAGTCTTCTTCCCACAGATCTCCTCCATGACTGACACCTTTACTTCATACACTTCTCAGAGTTGTCAGTGCATACGTTGTCTCCTCAGATCCCCTCACCACCCTGTCCAAAACATTCTGCCCACTTACCTCACACCCTCGATAGCATTGTTCTATATGTCATTACCCTGTTTTATTTCCTCATAGAATGTGCTGTAATTTGAAAATACTTGTCCATATTGTTTGTGTCTTCACTACAAAGCACAGGGCTCTCATGTGTTTTGCTCATACCTGCATCCCCAGTATCTGGCATATAGAGATGTTCAACAAAGAGTTACTAAATGAGTGAAAAATCTAATGGATAAATGAATGGGAAGACACAAAAGCCAGTTTATAACAACCCTTAGTGTTATCTGAGTTGTGACAGAGATAACCAACCAAGGAAATGAAACTTGAAGATAAACAGCTAATTGCTAGCTATTTATATACCTTGATCTCAGGTAAGATTACATTTTTATCATTCAGATCTTGAATACTTAGTTAAGTACCTTTCATATAAGAAATCTCACTTTTTACTTCTTTACATTTCCCACCTTGTGTTTCCTCTAAATTCAAACTCACATGTCATTTCTCACCTCCTTTTCAGACATTACAAAACATTCTTCACCAAAACAATAACAAATGAATAGTTAGAATTATCTGTATCTTTGAAATGCTATAGTTAAATGATGTTTTGGACTTTGCTAATGGTAGAACAAACACATTTATAATTTCTGTGAAATACTCTTGATAGTTACTTGAAAATTAATAGGCAAACTTTAATTACATTATCAAAGAGCATAATATATAATGATCTTTATATCTTCCTTTGTTTTTTAGTCAGATTTATTGAGTCATCATTCGTGTACAGTAAAATTCACCCCTTTAAAAAGATATACTTCTGTGGGGCTGGAGTTGTGGCTCAGTGGGGAGAGTGCTTGCCTAGCATGTGTGAGGCATTGGGTTGAATTCTTAGCACCACATATAAATAAATGAGTAAAATAAATGTCTGTCAACATTAAAAATGTATTTTAAGAAAGGTATACTTCTGTGAATTTTGACAAAGGTTTATATAATCCCACTGTAATCAAGATATAGAACATTGTTGGGCACAGTGGTACACCCATGCCTGTAATCCCAGCAACTCAGGAGCCTGAGGAAGGAGGATTGCAAGTTGGAGGCCAGCCTTAACAGCTTCTTAGCACCCTCAGCAACTTAGCAAGACCTTGTCTCAAAAAATAAAAGGACAGGTGATGTGGCTCTGTGGTAAGTCACCCCTGAGTTCAATCCCCAGTACCAAAAAAAAAAAAAAAAAAGATACAGAACATTTCTATCATTCCAAAGTTTCCCTGTGCTTCTTTATAATTAATCACCTTCCCCCTACCCCTGATTTTTTTTTCTGCCCCTTTAGTTTTATAGTTTTGCTTTTTGAAAATGCTTTTAAAATTCATTCATGTTGTTACATGCTTCAACTGTCCATTCCTTTTTGTTCCTCTCCTGTGTGTAGTGCATTATATGACTACTGTAATTTGTTTCTCTTTTTTTTGTATTGAGTTTTGAGGAATTATATATAGAAATATGATTGTTTTCTAGAAGACATTTGAGGTCTACTAAATAAATATTTATTGCCTACCACTAGGTGCCTGTGGGTTCTAAGGTGAATAAGATGTGATGGGGAAAATCACAGCAGCTGAGAGAACAGAGTGCATGAGCTTTTGGATGTTTGTTTTTATAAATAGTAGGAGGCAAGTTTTAGACTGTGAACACTCCTTGAAACGTAAGCACATATAGTACTTACTCCAGTCTATTTTTTAATTCTCTTCACATGCTATCATTTGTGTTCAACTTTATTGACTATAATATTTGTATCTATAATTTCCCAGTTAAAATTTTAATGTAGTAACTAATAATAAAAGCCTTAGACCCAGAGTAACATGGATTTCATCCTTTTGTTAACTGCTTCTTAGTGTTGTGGACATTTGTAGTCTTGCTTCACAATACAGCAATCCATATTTTGTGAAATGCTTCTTTAGACTGTATGATCCCATGGAAACTGCCATCCTCCAGGCATTGACTTCTTGAGTCCTGGACCCTCTTGGTTTCCTTCTGAGTCTCTTCTGTCTCTCCTCACCAAATATGAGGACATGGTCACCAGAGCCTTCATTATCCATTTTGTGACTGAGAAATAGCAGAACTAGTTTTTTGAATGTTTTTTTATCTGCCAGGAACTCTGCTAAAACTTTTAATGCATTCTTTCATTTAATTGTGACAGTCACAATTGTAGTCACAGTGCAGTGATTGTTATTATCTGAGGAAACAAATGTTTAGAGGTTTTTATGAAAATCACATGGCTAATATGTGGTGGGGCCAGGTTCCTTAAAGCCCTTGCTCACAGCCACAGAACTCAGAAGACAAAACTCTATTTGTAACTCAGGACTTGTCCAGTAGGACCTCCATGGGTGGCGAATAGGATTATTCGATGTATTATTTCGACTCTACTATGCTTTAGCTTTGTTGATGTCATAGATTCTGTGAATGTTAATTCCTTTGTAGATTTCAATACTATTTTAGTTAATTCAAGATTTACCATGGTACCACAGCCTGTTATGATATCCTTTAGGGACCTTCAGTATGACATTTATTTCTTTCAAAGCAGTCAAAGATTTTCTCAGTGCCAAGTGTGGTGGTGCATGAATGTAATCCGGAGACTTGGGAGGCCTAGGCAGGACCATTCCAAGTTCAAGGTCAATCTGTACGACAATGAGATACTGTCTCAAAATTTAAAAAAGAAAGAAAGAAAGAAAGAAAGAAAGGTGCTGAGAATGTTGTCCAGTTGTAAAGCACCCCCTGGGTTTAGTCCCTGGTTCTAGAAAAACAACAAATTCTCATGGCTGGTATTTCCTCTCACCTATCCAACTCTGTTCTACATGGTTCAGTCTTAATCCACCTTATGATCCACCAAGGTAGAAACTGTAAAACTTACAGCTTTGTCTCTTAGGTCCCAGAATGTCACTTCTGATTAATTCTATTAAATATCACTGACCTGAGTGACTCAGAGGCAAATCTTTTGTATTTTCTATGATCTTGCAGGAAGGGGAATTAGACTCCACCTGTTGGTAAGTCATTTGCAATCTGCTACAGAAGGGGCAGGTTAGATAAGATCAGAAAACATCTGGATCTTTCTGAGGTATTGAGGTGCTTCTCATGCTCCATCTGAAGAATCTCATGCTGAAGACCAGGAGTTCATGGCTGTGCAAACTAGTTCAGGTTCTCCTTTCTTTCTCAGGCAAGCCACATCAACTCTTCATCCTTAAAAAAAAAAAAAATCATGAGAAGAGCTTTAAACACTAGATAGATAGAGGATCTGACTCAGTGGTAGAATGCATCTTAGAAGTCTTGGGCTCAATCCCCAGTACTGCAAAAAGAAAAAAAAAATTAAAGTAAAGAGAGTTGAAATATAAGAACACAAAAATATCTTATGACTTTGTCAATTAGAAGGTCATTGGAGAATTCAGTTAGATCAATTTTAGGGACATGGTAAAGGAAAAAGCCAGATTTTACAATAGGCGGAAGAATTAATTGTATTTGTTCATTTCCTGTTCTCTTTCTCACTAGAACATAAACTCCTTGGGGGACTATTACCGTTTTTTTCCACAGTGAGTTTTCCAGTACCCAGAACAATGTAGACCACAAAATAGATACACAATAAAATTCTGTTTGCTATTTCTTTCTTCTGCAAGAAGGTTGAGAGTAGGTGTAGAGAGGAATAAAGATACTCTTTCCTTGTGATTTGGGACATAAAGTGTTTGGCAGATAGAGGTAAAACAGGGATTTCTAGAATAATGAATTATTCTAGACTTTTCTTTCATTAGTCAAAAGTGGAGGTTTTCCTTTTCTTTTTTTTTTTGTACTGGGAAAAGAACTCAGGTATACTCTACCACTGAACTACATTCCCAGACCTTTTTGTTGTTTCTTTTGACTTAAGGTCTTACTAAATTGCTGAGGCTGAACTCAAACTTGGAACCCTCCTGCCTCAGCCTTCTGAGTTGCTGGGATTACAGGCCTGCACCAGCATACCTGGAAAAAGTTGTTTTAAAAATATCAGAATTTGAAGGTTTTGTTGTTTCAATTCTAATTAATGGTTCTTAAAAAAATGGTTCTTTTACAGAAAGAAAGAAAGAAAGAGAGAGAGAGAGAGAGAGAAGGAAGGAAGGAAGGAAGAAAGAAAGAAAGGAAGGAAGGAAGGAAGGAAGGAAGGAAGGAAGGAAGGAAGGAAGGAAAGAGGAAAGAAAGAAGAAGGAAGGAAGGAAGGAAGGAAGGAAGGAGGAAAGAAGGAGGAAGGAGAAGGAAGGAAGGAAGGAAGGAAGGAAGGAAGGAAAGAAAAGAAAGAGAAGGAAGGACGGAAGGAAGGAAGAAGGAAAGAAAGAAGAAAGAAAGAAAGAAAGAAAGAAAGAAAGAAAGAAAGAAAGAAAGAAAGAAAGAAAAGGAAGGAAGGAAGGAAGGAAGGAAGGAAGGAAGGAAGGAAGGAAGGAAGAAAGAAAGAGAGAGAGAAAGAGAGAAAGAAAGAAAAACAGACATTGTATCAGCTAGGAACAGTGGTTCATGACTGTGATTCCAGCAACTCAGGAGGCTGAGGCACAAAGATTGATAGAAACTTAGCAAGACCCTATCTCAAAAAAAAAAAAAAAAGATTAAGGAGGCTGGGGGTGTAGATCAGTGGCAGAGCACCCCTGGGTTCAATCCCTAGTACCACAGGAAAAAAAAAGGAAGGAGGGAAGGAAGGAAGGGAGGAAGGGAGGAAGGAAAGAAGGAAGGAAGAAAGGAAGGAAGGAAGAAAGGGAGAGAGGGAGGGGAGAGGAAGGAAGGAAACGAAGGAAGGAAGGAAGGGAAGAAAATATTATGGATGACTGAATTTTTACCCTTTGTTTAAAATTTTGGTAAAAATTTTGGCTTTCAAAAAATACTTTTATCAAATCTTTCAAATCTTATCAAACTTTTACACTTTTGACCTGGAATTGACTTACTTTAATCCACTGTTTTTGTTTTTGACCCTTTTCTTTAAAGAATGTGCTGTATCTAGCCCTGAAAATACAGGGTCAGATCTAGGAAAGCACAAAAGTCAATGGTTTCCTGTCCTCATTGCCCTTCACCATAGCTTTAGCAAGTCCCTTCATGCATCCATATCCACACTTCTATCTCTATTTTCCACCAATAAAGCCTAGGTGTTTTGCAGGCATTAAATTCTTGCTTTTATAGTCAGTCATGCTTCTTTTTCTCATCAGCAAAGTCTACATGTTTTGCAAGATTTTTTTTGGGGGGGGGTACTAAAGATAGAACCCAGAGGTGCTTTACCACTGAACTACATTCCCAATCTGTTTTGTTTTTTTCTTTTATGAGGGGCTTACTGGGAACTGAACCCAGGAGAACTTCACCACTGAGCTACATCACCAGAACTTTTGATTGTTTATTTTGAGACAGGTTCTCACAAAGTTGTCAAGGTCTCACTAAGTTGCTGGGGCTAGCCTTGAATTTATGATCCTCCTACCTCAACCTCCCAAATCACTAAGATTACAAGCATGTGCCACCACATCCAGTTGTTTTGCAAGATTTTTTTTTGAGCTTTATTTTTTTTATTATTTTTTAATTAAAATATTTTTATTTTTATAGACTCATTTTGATTCATTGTACACAAATGGGGTACAACTTTTCATTTCTATGGTTGTAAACAATGTAGATTCACACCATTCACGTAATCATACATATATATAGGGTAATACTGTCTGTTTCATTCTGTTTTTCCATCCTCACCCCTTCCCACCCCTTTTTACTCTACAACATCCAAAGTTCTTCATTCTTCTCTCCCCCCCCCCATCACCCACCTTGTTATATATTATCATGTACTTATCAAAGAAAACATTCAGCCTTTGGTTTTTTGGTCTTGGCCCATTTCACTTAGCATGATATTTTCCAACTTCATCCATTTACCAGCAAATGCCGTAATTTTATTCTTTATGGCTGAGTAATATTCCATTATGTATATATACCACAGTTTCTTTATCCATTTGTCAATTGAAGGGCATCTAGGTTGGTTCCATAATCTAGCTCTTGTGAATTGAGCTGCTATGAACATTGATGTGGCTGCATCACTGTAGTATGCTGATTTCAAGTCCTTTGGGTAAAAACTGAGGAGTGGGATAGCTGGATCAAATGGTGGGTCCATTCCAAGTTTTCTGGGGAATCTCCATAATGCTTTCCAGAGTGGCTGCACCAGTTTGCAACTGCACCAGCAATGTATGAGTGTGCCTTTTTCTCCACATGCATGCCAACACTTATTATTGCTTGTCTTCTTGATAATATCCATTCTAATTAGAGTTAGATGAAATCTTAGGGTGGTTTTAATTTGCATTTCTCTAATTACTAGGGAGTATGATGAGCACTTTTTCATATATTTGTTGATCACCTGTATATCTTCTTCTGTGAAGTGTCTGCCCATTTCCTTAGCCCATTTATTGATTGGGTTCTTTGTATTTTTGGTGTAAAGTTTTTAAATTTCTTTATAAACTTTAGAGATAAGTGCTCTGTCAGAAGTGTGTGTGGAAAAGATTTTCTCCCACTCTGTAGGCTCTCTTTTCACATTATTAATTGTTTCCTGGGCTGAAAAAAACTTTTTAGTTTGAATCTATCCCATTTATTGATTCTTGCTTTTATTTCTTGCGCTGTGGGGGTGTTGTTAAAGAAGTCTGGTCCTAAGCCAACATGATGGAGGTCGGGCCTACTCTTTCTTCTATTTGGTGAAGGGTCTCAGGTCTATTTCCTAGATCCTTGATCCATTTCAAGTTGAGTTTTGTACAGGATGAGAGATAGAGGTTTAATTTCATTTTACTGCATATGGATTTCCAGTTTTGCCAGCACCATTTGTTGAAAAGGCTACATTTCTTCATTGTAAGTTTTTGGCACCATTGTCTAGTATGAGGTTACTGTACTTATATGGGTATGTTTCTGTGTCTTCTATCCTGTACCATTGATCTACCTGTCTATTTTGGTGCCAGTACCATGCCGTTTTTGTTACTATTGCTCTATAGTAGGGTTTAAAGGTCGGGTATTGTGATATCTCCTGCATCACTCTTCCTGCCCAGGATTGCTTTGGCTGTTCTGGGTCTTTTGTTCTTCCAGATGAATTTCATGATTGCTTTTTCTGTTTCTATGAGAAATGTCATAGGGATTTTAATTGGAATTGCATTAAATCTAAATAGCGCCTTTGGAAGTATGACCATTTTGATAATATTAATTCTACCTATCCAGAAATATGGGAGATCTTTCCATCTTCTAAGGGCTTCCTCAATTTCTTTCTTCAATGTTTTGTAGTTTTCATTGTAGAGATCTTTCACCTCTTTGGTTAGATTGATTCCCAAGTATTTTATTTTATTATTATTTTTTTTTGAGGCTATTGTGATTGGAGTTGTTTTCCTCATTTCCCTTTCAGATATTTCATCACTTATGTATAAAAATGCTTTAGATTTATGTGTGTTGATTTTATATCCTGCTATTTTGCTGAATTCATTTATGAGATCTAGAAGTTTTCTGGAGGAGTTTTTTGGATCCTCTAAATAGAGAATCATGTCATCAGCAAATAGTGACAGCTTGAGTTCCTCTTTTCCTATTTGAATCCCTTTAATTTCTTTAGTCAGTCTAATTGCTCTGACTAGTATTTCAAGTACAATGATGAATAGAAGTGGTGAAAGAGGGCATCCCTCTGTTGTTCCCATTTTAAAAGGAATTCTTTCAGTTTTTCTCCATTAAGATGATGTTGGCCATGGGCTTAGCATAAAGAGCCTTTAAAATGTTTAGGTATGTTCCTACTATCCCTATTTTTTCTAGTGTTTTGAGCATGAAGGAGTGTTGTATTTTGTCAAATGCTTTTTCTGTGTCAATTGAAATAACTGTATGATTTTTATCCTTAAGTCTGTTGAATGATGGATTACATTTATTGATTTATGGGTGTTGAACCAACCTTGCATTCCTGGGATGAACCCCACTTGATTGTGGCGCACTATCTTCTTAATATGTTTTTAGATACAGTTTGCCAGTATTTTGTTAAGGATCTTTGCATCTATATTCATCAAGGATATTGGTCTAAAATTTTCTTTCCTTGATGTGTCTTTTCCTGGTTTGGGTATGAGGGTGATATTAGCTTCATAGAATGAGTTTGGTAGGGTACCCTCCTTTTCTATTTCCTGGAATACTTTGAGGAGTATTGGAATGAGTTCTTCTTTGAAGGTCTTGTAGAACTTGGCTGAGAATCCCTCTGGTTCTGGTCTTTTCTTGGTTGGAGGCTTTTGATGGCTTCTTCTATTTCATTGCTTGATATTGATCTGTTTAAATTGTGTATGTCGTCCTGGTTCAGTTTGGAAGGATCATGTCTCTAGAAATATGTCGATGTCTTCAGTACTTTCTATTTTGTTGGAATATAGATTTTCAAAGTAGCGTCTCATTATGTTATGTATTTCAGTGGTGTCTGTTGTGATATTTCCTTTTTCATCACGAATTTTAGTAATTTGAGTTTTCTCTCCTTCTCTTTGTTAGTGTGGCTAAGGGTTTGTCTATTTTGTTTACTTTTTCAAAGAACCAACTTTTGTTTTGTCAATTTTTTGAATTGTTTCTTTCACTTCAATTTCATTTCTGATTTTAATTATTTCCTGACTTCTACTACTTTGATTTTATTCTGTTCTTCTTTTTCTAGGGCTTTGAGCTGTAATGTTAGGTCATTTAGTTGTTGACTTTTTATTCTTTTCTTGAATGCACTCCATGCAATGAATTTTCCTCTTAGTACTGCTTTCATAGTATCCCAGAGATTTGATATGTTGTATCCTCATTCTCATTTACCTCTAAGAATTTTTTTTATCTCCTCCCTGATGTTTTCTGTTACCCATGCTCCATTCAATAGCATATTATTTAGTCTCCAGGTGTTGGAGTAATTTCTGTTTTTTATTTTGTCATTGATTTCTACTCTCTGTCCATTATGATCTGATAGAACATAAGGCAGTATCTCTATTTTTTTGCATTTACTAAGGACTGCTTTGTGCATAAAATGGTCTATTTTTGAGAAGGTTCAATGTGCTGCTGAGAAGAAAGTGAATTCACTCATTGATGGATGGAATATTCTATATATGTCTGTTAAGTCTAAGTTATTGATTGTGTTATTGAGTTCTATGGTTTCTTTGTTTAGCTTTTGTTTGGAAGATCTATCCAGTGGTGACAGCAGTGTGTTAAAGTTACCCAGAATTATTGTGTTGTGATCTATTTGATTCCTGGAATTGAGAAGGATTTGTCTGATGTACATGGATGCACCGTTGATTGGGGCATAAATATTTATGATCATTATGTCTTCCTGATTTATGGTTCCCTTAAGCAGTATGAAATATCTTTCTTTATCCCTTCTAACTTTGACTTGAAGTCCACTTTATCTGAAATAAGGATGGAAACCCCTGCTTTTTTACTGAGTCTGTGTGCATTGTAGGTTTTTTCCCATCCTTTCACCTTTAGTCTATGGATGTCTTTTTCTATGAGATGAGTCTCTCGAAGGCAGCATATTTTTGGGTCTTTCTTTTTAATCCATTCTGCCAATCTATGTCTTTTGATTGATGAGTTTAGGCCATTAACGTTCAGGGTTATTATTGAGATATGATTTGTATTCCCAGTCATTTGGACTTATTTTTGGTTTTTAACTTGACTTGGTTTCTCCTTTGAATGGATTTTCCTTTAAGGTAGTTCCTCCCTTTGCTGATCTGCATTGTTGTTTTTCATTTCCTCCTCAAGAAATATTTTGCTGAGAATGTTCTGTAGTGCAGGCTTTTTATTTGTAAATTACTTTAATTTTTGTTTATCATGGAAGGATTTTATTTCATCTTCAAATCTGAAGGTAAGTTTTGCTGGGTATAAGATTCTTGGTTGGCAACCATGTTCTTTTAGAGCTTGAAATATGTTGTTCCAGGTCCTTCTAGCTTTTAGGGTCTGGGCTGAGAAATCTGCTGATATCCATATTGGTTTCCACCTGTATGTAATCTGATGCTTTACTTTCGCAGCGTTCAAAATCCTATCTTTATTTTGTATGTTAGGCATTTTCATTATAATGTGCCTTGGTGTGGATCTGTTGTAATTTGTGCATTTGGTGTTCTGTAAGCCTCTTATATTTGATTTTCCATTTCATTCTTCAGGTTTGGGAAGTTTTCTGATATTATTTCATTGAATAGGTTGTTCATTCCTTTGGTTTGTATCTCTGTGCCTTCCTCAATCCCGATAATTCTTAAATTTGGTCTTTTCATGATGTCCCATAGTTCTTTGAGATTCTATTCATGATTTCTAACCATTTTCTCTGTTTGGGCAACTTTATTTTCAAGATTAAATATTTTGTCTTCATTGTCTGAGGTTCTGTCTTCCAAATGGTCTAGTCTGTTGGTGATGTTTTCTATTGAGTTTTTTATTTGGTTTATTGTTTCCTTCATTTCAAGGATTTCCATTTGGTTTTTTTTGAGAATCTCTATCTCTTTGTTGAAATGATCTTTTGCTTCCTGCAGTTGCTCTTTCAACTGCTTATTGGTATAATCGTTCATTGCCTGCATTTACTCTCTTCTCTCATCCTTTGCTTCCCGAATCATTTTAATTATGTATAATCTGAAGTCCTTTTCTGACATTTCTACCATACTCTCACTGGATTCTATTAAAATAGAATGTAGGTTTGTTTGGATCATTTTCTTCCTTTGTTTTTTCATGTTGTTCATGTATCTTCCCCTCTAGCAGTGCAGATCTGGGGTATTGCAGTTTCCCCCCATAGGCTTATAGTGGCCCTATAGGTTTCCAAAATCTTTTCTTGAAGGGCAGATCAGTATGAGCAGTGCTCATTTCAGACAGTATGCAACCCGAAACCAAATAGCCCCTATGAGGATGTTAATAATATTGTCATAATAAACAGAGTGAGTTCAATTATTATCTTCAGTATAACAAATAGATTTGCAATAAAATGTACAGTTTCTAATGGAGGACAAAGAGGATGCAGAGGGATGTAGGATGTAGCTGTTAATGGGATAAGAAAAGAATATATAGAAGCTCTAGATCATAGAAAGAGTGAGAGTGTAATCAAAAGAAGTTGGTTGTTAGCATGGGAAAAGGGAGAAAGAGACTCTGAGGGAATAGGTAAACAAAAGGAAAAGAGAGCAAGAAAAGCAAAGAAATAAAAACTTAAAAATTTTTCAATAAGGAGAAAAAAACTACACTATGAGAATCACATAGTATTCAAACCTCCCAGTCTTCAGTAGCCTGATGTATGAGAGGTACCTGACAATGTGCTTCCAGTCTCCAGCAGGCATCTCAGGATGGTATTTGCCCCACCTAAAGATGGGAGATACAGCTTTGAGGATTATCCAAGATGGCCACTCTGGCTTCTAAATGTGTTAGCAAATGGGGAGCTGCAGCTCGGGGTGTGGGCATGGTCAGCTGGAGGTCCTGGAGGTGGGGTGTTGTCGGTCTGGTTGTACGATCCTGGAGGCAGGGTGCAGTCGATCTGGGAGTCCTGGTGTTAGGGTGCAATCGGTCTGGGGGTCCTGGTGGCAGGGAGCAGTCAGTCCATGTGAGGGCCCCGAGGCAGGGAGTGATCGCTTGGGCTGAGGGCTTCTGGAGACGGGGCTCGGTCAGTTCGGCCAGGGGTCCTACAAATCCTGGCTCTTGTCTCAAAATGGTAGCAGCCGCATGTAACCAAACCTGCAGGTACTGTGACAGTGAACTTCCAGGGAAGAGCAGTCAGCTGGTGCTCCACTGGTGGTCTGTGGTCAGTCTGCTGAATGTTGTCGGATGATCAGGAGGTGAATATCGAGTGGTGGGTGATGGGTAGGTAAAAGGCAGGCGATGGACAGGCAAGCAGCAGGCAAATGGTGATGGTGACGCCAGACAGTGAGCAGTCTGCACTCAAAAAGTAGTACATATGCTGGCAGACTGCAGGTGATCTCAGTAGACAAATGGAGTAAACAGCAGGGGATCGATAAGCTGCAAAAACTGACTCACCAAGAAACATATCCTTTGCTTGGAACCCGAGTTATAGAGCGACAAGGAACGTAGCCTCCCTCTAGTCCACCATCTTGGATCTCCTGCAAGATTTAAGTAGGCATTTCATCTTATATATGATGGTTATTTTTTCTATTTTACATAAATGATGGAATTTGTTGTTACATACTTATACATGCATACAATATAACAATATTTGGTCAATATAAGTCCCAGCACTCCCCCCCACTGCTTAGTGGTGTTTTCTTAACATGACTTTTAAAACACTTTTTTGATTAGTCGATTTTTATTGCTCACATATACCATTCCTCAGGAATATTACTGTGAATTAGATATGAATTTATGAAGGTGATGAAAAGAGTAAACAAAGAACTATTTCTGAGAGGTGAAGACATTTTTCCGTAGAGAAATGCATACATCTATATGTAGCAAAACAAGCCAGAGCTACTTGTTAGACATGCTTAACCAGTTCTAGTTTATTCCAAAAGTAGAAGGCAACATGTATGAGACATTTTAAAGAGCCAAATGTATTTCTACATGATACAACATGTCAACAACTTCATGATGGCTTTCGACTTGCCTTTTTGCAAAAATTTATATGCTGCTTACAAGTGTGGTAAAGAACCAGAATGATCATGGACATGCAACAATAACCAGATAAATTATGTAGGGTGCTTGCACTTAGTCCATAAAAAGGTGTTCTCACTATGAATTCACCACCAGCTCGAAGAGAATAACCTTTGCTCAAACTTCTTTTAGCCTGTACCTGCACTGGAATTTTGATAGAGAGCTTCTTTTTAGAGTTGTTCACATTTGGGGGAAGAATGAACACAATATTGTTCTGAATGTGTGCCTGTGAATATTCTTGCATCTTGATCAGCAATTGGGGGCTGGAAATTTCCCTGATGTATTTACTCACCTCCAAGGAGATCTGGATATAAATGATTCCTAGACTATTAGTCTAATTTATTCTTGCGAATCTCCAAAGATTACACTGCTTGTGTTGGAATGCAGCAATTACTACCTCATCCCACCAGGTTAAACCTTCAGTGGTATCTGACCCTAAGCTCACACAGTATGTTTGTTTTGAGATACTAGGGATTGAAACTGTGACACTGTACTGTTGAGCTACATACCCAGTTCTTTTTATTTTACATTTTGAGACAGGGTCTCACTTAATTTCCCAGGCTGGCCTTGAATTTACAATCCTCCTGCCTTACCTCCAGGGTTGCTGGATTACAGACATGCACCTGGCTGACCTGGCTTCTTTCTGAGAACAACACTTTCTGAGGTTTCTCCTATTTTCATGGGTCCCAAATGACCAGAATCAGCCTCCTGTCAAGGTTCCTAGTAGGACTCTGCATTAGTTCTTCCCCTGCTCCTGCTGGGATTCTCTCAAAAATTCCTAGGAGGGCTGGGGTTGTAGCTCAGTGGTAGAGGGCTTGCCTAGCATATGTGAGGCACTGGGTTCAATCCTCTGCAGCACATAAAAATAAATAAAATAAAGGTATTGCGTCCATCTACAACTAAATAAATAAATACTTTAAGAAATAAATAATACTTTAAGAAAATAATACTTTAAGAAATACTTTAAGAATACTTTAAGAAATAATACTTTAAGAAAAATAAATTGAAATTAAAAAGAAGTTTATGGGAGCCATGTAATCCCAGTGACTTGGGACACTGAGAGAGGAGGATCACAAGTTCAGGGCCAGCCTCAGCAATTTAGCAAAGCCATAAGCAACTTAGTAAGACCATGTCTCAAAAAAAAATTTTTTTTGAAAAAGGACTGGGGATGTTGCTCAGTGGTTAAGTGCCCCTGGGTTCAATTCCCAGTACAAAAAAATTATAGATATATTTTAAATATATATACATATATATTTCCCCCATGGGAATGGGATGGGAAGAGGAATGAGGGATTCCTACTCCCTTCTGGGGATTATTACAGCTCCCTTAGCTATAAACTACCTTTTAGGTTAACTCTATTGAAACTTCAAGAAACAGCCTTTTTTTTTCAGCTTCCCTATTTGGTTTGTTCATTTGTTGTCGTCATTGTAATTTTGTTTTATTGTCAAGGACTTAAGTTTTTTCAGAGATTAGACCAGAGAAACTAATCTGTGTCCTAACAAGCAATTCCTCACATGCAGACAACTGATGTCCTATGACTAGTTATATCTCTTATTTTTCTGCTACTTTAATATGAATTCCTTGCCCTCCCAGACAGTTCCATCCACTTTCCCCAAAAATGACCAAAAAAAGTTTCTTTTCTCTTGTTTAATTAAGAAATATAACTATGGTAGTCAAAGGAATTGATCAATTCCAGATTCTTCCAAATTCTTGTACTGTTTCCTCTAGGAAGTTTTGAGACCCTCATACAAATAATACAATTCTAGATATTCTAGATCTGGTACCTTCTAAAGTGAACTTTTATTTTTATTTGTTCCATTAGTTATTTTGACACATACATAAGTGGAGTACAACTTGCCATTATTCTGGTTGTACATGATGTAGAATTACACAGGTGGTGTAAACATATATGCACATAGGATAAAAATGTCCAATTTATTCTACTATTAAAGTGAACTTTTAGATTATACATCTTTATTTTCCCCTACTTGACCAGCATGGGCCTTATTTATTCAGCAATTCTAATGCTTTCCCAAGCTTGACAGTTTCCTGGGAGCAATAGTATGTGCCTCTGCCTTATTCTGCACAGCAACTTAGTCTCTTCTTTATTTATTTATTCAGCAATTCTAATGCTTTCCCAAGCTTGACAGTTTCCTGGGAGCAATAGTATGTGCCTCTACCTTATTCTGCACAGAAACAGTCTCTTCTTTCCTCTGGTCTCAACTTATTGTAGCCACCACTACCACCTTGCACAAAACAAACAGCAACAATAAAAAAGCTTGGGGGGACTGGGGAGATAGCTCAGTCGGTAGAGTGCTTGCCTTGTAAGCACAAGGCCCTGGGTTCGATCCTCAGCACCCAAAAAAAAAAAAAAAAGCTTGGGACCCCATTTGGCAAGGATTGAAAAGAGTATGCTTTGAAAGCAAAATAAGAGTGGTTTTCAAGTCAATATTTAGGAATGCTTTTTCACTGTCTATTAATTGTAAACAAAACAGGTTTTTAGAGTTTATTAGTACCATAATCCAAGCTCCCATCATCTCTTGCCTGGACTCCTAAAACGATTTTCAAATTTCTACTCTTCCCCACCTCCAACACATTTCCCACACAATATCCAGTGTTCTTTTAAAATTATATAATGTTACTTCCTTGTTTAAGTCCTTTTGATGACTGATCATTTGACACAGAATAGAATCCAAACTTCATATTTTAGCCTCCAAGACCCTGATCTTTCCACCCTTCCCTACTCATCTCATGAATTCCCTCCCCACTGGCTGACTCTGCTCCTGTCATACCAGTCTTCTGTGAGTTACTGTGCTATGACAAGCTCTTTCCTGAATCAGGACCTTGTACTTGCTGTTTTACTGCCTGAAGAGGCTATTCTCCTGGCTCAGTCATTCTCATTCTTCAGGTTTCAAATTAAATCTTATCTTCCTAGATGGGCCTTCCTTGATCATCCTATCACAGTAATGGTAATGATTATATCATTACTACTTCTACAGTAATAGTAATATTAGTAATTAATAATATAGATAAGAACAGTAGGTTACCCCTGTTATTTTCTATCATTGAACTTTCTTATTTTTTCATAACATGCGTTATGTTCAACTATTTGTCATCTGTGCGCTCAGCTTAAATGTTAGCTTTCCAAAGTCATCAGTATTGTTTGTCTTATTCACTGTTGGATTCCTCTCCTGGCATGATGCCTGGCAAATGTGAAATAATCAGTAAATATTTGTTGAAGGAATAAAGTTTTAGGATTAGGAAGTAATTTAGAAGTCATCTAATTAGTCTAATTCAGGGCTTAATTTTCAGTCTTTTGCAATGCAAGCGCTACTTATAGTGATATTTATACTGGTGGAGAACAAACGAAAAACAGTAGCAGGGAACTATTTCCCTTTCCCTAAATGATTTTACCTTACTTATTCTTATATCAGCTGTGTCTTGTACCACATAGACAAATAGTCATGTGAGTCACTTATTCTTAGCTAATCAGCTAATCATGAATGTGGCTTCTCCTTTTTTGGGAGAGGTTATAACCAAGTAGATTCCAGATTAATGTTCATCTGGTTGTTCATGGAATCTTACAGATTTTTGTCTATGAAGATTTCTAATTATATTGTAATATAGTATTTTTCAAACCATGGGTTTGAATCATCACTGCTTATTGTAAAGGCAAGTATGGCCTAGTGAAATTCTTGTTTCACTCATATATATGACTCCATGTATCTGTGTGTACTGTATTGATGTAAAATATATTTCTTACTGTGGAAAATAACAACAAATATCTGAAAGCCACTTCCTAAATGAGCATTCAGTGTCTTATATTAGAAAAGAAGGGCTGGGACTATTGCTGAATGATAGAGTGCATGCTTAGCATGTACAAGACCACAGATTCAATCCTCATAACAAAAACAAAAACAAGAAAAGAAAAGAGATGAAGTTCTCTGACAGTCCTAGAATGGTACACTTGTTGAAGTCAGCCCTCATCAGCCAAGGCTCTGAGGCTGCTCAAGATTGAGGTTGATGAGAGTGATAATTCTGTGAATGAATTTCTAAATCAAAGCACAATCCACCTCATGGCCTGCAAACACTGTTAGAAAAATCTTTTAGAAACATAGGGACTACGTCAGTTATTTGAAATAAACTACGAATACAACAAATACATTATCATTTTCATTGTTAGTTTTCCCTTCTCTAGTCTCACATTAGAATAACTTTGGTCTGACAGATCAGAGCCAAAATGACCAGGGATGTAGTAGGACTCGGGTAAGGGGAAGTGAGTGAAGAGACTCAGTAATTAGGTCAAAAGAGAACATTGTGGGTATTCCTTTTTGTGCCAATTTTCTTCTTATGATGACTTTTACAGTAGAATAGGAGGCAAAATCATTCACTGAGAATGGGGACAGAGAGGAGGTGTTAAAGATTTGAGTTAAGAGGAGACATGAAGTAGTGGAAGAGTAAATGGACTAAGGAAATCAAGCATGCTGTGGGCAATAGTAAGGGACAGGGAATAGTTATAGTTTGCATGGGACATGTAGGCCTATAGTCATCAAAGAGTTGACTTTAACCCAAGAGGAAAAGAAATTATTTTTAAGGAGAGAACAGCATAAACAAAATTAAGTGCCTAAAATTACAAGGTATGTAAATACATTTAAAAAAATCTTCTAGGAATCAAAGGTAGTTCCAACTTCTACCCAGAGAGTTGGGAAACAGCCTAGTACTCCCCTCTTGTAAATGAAATGTGTAGCACACATAACTGAAATAGGGAGACTGAGAGGAGGCTGTTTCCCTGGTCTCCCAACTCTGGGGTGCAGAATCCAGCTAGAAGTGTCATTTAAGGCGTGTCTGAGTCAGCCACCTCTGTTCACATACTACAATACCAGGAGGGCCTTTTAGCTGAGAAAGGCTGAGTCCCCACTGTGGAGTAAGAACTGTGAACGGTTCACTAGAAGTTGATTTCAGCAGAATTCCAGAATATGTCAACAAACCATAATTCATATATAGTGGGGAGTTATATTTTTCTTCAATGGAAAGCCAGTGAAGCTATGGACTAGCCTCTTGTCTAGTACCGCTCCCCTTTTTTTTCCCAGTAGTGAGGTTTGAACCCAGGGGCATTCTACCATTGAGCTATGCCACTGCACCCAGCTTATCTGATACCATCTTTTATTGCATTAATCAAATCCAGATTTGGTTAGTTCTCTTCTGTGTAATCTTCTATTTTTATTTCAAGATGTTCCACCCTGTTGGACTGAGTCTTTATAACTGTCTACAAAAACGCTTATTCTCTACTTAAATGTTGCAGTCATTTTATTATTTCATTCCACAAATCTTTATCAAGTGCCCATTATATGTCCAACACCATGCCAAGCCCTACAGGTACAAACATAAACAGGGTACAAATAGTCCCCACCCTTGCAGAACTTACTGTCTTTAATAAGTAGTCACAGTGAAATATGGGAGGTGCTTCAGAAAGAAAAGATGAAATATAGGATGATCAGTTCAATTTGAATTTCAGATAAATAATGTGTAATATATTAATAATTAAAATATGTCCTGTACAATCTGGTAACCCTGTGGAAGCAGCTTTTAACCTAGTCTAAGGGATAAGAAAAAGTCTCCCAGAACAAAAGACATTTCAACTGAAACTTAAATTTTACTTTTTATATGAAGTCCTTATCAGTGGTATTGCTAAGAAGGATTCAATTCTCTCTGCAAAATGCCTTCTGCCCATTCTTGGGATGTAGCCATTGTCTGTCTCTCTGGAGTATTCTTCCCATAGGGTGAAAAGAGAAAGGGGTTTAAACTCTTTTCTTTTTATCTGGAAAGAATAACTTACAAATTAGCATCTATGCTGAAAATTCTCTCTCCCCATTGGACAGAAAATGCTGCCTTGCAGCTTTCTATGTAACACTATTAAACTATCCTGGGTTTTAGCAGTTTAAAATTTTACCATTTTACTACTTTATGCCTATACCCATTTAGGCCACACATGCTATTAATTGGTGGGCTTAGTTTTCAAAGTGAAATATTTTTGTATGGGCTCCAAATAGAGTACTTTTTTAATTTTGAAGAAGTTGTTGATCTTATTTTTATATACTAAAAATAAGTATCACACCTTCGTCCCTACCTGGGTCTCCTATTCTTTTTTTCCAGTGTAATTTCTAGCTAATGTTCATTACAAGAAGGTTATATAGCCCAGTATGGTGGTGCATGCCTGTAATCTCAGTAACTCAGGAGACTGCGGCAGGAGGATAGCAAGTTTGAGGTCTGTCTCAGCAACTTAGCAAGATCCTGTCTCAAAATAAAAAATGCAGAAAGGAAGGGCTGGGATGTAGCTCAGTGACAGAGCACCCCTGAGTTCAATCTCCAGCACTGCAGTAGGGCAGTGGAGGAGCAGGGAGGAGGGGGGCCAGAAACATAAAAAGAAAGCTAGATATTTCTGGGGAAAACAACCAACAAACTCTTGCTGCTTCTCAGTAAGTATGATACCACAAATACAGAATATAGTTCTATATTTTTCAGTGAGTAGATTATTTCAGTCATCCTATTTAAAAGCATTTAAACTTGTTACCACCAAATCAGTTGAGTAAGATGTCAAGGAGGTAAAATCATTTTTTAAAAACAAACCTGATCATTGTCACTTGTAGAGAAGAAAAACTGCTATTTTTCTAGGGAATGTTGTCACAGACGCACATAAAAATGACAATACTGCTCTTAGTCTCTATTAGTCTGACCTTCAAGAAAGTACATCTATGTAACTGCAGAAAATTACATTCCTTACTGCCCCTCAACACATTTGCTTCCTCCAAGGAAGGAGGATCATTCCAGTCAGGATCCACAAGAGTATAGCACTACACTTGCATAGTGGACACTGTGAAGTTGAACTCCCGTCCAGTGGAGGATAGCAAATATCATCACCAGACTAACCACCAATAATAGGGGTCCAAATACTTCCACATGCTGCATTGTGAGATGCAATTTTACCAATTGCTGGAATCCAGCAAGACATAATGTATGCAAATGTGCCAGTTACATGAAACAGATTTTTTACTTATAGATAGGCAGCAAGAAACAAAAAAAGCCTGTGATCCCCTGTGAGCTGGTTCCCCAAGGCTCAAGAAAGCTGCCTTGGGCAAATGGAGTCTGAACTAACCGTGCCTCACTTATACCACAGCTGAGGAACCTCAAAAGGCAGACTGCCTCGAGTTGTATATCTCAAGGGCAACAGGAGGCACTGAGCAAAGTTTTTGTTTTGTTTTTGGTTTACTTTGGGTCCTAGGGGTTGAACCCAGGGTCTTGTGCACACTAAGAACAGGCTTTAGGACTGAGTCACACCCCTAGCTCAGAACAAAACTGTCAGGGGAGAGAAGAACAAAGTTCTGGGTGTCCCAGGCATTTCCTTCCTACCTAAAGATGTTACATTCCCTAGGAAGGACAGAATAAGACCCAGGCTGTTTTAGGTAGTTTCCTCTCTAACTAATGATACTGCATTCCCAGCACATTCTATGGTTATTTTTGAGAACTAAAGCAAGAAAGGGGAGGAGAACTGGGTTTGTCAAAGGTCACCCAGAGAATTATCTTTCAGATACATTTCTGGAACACATCGATAGCTCTCAACAATCCCTTTAGCTGGTGCCCTCACTGATAGCAGAATTGAATACAACATTCCCTAGGTCCCATCCGGCCACATTGATTAGGCTGGTGATAGGCTACTGACTCAGGCTGAGCAAGGTCTCTTCTCAGGGAATTTGTAAGTGGGATGGTAGCAGAGAAAGAGAGTCTATTCATGTGGCTGGAATTATACAAAGTAAATATGAAGGCTGTGGCTGCCATCTGCCAGAAGCCATCTGACTCAAACAACTGAGAAAACCAGAATACTGAGGGGGAAAAGGAAGTGAGAAAAAGTGAACTTTCTCTCTGAGTTTTTGCTGACCTTTCCATCCCATGCCAGCCCTGCTGATGCCTGACTGGTTACATTGAGATACCTCTATTTTCTTCTAATTTCCCCCTTTCTGCCTAAAATAGTTCAAGTCGGGTTCTATTATTCATAAATAGAAACACCCTGAGAATCCTGAGGGTTGGATGTTTTTGCCCTTAAACCCTTCCCATAAGGTAGTGATTTCTCCAGTCATCTTGTGATGTACACACTGCTTTTTCCTTAGGAATGTGTTTGACTCTCAATCCTGCTAAACAAAACAAAACAAACAAGAATGATGCCTGAAGGAAAATTGGAAGAACTGAACAGAACTAAATTTAAATCTACCCACATTACTTTTTCACTATTTGGCCTTAAACTAATTTCTTAAGCTCTCTGTACCTTCATTTATTTATATGTTAATATCTGCCTTATAGGACTGATTAAATAGAAAATAGTTATATAAAAATTCTAGAACAGGGTAATGAACACAGTAGGTGCTTAATGTCTGATGGCTACATATGAACATGGAATGGTGACCTATAAACATTTAAGGTGCAGTGGCATACACCTTGATCCCATCAACTCAGGAGACGGAGGCAGGAGGATCTTAAGTTTGAGAACAGCCCCAGCAACTTGGTGAAACCCTCAGCAACTTAACAAGACCCTGTCTCAAAATAAAAAAAAATAAAAAGATCTGGAGATGCAGGTCAGTGGTAAAATGTCCCTGGGTCCAATCCCCAATACCAAAAAACAAAAACAAAAAGCAAAACAAAACAAAAAACATTTCAGGATTATGGTTTTTGACCTAGTCACTGTGATGATATGGTCACTTGTTATCCTTGGACAGAGATAAGACTATTATTCACAGAAACAATGAGATAAATATTTAGATGATTTTCTATTAACAACTCTGCAGTAAATATCCTTTTTAACAAAATATTTGTGCATGTATTTGTTTTCTTATGATAAGTCAAAGTACAGGTACATTATTCTGGCTTTTGGTGCCTACTGCTAACATTCTTTCCAAAAAACTAAACCTAGTTATACCTCTGTCAGCTGTGTATGCCTACATATCAGTGCTGCAGCTGTATAGTTGTCCCTCAAGTCCATTCTCCTTTTCTTCCATAAGAATGTAATTTAGCCATGTACATGGCTTCCCAGGCTGACTACATTTCCCAACTTCCCTTGATGTCCATGAAACTTAAGTTCTTATCATTGAATCATGAGATGTACAACTTTCATATTGCTTACTTAAAAGAAAACTTCTTGTCCAATCTTTTTCATTTCTCCCTTCCAAAAGATTGGGCCCAACTTGATTCACAACCAACCTGAACCACAAAAATAAGGACAATCCTAGGGGATTATAAAACAAAGATTGAAGGACCTAGAGACCTTGAACGACTTCATGGAGTAGAACCCTGCTGGAGCTTGAAGCACTTAACCTTTGATCTGTTGTATGAGATGCCTCTTTTCTATAGAACCTGGGGATTGAACCCAGGGGCACTTAACCACTGAGCCACATCCCCAGCCCTTTTTAGTTTTTATTGTGAGACAAGGCCTCACTAAGTTGCTTAGGGCCTCCCAAAATTGTTGAGGCTAGCTTTGAACTTGTGATCTTCCTGCCTCAACCTCCTGAACCAATGAGATTACAGGTGTGCACTACTGTGCCCAGCTCAGCCTCTATCTGAAAAGCAAGGAGGGATTATAACATCTTTTATTAATAAGTATGCCCTTTGGTGTAAAAATTATTTTTATACAATGAGCAGGTTATGTATGACTGCTTCATCCATAACAGACAAAACCATGAATCCTTACTTATATGTTCCAGTATTTATGTATTTATAAATGTTATTCACATATGCATTAAGAAAAATTTCCTCCACTGTAAAAGTGCAGTGATTTCAGTGCCAATTACTCTACCCTTCCTTTCTACAACAGTCCTTCTATGTTAATGCATAGCATGTCTTTCCTCACAGCAAGCTACTGAATTTCAGGTACATAATTAACCTAAGCAAATTTGAGCAAATACACTTGAGTTCTTTTGTTTGTTTATTTCCAAGTGTGAACTTGGAGTTGATCTTTTATAAATATTTTGTAGGATTATAGGTCAGATTTTTAGAGAGTTAAATTAGTTGTACAACCCATTATGGAGACTATAGTTCTATTTTTATAAAAACAACTCCCTTAACTGGGCACAGTGGCACTTGCTTATAATCCCAGAAGCTCGGGAGGCTGAGGCAGGAGGATTGTGAGTTCATAGCTAGCCTCAGCAAAAGTGAGGTGCTAAGCAACCCAGTGAGATCCTGTCTCTAAATAAAATACAAAATAGGGCTGTAGATGTGGGTCAGTGGTTGAATGCCTCTAAGAGTTCAACCCCTGGTATCCCCCAAAAAACAAACAAACAAAAAAACCAATCCAACTCCCTTAGTATCGTAGTGGGCCCATGTTAACTTTTTCTTTCCTATGTTCACTTGTGGAAGCTCTTAATATATTGTTATACTATTATTATACATTAATTGGAGTACACACAAGAACTCCTAGATTATATATGAATGACTCTAGAAAAAAAGTGAATATTGAGTATTTGTGCAAACTATTTCTAAATAGGTATCTGATATTTTCTTTGTTAAGTAAATGTTAAATTGCTCTGTGATTAACACCTTCTTTCTTCCCTTTTTCTGAAGGATTATAGCTCTGTGCTGTCTATTGTCCATTTTCTGAACAGTCACTTCTATTTATTTTATACAGTTTTATGGTTATTTATTGTGGAAAATAAATCCATTATTTTGTCTTGGCAGAAATAGTAAATTTCTGTGACATTTTGAGTGCTATTTTTTTTTACCATAATGCTATTTTATAAGGATTATCTTACATTAAATAAACATTCAGGAATCAAGGAAGTCCAAAGAACTGGGTCATATTATTGAACTGCCTTCTGTTGAAGTTCATTGATCCTCCACCATGAAGGTGTAGATAACCATGATTCCATTTTTCCTCTTTCCTCTCCTGCAACCACCAACTCTTCAGTTTCTTCTGTTTATGTACTACAAGTCTTCTCCTTTCTCATAACTTTGATCTGTTGTAAACTTACAATAGCATCTCTCTATGAATCCTTTCAGCATCAACTTCAGATCCTATTACCCATTATTAACTCATCCTCTGTAAAGTAAAGAGAAACTCTTGAAGAGAACTTGATCACTTCCCTTGTCGCTCTCTAGAAAAAGATTTTGAACCAAGGTTTTTTTTCAGCTATGTCAGGGAAAGCAAGTAGGGAAGAGATGGGATGAAGATGACCATCCAAGGTTGCTAATTGAATAGGGACTGTGGTCAAAGAAGTTGTGCTAGAAGGAGCAATGGGTGTGGCAGTCACCAAGATTGGCTTATAGCAATAATTTATATACACATCCATCTCTCTAAATGTAAACTTTTTGAAAACAGGGGACACCTTTTAGATATTCTTTAATGTCTTAGTGCTCAGCACATTGCCTCAGCATGTAACAAATTAATTTTTTTTGAAAAAAATAATTAATTGTTAATGGACCTTTATGTATTTATTTACATGCAGTGCTAAGAATTGAACCCAGTGCCTCACACATACTATGCAAGCACTTTGCCACTAAGCTACAACCCCAGCCCACAAATTAAATTTTGTTGAATGAAAGAAGGAATTGATGAACACCTATAATCTCAGTGACTCAAGAGACTGAGGCAGGATAATTTCAAGTTCAAGGTCAGCCTCGGTAATTTAGTGGCCCCTGTTTCAAAATAAAGAATAAAAAAGACTGGGGGATGTAGATCAGTAGTAGAGTGCTACTGGGTTCAATTCCCAGCCCTGAAAAAAAAAAAAAAAAGTAACTGAAGCACTAGTAGAATTTTTAATGATTTTAGTTAGTATCAGTATCAATTCTTAGTCTGCACATAATTCTGGAGTGTCTTGGGATAAGGATTTGTCTTCCAATGAACTGTAAATACCTCCCTCAAGTAGAATGTTTGAAAATACTAATTTAGATTGATTTTCTTTTTTGGGGTGGAGAGGTTACCAGGGATTGAACTAGGAGCACTCGACCACTGAGTCACATCCTCAGCCCTATTTCTTTGTATATTATTTAGAGACAGGGTCTCACTGAGTTATTTAGCACCTTGCCATTACTGAGGTTGGCTTCCAACCTGTGATCCTGAGCCGCTGGGATTACAGGCATGTGCCACCACACCTGGCTTAGATTGGTTTTCCTTAATTTGTCTGAATAAATATTTTATAGTAGTTCTGGGATAAGAATTACTTTGTACAAACAGTAGATATATGCTTAAATATTTGTTGATTACCTTCAGAGCCAGTAAGTCACAGACCCTGAAATGAGTGGGGTGGGTTTGCATTGTGGAGAATTTAATTGTCCCTATGATAACACAGAGCCTTCTTGCCTACCACTTCTTCCCACATCTTTATTACATTTAAAGTAAGAAATCATTATTTACTTCATATTTCATATTATATGTCTTAC
The DNA here is from genome assembly GCF_902686445.1 of Sciurus carolinensis. NCBI lineage: Eukaryota > Metazoa > Chordata > Mammalia > Rodentia > Sciuridae > Sciurus > Sciurus carolinensis. Next base: position 129,337,109 of record NC_062213.1, on the reverse strand, counting down.
AGGATCCACATTCCTAAATCAGTCATTCTTGTGTATAAAATATTGCCATAGCAACAGTAAAAATAATGATTATAAGTAGTAACTTATGAAATGAGAAATGATCTGATAATTATCCAGCATGTTAGGATTCAAAAATTTTCCCCTCAGTTTTGCATCACAATGATCAAGAAGTTGAAATTAAACAATTAAAACATATGTACCCAACCAACAAACTGACGATTCTTTTTTTCTTTTCTTTTCTTTTTTTTTGCAGTTCTGGGAATCAAACCCAGTAGTGCTGCACCACCGAGCCATAACCCCAGCCCTTTTTTTAATGTTTAATTTTTTATTTGTTCTAATTAGTTATACATGACAATAGAATGCATTTTGATAAATCATACATAAATGGAATATAATTTCTCATTTTTCTAATTGTACATATTGTAGGATCACTTCGGTCATGCGATCATACATGTACATGAGGTAATAATGTCTGTTTCATTGTACTAACCTTCCTACCTCCATACCCCTTCCCCTCCCTTCTAATCTAAAGTAACTCTATTTTTCCCTGGTTCCCCCCACCCTATTGTGAGTTAGCATCCACATATCAGAGAAAACATTCGCCCTTTGGTTTTTTGGGTTTGACTTATTTTGCTTAGCATGATATTCTCCAACTCTATCCATTTACCAGCAAATGCTGTAATTTTATTCTTCTTTAAAGCTGAGTAATATTCCATCATATATATATATATATATACACATATATATGTGTATACACACACACATATATATACACATCACATTTTCTTTATTCATTCAGCTGTTAAAGGACACGCTATTGTGAGTTGAGCTGCTATAAATATTGATGTGGCTGCATCACTGTAGTATGCTGATTTTAAGTTCTTTGAATGTAAACCAAGGAGTGGGATAGCTGGATCAAATGGTGGTTCCATTCAAAGTTTTCCGAGGAACCTCCATACTACTTTCCATAATGGTTGGACCAGTTTGCATTCCCATCAGCAATGTGAGTAGCTTTTCCCCCACATCCTCACCAACATTTATTGTTGCTTGTATTCTTGATAATTGCCATTCTGATTGGAGTAAGATAAAATCTTAGTTTTGATTTATATTTCTCTAATTGCTAGAGATGTTGAACATTTTTTCATATATTTATTGACCAATTATGTATCTTCTTCTGTGAAGTGTCTGTTCAGTTCCTTAACCCATTTATTGATTGGGTTATTTGTTTTTTTGGTGTTAAGTTTTTTGAGTTCTTTATATCTCCTAGAGATTAATGCTTTATCTGAGGTGTATGTGGTAAATATTTTCTCCCAATCAATAGGCTCTCTCTTCACATTACTTATTGTTTGTTTTGCTGAGAAGAAGCTTTTTAGTTTGAATCCATCCCATTTATTGATTCTTGATTTAACTTCTAGCGCTTTAGGGGTCTTGTTAAGGAAGTCAGATCCTAGGATGACATGGTGAAGATTTGTGCTTACTTTTTTTTCTATTAGGCGAAGAGTCTGTTCTAGTGCCTATGTCTTTGATCCACTTTGAGTTGAGTTTTGCGCAGGGTGAGATAAAGGTTTAATTTCATTTTGTTAAATGTGGTTTTTCATTTTTCCCAGCACCATTTGTTGAATATGCTCTTTTCTCCAGTGAATGTTTTTGACGCCTTTGTCTAGTATGAGATAACTGTATTTATGTGGGTTTGTTCCCCAACCCTTTTTAAATTTTTTTATGACAGGGTCTTACCAAGTTGCCCACGCTGACCTAGAACTAGTTGGGATTACAGGTGAGCACCACCATGCCTGGCACTGATGATTCTTATATATTTTGAAAAGGCAACCACTAAGTCCCATCAAGTGTATAAATTTAAAATATCTGTTTAGAAATAGAGTTCATTTTAGGATGGAGCCTTCATTATGAGTCTGTACACATACCCTGTGCCTCCCACTCCACTCCAGTAGATGAGCAAAAAGTATTTGTGGTGAAAGTTACAATAGCATTGAATAATTCTTAAAAATTCGCTAATCCTCCCTACTCTCAGAGAAACAAGTTTTTAAATAATGGTTTTTTGCTGATATTTTATTAAAAACTGTTCATGCTTTGTTTTTTCTTGCTTGAAATTTAAAGATAAATGATGAAAAACAATTTCAATGAAATAGAAATGATTTCCCACAAGAAGAGTTCACTATGTTTCCTTTTTGCATTTCTTTAAATATTACCTATGTAAAATTTCTATTTCTATATTCATAATAAATATTGAATTTGAATGTTAATTTGACATACTACCTCTTAGACAGTATTCATAAGAAAATAACTGAGACTACATTTTTAAGTATATACAACATATTTCTTAATTAGACCTTAAAGTCCTTGATAACATAAAATATCTCATTCATGTTTCTGTTTCTTAAATACCTAGAACATTATTACAGTCTCCCAGTCTAGTTATACCTGTAGACAGCCAATGTTGAGTAAGTTATTCATGAAACTTAAATCTTGGAAAAGACTTCAGAGACATTCTTGTTCATATGCTTGCGTTCAATATAAACCACGCTTTTATTAATAGATGAGTAGTTCAGCTTATGTACACAACTTCCTAAACAAATAACAACAACAACAAAAGTTTTAGTATTTCCCCTATCATTGGTTGAAGCAAGGCTGTCTAGACTTGTAAGGCTTGACATGACTTTTGTAAACCCCATCACCTTCTTTCCCCATTTTGTCTCACTTCTACTCTCATTCCTGGATAACTTTTCACCTCTCATGAATCAATTAAATAAAAGTAGAAGAGTGCTGTTCAATATATTTAATAACAATAGTGGTACTGGCATCATCTTGTGAAAGAAAAAATATATGTGTTTATAAAAAGATAATTTCTGTTCATTATAAAATTAGTAAAAGAACATTTAAGAATCTTACACACCTATAATACCAGTGACTTGGGAGGCTGAGGCAGGAGGATCATGAGTTCAAACCAGCCTCAGCAATTTAGTGAGGCCCCAACCAAATCAGTGAGATCCTGTGTCTAATAAAAAAAAAGTTGTGGAGTTGTGCAGTTGTGCAGTTGTGGCTTGGTGGTTAATCACCCCTGAGTTCAATCCCTGGTTCAAAAAAAAAAAAAAAAAAAAAAAAAACTCATAGTTTCTCTTCTCATGGTTGATTATGTCTTCCCACCCAGTACCTTTCTAGTATGTGTACCTATGGGGTCAGTGGACAGACAGAGTGAGACATAGAGACTCCGCCGCCAAAATATTTTCCTCTGTATCCCAGTATTTGTGTTTAGTTAATAGATTGTGAACATCTCTACAAATATATTAACTATGGTATCATTTTTATTTGTTAAATAACATGGATGTTCTGTTAAATGAATTTACCATACTTTATTTGACCATTCTTTTGTTAGACAATTTAATTTTTTTGATTTTTCACCAATATCAAATACAAACCAAAAAAGAAAGAAAGAAAGAAAGAAAAAAAGGGGGGCAGGGTGGGTAGGAAGGAACTGCAGTGAACATCTTGTGACACACATGGTTGATTATTTTCCTTGGCACATATTTCCTCAGTATTATTTTTGAAATGGAATTGCTAGTTAAAAGGTATACACATAGCCAGACATAGTGTAAGCCAGCTACTCAGGAGGCTGAGGCAGGAGGATTACAAGTTCAAGACCAGCCTGGACAATTTAGCAAGATCCTATCTCAAAATAAAAGAGAGAGCTGGAGATGCATTTCAGTTGTAGAGAGCTTACCTAGCATGTGTGAAGCCCAGAAATCCATCCCTAGTACCCCCGCTACACACACACACAATGGTATATAATCTTTAGACATTTTGTTAAAGAGTCCTCCAGGTCAGATGTAGTATCTTCTCTAATGTTGGATAATATTTCTTAATACAATCCTTACCAATTAGATAGGCAAAAATTATGTTTTAATTTGTGTGTTTGATTATTGACAAAAATGAAAAAAAAATATTTTTATTCCTTATTTTCTGACTTACCTGTAGAAGCTCTTTGCCCATTTCTATTTTTGGCTATTTCTTTTCCTTATTGATTTGTAAGACTTTTAACTTTTATTCCTTTCAATTTGGCATTATACCCTTTACAATTTTTTGGTGACTTATGAGGCACAGATTTTAGTTTTTTAGGTATTTAAAACTCAGTGTTTTGCTTTATATTTCATGTAATATAATTCCCACTCCCAAAATCATATAGGTTCTTTTCTGTTTTCTTCCACTAAGTCTATGGTTTCATTTTTATATGAAAATCTTTAAGTTGGGCTGGTATGTGTGAGGCCCTGAGTTCAATCCTTAGCACTGTATATAAAATAAATAAAAGATCCATTGACAACTAAAAAAATCCTTTTAAATAAATAAATAAAATCTTTAAGTTGGGCATGGTGGTGCATACCTATAATCTCAGCAACTTAGTAGGCTAAAGCAGAGGATCTCTAGTTCAAAGTCAACCTGGGCAATTTGGCAAGAACCTAAAAAACAAACAAACAAACAAACAAACAAACAAAAGACAACAACTTTAATCCACCAGGAATTTATTTTGGAATTGGTTTTTTCCCCCTCAAAATAATTGATCAATGGTTCCTTCATTTGTTGTATAATTTAAACTTCCCTCACTGATTATGAAGGCCACTTTTGTTATCTATCTACTTGGTTCTGAATAACATTGAAGTTCAATGAGAATATATAAAGATGCTTTGTAGATCTAACCATTTCCCCTGTTTTGTTTGTCTGAGACCTCTTCTACAGCTGTTTTCTTTTTTGTTGTTATTTTGTTTTTTTTGTACCAGGAATTGAACCCAGGGGCACTTAACTACTGAGTCACATACCCAAGCCCTTTTAATTTAATTTTTTTAAGAGACAGGGTCTTGCTAAATTGCTTAGAACCTTGCTAAGTTGCTGAGGCTGGCTTTGAACTTGCAATCTTCCCACCTCTGCCCCCAGGCCACTGGGGTTATAGGTGTGTGCCACCACACGTGGCCTAGAGCTGTTTCCAATCAATATTTGTGTAGAGAGTGAAAAGGTGCCAGTCAAAATGCCAGAAGCATATTGAATGAATGTTTTTTAAGTCAGGAAATATAAATATATTATTATTATTATTATTTATTGGTACTGGAGATTGAACCTAAGGACGCTTAACCACTGACTTACATCCCCAGCCCTTTTTATATTTTTTATTTTGAGACAGGATATTAGTAAGATGCTGTGGGCTTCGCTAAGTTGCTCATGTTGGCCTCAAACTTGGAATCATTCTGCTTTAGTTCCCCCAGTTGCTGGAATTACAGGCATATGCCACTGTACCCACCCAACAGGAAATATTATAAATATTTTATAACAATGTCATTGCTAATGTAGACTTGTGAAATATTATAATTCAACTCTTCTGCTACACATCTGGGGTATAATGGCATATACTTTATGACTGTAATTTGCTTGTAAGTCAATAAGATATTCTTAATGAATTATAGGTGATTTAGGCATAAATGTATATATTTACCATCATTATTCAGAAGCTAAATATTATTTATGAATTTAAACTGTACAACACTTAATATTCATGGATAACTATATGTATGTGACCAGTCAGTAGATCTTAAAGCTAAATGTAGCCAGCATGGTGGCAAAGGCCTGATATTCCAGTTACTTGGGAGGCTGAAGGAAGAGGATCACAAGCGTGAGACTGGCCTTGACAATTTAGCAATAACCCTGCCTCAAAATATTTTTTAAAAATTGGGGGAAAGGATGCTGGGGACATAGCTCAATAGTAGTGTACTCCTAGGTTCAATACCCAGTGCCACAAAAAAAAATCAATCTATGGGTTCATATTTTTCAAAACAATCAACATCATAATACTACAGAAATTGAAATTGTTAGTTTTTTTTTTTTTTTTTTTTTTGTACAAGGGATTGAACTCAGGGGCACTTAATCACTGAGCCACACCCCCAGCCCTTTTTGTATTTTATTTAGAGACAGGGTCTCAATGAGTTACTTAGGGCCTCACTAAGTTGCTGAGGTTGGCTTTGAACTTTTGATCCTCCTGCCTCAGCCTCCAGAGCCACTGGGCATGTGCCACCGTGCCCAGCTATGCCATGAGTTTAACTACACACTTCAACACTTCCTGTCTGCACTTACCTGTGTTGTTTAAGTCAATCTTAAAACTCTCCTGAACTGCTTGGATTATAGGCATGTGCCTAGCTGATTGTTATTTTTTAATTTGAACCTGCAAACACATAGAGAAACATTTGTGTGAAGAATGGATTTATCCTTTGTGCTTAAGTTGTCCCTTCCGAACAAACAACAAAAATCACAAAATATGTATTTCTGATCTAAGCAATGATACTAATTTTGGTTTTGTAAAGATGATAGGTTTGATGGTGAATACTGAAAACTGGGATTTGGGAACAATGACTTTGTCAACTACTTTGCCTATAATTTAACCATGATTAAGCCACTTACCATTAGGTGCTCCTGAAAACTACTGTAATTGGTAAGTTAATTGTTACCTTTATTGTGATAAAAGTTGTCCTTAACTATGACAATGACTTAGGTCAAATCATATAACCAAGCTTATAAATTTACAGAATTGAATATTAGGTCAATGCAAAGATTGATTTATGTAACTCATTCTTCTCCTACATTCCAGTAAGACAGTTTAGACATACTTTGGTGCATTTGATATATGTTAAAAATGACGCTTACTATAAAAAATCAGGATTAAGTCCTTTGTGTGCATCTGACTAAAAAAAGAGCCACACTGTAATTACCAAGAAAACATCAGGTGAATTGCTTGGGTAGTCTCTCAAAAGCCTGTTCTGTTCCCAGTGCTCATTTACACTGCTGAAAACAAGCCAGGTAACTGGGGAATTCAACCTGAAAAGAGGTTTATTTTTCCCTCCTAAGAGACAAATTTAATTTTATCTCTTGGCTCATATTATAAAGTATGGCTATCCTCCAAATCAGCATTTGAGGATAAATTTTTTAAGAAATGTTTCTTCCTTCCTTCCTCAGGATCATGCTTTCTGCAATCTATTGAGAATATCTATCTATCTCTTCTTCTCCACAGGTCTCTCATAGATCCATTCTCATTTCACCTACTCTTCCTGTTCTGCAACATGAATCTCCTGATCAATTCATTCCACTTATAAACCCCAAACTTTATAAGCTAGGCTTAGGAAAACCAGGTGATACTCTTTCTCTTGGGAGTATTCCTGATTTCACTCCTGTTTCTTATCTTGCTCCCTTTACTTTTGATTGTTCCAGGCCTTTTTTTTTAATTCTTTCCTAATCTGTCCTCTTCAATTCACAATCACCACTGTGTTCTACATTAGTCTTAGTGTTCATAATCCAAGGCAAGAGAGGTACATGTGTAAGCTACACACATTGATAACTTCATTTTATGGTTTAGTTCAGATCTTGTTCTTAGAAGATCCATGATCACAAGAATTGTGTCCATTGTACTTGCAGTGCCTATCACCAGAATGCTCAGTAACTTTTTGTTGAATTAATAAAAATAGCCACCATCATTTTCATAAATGTTTTTCTGGGTACACAAAGGGTATCTCCATTTTATAGATGAAAAGACTGAACTTTAAAAAAATTAAGTAACTTGTTCTTGGTCCCAAAGCTGGTAAAAGTTGAAGATTCAAGACTTGACTTAATCCTGATGGAAGACCCAGTGCCCACACTCAGTCTCCATACTAATAGTGCAGAGGCAGCATAACATAACTATGAAGAAGAGTTGTTCTGGAGTCAGACAACATGGGTTTAAATCTGGCTTTATTACCTAATAATTTACCAAAGTCTGTGCTTCAGTTTTATCATCTAAAAAATGGAGATAATTTATTGCATAAATATTCATTGGTTATCAATCATTTCAACTCAGATGTTCTCCAATCTACTATATTGCCTTCAATTTGACACATTTGATGCTGATGATCACCAAGGGCTTAGACCTATAGAAACAAAAACTCAGTAAATCACTCTACGAGGCAAAGCCAGACTTGTCCTCATTAACAGTAGAGGGAAGGAATAGTCCACATATAATGCTGGAATGTGTGAAGACAGATTAATTATCCTGTTCTTTCCCTTTTAAAATAAGAACCTTTACTGTTCTGTTTTCTTCTTCTTTCTTTCTGTAGCAATCGCTGCCATCCCTGGCCCCAACAATTGTTTATTGAATGTGCAGGTAGTAATTATACTTACAATTTAGTCTATGGATTACAGTGGTGTCGATCATAATCCTGAAAAACACAATCCTGAATACCTAAATCCCGAAGTTGAAATCCCAAACCATCAAAATTCCTAAAATCTAAAAGCCGAAATGGTGAAAATCTTGAATGTTCAGATCATGAAAACTGAAATCTTAGAGACCATAAACCCTATGAGAGAAAAGACTACAAAAGAAGCAACTCAGGCTGAGGCAGGAGGATCCTAATTGGAGGTCAAACTGGGCAATTTAGGGAGACCCTGTCTCAAAACAAAGAAACAAAAAATGGCTAGGGAATGTAGCTGAGTTGCAAGTGTCCCTAGTTTCAATCCCCAGTACTGCTGAGGGGGAAAAAAAGAAGAAAAAAGGAGGAGGAGGAGGAGGGGGAGTAGGAGGGGGAGGAGGAGGAAGAATAATTCCAGGAGTCATTAATAAAGCCACAGTTGCCTGAAGAAGCCAACCAGTTTCCTGTCTGGGTGGAAAATGAGTATGTGCACAATAGGATAAGAAGACACACTATATGTTACTGTTGGATCACTAGTATTGTTCCTGCCAAATTTGTGGTCTATATGAATGCATGTGGAGTGGATTTCTGCATACTCAAACAACCAGAATCATGGCACAAAAGGTGGGAAAATTTAATAGAGAATGCTTATGTTGGTGTGTATCAAATTATAGAATTTTTTAAAAAAGCAGTGCCACATAGGAAATGCATGTGAATATATTCTGCAGAGAACCATGCCCTGAAAGAAAAGAAGCAACTATTCATTGTGATGTGAGACTTCAAAATACAATGATTGTGAGAAGCCAGCCAGCTCTTATGAACTACCTATATGCAAGTACTCATGATCTATCTCTGAAATAGTCAATCTTTCTTCCTCCCTCCCCTCCCTCCCTCCCTCTCTCCCTCCCTCCCTCTCTCCCTCCCTCCCTCCCTCCCTCCCTCCCTCCCTTCCTTCCTTCCTTCCTTCCTTCCTTCCTTCCTTCCTTCCTTCCTTCCTTCCTTCCTTCCTTCCTTCCTTCCTTCCTTCCTTCCTTCCTTCCGTACTAGGGATTGAACCCAGCCATGCCCTACCACTGAGCTATATCTCCAGCTCTTTTAAACAATATTTTGAGACAGAGTCTAAGTTGCCCAGGCTGGCCTCAAACTTTCAATCTTCTTGCCTTAGCCTCCTGAGTAGCTTGGATTACAGGTGTGTGCCACCATGCCTGGCTTTGTAATACACTTTCTTCACACACCAGTTTTCTTTTTAATTATTTAGGGTTTTTTTTTTTTCACCATTTAAAATTGTCAGCATTAGTTTTTACAATTCTCTGTGCTATATATTTCTTTGCATTCTTTCCATTCTTGTGGCATAAATTGTATAAAGGTTTTTAGAGTTCTAATTTGTTTCATGAATTCTTTTTTGCAAATTTGACTCCATAAAAGTGCATTATCACAATGTCAACTTTCTATGAAAGCACTATGTATGTAAATGTCAAAATTTCCCTAAAATTAAGATTCCCTTTTTGTACATTTACATTTGTGAATGATAAAATTTCTAAAGATCTTGATTACATATGCACTGGTGACCCCACTGGCTTTTGAATAACCTCATCAAGACTTATCACATGTCTATCACAGATGACAGCAGTTATCAAGTTGAGAACATAGACTTATTAACCACAGTGATATGCATTTATACATTTCACTCTCTGACTTTAAGAAATTTTGGGTTGTCTTGCCATAACTGTTACACCCATGCAACTGTTATTAGTATAACTGAGTGTTTATACTTGGAAAAATAAGTATCCGTTGTCTATTTTATTACATATAGTGGCCATGAAGTGTTTCATGTTTTTAAATATTTCTCAAATAAATTCTTTCTTAAAATGTAAATAAATATCTTTTAAAGATTTTTAACAATTACTTTTCCAGAAATACATTTTGGAGACTTTTCTTTTTGAGGTACTTGGGGTTGACCCCAGAGCCTTGCACGTGCTAGGCAAGCACTGAACTACATTCCCAGACCTTTTGTATTTTTGAGACAGAGTCTCCTTAAATTGGCTAGACTGACCTCAAACTTGTGATCCTCCTGCCTCAGTTTTCTAAGTATTTGGGATTACAGGTATGCACTGCCACACCCAGCAAATTTTGGAGATTTTGATCTTTCAGAATTTTAGACTTTAGGGATTTTTGATATTTTGGGATTTAAATATTTAGGATTATGGCATCTGGCATTGTGTCTTTCAGGATCATGTCCCAAATCCAGATTGCAGGACCATAAGGAGTCATACTTGGATGAGATTATGCCAGAACTAGAATAATAGGCATTTTACACCCAGAGATTAGGACCAGAATTATAACCCAAGACATTCCTTCCACTAGTTGGATGTACGTTTTAACTGGAAAGAAGTTAAGTGCAGGGGCTGTGGTACTAGAATGGCAGGATCAAATAGGTTGGAGACATTTTTGTCATTATATGGGTGGGGAAAGGCAGCCAAATTATTAGTACAATAGATACCTCTTAAGTCAACCATAGTGCTCAAGTGACACCTCCCTCTTCAGCATGAGGGTGTAACAGCATCAAATATCCACACACATAACTTGCCTAGTCATGGCTGAGTAACATAGAGGTGGCTGTTCCTCCCTTATGCTGGAGAGGGAGGTGTCACTGTGAGCCCTAAGGCTGACCTAAGATTAAATATCTTACTTGCTGTCCTGGGAAAGTAGAATTTTGAGGTGAGATGCATAGAGATGGGAAGTAGTTTCTAGCTCACCAGGACAGCTTATGAATTCCCACAACACAGTGCCACAGTTTCCATGGTTATTCAACAGCTCCCAAGAATCCATGAGATATCCACTTCCTTTCAGAAAATTCAACTCATTTAGCTGGAATATTTTTTTGCATCCAAGAAAATCTTAACTACCATATTTCCCTGAATAGATTTTTCTCACACTACTCATTCATATGTTCCTTTCCTTATAACCCTCACCAAAATATCACAGTTTACCAAGAATGCCATGTTTTGACTCATTGAGCTTTTGCTGTTCTTCTGCACAGAATTCCCTTCCTGAAGCCTTATTCAAGAATACCCTTTCATGATACTTTCCACTGTTACCCTGTATTAATCCTCTTTTTGTTCTTTTTTTTTTATGTAGTCTTTTTTTTTTTTTATTGTAAACAAATGGGATACATGTTGTTTCTCTGCCTGTACATGGCGTAAAGGCATACCATTTGTGTAATCATAAATTTACATAGGGTAATGTTGTTTGATTCATTCTGCCATTTTTTCCCTTACCCCCACCCCTCCCACCCCTCCCCTCCCTCTATACAGTCCTTCCTTCCTCCATTCCTGCCCCCCTCCCAACTCCAACCCCAACACTAACCCCTCCCACCCCCCATTATGTGTCATCATCCACTTATTAGCAATATCATTCTTCCTTTGGTTTTTTGAGATTGGCTTATCTCACTTAGCATGATATTCTCCAGTTTCATCCATTTGCCTGCAAATGCCATAATTTTATCATTCTTTATGGCAGAGTAATATTCCATTGTATATATATACCACATTTTCTTTATCCATTCATCAACTGAAGGACATCTAGGTTGGTTCCACAATCTGGCTATTGTGAACTGAGCAGCTATGAACATTGATGTGGCTGTATCTCTGTAATATGCTGATTTTAAGTCCTTTGGGTATAGGCCAAGGAGTGGGATAGCTGGGTCAAATGGTGGTTCCATTCCAAGTTTTCTAAGGAGTCTCCACACTGCTTTCCAGAGTGGCTGCACTAATTTGCAGCCCCACCAGCAATGTATGAGTGTACCTTTTTCCCCACATCCTCGCCAACACCTATTGTTCTTGTATTCTTGATAATGGCTATTCTAATTGGGGTGAGATGGAATCTTAGGGTGGTTTTGATTTGCATTTCTCTTATTACTAGAGATGTTGAACATTTTTCCATATGTTTGTTGATTTCTTGTAGATCTTCTTCTGTGAAATATCTATTCATTTCCTTAGCCCATTTGTCGATTGGATTATTTGCATTCTTGGTGTAGAGTTTTTTGAGTTCTTTATAGATTCTGGAGATTAGTGCTCTATCTGAAGTATGATTGGCAAAGATTTTCTCCCACTCTGTAGGCTCTTTCTTTGCATTGCTGATAGTTTCCTTTGCTGAGAGAAAACTTTTTAGTTTGAATCTATCCCAGTTATTAATTCTTGCTTTTATTTCTTGTGCTATGGGAGTCCTGTTGAGGAAGTCTGGTCCTAAGCCGACATGTTGAAGCTCTGGACCTACTTTTTCTTCTATAAGATGCAAGTTCTCTGGTCTGATTCTGAGATCCTTAATCCATTTTGAGTTTAGTTTCGTGCATGGTGAGAGATATGGGTTTAGTTTCATTCTGTTGCATATGGATTTCCAATTCTCCCAGCACCATTTGTTGAAGAGGCTATCTTTTCTCCATTGCATATTTTTGGCCCCTTTGTCTAGTATGAGAAAATTGTATTTATTTGGGTTTGTGTCCATGTCCTCTATTCTGTACCATTGATCCACCTTTCTATTTTGGTACCAATACCATGCCGTTTTTGTTACTATTGCTTTGTAGTAGAGTTGAAGATCTGGTATTGCGATACCCCCTGCTTCACTCTTTCTGCCAAGGATTGCTTTAGCTATTCTGGGTTTTTTATTCTTCCAGATGAATTTCATAATTGCTTGCTCTATTTCTTTAAGGTACATCATTGGGATTTTAATTGGAATTGCATTGAATCTGTATAGCACTTTTGGTAGTATGACCATTTTGACAATATTAATTCTTCCTATCCAAGAACATGGGAGATCTTTCCATCTTCTAAGGTTTTCTTTAATTTCTTTCTTTAGTGTTCTGTAGTTCTCATTGTAGAGGTCTTTCACCTCTTTTGTGAGATTGATTCCCAAATATTTTATTTTTTTTTGAAGCTATTGTGAATGGGGTAGTTTTCCTAATTTCTCTTTCTGAAGATTCATCGCTTATGTATAAAAAGGTCTTAGATTTATGTGCATTGATCTTATATCCCGCTACTTTACTGAATTCACTTATGAGATCTAAAAGTTTACTGGTGGAATTTCCTGGTTCCTCTAAGTATACAATCATATCATCAGCAAATAGGGATAGTTTGAGTTCTTCTTTTCCTATTCGTATCCCTTTAATTTCTTTGGTCTGTCTAATTGCTCTGGCTAGAGTTTCAAGGACGATATTGAATAGAAGTGGTAAAAGAGGGCATCCCTGCCTTGTTCCAGTTTTTAGAGGGAATGCTTTCAGCTTTTCACCATTTAGAATGATATTAGCCATGGGTTTAGCGTAGATGGCCTTTACAATGTTAAGGAATGTTCCCACTATCCCTATTTTTTCTAGTGTTTTGAGCATGGTGCTGTATTTTATCAAATGCTTTTTCTGCATCTATCGAAATAATCATGTGATTCTTGACTTTAAGTCTATTGATATGGTGAATGACATTTATTGATTTCCTGATGTTGAACCAACCTTGCATCCCTGGGATGAAACCCACTTGATCATGGTGCACTATCTTTTTAATATGTTTTTGTATGCGATTTGCTAAAATTTTGTTGAGAATTTTTGCGTCAATGTTCATTAAGGATATTGGTCTGAAATTTTCTTTCTTTGATGTGTCTCTGTCTGGTTTAGGAATCAGGGTAATATTGGCTTCATAGAATGAGTTTGGGAGAGTTCCCTCCTCTTCTATTTTCTGGAATACTTTTGAGAAGTATTGGAATGAGCTCTTCTTTAAAAGTTTTGTAGAACTCGGCTGAGAACCCATCTGGTCCTGGACTTTTCTTTGTTGGTAGGCTTTTGATGACTTCTTCTATTTCATTACTTGAAATTGGTCTATTTAAATTGTGTATGTCCTCCTCGTTCAGTTTAGGCAATTCATATGTGTCTAGAAACCTGTTGATGTCTTCGAAATTTTCTATTTTGTTGGAGTATAGATTTTCAAAATAGCTTCTAATTATGTTTTGTATTTCAGTCGTGTCTGTTGTGACACGACTTGTTCATTCCGAATTTTAGTGATTTGGGTTTTCTCTCGTCTTCTCTTTGTTAGTGTGGCTAAAGGTTTATCAATTTTGTTTATTTTTTCGAAGAACCAACTCTTTTTTTGTCAATTTTTTGTATTGTTTCTTTCGTTTCAATTTTGTTGATTTCAGCTCTCAGTTTAACTATTTCCTGTCTTCTACTACTTTTGGTGTTGGTCTGTTCTTCTTTTTCTAGGGCCTTTGAGCTGTAGTGTTAGGGCATTTATTTTTTGAGTTTTACTTCTTTTATTAAATGCGCTCCATGAAATAAATCTTCCTCTAAGTACTGCTTTCATAGTGTCCCAGAGATTTTGATATGATGTTTCTTTGTTCTCATTTACCTCCAAGAATTTTTTAATTTCCTTCCTAATATCTTCTGTTATCCATTCATCATATAGTAGCATATTGTTTAATCTCCAGGTGTTGGAGTAGTTTCTGTTTTTTACTCTTTCATTAATTTGTAACTTCAATACATTATGATCTGATAGAATACAAGGTAGTGTCTCTATCTTCTTGTATTTGCTGACATTAGCTTTGTGGCATAATATATGGTCTATTTTAGAGAAGGATCCATGTGCTGCTGAGAAGAAAGTGTATTCGCTCTTGGTTGGATGGTATATTCTATAAATGTCTGTTAAGTCTAAATTATTGATTGTGTTATTGAGATCTATGGTTTCTTTGTTCAATTTTTGTTTGGAAGATCTGTCCAGTGGTGAAAGAGGCGTGTTAAAATCACTTAGTATTATTGTGTTATGGTCTATTTGGTTTCTAAAATTGAGAAGGATTTGTTTAACATACATGGATGAGCTACTGTTTGAGGCATAGATGTTTATGATTGTTATATCTTGCTGATTTATGCTTCCCTTAAGCAGTATGAAATGTTCTTCTTTATCCCTTCTGACTAACATTGGCTTGAAGTCCACATTATCTGAAATGAGGATGGATACTCCAGCTTTTTCGCTGAGTCCATGTGCATGGTATGTTTTTCCCCATCCTTTCACCTTTAGTCTATGGGTATCTCTTTCTATGAGGTGAGTCTCTTGCAGGCAACATATTGTTGGATCTTTTTAATCCAATCTGCCAGTCTATGTCTTTTGATTGATGAATTCAGGCCATTAACATTCAGGGTTATTATTGAGATATGATTTGTATTCCCTTTCATTTGGTTCATATTTAAAATTTTTGACACATCTTGGTTCCTCCTTTATTTGACAGTTCCTTTAGGATAATTCCTCCCTTTGCTGATTTGCTTCTTTGTTTTTTATTTCTTCCTCATGAAATATTTTGCTGAGAATGTTCTGTAATGCTGGCTTTCTTTTTGTAAATTCTTTTAGCTTTTGCTTATCATGGAATGATTTTATTTCATCGTCAAATTTGAAGGTAAGTTTTGCTGGGTATAAGATTCTTGGTTGGCATCCATTTTCTTTCAGAGCTTGAAAAATGTTGTTCCAGGCCCTTCTAGCTTTTAGGGTCTGGATTGAAAAATCTGCTGATATCCGTATTGGCTTCCCCCTGAATGTAATTTGGTTCTTTTCTCTCACAGCCTTTAAAATTCTATCTTTATTTTGTATGTTAGGTATTTTCATTATAATGTGCCTTGGTGTGGGTCTGTTGTAATTTTGTGTACTTGGAGTCCTATAAGCCTCTTGGACTTGATTTTCCATTTCATTCTTCAGATTTGGGAAATTTTCTGATATTATTTCTTCAAATAGATTGTTCATTCCTTTGGTTTGTTTCTCTAAGCCTTTCTCAATCCCAATAATTCTCAAATTTGGCCTTTTCATGATATCCCATAGTTCTTGGAGATTCTGTTCATGATTTCTCACCATCTTCTCTGTTTGTTCAACTTTGTTTTCGAGGTTAAATATTTTGTCTTCAATATCTGAAGTTCTGTTTTCCAGCTGTTCTATCCTATTGGTTATGCTTTCTATGGAGTTCTTAATTTGGTTTATTGTTTCCTTCATTTCAAGGATTTCTGTTTGTTTTTTTTTCAATATCTCTAACTCTTTATTGAAATGATCTTTTGCTTCCTGAATTTGCTCTGTTAACTGTCGATTGGTGCGATCGTTCAATGCCTGCATTTGCTCTTTCATCTCATCGTTTGCTTCCCTAATCATTTTAATTATGTACATTCTGAACTCCCTTTCTGTCATTTCTTCTGCCATGCTGTCATTGGATTTTATTGATGTAACATCTAGATTTGTTTGGGGCATTTTCTTCCCTTGTTTTCTCATATTGTTCAGGAATCAGTGGGTCATTAAGATATTGCAGATTTCCTCTATCGACTTATAATGTCCCTGAAGATTGCTAGTATATCCCCTTTTATCCTTCAGTAGCCTGAAGTCTTGGAGGAGGTTGATAATGCAGAGCTCCACGAAGAAGCTGCCTCTCTAGGGGTGGTGACCCTCAGGTGGCGTATATTCCCTGCTAGTGGGCAGAAGTGCCTCCACTTGTTGACCAATGGTCATCCAATGGGGAACTAGACTGTGGGCTGAGGCAAGGCCTGTTTGTGCCTGTGTCTCTGGTTTTACCATCCCTGTGGGAAAACCTCACCCGGCAGGGAAGACTCACTCGGTGGGGACATCTCGCTGGTCAGTGGCCCTCCTAGAGGTTCCCCTCAATCTACAACTACCGCCTGGGCTGGGCTGTCTTCCTCTGCAACGTTCCCAGGGGCCCGGACCTACCTCCTGGGCCTGGGAGCCTCACCCTTTGCAGGCGAGTCTCCTTAGGCTGCCTCTCCCAGAGAATCTGCCTGCAGCCCTGGAAACTTCGCTCCGCCCCTAGGCGTGTCTCTGTGTGGCTCTTCCAGCAAGAAGCCACCTAGCTCCTGGGACCCTGCTCTGTACCAATCGCCTGGCTATGCAGCCCCTCCTCTGAGCCACCACCTGGAGCCCCGTACAATAGCTTCGAGCCCCAGAGACCCGCCACACACCTCCTCCTCCGGACAGCCGCCTGGTTTCCGACGCAGTCACTAGGAGTCCAAGCAACTCACTTCGGGTCTCCTCCTCCCACCAACCACCCGTAGCCCTAGGCAGTCACTCCAAGTCCAAGTGACCCGCCCTGTTCCTCCTCCTCCTCCTTGGGGTAGCCCCCCGGGTGTTCAGGAGCGGTGGCTCCGAGACCAAGTGACCCACCACGCTCCTCCTCCAGGCAGGCCACCAGTGTTCAGGAGCGGTTGCTTTTAGTCCAATCAACTCACCAATCGCCTCCTCCTCTGGCAACCGCCTGTGGCTCTGATGCAGTCACTCCTAGACCAAGCGACCCGCCGGGCCTCTCCTCTTCCTCCGGGCAACCCCCCCGGTGTTCAGAAGCGGTTGTTCTGCATCCACACAGCTTGCCACGCAGCTCCTCCTCAGGCAGTCGCCTGGAGCCCCAGTGGTTGCTCCGAGTCCAAGCGCTGTGCTGAGCCGCCTCCTCTACGATGATCCCAGTTGTCCGTGTTTACCGCTCCAGTGGGGGGGAGGGGTGTCTCGCCGAGCAACTCTACTTCACAAAGTTCCCTGCGTTCCCAGGCTACTGCCCCATCTGGGATGCCTCCCCAATGGGAGAGACTCACCCGGCGGCTTTGAGTTGGTCCCAAGTCTCTCACTATCTCCTCTTTTGAATCCTGCGTCCTGGAGCAATGTGAAATACAGCTGCCCTCTAGTCTGCCATCTTGGCCCACCCCCTCTTTTTGTTCTTAATAATACCATTATAAAAGAGATTTATTTTGGCTCATAGTTCTGGAGATGCAAGGCCTAGAAGCCTTATCTGGTAATGGCTTTCTGGCCTAGCAGTCTGGTAGCAGAGATTCACATGGCAAGAGACAGAGGGTATGTAAGTGTAGGGGTGTGTATCTTGTCTCCATCTTTTTACAAAGCCACCAGGATTCAATCATGGGGATTCCACCCCAATGACTTTAATCCTAATCACTTTACAAAGGCCCCACCTCTAAACACATAATTGGATTAAGTTTCCATCCTCTTAATTACCTCACAATGAGGATTAAATTTTAACACACGAAGCCTTAGGGGACACTCAAACCATATCAGAATCATAGCACACCAGACACCTGCTTTGATTTGGAAGTCCTTCATTGTACCCATAGGGCCTGTTATACCACAATTATGGCACTTAATCATTGCACTTTGTCATCTTTGGTTTACTTGCCTGTTTAGATGGCAAGCTCTTCAACAAAGACAACTAATTATGTGACTCCTTTCCTCCTGTTCCTTTTATTTCAATGCCTAACACATTGAAGACCTGATAACTAAATGAATAAGTAGGTAAGCAGTTTCTGCTTCATCATCAGGATATGCTCAATCATACCTGCTGGAAGAATAAGAAACAATAGACAATTATCAAGAATACAAGTAATAATAAATGTTGGCAAGGATGTGGGGGAAAAGGTACATTTATACATTGCTTGTGGGACTGCAAATTGGTGCAACCACTCTGGAAAGCAGTATGGAGATTCTTAAGAAAACTTGGAATGGAACCACTATTTGACCTAGTTTTCCCACCTCTTGGCATATACCCAAAGGATTTCAAATCAGCATATTATAGTGATGTGCACCCATCAATGTTCACAGCAACTCAGTTCAAAAAAGTTAAGCTATGGAACCAACATAAGTGCCCTTTAATAGACGAATGGATAAAGAAAATATGGAATATTACTCAGCCATAAAGAATAATGAAATTATGGCATTTGCTGGTAAATGGATGGAACTGGAGGCTATTATGCTAAGTGAAATAAGCCAATCCCAAAAAACCAATGTTCTAATAAAAATATTCTCTTTGAAATGCAGATGCTGACTCACAATAGGTATGGGAGGTGGGAGTGGAGGTTCACCAGATTGAAGAGGAGGCAATGGGGGGAAGGGAAAGGATATGGGAATGGGAAAGACAGTGAATACAAGACCAGTGGTAACTCCACATCATGTGCAATCACAAGAATGGGAAGTTTTACTCCACATATGTATGATACGTCAAATTGCATTCTATTGTCATTGTATTACTAAAAAGAACAAATTTTTAAAAGGCAATGGAAAAGAGCCAACACCTTTCTAGATCTGAGAACAGCCAGTTGGTCCCCATACATGTGAAAGTCCAGCCAAAAATCAATAAAGCTACCTACCTAACTCATGAATGACTCAGAAAATAATCCCAGAAGAGCTACTTAACTAATGCATAGGTTCCAAAGAAATAATACATGGCTATCATTTTAATCCACTGACCTTTGGTGTGGCTTCTTAGGTACTATTTTTGTGGCAATAAGTAACTGGTAGAATATCTGTGGGTTAGAGTTTACCTGAGGATCACCAGCTTGAGAGATTTGCTCAATTAAAAAAAAATTAAAATTCAACAATTGCTTTTACAAGTCTCCTTATGCATACAAAAAGGAATACATTTATAAATGTGTAGAGATATTTATCATAGCTTGCAAATGTTTTAAAATTAGGGCTGGGGATGTAGCTCAGTTGGTAGAGTGCTTGCCTCACATGCACAAGTCCCTGGGTTCAATCCCCAGAACCACAAAAAAAAAAAAAAAAAGTTTTAAAAATTAGTGTAAGAGGTTGGGGTTGTAGCTCAGTGGTAGAGCGCTTACCTAACACGTGTGAGGCACTGGGTTCCATCCTTAGTACCACATTAAAAATATAAATAAATAAATAAAGGTACTGTGTCCATCTGCAACTAAATTGTTTAAAAAAAATTAGGAAAAATTCAAAACTAGATTAATTTAAAACATTTAAAACTTCAAAGAAAAATAAAAATAATCAATAATCATTTTTAATTCCAATACACCTGTTAATTTTTGCATTTGTTTAGCCTTTACTCATACACATATGTATTTACATGTAGTTCTAATAACAAAAATGTTGTATTTTCCTTTAATATTAGAGGGGAAAGTGCCATATTCATACTTAATCCTCACAAGTATTTTAATGACTTCGTAATAGTTCTGCTAATAGATTTACAAAAATTAATCACATCAATTGTTAAAAAGTTAAATTACATTTTTTCCTATTTTCAATATGATTTTTATTCCTTTGGTATTACTTCTTTAGGCAATAGACATTCTTTTTCTTTCTTTTTTTTTTGTGTGTGTTTATGTGTGGTACCTGGGATTGAACCCAGAGGCACTCTACCACCGAGCTATATATCCCCAGTCTTTAAATTTTATTTTGAAATAAAATCTACGTTGCCGAGGCTGGCCTTGAATTGTGATCCTCCTGTTTTGCCCTTCCATGTAGCTGGGATTATAGGCATGCAGATAATCCCACCCAGCAATATTTTTGTTTATTGTAGAGTTGATTTATGGAAATTTATCAGTTAAACAAAAAAGAAGAACTTTGAGGTTTTGGTTCATGAACTGCTTGTACTGTTGGATGAATACCATCTATTCCCTGGTTTCATTTTCTTCTCTGTAATACTTGACACTTTTGACTACTTCTTACTTTCCTCAAAATGTGGATTGTGTATCCTATTGTGGGACAATGCATTTATACAACTCTCCTTAGTATATCTTTGACCACTCCTTTGTCCTTGCCTGTGTTCATGAGTTATATCCCCAGGACTTATTTATTTTGAGACACTTTCCCAAGTTACTGGGATTGCAGGTGTGCACCACCATGACATGTGGTTTATAGTTTTAAAGCATCATCAGGTCTATAACTTTTTTTTTCCTTTCCCTTTAGAGACAGTTACCAAATTGAAAATAACCTCAATTTTGTTTCGGAGTTAGAAAACCTGGTTTCAAATGTCAGCTTCGTTATTTATTATGTGTGAGATTTCGAATAAATTAATAAACCTGTCTGAAACTTTTCCCACCTGTCAAAACAGGTATTTTGTATAGTTATATGGAAATTAAATAGTGATTATGAATAAGCTGCTATAGATAATATAAAATTAATAATATACACATTTTTGTGGTACTGGGGATTGAATTCTGGGGTTCTCTACCACTCAGCCACATCCCCAGCCCTTTTCTT
Organism: Sciurus carolinensis; assembly: GCF_902686445.1. Taxonomy (NCBI): domain Eukaryota; kingdom Metazoa; phylum Chordata; class Mammalia; order Rodentia; family Sciuridae; genus Sciurus; species Sciurus carolinensis. Next base: position 129,315,886 of record NC_062213.1, on the reverse strand, counting down.
AAAATTTTGAGACAGTCTTGCTAAGTTGCAGAGGCTGGTTTGGAACCTGCAATCCTACCTAGCCTTCAGAGTCACTGGAACTATTAGGCATGTATCACCATGCCCAGCATAATAAACAATTACTAGAATTACAATTTAACATGTACTCTACTGATTTTTATAGCATATTATATTAAAAATGGCAAAAATTATTTTGGGGGGAAGGGATATTTGAGTTAGTGAAAATATGATAACTCTGGGGATATGTTTTGCTAGGTGGCTTTTTTCAGATTGATAAACTTGAGGAAGCCAAGGTAAGTTTATACAATATAATTTTTTGGGGGGGGTAGTGGGGGTTGACCTCAGGGGCACTCAGGACACTGAGCTGCATCCCCAGCCCTATTTTGTATTTTATTTAGTGACAGAGTCTCACTGAGTTGCTTAGTGCCTCACTTTTGCTGAAACTGGCTTTGAACTTAAGATCCTCCTGCCTCAGCCTCCTGAGCAGCTGGGATTACAGGCGTTTGCCACTGCATCCAGCCAATATGATAATATTTAAACCAATAAAAATAAAAAATATTTTAATAAAAAAATTAAAAATTCATGAAAATGATGCATCTGAGCCATTCATTCATATTAGGAAAAAATTTTAAAATACTGTTTTTAATCAAAGAAACCAGGTTTTGACTAACTTAGTAGCACCAAAAATCAAGTGTCTACACTTTAGAATTTAAAGAACCTAGCAAATGACCTGGAGAAATGTTAAATATAAGGTAGGGCTAGGGGCTCAGTGGTAGAGCCACATGAGTGAGGTACTCAATTCCAACCCCAAGACCACAAATGAAACAAACAACAAAAGTAATAAACTATAAGGTCTCCTCAAAAACCAAACATTTTATGAAAACATTTCCAGCAAGACAGTTGCCATCAATTGTGTTATGAGCAATGAATCTGATGATGAACTCAAGTGCCTAAAAGACTTTAAGTGATTTATCATTTTACTTTTAAATTTTTGATCAGGCAATTGAACCAGAGTTTTGTACATTCAAAACAAGCACTCAGTCACCAAATTTGCATTCCCAATCTGTTATTTACTTTTTAGAAATCGTAACATCCCACTATTTAAATCGTCTCTTCTTCCACATGACAGTAGGGGGCAGTTTTTAGACTAATGCAATTTCTGTAAAGAAGCTGACAAGTGACACCCACTGTTAATACTACCAGTCACTATGGAAAGAAGTAAAAATCAGAATTTATTAAGACCCTCTAACATACTTTTCCTTCCCTTCAGAAGTCACCGTGCAGGGCTGGGGATGTAACTCCTGAAATAAAGAGCTTTCCTGGCATGCACAGGCCTTGGATTCAATCCCCAGCACTGGGGGAGGAGTCACTGCCATATACACCACGAAAAAAGGCTAAATCTGAACCCTGTAACATGGCTCATTCTACGTTATGTATTTTCTCTACTTTGGATATGACTTCTAGCTTCCAGCTTAGCCATTTGTGGCTGGTGGAAAAGGCACTTCTTTAAATATTCCATTTATCATAAACGAAAAATATGGGTGGTGGACCATGGAAAGCTTTGATTCAAATAATGTCTACTAACTATCTTCAAAGGCGTTTTGTTTGTTTGTTTTTCAGACAATGAAGACACAGGCACTGGGAATCTACTTTCCACATATCCCACTCCTGAGTCAGACCCCAATTCCTCTCTCTTTCAATCCCACTTCGGGCTCCTAAAGTAAATCAAAGGGAAATCTTTTAGTAAAGACTCCAGAGTTCTTGTCTTCAAACGGGGTTCCGTAGGTTCGGAAGTGAAGAGATGATCCACCCACGCCTGCCTACGCATCCTGGCCTTCGGGATCTGGCGCCCAGCCCCGGAGCATGCTTAGGCCTCGCCGGTACCTCGAGGCGCGCGCTCGCCAGGCTACAGCCCCTGTTCAAGGGACGGAATCCGAGGGCGCCTGCCGGCACAGGGGAAGGCGGAAGATGCTGGAGGTGAAGACGGGCGGTTCCCAACGGCGTGAATGGGGGAAGGGAGACAACCGAACCCGGAAGTCAGTCTGGGCAAGAGGGTGGAACCAGGGGGTGAGACTTCCGGTGGCGCAAAGGGTGTCGGGAGCGGCTTCCAGCAAACCTTCCCCGGCCTCTGGAGGGACCACCGTTGCTGTAGTCTTGGCTTCCACGATCTGCGTTCGAGCTAAACGGCCATAGCGGCCACCACTGAAGCTTCCCTTGTGCTCGGTTTTGACTGTACTCATTCCTGGGTGGCCGCCGCCGTTCTAGCTGCGGCCGCGGCCGACATGTTGTGAGGCGGCGGCGCGGGTGTCTGCAGGATGGTTTGGCCGAGGCGGCGGCAACGGCTGCTGGCGGCGGCGGCGGCAGCGGCAGCAGCAGCAACAGCAGCGGGGACTCGGGCTCTGTAGACCCGAGCCCGGTGGGTGTCTGCCCGGTACCGCGGCGAAGCCAGTTCCTCTGGATCCTGCCTCTGCGCCAGCACTGTTGGGGAAAGCGTGGGCAATAGCACCCACACTTCTGAGGTGGTTCCCCAGCCACTCAAAATTTCCGGACCATCCTTCGCTTCCCCTCCCTAAGTCGGACGGTGCTGTCCCTAGAATCCTCAGTCCCCCGACTTTACTCTAACTCGCCCTAAATCTCTCAGTCGGGTGTTCCTCGCCCTCTGGAGTCCGCTCCTCCCCCTTTTTCCATTTTCTGCACCCTCTTCTAAGAGCGCCCCTCGGATCACTCAGAGGGCGGCCTTTTGAGAAGTCTCCGTGGAGTTCTGGACTAAAGCCTGGGAGTTTTTAAAAGTCGGGGATAGAAAGGAAGGTACGATGGCTTCTTCTTCTGGCAACGATGATGATCTCACTATCCCAAGAGCTGCTATCAATAAGATGATCAAAGAGACTCTCCCCAATGTCCGGGTGGCCAACGATGCCCGGGAGCTGGTGGTGAACTGCTGCACCGAATTCATTCACCTTATATCTTCTGAAGCCAATGAAATTTGCAACAAATCGGAAAAGAAGACCATCTCACCAGAGCACGTCATACAAGGTAAGTCTTTGTGTGGAATTTTAAAAGTGAGCTTCCAGGGGGACAGTCTGCTATTTGCCTGATGTATTTGTGCCAAAAGCCTTCATTCCTTTTCCGAGTAAGTAGGTGTTAAAGAAAAAAACACACAAGCAGGGAGGCAGCTGATGCTTTAAGAAAATACCTATGTAACATTTTGGGGGTACTTTTCATCCAGTAAATACAAGGAAGGAAGGAGTGCACATTTTAAGGTCAACAATTATTCCCCCAAACAGGAGGTATTAGTACAACTTACATCCAGGACTCAAAGCAACTCCTGCCTACAGTTGAACTTGGATAATGAAAACTGAGAAAGGAACCCAGAAGTTCTCCCTTTAGACAGAAGAACTTCAAGCAAGAGTGGAGTTGGAGCATTTTTTCCCCACCTGATGTTCATGATGTAGAGGAAAAGATTCATTTTTTTGAACGCATAAATGTTGACAACTCTTAATATTAATATAAGTATGTTCGATGCTGTAAAATTTATTGATGTTGAATAAAGGGAGTATATTTTCTGCTTTAATATGCTTTGATGGTGGCATGTTCATCCACAAGTTACCAAAGCACTCCTATTCTGTAAGAAAAAGGCTAGGTTCTCCTTTTACTTCATTTTTTTTTTCCTTTTTCTTTTTGGTTTTATGTTGCTGACTTTATTCTTTAGAGGTAGGTTTTAAAGATTTGGATTGAAAGATTATTTAAAGAATTTTTTTTTCTTTTTTAATGGAACATTTCCCTGTCTTTGTTGCCATTCCTATTTGGAGATAGATTCATTTTTCTCTCTCTCTCTCAAATTTTTATTGAAAAGTACTTCTGAAGGTTTTGGCATTTCTTCTCCTATATCTTGGAAAGGATTTAGTCCAAAAATAGGGATTTGGGAGACTGTATTTTGCTGATTTCTGGAAAGGAAGAGACCAGTTACAATGTTTTGGGAGACACTTTCAGTGATTTTTCATACCCTTATGAATAAGTTGCATTCAATTCGAGGTGGTAACTTTTTTGGTAACAATATAATTAAAATTCTGACAATTTCTTGATTGCTTTTTAAGTCAGAAGAAAATCATGTTCAATTTTAATCATATTAATAGGCAGGTAGTTTTTTTTTTTTTTTTTTATGATTTAACTTTCCTGTTACTGTCAAGTGGAGAAACACATCTGCTCATATTGACTGTATCCACTATTTTCCTGTCAATATTGACAAGAGAATTAAATGATTCACTTTTGATCCTTTATAGGGTTCTGAAGGTAGATTTAAAATATACCCTGCTGGACTGGGCATGTAGCTCAGTGATAGAGCCCTTTCCTAGCATGTGCCAATCTTAGTACCTGGGTTCGATACCCAGCAAGAGGCAGGGGAATACACACAAACTCTGCCGTTTGTTTTGTACATAGGAGAAAAGCCCCTAGGAAGAAGGATATTTGAGTCTTAAAACTAGTAATTTTTTTCCCTCTACTTGTTTGGTGTGCTGAATAGCAAGTGAAAGCCAAGTTGTCAGTTTTTCTTATTGTGTTTTAATTTTTACATTATAAGTGTGATTGCGGTCATAAATCTTTCACAAGATTATCCAACACAAATAGCTATAAATTCCTTTTACAACTCAAAAAACAAAAAAGAACCTTGTATCAACATTCCCTTTTTTAATGAAAATTGCAGAAGATTTCAACAGGATCTGCCTAAACATTTGTTTACAACACAAAAGTGGGGATCTGTTCAAAAATCTAATAACACATTTACAGTCTGTCTTCTTGGGAAGAGTTTATTCTTTTCTAGGTTATATTTAGATTTCTGATTGACATGATGGAATAAAAGTGCAGCTGTAGCAAGCCGTATGCTAAATAGTTCAACTTTGGAATATGCTAAATTCGGTGTGAGTCAGAAAGTTACAGTGAAAAAGAATTTTCCTGTGTGTAATGAGGACAGTTTCTTAATTTAAAAAAAAAAATCATGTGTTGACCTGTTACAGTCTTTAAAATTTACCAGTTTTTTTCTTGTAACTTTGCTATTTTTTTTTTTTTTTTAACTGGGTATTAAACCCAGGGGGACTTTACCACTGAGCTACTTAACTAGTCCTTTTTATTTTTATGTTTTCTTTTAAGACAGGTCTTGCTAATAATAATGTTATAATAACAATTAACAATATGCACTTGAAAGTGATATGGTTCTCACATGTTAAAGTTTGTGCCTTTAGTAAATTAAATTAACTAGACTGCTTCAGACCATTTTACTTGTTCAGTTGTAACCTGGCTTTGCCTTATCTGGGCACATTAAGCACTCTGAGGCATTTCTGTTAAATGCAAATTAAGAGAATTTTATCAACCATTAAATCTGTGAAATACAGTAACTTAATTAAAACCTTTATTTTTTTCTGGTTTGATTATTTTGAATTTAAGAAAGTAGACTTGATATTGAAGATCTTAGATACCTAAAGGAAGTTATAAGGTATTAAAAGTTTTTTTTTTTTTACTGTGTTTTTGTGCACACTTTTTTTTTCTACGTTGGTGCTGGAGATTGAACTTACAGCCTCTTTACTACTGAACTACATCCCTAGCCCTTTTTATTTTTTGAGGCTGGGTCTCACTGAACTGCTTAGGGTCTTGCTGAATTGCCGAGGCTGGCCTCAACCCTACAATCCTTTTTGCCTTGACCTCCTGAGTTGCTAGGATTACAGATGGGTACATGGGTGCCACCAGGTCCTGCTGAACACGTATTCTTAAATGAGTTCTAACATGTTCTGTTATGGAATGAATTGACAGTGAGAATCAAGGGCTGTAAGGTTCTACACTGGAAATTCTTTGGCTTTAAGCAAATCTGTTAACCATGGTTTCCCTTTTATGTATAAATAATACTTGTGAGTTATAGCTTTCAAGGTTTTTTTTTTTTTTTTTGGTGGTGGTTCTGGGACTTGAACCCAGGGGCGCTCTTAACACTGAGCTATATCCTCAGTCTTTTTTATTTTTTGAGATAAGGTCTCGCCAAGTTGCCTAGGCTGGCCTGGAGATTGCAGTCCTCCTGCCTCAGTCTCCCTAGTTCATGGGATTATAGACATGCTCCATCATGTTGGCATAATTTTCAAGTGTTAAGAATCAGTTGGGGTTGAGAACCTTATAGGAAATATACTTCAATAAATACTAATTCTAAAAATTAGTAGTGATTCTGATTAAAATATAAAGCTGAACAAATATAAAGAAAAAATAAAACGTAAAGCTGAATTTTTTTAACTTTATATGATGCCTTTTTCAAAACCAAAATTAAATAGAATGTCTTAAATAACATTATTTTATTCTACATTTTAAAGCTCTTGCAACATTTTTTTTTTTGCATTTATAAGAATAGTATCTGAAAGTAATGAAAGTTTTATAAAGACTCTGAGAATGTGCTTCTTCAGCCATTGAATTGCTTCAAGCTATGTTGAAGGACCTTTTTAAAATTCTAGTCCCTCGTAAATTGGTACTTTTGTAAAATACAATAAAAATAGATCCCTGGAAAATAAAATGAAAAACATACATAAAATTAAAACTTGCTTTTTTATAAACATAAAATTACTTTGTTTCTTTAATGCTTATTTTGATTGCATCCAGCACAAGCATCAACCATTATAAGCACATCTGATGCCGGTCCCTGCACCACACTTTGAGGAGCTTTGCTCTAGAGCCTAAATCATAATCTTTTTTGGAAAGTGGATGCGAAGCAGTTTTGAAATTAGAGGACCTGTGTTATTGCAGAGAAGTTGTATTAATGAAGAATGAGAATGATATATTGTATTCTCTACATAGTCATTCATATAGATTTTCCCTCCAAAGGGACACATGTAATTTGCACTGTATAATTTATTATATCAGGAACTTTTCAAGGTAGAATTTTATTTTTTCCTTAAATTTGATAATTTGTGGCAAGTATGCTGGACATGGAACCCAGAGCCTTGTGTGTGCTAAGCAAGCAAACTACCATTGAGCCCAAATCTTTTCTGGTGTCAGGGATTAAATCCAGGGATTCTTAACCATTGACTCACATCCCCCACCCTTTTTAAAAAATATTTTTTATTTAGAGATAGGCTCTTGTTGAGTTACTTAGGGCTTTACTAAGTAGCCGAGGCTGGCTTTGAACTTGCAGTCCTCCTGCCTTAGCTTCTCAAGTTGTGATTACAGAAGTGCACCACTGCCCAAATCTTTTGTTTTGTTTTGTTTCTGCCACTCAGCAATTATTTATTGAATACTGTTAAGCCCTTGGCATTTAGATACAGGTAGGATAGGGATGGTGAATTCCTTCTTTGCCCTTCTCTCTCATTTGTTGGCCTAGATTCCCAGGAATTGGGATATCAAGGAGGATTTTTTTTTTTTTTTTTTTTTAATTTCTAAACATTTTTATTTCAACTCTCTTTTCACCCCTCCCCAGAAAGACATGGGTTGGTATAGCAATCATAAAAAGGAGATATAAACACAAGAGTCAAAATGTCTCCCACTCTGACACAAAAAAACTGGGAATTGTACATGGGGTTTCTAACCAGGACCTGTAGCATCTACTAATGTACCTTTACAAGAGCCAGACATCCTATTAATACATAATACATTCTGGAACTCATCTACAGGGACATCCCAATACCTACCTCCTCAATTATCCTCAGAAAAATACCAAAACACACTCAAAGTGCATTTGTTTTGTTTATATCAGAACAGCTTTCCCGCTCCCTATTCCACACTCAAACCCCTCCACATGGCCATATTAAGATTGGCCTACAAGTCTATTTTAATCATTTAGTCATTTTTTATAGTTTATGAAAATAAATCATACAGGAACTATTTTAATAAATTAAGCACAAAAAGGGGAGTAAACTAACATGTGGTGGTTTTCACATGTTGAACATGGTTTGGAGGAGGGATGACTAAAGAGGACAGAGTGGTGGCAGGGACACGTTTCCCCTTCTGGTGAAGAATTGTCAACTACCTGAGCCCAGAATAACACCTTCTTTATTGCATTTCTTAAAAACAACCAAAAATGTACAGTAGTGATAGTGCCAAGGGCAGCACCAGTTTGGGCACCCCAACAACCTGCTCAGAGCAGTCCTTGGGTCCTGCCTTTCCCTCAAGGAAGCACCAGGGATAGAGTCATCAGACCAACCTGCCTGCTCCATCTGAGCAGGGTAGGGAACTGAGGATGCAGCTGTGAGTGCAAACTGCGTGTGCAATATATGACCACCTGAGTTCTGATGAAGAGTACCCTGTTTTCCTCACAATATCTCTAGGAGCCACTGCAGTCACAGTCCAGAGCCTTTTGCCTATGCCATAGCATTCTGGAGGAGGGGTAGGAGAGGAGAAGGGACTAGTTCCAGGTACCTGCTAAAACCCTCTAAAGATGAAATGGAAGTGAAATCTTGTCACACAGTTGGCATGCAGGACTGGCTTACTGGGAGGTAGATGAAAGTGGGAAGGGAATAGAGAAGGTGCAGAAAGGACAGAAAAGGAGACAGGAAGAAACTAAGTGACACTTATCAGGAGGGCCAAGAAGCAGTGAAAAGGATGATGATATGAAATCTGCATGTAAAGAAAGGTTTTTCTCTGACAGATTAAAGAATCAATGTTTTAAATGCAACTTACTCCTCTGTTTTTTAAAACTATAGTACCTAAGTCTCCAGTGCCTATCTAGTGTAACCCCAGTTCAGTCCTTCCAAGGATATGGTTCTTAAGGGTCTCATTGCCAGAGTAATGAGTCAAGAAGTCATTTTGACCTGTTTTTAAAATATTTTCTTAGTTGTAGATGGACACAATACCTTTATTTTATTTATTTTTATGTGGTGCTGAGGATTGAACCCAGTGCCTTACACATACTAGGCAATCTCTCTACCACTGAGCCACAACCCCAGCCCTTGACCTAATGTTCTTTTAATGTATTTTAAGTGAAATGCATCATACTCTTCTGTCCCCACAAACACAAAAAAGAGAATACTGATTTATATACTTTATAAGGTACTATATATCACATACTCTTTTGAATGAAAAACATGCTTTATCTATTTGAAGTATAGTCATTCACACAAATTCATGTTATAATAAATCTTTTCATAAGTATTTTTACTTTTGTAAAATAAACCCGTATTAAGATGATTGTTGCCTGGGAAAGTCTTCACCTTTTTTAGTTTTTTCAGTAGCTGTCTTGTTAATATCTGTCTTTCACGTTGAAAAATGTGCTATTTTTTTCCCCTCCTATATTCCATGAACTTGAGGTATAGTTTTTTAAATTTATTTTTTATTTTTATTTTTTGGGGGTACTAGGGATTGAACTAAGGGGCACTTGACCCCTGAGCCACATCCCCAGACCTATTTTGTATTTTATTTAGAGACAGCGTCTCACTGAGTTACTTAGTGCCTTGCTGTTGCTGAGACTGCCTTTGAACTTGAACTCCTCCTGCCTTGGCCTCAGCTGAGGAATTACAGGTGTGTGCCACTGCACCCAGCTCCTGGGTATAGTTTTAAGATACATGGCAGAGGGTAGCAGTCAGACTTCAGGGAAGCAAGTGATGCATATTTGTTTTACCCCCAAGTTTTTTTGTTTTTGTTTTTGTTTTAAATTTCTCTCTCTCTTATTTTGTACTTTCCCACTGTTAAGATCGTTAGTGAGACCATCAATAATACATAAGTTTCCTTTGTTCAAATTCAGAAAACCCTTTACTACCATCTGCCAGAAAAAGTGGCATAATAAACATACAAATCTATGATGTTTATAGTACAAGTAACTTCTTAGGTTAGATTAAGGTCAATGTGACTTTTACAATTAAATTTGATGGCATCTCATGTCGAACCTTACTGTAGTATTTATACAGTAGCTCTCTGAATAATATTAACTATTAACCTTAGGCTTATTTGGATGTTTTTTGAAAGTAGAATTCTCAAAATGTTTAGTTTGTTTTTGTTTTTGTTCGTGTGGTTGTGGTTTTAGGGATCCGACCCAGGACTTTGCAGATGCTAAGTAGGCACTGTACTACTAAACTATATCCTTCAGCTCCTTAAATGTTTTTGAAGGTGATTTGTGTCCACTGAGCTACATCCTCAGCCCTTCTTATTTCATTGTTTAAAAATTTTGAGACAGGTTCTTACTAAGTTGCTGAGGGCCTAAGTTGCTGAGGCTGGCCTCAAAGTTGCAATCCTCCTGTCTGAGCCTCCTGAGTTGCTGGGATTACAGGTATGCTTTACTGTGTCTGGCTGGATTTTCTTAATGTGTGGAAATTCATGCCATCTTGAAGGATTGTCTCTCTATTGTATTGATTTGTTTTATAAATTTAATATTTGAAAATATAAATATACTTGACTTGAATTTGATATGATGATGAATAGCTGTTTAGGTCCTGTATGCTTATTAAGCTACCTTTTAGGTTTTTTTTTTTTTTTTTTTTTTTTGGTGCCCAGAGTGCTTAAACACTGAGTGTCATTCCCAGAGCTTTATATTTTTTATTTTGAGACAGGCTCTTGCTAAATTACTTAGGGCGTCACTGAGTTGCTGAGTCTGGCTTTGAACTTGTGATTCTCCTGCCTCAGCCTCCCAAGCTTCTGGGATTACAGGTGTGTACCACTGCACCAGCTCTCTGTAGATTTAAGAGAAAAAAGAAGAGGCAAAACATTCCAAGTTGGTTGAGTGATTATTATGTACTAGACATTGTGTAAAATGCCTGTATCAATTACTTGTTGATTCCTACAAACCTAACACTAATAATACTTTAATAGTAAATATGTTTTCTTGTTCTCTCTGTGGGGCCAGCCTCTGTTCTAAGCTTGTATTTATATTCATTTATTCTTCACAGCCTCCTGATCCAATGATATGTAGATACTGTTCTTTTTTAGAGGTGAGAAAATAGGGACACAGAGGTGAAGGGATTTATCTAGTTATATACCAATATGAAGTAGAGTTTTGAAGTCAGTTCCTGGCAATTTGACTTCAGGCCTACATGCTTACACTGTGCAGCCTCTGGTTGTAGGAAGATGCTTTTCTTATTGTATAGGTGGAGAAACTGAAACTTAGAAATATTAAACAATGTTTCCAAGGCTATACAAATACTGTCAACTAGGTTTCAGTTCTACATCTGTTTGATTTCAAAAGGGGTAGATTACATCTGTCTGAGAGGATTAGGCAAGCTTGATTTGAAGATGGGGTTTGATCTGTGCCTTGAAAGCATTGTTGTCATCATGAATGCTGGAAACCGTGGTTCCTGTTGGAATTCAGCAGAAGTATGCAGAGATTTAATGGCATGATATGGGGAGCTAGATCCTGGAAGACCTTAATTTAGGGTTAAGGAAATCATGTTTTCTTGAATATGGTAGGAAACTAGAAACCATTCACTTGGTTCCTTTGCTAGTGTCGGCCAGGCCAATTATTGAAATACTTGTCTGTGTTATTCAAAAGAGAAAAGATAAAAGCTTTGGTTTTTATATAGACATTTAAAAAGAAAGTTTGTTGATTCAAGTGAAAATATGCAGGCTGCCTAGTCTTCACTTATTTTTCTACTGTGTCCTAAGCTCTTTGAAACCAAAAATTATGTATAGTGAATGTGATCTAGAGAACTCAGAATAATGCCTTTCTGAGGTTTTATGGGGGTTGGAGGTGGGAGAAAGGGAAGGGGTTCATTAATTATAATTCACATAACAGTAATTTGCATTTTGGGATCAGATTATTTTTTTCCACAGAAGCTTGAGGAAAACAGTTTAACATTTGAAATAAAGTTGCACATCATGTCTTTAAAACCAGTTTATATAGGAAAGTAGATTTTTAAGGGTGCATTTGTTATTTCCCCTGAAGAGCAAATTCCTGAAGTTAGAATTGAATATCTTTACCGAGGACATTCTGGTTCATAACTGTTGAAAGACTACGAAAACTGATGAAATAAATTGATTTATTCTGTTTTTTTAACCACCTAAATTTTGTTATTGCCCAAAATACACCTTTAAGGTATGAATCAACATATAGAAATCTATAAATGTAATTTTAAATACTATGAACCAAAAGGAAATTTTATGGCAGAAACACACACACACACACACACACACACACACACACACACACAAACTTTATGTTCTATAGGTGGGGAAAATGCTGTATTTTAATCACATTCATATTTTCATTTCTCTAGCACTAGAAAGTTTGGGATTTGGCTCTTACATCAGTGAAGTAAAAGAAGTCCTACAAGAATGCAAGACAGTAGCATTAAAAAGAAGAAAGGCCAGTTCTCGTTTGGAAAACCTTGGCATTCCGGAAGAAGAGTTATTAAGACAGCAACAGGAATTATTTGCAAAAGTAAGTGATACATTTTAAATTATTTTCATCTGAATCCTATCCTGTTTGTTGACAGAAATCATACTGGTTTCTGAAATCACTTCTTAAATCAACATATGTGCCTAGAGAATTCTCTTTCTCTGGCTAATCACTTGATTATAGAATCTGATATTTAGACTTGGCCAGTTTGACTCAGGTTTATGTAAAAGTCAATGTTTGTAGCAACCTAAAACAAAAAAAAGTGGAGAGAGCCACTCCAAATAACTATTGAGATTTTACTTTGATGTATTTTCAGACAGAATGATCATTTAAAAACCTGAAGAGTATTCCTAAATATTCTTAAGATTTAAATTGATGGGTTAATGAGAAAATACTGTACAAGATTTTATGATGAGACACAAAGAAGGAAAACCCGATTGATTTCTACTTTGTAGTTAAATTGGCTCTTTAATATACCTTTAAAACATTCTAATCTTAACATTTTTTAAAGTAGTAGTAAATAGAGCAGAGAAAGGGAGAAAAGTTTTCTTTCTTGCTTTTTATAGTTCTAATTCCTATTCTGTGAAGTATTAGCACTAATACCCCTCTATTTTTCAAAAGGAGGGAAGGAGGTGGCAAGGCTAGTTTTTTGTTGCTGTTGTTACTTTTTTTTGTTTAGTAAATTCTAGCCTGTCATTTGAAATTGGAAGGCAGTTTGGAGTTGAATAGAAGTGAGATTTTTTACCAGTACTGTAATAGCCATTAGAACTGAGAAGTATAATTTTAGGTAAACACTTCCAAATAGCATCATAATTGATTTTCCTGCAGTTAAAATAGTTTGGTTTACATCAAAAAGCATTTGAGTCTTACTTATATTATTGGTCATTAGACATGAGGTACCATTTAAACAAATTAAGAATGTAATAGCTTATCAACATTTATGAGTTCTGCCTATGTGTTGATCACATTGTCAAGTAATTTACAGGCATTATCTCTAATCGAAGAACTGATGAGTTAAGTACAAAAGAGGAAAAACCTTTGAGGCAGTCATAATTTATATTATAATACATATGAATATGAGGTACCAAAGAAAGAATAATGATCTTTTTTTGGGTGGGGAGAGGTACCAGGGATTAAAACCAGGGGTGCTCAACCACTGAGCCATATCCCCAGCCCTTTTTATTTTTTATTTTTAGATAGGTCTCACTAAGTTGCTTAGGGCCTGGCTAAATTACCGAGACTGACTTTGAACTTGTGATTCTCCTGTACCACTGGGATTACAGGTATGGGCCACAGTGCCCAGCCAAGGAGTGAAGTTTTTTAAAAACATTAACAGCCATTATTTATTGATTCTCAACTCTTGCAGATCACCAGGGGGCACTGAATTAAATATATGATGAAAGAAAGAAGATGCTTTGCTAGGTACTTTACATACCTTGCACGATTTTTATAAAATAATGTAAATTTTATTATGTTCATTTTCATCTTAGGAACAGAGGTGAAGAAACTTGCATGAACTAATTAAGTCATTTGTTCTACAGATATTTACTTAAGTCCTTACTATTGCTCAGGCATTATGCTTAGGTGCTAGTCTTTTTAAGAGTCAACAAGAGGCATGGGTTAGTCATTATAGAGCTCAGCCCACTGAGAAAGATTGACTTAAATAACACAGCTAAGTGCAGACAGGAAGTGTTGAAGTGTGTAGTTAAACTCATGTCATAGCTGGGTGTGGTGGTGCACACCTGTAATCCTCATGGCTCTGGAGGCTGAGGCAGGAGGATCACAAGTTCAAAGCCAGCCTCAGCAATTTAGCGAGGCCCTAAGCAACTCATCAAGACCTTTCTCTGAATAAAACACAGAAAAGGGCTGGGGGTGTAGCTCAGTGGTTAAGTGCCCCTGAGTTCAATTCTCAGTACCAAAAAATATAATAAAATAAAATAAACTCATGTTATTTTATGGCAAAAGCTATGCTCTTTCTACAATTCCATGCTAATGTCCATTTTCTTTTTCTTTTTTGTATCAGGGATTAAACCCAAAGCATTTAACTATTGAATCATCCCCAACACTTTTTTATATTTTATTTTGAGATAGGATCTCCCTAAGTTGCTTAGGGCCACACTAAGTTGCTGAGGCTGGCTTTGAATTTGGAATCCCTCTGCCTTAATCTCCTGAATCACTGGGATTACAGGTGTGCACCATCGCACCTGGCCCATTTTCTTTATTCCTTCTTTAATTTTCTTTCCTTTTTTTCTTTTGTTTATTGTTTTTAAATTAGTGATTGGTACCCAGAGGGGTACCTTAGCAGTGAGCTGACTACATTCCCAGTCCTTTTTAATTTCTATTTTGAGACAGGGTCTCACTAATTTGCTGAAGCTAGCCTGGAACTTGCATTCCTCTGCCTCAGCTTCCCTTGTTGCTAAGTTTGTAGGTGTGCACCACCAAGTATGGCTCGCCACCATTTTCATTTTTTTTTTTTCCGGTACTGGAGATCGAACTCAGGGCCTTGTGCTTGCAAGGCAAGCACTCTACCAGCTGAGCTATCTCCCCAGCCCTCGCCACCATTTTCGACTTAAATTTATTATAGAAATTTAAATAGAGTTTGTTTTATCCTTGCCAGGGCAGAAAGGTAAATGAAAGAATTAATTGCCTGCCACATCCGTCTTCACTTCTCTAGCCTGATAATCTGCTTTTGGGGGCGGGTACAGCGCAGGTGTGGATACCAGGGATTGAACTCAGGGACATAGGGCCACTGAGCCATATCCAGAGCCCTGCTTTTTTATTTTATTTAGAGACAGGATTTCACTGAGTTGCCTAGCATCTCACTTTTGCTGAGCTGATTTTGAACTCAAGATCCTTCTGCCTCAGCCTCCAGAGCTACTGGGATTATAGGCTTGCACAACCGCCCGGGGCAGTTAATCTGCTTTTTAATTCCTCTTTCTTACCTCCCTTCTTTCTTACCTGGCCCTGGGGTGGAGATTCCTAGTATTTACTCTTATGAGGAAGATCAGCAGAGAGGTAAAATTGTAGCAGTTACCTACTGCTACTTCCCTGGAGCACAAAGTACTTAAGTCAATAGGAAAGGAACTAAATAACTGTATTTTTTTAAAATCACTTTCACTTCTAGACTTTATTTCAAATACTCGTACAGTGACAACCTCATTTTAAGCTGCTGCAAATATTTGGAAGGGGAGAACTTTAATATATCAAAGTTAAAGTTAAGTATAAATAATTTTATCACGTGTAAATAAGAATGTTAACATCATGAAAATTTCCAGAAGAAGCCAGTGAATTAGAAAAATGTATCTTTTTTTTCACACCCCCATTTTAGAAGATATATATTTGGGGGAGGAGGGGAGGCAAGGGAACTACCGAGGAATGATATTGGCAAAATTATATTGTGTGTATGTACAAATATGTAACAACAAATCCCACCATTATGTATAACTATATGCACCAGTAAAAAAATATGAGGGGAAAAAAATAAGATAAATACTTGGGAAGGGCTGGGTAGGAGGCAAAAGAGAAAAAAAATATAGTAAATACCATTGAAAATTAGATATTGTCAAAATGCATACAAAAAATTATATTAGTCAACCACAATTTTTAATGGCATGAGAACACTTTTATGTTCACAGAGAAAAGTATAAGAGCTCATAAGAAGCCATGGTACCTAAAGGTCAGTGAAATTTGAAATGCAAATAGCACATACTTTTGCAGATCATTGAATAAACTATAAAATGAAGCACCTTTGCAATAAAGCTTTTGTAGAGACAAATTCTTTGAATTTTTATTGTCACAAAATTATGCAGTGTAGGTATTCTCAAATTGATTAAATCAATCCCCCACACACAGTTTTCTTGTGAACATTTAAATGTTTTTAGTAAAGAACTCAGTCTTTTGAACTCTTTGGGTATTCCTGCCATAAAAATAATTATTTCTATTGGCAGGGTTGGGAGGGTGGTGTTTTTTGTTTGGGGGATTGAACCTGGGGATGCTTTACCATTGAGTTCATCCCAACTCCTTTTTTATTTTTTATTTTGAGCCTCCCTAGGTTGCCAAGGCTTGCCTTGAACCTGGGATTCTCCTGCCTTAGCCTCCCCAGTTGCTGGCAGTAAGGCAGCATGGGCCACTGCCAGGCTAACGATAAATATGCCTATGTATTAGAACTGTTTGCCTATTTCTTTATAAAAATAGGTGGAAATAGTTATTAGAATAACTGGTTTCTAATTTTTGAAGCAAAAGGAAGCTTACTGTAAAAATTGTCTTAATTACTAATACCGTTAGTCTTTTTCCCTAATCACTTCTTCTTCTGCTTTTAACCACATACAAGTCCCTCTTTCATCTATTGCTATAGTGATCTATGGTGTATTCCACTTTTTCTTTTTCATGCATTTTGATTTCTGCCCTACCACAGAGATATCACCAAATTGAGTGACTTTTTTTTTCCCCTTCAGTTCACTTTTTTTGGTTTTTGTTTTGTTTTTGGGGTACTAGAGGTGGAACACAGGGGCACTCTACCACTAAGCCTCATCACTAGCCCTATTATTTAAATTTTTGAGATAGGGTCTTATTAAGTTGACTCAGGATAGCCTTGAACTTGAGATTTTGCTGCCTTGGCCTGCAGGTAGCTGAAATCACCAGTGTGCACCACCATGCACCTGGCAAGTTTTATTTGTCTGTTTGTTTTTAATAGCAAATAACATTTTATATAGACCTCTTCATTTATTAACCTTTGATACTGTGCTTGTTTAGATAGCATTCTCCAAGGTAATAATATTTCTTTTCTTCTTCTACTTCATTACTACTACCCTCACCCAAACCACCTGATTCTTGCCCTTGAGTCAACAAAATGTTTTTTTTAATATTTTTGTTTAGTTGTTGATGGACCTTCATTTTACTTATTTTTATGTAGTGCTGAGGATTGAACCTAGTGCCTCACACATGCTAGGCAAGTGCTCTACCACTGAGCTACAACCCCAGCCCCATCAACAAATTTAAAAAAAAAAAATTTTTTTCCATATATGTTTATAGGGTAATAATGTCTGTCTCATTCTTCTGTCCTTCCCATTCCCACTGCCCCTCCCCTCACTCCGCTCTGCATAATCCGAAGTTCCTTCATTTTTCCCTACCTAACCCCCCACTATGAATCAGCATCTGCTATCAGAGAAAACATTTAGCCTTTGGTTTTTTGGGATTGACTTATTTCACTCAGCATGATATTCTCTAGTTCCGTTCATTTATCTATAAATGCCATAATTTCATTCTTCTTTAAGGCTGAGTAATATTCCATTGTGTATATGTACCACATTTTCTTTATCCATTCATCTGTTGAAGGGCATCTAGTTTGGTTCCATAGTTTAGCTATTGTGACGTGAACTCCTGTATGCATTGATGCATCACTGTAGTATGCTGATTTTAAGTTCTTTGGGTATAAACCAAGGAATGGGATAGCTGGGTCAAATGGTGGTTCCATTCAAAGTTTTCTAAGGAATCACCATACTGCTTTCCATAATGGTTGCACCAGTTTGCATTCCCTCCAGCAATGTATGAGTGTAACTTTTTCCCCACATCCTCGCCAACAATTATTGTTGCTTGTATTCTTGATAATTGCCATTCTGACTGGAGTGAGATGAAATCTTAGAGTAGTTTTGATTGCATTTCTCCAATTGCAAAAGATGATGAACATCTTTTCATATGTTTATTGATCAGTTGTATTTCTTCTGTGAAGTTCTGTTCAAGTTCCTTAGCCCATTTATTGATTGAGTTATTTGGTTTTTTTGGTGTTTTTTGAGTTCTTTATATATCCTGGAGATTAGTGTTCTATCTGAGGTGCATTTAGTAAAGATTTTTTCCCATTCCGTAGGTCAATTCAACAAATTTTAAATCAAAATTCAGTTGACATGTGTGTCCCCACTGTGTATGAGACATTATATATGGTGCTACAGATTACACAGATGAAGAATATATTGTTCTTGTTTGAAACTTAGTGTCTTGTAGATGAGGTAAAATAGATACACTAAAAATTATAATACTGTTTTGATAAGGAAGATAACTGTATTATAAGGCTAACTAACTCATGAGAAAGAGATCTCATGTTAAAGATATCATATCAGATTTTGGGGGCATAAAAGTGTACCATCCACTAAGCGGTCATCTTAGTCTAAAAACTCACCTTTCTGTGCTCTGCTTTATTATGTATTATACATATCACATTTGTCCAACCCCACTGTCCTTTTCCCTCATCTATAGAGGATCCTTAGGTGATGACTGAAACCACAGATAGTACCAAACCCTACATATAAAAACTTTGACAACCACAGCTGTTGATCTGATAACCAAGATAGCTATTAAGTGACTAATAGGTGGGTATCATATACAGCATGGATATGCAAAGGGATGATTCACATTCTAGGTTTGGTAAAGCTGGACGGTGTGAGATTTCACTATGTGCATAGTGACACACAATTTCAAATTTATGAATTGTTTATTTCTACAGTTTTCCATTTAATATATTGGTTGACTGTAGGTAACTAAAACCATGGAAAGTGAAATCACAGATGGGGGAATTTCTGTACTCTGCAAACCACATCTGCTTTCCAGGCTGACTCCTCATTAAACTGCTGCCACTAGGAGGGTCTCTTGAGGGATATTTTAAGGCTAGAGAAAGTAAAAGGAGCAGGTCGCTTTTCTTTTCTCTTGACCACCATTTTCTTTGATCAATCCAGGAACCATTCTTCACCCTAGCTGCATCAGTTTTTCTTACAGCAGGAACTGAATCCAGTTTGCATTTTCTCTGATACTTATAGAGAAGCAGCCTGAACCTGCACCCTACTCCTCATGGGTGTGGATTTCAACCCTCAGGTCCTCCTCCAACTTCAGATATGTTAGTATGAACTAATTTATGCCTCTTCTTCAGAGGTCTGAGTTTCAGTTCCATGTGGTGGTTCCTCTAAACTGAGTTTTAAAATTTCTAGCTTCTTCCCATCCCCACCCCCTAGTTTTAGGGTTGTTAGCTGCTCCTTATATTTGCCATCTCCTTGTTATGTTAGTGTTCTCTTCTTGCCTTGTCATTTGCCTGTTACCAACTTATACTTAATTAACAAACCTTTATATTAAATTTTTTCTGTTCCCATAGTGTGACTTCTGTCTCCTGATTATACATTGACTGATACTGGAAGGAGAAAATAGTATTTCAGTGTGACTTGAAGGAAAGGTCTAATTTCATAGGTAAAAATCAGGACGTTTCAAATAGAATGAATACCAGCAAGAGTAAAGGTAACAAAGATAAAGTATGGTATAAGTTTGGGAAACGTTTTAGGTTCTAGGTTGTTTTTTTGTTTTGTTTTTGTTTTTGTTTTTTCTTTAAGCATAAGGGTAGAGAATTGTGATAGAAACTTGGAAAGAAATATCAGGGTAGCTAGTGCATTCATCTAGAATACTTTTTTTTTCCCTAAGACTTAAAGACATTATACTAGAGAACTTTTAAGCCACAAAAATAATTTTTATATTAAAATGTTTATATCTAAATTGTAATCAGAGGGGGGATAGAAAAAGTAAATAAAATAAAAGTGAGAAATAAAGGGAAAGGAGCCAAAGAGAATATTGTGATTTTTTTCTGCAAACTTTTTCAACTTCTTCATTGAACCTAAAGTTCACAGAGTTCTTGTTTTCCAGATGTACCACAATTACACAGTAGTTGGAAAATATCCAAGTTTAACAGTGAATCTGTTAATTGGATTAATTTACCTTTAACCAACGTGTATCTATTGAGGGTTAGAAATTTATTTACTTTTATGTGTTTGATTTTTAGGCAAGACAGCAACAAGCAGAATTGGCCCAACAGGAATGGCTTCAAATGCAGCAAGCTGCTCAACAAGCCCAACTTGCTGCTGCCTCAGCCAGTGCATCTAATCAGGCAGGATCTTCTCAAGATGAAGAAGATGATGATGATATCTGAAATTCACCAGCTGAGTTTGTGTTTCCTCTATAAATGTTTTTTCTTGCACAACAAAACAGTAATTACAGCTTATCTGTAATTTTGTATACATCTTGGTGGACTTGCCAATTGGTATTCTAGGGATGTCTGCTGTTAAGTTTCATCTATTGTGTGCTATACATGTAAAAATTATATCTTTGAACTATTGAAAATTTAAGGTTCAGAATATCAATTTTGAATTTTTAATGGCGTTTATGAAATTTTAGATAGCAGTGAGCCCTTTATTTGATCAATAAACAGTGTTACAGAAAACTTCAAGTTTATAAAAATACAGTGGAATTTATACAGAAGCTCTTAATCTGCATTTGCATTTCCTCTGCCCTTTTAACCAAATTAAAATTGGGAATTTTAAATTGAGGTGGGATGCAGTGTGATGCAGAATAAATTGAATCAGTTTGATGAAAAAAAGAGTTCAGTTATGTAGTATCTGAATTTTTTGTCTTTTAAAATGAGTATATACACAGGCAATAAACATGCTCAGATAAATATACTTATTTAGAGAAACTTCATAAAAAGACATTTAAAAACTAGGAAGGCGTGTGTTCAGTAGTCGTTGTATGAATTTGACGAGTTATGTTTTTTATTTTTTGTTTTGTGTAGAGGTAAAAACTAGTTTTATTATAGCATAATTTATCTTGAGCTACACTATTACATTTCAAAGACTGCCCAATTTTGAAGACTGTCATAATTCTTACTATTTCACTCCAGTTAAAATACTTGTTATAGTATTACTTGCTTAGTCCATCCATGTTTATATTGTTCAAGTATATAGGTGGGACTTGTGAAACAATTGCTTCCGTTGGTTTAACTGAGGTTCATGAATCTTCAGACCTTTGCTAGGGAAAAGAAATGAAAGCTGATGGGCATGCTTGCTATGAAAGAGGGCTTTTTAAAAAATTTAACTTGTAGTTGTAGTTTACTTACTGTTTGTTTTTAGCATTACATTTACATTTTCTTGACTAGATGGCCTAGAGAATCCCATCACTACCTTTTGAAATGACATCATTGTCTCCATCAAAATTGAATGATAGCTTAAAAAAAAAAAGTTTGATTTTGTTTGAGAGAGTGTCATATCTGATCAGCCCTATACAAAAAGAGTAGTTTCAATCTGCTCATTAAAGGGGAGAAACTTTAATTTGGTTCCAATAAATAATACGGTAGTGATTATTATAGGAAACCAGCATATTGAAGAAAAATGACACATTGTATTTTGGAAACAAAGGAAAAGCTATTTAAAATAATATGAAGTAATTAAATTCCTATGTCAGTTGCCAAATCATTTAAATTTCTATATTCCCCTAGCCCAAAAATAGATTCTAGCTGCCAGGATTCCAATTTTAATTGGAGAGCTAAATAAGTAAAATTTATAAGTATTAGATTTCTTAATCATATTTTGCATTTTTAAAAAAAGGGAAATATATACTTATCAAAAACATTTCCCCCATGTAAGGAAAAGGTTAATAATTTTGCTGAATGTTTCAAGTTGAGGTTACTTGGAGTTACTTCCTGGATGTCATATCCTTGAAGTATGTTTGAATGAGATGGAATTGTTTTTTTAAAAAGTTTGAGTACCAAAGGTAGTCTAGTCTAGAGAAATAAGAAGTTAATAAGTGTTGGCTTTTCCAATTTGTACTGTAACATCCTTAGACCTTTTTTTTTTTTTTTTTTTTTTTTTTTTTTTGGAGTGTATCCATTTCTCAAGTAAACAACTTAGATATTTTTCCATACCTTTTTCTTTCTGATGCAGAGTTCAGGTTAATTAATATTTTACTGCATCTGATAATGTATTATATGTTTGAAGCCTAGTGACTTTTCATTTTGACATTCTTGTGATTTCATATGCTGTATTCTTCAAGCAATAAAATTCTGATGTGTTTTATAAATTGTTTTTATATTTAATGATCTATAGGGAGATATCTATCACTATTTTTACTAGTTTCAGGAATGTTAGACCCAAAAGACATTTTGGTCATTTGCTATATTTCTCGTTTGTTTACTGTTATTTCAGAAAATGTGATTTTACTTGTGTTTTTGTAATTTACAACAAGGCATAACAAAACTAATTAAGCAGTATTTTATTTTTAGCATTTTAAAAGTCACTGTTATATGTTGCCAGTCATTAAAACTTTTTAGTCTTTTGGAGACAAAAACAAAATCTTAAGAGTTTTTGAGAAATAAAGTTGTCATTTAGTAAAAGATTTTTTTCCATCCCCTTGAATATATATCTTTTTCAGCAGATTATACGATTGATAAGCATTGAAAAGGCACCAGTTTTAAAAATTGCATCTACCTATATACATACTGAAGAGTGCTCAAATAAGGGTTTGTACAAATTAAATACATTTAGCATCATCCCTCAGATCAAGTAGACACAGAGCATTATGAATAACCCAAAAGCACCCCTTGCCCTTATCTCAACACTATCTTCTTCTTCCTTAGAAGTAACTACTATCCTGACTTTTAAAAACATAGATCAGTTTTGCCTGTTCTTTATTTTATGTAAATGTGATAATACACTTATTTCATTTATCATTATTTTTATGAGTATTATCTCTGTAGCAGATTACCAAACTTAATGATTTGAAACGCAAATTTATTCTTACAGTCCTAGAGATCAGAAATCCTAAATCGGGACTTTATCAGGACTTTCACTAGGTCAAAATCAAGGTGTTCACAGGGTTGGTTCCTTCAGATTGTGAGAGGAGAATCCTTTTTGTTGCTTTTTTTCATATTCTAATGCCAGCCAATCCTGGGCTTATGGCCCCTTCCTGCCTATGCCTGCTGCTATCCCTACATCATCTTCTCATATATAGTCAGATCTTTCTCCTCTTTTACATTTATGACTTTTTTTTTAACCTTACTTCAGTCTTGAAGGGAATTTATGGTTCCTCCAGATATTCCAGGATAATCCTCCCATCTCAAAATTCTTAATTTGATCACACGTGCAAGGTCTCTTTTTCCATTTGAAATGACAGTCACAGGTTCTAGAGATTAGGGTATAACATCTTTGGAGTCCATTATTCAACCTACCAAAGTGACATTGACTCATATTGTTGCATATATTTGTAGTTCTGTCATTCTGCTGTATATAGCGTTCCATTTATCCATTTTTTATTACATCCAAAATTTACTATCCATTCTATCTTTGATGGGCATTTGAGGAATTTCCAGTTCTGGGCTATTATGAATAGTGCTTATGAAGAACATTCTTATACATTCTTTTACTTATGTGAGTGTGTACATACCTAGGAGTGGAATTTCTGGGTCACGGGATGTGCATATTTTTTAATTGTAGTATGTGCTGTTAAACAGTTTTCCTCATTGTTTGTAAGAATGCACCATTTTAATGTGTAGCTAAATAATGAATAACCCTAATGGTCTAGGGGCCTGATAATGTTAGTGAATTTCTCAAAATACCTAAATTATATCAAATGAGTTATACTACTACAGCAGGTCTGCTGCTAAATAAAAACAGAAGTATTTGTTCTTATTACTAACAGTAGTAGTATGCACTCATTGGGTTATTGCTCCTCAAAAGTAATACAAGTTTTAGGTAATTCTAAATAATACGTTGAATTATAAATTGTGTGTTTATTTGTAGAAAAATACGTGATTTAATTTTTCAGTTAAGTTTTAAAATTGTGGTTGTAACTTTATTTAAATAATTACACAGATATTTCCTCACATAGGTCTCTAAAATTATATCTGTCCAGCTCACAGATGCCCATATGACCACTGGAAAAAATTATTCGGTCCAGTTAACATGCATGGGCACTGCCTTCTTCTGTCTTCTATTTGGATTTTTCATTTCTTCCTTCTGACCCTGGCCCCTTAGCCACAAGTCCTGTTCCACCCCATCTCTTTTTCTTCTTGCCCAGGATCATAAGTATCGTGGTTAAGATTGCCTAAGGTAAAGAGAATGACAACAGTGTAA
The DNA here is from genome assembly GCF_902686445.1 of Sciurus carolinensis. Taxonomy (NCBI): domain Eukaryota; kingdom Metazoa; phylum Chordata; class Mammalia; order Rodentia; family Sciuridae; genus Sciurus; species Sciurus carolinensis. The sequence goes on along the minus strand of NC_062213.1, from coordinate 129,291,676 downwards.
GCAGCCTCTTACCTAAAGTGTCACCACTGGTCTTTATCCTGGTTCCTCAAAATAAATGAAAAGAGAAAGTAGGGAATAAAAGGAGAAAAATTTTAACTTATCAGTTCCTACTATAAATCAAGAAACTTAGTAAAGCCTTAGAATAGGATATCTCCTCCTCAGTATTAGCATTTGGGTTCATTGATTTTTGTGGGGAGGGTATCTTGTACGTTGTAGGTTCTTTAGCAGCATCCTTGGCTTAGACCCACTACATGCCAGTAGCACCCCTTCCAACCCCACCCATAATTGTGACAACCCAAAAATATATCCAGACATTGCCAAATGTCTTCGGGACTAGGGAAGAGGGCTAAAATTATCCCCTGTTGAAAATTACTGCCTTAGAATATTGAGGGTTTCTTTTAGGATAGGGTACTAGGAGAAAGACTGTGAAACTGAACCCTTGTTAGAAGCAACATGATGTCACTGGAAAAATAAGAAAAGAAACAGATGATTTGAAAAGATTACGTCCAGGATTTTAAAAGTTTTCAGAAAACTCAAAGTCATATAGGAGGCTCTTAACTTCACATCTGCTGATCCCTTCAGCCCCTTAGAGTCCATGCCACTCATATATCTGTCTACCAGCTTTCTGCTTTCTCACCTTGCTGTTAGCCACAGCCATTTTGACACTATTGGATATACTATCTCATTACTATGTACATCTTTATTTTTTGTGGGACTAGGGATTGAATCCAGGGATACTCTACACTGAGCTACATCCCTAATTCTTATTTTTTAAATTTTTTAATTTTTTTTGAGACAGGGTCTTACTAAGTTGCCCAGGCTGACTTTGAACTTGCAATCCTCCTGCCTTAGTGTCCCACTTAGCTGTGATTATAGGTGTGCAGCACTGCACCTGGCAGAATTTCCTTTTTTAAAAAGACTGAATAATATTCCATTGCATGTATCACATTTTGTTTATTCATTCATCCGTTGATAGACAATTAGGTTACTTCTACCTCTCGGGTATTACAAGTAAAGGTAGGTGCTGTGAATATTGGCGTACAGGTAACTGTTCAGTTTCCTAACACATTATTTTTGAGTGGTACAGATCTATATGTTGAGAACTAAAACAGGGAAACAGCAAAGTAGGAATGCAGGTATAAAAGAGCATTCATAATATATAATAAACATGACATGAACACAGGGCACCAGCTCTTTTTATTCTAGACCTTTACCTATGTCATTTTGTTCACTTTCTGTGAAGTAGGTATTGGTAGTCCAGAGTGGCAGACTGGTCACACAGGTATACCATTAATAATAGACATACAATACACAGTATTTTATTTTATTTATAAAGCTCCATATCTGAGAATGTAGAGAATCATGCTGTTTCCTTTTAATTTCGTATTATACATTTCTTGCCTTTATTGTATATGAATAGTACTTGTCTCTAAATAGATGTAGAGGTAAAAAAAGGAGATTGGCAGGAATAAGTTTTTCGTGTGGTTGAAGGTTTTTTTTAATGAGTTGGTAAAAGAGGGAGCAAGATAACATTGCAAAGGATACCAGAAACCATACCTTTTTTGTTTTTGTTTTGATACTGGGGATTGAACCCAGGAGTGCTTTACCACTGAGTTACATCCCCAGTCTTTTTTATTTTGCGACAGGGCCTCCTCTAAGTTGCCAAAAACTGACCTTTTACTTGCAATCCTCCTGCCTCAGCTTCCTGAGTTGCTGGGATTACAGGCGGGTACCACCATGCCCAGCACTATGCTTGTTTTTAAGGAATCTAAAAATCCTCCAACTTCTGAAGGAAAATACAGCAGGCTCAAAATTGCTTGGTCATGCTAGTACCTCCTTAGTTCACTTTTTTTATTGTGCTTATAAAGATGCCATTGACTTCATGTTTGTGTCTCTAATAAATTTCTAGAATCTGTGTAGTAGAGTGTTGCATTGTTGTTAAAATACGAAGGGACACTATTGGCATTTATTTCAGAAACATTCTATTACTGTCTATTACAAAAGACTTTTAAAATTAGATTTCACATATATATTTGCATCACACACGTAATCGGTAACCTTAACAAAACTAATTTTTTTATTATAAACATTTTATAAATGAGGATTCAAAGAAATTAAGCAATATAACATCTAGCAAGTAAAAATTTGAACCTCAGTGTAAGTAGTTTGAAGGAATATTTTTGTTTCACTAGATCATTTCCCCCCAGCAGTACTCTGGGAACACTGGAATGAATCTTCATACCTTTGTTTGAAAGTTATTTAAACATAATTCTGCCTGAGCATAGTAAAGTTGTGTACTGTTGCAAGGTAATTGCGCAGCTCACTCTTAAGGAAGCAGAGGTAACATCTGGTAATAGTTTTAGCTTTCTTTTTCTGCCCACTATTATCTAATTGATTCTCATAGTGTTATTCAGAATGTCAAATATTGTTAGAGAAGCTGTTTCATAAAGTTGATTTATTGTAAAGATTTTCTTCTTTAACTTTTTGGTGAGAATAATCACTAAAGAAAGCTTATAGAAAAATGTAACCTTGAGTTAGGTTTTTAGTAGTGATTGGTTTTTTTTTTTGTTTGTTAGGTTGGTTTTGGTGGTACCAGGGATTGAACCCATGGGTTCTCTACCAGTTACATCCCCAGCCCTTTTTCTTTTTCTTTTTTATTTTGGGACAGATTCTCACTAAATTGCCCAGGCTGTCCTCAAACTTATAATCCTCCTGTCTGAGCCTCCAAAGTTGCTGGGATCACACACATGCACCATTATACTTAGCAAGAGTTTCATCTTATTCAAATGTTACCGAATTTTGGAATCTTGGAACAAATTCTCTTTTAAAAACCAAAGCCAAATCATATTTTTTAATTGCAAGGACCCCATTTTCCAGAACAAACTTACTATTATATAAGTAAAAACTATGATTTAGTAGCTATGACTCATTATTTGGGATTTTGAAATTAAGGATTATGTTCTCAATGGTATGACTTCTACCTTTACTATAGGAATTATTTTATTGTATTGTAGTCATGCTGCTTTGGAGGTTGGGTGACTACAAATCCTTGCTTTATAGCCTTGTTGGTTTTCATCTGAATGTTGCAGTAACCTGCTAACCGGCCATGCTGCTAATCCTTCCTTATTTCAGTTTATCCTTCACATTACCCTCAGAGTTACTTTTCAGAAATACAAATGTGAATATTAGGTTCCTTTGTTCCTTGGTGATGATAGTATAAGGTACAAACTCTTTTTAAAATATTTTTTTAGTTGTCAAAGGACTTTATTTTTATTTATTTACTTACATGTGGTGCTGAAAATCAAACCCAGTGCCTCACACATGCTAGGCAAGTGCCCTACCACCGCCCATGGTACCAACTTTTAACACATTATGTCAGGTATCTCCCAATACAATTAAACTTGCTTTTCTATGCTCTCCCAATTACACTGATATTTGGGCTAAATAATGCTCTTTTACTTGCTTTGCACGGGTTTCATCCCCACTTTGAAATGACCTTTTCCCTTCTACACCTGGCAAACTCCCCACCATACTTCAAGATTCAGCTTATATTTAATTTCTATATGAAGTTTCCCCTGGTACATACAGGTTGAGCATCCCTAACCTGAAAATCCAAAATTCTCCAAAATCCAAAACTTTTTGAGCACCAACATGACATCATAAGTGGAAAATTCCATACCTGACCTCATGCGATAGATCAGTAAAAATGTAGATGTGCTAAAAATATTGTATAAAGTTACCTGTGGATTATATGTATAAGGTATATATGAAACAAATAAATTTCATGTTTGAATTTGGGTCCCAACCCAAGATACTTCATTGTGCATAAGACTGAAATCCAAAACAATTCTTGTCCCAAGTCAGATAAGGGACACTCAACTTGTGTTTCTATTTTAAATCTATCATACCATATTATAATTTTTTGTTTACAAATCTATTTCTGTATCAGTGGGAGGTCCTAAAAGACAGGGATTGCCCTGTATTCTTAGCAACTGATGTAGTGAAGGTTTTTGCAGTTTACAGATATCTACTTATGATTAGCCCTCATATTGTCAGATTGACAAAAATTGTCTGTTCTTATGTTACTTAATCTGTTCCTAGAGCTAGAGTGTCTAGGGAAGAGAAATCATGTTGTTATCAACTCTTTATCTCTAGTCACTGCTAATGGTAAAGGTTTTTGCAACTGAATTTGTAAGTATCCACTTGTAGTCAGTACTAATTTAGCCTGGGATTCCACAGCACATGTTCTAGAGCTTTAATGTGGGGCCTGCAACACAGGAGATACTCAGGGAATATTCAGTGGTGGTAATGGAAAAGGAAGAAAAGTTGTGTTTCAAGTACTCTATTCAGGAATAAAATGCCATATATGAAACATTTAATAAATGTTTTCAAGAAAATTGGTATTTTAGTGCCTAAAGGTTTAAACTTATTATGAAAGTCTAATTTTTCTAGCATAACACATTCTCTAGTTATAGGAATGCCAGATAAAATACGAAGTAAAGGGGATTTAATACACAAAATTAGATGACAAAATTATTGAAAGTTATGAGGGCCAAAGGAGGTGCTGTTGCCCTGTTGCCCAGAAATGAGGAACTATAGGAAGTTGATAATTCCTTGGAGTCTGTAGTCATTTGTGGAATCAGCACATATAAGAATCTATATTGCCCATGAATGATAACAGAATTGTACTTCTCTGCAACCCTTGTCCTGCCCCAATACAGTCAGTGGTGCCTCTCTAAGGAACTACCCAGATGCTATAGGATCCTGCTATGACACGACACCCCCTGCTGGCACCCCCTACTGTCTGAACCAGAAGATTGTTTCTTCTTTTAGCCATTCAGTCTCTTGTACATGCCTATAGTTGACAGATCCTAAACAGGAATCCTGCTAGCATAGGAGTCTGAGGAAATTTCTAACTTTGCCAGCTCTGCAATATAGTAAAAAGGATGGAGAATAATGCTGAACATGTCATAATATCTGGAACATGGCATTATAAATGTAGCTTATGAAAGGAATATAACAATTACAGCTGTCGCCGTACTTCTGCCCAGACTGGAACTTTTGGCTAGAATAATTTCTATTTGATGTTTTTAAATATTTGATAAAATAGATAAGATCTTTTTGAACCAGTATTCAGAAGTGGTTCTGCTGTTGGAGTACTAAGTGATCTTGGGTAACTTTCAGCCTTAATATTCTTACTAGTAAATTAGAAAATATAGAAGGATACTTCCCCAGTTTGACAAAGAACATCTACAAAAGAAACTTCAGCTAGTAGGGTACTGAATGGTGAAAAACTTGAATCTTTCCCACTAAGATCAGGAACAAGGCAATAATGTTCTTTCTTACCATACCACTTCAACATTTATTAGAAGTTACTAACCAATGCAGTATTATGAAAGAAAATAAAAGATTTGCAGATTGGGGAGAAATAAAATTATTTTTATTTGCAGATCACATTATCATCTATGTGGAAAATCCAAAAGAAACTCCTAGAACTAATAAATAATTATGGCAGGGTTGTAGTTACACGGTTAATAATACAAAAGTCATTTGCTTTCTGATATACCAGCAATGAACAAGTGGAATTTGAAATGAAAAAACCCACAGTATCATTTAAATTAGCACTCTCAAAATGAAATATATAAATCTAACAAAAATGTACAAGATCTCTATGAGGAAAACTACAAAACTCTGATGAACAAAGTCAAAGAATTAAATAAATGGAAAGAGATTCTGTGTTCATGGATAGAAAACAATTTTGTCAGTTCTTGCCAAGTTAACTTATAAATCTGTGCAATTCAAATAAAAATTCTAGCCAAGTTATTTTGTAGATACAAACCCACTGGTTCTAAGTTTATATGGAGAGGCTGAAGACTCAGAGTAATCAACACAATATTGAAAGAGATCAAAGTCAGAGGACTGATATCACCTGACTTGAAGACTTAGTACAAAACTGTAGTAATCAAGATAAGTGTAGTATTGGTAAAAGGAAGGACAAGTAAATCAATGAAAGGAGAGAGTCCAGAAATAGATCCACATAAATATAGTCAACTGATATTTGATAAAGGAACAAAGATAGTCTTTTCAACAAATGGTGCTTATTACACTTTGGGTTAAGTGTCCTCCAAAGACCTGTATGTTAAAGATGTGGTCCCCAACCCATAATACTGTTGGGAGATGGTAGAATCGTTAAGAGGTGGAGCCTAGTGGAAGGTATTCCACTCACTGGAGTGTATTCTTGAAGGGGATTTTGGGACCCTTGCCCCTTTCTCTTTTCTAGCCATAAGATGAGTGGGCTTGCTCTACAACATGCTTCTGCCATGATGTACTACCTTGCCACAGACCCAGAGCAACAGGGCCAACCAACCATGGATTGAAACCTCCAAAACTGTGAACCAAAATAAACATTTCCTCTATAAATTGATTATTATCTCAGATATTTTGTTACTATAAAGGAAAGCTGACTAACAGTACTTGACCATCTGGATATCATATGAAAAATAAAAACAAATCTAAACACAAATCTCATACCCATCACAAAAATTAAGTCAAAATGGATCACAGGGCCTAGGGATTTATCTCAGTGGTAGAGCCCTTGTCTAGAAGAATGTGCAAGTCCTTGGGTTCAATCCCCAGCATCACACACACACACACACACCTTAAACCTAAAAGTTGAATGTGAAACTAAAAACTTATAGACAAGAACATAAGAGAAAACCTAGATGACCCTGAATATGGTGATGTCTTTTTAAATACAACACAAAAGATATGACCCATGAAAGAAAGAATCAATAAACTTAACTCCATTAAAATAGAAAACTCATGCTTTGCAAGGGACAATGTCAAGAGAATGAAGACAAGCCAGAAAACAGGAAAAAATACTCGCATCTGATAAAAGACTTATCCAAAATATACAATGAACCCTTAAAACTCAACAATAAAATGGGCATGGTGGCGCTCACCTATAATACCAAGGGCTCGGGATGCTGAGGCAGGAGGATAGCAAATTCAAAACCAGGCTCAACAATTTAGTAAGACTAAGCAACTAAGTGAGACTTTGTCTCAAAATAAGAAAAGTAGGGCTGGGTATATAGCTCAGTTGGTAGAGTGCTTGCCTTGCAAGCACGAGGCCCTGAGTTCAATCCCCAGTACTGGAAAAAAAAAAAAAAAAAGGCAGGGGCTGGGGATGTGGTTCAGTGGTTAAGCACTATATCCTTGGTTTAATCCCTGGTACCAAAAAAGAAAGAAAAACAAGAAGGAAACAAAAAGCCCAACTTAGAAATGGACCGAAGACCTCCACAGATACCAAAAAGGATTCACTGATACCAAATAAACATGAAAATAAGCTCCATATGGTATCATTTAGGGAAATGTGAATTAAAATGACAATAGGTATCACTACACACTTGTTAGATTGGACAAAATCTGCAATACAATAGCAAATGCAAGAATATGAAGCAACGGGAACTCTCATATTCATTGGAACACAAAATATACAACCATTTTGGAAAACAATTTGACAGTTTCTTATAAAACAAACACTCTTACCATATGATCCAGTGGTAATACTCTTTAATATATACCCAAAGGATGCCGGTCATGGTGGTTATGCTTGTAATTCCAGTGACTCAGGATGCTGAGGCAGGAGGATTGGGAGTTCAAAGCCAGCCTTAGCAGTTTAATGAGGCCCCTAATCAGCTTAGTGAGACCCTAGGCTCAATCCCGGCACCAAAAAAAAAAAAAAAAAAAAAAAGATATATACCCAAAGGAATTGAGAACTTATTTCCATACAATGCTTTTCAAACACAGATGTTTATGGTGGCTTTATTCATAATTGCCAAAACCTGGAAGCAACCAAGATTCCACTAGGTAAATGGACACTATGGTACATCCAGGCAATGGAATATTATATAGTGTTAAAAAGAAATGAACTATCAAGCCATGAAAAGGCGTGTAGGAACCTTAAATACATATTAAAGCCTTAGATTTATAATACAAGAGTGAGCTCTAATGTAACTATGGATTTGGGGTGATTATGATGTGTCAATGGAGTTTCATAATTGTAATAAATGTATCACTCTGGTGGGGGATGTTGATAATGCAGGAAGCTAAGCATATGTGGGGCAGGGGACATATGGGATATCTCTGTACATTCCTCTTAATTTTAGCTATGAATCTAAAACAGTAAAATCTTTTTTTTTAATTAGAAAAGTTACCTGAACAGGCAGTCTTTCAAAAGTACAGAAACAGAAGTATTCCTTAAGCCTCTGGGGGGAAAATGTGCTATGTGTTTGTATATGTGTGCATGTGAATATATAAGTGTAATGATACATATGTGACAAAAAGAATAGTGTAGTTTGTAAAAATTGATTTTTTTCCTTATCCACAGACTGTATGGTTAGAGTCAAATACTGGTAGAATTCCACAGTTGAAGTACAGCTCCATGAATGTTTATTAGGCATTGGCACTGTGCTGGGAGCTAGGAACACAAAGATGCATGGCATATATATCCCAATTAATTCAGGAAATAATTATTAAGTATCCACTATATACTGGATTTACCAAGATGAATAATGCCAGATTGCTTTCTGTGAGGTCCTTGTAATCCAGGGGAAAGGACGGGTAAGCAAACAATTGCAAGATTATTTATAAGTAATTAAAAATATGGCCAAACCAAAAACTTTAAAATTGAATTGATAATAAAGAAATTTGAAATCTATTTAAAATTACTCAAGAAGATGCCATGCTAGGGGAAAAATACTGATTGTAGAATGAAAAACCTCTATTTAGGCAGTTAAAATTGGAAGGTTTTGATCCAAAATGTATGTTGAATGCTCACTGGGAAATACCGAAAAAATGGTTTTGAAAAAGTCACCTGTTGCACCTATTATCTCATATATCTGGGAGTCTGCAGAAGGATTACGAGTTCAAGGCCAGCCTGAGCAATTTAGCAAGACCCTGTCTCAAATAATAAAAAGATCTGGGTCATGTACCTCAACAGTACAGTGCCCTGGGTTCAATGCCAGTACCACAAAACAAAAACAACTACTTAGGTGGCTGAGGCAGGAGGATCACAAGCCAGCCCGGGTAATATAGTGACACCCTGTCTCACAATAAATAAAAAAGACCTTGATATGTAACTCAGGGTTAGATTGCTTACCTAGCATGTGTGAGGCCCTTGGTTTGATTTTCCAGTACTCAAAAGAAAAGGAAAAAAATCTCACCACACAGATGTCACTGGTGACATTTTAATGTATTCCTTTCTAATTCAAGGGCATTTTATTTTTTTAAATAAATGGAGAAAGAAAAGTGGGGTATAGTAGTGCATGCCTGTAGTCCTCATTACTCAGGAGGCTGGGTCAGGAAAATTACTTAAGCCCTCAAGACCAGCCGGGAAACATAACCAGTCTCCATTAAAAAAAAAAAAAAAAGGAAATAAAAAAAATGATAGATTACAGATTAGAAGTTAGGGAAAAAGAAAGACTCCTTTACTCTTTGCTTTCTTTGGAGATAGTGGGGATTCAACCCCTGGCCCGTGTACATGCTCAGCAAGCGCACTACAGGGTGAGCTACTCGCCCGTTAGAAAGGCTCATTTAAATAAGGCACTTTAGTCTTCAAAATACACACCTGGGGCTGGGGCTGTAACTCAGTTGTAGAGCCCTTGCCTAGCATGTGTGAGGCAATGGGTTCAATCCTCAGCACCACATAAAAATAAATAAAATAAAGGTATCATGTCCATCTATAACAAAACATATTTTTAAAAAATAAACACCTGAATGTGATCTTTTCCTAATTCTAGATATTCCACTTTTATTTGTCCTTTTTAGGAGGGGCATCACCATTGTCTCTCCATGCACAGAATCAGAAACATTCAATTACTGACAGAGTACTCCTTCTAAAGCAATCTAATTTAGTCATTTCTTGGATTTCAGTCCTTCAGTATTTCCTCATAGATTTTGGTATCAAGTGTCAATTCTTCTTTCGTCATAAACAGCCCTTCACCATGTACGTCACAACTCCTCTTACCAACCTGCCCTGCCCTCCTGCTCCTGACAATTCTCCACTCTAAATACATTAAAATGGTTTTTTATTTGTTTGTTTTTGGTTTTCTGGCACTGGGAATTTGAGTCCAGAGGTAATTTACCACTGAGGTGCATCCCCTGCCCTTTTTGTTTTCTGTTTTGAAATAGGGTCTCACTAAGTTGCTTAGGTCCTTGCTAAGTTGCTGAAACTTACAGTCCTTGCTCAAACTTACAATCCTTCTGCCTCAGCTTCCTGAGTCACTGGGATTATAGGCATGAGCCACTGCACCTGGCCAATAAAATGTCATTCCACAAATGCATGTGGTATTGTTCTCCAATCATCGGATCTTTCTACATGCTTTTTTTCACTCCAGACCACCATTACCTATCCCCACCTTGTCTCTAATTGCTTCTCCTTTAAAACTTCAATTCAAAGATTGCCTTTCAAGATAGTGCAATCTCCTCTTCCCCCACTGCACCATGCATATGCCATCTTAAATGGCAAAGGTCACAGTATCCTAGAATTATTGGTATAGTTCTTATTCAATGCAACCAAGAGCTACTTGAGGTCAGGAACTATGTTTTGATCTCTGAGGCTCCTGTTTCTATCACAGTACCCAGCATGCAATAGATATTATAAGTATTGGTTGAAAGAATCAGTGTAAATTACTAGAAAGGGGCTGGTGAGTTTTTCGTTATTAATCTTTAGGAAGCACATTTAGCAATTATAGTAAATATTGTCAATTGCGTACCAAACAACTAGTCCCCCTTCTATGTCAGGTTTCGTTGTGGCAGTGTGCCCCAGGACTAAATCTGTTATGGCATCCCCATTCTTCTTTGTCAGTGATACATCTGGGTTGGGCATCATGATGTACAGAGAAGATGATGCTGAGGCTTCAGGAGAAAGTAATTTTCTCTTCTTCACTCACTGTCTATGTTTTGTAAGGAATTTAAAGCCTGGAACTAGAGGCAAAAAGCTTGAGAACAAAAAATAACATGCTGAGGACAGGTGCAGGGAGAAGAGTTGGAGCTTTAATGAGCTACAACCAATCCTAAATTGTTTTATTATAATAGACTTGATTTTACGTGGGGATAATTAAAATGTCTTCATTGTTTGAGCCACTATATGGTTGAACCATGTACCACCAAAAGGAGTGCGTATACTAACCCTATATCCACAAATGTGACCATATTTGGAAAAAGATATAGTTAAGGATCTTATAGTATCATCCTACACTATTCCATAGGGCCTTAAAATGACGTGGATACTGAAAACTATAAAACGTTGCTGAAAAAATTAATGAATACATTAATAAATGGAAAGACATTTCATGTTGATGGATTGGAACTATTTAATATTATTAAGATCTCAACTACCATGTTAATCCACCTTTGACAACTTGTTCCTAACCTGGATGCTACCCAGTGCAAAATGTTCCTTGAGTTACACTAGGATTAATCCCAATAAACTCATGGCATATGGAAAGTATCATAAGCCTAAAATACATTTAATAATCTAACTTACTGAACATTATAGCTTAGCAACAGAGTACACTGTACAGTATTGGTTGTTTACCCTCATGATCATCTGGCTGTCTAGGAGCTGTAGCTCACTTCAGTTGCCCAACATCTTGAGAAAATGTTACACTGCGTAGCAGTAGCCCAGGAAAAGATCATAATTTAAACTTTGAAAAGAGTTTCTACTAAATAATATTGTTTTAGCACCATTGTAAAGTTAAAAAAATGTCAATTGGATCAATATAAACTGGTGACTATCTGTGATCAGATATTTTTAAAAAAATAAAAATTAGGAACTGGGGTTGTGACTTAGTGCTAGAGTGCTTGCCTAGCATATGTGAGGCACTGGGTTTGATTCTCAACACCAAATATAAATAAGTGAATAAAATAAAGGTCTATCAACATTTTTAAAAAATTAAAATTAAATATAATGTCTAAACAAAATTTAACTTGAATTTTAAACAAAAAGGATCAGTATATTGCACCACATAATCATTGCAGATTTTATACCAATTTTTTTTTTTTTTTTTTTTTTTTTTTAAGCAGTGCTGGGGATTGAACCCAGGGTCTTGTGCTTGCAAAGGTAAGCACTCTACCAACTGAGCTGTATCCCCAGACCCAATTTTTTTTTTTTTTTTTTTTTTTTTGCAAAAAAAGTGGAGTGAGACCATTATGTGAAACTGTTTATTTTAATTGTTCCAGTATTACTTACAAATCATTTATTACTAAACTATTGTTGGTGCAAGATTAGGATCCACAGAATATTTATGAATATATGTTAATATAGTGGTGATAATTATGCAGTGAAATATAGCATTTTAGAATAAATTACAGCTTTATCATGAATACAGTGACAAAAATAAATCAGTGTAATTTTCTGAGTAAAAAACAACCATTTGCAGATGTGTAAAACCTTTTCACAACGTAATTGCTGGTTTATGTCAGTGAGTCAGTCCTGCTCTAGTAGCCTCTGATCTACTGTTTTATTATTATATATGTTATTATACAATTTATGTTTAAAGTTTCACAATTGTCAAATGCTACCACATATAGGATCCAATTTAATCTTCACAGTTGTGAGATAAGTAAACAAGTAGACAGAGGGAAATAAAGGAACTATAAGCCAGCAGTAACTAAGGAACTATAAGCCAGCAGTAACTTTCTTTTCCTTTCTTTTTTTTTGGGGCAGAGGGTACTGGGGGTTGAACACAGGGTCACTGAACCACTGAACCACATCCCCAGCTACTTTTTATTTTTTATTCTGAGACAATTTAGTGAGGGCTTAGGACATTGCTAAATTGCTTTGAATTTGCAATCCTCCTGCCTCAGTCTCCCAAGTTGCTGGGAGAATTCACAGAAATTCAATAGTGGACAGTCAAGAGTCTCTTAGAGACTCAGAAATTTGAGTGCATTGTACAAAGAGTACGTTGGAGTCATGCTTACTGCAGCAGTGGCAGCAATGCTATAGAAGGGAGGGATAATACAAACAGACATACAGTGGATCAGTTTGGCACAGAACAATCTGTAGATCAGAAAAGCAGCTTGATCTTAGCTGATTCAGAGGCTACAAGGTTAACAGGTATCTGAGAAGTACTCTGTGTCTCAACTGGCAAGTGGAGAGCTGAGTCAGGGAGCCATCTTGAGGAGGCCATGCTAAGTCTTGCTGTTGCAGGAGTCCAGGAGATCATAGTAAACATTGCCATATTGTCCTGGCAAGCACCTACTGTGTGGCCTAGTGTGTACCTAGCAGAACATGAGTAAAACAGAAGATTAACAGGGGGATTCCAGTACAAAATGTGGAGGGGAGTGCAATGTTTTCTCAGTGAGTCTGGCAGTTCATGTGACTGACTAAAGCAATTTGGGAATCCAAACAGGCAGGTATGAGTATACTCCAGAACTAAGTTGGGAAACGCTGTATTCATGGGCAACGAGTGTGAGTAGAATTCGTGGGAGGCTCCTGAGATCCAGACTACCCACAAGAGATTTGCATCTATCTGGCCCTAGGAGTGTGTTAATCTAATCTTTCCAACGAAGTCCCTAAGGCCTGATTAGACCTAAGCCCCAGCCACTGAAACTCCTCTCAAAACTCTGCAGCAGCCTCACCCTGGAAGTGCATCAATCTGGTCTGTCCAGACAAAACTCTTATCGACAGTATTTTCTGTTCCATTCTACCTTAGCTGGATAGAAGGAAAGCTATTTCAACCAGTTTCAGTTTTAGGCCACACCAGCTGTTGTGGTGAGAGTTGAGAGGTTGTTAACACTTTCCTCTTTTTGTGTGCAGGCTTAACAACCCCTCAGCTCTTGCCCCCACTCACACATGCTTTCGTGCTCTCTATGTATATAGCCCAAGAAGAAACAAAAGGAAGGACAGTCAGGGTAAAGCAGTGGCCATTCATATCCTTGACTTTTTTAACCACCTCTATGTAGAGTCATTCTTTGATTTTTCATTAAGAATCTAGACACTTATGAACTGCCAAAGTTGAATCAGGAGGACATAGCAAACCTAAACAGATCAATAATTACCAATGAGATAGAAGCAGTAATTAAAGAAGTCCTCCAACAAATAAAGCCAAGGACCAGATGGATTCTCAGCTGAATTCTACCAGAACTTTAAAGAAGAAATAATACCAATACTCTTAAATTATTCCATGAGATAGAAAGGGATGGAACACTTTCAAATTCATTCTGTGAAACCAGTATTATACTCAGACCAAAACCAGGTAAGGACACACTGAGGAAAGAAAACTATAGACCAATATCCCTGATGAACTTAGATGCAAAAATCCTGAATAAAATATTAGCAAATTATATTTAACAACAGTAATAAAACTGTACATCATGACCAAGATTGTTTTATCTCAGGAATGCAAGGATGATTTAACATATGCAAATCAATAAGTATAATTCATCACATAAATAGAATTAAGGACAAAAATCACTTAGTCATCGCAATAGATGCAGAGAAAGTCTGTGACAAAATTCAGCTGCCATTCATGATAAAAACACTGAAGAAACCCTGGATAGATGGAACCTACCTTAAGGTTATTTACAACAAACCCAAATCTAACATCATAGTGAATGGGGAAAAACTGAAAACATTTCCTTTAAAATCTGGAACACTGTCACCATTCCTATTCAATATAGTACTAGAAACTCTAGCCAGAGAAATTAGGCAAGAGAAGGAAATGAAATGGATAAGACTAGGAAAGGGAGAAGTCAAATTATCACTGTTTGCAGATGATATGATCCTATACTTAGAATATTCAAAAAGCTCCACCAGAAGACTGCTAGATTTAACAAATTCATCAAAGTATCAGTACAGAAACCATATATAAAAATAAATAGCTTTCCAGTACACCAAAGATGAATATGTAGAGGAAGAAAAGAAGGGGAAAAAAATCCCATTTACAGTAACTTCAAAAATAAACCAAAGCCAAACAAGAAACCTAGATATAAATATAACTAAGGAGGTGAAAGACCTCTACGATGAAAACTGTAGAACATCGACATCGAAGAAAGAAGTTGAAGACACAAGAAGATGGAAAGATCTCCCATGTTCACGATAGGTAGTATTAACATTGGTAAGACAGTCATACTATCAAAAGCAGTATACAGAGCCAAAGCAATTCCCATAAAAATTTCAATCACATTCTTCACTGAACTGGAAAAAACAGTCCTAAAATTTATTTGGTAGAATAAAAGACCCAGAATATTCTGCCAAAGCAATTCTTAACTAAAAAGCAATTCTGGGGAGGTTATGGTTCTGTGGTAGAGTGCTCTCCTGGAACGCATGAGGCACTAGGTTTGATCCTCAGCACTTCATAAAAGTAAAATATGACTACAACTAAAAATATATATTAAAAAAACAATTCTGGGCATACCTGATTTCAAATCATACTATAAAACTATAGTAACAAAAACTGCATGGTACTGATCTAAAAACAGACACATGGATGAATAATACAGCATAGAAGACACAGAGATAAACCCGCACAAATATTCATCTGATCCTTGATGAAGATGCCAAAAACATACACTGGAGAAAAGACAGCCTTTTAAACAAATAGTTCCTGGAAAACTCGTTATCCATTTGTAGAAGAATGAGACTAGATCCTTATCTCTTACTCTGCAAAAAGTCAACTCAGAATGGATCAAAAACGTAAGAATTAGACCAGAAACTATTCAACTCCTAGAAGAAAATATAGGGTCAACATTCCAACTTAAAGGTGCAGACAATTACTTTCTCAAAAGGACCTCAAAAGCTTGGGGAAATGTGCTCACTTTGGCAGCAAATATACTAAAATTGGAATGATACAGAGAAGATTAGCATAGCCCCTGGGGAAGGGTGACACGCAAATTTGTGAAGTGTTCCATATTTATGAGTCTGTAGGCCTTTTCTGTTAATGGTTTATATCCCCAGGAAGGAAGGAAGGAAGGAGGGAAGGAGGGAGGGAAAGGAAGGAAGGAAGGGAGGGAGGGAGGGAGGGAAGGAAGAAAGGAAGGAAGGAAGTCAGAAAATAATGCCAAGAGTTAATAAATGGCATGGCATCAAATTTAAAAAACTTAGGAATAAGAATATGAAAAGAGAACCTACGGAATGGTAGAAAGTCTTTGCTAGCTACTCTTCTGACAGAGGATTAGTATCCAGGAAATATGAAGAACTCAAAAAACTTAACACCAAAAGAACAAATAACCCAACTAATAAATAGGCCAATGAATTAAACAGACACTTCTCAAAAGAAGAAATACAAACAGCAAAAAATATTTGAAAAATGTTCAACATCTTTAGCAATTAGACAAATGCAAATCAAAACTACCCTGAATTTCATCTCATACCAATCAGAATAGCAACCATTAAGAACACAATAATAGGGATTGTGACTCAGTGGTAGAGCACTTGTCTAGCATGTGTGAGGCACTGGGTTTGATTCTCAGCACCACATATAAATAAGTAAAATAAAGGTCCATTGACAACTAAATAAATATTTTAAAGAACGCAATAATAAATGCTGCAGAGGATGTGAAGAAAAAGGACACTTTTACACTGTTGGTAGAATTTTAAATTAGTACAACCACTATAGAAATTAGTATAGAGGATCCTAAAAAGACTAGGAATAGAACTACCATAGTACCCAGCTATATTGCTCCTCAGTATTTATCCTAAAGAATTAAAGTCATAATACTACAGCAATACATGCATATCAATGTTTATACCATAAATCACAATTCACAGTAGCCACGTTATGAGACAGCCTAGTTCACCAATGAATGTATGGATTAAAAAAATGTGGTGTTAAAAAAAAATGTGGTGTATATACATAATGGAGTTTTATTCATCCATAATGAAGAATCAAATTATGTCATTTGCAGGATAATGGAACTTGACATTGTGCAAGTGAAAGAAGCCAAGCTCAAAAAATCAAAATGTTTTCTCTCATATATGAAAGTTACAGAAGATAAAGGAAAATAAAGGTGGTGGTGTGTGTGGAGGGGAAATCTCATGAAAATTGAAAGAAGATCAGTAGATTAGAGTAAAGGAACCAAGGGGATGAAGGGAAAACGTAAATACTGGGGAATGATATCAGTCAAATTATATTGTTATATTGTGTGCATGTATGAATATGTAACAGTGAATTCCTATCATTATGTACATCTATAATGCACCAATAAAAAATATGGGAAACAAAGGTCACTGGAGGGCTAGTGGCTTGGCTCAGTGGTAGAATGTCTAGTACACATGAGATACTGTGTTCAATCCCTAGCTCCAGAACCATAACAACAACACAAAAGGGCTGGAGGGGGGACTTTGGTCCCTTTTTGCCCCTTCTTTCATGTGAGGATTCAACAAAAAGATACCATTTGGTAGCAGAGAGGAGGATTCTACCAGACACCAAATCTGCTGGCACCTTGATCTTAAACTCTGCTGTCTTTAGAACTATAGGAAATAAATTTCCATGTATTTATTTATAAATTAGTTAGGTCTGTGATATTTCATTGTAGCAGCAGTACAATGACTGCCAACTTGCTGGAGATCCTCTGAGGAATTATGTAAATGTATCTTGGAATTATCCTATCAGATAATGGGAAGATTAGGGTATTCTTTCACTAATGCCTGCTTTTGGTTGAGAATTATGTCACCCCACCTTATTTAAATGATCTAATGGATATAACAAAAATATCGATGTCAATAACTTCAAAGACAAGAATATTGTGACTACATGTTTGCTTTACATATTGTAGTCCACTCCTCCCCATCTGTGATATTGTACTTAAGTAGTTACATAATATAGGTGAGTATTTATCTGGTATTTTCATACTCAGTTTTCCACTCTAGATTTTTTGAATTTAGCTTCTCTTTATTACCTTAAAATCTCTCCTCATATTACAAGCCCTCGGCTTCTTCAAGTTAACTGATCTTTGAGTTTTTACATTTATTCAGTCTCTACCTTACTGGAATTGATTTTATGAGTGTTAATTTTATATCCTGCTACTTTGCTGAATTTGTTTATAAGTTCTAGAAGTTTTCTAGTGGAGTTTTTTGGGTTTTCTGAATATAGAATCATGTCATTGGCAAATAGGGGAAGTTTGAGCTCTTCTTTTCCTGTTCATGTTTCTTCAATGTCTTTCTTTTGCTTAATTGCTCTGGCTAGAGTTTCAAGGACTATGTTGAATAGAAGTGGTGAAAGTGGGCATCCTTGTCTTGTTCTAGTTTTTTTTTTTTTTTTTTTTTTTTTTAAATATATACTTTTTGGGATGGGTACTGGGGATTGAACTCAGGAGCACTTGAACACTGAGCCATATCCCCAGCCCTATTTTGTATTTTATTTAGAGACAGAGTCTAACTGAGCTGCTTGGTGCCTTGCTTTTGCTGAGGCTGTCTTTGAATTCATGATCCTCCTGCCTCAGCCTCCCAAGCCACCGTGCCCGGTCCTAAAATGTTTTTTTTTTTTTTAGCTGTCAGTGAACCTTTTATTTTTTTATATGCAATCCTAAGAATCGAACCCAGTGCCTCACACATGTTTGGCAAGTGCTCTACCATTAAGCTACAACCCCAGTCACTTATCTTTTTTAGAGGGAATGCTTTCAATTTTTCTCCATTTAGAATGATATTGACTTTGGGTTTAATATATAGCTTTTATAATGTGGAGCTATGTTCCTGCTCTCCCTAGCTTTTCTAGTGTTTTGAGTATGAATAGATGTTGAATTTAGTCAAATGCTCTTTCTGCATCTATTGAGATCATCATGTGATTCTTATCTTTAAGTCTATTGATGTGATGGATTATGTTTATTGATTTCCATATGTTGAACCAACCTTGCATTCCTGGGATGAACCCCACTTGATTATGGTACACTATCTTTTTAATATGTTCTTGTATCCAATTTGCCAGTATTTTATTTGGACTTTTTGCATCTGCGTTCATTAGGGATATTGTTCTGAAGTTTTCTTCCCTTATGTGTTTTTGTCTGGTTTTGGTATCAGGGTGATACTGGCTTCATAGAATGAGTTTGGAAGAGTTCCTTCCTTTTCTATTTCATGGAATAATTTGAGGAGTATTAGTATAAGTTCTTCTTTGAAGGTCTGGTAGAACTGGACTGAGAATCCATCTGGTCCTGGCCTTTTCTTCTTTGTTAGGCTCTTGATGGCATCTTCAATTTCATTACTTGAAATTGATGGGTTTAAATTTTCTCTCTCCTCCTCATTCAATGTAGGTAGGTCATATATCTCTAGAAATTTGTCCAATTCTCAAGATTTTATATTTTATTGAAGTATAAATTTTCAAAATAGTTCCTGATTATCATCTGTATTTCAGTTTTGTCTGTTGTGATATTTCCTTTTTTGTCACAAATTTTAATAATTTGCATCTTCTCTTTCTTTCTTTTCATTAGCTTGGTTAAGGGCTTATCATATTTTTTCCCAAAGAACCAACTTTTTGTTTTGTTGATTTTTTGAATTTTTTTTCAATTTCATTGATTTAGGCTCTGATTTTAATTATTTTTTGTCTTCTACTGCTTTTGGTGTTGTTCTTCTTTTTCTAAGGCTTTGAGATGTAATGTTACGTTATTCATTTGGTGACTTTCTGTTCTTTTAGTAAATGAGCTCAATGCAATGAACTTTCCTTTTCGAACTGCCTTCATAGTATCTCAGAGATTTTGATGTGTGGTATTGCTATTCCCATTTATCTCTATGTATTTTTTTAAATTTCATACTTGATTTCTTCTGCTATCCATTGGTCATTCAATAGTGTATTACTTAAGTCTCCAGGTGTTAGAGTAGCTTCTATTTTTTATATTATCATTGATTTCTAATTTCTTTCTATTATGATCTGATAGAATGCAAGATATTATCTCTATTTTTTGTATTTGCTAAGAGCTGCTTTGTGGCCTAAGATATGTTCTGTTATATGAGAAGAATTCATGTGTTGCTAAGACAAAAGCGTATGCAGTTATTGATGGATGAAATATTTTACATATATGTGTTAAGTCCAAAATATTAATTGCATTTTTTAGTTCTATAGCTTCTTTATTTAGTTTTCATTTGGAGGATCTATCCAATGATGAGAGAGGCACATTAAAGTCACCCAGTATTACTGTGTTGTGGGTCTATAATTCTTGAAATTGAGAAGTATTTGTTTGATGTATGTAGATATTTCATTGTTTCAAGCATAAATATTTATGATTATTATGTCTCATTGATATATAATTCCCTAAGCAGTATGAAATGACCCTCTTTGTCCTTTTTGATTAACTTTAGTTTGTAGTCCACTTTATCTCATATGAGGTTAGAGACCCCTGGTTGTTTATGAGAGTCATATGAATGACATGTTTTTACCCATCATTTTACCTTCAGTCTGTGAAATGTGTTTGCCTATGAAGTGAGTCTCTTAGAGACAGCATTTTGTTAGGTGTTGTTTTTCAATCCAGTCTGCCAGTGTATGTCTTTTGATTGATGAGTTTAACCCATTTGCATTCAATGTTAGTATTGAGATAAGATTTTTATACCCTGTCATTTTATTTGTTTTTTAATTTGAATTAGTTTCTCCTTTGATTGACTATTTTTTTTAAGTAAGTTCCTCCCTTTGCTGGTTTTCACTTTTATTTTTCATTTATTCTTTATGAAATATCATATTGAGTATATTTTGTAGTGCAGGCTTTCTAATTGTGAATTCTTTTAACTTTTGTTTAACATGAAAGGTTTTTATTTAATTGTCAACTCTGAATCTTAATTTTGCTGGGTATAGTATTGTTGGTTGGCATCCATTTTCTTTCAGAGCTTAGTGTATATTATCCCAAGACCTCCTAGTTTTGAGGGTCTGTATTGAGAAATCATTTGAGATCCAGATTGATTTCCCTGTAAATATGACTGGTCAGATTTCTCTGGCAACCTTAACAGTTCTATCCATATTCTGTATGTCAGGCATTTTCACAACAATGTGACTTGGTGTGGGTCCATTGTAATTTTGTGTATTTGGGGTCCTGTATGCCTCCTGTATTTGATTTTCCATTTCATTCTTCAGGTTTGGGAAATTTTCAGATATTATTTCTTTGAAAAGATTGTACATTCCTTTGGTTTGTATCTCTGAGCCTTCATCTATCCTGATAAATCATATATTTGACTTTTTCATGTTATCCCATATTTCTTGGAAGTTCTGTTCATTGTCTCTTAACATCTTTTCTTCACAGTTAACATTATTTTCAAGATTATATATTTTGTCTTCATTGTCTTCCAAGTGGTTTAGTCTGCTGGCGATACTTTTCATTGAATTTTTAATTTGGTTTATTTATTGATTCATTTTGAGGATTTTTTTTATCTCTAACTCTTTATTGAAGTAATTTTTTATTTCCTGTATTCTATCTCTGATTTCCCTCCTTACATTGTCCTTTACCTCACAGATCAATTTAACTATGTACATTCTAAACTCCTTCTCTGACATTTCATCCACTGTGGTATTGATGGGTTCTGTTATTGAAGTGTCTTAGTTTGGGCAATTTTTTCCCTTATTTTTTCATGTTGTTTGTGTGTCTCCCATTTAACAGTTTGGATCTGAGGCAGTAGAGTTTCTACCACCTGGACTTATAATGCCCCTAAAGGTTTCTAGTATTTACTGTTTAGGGGGAGATAGATTATAACTACAACCTATGTAAATGACATACAGCACTAAAACAAATATTTTCTGCTGTGACATCTATATTTTAATTGTCACAATAAACAGAAATGATGTGATCTATTATTTTCCACAGTAAAAATAGTAAGTTTGCAAAAGGATTTACAATTTTGAATGGTGGACAGGAATAGAACAGATGTGATGTAGGTTGTGAAGATTATGAGGTTGGAGGAGAGAAAATAGAAGTAAAAAATTAAAGGAAGAGTGAAAGAGAAGACAATAGAGATTGGCTATTGGCAGATGAAAAGAGAGAATCAAAGGAAACAAGTGAGAGAGAAAATACATAAAAGTAAAAATTTTTTAAATTAGAATATAAAACAAAACCAAAACATACTAATCAAACATCCTAGTCCTCAAAATACTGATCCATGAAAACTAACTGGCTTCAAAAATGCTAGAAATGAGAAAAAACAAATAGGAATATGTATGTGTCCATGAACCACTCAAGTCACAATTAAACAGAGAAAAGAGAAAGAAAGAAAGAAAAAGAAAATAGAATTAAAATTAAAAAAAAAGATCTTGGTGAAAAGTCAAATAATTGTTTCCATTGGAGTTCGAAGTTCTCAGCTTTCCTTTTTGGCAGTGTTAGGTGGAGTGGGCTGGAGCGTGATGCCTCCTCCACCCTCAAGGTGGGGTTGCTGGAGTGTGAGAGGAAACCCCATAGGCAGAGCTCCTGGAGGTGGAATTTAGGCTTAGGCAGGCTCCAGGTTCTTGGTTGAATGGCCGTTGGTCTGAAGATTTTAAATCAGTGCACCTCCAGGGCCCAGTAGTTGCTGGCCGGTGATGGAAGACTGCTCCCCAGAGATCTCCCTCGGTTCCACTCTTGCAGTGGAGGAGCTAATTCTTAGTTCCCTCTGTTACCTGCAGACCCTGTTTTTCCTGGTCTTTTGGGTTCATCCTCCAAGTTCAATCTCTTCCAACCTGGCCCCTTCAAATTCCTCACCAGTTGTGTCTCTCCCAGCTGGCCCAGCAAGTGGCCGGATTGGAGGGAGAGAGGAAAAACTGGGTGGGTTTCCATGACAAGTATTCCCCTGTGTAAACTCCTCTTCAAGTTTGGTTTTCTTTTGGTCATTTAGGTACACTCTATGTCATGCTGTGTGGGTTTGCCAGGTCTGTATTTCAGATAAAATTCAGGTTTGCCAGGCATTGGCTCTTCCAGTTGCCAACCAATGCCATGGCTGCAAAATGTCCCTTTTCTCTCCTTCGCAGACAGCTGGGAGAGATGTGACTTCTTTCCTGCACAAGGATATTGTGCAGCACACCTTTTAGTTTAATTGGACAATGTCTTTGATCTCTGATCTCTCCAATCCAGACATGCCTCAGGCCTCCTAAAATGTGGGTTCCATTAATTCCCTATCCCTCCTCTTTGCTCTTGGAGGTACTGCTCTGGCTGGTACCTCTGGTGGTGGCACTGGAATTTCTTCTTTATTTTATTATATCCAACCTCCTGAGTCACTGATATGCTTTGAATGTCCAGTATGAAATCCCACTAAAGCCCCCCACCTTTTATTTTTCATCCACCTTGCTGAGAAGCTGCATATCTGCTTTCTTGGTTTCATGCTGGAGTATCCAGGAAAGCAAACTTCTCTATTCCATCATCTTGAAAACCCTATTCCTCCTATACCCATATGTTATTTGTTCAAGATGCTTGTATAAGAAATAAAATTTCAAAGATCTTAAAATCATACTTCTAGTGGGTATGGGGCCACCACTTGTAGTCCCAGCAGCTTGGGAGGCTGAGGCAGGAGTATCACAAGTTCAAAGCCAACCTCAGCAACTTAGCAAGACCCTGTGTCAAAATAAAAAAGGAAAATATGGACTGGGGATGTGGCTCAGTAGTTAAGTACCCCTCGGTTCAATCCCTGGGACCAATGAATAAATAAATAAAAATAAATAAATAAAATTATACATCTAGAGACGAAATATACATTGTCTGGAAAAAACCCCAACCCCACCAGATAGGATTAATAACAAATGAGAAAATGGAGAAAATATTAGTGAACAGAAAAAAAAAAATAGAAATTATACAAAATGAAACATACAAAGACTAAACTTTGGGACAAATTCAAATGACCTGCATGTATTTACCTGAAATCCCTAAGAAAGTGTACTATGACAGAAAAAAATATTTGATGAAATAATGGATGAAAAATTTCAGAATATGCCAAAAACTACAAGCCCACAAAACCAAGAAGCCCAATGAACCCCACATACAAGAAACATGAAGAAAACCATACCAAGGCACATTATAATGAAATTGTGATAAAGAGGAAAAACTTAAAATCAGCCAGAGAAAAAGCACATAGAAAAACAAAGATTTTCTATTTTACCCTAATGAAAAACAAAGTTTTAAAAATTCAATAGATTTCTTGTTGGAAATAATACAAACTAAAGATGGTGGTGCATTATTTGTGTGAAAAAATGAAAAGTTAAATGTGATAAAATTTCCAACTGAAAGTTCTATACACCATGAAAATATCTTTCAAAAATGAATGTAAATGGCTGGAGTTGTGGCTCAGTGGTAGAATACTTGCCTAGCATGTATGAGGCACTGGATTCATTCCTCAGTACCACCTAAAAAATAAATAAGATAAAGTTACTATGTCCATTTACAACTTAAAAAAATTTTTTTTAATGAAGGTAAAATAAAAACTGTCAGGTAAAAGCTGAAAGAATTTAATGCTAACAGATTTGCATGACTAGAAATACTGAAGGAAATCTGCCAAGCAAAAGGTAACTGGTACCTGATGAAAACCTGGAACTACGAAAAGAATGGAGAAAGCACTGGAATGGTGAAAAGTGAGTAAAGAATTCCTTTTTTTGTCTTATTGAAAAAAATCTTTTTAAATAAAATTGGGACTGGAGTTGTGGCTCAGTGGTATAGTGCTTGCCTAGCATATATGAAGCACTGGGTTCTATCCTCGGCATCACATAAAAAATAAATAAAATTGACATATGGTGTCCATCTACAACTAAAAAAATTTAAAAAACAAAAAATAAAATAAAACTGACTGAAAAGACCACATATTATAGGGTAATAATATGTTACAAGTTCAGGTAAATTGTGGGGAAATGGATTGGGACTGCTATGGATATGAGATTTATTTCGGCAGCAATGAGAATGTTCTAATATTAATATTGGTGATAGTAATACAAACTCTGAATATACCAAAAGTCATTGAGCTGTGCATTTTAATGGGCGAATTGTATGGTTTGTGCATTTACTCTCAATAAAAAAGATAATTAGGCATTTAAGGTAAAAATAATAGCAATGTATCCTGGTGCCCAAAGCGTGGATAGAATTAAGATGTATGACAATAGCATAAAAGCAGGAGAGAGAAATTGATGTATATTTTTGTAAGTTTCTTATACTATACATGAAGTAGTATAATTCTTGAAGACAGATTTTAATAAGTTGAAAGTGTATACTATACAAATGAGTCTGGTTTGGTAGTACACATAAGCGTTCCCAGTGACTTCAGAGATTGAGGCAGGAAGACCACAAGTTTGAGGATAGCCTCAGCAACTTAGTGACACCTTGTCTCAAAATAAAAAATAAGGAGTCTCGAAGATGGCAGACTGGAGGGAGGCTCTGTAATTCAGGATTCAAGCCAACGATATCTGTTTCTCGGTGAGGCAGTCTTTGCTGCTTATCAATCCCCTGCTGTTTACCCCATTTGTCCACTGCAATCACCTGCAGTCTGCCAGCATATTGACTACTTTTTGAGGGCAGATTGCTCACTAACTGGTGCCTATCATCCATTTGCCTGTTTGCCTGCCTCTTGCCTGCCCATCACCTGCCTTTCACCTACTCATCTCTCACCACCCGAGGTCCACCTGCTGATTGTCTACCGGTAGCCTGTAGACCCACTGCAGACCACCAGTGGATGGCCAGCTGCCTGCTATTGCCTGGAAGTCCACTATGTCAGTACCCACAGGTTTGGTTACATGTAGCTGCTGCCATTTTGAGACAACAGCTAGTACCTGCAGAACCCCTGGCTGGACTGACTGAGCCCCATCTCCAGGACCCCTCACCCAAATGACCACGTCTTGCCTCCAGGACCCCTCAACCAGCACACACCCTATCTTCAGGATCCCTGCCCAACCAACTGCACCTCCACCTCCAGGACCCCCTACTGACCATGCACATGCCCCAAGCTGCAGCTCCTCATTTGCCAACACATTTGGAAGCCAGAGTGGCCATCTTGGATTATTCTGGAAGCAGAAGTTTCCATCTTTGGGTGGGGCCAATCACATCCTGAAACACCTGCTGGAGACAGGAAGCTCATTGTCAGGTACCTTTCATGCAACAGGCTACTGAAGACTGGGAGGTTTGAATACCATATGACTATTATTGTGTAGGTTTTTTTCCCTCCATTTTGAAAAATTTTAAGATTTTATTACTTTACTTTTCTTGCTCTATTTTCCTTGTATTTAGCTGTTTTCTCAGAGTCTCTTTCTCCCTTTTTTTATGCTAGCAACCAACTTCTTTTGATTATACTTTCACTCTTCCTATGATGTAGAACTTCTATATACTCTTTTCCTACCCCATTAACAGTTACATGCTACACCCCACCCCATCCTCTTTGTCCTCCATTAGAAACTACAGACCTTATTGCAAATCTGTTTGTTATACTATAGATAATAATTGAACTCACCCTCTCTGTTTATTATGACAATATTGTTAATGTCTTCATAGGGACTATTTGGTTTAGGACTGCATATTGTCTGAACTGGGTGCTGCTAATATTGATCTCCCCCTTAAAGAAGAAGTTTTGGAAACCTATAGGGTCACTATAAACCTAGGGGGGAAACTGCAATACCCCAGATCTGCACTGCTAGAGGGGAAGATAGGTGAACAACATAAAAAAAAAGGAAGAAAATGATCCAAACAAATCTAGATTCTATATCAAGAGAATCCAGTGACATCATTGTAGAAGAAATATGAGAAAAGGAGTTCAGAATATACATAATTAAAATGATTCATGAAGCAAAGAATGAGATAAGACAGCAAATGCAGGCAATGAATGATCACTCCAATAAGCAGTTGAAAGAGCAACTGCAGGAAGCAAAAGATAATTTCAACAAAGAGAGATTCTCAAAAAAAAAAAAAAAAACCCAAACAGAAATCCTTGAAATGAAGGAAACAATAAACCAAATAAAAAACTCAATGGAAAACATCACCAACAGACTAGACCACTTAGAAGACAGAACCTCAGACAATGAAGACAAAATATTTAATCTTGAAAATCAAGTTGACAGAGAAGATGGTAAGAAATCACTAACAAAACTTCCAAGAACTATGGTATATTGTGAAAAGGCCAAATTCAAGAATTATTGGGATTGAGGAAGGCACAGAGATATAAACCAAAGGAATGAACAACATATTCAATGAAATAATATCAGAAAACATCCCAAACCTGAAGAATGAAATGTAAAATCAAATACGAGAGGCTTACAGAACACCAAATGCACAAATTACAACAGATCCACACCAAAGCACATTAAAATAAAAATGCCTAACACACAAAATAAAGATAGGATTTTGAAGACTTCAAGAGAAAAGCATGAGATTACATATAGGGGGAAACCAATATGGATATCAACAGATTTCTCAACCCAGACTCTAAAAGCTAGAAAGGCCTGGAACAAATATTTCAAGCTCTGAAAGAACATGACTGCCAATAAAGAATTCTATACCCAGCAAAACTAACATTCAGATTTGAAGACGAAATAAAATCCTTCCATGATAAAAATTAAAATAATTTACGGGGGGATCCAAGATGGCGGACTAGAGGGAGGGTGAGTTCCTTGTCGCTCCATAACTCCGGTTTCATACAGAGGATATCTCTTTCTTGGTGAGGCAGTTTTTGCTGCTTATTGATTCCCTGGTGTTTATACCATTTGTCTGCTGTGATCACCTGCAGTCTGCCAGCATATCGACGCCTTTTTTGAGTGCAGATTGCTCACTGTCAGGCGCCTATCATCCGCCATTTACCTGCCTCTGGCCAGTCCATCGCCTGCCTTACACCTATCCATCACCCAACACACGGGGTTCACCTCCCGATTGTCCAACAACAGTCAGCAAACTGATCGCCGACCACCAGTGGAGCACCAGCTGCCTGCTGCTGCCTGGAGTTCTCTGTCACAGTACCTGCAGGTTTGATTACATTTGGCTGCCGCCATTTTGAGACAACAGCCAGGCCCCATAGGACCCCTGACCAGACTGACTGAGCCCCATCTCCAGGATCCCTCAGCCCGACCGATCACTCCCTGCCTCTAGTGCCCTCATATCAATTGACTGCTCCCTGCCGCCAGGACCCCCAGACCAACTGACTGCGCCCTGCCACTGGGACCCCAGACCGACTGATTACACCCGGCCTCCAGGATCCCAAAACCACACCAAACACACCGGACCTCCAGGACCCCTGCCTGACCAACCGCATCCCGCCTCCAGGACCTCCAGCTGACCACGTCCACATCCTGAGCTGCAGCTCCCCATTTGCCAACACATTTGGAAGCCAGAGCAGCCATCTTGGATAATCCTGGAAGCCGTAGCTCCGATCTTTACGTGGGGCAAATCCCATCCTGAGACACCTGCTGGAGGCTTGAAGCTCATTGTCAGATACCTCTCATGCATCAGGCTACTGAACACTTGGAGGTTTCGTTACTATATGACTGTTATACTGTAGTTTTTCTTTTTTCTCCTTATTGAAAAAGTTTAAGTTTTTATTTCTTTACTTTTCTTGCTCTCTTTTCCTTTTGTTTACCTGTTCCCTCAGAGTCTCTTTCTCCCTTTTTTGCATGCTAACATCCAATTTCTTTTGATTACACTCTCACCCTTTCTATTATCTAGAACTTCTGTATAATCTTTTCTTATCCCATTAACAGCCACACTCTACATCCCTCTGCATCCTCTTTGTCCTCCATTAGAAACTGCAGACCTTATTGCAAATCTGTTTGTTTTATTGAAGATAATATTTGAATTCATTCTGTTTATTATGACAATTTTGTTATTGTCCTTATAGGGGCTATTTGGTCTAGGATTGCGTAGTGTCTGAATTGGGCACTGCTAATATTGATCTCCCCTTAAAGAAAGGGTTTTGGAAACCTATAGGGCTATTATAAGCCTATAGGGGGAAATATGCAATACCCCAGATCTGCACTGCTAGAGGGAAGATACATGAACAACATGAAAAAACGAAGAAAATGATCCAAACAAATCTAGATTCTATATTAAGAGAATCCAATGACAGTATGTTAGAAGAAATGTCTGAAAAGAACTTCAGATTATACATGATTAAGATGATTCGTGAAGCAAAGGATGAGATAAGAGAGCAAATGCAGGCAATGAATGATAATACCAATAAGCTGAAAGAGCACCTGCAGGAAGCAAAAGATCATTTCAACAAAGAGAGATTCTCAAAAAAAAAAAAAAAAAAAAAAAAAAAAACCAAACAGAAATCCTTGAAATGAGGGAAACAATAAACCAAATAAAAACAATAGAAAACATCACCAACAGACTAGACCACTTGGAAGACAGAACCTCAGACAATGAAGACAAAATATTTAATCTTGAAAATAAAGTTGCCCAAACAGAGAAAATGGTAAGAAATCATGAATAGAATCTCCAAGAACTATGGAACATCATGAAAAGACCAAATTTAAGAATTATCGGGAATGAGGAAGACACAGAGATACAAACCAAAGGAATGGACAACCTATTCAATGAAATAATATCAGAAAATTTCCCAAACCTGAAGAATGAAATGGAAAATCAAATACAAGAGGCTTACAGTACACCAAATGCACAAAATCACAACAGATCCACACCAAAGCACATAATAATGAAAATGCCTAACATTCAAAATAAAGATAGGATTTTGAAGGCCGTGAGAGAAATCATCAGATTACATATAGGGGGAAACCAATACGGATAGCAGCAGACTTCTCAACCCAGACTCTAAAAGCTAGAAGGGCCTGGAACAACATATTTCAAGGTCTGAAAGAACATGGTTGCCAACCAAGAATCCTATACCCAGCAAAACTAACCTTTCAATTTGAAGATGAAATAAAATCCTTCCATGATAAACAAAATTTAAAAGAATTTACAAATAGAAAGCCTGCACTACAGAATATTCTCAACAAAATATTCCATGAGGAGGAAATAAAAAACAACAATGGAGGTCAGCAAAGTGAGAAGCTACATTAAAGCAAAAACCAATCAAAGGAGAAACCAAGTCAAGTGAAAAACCAAAAATAAGTCCAAATGACTGGGAATACAAATCATATCTCATTAATAACCCTGAATGTTAATGGCCTAAACTCATCAATCAAAAGACATAGACTGGCAGAATGGATTAAAAAGAAAGACCCAAAAATATGCTGCCTTCAAGAGACTCATCTCATAGAAAAAGACATCCACAGACTAAAGGTGAAAGAATGGGAAAAAACCTACCATGCACACAGACTCAGTAAAACAGTGGGGTTTGGGCTGGGGACATAGCTCAGTTGGTAGAGTGCTTGCCTCTCAAGCATAAGGCCCTGGGTTCGATCCCCAGCACCGCAAAAAAAAAAAAAAAAAAAAAAAAAAAAAAAAAAAAATGGGGTTTTCCATCCTTATATCAGATAAAGTGGACTTCAAGTCAAAGTTAATCAGAAGGGAGAAAGAAGGACATTTCATACTGCTTAAGGGAATCATAAATCTGGAAGACATAGCGATATATATATATATTTATGCCCCAAACAATTGTGCATCCATGTACATCAAACAAATCCTTCTCAATTCCAGGAATCAAATAGACTACAACAAATAATTCTGGGTGACTTTAACACACTGCTGTCACCACTGAATAGATCTTGCAAACAAAAACTAAACAAAGAAACCATAGAACTCAATAACACAATCAAGAACTTAGACTTAACAGACATATGTACAATATTCCATCCATCAAGGAGTGAATACACTTTCTTCTTAGAAGTACATGGAATCTTCTCTAAAATAGACCATGTATTATGCCACAAAGCTACTCTTAGGAAATACAAAAAAATAGAGATACTGCCTTGTGTTCTATCAGATCATAATGGACTGAGAGTAGAAATCAATGACAAAATTAAAAAGGGAAATTACTCCAACACCTGGAGACTAAATAATATGCTATAGAATGGAGTATGGATAACAGAAAACATCAGGGAGGATATAAAAAAATTCTTAGAGGTAAATGAGAATGAGGATACAACATATCAAAATCTCTGGGACACTATGAAAACAGTACTAAGAGGAAAATTCATTGCATGGAGTGCATTCAAGAAAAGAATAAAAAGTCAACAACTAAATGACCTAACATTACAGCTCAAAGCCCTAGAAGAAGAAGAACAACACCAAAGTAGTAGAAGACAGGAAATAATTAAAATCAGAGCTGAAATTGAAGCGAAAGAAATAATTTAAAAAATTGACAAAACAAAAAGTTGGTTCTTTGAAAAAGTAAACAAAATAGACAAACCTTTAGCCTTACTAACAAAGAGAAGGAGAGAGAAAACTCAAATTACTAAAATTCATGATGATAAAGGAAATATCACAACAGATACCACTGAAATACATAACATAATGAGAAACTACTTTGACAATCTATACTCCAACAAAATAGAAAATCTCAAAGACATTGAAAAATTTCTAGAGACACTTCATTCTCCCAAACTGAACCAGGACATACAAAAATTAAGCAGATCAGTTTCAAGCAATGAAATAGAAGAAGCCATCAAAAGCCTACCAATCAAGAAAAGCCCAGGACCAGACAGCTTCTCAGCCTAGTTCTATAAGACTTTCAAAGAACTCATTCCAATACTCCTCAAACTATTCCAGGAAATATAAAAGGAGGGAACCCTTCCAAACTCATTCTTTGAAGCTAGTATCACTCTGATTCCAAAACTAGACAAAGACACATCAAGGAAAGAAAATTTTAGATCAATATCTCTGATGAATACTGACACCAAAATCCTTCACAAAATCCTGGCAAATTGCATACAAAAACATATTCAGATGATAGTGCACCACAATTAAGTGGGGTTCATCCCAAGGATGCAAGTTTGGTTCAACATCTGTATATCAATAAATGTAATTCATCACATCAATAGACCTAAGGTTAATAATCATATGATTATCTCAATAGATACAGAGAAATCATTTGACAAAATACAACACCCGTTCATGCTCAAAACCCTAGAAAAAATAGGAATAGTAGGAACATACCTAAACATTTTAAAGGCTATTCATGCTAACCCCACGGCCAGCATCATTCTTAATGGAGAAAAACTGAAAGCATTCCCTTTAAAGACTGGAACAAGACAGGATGCCTTCTTTTACAACTTCTATTTAACATCATCCTTGAAATAGTAGCCAGAGCAATTAGATAGACCAAAGAAATTAAAGGGATACGAATAGGAAAAGGAGAACTCAAACTGTCACTATTTGCTGATAACATGAGTCTAAATTTAGAGAATCCAAAAACTCCACCAGAAAACTTCTAGATCTCATAACTAAATTCAGCAAAATATCAGGATATAAAATCAAGATGCATATATCTAAAGCATTTTTATTCATAAATGATGAAACATCTGAGAGGGAAGTGAGGAAAACAACTTTGTTCACAATAGCCTCAAAAATAAAAACACTTGGGAATCAATCTAACCAAAGAGGTGAAAGATCTCTACAATGAAAACTACAGAACATTAAAGAAAGAAATTGAAGAAGACCTTAGCAGATGGAAAGATCTCCTGTGTTCTTGGATAGGCAGAATTAATATTATCAAATTGGCCATACTTCCAAAGGTGCTATACAGATTTAATGCAATTCCAATTAAAATCCCAATGCCATTTCTCATAGAAATAGAGAAAGCAATCATGAAATTCATCTGGAAGAACAAAAGACCCAGAATAGCCAAAGCAACCTGGGCAGGAAGAGTGATGCAGGAGGTATCACTATACCAGACCTTATACTCTACTATAGAGCAATAGTAACAAAAGCAGCATGGTATTGGCACCAAAATAGACAGGTAGATGACACAGAGACATACCCACATAAGTACAGTTATCTCATATTAGACAAATGTCCTAAGAACTAACAATGGAAAAAAGATAGCCTCTTCAACAAATGGTGCTGGCAAAACTGGATATCCATATGCAGTAAAATGAAATTAAACCCCTATCTCTCACCCTATACAAGATACAACTCAAAATGAATCAAGGATCTAGGAATTATACCTGAGACCCTTCACCAAATAGAAGAAAAAGTAGGCCTTAATCTCCATCATGTTGGCTTAGGACCAGATTTCCTTAACAAGACCTCTACAGTGCAAAAAATAAAAGCAAGAATCAATAAACGGGATAGATTCAAACTAAAAAGCTTTTTCTCAGCAAAGGATACAATCAATAATGTGAAAAGAGAGCCTACAGAGCGAGAGAAAATCTTTTCCACCCACACTTCAGACAAAGCGCTCATCTCCAAAGTTTATAAAGAACTTAAAAAACTTTACACCAAAAATACAAAGAACCCAATCAG
Organism: Sciurus carolinensis; assembly: GCF_902686445.1. NCBI lineage: Eukaryota > Metazoa > Chordata > Mammalia > Rodentia > Sciuridae > Sciurus > Sciurus carolinensis. Next base: position 129,258,415 of record NC_062213.1, on the reverse strand, counting down.
TAAATGGGCTAAGGAACTGGGTAGGCACTTCACAGAAGATATACAGGTGATCTCCAAATATATGAGAAAGTGCTCATCATTCCTTGTAATTAGAGAAATGCAAATTAAAACCACCCTAAGATTTTATCTAACTCCAATTAGAATGACTATTATCAAGAACACAAGCAATATTAAATGTTGGCATGGATGTGGGGAAAAAGGCACACTCATACATTGCTGGTGGAGTTGCAAACTGGTGCAGCCACTCTGGAAAGCATAATGGAGATTCCCCAGAAAACTTGGAATGGACCCACCATTTGATCCAGCTATCCCACTCCTCAGTTTTTACCCAAAGCACTTAAAATCAGCATACTACGGTGATGCAGCCATATCAATGTTCATAGCAGCTCAATTCACAAGCGGTAGATTGTGGAACCAACGGAGATGCCCCTCAATTGATAAATCGATAAATAAACTGTGGTATATATATACATAGAACATTACTCAGCCATAAAGTAGAATAAAATTATGGCATTTGCTGGAAAATGATTGAAGTTGGAAAATATTATGCTAAGTGAAATAGAGCAAGCCCAAAAACCAAAGGCTGAATGTTTTCTCTGATAAATGGAAGATGATACATAATGAGAGCGGGTGGTAGGGGGAGGGAAGAGAAGAATTATGGAACTTTGGATGGTGTAGGGGAAAATGGGGTGGGTTGGGGTGGGGGAAGGAAAGATAGTAGGAGGCAGACAGTATTACCCTATGTATATGTATGATTACATGAATGGTATGAATCTACATTGTGTACATCCATAGAAATGAAAAGTTGTACCCCATTTGTGTACAATGAATCAAAATGCAGTCTGTAAAAATAAAAATTAAAAATTAAAAAAATAAGAAGACTGGGAATATAACTCAGTGGTAGAGTGCCCATGTGTTCAATCCCCAGTACCAAACACACACACACACAAAAGAAAGAAAGAAAGAATGGAAGGAAGGAAGAAAAAAGAAATACTCTTCACACCTATAAGGAAAATAAGTGACTTGGGAGGCTAAGCAGGAGGATTGTAAAGTCAAGGCCAGCCTCATCAATTTACTGAGGCCTTTAGCAGTAAATTGATGAGGCCTCTCTCAAAATAAAAAATAAGAAGGGCAAGAATCACAGTCTCTGTGATGGGAGTCCCCCATGTTTCTCCTTTGCTAGCAAAGTAATAAACCTTCTTTTTCTCAAAACTTTGTCCTTGTTAATGATTTGGCATCAGTGACAAGGACTGAGTTTTTGGCAACAAATTTGGTGACCCAAATGGAACCCAAGAGGAACCCCCATTCCAGTTTTCTTGGGCAGGCCTGACTCTCCAAGGAACCTCACTTCCATGCTGAAGATGCAAGGTACTTATGATCTTGTTGAGATCCAACTGCAGGAGAGTTAGAAGATGGGTGACTTTGCTTTGGGTCAAACAAGAAGAGCTATTCCTGTGAGTAAAGGCAAATGCCAATGCTCCTTTTACTCCAGTGAACTTCCACCTTCTTTCCCTGAATGGTACAGGTTGCTCCATAGGGTCCACTTTGAGAAAAAGGAAATTGAACTCAGTAAAGTCACAACACCGTTGGCTGTTTGGTAAATCCCCAAATGTGCATGCAGAGACCCTTAATTCCACACATATGGTTCCTCTTCATGGGAACATCTGGTCCCTCTTTCTGGAGACATCTGTGGCACCACTGGTATAAGAGTCATGGTTTAGCAGAACTCAAGAACCTAGGGATATTTACTCCCTCTGATCTGTTCTAGGTTCTAATCTGTTGGCTTTGAGTTTGGGAATTCCCTCTGGTTGTCAGTGTTTTTGTTTTGTTTTTATCTGTTACTACTCCTTTTAAGACATGGCTTTGATCCCCATTAGTCTCTGGGGAAAGATCTTGGCAATTCAATTTAAAGGTTTCTGTCTGTCAGCCATGGTTTTGGGACTCCTCTGTGGCTGTCTCTCTCTGTGTTTCCTTTTGTACAATCTTGAAATTCTAGTTGGTCTCTCAGAGGTAAAGTAAGTTGAAAGGACACCTGTAGGTATAAGCTTATCTAAGATAATGTTTCACTGTAATGGTCTGGCTTTTGAATACCTTTCAGAATTATTATACAATCTTGCAGTTGGAGTTGGTCTATCAAAGGTAAAGTAAGTGAAAGAAATTTGTATGTGTGAGTCTGTCTGTTTTAAAGTTTCCTATCAGCCCAGTTTCCGTGATCCTCTCTTCTGTTTGGTTTTTTGTTTGTTTGTTTGTTTTTTGTGTTTTGTTTTGTATCTGTTACTGGTCCTTAAGACATGGACCATGCTGTGTTGATCTTACTGGGAGTCTCTTGGGCAGAGACATCTTGGCTGCCTGGGCCACCTATAGGTATAAGCTTGTCTAAGAGGAAGATGTCTTACTGTAACACATTCTGAACTTTGAATGGTTTTTCTGGATTATTCTCCAATCTTGATGTTGAAGTTGGTCTGTCAGGGTAAAGTAAATGAAAGAGATTCTGTATGTACAGACATTTATGCAGTTGCATGATAAGGGGTCTGAACCATCAGGAACAAAGTTGAAGGTGCCAAAAGGCACTGCCTGTTGTATGCAAGGATAACAAGAGACCAGAAGAAAGGGTTAAAAAAATTTAAATCTTTTAAACCCATTGCTGGCACTCCCAGCGTTCTCAGCCTGGCCCCAGGCAACCACAGATCATCTCACTGTGGTGAAGGACACTAGCCCTAAACTGGAAGAAAAATAATCCCAGTAAAACTGCCTGGGCTGTAGAAAAATGGCCAACGAAACCTGGCCTCTGCCCTGCCTCACAGTCCTCTTGCTGTGACCACACAGTAATTGAGCAGTTCACCACACATAGGCTGTGAGCTGGCTGAGAAAATACAAGTCTAAGGAAATATTAAGAAAAATGAAGACAAAAGACACAAAAATAGTTTAACAGCAGGGGTCCTGTGGGTGGATCAGGCCTGATGGGTCTGATCCCTAACAAAGAGAAGAAGCGCACATCCTTTTATTTTATAGGCAATCACTTCAAAGGGATTTATTGTAAAAAAGAGTTCTCCAAGGAAAACAAAGCAAAGTTGAGCAGGAACAGGCCAGTTGGAGCTTATCTACTTGCACTATATCTTCTCTTGCTATGGACAGCTGGCACCTCAAGGCTAGTGAGTGTGCCCACACATCTTTCACCCCAGGGCAGCAGGCATCTGAATTCAAAGGTATCAAACCCATAAATTCCATGCCAGGCATGGAAACTGCCCCATTAACAGTGGCCACCTGCAAATGGGCCTGTCTTTCAGCACCATCAAAACGAGAGATTCCCAGAAATTGCAGTCTCACTGTCAAAGTCTATGGAGTTCAAAGCAATGATTTATTTGCTGCTGCCAACATCTCCCCCTTTTTTATTTTTTAAGCACACATGATGTGTTGTTACTGGAAGTTCCCAGATTTCACATCTGAGGATACAGCAGCCTATTATCATAACATGGAAGAGAATTTGTAGCAAATATACAATTCCAAAAATATACCATGTGGAATGCTTCAATACGTTTCCAGGATTAAAGTTTTTAAGATCATGAAGTATTCATTCAGGAAGAGATGCAGGATCCATGAGTTGATTCCTGCTTTCCTGAATATCCTGGATGTGAGGATGTAACTCCATAAGATCCACACTGTTATTATTACTATGCCAAATGTCCATTAGATTATTTTTTATCTTTTCCCAATTCCATTGGGAAGCATTATACTTGGCTCCAGTAATGGAGACATACTTAGAACTGGCATGTCATCTAGGCCTTTGCTTAAATTTCCAATATTAATAACAGTAGCTTCCAAAGCATTTAATCCTTTCATCAGTATTTATCTGATTAGGTAAGGCCTTGGAAATATTTTGAGCCAAATTATTAAGAAAATGAATACTACAAATGCTTTAAATAGATACAGATGCTATTAGGGTAGAAGCCAGGAAGAATATTAAAGCAACTACTCCAAGTGCTATAAGACCAATAGCTCACCATGTTCTGCTTAATTGGGTGTGCATCTATTGTAAGACTTGAGCTCCAGCATCAGTGTACCATGGCCCTGAAATGTTAGTTGGGAATAAAACAAAGCAGGACTTGTAAAGAACAAGTACCCCTTTTTCTCTATTATATCTGGTGATACAGTTGGTCAGATTACATCTCTTACAAGTTACATGATATTTTTCTCCTTTTCTCTTTACTCTCACATTTCCAGAAATTAAAGAACAAGAAGATTGAACACAGTCCTGCAGGCTGTAGCAGGAAACCTCTTTGCAGTTCCTGTCTATAAAGTCAGACATAGGGCCATCTGCAAAATGGAGAAAACCTGAGGCAGCTATTAAATGCCACAGATCTTTTTGCATGCCATCTTCACTGAAAGTCAGGATATTATGAACAAATCCTGAAGAAGTCATGAAATCCTGGTGTAACTGTCCCCTATCAATTCTTGGAGACCAATCCAAAATACATACACCACCACTGCTAGAGACTTTATGCTGCACTGTCAAGGCATTTTCACATTCCATCCATTTAGGAATGGTACCAAACTCTATTGCAGAATAATTAGGGCAGTAAAGTATTGGTGGATGTTCCATGGGAATAACTGGCCTGTTATGGGAAAGTCCCATTTTAATAACTGTCCAGATATATGATCTTAAGTCCCAAAGGCAAGTATGATTAGCTGGCCTAGCTCCCTCTTATGCTGTATTTTCCTTAAAAGTTACTTTTAAACAGCCAGCAAGTTTATTATGGTACCAACATATAGGTGAATTCCCACTGTAGCCAGTATAATTAAATTCAGTGGCATGAATAGGTGTAATGTATTTGTCTGTAAAACCTCCTATTATATGAGTATCATTAGTAAATACTGGGATGGTTTCTCCAGTCCACACAGCTGGATGTATTAAAGGTGGATCTGGGAAATAGTCCAGTAAGTTTCCCCATGAATTCTACTTAACTGACTTCTCAATAAAACCAGCATAGCCACAAACATTGTAACTGGAGACTTAAGGCCTCCCTGTTGCTTAACTATCTGCTCAGCCTGATGTGTCAGGTTCTTTAGTTGTTTGAACCATTGACTCAAATTCTTCCATGGTGAATAGCACATTCAGGTACCCAGTTAGGAAGAGCTGTACATTCTGGAAAGACAAAAGAATAGCCTCTGCCCCATATTATTACTGACTCTGGTACATTTTATTGCTCTGTTTGTATGTCTTTCCACCAAAGTAGGTCTGATGGGCCTGCTACAGTAGGAGCTGTGTGTCACTTAGCACCAGTGAGAACTTTAACATCACAATTTTTAAAAATTTGAAACAAGGAGAGCATGACTCAAACAAATTTGTTGGGCGCCATTTCCCCCTTTTAATTTTTAATTTTTAATTGAAGGGACAAATGAGCTTGCTCCACAATAGTGTGGCCTTGGGGGTTTGGAATGAACTCTAATGTGATCAATGGAACTAGAATATTGATGCACTTGTATTATTTTTCGTAAGGTATGGAATAAATAGAATAACTTCACTGACTCTGTATGACAATAGTAACTTTTAATATGCATAGTGACTCCTACTGTATAGGCACTCTCGCTTATGGATATTAACTGTCTCTTTAGCAAAATGAATTAAGGCACAGATGAGAGCTTGAATCTCTGCTCACCAAGTAGAGGTGTAGGAAGTGTGTACCACCTCAGTATGAGCATGTCTATAAAAACCTGCTTTTCCTGAACTGGAGCCATCAATGAATACTGTCACTGCCCCAGCAATTGACTGTATACAATCTTTGGAGAAATAAATGAGGTTAAAGTAGTAAATTGAATAAGCTTATCATGAGGACAATGATTTCTTACTTGTTACATGTGGATTTCAAGTTTTCCCAGCACTAACAATTGAATAGGCTATCTTTTCCCCAGTGAATATTTTGGCACCTTTGTCTAGTATGAGATCACTGTATTTATGTGGGTTTTTCTCTGTGTCTTCTATTTTGTACCATTGGTCTACATGTCTATTTTGGTACCAATATCTTTCTATTTTTATTACTATAGCTCTTTAGTATAGTTTAAGGTCTGGTATTGTGATGCCTCCTGCTTCACTTTTCTTGCCAAGGATTGCTATGGCTATTCTGGGTTTTTTATTCTTCCAAATGAATTTCATGATTGCTTTTTCTAGTTCTATGAAGAATGTCATTGGGATTTTAATTGGAATTGCATTAAATCTGTATAATGGTTTTGGTAGTATGGCCATTTTGACAGTATTAATTCTGCCTATTCAGAAGCATGGGAGATCTTTCCATCTTTAAGGTCGTCTCCAATTTCTTTCTTAGTTTTCTGTAGTTGTCATTGTAGAGGTCTTTCACATTTTGTTACATTGATTTCCAAGTATTTTTTTGAAGCTTTTGTGAATGGGGTAGTTTTTCTCATTTCCCTTTCAGTAGATTAATCACTGGTGTACAGGAACACATTTGATTTATGGGTGTTGATTTTATAACCTGCTACTTTACTGAATTCATTTATGAGTTTTAGAAGTTTTCTGGTAGAATTTTTTGGATCTTCTAAATATAGACTAATGTAGTCAGCAAATAGTGATAGTTTGAGTTCTTCTTTTCGTATTCATATCTCTTTAATTTCTTCCTCCTGTCTAATTGCTCTGTTTAGAGTTTCAAGGACAATGTTGAATGAAAGTGGTTAAAGAGGGCATCCTTGTCGTGTTCCAGTTTTGAGAGGGAATGCTTTCGATTTTTCTCCATTTAGAATTGTTTTGGCCTTAGGTTTAAAAGCGTATATGACTTTTACAATGTTGAGGTATGTTGCTACTATCCCTATTTTTTCTAGTGTTTTGAACATGAAGGGGTGCTGTATTTTGTCAAATGCTTTTTCTGCATTATTGAGATGATCATGATTCTTGTTTTTAAGTCTATTGATATGATGAATTACGTTTATTGATTTCCGTATGTTGAACCAACCCTGCATCCCTGGGATGAGCCCCACTTGATTGTGGTGCACTATCTTCTGAATATGTTTTTCTATGCGATTTGCCAGAATTTTATTGAGAATTTTTGCATCTATGTTCATCAGGGATATTGGTCTGAAGTTTTCTTTCTTTGATGTGTCTTTATCTGGTTTTGGTATCAGGGTGATATTAGCCTCATAGAATGAGTTTGGTAAGGTTCCCTCCTTTTCTATTTCATGAAATGATTTGAGAAGAATTGGTGTTAATTCTTCTTTGAATGTCTTGTAGAACTCAGCTGAGAATCCATCTGGTCCTGGACTTTTCTTAATTAGTAGGCTTTTGATGGTGTGTTCTATTTCATTACTTGAAATTGATCTGTTTAAATTGTTTATGTCCTCCTGCTTCAGTTTAGGTAGGTCATATGTCTCTAGAAATTTGTTGATGTCTTCAATATTTTCTATTTTATTGGAGTATAAATTTTCAAAATAATTTCTAATTATCTTCTATATTTCAGTCTTATCTGTTGTGATATTTCCTTTTTCATCAGGTATTTTTGGTAATTTGAGTTTTCTCTCTTTTTCTCTTCATTGGTGTGGCTAGGGGTTTATCAATTTTATTTATTTTTTTCAAAGAACTAACTTTTGTCAATTTTTTTTAGTTGCTTTTGTTTCAATTTCATTGATTTCAGCTCTGATTTTACCTATTTCCTGTCTTCAACTGGTTTTGATGTTGATTTGTTCTTTTTCTAGGGCTTTGAATTGTGATGTTTGGTCATTTATTTGTTGACTTTTTATTCTTTTAATGAATGAGCTCAATTTCCTCTTAGCACTGCCTTCATTGTGTTCCAGAGATTTTGATATGTTGTATTGGTATTCTCATTTACCTCTAAGTATTTTTAAATTTAATCTCTGATTTCTTCTGTTCATCATTCTATAGCATATTATTTAGTCTCTAGATATTACCGTAGCTTCTATTTTTTATTCTATCATTGATTTTTCATTTCATTTCATTATGATCTGATAGGATGCAGTGTATAATCTCTATTTTTTTGTATTTGCTAAGAGTTTCTTTATGGCATAAGGTATGGTCTATTTTAGAGAAGGATCCATGTACTGCTGAGAAAAAAGTGTATTCACTCATTGATGAATGAAAGATTCTATATGTATCTGTTAAGTCTAAATTGTTGATCGTGTTATTTAGATCTAGAGTTTCTGTATGTAGTTTTTGTTTGGAAGATCTATTCAGTAGTGAGAGAGGTGTGTTAAAGTCACCCAGTATTATTATGTTGTGGTCTATTTGATTCTTGAAGTTGAGAAGGATTTGTTTGAGGCTCCATAAATATTTACAACCATTATGTCTTGTTGATGTGTAATTCCCTTCAGTAGAATGAAATTACCTTCTTTGTCCCTTCTGATTAACTTTGGCTTGAAGTCCACTTTATCTGATATGAGGATGGAAATCCCTGCTTGTTTTCACAATCCTTATGAGTGATATGTTTTTTTCCATCCTTTCACCTTCTGTCTGTGGATGTCTTTGCCTATGAGGTGAGTCTCTTGGAGAGAGCATATTGTTGGGTCTTGTTTTTAAATCCAATCTGCAAGTCTATGTCTCTTGATTGATGAGTTTAGGCATTAACATTCAAGGTTATTATTGAGATATAATTTGTATTCCTGGTCATTTTGGTTTATTTCTGTCTTTTAATTTGATTTAGTTTCTCCTTTGACTATTCCTTTAGTGTAGTTCCTCCCTTTGCTGGTTTTCACTTCATCCTCATGTAATATTTTGTTGAGAATGTTCTTTTGTGCAGGCTTTCTAATTTTGAGTTTTCTAGCTTTTGTCTATAATGGAAGGTTTTTATTTCATCTTCAAGTCTGAAACTTAATTTTGCTGGATATAAAATTCTTGGTTGGCATCCATTTTATTCAGAGCTTGAAATATGTTGTTCCATGACGTCCTAGCTTTGAGGGTCTGGGTTGAGAAATCAGTTGAGATCTGAATTGGTTTTCCCCTATACCTAATTTGCTTTTTTTTCTCTCATGGCCTTTAAGATTTTATCTTTATTCTCTGTGTTAATCATTCTCATTATAATGTGTCTTGGTGTGGGCCTGCTGTAATTTTGTATGTTTGGGGTCCTGTAAGCCTCCTATAGTTGGTTTTCCATTTCATTCTTTAGGTTTGAAAACTTTTCTGACATTATGTCATTGAGAAGATTGTGCATTCCTTTGGTTTAGATCTCTGCTCCTTCTTTTATCCAGATAACTCTTAAATTTGGTCTTTTTATGTTACTCCATAATTCTTGGATGTTCTGTTCATGGTTTCTTACCACCTTCTTTGCATGGTCAACTTTATTATCAAGATTATATATTTTGTCTTCCTTGCCTGAGGTTGTGTCTTCCAAGTGGTCTAGTTGGTTGGTGATGTTTTCTATCAAATTTATAATTTGATTTATTGATTCCTTCATTTCATGGATTTTTGCTTATTTTTTTCCTATAACCTCTAACTCTTTATTGAAGTGATCTTTCACTTTCTGTGTTTTTTCTTTGATTTCATTCCTTATACTATCCTTTACTTCGCAGGAGAGTTTAATTATGTACATTCTAAACTCCCTTTCTGACATTTCTTCCACTGTGTTTTCAGTGGATTCTGCCATTGGGGCATCTTGATTTGTTTGGAGCACTTTATTCCCTTGTTCTTTCATGTTTTTTTTTTTTTTTTTTTTTTTTTTTTTTTTTTTTTTTTTTTTTTTTTTGTGCGTGTGTTTTCCCATCTAGCAGTGTGGACCTAAGGCAGCACAAATTCTACCCTGAAGACCTATAGTGTCCCTGAAGGTTTCCAGAACCTCACCCTCATGGGGGAAGACCAGCATCAATAGGACCCAATGTAAACACACAGCCTCAAACTCCCTAGATCCTGTCAAGACTTCCACATTTTTTTCACAACAAACAGAAATGGCAAGTTCAACTAGTGTCCACACTATACACAGCAAATTAGCTAAAAGGATCCACAATTCCAAATGTCAGACAAAGAGAACGGAAATGGTTCAAAACATGATGTTCATGAGAGAAGGGGAGAGAAATCAGAAGCAACAATCTATAGTAAGATTGGAAAAGGAATTCATAGAGAGACTGACTTTTAGCAGGAGAAAAGATAGAGAATCTAGGAAAACAGATAATTGAGAAGAAAAATATATACAATAATAAAAAATATAAGAATATACAACAAAAATGCCAAGTACCATCCATATACCACAGTTCTCAACAAACTGATGCATGAAAAATACCCAGGCCTAAAAATAGTAAAGATGCTAGAGAAGAGAAAAAAATTATTAAAAAAAAAAAAAAAAAAAAAAACTCAGTAAAAAACTGAACAACTGTTTTGCTTCGGAGTTCAAAGTTTTTTCAGTCCTGTCTCTTGATTCTTCATTGGATTGCCAGGCTGAGACCAGCCCACATAGACCAATTACTATTCCATTGATCTGGGTTTCAGATACCATAGACTTAGCCATGGTGCAGTCCCAAGATCTCAATGCTGTTCCAATTTGCAGAGCGATCACCAGGGATGTGCTCACATAGAGGAGGACTCTGAAAAAAAGCTGCAAGATGGCAGTCACCAGTGTTCCTCACATGAAGACTCCAGGCACAGCAACCCTGCAGGTACTTTGATACTGGACCTCCAGGTCCCAGTCAGTGTCCACAAACGGAGGCATCTGTGCCCCAAGATGGCAATGGCAGCAAACTGACTGGCAACCTGGGCCCCTAGTCTCTGGCCAGCATCCCAAGATGGAGTCTGTCATGTATAATCAAACCTGCAGGCACTCTGACAGCAGACCTCTGGGTGGTGGCAGCTGCAGTCAACAGAAGCAGGTGGAGGGCCACCTGCAGAAGCACTTGGAAAACTGGCAGCAGGTGTGATAGCAGCATCTAGTAGAAGACCTCAAGGTGATGGTAAGAGCAGCATCTGCAGCTTCAGCGTAGGCAGGAGCAGGGACTGGGAAGAAGAGCTTTGGATCATCAGGGGCAGCAGCATAGGCAGTAGCCTTACATGGTGAAAAGACCTCCAGGTGGTGTCTTACATTAACCATGTTTAACTTTTAAAGAAAAATTTAGAATCTGGAATGTAATATGATATTTTAAAATAACAGTTATTGTTTATCTGAAATTGTACAAACCTTAACTTCATTAAGACTAGTTTTTTAAATAATAAAACTTAAGAGACATAAGAAATTATTTTATTGGAATGAGGGTAGATTAACGTTTTACGCATTTCTCTCTTCTCTCATTCTGTATTTAGAAGGCCCAGTTAACAGAGAAGATCTTATCTATATTTGTAAATGAGCCTCAGGACAAAGCCAAGTTTGTCTTTTTAAAAGAGGAAAAAACCTTGAATAACTTCAGCTGATTGTGTTAATTATATATAAACAATTTAATTACATATAAACTTTTTAAAATTTATTTTGTTCAAATTTTGCTTTAATTTTCTTAGATATTTACAGCTTTTTACTTTACCAGGAAAAAATTTCTCAGATCCTTTTATTTAAATCACACCTGACAGAATCTTAAGTTCCAGCATTCTTAGTGAGAATATTAAAAAAAAGGAATTTTAGACCTTTTTTATTAACCAAATTATAAACACATCTAATGTTTAAATATATTTTAGTTAAGAGTGCTTGATGTTTCTATATTTAGTAGATATTTTAGCACTTTAACTTTTTAAATTATAAGTGTCTCCTTTAATAAAGACATATAATTAATCCCCATTTATCTTAAATTTAACTTACTTATTCTTAACTGTAAAAGCAAAGACATCAAACAAATATAGATAACAGTACAAGTAGATAACCATCTCTTTCCTGTTGAAGAAAATTGCTAGAAGCAGTGGATATTACATTTTAAACATTTTATATAAATCAGCACTTTATCAATTATCTGACCACCTGGAAAAACTTCTGAATTAGTAATGTTAAATACATTCTTACTTTTTTTTTGTTTATCCAATTTAAACTGAACTTCTTTATGTTACTTCAGTTAATTAAAAACAATTTGGTTCCATTATTTCAATTTTAAATTATGAGCGCTCATTTATCTATATGCCAATTTTGATACTGTGTACTTAATATACAGACAGACAACAATACAAAACACTGTATATGAAACAGAGATTTATAACTTTTATAAGTGGAGCTCCACAAGTAGGAAGTAATGGTACAGATTTCTACCAAAGTTTTTGTTAGATTTAACCTGTTTAGAAATTAAGATAGAGCCAATCAGACTTTTACATTATAATATGTAATTAATATAATTAAATATAGAACAGGCCTGTGTAGATGGAAATGTCAGGTTTGAAATCTAACAGCCATGATGGACATTAAAAGCAAAGGTTTGGAGAGACCATTATTTGTCCTTGATGGTTATCAGATCTGCCACCAACATCACCATCCCTAGAAAAATTGGCCTTTGAATAAAGACAGAGTGAAAAAACTTGCATAGTTAGATAAAGTAAAACTGATTAGAACAATACATTAATTTAGGTGTGCAAGATCAAATGTGAATTCACCATAAAATCATGAGCCCAAAAGCATTTTCCTCTTTTATTTGGGGGGGGGGGGGGTAGAGAAGAAACTGTATTTAATCTAGTTAAGGGGCATGCAGAACTTCTCCATCAACTCAGCGTTCATCCTGAGCTCAGATTAGAATCAGCCCAGATATCCAAAGAATGTAGAAGCCTGTAAAAATCCTTAGAGAATGTTTTTAAGAAAAAGAAAACTTGTACATTTAGAATCTTTCCATCTTTATTTCATGGTGCTATAGATTTAAAGAGGGAGGTTATTAACAAGGCAGTGTGGTCAAGTCAGAAACAGCTTGTGTTTTAAAAAGAAAACATTTTTCCTGTGGTAGTGAATTCTGCAGGGTTGTGGTAGCAACACGAATACAGGTCTGGTTTGTTTTTACAACCAGGCAGTGGCCGATAGTTACTGGCCAAATGTCCAGGCTTTTAGAGTTTTTGCTTTTTTAGGGAAGTTGTAGAGTTTTTCTAAAAATTACAGTCAGAGTTTTAGGTTTTTCCTCCCCGATCCCCTGCCTGCTCTCAGAGGACAAAGCAGGGAAAGAGGTGTCAAGAAATGCAGGCAGGCTGAAGGCTGTCTGCAGACCTTGAAGGTGATTTTAAAATTAGAGTTCAAGTCAGAAACCAAATGCTTGGTGCTACTACAGGGTTGATGACGACAGTTTCTTATCAAAGACCAGCTATCAGCTGTTTATCAAGTCATAACTGCATCTACTACTCCCTTCTCAAGGAAGAAAAAGATTTAATAACAAATTCTAGAAGCTGCACCAACTGTGCCTTCTTCATCTTAATCACAATACAGTTCCCTCTTTTATTATAGGTTTAGAAAATACCCCAAGTTTAACATTGAGCTGACTAAAAAACTCATTCCTCCCCCCTCTATTTATTAAAAATGACACATGTCCCTTTTTTGAGGAGTGACCAAGATCACCTGAAATTTCTGTCTGATTACCTAGTGAATGGTCTCCTATCTGAGTGCCAGTTCTTGCCATGGCCTGCACAGTGAATGAGTAGTCCACTGTCCATAGACTATAAGTCAACTGAGAAAATAAAAATCTAAGGAAATATTAAGAAAAATGAAGACAAAAGACACAAAAATAGTTTAACAGCAGGGGTCCTGTGGGTGGATCAGGCCTGATGGGTCTGATCCCTAACAAAGAGAAGAAGCGCACATCCTTTTATTTTATAGGCAATCACTTCAAAGGGATTTATTGTAAAAAAGAGTTCTCCAAGGAAAACAAAGCAAAGTTGAGCAGGAACAGGCCAGTTGGAGCTTATCTACTTGCACTATATCTTCTCTTGCTATGGACAGCTGGCACCTCAAGGCTAGTGAGTGTGCCCACACATCTTTCACCCCAGGGCAGCAGGCATCTGAATTCAAAGGTATCAAACCCATAAATTCCATGCCAGGCATGGAAACTGCCCCATTAACAGTGGCCACCTGCAAATGGGCCTGTCTTTCAGCACCATCAAAACGAGAGATTCCCAGAAATTGCAGTCTCACTGTCAAAGTCTATGGAGTTCAAAGCAATGATTTATTTGCTGCTCCTGACACAATCCCTTTTGCCCATGGAGGAAGGAAGCTGCTGACCACAAAGGATGTAGCAGTAGCTTTCAGCTATTAGCTTATAACCTGGGGACAAGAATAGTCTCACCTTTTAATATCTCACAGGACAACCCAATTGGTCAGGGAATGCCCATCACTGGGCAAGGCAGTTCTTGCTATAACAGTATCCCATAAAACTAAATGCATGAGGAGATTGGCAGAATAAACAACTGCACCCAGAAAAGAAAAAAGACAAAGTAAGGCTAACCCATGTTTTGTAGGCAACCTCTGCAAAGGGATCTTCAAGGAAGTGTCAAAAAAGGATTGAAGTGTTTCCTCCATTGCATATCAATATGCCTAGTATAAGAAAAAGACCCAAAAGGAAACTCTGGGTACAACGGACAGTGGGAAACTCAATGTTGATGGCATTGTGATAATGATAAGGGAGAGAGGTCAGGCTCAAAAATATCCTGTGCTCCAATCCCTTGAATGCTATCTGGGAGAGAGAAGATTAAGACACAGTTTCTGGATTGTCTCATTCCTCTCCTGGGATGAAATATGTTGTATAAATTACATGCACAGATAACATTCATAAGGATTGTTTCAGAATATGAATTTAAGAAATGGTCTGAAGTGGCAGTGTGGGGTGACACGCACCTATAATCCCAGTGGCTCAGGAAACTGAGGCAGGAGGATCTTGAGTTCAAAGCCAGCCTCAGCAAAAGCAAGGTGCTAAGCAACTCAGCAAGACCCTGTCTCTAAATAAAATAAAAAAATAAGGCTGGGGATTTGGCTCAGTAGTTGGATGCCCTTGAGTTCAATCCCTGATACTAAAAAAAAGGGGATGGGGAGCTGAAACTAAAAAATTCAAAGAAAATTATAGGTATGGAAATATTTTAGAATGGACAACTAGAGGGTAAAAGAAGTGTTTCTGTATGAGAAAGTATTTTGTCTGGTAAAGAAATATTCTTGTGCTTAAGTCCAAGATGAAAGAAGACAAAACTAAAAATGTAAAGAAGTTGCAAATGTTTAAATAAGTCATAGAAGATTTGCAGAAGGTAAATCTCAAAAAGTTTGTGTCTGTGATTAAATTGGCTATAATTAACACAAAGTTATTTGAACTTTAATGTACTGATATAAAGCAAAGTCTGCTCTTATCTATCAAGATAATTTTCTTGTATTTGTTAGGTTTTATTACTTGGAGAAACTAAGTCTGAAAGGAATTAGGGTTGTACCTGTTTTAAAGTCTTAACTGATTATTTTTAAACTGGTTAAACAAACAACTGTTATTTAGGTTATAACAATATAGTTGACACCCTAAATATATGTGACTAGGTGCAGGGCACCATCCATGACTAGCAAATAAAATCAGGCTTGGTTGAGCTATCTGATATGGAAATCTGGCTCTCAGGAACTGACAGTCATGAGAGATTGTTCCATATGGCCTGGAGTATTGTGGTTTCCTTGCAGTGGCTCATTGCCAGAATTTGCATGTCCCAGATGTGCCAAATGAACTGGTACAGCCAAATGACTTGCTTAACTCCTCCCTATTCTGTTTCTCACAGAAGAAGCTCCTTCCAGTCCCCCTTTGATCTGTACCACCATAAATAAACCAAGTGCAGGCTCCATTTTTTGTGAGAGCCAGAATCTTTAGCATGGCTCAATCCAGGCTGGGGAGATAGCTCAGTTGGTAGAGTGCTTACCTCGCAAGCATAAGGCCCTGGGTTCAATCCCCAGCACTGAAAAAAAAAAAAAAAAAAAAAAAAAAAAAAGAAAAGAAAAAAAGCATGGCTCAATCCATCATGCCCCTGATTCAAAAGATAATTGTCTCCTATGGTTTTTTTCTATTAAATAAATTTATTAGTGTTTAATTTACAGCCAGCCCATCCCTCTAACAGGAACCCCTTCCCTCACCCATGTGGGATGTGTGGCAAGATTACTAGGTATATGTATGCATCTGAGAACTATATCTGTCTAAGCCTTATCTAAGTGTTATGTAAAAGTTTATAAAATGAAGGTTTATATAAGTTTACTGGCAAGATAAACAATAAATTCTCTCTTTTAATACATTTTATCTAACCTAGAAGGGCCATACTCTCATTTGAAGACCAGTCTTATATCTGTTTGCTTTGACTAAGTCAATTTCTGATCATTGTTTCCTAAATGTATAAGAGATTTAAGTCTGTTCTTTGATTTTTGCTAACCCATGCAAACCTGTGATTATTGTTACTGTGCACTACAGATTCTAAATTGTACTTTAAAAGTGAAACTTAGTTAAATGTTAAGCTTAGGAGAGCACTTTGCCAAATTAGTGTTCTCCAAACTAAAATTATCTGTAGTAAGAGTCTTGGATTTGTATAGAAATAACAAATTTGGGCCAGGTGTGGTGGCACATGTCTGTAATCCCAGCAGCTTAGGAAGCTGAGGCAAGAGAATTGTGAGTTCCAAGCAAGCCTCAGCAACTTAATGAGACCCTAAGCAATTCAGTGAGACCCTGTCTTTAAATAAAATACAAAAGAGGGTTGAGGATGTGACATAGTGGTTATGTACCCCTGGGTTCAATCCCTGGTCCAAAATAATAATAATAATAATAATAATAATAATAATAATAATAATAAAATTTGGTTGGTACTTATTCAAGTCATTTCATGTTTTGTAGCTGGATGAAATAATCTGTTGTCAGTAAGTTATATATAAAATTTTGTGTTAATCTTCACACAGGAATTGAAATTTAAATGTATTTTTGGAAGGTACTAAGGACAGCCTGATCTGATTAAAGATGACATTGTAAAATATGGAAGCATTATATGCCACTTTTCCACAAAAGGAAAGTTAAAAGCTCTCTTAACCTTCATTTGATTCATGTTTTAGATGTAATGTTGTACTGTGTTATTTGTCAAGAGCCCCACCTTACCTGAGATAAGACTCTGCCTCTAACTTTGTGTCAGAATGGCTCCAAAATAAGCTAGACTTGAGCTCATTTAGAGTTGTGTTCAAAAGATCCAATTTTGTTGTAAAAATAAGCAGGGTATATAATATATAACTAAGTAAAGTTTTAAGATTATAAAAATCATTTTACTTGGCTCATAGCTATTATATAAACTATTTTTTTTTACTCTGTTAATTTCATTTTTTATTTTCTTTGTACACTTGATAACTGTTGCCTGTTGGTGTTTTGTAGAGGTACTGCTTCTAATAAAATGACTTGAGTTAATTTGAGATAATAAACTATCACCTACAGGACAGATAGATAATGCTGACTTCCAGTATGAATACTGACCCCAATTAAATGAAAGGGGTAACTAAAATTATAGATATTGAAGTTATAACCTGTTACTCCCACTTTAAGACTGGTGAAACTGGTTTGGTGGGTGTTTAAAACCAAAAACTTGGAGACCAAAGTCAAGAAAGTAAAAAGGCCAAAGAAAAACTAGCCAACATTTTGGCCCTTGCCCTCTAAGGTCATCTAGGACTCAGAAAATGATGGGACCCCTCTTGGACCCTGCAACTCCAGTGAGTTACCCTATCTGCCAATCAGGGGGGTCAAGAGGCCCCCCCTCGAGAACAGGAAGTCAACCAGTACACATTCTGCAAAGAGGAGGGTCATTGAAGAGGGAAATGTCCCTAATGCTTCCAAGAGAAGCCACCTATGGTCAGTCAGACCCTGACCCACGCAGGCAGATGGCATCACTGGTAGAGGAAAGCTAAAGGAGTCAAGAGGCTTCACACACAACCCAGAGAGTGATCTCTGAAGAATCTCAACTGACTCTAAAGAATAGATAGGAACAAAGTCAGTTTTGACCAACTTGGTCCTAAACACTTGGCAGGAGAGTATGGCCTAAGCATAGTACTACATGGACATTTAAAAGGAAAAACAATTTTAAAAAATGTAACTTAAGATGTACTCTTGTAACAACCCTACCAAAAGTAAGTAAAGCTGAAGGTTAGATAGGAAGTGTTTTAGTGTGGGAGTGACAAATAATAATGATCATAAAGGGCTTCAGAGTTGCATGTTCATCCTGAGTTAATTTGAGCCTGATCTCATATACCTACGAATCTTCCTAACCTCCTACATTGATAAACTTGATCCGTTTTCCACTGATAGGATTATGAGTTACTATCTTCATGGTTTTCAGAGACTGGCTAAAATACTAATTGCTTTTGTACTAATTGTTACAAAAAAAGTAATACTTTGTTGTCTTGTTTATTCTTGTTTCAGCATGATCCCTACACTATGTATGCCTTGTCCAGTCACCTGCCATCTGCCTCTGTGGACTTCTGAACTGCTCTGATGCTGAATACCTTAAACTGTCCATGCCCCACCTGGTAGAGAACAAGGGCTTTGGGTTACTTCTCCCAACTTTGCCCTCTTTCAGCAGGAAGCAACCCATTTTTCCATAGAAATGGAATGTAGAAATTGACAGTGGGGAAATGTAACAATGCTTTGATTATAACCCTTGCTGCTCTGCCACTGCAACTTACTTTTTAAATGAACATGTTTCTTTCTCTTCCTCCCTCCCTGCTCCTTCCTAATCTCTACCCCCTCCCTAATCTCACAGGAAACAGAATTACCTTTTTTCCCCATTTTAAGCAGATTTATCTGTCCTTGAGCACACATCCACCGTATGAACAAGTAATCCAGACTTTGGGGATGGTACCAGATCTCAGAAATTACTATCTCCCAAATTAACAAGTGAATTATAACTCCAACATAGGACACATGGAATGTAACCTTTCAATCACCTTTTTAAAAGTCCCCTTTTCCTGCTGATGGGTAGAATCACAGTCTCTGGGACTGAAGTCCCTGTGTTTCTCATTTCCTAGAAAAGCAATAAACCTTCACCTTCCTTTTTCTCAAAAATAAAAAAATGAATAAACAAATAAATAAATAGACCAGGGATGTAGCTCAGTAATAAAGCACCCCTGAGTTCAACCCCCAGTTAAAAAAAAGAAAGAAAGAAAAAGAAAAGAGAAATAATAATAAGCATTAGTGAGGATATGAAGAAATGGCATCTCTTATATACTTCTTGTGGGAATGTAAAATGATGCAGCTACCTTGGCAGACAGTTTGGAAGTTCCTCAAATTGTTAACACAGAGTTACCATATGTCCCAGTAATTCCATGTCCAGG
Source organism: Sciurus carolinensis (assembly GCF_902686445.1). NCBI lineage: Eukaryota > Metazoa > Chordata > Mammalia > Rodentia > Sciuridae > Sciurus > Sciurus carolinensis. Next base: position 129,239,231 of record NC_062213.1, on the reverse strand, counting down.
TTTATAGAAAAGAGAAATGAAAACATAGACTGCACCAAAATTTGTATATGAATATTCACAGCAGTATTATTCTAATAGTTTGAAAGTAAAAACAACATAGATGTCTATCACCTGAGGTGATGAATAGATAAAATGTTTTATATCCATAATTATGGAATCAGTATTTGTCAATGAAATGAAGAGTACTAATATATGTTACTACATGCATAAATCTTGAACACATTATGTTAACTGAAAAAACTCAATAACAAATGACCATGTGTTTTATGTTCCATTTGTATGAAATATCCAAAATAGGTAAAAATCTGTAAGACAGAAATAGATTAATGGTTACCTAAGACTGAGGGAAATGCAGGGATGGAAGTAATGGTTCGCTAAGATGCCTGCAGATTCTTTTTGTGGGTAATAGAAATATTTAAAAATTGATTGTAGTCTCAGATGAAAAGTTCTATGATTATATTAAAAGCCATTAAATTGTACATGTTGAATGAAGTGGGACTAGGTAAATAGTGCAGTGATAAAATGCTTTCCTAGCATGTGCAAGGACCCTGGGTTTGATCCCTGGCACTGCACCAAAAAAAAAAAAAAAAAAAAAGGATGGCATGTGAATTATATCCCAATAAAGTTGTTTAAAAAACAGAGTTTATAGAACAGAGATGCTGCACCTAGTAGAAGAAAAAGTAGGTCCAAATCTTCATCATTTCAGCTTAGGACATGACGTCCTTAACAAGACTCCTAAAGTGCAAGAAGTAAAATTAAGAATCAATAATTGGGACAGATTCAACTACAAAACTTCTTCTTAGCAAAGGAAATGATCAATAATGTGAAGAGAGCCTACAGAATGGGAAAAAAATCTTTACCACACGCACCTCAATAGAGCATTAATCTCCAGGATATATAAGAACTCAAAAAACTTAACACCAAAGAAACAAATAACCCAATCAATAAGTGGGCTAAGGAACTGAAAAAGAAATAGTTGATCAACAAACATGAAAAAATGTCCATCATCTCTTGCAATTAGAGAAATACAAATCAAAACTGCTCTAAAATTTCATCTCACTACAGTCAGAATGGCAATTATCAAGAATACAAGCAATAATGTGTTGGCAAAGATGTGGGGAAAAAGGTACACTCAAACGTTGGTGGGAACGCAAATTGGTACAGCCACTTTGGAAAGCAGTATGGTGATTCCTGAGGAAACTTGGAATGGAACCACCATTTCACCCAGTTATCCCACTCCTTGGTTTATACCAAAGGACTTAAAATCAGCATATTACAGTGACACAACTACATCAATGTTTATAGCAGCTCAATTCACAATAGCTAAACTATGGAACCAAACTAGATGCCCTCCAGCAGATGAATGGATAAAGAAAATGTGGTACATATACACAATGAAATATTACTCAACCTTAAAGAAGAATGAAATGATGGCATTTGCAGGTAAATGAATGGAACTAGAGAATATAATGCTAAGTGAAATAAGCCAATCCTTAAAATCTAAAGACTGAATGTTTTCTCTGATAAGCAGATGCCGACCCATAGTGGGGTGATGGGGATGGGAAGGATGGTAGAATGAGATAAACATTATTACCCTATATACATGTATGAAAAAATTTTTTAATTAATTAATTTAAAAAAAGGGATTGGGGAATGTGGCTCAGTGATTGAGCACCCTTGGTTTTAATCTCTGAAAAAAAAAGTGAAATGCAAAGAATTTTGTCCTGTAGAGATATAACTGATTTCCACCCTATAGACAAAGATGTTTCCAAATATATGGCAAATTCACTTTGGTCTAAAATAAGTAAATAAATAAATAAATAATAAAAAACAGGATTTAGCAGGGCATGGTGTGCACACCTGTAATTTCAGCAACTGGGGAAGCTGAGGCAGAAGGATCACAAGTATGAAGCCAAACTCAGCAACTTAGCAAGGCCCTTAGCAACATAGCAAGACCCTGCCTCAAAAAATATATATATAAAAAAGAGCTGGAGGGCTGGGGAGATAGCTCAGCTGGTAGAGTGCTTGCCTCGCAAGCACAAGGCCCTGAGTTCGATCCCCAGTACCGCAAAAAAAAAAAAAAAAAAAAAAAAAAAAAAGAGCTGGAGATGAAGTTCACTGGTAAAGCTTACCACTGAGCATTCCCCACAAAATAAAAATAATTTAAAAATAAAAGCTGCATACTGGAAACCCTAAAGAAATCACTAAAATGTGAAACAGATTATAGCTAATAGACCAACAACTGGAGGTAAAATGGAATAATTTTAAAACTCTATCCAAAGAAGTTCAAGAATGAAAAAGAAGAAACAGGAAAAAAAAAAATGAAAAAGCAAAATGGTATAATTAAACCCTACCATATCATGAATTACATTAAATGTAAATGTCTTAAATGCACAACTTAAAGGCAGATATCGTCAAGTTGAATGAAAAAAAGCAAGACTTCATTATATGCTGCCTGCAAGAAACTCATTTAAAAAATAGGACACAACCTAAAAGCAAACAGTAGAAATAAAATCCATGCACACACTAGTCAAAAGAATACTAGGGTGAGAATATTAATTTCAGACAAAGTTTATTTCTGAGCAAAGAATATTGCCAAAATTAAAGAGTCACTTAATAAAATAAAGGGGTCAGTTGTTCGAGGACTTCACCATTCCAAAGGCTTATGTATCTGATAACTGAGCTTCAGATGTACAGGAAAAACTGATAGAACTGCAAGGAAAAAATACAAATCCACAGTTATTGTCAGATATTTCAACATTTTTCTCATTTAATAAAACAGGTAGGCAGAAAAGTAGTAGGGATATAGAATACTTTAATACTATGAACCAACTTGACCTAATTGACATTTATCAAATATTTCTCCCAACAATAGAATATAATACTATAATAAAAAGACAGAACCCAATTATTTTTTTAAAATGGGCAAAAGATTTTTAAAAAATTTTTATTTGTTCTTTTTCGTTATAAATGACAGTAGAATATATTTTGACATATTATACATACATGGAGTATGTATAACCATTTTTGTGATTGTACATGATGTGGAGTTACACTGGTCATGTGTTCATATATGAAAATAGGAAAGTTACATCTGATTCATTCTACTGTCTTTCCTATTCCCATTCCCCTGCCTTCCCCCCAATCCAGTCCAATCTGGTGAACCTCCACTGCCCCCGACCCTGCTGCCCACCCTGCCTGTTGTTAGTCAGCATCAGCATATCAGAAAGAACATTTGACCTTTGGTTTCTTAGGATTGGCTTATTTCACTTAGCACAATAGCCTCCAGTTTCATCCATTTACTGGCAAATGCCATAATTTCATTCTTCTTTATGGCTGAGTAATATTCCATTATGCATATGAACCACATTTTTTTTTTTTATCCATTCATCTGTTTTAGAACACCTAGGTTGGTTCCATAGCTTAGCTATTGTGAATTGAGCTGCTATAAATATTGATGTGGTTGCAACACTATAGTATGCTTATTTTAAGTCCTTTGGGTTTATGCTGTGGATTGGGATAACTGGGTCAAATGGTGGTTCCATTCCAAGGTTTCTGAGGTATCTCGATACTGCTTTCCAGAGTGGTTGGGCAAAATATTTAAACAGATACTTCACCAAAGAAGATGTGTAGATGGCAAATAAGTATGTGACAAGATGTTCAGCACTGTTATTCATTAGGAAAATACAAATTAAAACCACAATGGAATACTAACTTATACCCACCAGAATATTAAAACACTAACAGTCCTGAGTATTGGTGAGCATGTGAAACAACATGGAATTCTCATACACTAGTAGTGAAACTTTCAGATAGTACAGTCTCTTTGAAAAACAGAAGTTTCTTTAAAAGTTAAACATAAGCTTATCATATGACCTAGTCATTACATTCTATTACATTACTCTACTCCTGCTATAACAAATTACCACAAACTTGGTGGTTTCAAACAATATAAATTTATTATCTTAGAGTTCTGAAGGTGAGAAATTCAAAATCAGTCTCACTGGGCTATGGTCAAGATGTTGTCAACATCTGGTTCCTTCCAGAGACTTCAGGAGAGAATCAGGTTCCTTACCTTCCAGCTTCCAAAGGGTACCCGAATTCTTTAGCTCATGTCTCATCCTCAGTCTTTAAAGCAAGCAGTATAGAATCTTCTAATCCCTCTTTGTGCTCCATTGTCACTTCACTTTCTTCTGACTCTATTGCTTCCCTCTTACAAGGGTACTTGTGATTACATTGGGCCCTCTGGGTAATCAGAAAAATCTCTCAAGATTCTTAATCACATCTCCAAATAATGTATGTATTTACTAGGTCTAGAAAATAAGCCCTGGACATCTTTGGTAGGCCATTATCCATTCTGGTAAATACTTTTAAGTATTCATTCACTCCAAACGAACAAAAAAGTAAGCAAGTATATATTCACACAAAATTTTTTACACAAATGTTCATAGCAGCCTGGCTTGGTAGTACATGCCTATGATCCCAGTGACTCGGGAGACTGAGACAGGAGGATTCCAAATTCAGAGCAACTAACATACGCGGTAACTTATCCTCAGCAACTTAGGCCTTAAGCTACTTATTGAGACCCTGTCTCAAAATTTTTACAAAAGGACTGAGGATATGGCTCAGTAGTTAAGTACTTCTGGGTTCAATCTCTGATACTAAACAAAGAAAAAAAATAAAAACAAATGTTCATAGCAGCTTTATTTGTAACATTTATAATTTGTCAAACAAGACTATTCATGAGCAAGTGAATGGATAAACAAATTATAGTATTCACATAATATGCTACTCAACAATAAAAAGACATGAAATATATAGTAGCAATATATATGAATTCAAAGTAACCAGACTGGGTAAAAGGAGCCGGATGATAAAAAGTATAAACATTATGATTCCATTTATATAAAAATTCTTGAAAAAATACTAATTTATCTACATTTATTACAAGCAAATCAGTAGCTGACTAGGGACAGAGTGGAAAGGAGAAAGTAAGTTTGCACTACAGAATGTCATACTTTAATGGGTGATGTACATATTTATTATCTGGATTGTTGTGACAGTTTCATGGGTCTATACACAATCCCTTTAATATGTGCAGTTTATTATATGTCAGTTATGACTCAAGAAAGCTGTTGATAAAAACAAAAATGATTGATGCTGCTCAGATTAAATAAAAGTGATTGGGGCATTTTGCTGGAGGTTGAAATTGTGTTAATCTTCATTACTTGGTAAGCAAGTTAGATTTGGTGGGCAGCAGGGTATAGAAGAAATATAACCAAAGTTTCTTCTTTTCCTATTTTCCATTTTTCATTTTCCATAAAGATTGCTGAAACCACCCCAAAAAGGTGCTTGTTGACTTGAGGATCCTCTGACTAGAGAAATTCCTCTTTGCTTTAAAAAATATCTAGGCAATACTTGATGTTCAAAAGTACTTATTCTTATTCAAATTCTCACCTAAAAATTCTCTACCTTTCTCTTTTGGTTATAGATTTCACCACAGTGTATGGAACTTCTAGGTCAGACTACAGCAACATGACACATAGGCCCTTACTTTCAAAACTCCACTGAAAAAGTCAGGTCCAAGAAGGATGTGCTAGGCAGCACACTAATCCAAAATTTCCTATTGTGCACTGATTATATTCTAGGAATTATACAAACTGAGTCTGTTTCCTTTTTTGGACTTCCATGGTAACAAAACTATACATTGTGTTGCTGCCTGATATTGACTGTACTAAGTGGGCTGTAATTGGAAGGGGTATAAAGGAATCAAGAGAAAGAATAAAAATTACGGTAGGGTCATGACCTTCTTAGCCAAAGTCAATGTCCTCTTACTCATTGTAGGAACAGACTGTTTACTTCTGAATAGTTATAGCAGTCTTACCATTAGATGGCAGTCAAAACTAATGCAATGATTCAACTTCCTATCTTGTGTTTAATGATCTGTGTAGGTGCAACTTCTTATTTAGTGGAAATATTTCTGGAAACTTCTGTGAAAATGAAAAGACATTGTAAATGATCCAGCATTATTCTTGGAAACCAGAGTCATTTCACAAGGTAAATAAGTATACTGAAGAGATCAGGTCTTTTTAAAAATACAAAACACTTTCTTAAAAGTTGAAGTATATAAACAGTAAAAAGCAAAGTACCACCAGTTTGAAGTATCATCAGAAAGTGAAGAAACCTGTATAAGCATGACCCAGATAAAGGAAAAAAAACATTACCAACATCTCAGAAGACTCTCTTGTCTCCTTCCCAGTCATTACCCTCCCACTTCTTCCCAGAGATAAACATTATCCTGACTTTTAACATGACAGTTTAGGTTTTCCTGTTCTTAGAAACTTTACAAATGTAATTATGTGTTACATAATCTTTATGTCTGACTTTGAAGAGTTTTTATTTTGTTTATAGGTATATTTCATTCTTTTCCCTTGTGGCTAATGTCTTTATTATATGAATATACCATTTTTTATCCTTTTTGCTATTGAAGAAAATTGAATTGTCTCCAGTATTTATCCATTATGAATAATTGAGGCTACAAACAAATATTAATGTGTTATGCTTGAGTATATGCCTGGGAGAAGAATTTTTGGGTCATAATATGTAATATTGCCAATTCAAAATCATACCAGTTTATACTTATACCAACAGTGTGTGAGAATTTTCATTGTTGTACATATTCTCTATTTATATTGTCAGTCTTTTATATTTTGCCCATTCTGATAGACATAGTATTATTTCAGTGGAGTTTTAATGTGCATTTCTCTGCTATGGACAAATATTAAGACAATATATTTGTTGATTAATATTTTTATATAAATGTTACTTCACAAATTTTTGCCAATTTTCCATCATGTGATCTATTTTATTGTTTTGTAGGCATTCTTTACTTATCCTAGATATTAGTCCTTTTATTGTATTATATATATTGCTAATATATTCTCTGTTCTGGGCTTGTCTTTTCATTCTCTTAAAAGCACTTTTTGATAATTTTAATTCAATCTACTGTATCATTTTTTTCCCTTTATGGTTAATTAGCACTTTTTGTATTCTGTTTAAAAAATCTTCAGGGGCTAGGGATGTAGCTCAGCGGTAGAGCAGTTATCTACCTTGTATAAAACCCTAGGTTCCTTCTCTGGCACACTCAAAAACAACAAAAAAACCCCAAACAAACAAACAATTCTGCCTACACAAAATTCACAAAGTCTAGGAAAATAGATATTCTCATATGGTATGTTCTAGAAGCTTCACTGTATTACCTGTGAAACTGTATTTTTTCACGATTTAATATAAAAATCTACACGGAACTGGATTTTGTGTATCATTATATGAGGTAGGAGTGAAGAATCTTTTTTCTTCTAAGAGAATATCCAGTTGATCCAGCACTAGTTGTTTAAATGACTATGAGCCTGGTGTGATGGCACACACCTATAATCCTAGCAACTCAGGAGACTGAGGCAGGAGGATCGTGAGTTCAAAGCCAGCCTTAGCGATTTAGCAAGGGTTTAAGCAACTTAGCTGAGACCCTGTCTCAAAATAAAAAGACTAAAAGGGCTGTGGATGTAGATCAGTGGTAAAGCACCCCTGGGTTAAATCTCCTGTACCAAACAAACAAACAATATATATATATATCAACAAACAAAACAAACTATATATATATCTATATACCTATATAGATATATATATATATCTCACTCTTAAGCTTGCTACTTTTGTGGACTTTTCAACCATTGATACACAGTTAACTTAACCTGTGCTGATCTTTTGCTGGGAATATTGAAATCATAGTCATTTTGGTCTTTCTGAATTCCATATTAATTTTTAAAGTGTTTCACTTAAACTGCATTTCTGAACAACTTTTAAAGTGATAATAACTGGTGCCGTTTTTATGTGCAATTTAAAAACCTTCCAAGTTTGAGGGCATTTGTTTAAAAAAATGTACAAAACTTTCTGTGCATTTTATAACTCTAAGATAATTAGCTCTTTCCCATTATTTTCCTGTCTTGCAAAAATCTACAATTAAGAATGTTGTTTCATAAATAATTTTCATTTTAAGATTTTTTTAAATCATAATTTAATTCTAGTTTATTGGTATTGAAACCAAATAAGAGTGGGGGGAGGGTTGTAATAGTATTAGAGGTAAAATAATCTGAAAATCAGTCCCAGAAATATGATTTATCTACAATCTATAAGCAAACCTTAAAGATATATAGAGATATATAAATTTTGACTTATTGCTTGAGAATCTTTGATATTAATTTGCTGGATAATAATTGAGTATTTACTCTGTGTTAGGAACAGTCCTGTCCTTCAAAAAGATACACAAGTAAGAGGACTATCTGGACAGTTATCTACTTTTATAGAGCTAAACACCAAGGGCAATAAGAACATAGGAAAGAGCGCCAAGTAGAGGCAGAAGGAAAGGAGAGAAAAGGGAGAACTTCCCCTTTCTTTCTCCTCCCCTCGCACTCCCCCCCATACTGGTGATTAAACACAGGAGTACTTTACACTGGGCTACATCTCCAGTCATTTTTTTTTTATTTAAAATTTTTAAAAATTTCAGACAGGATCTTGCTAAATTGCCGAGGCCTGGATTTGCCATCTACCTGCCTCAGACTCCCAAATTGCTGGGATTACAGGTGTCCACCACTTTGCATAGTGTCACCCAACACTTCTTAGTAGTCATCCCTTGGGAGGTGAATCCCGGAGAACTGTGAGAATTAATCAGATAGAGAGGCATTCTAGGGAAAGAACAAAAGTCACAATTCTGTCATGTCTCTTTTTATTAAAAAAAGTCATCTTAGGAATTTAGGGTGACCATTCTGGATCCTTTTAACCAACAAAATATTTAGGATCATTTAGGGAAATTTAATGTTCTTAAGTGAAATACCCTTAATGATCTCAGAAATTACCCATTTTGGAAACTGAAGAAGGGTGTCCAAGCATCCCAGAATGACTGTCCAAAGAAAAATACCAGCCACAGTTTTCTAGGACTTGGTTCATAGTAGTGTCCAGGGTTGGTTTTATGAATAAATAAAATGTATTATAAAAACTGGTGCAGTCATGTAGTTTATGGCATTCCTTTTCTTTGGTCATAATGGACCAGAAATAGAACACTAAGAAAAGAGAATAAACAGGTACTTTTCCTCATCAGATTGCATGTTTGTCCAGGAAGAAATTCTTCCCTACCAATTTTGCTGAGATGGAGAAGAAGAGGCACTGCTTCTTTAGTTGACTCCAAAGAATGTATCAGATAGTCAGTGCTCTACTAGAATGAGTTTGGGTGTATTTCTCTTTACAGGTTTAATCCTGAAGTAGTGTAGTACTTCTTGGAACACTGACATTTGCTGGGTAATAGGATGAAGTAAATTATGAACAGTTGGTATGTCACTGTGGAGCTGGCTGGGCAAATTCCTTTGATGCCAGAACACTTAAAGTTTCCAGGAATGAAAGTTCATTGTTATTCCTAACCCTACCCACTAGAATTACAGAAAATGTAGGTTATTTAATAGGGCATAAGTAAAGGCTCAATCACCCCTTTGCATAATTCGATGGCGAAAAAATAGGAGTCCATTCTCCTGGGTCTTCAACTTAATCAATGAGCAGTTTCCCATCTCACTGCCAGAGTGGGGATGGTTTGACTGACCCCTTAAGAGTTCATCTACAACCGAAAAAATATATATATATTAAAAAAAAATTCAAAACAAGCTCTCCAGTCTAGCTTGAAGCCTGTCTTTCTTAGGAGATACAGGGGATGGTATGTATGTGTTTATATTTGTGTTTGCTGTTTTTTGGCAAATGGTGCAATGTATGTGACTTTAATGTATAGTCAAAATATACTGTGAATTTAAAAAAAATACAAGCTCCATTCAGTGGTGCACATCTGTAATCCCAGTGACCCAGGAGGCTAAGGTAGGAGGATTGCAAGCTTGAGGCCAGCCTGGACAACTGAGAAAGGCCTTATCTAAATACATACATACATACATACATACATATATAAATAGGACTAGGGATATAGCTGAGTGGTAGAGCGCCCCTGGCTTCAATCCCCAGTACCACAAAGCAAAGCAAAGCAAAGCAAAGCAAAATAAAAAGCAAAACAAAAACAAAACAAAAACAAAACAAGACAAAAAAAAAAAAAATACGAACATGGCCTGTCCAAGGGACATTTAGAAATTCTGACTTCATGAAGGTCTGTAGTGAGGTCTGTGTACTGTTGGGTTCTTCTGTAAATGTAAACTCTTTTTAAATAAATAAAATGTGAATATTATAAGAAAATTTAGTAGTATGAAAGAGTAATAGTGCAAAGTAGGAGTCTTGTCATGTAATGTCCTAGTTCCTCTGTCAAGAGGTAACTACTACTTCCAGTTTCTTATGTGTCCTTCCAGAGGGCATTATAAACATATAGTAAAAAACTCCAACAGAAGTGATAGCATCCTTCATACACTTCTGAACCTTGTTGGGCACAATTCTTTAAAAAGTTCTCCAAGAGATTTTGAAGCAAACTCTGATGAAAGTATACCTCTGTTCCCCAGAAAAAAACTACAAATACACCTATTAAAAATACATCCGATTTCAGGTGTTCACTGACTCCTCAAATTCATGGTGTAAATTCATCTGGTTAAAATTCTCTTATCTAAAGTGTTTAATGTAAGAATATTTAGGGTTGCCAGAAAGAACACAGGATTGCCCATTTAATTTGAATTTTAGACAGACAACAAATAATTTTTTAGTATAGTCATGTGCCACGTAATAATGTTTCAGACAATGACAGGCTGCATATACCATGGTGGTCCTAAAAGATTATATTAGTTAGTGAGGTTATAAACGTGTAAGAACCTTCACAAAATGACTAAACTGTCAAATGATGTATTTCTCAGAATGTATCCCCAACCTTGACACGACTGTGCAAGTCTGTCCCATGCAATATTTATAATATCCGAAATTCAAATTTAAGCGGGAGTCTTATATTTTTTACTTGCTAAATCTGAGAACCCTATGGAATATTTTGCTTCATTGGGAGTTATTTTAATTAATATTCCCTAGAATGCTCTGTACTAGAGATGACCTAGGTTATAAATTGGACCAAGTCATTCAGGTAAAAAGCTAAATACTTGAAGTTTATCAGAAATTATATGTTTGTTGTCTTGTTTCTAAATGAGTGGCTTTAATTTGCTGTGTTTTATCTCATGGAATAAAACTATATTGTTACAGTAAAGTGGTCATTGAAATAGCACCTTGAATTTACAATTAACATAAATAGACTGCCTTATTTTCAAAGAACTTAAAATATCTACAATCTGAGCTACTTTGATTTTTTTAAAATGAGCATTAAATTCTTAGTTAATCTCTCTGGTGAGGGCTGTAATCCCAGTGACTCTGGTGGCTGAGGTGGGAGGATTACAATGTGAGGCCAGCTTCAGCTCTTTAGCAAGACTCTTGGCAACTTAGTAAGACCCTGTCTCAATATAAAAAATAAAAAAGACTAGGGATGGAACTCAGTGGTGGCATAACCCTGAATTCAATCCTTAGTATATTAAAAAAAAAAAACAAAAAAAAAAAACAAAAAAACTTAGCTATCTGAATTGGAGGTATAGCTCAGTGGTAGAATGTTTGTCTCATCTGTGCAACTCAGTCCCTGTATACCCAGGATGGGGGCATGGAGTCAAAGGAGATTTTCCTCTGGCCCTAAGATTTATTGTTGTTTTTTCTGTTGGATTTTAGACTTGCTTAGGATGTGTTAATCTTTTCATTTCATGTGTTGCTTCCTTTTGGAATGGGAATGTCTATCTTATGTCTGTCCTTCCATTTTATTTTGGAAGCACATAATTGTTTTGAATTCACAGGCTCACAGCTGGAGGGGAATTTTTCTCTAGATAAAGCATACTTTAAGTCTCACTCATATCTGATTTAGATCAGACTATGGACTTTTGAGTTGATGTTAGAATGAGGTAAGACTTTTGTGGCTATTGGGATGGAATGCATGTATTTTGCATGTTAGAGGGATATGAATTTGGGGGACCAGGAGCATACTGCTGTGGTTTAAATGCTTCAAAGTTCTTGTGTTGGAAACTTAATATTCAATGTAGCAGTGTTGAGAGGGAACCAACCCTTAGAAGAGGTGATTAGTAATGAAGGCCCATCCCTATGAATAGATTAATGTTGTTATTGTGGGAGTAGGATTGTTGTAGCCTGAGTGGGTTTATTATAAAAGTGAGTTGGGCCCCTTCTTGCTCTCTTGCACTTCCTGCCCTTCTGTTTTCCTCCATGGGTTGATGTAGCACAAAGATTTTCGCCAGATGCTGGCCCCTTGACCTTGGACTTCCCAGCCTCCAACACTGTAAGAAAATAGTTTTTTTGTTGTTGTAGTTGTTCGCTATAATCTATCCAGTCTGTGGTATTTTGATATAGCAACCCAAAATAGACTGAGACAGTAGCTGAGGCACATTTTCATTTCCTTCACTAGTCGATGTAGCATTTAAACAGTGGTATGCTAATGTCTTACAATCAGTTCTCCAAAGGAAGAAACAGCCCTGATTTGTAGTGTTTAGCAATTACCATGGTGTAAATTCTCCTACCATGACTGACTGATATGAAGCCAACATTTTCAACAACCTGTTTGCAAAATTCCTGAAAATTTAACAATTGGCTCTTGTGACTGTACAAGCCATTTCATTTCTGGGTTTACAGGATGCACTTGACTGGATTTCATAAATACCATAAGCCTGAAATAGAGAACCATGTGTTCTCTTTGTTAATTGATGCACATATCTGGAAATTTGTCAATATAGGTGAACCTCCTCAACAAACAAACAAAACCAACAAGAAAAAAACAGGAAAACTTTAAAAATTTAATTAGTAGAAATTTTGAATGGGTTTCAGTTTTGTTCTACTTGGTTTCCTACTTTGAAGGAAATTTAATCTAAACAAACACTTAAATGTGTAAAACATTGCAGAACTATGCAATTTTTAAAACATTAAAATATTTTAGACAGTGGAAAATAACGAATTATCATAGAAAAGTAGAAGTTAGTTACTTCTTTAACTAGATTGACACCATTTGATTTGTATAGAATTTTCTTTTTCTTTTGGCCAAGTTTCATTAAAGCAATTACATGAAACTCTTTGACTAGATTCAATAATGGAGAGTAGAATCCCAAAAGACACAGTATCTCTCTCCCTCCTATCCTCTCTCTTTCTTTCTCTCTTTCTCTGCCTTCTTTCTTTTTCTCTAGTGAGCCACCTTAAACTATGTCCTTGACGTTTGAATTTCTTCCAATTCTGGGTTAGGAAAACTGGCAGTACAGAAAGTAGTGATGACTATTAACTAGCCAGTGCTATTCTTTATTTAGCTGGCAAGGAGTCAGTATGCTAGCATGATTCCATTTCTTTGGTGCTTTATTTGCAGCATTAAAATGGAGATGTCAAGTATATGGTCCTTGATATTCTTCTTAACATAGTTTTAGCTTGATTTTCTTGCCTAGCTACTTAGATAATTTTATTTGGGGACACTGCCTCTATAGTTTTACTTTGAAGACATAGTCTTAATATATTTAAATGAGAAAAAAGTGAGTTGCTATTGTTCATGCTAGAGATTGTTGCCTTTGGGTAGTGGAAATTCTATATTCTTGGTAGCTATTCATGGATCCGACATTGATACATACATGCTAAGAAAATCTTCCTATACTCCAGATATTAAGTTGATATATAGCTTTATTTTTTCCTTGTAACCAAGGGATTGACTTATGGTTGGAGGTTGATGTATTTAGGTCAGTAAATTATTCAAAGAACTATGCTTTACATCCTGACTTTAAAAAGAATTCATGCAGGGAAGTTTGAAACTGAAAGTGGCATTAGCTAAATGTTTATAACAAGAAATTGTGAGAGGACAATTATTATGTATTAATTAAAAATAAAACTTGATCTAGGTATGGTGGCAAAGGCCTGTAATCCCAGTGTGTTCAGAGGCTGAGATAGGACGACCGCAAGTTTGAGGTCAGTCTCAGCAATTTAGCGAGACTCTTGTCTCAAAAAAATGTGGGTATATGGCTCAGTGGTTGAGTATCCCTGGGTTCAGTCCCCTGTACAAAATAAATAAGTAAATAAATAAATAAAAACTTGAAACATCCAATCAGGAAAAAAAATTATAAAAGGGATTTACATTTGAATTACTATGTGATAAGATATGCAAAAAAGGTAACCCTTCAATGGTTTATTATTAACCAGATTCAACCTAAGTTTTCAGAGAAAATGCATCAATAAAAGTATTGTCATCATGTAATTTAAATTGTTAATGAGTGATGGCAATGTAAACCCTTTTGAGTTGTGGAAAAAGTAGAATAATTATTCCCTTACTCCTTAGCATTGATTACCTTATAAAATATGTAATATGAAATAGAAACTATGTGGTAATTGATTGCCAAGAAGTCAAATTACAAAAAACCATACAATTGGTTTCACAGATTTTGGTATAATGTTTCAAGTTATGATATGGGGGTATAAATTAATGTTTTTCTGTTATACCAAAGAGATATTTCCTTCAAGATTTGAGTGATAGGCTGGGCACAGTGGTGCACACCTGTAATCCCAACAATTCTGGAGGCTGAGGCAGGAGGATCCCAAGTTCGAGGTCAGCCTGGGCAACTTAGCCAGACCCTGTCTCAAAATAAAAAATAAAAAGGACTGGGGATGTAGCTCAGTGGTAAAATGCTCCAGATTCAAACCACAGAACCAGAACAAGAATACAAAACAAGATTTGAGTTATGTTACCTTTTTAAGAGATAAAAATGATGTGTTTGAATTGCTTACAAAATGCCTTACTAAGGGTTCATAAAGAATAAATCATATATAAAAATAATTTAATATCCAAATAATTCTGATTATGTAAAAACTCAGTCTTATAAATTGCCATGCTGATAATATATATTTGTGTATTTGACTATGTGCATAAAACAACCCTGCATGTCTGTCAACTAAAATGCCTAGTTTCAGAAATTTGTTATAAAAAGGAATACTTTGAAATCTGATTAATCTTTCTTTCTTTCTTTTTTTTTTTTTGTAACAAAATATAACACTAAATAGAACACTGCATTGTGAGAGTTTTCTTTTTTCTTCTGCTGTGCCAGGGATTGAACCCTGTGGCCTTGAGCATGCTAGACAAGTGCCCTATCACGCAGCTATACCCCGAACCCTAGTTTTCACTTTTTAATCATTTTGCTTGAAAACATTGAAGTAAATAGTGATTTTAATATGAAACAATTCTACAAGTTACAAATAATTGTTTAGGTGATTATCAATGTAAGGTGGTCATATAAATTATGCCTAAAATTTCATAGTAATGGAGAATGAAAATTGTAAATATTTGATTATTAAGTGATGCCCACAAACCTAGTTTTTTTTGAAGAGAAATGAATTATTTTAAGTGTGGAATTCTGTTTAGAAAATTTGGAAGAAGAAAAATGCTCATCCTGGAGGTAAGACTTTGTATTCTGTTGGCGCATTATATAGACTGCATGATTAGGGATAATATTTAATGTGAATGAGAGATTATTTTACTTTTTTAAAGTGAAAACACTAGGGGGTGGGGTTGTAGCTCAGTGGTAGAACACTTGCTTCCCATGCATGGGGCACTGGGTTCCAGCCTCAGCACCACATAAATAAACTAAATAATAAAAATGTGTCCATCTACAACTAAAAATTAAAAAAAAAAAAGGGAAAACACTTAATTTTGGTTTAAATAATGGTCCCCATGTCTTAACTTTAATGATAGTATTTAGATACAATACATCTTAGAATTGGAATGATTCTAAATAATGAGACATTTGTTTGATAAATATATTATTCATTACTAATTAGTGTTACTTGTGAATACTAAATACATTTAAAGATATCTAGGGAGCGAGAGGAAGAGAGATGAGAGGTAGTTAGCAGTATGAGGTGATATAAATAACCTCATACTGAAGAAATTCTATTTGAAATAGAGACAGTATAGAAAAGTGTTAGAGTGTTGTTCAATGTTTCAGAGACTTCCATGGCATGGAACAACTAAGCATTTCACATGAAATTTGTATGTTCAAGCTACCTCAGAGAAGGGCAGCATACTATTTAGCAAAAGTAGAGGTTGGAGTATTCCGAACTATTTAGCAAGAGCAGAGGTTGTGCCTCAACCCTGAGGGAGTGCAAGGACAAGGATTAAAGCAGAAGAATCTGGCTTACCTGTGCAGGCCATGTCCCCGAGGAGTTTCAAATGCTGACACAACCTGTTGGGAGGACACTGAGCTGTCATTACTCACTTAGGAGTACTCTACTAGTTGACTGGATTGAAATGTGTTTTAGGAGACAACCAATTAATACTAAAGCATATGTTAGAGAATTGCTAAGCATACTGTACTTGATATCTAGAAGCACCAGCCAAACTGCTGACTGCCTAATTATGGAGTTAAGCTGGGAAGCAAGTCTATAGAGGAAAAAAAGTGATGGACCTGTCTTCAAGGTTTGTATATTCTGAAATAGATGATATTTGAAGTTCTGAATAGGTTGTTTGCACTTCCAGGGAAGACACCTGGCTCAACACACGTAACCCTCACCCACAGGTTCCCATCCTAGAAATCAGGGAAGCTTGATTTCTCATCTTCTGCTGGTGACAGCTGGGCCACCTGCATATTAGATAGGAGTCCACCTCTACTATTTCATGCCATGGCAACTTCCCCAAATAATTTCAGGACGATTTGCCCCCTTTTATGATTTCCTGAAATAACTTACAGTATAATCATAATACTTTATTAAAAAGAGAATCGGAGGCAGGTTGTATTCACATTTGACGTTCAATCTACACATTTCAATGATTCCCAAGAATCCTAAGGTCGAAGCACCAGGACTGAACCCTAACCAACACGAATTTTAATTAACACCCCCAGCCCCGCACTCAATCTAAACCCAAGGATATGGATGAGGTTTCTTGTCAGGGTTCTCCGAAGTCAAGGAGACCAGAGGCAGGAAAAACGGGTGTCTGGAGTTGCCTCAGTTAAGGGGGCCCAGGGCAGAGAAGGGGCAGTGGGCGTCTTTTCCTTCTCTCCACTTCCATCTTGGAGGCAGGGATCCGAGAGGCCGCAACAGTGGGGCCGTCTGCCTAGCAAGGGACCCACAGAACAGCCCTCGTGCGTGAGAGGCGCGGGTGGGGAAGACGCCCTCGAGGGGACCCCGCGGGTCCCATCCAGGAGAGCGCGGGTCCGCCCCGATCCCAGGGTGCACCGCGCCCCGCCCCCTCCCGCTCCACGTCCCGCCTTCCCTGGGCCCGCGTCCCCTCCCTCCCGACTCCGGGAGGCGGGGACGCGGCGGCGGCTTCTCCAGTCGTGTCTTTCTCACTCACTGGGGAACCCGGCGGTGGCGGCACCTTTCGAGCAAAAGCGTTGAGACGCAAGAGCCTGCCGGCTAGCCAGAGAAAGAAGTCGGACAGACCGACTGCGAAGCCGACGAACCTACGGACAGTGGGGCAGTCAGACGGTCCGACTCGCCTTAAGTTCCGCCATGAGCTGGGGCACGGAGCTGTGGGTGAGTGCGAAAGAGGGGCGCCCCGCACGATTCCCCTGCTCCCTGGAGGCGCGGGCTGGCGGGCACCGTTGACCGTCGGCGGCGAGAGCGCGTCAGGCGGTCCCCGCTTTGGCGCTGGCGGATGGTAGGGGTCCCGCTCCTCTTTGTGTGCGAAGCTTTCTTCCCTCCTCTGTTGGGGGTCGAGGGGGCGGCCAGACCACTCTCGCGCCTCCGCCGCCGCGCAGGGGCAGCGCCTTGGACGACCCGGCAGAGGCCCGCAGGCTCCCGCGTCCGCCGCGATCCTCTTGCGTCCTTTCTCCCTTCTCCGCCTTCACTTTCGGACGCTTGGCTCTGCGCCGGCCGCTCTCCTCTCCCTTTGTATCTCCCCGCCTGGAGGCGGGGGAGGGGGCCCATTGTCCTGAAGGGGCGCAGCTCACGGACGGGGAGGGCGTCCTCTGCGACCCCCCGCCGGGGCTAGTGACTGCGGGGCTGGGGCGGCGCCCGGCGGGGCGGCGCCGCCCAAGCCCCAGGTAGGGGGAGCTGGGCGGCTTTGTTCCGAGCCCGGCCTCCGGGCAGCCAGGCCCAGCCCACACACCCATTTCCCTCTCCCTGCCTAGGTCCTCCCGACGGGCGTACCTCCAGGGGACTCCGACTGAGCTACCCCAGCTTCAGCGTTTGGGCTGCAGGATTGGCTTTTGTGACCTGAATTAGATTGAGTGATCCTCGGGAAAGCTAATTTTACCAAAAGGAGCGCGCGGCTACCGGATTGCTTTATTTCCCTGCTGTTCTTTATTCTCTCTCGTCCTCTCCTTTTCTTTCTCTTTCCTCCTTCCCTTTCTTGGGCGCTGGAGGCCCCAGACAATACCCGGTGTATGGCCAAGGTGCGGGTGGAGGGTAATAGGTCGGAGAATTTGTTCCCGACGCCGCCAGGGGAGGGTGGAGGTGTGGAGGGCAGTGATTTCTCAGGTACGGCAGGGGAAACCAGCAGCGTGGGGGCGCTGTCTCGTGAGCCGCCCGGCCTCGGCCACGCCCCTTTTTAATCCCACCTGTACATATTTTCCGTGCCTTTTGTTTGCGAGAGTCTCGTGAAGTCACTGCAGGGAAAGGGGAGAAATAACTTTAGAGTATGTGTGTGAACGGTTAGGATGGGAGTGAAAGCAAATCCGATTAATTGAAGAACAAGATGTTTTATTTTTCACGTCTTGCAGCTTGGGAATTTTTGAACTGAAAGAGACTTTAGAACGCATCTAGTTAACCCCTACTTAGCGAGCCCAGGAATCTCCTGTAAGCTTCTGAACTAGTGCCTGCCCAGTCTGTAAACACCACTCAAGAGAAAAATACCACAGGAACCTATTACGTTTCTGAGATAACATTAATTGTTCTAATAAGGGGGAGGAGTTTATGTAAATGATTATGTAAAATTCAACTCTTTTACATTGATTAGAATCTCAGGCTTTATTAACCCTTTTTACTTTGTACATTCTGATTGATTATAATGTCATTAAAAAACATAAGATATAATTTTGTTTCCCATTTCAGAATTAGAGGATTCCACCCTCTCTGCCCCACTTACTGGAAATTGAACCCAGGGGCGCTTGGCCACTGAGCTACATCCCCAGTCCTTTTGGTTTTCCATTTTGAGATAGAGTCTCACTAACTTGTCAAGGCTGGCCTGGAATTTGCGATTATCCTGTCTCATCCTCCCAAGTCGTGATCACCCTATGATATTTTTATTTTTACGTTTTTTTTTTAAACCGGGAATTGAACCCAGGAACGCTTAACCCCTGAGCCACATCCCCAGCACCTTTTACTTTCTATTTTGAGACAGGATCTCAGTAAGTTGCTGAACCTGGTATAGAAGTTGTCCTTCTGCCTCAGCCTCCTGAGTTGCTGGAATTACAGCCATCATGCCTGGCTCAGTGTCATTTTTTCAAAGATCATGAAAGTGCTGTAGGAATTTCGTTTTGTTTAAATAATAAAGCAATTTTTGTGTGTGGTATGCAGGAAGTATAGTGTATGTACAGTGATATTTATTACAAAGACTTAAAATATTGACTCTACCCTGACCAAATTTAGTCATTTTGAGGTGATATTTGAAATGCTTGGCACCAGAACAGAAATATCCATTCTTTTTTTTTTTTTAAAAAGAGTTTGGAATACTTGCATTTACTTAATGAGATATCTTTGGAAATCTAAACACAAAATTCATTTGTTTCATATACACCTTATACACATAGCCTGAAGATAATTTTATACAGTATTTTTATTGTGCCTGTGTTTTGACTGTCCATTTGGGCCAGCATGTTGGCAAAAAATTTGGGATTTCAGTTTTTTGAATTAGGAGTTCTCAACCTGTACTACTTTTGTTACTCCAATATAGTAACCTACATTGTTATCACTATCTTGAATGTCCTCTCTTGACCAATTCCTATCAACTCCCTCCCTCCAGCCTACATTTTCTGGGTGTATTTTCTTTATTATGGGACTACCAGATTATATTATTATTTTTTGAAACAGGTCTTGCCGCGTTGCCCAGGATGTGTTTTTTTTTGGTTTTGTTTTGTTTTTGTTTTTGGTACTGGGGATTGAACTCAACCACTGGGCCACATCCCCATCCCTATTTTGTATTTTATTTAGAGACAGGGTCTCGAGTTGTTTAGTGTCTCACCATTGCTGAGGCTGGCTTTGAATTTGCTACCTGCCTCAACCCCCCAAGCTGCTGGGATTACAGGGGTGCGCCACTATGTCTGGCACAGAGTGGTTTTGAACTAGGTGCTGCCCTAGCTTATTACTTGTGTATTCAAAGCTTAAGAAATAGTCATAGGATAAATATTTTGTCTTTTTTTTTTTTTTTTTTTTTTTTGGTGCTGGGGATTGATCCCCCAGTGCTTTACCATTGAGCTATGTCACCAGCCCTTTTTACTTTTTTAATTTTTTAAAAAAATTTTTTTGCTGAGACAGGGTCTCACTAATTTGCTTAGGGCCTTGCTAAGTTGCTGAGGTTGGCCTCAATTTTGTGATCCACCTGCTTCAGCATTCTGAGTGCCTGGGATTACAGGCATGAGACAGTGTGCCTGGCAATATTTGTTTGTATCTTACTTTCCTTTCTGTTGGGTTAAAAAAAATTGTCCTGTTCAGCATTGTATTACAGATAGTATTGGTATCAATGAAGGAGGGTGAGAGTTATCTAGGCACCTGTTGTATATCTCCATTCCATTCTGACAAAATTAAGGTGGAATTGGAGAGCTGCCTCTAACAGATGTTTCTTTTTCTTTGCTACTTCGGGTGCTGCTCTTTTCCACTCCCCTTCCCTGCCTTTTTGTTTTCTTTTTTTCTTTCTTTTTTTTTTTTTTTTTTTTTTTTGGTGCTGGAGATCAAACCCAGGAACTTGTGCTTGCGATGCAGGCACTCTACTGACTGAGCTATCTCCCCAGCCCCACTATTCTTTTCTTTTCTTTTCTTCTTCTTCTTTTTTTTTTTTGTGGTATTGGGGATTAAACCCAGGGGTGCTTAACCACTGAGCCACATCCCCAGCCCTTTTTTAATGTTTTATTTAGAGACAGGGTCTTGCTGAGTTGTTAAGTGCCTTGCTAAGTTGCTGAGGCTAGCTTTGAATTCATGATCCTCCTGCCTCAGCCTCCTGAGCTGCTGGGATTACAGGTGTGTGCCACCGCGCCCGACTGCCTTTTTCTTAAGATACTTGCTCTCTTTTCACCTTTTTCCAATCTATAAAATGTGTTTGGCTGAAAACTTAACAAAAAACAAAAATTTTTTTCTACCTGTTTTTTTCTGTTATCAACCCTTGTTTATAGATAGAAACCATGGTAAGAGAATAGTAATGGCTTATCACCAGGTATCTTCTCTATCAGTAAATGGTATCTAATAATCTTTAATCTTTAAACATCTTCAGCTTAAGAGCAAAAAAAGATACTTTGGGGAGAATATAATCATACCTACAGCATATTAACTGGTAGAAAAAATACATTAAAGCTTTGTTTTATAGGATACAAAAATCACCTTATATTTTAGTTCAACCGTGTATATCTAACATACCACAAAATATAAAAAAAGCCAATGCTTGGTCATTCAACACGTGTATTTCTTGCTTACCATAGCCTATGCACTAAGCTAGGCTTTCTGGGGGGGAATGATAAAAGATCAATTGGTTAACAGCATGAGCCTCTAATAACATATATAGTGAAATAAGACTTTAGAAGTAACCTGAAGCAAGTAAAGAGTGAGAAATGGAATTTAAAACTGTGAAATATTACTCCATTTTTGTAGGGAACTCTTAGGAAGGCTGTATCATTTCACCTGGGTTTTGAAATGAGGAGGGTTTTTACATGTGGGAGTTCCTGAGAAGTTCCTAGAGGGCAGAGATCATGTATTATTCATTGCTTATTCATTGTCTGATTCATTGCTTTCTCCGGCTATCAGCATACTGCCTGGCATAGAGCCTAACATTGGGAGGATTTTCAGTTGGCTGCACTGACCTTAGTGTGGTGGTTAGATTTGACTTGAATTTAAGGGTAGAATGCCTGAAAAGTGATGAAGGGTTGATTGGGACCAGGCAAAGAGATTGGTCTGGCTGAATGCTTGTCTCATGAACTGTGTGTGTGTGTGTGTAACTAGGTATTAATGTATAATTAACCAAATTTTCAGATCTTTTAGACCATTTAAAAATCCACAGAAAGAAATCTTAGTTTGTGTTAGTAGGAGGGATTACCTCTTTCTTCTAATTTCTTTGGAAGGGGAATTCCTCTAGGTTTTAGAAGATGAAAGCTGTATTGATATTATCACTCCTGCAAAAATACTTGAAGTATGTTGGTTCTTTTAATAATATGATATTGGTTCTGAAATCAGTTGTATTTTTTTTACTTACATTATTACTGCAACTTGTTTGTACTGTCTTCCCCCCTTATCTGTGACTTACTCTTTTTACTTTTACATCAAGTTAGTTACTAGAGTTTTTTCTGAAGATAAGGGAAAATATAGTATTGGGAAAATATAGTAAGTTTTGATGCCCCCATTTCAACTTTAACTATTAGTTTTATGAGCTTATTTATGCAGAGTTTTCTCATGTAACAAAATTTTAAAGTACTTAAGAAGTCATTTGATAGAATGAAAAATGCTTTAAAAGCAGCTGGCTATTGGGGCTATGGATAAGGTAATATTGTCATCTGTGCCTTTCATTGTTTTTCTTTTTTTCCTAAAATAAGTTGTGGTAAAATCTTTGATTGCTTTTGCAAAATTTTCATTGACTAGTGCTTTGAAACTTTTACAGCATAAGGGATGCTGTTAGGTGTTTTAAGATAATATCTGACTTCTTTGTTAATGTGGGATTCAGCACTTAGACTTTGTATGGAACCCAAGAGAAGAATAAGGAGAAAATTTTTATCATAAAATATCCCTATTGAATCCAAATTAGTTATTAGTATTTGCTGTTTAGAGGCAATTTTTCTTTGAGTTCTTGATAGAAAACTAATTAGCAGATTTAAAGAATCTCATGAGGGATGTGAAATAGTATTCTATACTTGTTATAGTTTGAAAAGCATAAATGTGTAGAGGCAGATTTTCCTATTTTTGGCGCACTATTATTTTGCTGTTTTTAGGAGTAAATGTTATTTGTTGTGTTTTGGCTGTGTCCCTACTATATACTCAATTTTCAGGAAAGGAATTGGCATTCAGTAAGCTCTCAAATATTTGTTGACTCAGTGGACGAGTTCAATGGATTTTTATACTTTATATTCAAATTATGTTTTGAATATTGAGGTGGTTTAGTTTTTTTCCCTCAAGGTGTACTCAGTTGGTCCTCTGTGGGTTCTACACATGCAGATTCAACCAACCCTGGATTGAAAATATTCAGGAAAAAAGATTACACCTTATACAGGATGTATACAAAGTTTTTCTTGTCATTGTTCCTGAAACAATTCAGTACAATAGCTATTTACATAGCACTTACATTGTATTAGGTATTAATAATTCAGAGATTTAAAATTTTTTGGAAAATGTGCAAGAGGACATGCATAGGTTACATGCAAATACTAGGGCATTTTATATGAGGGATTTGAACATCTTCAGATAGTATCTGTGGGATGTTCTACAGCCAGTCTTCTGTGGATTCTGAAAGAGGACTGTACCTTTCATGTCTTTGTGTGACATTAGGTGTCCTTTTTGTAATTTGGAAATACAACTAGTGACTTTTCATATGAAAAAATTCTCATTTGTTTTCTCATTTGTTTGTCTGGCATTCTCATTTCTTTTATTTGATTATAATTGATTGTCTTAAGTGATAGCATTTTTTTTTTTTTTTTGCGGTACTGGGGATCGAACTCAGGGCCTTGTGCTTGTGAGGCAAGCACTCTACCAGCTGAGCTATCTCCCCAGCCCATGATAGCATATTTTATGGCCTTCTAGATTCTAAAATTGTAACAGTGAACACCCAATTTGTTACATGCTTTGACTATTGATGAATGGTCATATATGTAAGCAGGTCAGTGTAAATTGTTTGAGGCTATTAATAAATTGATAAAAATTGATTTTCAGAGAATAAAATGTTAAGGTGACTAAGATTTTTGGTAAATGTGAATGGTAGGGGATTTTTTTCTAGTATAAATTATAAAAGTCAAAATCATTGAAATAGAATAGCTGTCATAAATAGCTTTTTTAAAAAATAAACAACTACAGAAACTGTTGCTTTTGAATCAACCTTCTGGACCAACCTAGATTATAAACTAAATTAACATTTTTGTACTATTTGCCAAGGCTGAATATAATTAATATTAGTTATATTTTTTATCTGGAATTTTCTTTATTTCACCTTCATTTTTAAAGTTTCATTAAGGTGTAACATTCATAAAATATGCAAATCTAGTATGTACAGCTTAAGGATTTTTTTCCCCTTCTCTAAGCCCTTTTATGTATTTATTTCTTTTTTCTTTCTTTCTTTTTTTTTTTTTTACTCTTAGTACACATCAGTTTCATTTGGGAACAGGAGAAATGTGAGCATTTCAGAGAAATCTTAGTAAAGTAATATGTGGTATTGAAAAATTTTTCATTATCTTTTTTTTGACAGTGATACATATTAAAAAAGTTTTTTTCATACATGTATATAGGGTAATGATGTCTGTCTCATTCTACCATCCTTCCCATCCCCACCCCCGGACCCCTCCTCTCATCCCTCTGCACAATCCAGAGTTCCTTCATTCTTCCTTACACACCTCCCTTAAGGATTTTTTTTGAGATTATGCAATTTTATTTTATTTTTTTATTTTAACATTTATTTTTAATTGGTGCCTAAGGTACATATTTATGGTAAAATATTTTCTAACTATAAAATGTTCTTTACATTTTTTCATTTTTCATTTTTTTGTTTTTAGATATACATGACAGTAAAGTGTATTTTGACATTATACATACACGGTGTACAACTCATTCCAATTTAGGATCCCATTCTTGTGGTTGTACATAATGTGGAGTTACACTGGTTGTGTATTCATATATGACAAAGGAAAGTTATGTCCTATTCTTTCTTCTCTCTTTCCCATTCTCATACCCCTCCCTTCCCTTCATTCTCCTTTGTCTAATCCAGTGAACTTCTGTTATTCCTTTCCCTACTCTCCTTGTTGTGGGTTAGCATCCACATATCAGAACATTTGGTCTTTGGTGTTTTGGGGATTGGCTTATTTCATTTAGCATGATAGTCTCAGTTCCATCCATTTACTAGCAAATGCCATAATTTCATTCTTTAAATATGTGGAACGTTTCATGAATTTGTCATCCTTGCTCAGGAACCACGCTAATCTTGGCTGTATGGTTCCACTGTATGGTTCCAGTGTTAGCATATGTACTGTATGGTTCCAGTGTTAGCATATGTACTGACGAAGTGAGCACTTAAGGATTTTTTAAAATGTTTGTACTCGTAACTCCTACCAAGATCAAGATACAGAAACTTCCATATGCTATCTCAATTAAATATCCTTCTCAAAGGTAAAAACTGTTCTGATTTATATCAGGATGGACTAGATTTTAACTTCTTGTAAATTATATCACACAATATATACTCCTGCATGTGACTTCTTCCATTTAATATAATGTCTGTGAGAATCGTTTCACTGTTTAGTTGTATATTTTATTGTATGTATGGTGTTTGTATTTTCTTCTGCCTTGTACTGGGGTCAATACTAGTTTGGGACTACCTTAAACCAAGTTTAAGGCTTGAAATTCTATTGTGTGGTTGTTGAATTCTGATTTCTTTCCCCATATCTCTTGCTGTGATATCAAAGCAAAGATTTGATTTTTTTGGGATTGGCAAACATCCTAGGGCAGAAGCAGTTTGTGTGCTTTTATGCTTTTCTGAATCTTCTTTTTTATTTTACTGTGACCTTGCAATTCCTTATTATCTTGGCTTATATTTACCTTTTTTGAAATACATTTTGTATAGATTATATTACAATTTTAATCAAGTGAAATAGTGATAATTGATCCAAATAACCTAACTTGCTGTGACTGGAAATAGGAAGTTCTGATGTTGAATTCAAGATTTTTTGCTATTGTATTTTTAATATCTAAGCTGGTTTTGTTATTTTGTTTTCTGAATGTATGTTTAAAGTAGTATTTTCTACTTGCATTTTGGAGCAATAATCTGTTTTTTATCTAGATCAAAGAAAGTTTTTTGGGGAAAATGGATATCCATGTACAAAGGAATAAAATTAGCTCTTCATCTCACACCTAATTAAAAAATCAACTCAAGATGGATTAAAGACTTAATTGTAAAAACTGAAACTGTAAATATACTAGAAGAAAACAGGGGGAAAGAGCTCCATGGCATTGGTCCATACAAAAATTTTTGTTGCTTAAAAGCATAGGCAACAAAACCAAAAGTAGAAAAATGGATTTATATCAAACTAGAAAGCTTATGCACAGCAAATAAAACATCAAGATGAAGAGACAACCTATGGAATAGGAAAAAAAATTTGCAAGGCAGTTTATTGATATTCAAAATATATAAGGAACTCAATATCAAGAAAACAAATAACCTGATTAAAAATTGGGCAAAGGACATGAATAGGCATTATTCAAATGAAGACATACAGGGACTGGGGTATTGCTTAGTGTGGTATAGCACTTGCCTAGCATGCACAATGCCCTGGGCTCAGTCCTGGCACCATTAAAAACAAACATACAAGTGACCTACAGGTATGTAAAAAAAAATGTTCAACCTCACTAATCATCAGAGAAATGCAAATTAAAACCTAAGAAGATGTCATCTCACACCTGTTTGAATGGGTATTACCAAAAAGATGAAAGATAAATGTTGATGCTTTAGGGAAAAGGGAACCCCAGTACACTATTGGTGGGAATGTAAATTAGTATAACCATTATCTAAAAAGAGTGTAGTGGTGCCTTAAAGAATTAAAACTAGAACTGCCATATGATCCAACAATCCCACTGCTGGGTATTTATTTAAAGCATCTGAAATCAGTATGTTGAAGAGATGTCTGTTCTCCCATTCATTGTAGCATTACTCACAGTAGCCAAGATTGGATTTGGTTTGAATGTTTGTGTCCCCTCCAGAATTCATGTTGAAACTTCATCCCACAATGCAACAGTATTAAAAGATAATTTGGCTCTGGGGACTCTGCCTTTATGAATATGATTAGAGCCCTTATAAAGGGACTTGTGCAGGAGAGTTCACCCCTTTCATCCCCTTTTCCCCTCTTACCATGTGTAGACACAACATCAAGGTGCCGAATTAGAAGCAGAGAATAGTCCTCAGCAGATGCCAGTTCTACTGATTTCTTAATCTTGAATTTCCCAACCTCAGAACTATGAGAAATAAATTTGTTTTTTGATAAATTTCCTGGTCTCAGATATTTTGTTATAGTAGCACAAGTGGACTAAAAGAAGAATCAACCTAAGTGTCCATCAATGGATGAACGAATAAAGGAAAATGTTTATATACATTGGAATACTGTTCAGCTGTTGAAAGAAGGAAATTCTGTCATTTGGGACCACATAGATGAACCCAGAGGACATTGTATTATGTGAAATCAGCCAGGCACAGAAAATCAAATTCCACATGATTTCACTTATGTATGGATTGTAAAAAAGTCTTAAACTTGTAGAAACAGAATAAAATGATAGTTACCAGAGACCACTCGTGGAGTGGGGAGGTGTTTGTCAAAGGATACAAAATTTCAGTTAGGTAGTATTCTTATGCTCATGCCAGTCCAATAGCAAGGACAGTTGAGAAAAAGGAAGTCTTACTGCTTTTGCTCTGGGACTCCTGTCACAGAGGCTGTGATTCTGCCCATGGTGGGTGGGGGGGAGGGGCTTTTAAAGAAGCTATCAAAGGCTCCGTTCCAGGTGTGCCCTGGCAGGGGTCTCAGGTGCATCCTGATGGTATGTTGAAATTCACTTGTTAATTTGGGAGATAGTCACTTCCTAGTTCTTCTGGTGACATCTTCCTGTGGAGAACAGATAACTCAAGGCAATCTTGCTCCCTGCCCCTGGGTTAGGGATGGGGAGAGGGAGAAGAGGAAAAGAAAAATATGTACCTTTTAAAATAAGCAGCAAGGGCTGTGTTCAAAAGGTAAAGTGAACCACTGTTACAGTAGGAGAGATGAATTTGAGAGCTCTATTGTACATCATGGTGACCGCAGTTATTAACGTGTTGTATATTTGAAAAGTGCCAAGATAGTAGATTTTTAAGTGTTCTCACAAAGTTAATGCATAGGTTCAATAGTTTAATTTAGTCATTCTTCAGTGTATATAATACATTAAAATGTTAACTATAAATATATAGATTTTACTTGTCAAGAATAAAGGAAAAAAGTTTCTTGTTTAGTTTTCTTGTCTTTGCTAATGTTCACAACCTCCAAGTTTGCTTTTTTTCTTTGTTTTGGTTTCTGTCTTTTGTGTTAGATGCTTTCCTTTGATATTTTGTGATTTCAGAACTATGGAAAGATGTCTATCAAGATTAAGGCATACTGAGCTCTGATACGCTCTACCTGTAAGTTTAAGGGCTTGGACTGTTTGAAGTTTTTGATCCCTTTAAGGGATTTGCTTGGTATTTCTTCCGTACTTCTCTTCCAGTTCTATTGTGAATACCAAGGAGGAATGCATAATCTTTTTGAGGTAAAAACAAGTTCAGCTGTTGAAATCGTATATACCATTGCTATTAATGGTATTGAGAGCCACAACGTGATTGTTCTTTTTCTCCCTCCATTTTCCTTCTTTCTTAAAGCTCTTAGGACCTAACATTTTGTTTTATATGAGAAGTTTGGAGGTAGGCTATCATTGGCATGGGTTCATGACTCAACACTGTCAGAGTAGTTACCACCTGTGCAGTTTTCAGTTTTCTCTTAGGGTTGCAAGGTGGTAACTGTAGCTCTAACTTTGATGTCTGTATTTAAGGTGGACAGAGAAAAAAGGATGATTGACTGTGTCTGTCTCATTATCAGGAGTGCAGAAAGCTTTCTTAGAAACTCCATAACAGCCTTCCCCTTAAGCCTCACTGTCCAGAGCAGGAATCATTGCTACATGAACAAAATTAGAATTCTGTTAGGAAGAAGGGGAAATAGGTGTAAGGTAGTCCAAGGAATAGAATTTATGGTCTCTGTCCTTAAAGAGTTAATGATGGCTTCTTAGAGATAAAGCGTATATGTTTGAATAATAACAGAAAAGACCATAAATGTAAGTGACAACAGATGTTTTAGCAGAGATAGCATCTTCAGGTATCTTAGCCCACCATTGTTTTAAGAGTCTTGTTAGTAACGGCTTGTGTATCTTAGTTGGGTTATTTGGACTACTGTTTTCTTGCCATACTATTCCTTGGTGACATCACCTGCCAGAATGTTTGGGTGTTTTGAGTTAGTAAAATCCAGAATTAATGGGGAAAGTGTGGTGGACTCGTTTTGACCCCAGACCAATGAGAAGGCATTTCAGAGACTGAGGAAAAAGTTCTGAAACAGAAGTCTAGGAATTTATTTTGTGTCTATGAAGTTTTCCTGGATATTGGGAACAATAAAGAACTTATGTATTTATCTGGGCTCCTTAGTCACCAAGGTATAATTCCCAGTAAGAGGCCATCAGTGCGTAATTACTGTAATTTGCTTTTCTTTTTATCTTTAAGTTGATAGACTTTCTGTTTAGAATATTTTTAGATTTACAAGGAAATTGAGACGATAGTACAGATTAGAGTTCCCATATTACTTACTCCTGCCCTCTTATTATTTCATTTTATTTATTTACATATATATATATATATATATGTTTAGTTGCAAGTA
Source organism: Sciurus carolinensis (assembly GCF_902686445.1). Lineage (NCBI taxonomy): Eukaryota > Metazoa > Chordata > Mammalia > Rodentia > Sciuridae > Sciurus > Sciurus carolinensis. Next base: position 129,209,412 of record NC_062213.1, on the reverse strand, counting down.
GACATAGTACCTTTATTTTATTTTTATGTGGTGCTGAGGATCCAACCCTAAAATGTTATATTTGATATAGTTAACCAACAACTATTGATACATTATTCACTAAAGGCTCTAAAGGTCCAAGTTTATTCAGATTTCCTTAGTTTTTACCTAATTCCCTTTTTCTGTTCCACTTTATGTATAGTTATTATGTTATCTTAGGTACTTCTTGTCTGTGGCATTTTCTGAGTTTCCTTGTTTTTGATGACCCTTAGAATTTTGAGGAATATTGGTTAATATGTTGTAGGATGTCCCTACATTGGAATGTGTCTGTTTTCTCATGATCAGATGGGATCATGGGATTATGGGTTTTGGGAAGGAAGACTAGGTGCTATTTTCATCACATTATTTCATGGTATAGAGTATTATCAGAATTTATCACTGTTGATTTTGATCTTGGTTACCTGACTGAAGTAGTGTTTGTCAAATTTCCACTGTATACTCTATCCCTTTCTCCTTCCTCTTCCTTCCCCTCCTCCCTTTTCTGTTTATCCTTCCTCCTTCCTTTTCCACACTCCACCTTCTTCTTTCCAGGGGTGCTTTACTACTGAGCTCCATCCCCAGTCCTTCCCATTCCACTTTTTTTAAAAAATATTTTTTAGTTGTAGATGGACACAATATCTTTATTTATTTTTATGTGGTGCCAAGGACTGAACTCAGTGCCTTGCACATGTGAGGCAAGTGCTCTACCAATGAGTTACAGCCCCAGCTGCCCATTCCACTTTATACTGTATTCTTTCTTAGGGGAATAACTATGTGAAACCCATATTGGAGGAGGAGTGTTATACTCCCTTTTTTTTGGGTGGCATATTTCTATAATTTGGAATTTTGCACAAGAGATTTTACTTCTGCTCTATTTATTAATTTAATCAATTTTTATACCAGTATGATCTTGTAGATGTTTATTATTTACTTTAAGCTTTGATTCGGTATTTCATTAGTTTTGAGGCTCACGTTGTTTCACATTTGTCTGTTGGAGCTCTTTCAGTTGTCTTCCTGTGCTCCTTTAACATACTCCCATCAATATTGGTGTCTGTGTGTATGTGTTTAGCACTTTCTTACTTTCTGGGATTACAAGGTGCTCAAGATTCTTCTTGTGTATTTCCTGTCCCAGTCCTAGAATTAGCCATTTCTTCAGAGAGTCTTGGTTCATTTTATTGGAGAATGTTATTAGAAACCAAGATTAGGGACTCATTGCTGCTAGGATGTCATTGCTTTTAGGCCCTTTTTGCTGGTAATATGAAGAAATATATGTGTGTATACTAGCCTGTGTTTATATACATATCTATAAAAATTTCTGTATGTAAATATCTGTATCTATATTGTCTGAGTTCTTATTGACATCTCCACATCTGATCCATTACCACAGATTTCTTTCTGACCTTCCTCCTTGATTGTCCGTAAATATTCTCTCCAACAACTTCCTCTAGCTGTCATCTTTTGCTTATTCATTTCCAGTATACATGTATAGTGATATCAGAGTTGTTAACCCATACCCCTGTGTTAAATTACTTTATCAATTAGAATATAGAGATTATGTACATTTCTTTTTACCTTTGGTTTTAGATTCATTAGATGAGCACTTCCCCCCATTTCCTTTAGTGAGGTTTCATATATTTGTAAAATAGATTATTCTTTCAGTCTGCATTCTTTTTTTAGGATCCTCTGATTGTCTGCATGATTTTTTAAAAATTGCATACACTGAGGTTCATTTTTTTATTCTCTAAGTTTTGACAAATGAATATCATGTTTCCAACTTTCTAATATATAGAGAGTAGTTTTAACGCCTTAAAAAATTCCCTGTGCATCACCTTACACTTACTTGTATAGCCAACATGAACACAACAGGATATAACAAGTGTTGTCAAGGGTGTGAGGAAATTGGAACCCTTGTGTACTCTTGGTGAGATATAAAATGGTGTAGTGCTGTGGAATATGATATGGTGGTTCCTCAAAAAATTGAACATATGGTCCATCAATCTGCTTCTGGTTGTATACCCAAAATAATTGAAAGCAGGCCTGTTTTAAAAAAAATTAAATTTGTTCTAATTAGTTGTACTTGACAGTAGAATACATTTATACATTTTGATGTATCATACATAAATGGAGTGTAACCTCTCAATTTTCTGATTGTATGTATTGTAGGATCATATTGGTCATGCAGTCATATATGTACATGAGGTAATAATGTCTGTTTCGCTCTCCTATCCTTCCTACCCCCATAATTTAAAAACCTTTCCCCTTCCTTCTAATTTAAAGTAACTGTATTGTCCCTAGTGCCCCCTTCCACCCTCTGTGAATTAGCATCCACATATCAGAGAAAACATTCGTCCTTTAGTTTTTTGAGTTTGGCTTATTTCACTTAGCATGATGTTCTCCAACTCCATCCATTTACCAGTAAATGTTGTGATTTCATACTGAGTAGTATTCCATTGTTTATATGTATCACATTTTCTTTTTCCATTCATCTGTTGAAGGACATCTAGGTTTGTTCCATAGTTGGTTCCATTGTGAATTGAATTTCTATAAACATTGATGTGGCTGTGTCACTGTAGTATGCTGATTTCAAGTCCTTTGGGTATAAACTGAGGAGTGGGATAAATGGGTCAAATGGTGGTTCCATTCCAAGTTTTCTGAGGAATCTCCTCCATACTACTTCCCAAAGTGGTTGCACCATTTTGCATTCCAACAGTGTATGTGTGTACCTTTTCCCCCGCATCCTCACCAATGTTTGTTGCTTGTATTCTTGATAATTGCCATTCTGATTGGAGTGAGAAGAAATCTTAGAGTAATTTTGATTTGCATTTCTCTAATTGCTAGAGATGTTGAACATTTTTTCATGTACTTGTTGATTGATTGTATATCTTCTGCAAAGTGTCTGTTCAGTACCTTAGCCAATTTATTGATTGGGTTATTTGTTTTTTTCGTGTTAAGTTTTATGAATTCTTTATATATCCTGGAGATTAATGCTTTATCTGAGGTGCATGTGGTAAAGATTTTTTCCCAGTCTGTAGGCTCTCTGTTCACATTGTTTCTTTTGCTGAGAAGAAACTTTTTAGTTTGAATCTGTTCCATTTATTGATTCTTGATTTTTACCTCTTGCACTTTAGGGGTCTTGTTAAGGAAGTCAGATCCTCAGCTGACATGATGAAGATTTGGGCCTACATTTTTTTCTATTAGGCACAGGATCTCTGATCTAGTGCCTAAGTCTTTGATCCACTTGGAGTTGAGTTTCATGCAGGGTAAGAGAGAGGGGTTTAAATTCATTTTGTTACATGTGGATTTCCAGTTTTCCCAGCACTAATTATTGAATAGGCTATCTTTTCTCCAGTGAATGTTTTTGGTGCCTTTATCTAGTATGAGATAATTGCATTTATGTGGGTTTTTCTCTGTGTCTTCTATTTTGTACCATTGGTCCATGTGTCTGTTTTGGTACCAATACCATTCTATTTTTATTTCTGTAGCTCTTTAGTATAGTTTAAGGTCTGGTATTGTGATGCCTCCTGCTTCACTTTTCTTGCTAAAGATTGCTTTGGCTATTCTGGGTTTTTTATTTTTCCAAATGAATTTCATGATTGCTTTTTCTAGTTCTGTGAAGAATGTCATTGGGGTTTTAATTGAAATTGCATTAAATCTGTATAATGGTTTTGGTAGTATGGCCATTTTGACAGTATTAATTCTGCCTATCCAGGAGCATGGGAGATCTTTCCATCTTCTAAGGTCTTCTTCAATTTCTTTCTTTAGTTTTCTGTAGTAGTCATTGTACGGGTCTTTTACCTTTTTTGTTAGATTGATTTCCAAGTTTTTTTTTTTTTAAGCTATTGTGAATGGGGTAGTTTTTCCCTTTCAGTAGATTAATCACTGGTGTACAGGAACGCATTTGATTTATGGGTGTTGATTTTATAACCTGCTACTTTACTGAATTCATTTATGAGTTTTAGAAGTTTTCTGGTGGAATTTTTTTGGATCTTCTAAATATAGACTCATGTAGTCAGCAAATAGTGATAGTTTGAGTTCTTCTTTTCGTATTCATATCTCTTTAATTTCTTTCTCCTGTCTAATTGCTCTGTTTAGAGTTTCAAGGACAATGTTGAATGAAAGTGGTGAAAGAGGGCATCCTTGTCTTGTTCCAGTTTTGAGAGGGAATGCTTTCAATTTTTCTGTTTAGAATTGTGTTGGCCTTAGGTTTAGCGTATATGGCTTTTACAATGTTGAGGCATGTTCCTACTATCCCTATTTTTTCTAGTGTTTTGAACATGAAGGGGTGCTGTATTTTGTCAAATGCTTTTTCTGCATTATTGAGATGATCATGATTCTTGTTTTTAAGTCTATTGATATGATGAAGTTTATTTATTAAGTTTATTAATTTCTGTATGTTGAACCAACCCTGCATCCCTGGGATGAGCCCCACTTGATTGTGGTGCACTATCTTTTTAATATGTTTTTGTATGCAGTTTGCCAGAATTTTATTGAGATTTTGCATCTATGTTCATCAGGTATATTGGCCTGAAGTTTTCTTTCTTTGATGTGTCTTTATCTGGTTTTGGTATCAGGGTGATATTAACCTCATAGAATGAGTTTGATAGGGTTCCCTCCTTTTCTGTTTCTGTGGAATACTTTTGAGGAGTATTGGTGTTAATTCTTCTTTGAAGGTCTTGTAGAACTCAGCTGAGAATCCATCTGGTCCTGAACTTTTCTTAATTAGTAGGCGTTTGATGGTGTTTTCTATTTCATTACTTGAAATTGATCTGTTTAAATCGTGTGTGGCCTCCTGCTTCAGTTTAGGTAGGTCATATGTCTCTAGAATTTTGTTGATGTCTTCAATATTTTCTATTTTATTGGGGTATAAATTTTCAAAATAGTTTCTAATTGTGTCCTATATTTCAGTAGTGTCTGTCATGATATTTTCTTTTTCATCATGTATTTTAGTAATTTGGGTTTTATCTCTTTTTCTCGTTAGTGTGGCTAATGGTTTATCAGTTTTATTTATTTTTTTTCAAAGAACTAACTTTTTTTGTCAATTTTTTCAGTTGTTTCTTTTGTTTCAATTTCATTGATTTCAGCTCTGATTTTAATTATTTCCTGTCTTTTTGGTGTTGATTTGTTCTTTTTCTAGAACTTTGAGATGTAATGTTAGGTCATTTATTTGTTTACTTTTTATTCTTTTAATAAATAAGCTCCTTGTGATTAACTTTCCTCTTAGTACTGTCTTCATAGTGTCCTGGAGATTTTGGTATGTTGTATCAGTATTCTTGTTTACCTCCAAGTAATTTTTTCATTTCATCTTTGACTTCTTCTTCTATCCATTTGTCATTCAATAGTGTAATATTTTGTCTCCATGTGTTAGAGTAGCTTCTATTTTTATTTTATTGTTGATTTCTAATTTCAGTCCATTATGATCTGATAGAATGCAGGGTATTGTATCCATTTTTTTTGTATTTAATAAGCGTTACTTTGTGGCATAAGATATGGTCTATTTTAGAGAAGGATCCATGTGCTGCTGAGAAAAAAGTGTATTTGCTAACTGATGGATGAAATATTCTATATATGTCTGTTAAGTCTAAATTATTGTTACTTAGTTCTATAGTTTCTTTATTTAGTTTTTGTTTAGAAGATCTGTCCAGTAGTGAGAGATGTGTGTTAGAGTCATCCATATTATTGTGTTGTGGTCTAATTGATTCTTGAAGTTGAGAAGGATTTGTTTGAGGCTCCATTGTTTGGGGCATAAATATTTACAGTCATTACATTTTGCTGATGTATAATTCCCTTCAGTAGAATGAAATGACCTTCTTTGTCCCTTCTGATTTACTTTGGCTTGAAGTCCACTTTGTCTGATATGAGGATGGAAACCCCTGCTTGTTTTCACAATCCATATGAGTGATAGGTTTTTTCCCATCCTTTTATCTTCAGTCTGTGGATGTCTTTGCCTAAGAGGTGAGTCTCTTGGAGAAAGCATATTGTTGGGTCTTGTGTTTTAATTCAATCTACCAGTCTATGTCTTCTTTTTTTTTTTTTTTTAAGCTGTGGTGCTGAGGCTTGAACCCAGGGCCTCACTCATGCTAGGCAAGAACTCTACCACTGAGCCACAATCCCAGTCCTGAATCTATGTCTTTTGATTGATGAGTTTAGGCCATTAATATTCAAGGTTATTATTGAGATATGATTTGTATTCCTGGTCATTTTGGTTTATTTCTGTTTTTTAATTTGGTTTAGTTTCTGTTTTGACTATTCCTTTAGTGTAGTTCCTCCCTTTGCTGGTTTTTACTTCATCCTCATGTAATACTTTGTTGAGAATGTTCTTTAGTGCAGGCTTTCTAATTGTGAATTTTTAAAACTTTGTTTATAAGGGAAGGTTTTTATTTCATCTTCAAGTCTGAAACTTAATTTTGCTGGATATAAAATTCTTGGTTGGCATCGGTTTTCTTTCAGAGCTTGCAATATGTTGTTCCATGACGTCCTAGCTTTGAGGGTCTGGGTTGAGAAATCAGTTGAGATCCGAATTGATTTTTCCCTATACATAATTTGCTACTTTTCTCTCACGGCCTTCAAAATTTTATCCTTATTCTGTATTTTAATCATTCTCATAAGATGTTTTGGTGTGGGTCTGCTATGATTTTGAATATTTGGGGTTCTGTAAGCCTCCTGTATTTGCTTTTCCAATTCATTCTTTAGGTTTGGGAACTTTTATGACATTATGTCATTGAAAAGATTTTGCATTCCTTTGGTTTGTATCTCTGCTGTTCATCTATTCCGTTAACTCTTAAATTTGGTCTTTTCATGTTATCCCATAATTCTTGGAAATTCTGTTCATGGATTGTTACCATCTTCTCTTTATGTTCACCTTTATTTTCAGTATTAAATATTTTATCTTCATTGCCTAAGGTGGTGTCTTCCAAATGGTCTAGTCTGTTGATGATGCTTTCCATTCAATTTATAATTTGGCTTATTGATTCCTTCATTTCAAGAATTTCTGCTTTTTTTTTTTCACTATCTTTCTTTATTGAAGGAATCTTTCACTTCCTGTATTTTCTTTGATTTCATTCTTAATACCATGCTTTAATTAGCAGATCAGTTTAATTATGTACATTCTAAAGTCCTTCTCGGACATTTCTTCTTTGTTGTCAGTGGATTCTCTTATTGGAGCATCTTGGTTTGTTGGAGGCACTTTGTTCCCTTCTTTTTTCATGTTGCATGTGTGTTTTCCTATTTAGTTTTATGGATCTGAGGCAGTAGATTCTAACCTGTAAGACCTAAATGTCCCTGAAGATTTCCAGTATCCCACCTTAAAGAGGGAGACCAATATCAACAGCACCCAGTGCAAATAACATACAGCCTCAAATCTAATAGCTCCCATATAGGTGTCCAGTGCCCTTTCACTATATATAGCAATGATGAGTTCAATTACTGCCCAAAATATAAACAAAAAATTTGCCAAAAGAATTTACAATCTCAAATAGTGGACAGAGAGAGAACAGAAACAGTGCAGGACATGATGTTCATGAGGGATCAAGGGAGAAGCCAGAAGCCACAATCCACTGGAAGAGTGGAAGAGGAACCAACAGAGATTGACTGTTAGGTGGAGAAAAGGTAGAAAGGGAATCCAGGAAAATGTGAAAGTGAGAGGAAGAATACATATAAAGAGAAAAAAAAATTATAGGAATATACAGCAGAACTGCAAAAACACCATGCATATATCACTGTCCTCAACACACTGGTGCACGAAAAACACCCTGCTCCAAATATGGTAGAGAGAGATGCCAGAGAAGAAAAAAACAAAAATAAAATGTCTTGTGGAAAATAACAGCTGTCTGCCAGCGTCCAAAAGCTTGTCAGTCCAGTCTCTGACTTCACAAGACTGTCTGGCCTAGATGGGCCCTGGCAGACCCAGTCACTATCCCACCAGTCTGGGCCTCAGATGTCCTGGGTTCCACTGTGTTGCAGTTCCATGATCTCAATGCCACTGGAATTTGGAGAGAGACTATCATCGCCCACTGCCCACGGGGACAATGACAACGCATACGGGACAATGACAACGCGTACGCTTCTTTTTCACAGGAACAAAATGACCAAAGACCTTTATTAGAGGAAGTGTCTGGGTTATATAGCAAGCATAAGCCAATCAGAGTCAGTCTGAGGTATTAGCCTATCAAGGATCAGTCTCTGGGCAGTTACAAGAATCGCCTCATATACAGCAGCCAATCAGTTACTTCCTGAAACTTGTTTATGAGTACGGCTTATTCTGGCAAGCTGCCAGGTGCCATCTTAGAGATCAGGCCAGGGTGCGGCTCTGGGGCCCTCAGAGCCCGCCCCTGACATCTCCCCCTTATTCTTTAAATAAAGAAAAGATGACTTGGGACCATGCCTGTCTTAGGTTGTCCATGGCAAATTACATCCTTACCCGTCATTGGAATTCTGACCTCCAGGCGTCAGAACCCTGTCTTAGGTTGGTATGCATTTCCACGGATCTTACCCGTCTTTGACTACTGGTCCAGCATGCTTAGCCATACTTGGGGGGGATGTGCCTGTCTCAATGGCTGTCAAAGCCTGTACTATAGCCCGTCGATGACGTTGGGCATCTTGGCGAGCTCTGATTTGGCTGCGATAACATAGGCTATCCCTAAGCAGATAATAATCAGAACAGCTACTGTTCCAGCCCACTGTTTTGTCAATCCCAGGGCTTTAGATAACAAAGAGAACATCTCAGATACCAATGTAACTTGAACCCTGGTGGCATTGACTCTGAGTATTTCAGCTCGTAGCTGACTGGTTAAATTATCAAACGTAGATGACCAATTGCCAGTAAGGTAGACAGAGAGATTTTTAGATAACACAGCCGCAGAGCTAAGGTTATTATAAGCAATAGGTGTGACACACACCGCTCTTAAAGGATAAACACATCCCAGTCCCAAAAGTTCTTGTAAGACGTCCACTTGTTCTTGTAGTAAGTCCACTCTTTGATTTACAAGGAGTATGCCTGCTCTTAGATGTTGGTTTAGGGTCTCTTGAGTCTGTAAGGCTGCAGCTATATTTTCGGCCAAGTGATTGACTGTTGTTGCTGTCTATATGGTCGTCGTCAATGGTGCTGCTGCAGTCGCGGCTGCCGCTGCAGAGACTGCTACCGTGGCGACCACAGCCGCTGTGATGCCAAAATCTCTCCTGTTTCTCGATAGCAATACTGGCAACTCTGCATCTGTAACAGAGACTGGAACAGGTAGAAAAGTAGGAACACGCATTATGACCTCCCGTGAAAACATTGAAGCATTCCAGCATTGAGATAGATAACATAGGTCTGTGGTGCAATTGAGAACAGAAGAAGAAGAATTTGAAGAATTGGTTAACAAAAACATAAAAGGAGGGAACACACAAACTGGGGTAGGTGGAAAGGTACATAGTTAAACTGTTCCTCCTAAGAGACTAAAAAGAGGTTGTAAGTTAGTTCAAGGGGGGAAAGGCTACGAGCATCATGGTCATCAGGAGTATGTTAAAGGTCCAGGCAAATTAGTATGAGCTCTGATATGTCCAATAAAGAAAGGGTCATAACAATCCCAAATCATTTGTTGTAAAGTTCGTAATGGATGAGAAATGGTGGAGTTTGAGGCAATAAGTTCTGTACATTCTAACTTATTGATGGCTTGAACTACATACAAGCTGTCCGAGTAGATATTGAATGGAATATTAGGGAACATTTTAAAGACTTGAAGAACAGTTAAGATTTCTGCTTGTTGAGCAGAAGAGTCATGGAAAAGAAACGTCTGAACTTTACCCTGATAATATATAGCTCCAGTACCTGTTTTAGATCCATCAGTGAAAATTGTTTGGTGAGTCTTGGGAAAACTACAGGATTGTTGAGACAAAACTGTATATAAGGATGTTTAGGATAGTGAATATCAAAATTAGCTTGAGTGGAACATTTAACAATAGTCCAGGAATCTATGGAATTACATAACCATGAGAGTTGGGACTTACCGTAGGGAATAATAATAGTAGCTGGATGAATTCCAAATACTATAATAGATGATTTAAGTGCCTTTAAGATAAGTTGAGCTACTGCTTCAGGGTAAGGTAAGAGGGTTTTATTTGGTGAACAAGTCAGATGGGCCCAAAACAATGGCCCATCCTGCCAAAAGACTCCAGTAGATAATTTTTTGTTAGGAATAACAATGAATTGTAATGGCTTAGAGAGATCAATTTGATCAACTTGGGCCTCGTCTAATCTTTTTTGTATTAAATTTAATACTTGACGCGCTTCAGGCGTTAGCACTCTGGGAGACGTAGGATGGGGGTCCCCTTGTAGGATGAGATAGGGACGAATCCAATTTATATCCCTTAGTAGCTTCTGAAAGTCATTTAATGTTTTTAGATGGTCTACCCTGATTACAGTCTTTAGTGGTCTCACTACTGATTTGTTTAGTTGGGCTCCCCAAAATTCTTGTGTTGTACCCAATTGTACCTTTATAACGAGTCCCCATGATTTAAGTTGTTCTATCAAATTAGCGTAGATATTCTTTAATATGTCTTCTTCTGGATGGCATGATAATATATCATCCATATAATGATAGATAATAAGCTTGGAGTACTTTTGTCTAATTGGCTTTATCTAAACACCTTCTAACATCCATATGGCCATGGTTCCCAGAGGTAATGGTTGTACTGTCTCTGTCGCTCTCAAATCCTCCCCTAGATTCTCCCATTGAGGGATATTTAGTAATCCCTCGTCTAAAAGCCATGGCGCAATATCTTCCACTGTGCGTAAAAAGTTCCGAGCTGTTTTAGTTTCAAGAGGAGTTCCATTTGCTTGGAGCAAATCTTTTAAGGGAGCTTCTATACGCACTCGTGACATTTCCTTACCCATCTTTTACCATCAAACTATCTAGAAAGTAAATTACTGTATCTATTAATGCAAAAGCGAAAGCACAGACACACACTCTCCGTCGCTATCCGCGAACTTTACATTCGTCGCTTATTCCACGAACCTTAACCTGGCCAGAATTTACCTTGATTTTACCTGATTAGTTTCTTCTTGGTGTACTCGTTTCCCGGGTTTCGGCACCACTTATCATCGCCCACCGCCTGCGGGGACAATGACAACGCGTATGCTTCTTTTTCACAGGAATAAAAAGACCAAAGACCTTTATTAGAGGAAGTGTCTGGGTTATATAGCAAGCATAAGCCAATCAGAGTCAGTCTGAGGTATTAGCCTATCAAGGATCAGTCACTAGGCAGTTAGCAAGCATAAGCTAGTCAGAGTCAGTCTGAGATATCAGCCTATCAAGGATCAGTCTCTGGGCAGTTACAAGAATCGCCTCATATACAGCAGCCAATCAGAGTTACTTCCTGAAACTTGTTTATGAGTACGGCTTATTCTGGCAAGCTGCCAGGCGCCATCTTAGAGATCAGGCCAGGATGCAGCTCTGGGGCACTCAGAGCCCGCCCCTGACAAGAGACCACCAGGAATGAACAATCTTGAGAAACAGTAACTAGATGGCAGCACCCAGCATTCCCAGGAGGAGGACTTCAAACACAGCCAAATCCTCAGGAACCTCGACACTGAACCTCCAGTTCCTGACCAGTATCCCCATACAGGAGTGGCTGTACCTCAAGATTGTGGTGGCAGCGAATCCGCCAGCACCCCAACCCCAGGCTCTGACTGGTGTCTGAAAGTGGATGCTGCTGCGTGCAACCAAACCTGGAGTCTCCCTGGCAGTGGACCTCTGGGTGATGGTGGAAGCAGTAGTAGTGGGGGTTGGCGGCAGCAGGCAGGGGGTCAGCAGTAGCTGCAGTCATCGGTGGTGTTGGCAGCAGTGGGGGGTCAGCTACTGCTGTGGTAGAGAAGACCTCCAGGTGACCTCTGGATAGTGGCAGCCGTGTAGATTGCAGCTGCACCCAGAGAAAAGACCTGTGGGCGTCCATGGCAGTGTTGAGGGCAGCAGACCTCTGGGTGACTGCAGCAGAGGTGCCTGGAGAAAAGACCTTCGCAGCGGTGTGGGCAACAGAGGCACCTGGAAAGCAGTCTCTTTAAAGACATTTGTGGCCTGGAGTTGTGGCTCAGTGGTAGAGCTCTAGATAGAGCACTCACCTAGCCTGTGTGAGGCACTGGGTTCAATCCTCAGCACCACATAAAAAATAAAATTATTATGTCCATCTACAACTAAAAATATTAAAAAAGAGATATTTGTACATCCATGTTCATAGCAGCATTATTCATGATAGCTAGAAGGTAGAGAAGCAACCTAAATATCCCTGGACAAATAAGTGGATATGAAAAATGTGTTATACATATGTGTTTACACACACACACACACACACACACACACACACAATATTATTCAGCCTTTAAATGGAAGGAAATTCTGTCATGCTGCAAAACATGAATAAACCTTTAGGACATTGTGCTACTAAAATAAGCCAGCCACGAAAAGGCAAGTACTATATGATTACACTTAAATGAGGCCTGTGGAGTATAAATGGGGACTTTAATGGGTGTAGAGTTTCAGTTTGCAAGGTGAAGAGTTCTGGAGAAGGAGTGTAGTGATGACTGTACAACAATATGAATGTACTTAAGGCCACTGAACTGTGTATACACTTAAAAATAGTTAAGGTGGTAAATTTTATGTTTTATATATTTTAGCACAATAAAAAAAACCCCTAGTTTCTTGCCTTACATCCTCTGTGCTTCACCTGTTTATTTCTCTCCTTCCTCTGATCTTTTACTGTGACTTTCTTCATCCTAGAAAAGATGGTATCCATTAGGAATCATTCCCTGTTTCCTCCTCTCTCCTGACTCCAGTTTCAGAAACCACTAATCTTTTGATCTCTATGGACTTACCTGTTCTGGACATTTCTTATAAATGGAATTATACAATGCGTGGTCTTTGGTGACTGGCTTTTTTCAGTTAGCAAACTGTTTTCATGGTTTATCCATGTTGTAGCATTTACAAGTACTTCATATAAATTACTGAATATTTCATCATATGCATATGTACATTTTGTTAATCCATTTATTCAGGTTGTTTCTACTTTTGTCTATTAGGAGTAATGCTGCTTATGAAGATTTATTTCTTATATTGTCCAATTTTTTGATTGTAGCCATCATAGTTAGGAAGTGTTACCTTATTGTAGTTTTGATTTGCATTTAACTGGTGACACATGGTACTGAGAATCAATTCATGTGCATATTGTTCCCTTGTATCTCTTTAGGTACATGTCTGTTCACTGAACTTTTTTTTTTTTTTTTTTGCGGTGCTGGGGATCAAACCCAGGGCCTTGTGCTTGCGAGGTGAGCACTCTACCAACTGAGCTATCTCCCCAGCCCCTGAACTTTTAAATATCAATGTTCACCTTAAATTCCTGTTACAGTATCCCTATGTATTAGTAAAATAAAGTCTAATACTGATAGTAGTATTACTGTATCAAGAAAAGGAAAAATATAATTGGGATGTTAAGAAGTTACTATATTTCTATTCGATAATCTCCCTAGACTTGTCAGCTACTCAAGAGACATTTGATATTGGCATAATTTAAGAGTTGTTAATTATGCTCTTACTTTTTTAAAGAATCCTTTCAGTTAGCTGGCATTCTATTTGGCTTATCTCCTTTGCTTCTGTCTGTGATGGCAACCATTGCTGTATCTAGGTAGAAAGAAACTTTCTTATGTTGTTAGGTCTCAATATGTTGTTTCAGCTGTAGAAGGCCAGAAAAGGTGGAGTTTAGGAGGTATTTAAAAATAATGAAAATCTTCAGCATAATTCAAACTTCAATTTTATTGTAGAATTTTAATTCCCATAACATATTTTGACTATTCTTTGATTCTGTTTTTTCATTTTTTATTGTAAATATTCATTGTTTATGATCCAGCAAAGTAAAAATAAATCAGAAGCTGACCAAAACATATATACTTAAAATTTAAGAAAATAAAAAAGTGAAATTAAAAAGCAATCTGAAAAGTAAAATATTTAAAAACACATACAAAAAGGAAAGGAAATCAAAGTAGATAAAATATAGCTAAAAGCTGAAATTAATTAAGGAAATTAATGAAAAACACATTTAAAACATTATGATTACAAAAATTTTTTTTTGGTACCAGATTGACCCCCCCCTTTTTTTTTCCATCCCCCTCTTGGGTTCTAGTATAAGAATAATGACAATATTATCATTCTTTTTTAAGTAATGCAATATTACAAATGCTGCATTGTTGTTTACTCATTTATATTATAGATAGAATGTTAGTTGTTAAAATCACATTTTTGTTTTCTCTGTTTTTTGACTTTATTCATTAAGCATCTAGTTCTTTTTTGTTTGTTGTAATTGTTTTTTGCTTGAGTAAGTTGTTGACTCTTTAATTCAAATTAGGGTAGTCCAGAACTTATGATTTATTGTGTGGATTTTATATACTTTAAACAACAACTCTCCCTGATTTCACTTGCCTTTGGGTATTTGACCTTTTTGGCTTGGATATTCTGATTCGTTAAGTATGGGATATAGGGTGAGCAGCTATTTGTAGTTTTGTAAGACTTCATTGCTAATTGAAGGTTTGAGAACCATTGCTTTATGTGCTTTAAAAGCTTTACTAATGTCAAGTCAGGACATCAGAAAACTCCTTATAGTTAGACTGAGCCAGATTCCATTTATATTCCCAATAATTTGATGTTGGTAATACTAATAGTAATCTAATAAATTTTTAGTAGTTGATATTAGTAATACCAATAATAATCTCGTAATTGAATTGGTTGATTTTTAGTAATACTAATAATTAATAAGTATTAAATGTTTGCTGTATTTGAAGCAGTGTGTTTTGTTTTTTGGGGGTATCTCATTGTGGTTTTGATAGGTTAAGTATGTTGTCCAAAACTATTTCATATTAAGTGACAGAGCTTATAAATGCAGAGTCTTTATTTCTATCATGAGTATTACAGTACTTTATTGAATTGTTTTCATTTAGAAACCAGTCATCGGTATATATGCAAAGAGGTCATTAAAAGTTTTTTTTTTTTTTTAACTATGAACCTTTTTTATTGGTAAAAATTCTTAATAATTTGTTAGTTTTACCATAAAGAAGATGTTGAGTCTATTGCTCATTGCATTAGTGTTGTTCTCTGTGAAACTTACCTGAGAAGTATCAACTTGTTTTTTGGTACTGGGGAATTGAACACAGTGCTTAACCACTTAACCACATCCCCAAGCCCTTTTTATTTTTTGAGACAGGGTCTTCCTAAATTGCTGAGGCAGTCCTCGAAGTTGAGATCCTTTTGTCCTAGCCTATCCAGTATTTGGGATTACAGGCTTGGGCCACCATGCCCAACTTCTTTTCAGCTGTTTATTGTATGGAAATGGTGTTTCTTATGCCTGTTTACATTTGCTATTTTGCAGATTCTGTTTCACTGTTAGCAGGTATATAGGTTTTTAAATCTCCATTTCATTTTTGTATCATCTTAGATGTCTGCGTCTTTTTTCATTTTGTGTGTTTCAAAATTATTATCTTGTGTTGTTCTTTTTTTTTTTTTTTAATTTTATTTATTTATTTGTATGTGGTGCTGAGGATTGAACCCAGTGCCTCACACGTTTTAGGCAAGTGCTCTACCATTGAGCTACAACCCCAATCCTTGTGTTATTCTTTGTAAGTCATTTTAAAGGAAAATTTTATGTAATTGAGAAGTTATTTTGAGCCATTTTATATGATACTTGTCAGAAATCTTGAAAATTGAATTTGGGGAACAGGTGATTATAATCTAGCAGAACATTATCTGCTAGATGTTCTTTTATTTATTTTTATGCCAGCTCTGTAAGTGATGGTACATGTAAAATGGTATTCCCACTTTACAGAAGACAAAACTAATACAGGTTAACTTTGTTATGCAAAGCTAAACTCAAAGGTTTGTGCGACTCCAAGCTGTTTTTTGTTTTGGGGTACCTCTAATGGATCCACATTACCCAGCAATTCTTAACCCTTCTTGAGGGTCATTAATATATTCAACAAACATTTATAGAAGACTTACTTTTGTAGGAAGCACTGTATTTAACGCTGGGTATACATTCCCAACTCTCTTGCGGAAATTGCCATACTGTATTCTATAATCTTTCTTGGAGTTTAGCATGTCTTTGAATAGATGTTGTAGGAAGTAGCACACTCAAAAGGGTTAATTGAAAGATGGTTAATGAAGAGATTTTTAAAAATAAGTATGTGAGTCTGATCAATGGAATCAGCAGAAGGTGGTGTATTATTACCCTTGGAGCTTCTTAACAGGCGGGGTTTTTACTATTTAGGCCTTAAGGACAAGGAAAGGAAACAGTTACTAGGACCCTAAGAAGTAGCTTTGAGAGAGGAAGTCTGATAGTTTCTACAGTTATCTGACAAAACCAGAGAAATAAAAACACTTGCCTCACTTTCATCCTTATGTTTCCCACTAACCCAACCTAAGAAGTTGTTAGAGGGCCAAAGAACCCACTGATGTGGTCATTATGGGGTCCAGGTAAGCGTTCATGAAAAGTAGAGTGTGATTCTGGAGAGACAGACAGTAAGGACCACAGGCATGGTTCTTGCTCAGAAGGAACTTCCCATCCTGCAGAGAAGGTAGGTGTTGAGTTAAACTATAACTAGTGTGATAAGGGAGGGCTAAGTCCAGAGTGCTAGCTATGGAAACTTAATAATAGATGCACCTAGTTGGAGTCAGAGAATGCTTCTCTGTGGAAGAAGAATCCAGATAAGTGGATTCTTTTGAAACAAAACAGATTTCTGGTCTCCTCTCCTAGAGATTCTGATTTAGGATGCCCGGGGTTGAGGTGGGGAATATGAATTTTAAAAATCCTAACTGGTGATGAAATCATTTCATAGAGTTATTGAGAGGTCATTATGCCTGGAATATAATGTAAGATGTGAAATGAAGCTGGCAATATGATGGGCAAGGCCTTGTAGGCCATTCATACTTAAAGATTTTAGAACTTATTCTTAGGTAGTATATAGACCTTTTTTCCCCCTAACTACCTTATTCCAGCTTTATCTGCCTCTCCCCACAGCATTCACTTTTTCTTTTCTTTCCCTCTTTGTTCTTTTTCTTTTCCCAGTACTTAGGATTAAACCCAGGGCTGTGCTCATGCTGGGCAAGAGCTCTACCACTTTGCTACATCCCCAGCACCCACAACAGTTCTCATTCTCACACCTGGCTTCTCTATGATGTCTTGCTCTGAACCTCCAATTCCTAAGTAGGAGATACGTATCACTACTTAAAAGTAGTGATAATAGCACTATATGTCTTTAGAATGGTGACTGCATTCTAAGGTTTGGTAATTTCTAATAGAGGACTAGAGAGCTTCTGCTATTTTGTATTTTCTCAAGTGAATATAATACGAAGTAACCTCTGCCTATTTAAGGTTTTCTAGATACCTAGAATGATATACTTAAAGCCAAATATAAGATGTGCAGCATATATAGAGCTGCAGTTTGAATGAAAAAAGTAAACATAACATTTATAAGCTCTTAAGATTCAGCATGCCTATATTTTTTTGGGGGGGAGGGGGAGGAGCCATTTCCTTATGTACAATACAACGTTAGAAAAATCCTGTCTTCACTACTCATGTACATATCACAATACATGCAATAAAGAAATACCCTGGGCCATTCATCACATTAGAAGAAATATTTTGCATAAATTTAAATGTTAGATAAATAAGCAGAAGGCATAATAATTCAGTTATTTCTAAAGGATAAAATTTGCCATATATAAGAAGTTTTGTATACAAATACTTTTAAAATAACAAAGTATTATTAACAACTTAATGAAATGTTAAATAAGGTTTCCTGCTATTAATTTCAGTTTCTAAGTTGTGAAATATAATTGCTAAATCAGAAATTCTAACTGGTAGTCTTATACATGGAAATGACTAGTTTCTACCTATTAATTCTGTGTCTTGCTTCCTTACCGAATTCCCTTTGTTCATTTGTTCTTTCTTTTTTTGCTGACCATTGAACCCATGGGTGATTTTTCACTGAACTACATCCCCAGTTCTCTATAAATTTTTCATTTTGAGACATGGTCTTTCTAAGTTGGCCAGACTCGCCTTGAACTTGTGATCTCCCTGCCTGGTTCTGTGTTGCCTGGGTTGGTCTTGAACTTATGGCTCAATGATCCTCCTCCTCAGCCTCCCAAGTAGCCAGGACTATAGGCATAGGCTGCCATGCTTGGTTAAAGATGTGTTATTGAAGGTGAATATGAATGGTAGACCATCATTCATCATTCACTTACTATGTTAGTTCATTTAATTCTTACAGTAATTTAAGACACACATATTGACATCTCCATTTTACAGATGAGAAAACTGAGGTAGAGAGGTTAAGTGAAGGTTAAATGGTTTTCCAAGGTGACAGCCAATAAATGATAGGGTTTAGATTTAAATCTAAGAAACCTGAATCCAGAATCAGTCTTCTTAATAATTGTATTGCCTGACATTTTTGAATTTGAAAAGAGCAGTCTTTTACAGTGTGACTTGAGGATGACTAGAAAAGACATGGAGAGATCAGTTAAGAGGTTACTGCAGTATTCCAAAATAAGTTAATTGTTGCTTGGGAGTAAAGTGATGTCAGGAAGATTCAGAGAAGTAGATGGCTTATTATTATACAGGGTGAGTGTATCCTGGGTGAATAAATGGAAAATAGATGAATGAATGACTCATATAAATAGGACAGTATGATATCTCATTACACAGTATTTATAGGGAAAAACTGCAGAATTATCTGTTGAAATATAACTAAGAGGCAAATATCAACCTATTTAGATGTATTTATCTTACTATTAACCAAGGTTTTTATCTTAAGTACATGGTAGAAAAAGATGTTAATCTACAAAACAATAGGTTCTGTATGTTCATTCTGCAAACTTCCTATGCACTTGATGCTGTAAAGCTCTTCTAGTTCTAATTAGGCCTTTTTAAGTATACAAAAAAATTACAGTACTACTCATCACATATGGAAGTAAAGGAAGAATGCTCTCTGTATAATGAATTAAAAGGAAGAGACCAGTCACTTAAAATTGAGAATCATATCCTTCTTGAACAACAAAGGCAGTTAGGCAGGGTATCTGTATTTCTATTTCAGACATGGCTGCTGTACCTATATCCTGCATGAATGCATTTTATAGTTAAAATATTTTTATTCCAGAAGGCTGAAAAGTGTAATAAGGTATTAACTATTTTTAGTATGCTACCTTTTTTGTTTATTACTTCATCCTTTATATAATTCTAAGTACTTTTGATAGATCACTTAATTATTTAATTGTTGGAAATTTTATTTTTTAAAATACTCAGCACACAGAATCATTTTGGTTTTAGAATAAGCAAATTGAATTAAGAATTCTCTCAGATAAGTATATGGATAGTTGGGAAATATAAACTCATGATTTTTGACATATAGAAATGGATATTGAAATAGATATGTATCTGTGTATTTCTTTGTGTTACCCTAGATGTATTCATTAAGAGAGCATTAGAATAAATAGATATTTCAAACAGCAGTGAGCATACCTAGCATTCAGATCTTGGCTTCTGAAGACGTTTATTCACTAAAAGGAACCAGGGTATACTGGAGAAATAGCTGGTCTTGGGTTAGTGCAAGAAAAGTAAAGGATGAATCTAAAATACTGAATAGTCTGCCAGAAAGTAAGGAAGTGTGCAGTGAATGATGGTGGTACATGTCAAAAACACACAAAAACACACTCTTCAAAGGGGCTCCCACAGGCCAGGTGTGGGATAATTTGAACCTCAAAATAAAGAGTTATGAATGACAATCCATTAAATAGGAACTCCTGAGCCCATAGTTATATAAATACATAAATAATATGGAAAGTTTGATTTAAGAAATAGATAATTTCATAGTCTCAGAGTTAATCACAAAGAAATAAGAGCTATTTTACATTGGAGAGAGTTGATAGTTAATACCTTAGTCAGTCAGCATCATCAATAATGGGGCAAATTAAAATCATGTGCTACCATGCAGTGAGAAGACACATCATTTCTGGCCCAAGAAACAATCTGGATCATGTGGAAGTATCAAACTAAAGTTGATGATCATCATACAAAACCCTAACCCTAACCCTAACCCTAAATCTTTCAAAGTTTGTTTAAAAATACTATAGTGATGCTGCCACATCAGTGTTTATAGCAGCTCAATTCACTGTAGCTAAGCTGTGGAACCAACCTAGATGTCCTTCAACAAATGACTGGATAAAGAAAATGTAGTACATACGCACAATGGAATATTACTCAGCCTTAAACAAGAATGAAATATGGCATTTGCAGGAAAATGGATGGAACTAAAGACTATCATGCTAAGTGAAATAAGTCAATCCCCAAAACCAAAGGCCAAATGTTTTCTCTGATTGGCAGATGCTGATCCATAGTGGTTGTGGTAGGGACTTGATTGAAGGAACTTTGGATTGTGCAGAGGGGAGTGAGGGTAGGGGTGGGGTGGTGGGGATGGAAAGAATGATAGAACGAGACAGACATTGTTACCCTGTATGCATGTATGATTACACTACTGGTGTAACTCAGCATCATTTACAGCCAGAGAAATAAGAAGTTATGCTCCATTTGTGTACAACGTGTCAAAATGCATTCTACTGTCATGTATAACTGATTAGAACAAATTTAAAAAATTGCTATAAAATATATTATCAGGATTTTTGATATGTTGGAGTGTTTAATATAATTTGTTGTATCACATATTTGATATTTTCATGGGAATTAAGAAATTCAATTAAAGTCAAAAGTTCTGTGAAACTATTCAGTACTTGATAAAGTAACATTGAATACTTACATATCCTTTACATGTTAACACTTTACTTTTTTAAAAACTTATTTTACAGATAAAGAGAATAAGACATAGAGACTAAGTAGTTTGAGGAGAGTCCAAGAGCTGGGTAGAGATAAGTTTGGAATTCAAACTCAGATAGTCTGGACCCAGTACCCTGAACTCTAGACCTCTCCTGTACTGTCTACTATGGAGATTGCTGGTAGCAAATGTTCAATCCTGTATTAACCATCTACCAGCCCTCTCCCTCCTGCCCCAAATAACAGGTATAAACCGGAAAAGTGCAAACAAATATAGATACCAGTTGAAGAAAAGCATCTGGAAGGTAAATCTGTAAAAATTTAATGTTAACTGTGTTCCAGGGTCAAGTATTAGAAACTTAAAACAAAAAGTAACACTATTCTGTTCTCCAATTCCTGATAATTGAGAAAAAGAACTGTGTTATTACTTACCTTTCTGTATATTTAGTCTAAGGAAAAGTTTCCTGTGCTGAAATTGTGTGTGATACCTTAAACCTATTACCCTATCCTATTTTAAATTCTATACATTTCCCCAAATCCCCAAACCTTATTCAAGAATGAAGAAAATATAATTTTAAAAAATTTGAGGTAAAAATTGACTATTGAACACATATTTATTGAACATTAATTATGCCCTAATCCTGTTGTGAAAGTTGTCCCCCCCTCCCCCCCGGGTGGCAGTGCTAGAGATTGAACCCAGGGCTTTGTGCACACTAGGTGAGTACTCTCTCAAATGAACTGTATCCCTTATATCCCCAACCCTCCCCCCCCACCCTGCCATACTGTTTAAGTCACTTTCTTAGCTAATCCTTAGAGTTTTAAATCACAGGGTTTAAAATAAATCACATTATTCATACCTGGTATTTGCTACAATAGTTGGTAACCACAGTTAACCACATTTCTTTATGTCCTGGATAGTATCTGTTAAAAACCTAGGTTTTTGCCTTAGGTTCTTCCTGATCATCTTGCCTGTGTCTAATATTTTAATCCTCTTGGAGAACTGGGGTCGTAGTATCCTTGCTGAATTCTTCTGAACCTCCAGCTTCTGAAAAACCGTTGTTCTTAGTACACCTCACTTTTTGATGGGACTCCTACTGAACAGATATCCAAGAAACATTTATTTCACTTGATTTCCTAAAAGTACTTTGTATTGGTCAGCTTTGTGTTACTATGATGCAATACCTAGGACAGGCTTACTTATGAAGGTAGTAAACAGAAGTTTATTTAGCTCACAGTGTTGGAGGTTCAAATCTGAAACCAGCAGGCTCAGTTGGTTTGGCCTCTAATGAGGCTTGTGCATGGAAATGGCAGGAGTGTGTGCTGGAGTGAGTGGTCACAACTCCAGTCAGGAAGCAGAGGATGGGCAGCATCCTGTAGTTCCCTTCCAGGAAATGTCCCCAATGACTTAACAATAATACCATCCCACTGGGGAACAAATCTTTACACGTGAACCTTTAAGGGCACTCAGATTATATCCAAACTATAGCAGATTTCTACCTGGAACTTTTTTTTTTTTAATACTTTTTTAGTTGTTAGATCTTTATTGATTGATTGATTGATTTATATGTGGTGCTGAGAATTGAACCCAGTGCCTCACCCAGAGCGCTCTACCACTGAACCGTAACCCCAGCCCTACCTGGAACTTTTGTTGCCACACCAGATAAGATTGGACATTATTATTACCAAGAATTGCTTTAATTGTACTTAAGATTTTATTTATGTAGTACACTTATTACTACTATTATCCAGTGTCCCTAAGCCCAACTGTACATCAAAAACTGGGCGCCTGACCTTAGGGATTGAATCAGTAGGTCTGAGATGAGACTTTTTAAAGCTTCCTAGGGCTTCTTAGCTAAATGATGAATGTTTGGGAATCTTGATCAATCAGCATTTGGAAATCTTGTCCAAGGTATACCTGTGACAGTTATTTATTCTCAGATGTTGATTGAACAACAGATGCTTCACTAATATTGCATACAACGAGGAAAATAATTATATGGTGAAGTTTTTAATAAGCTAGTAATGATACCAATTTAAAGGACTTTTATTTTGAGATTGTCTTCTGTTGGTGAGAGCTTGGTTGTGTTAATTTGTTTTATAAAATGATGGTGAATGAAGGCAATAGTGTATTTTATTTTTAAAAGGAAAATGTGAAAACAAACACAAGATCATTCTTTTATCAGTCCTCAATATATAATTTTGCAATTGAATTGGTTTATGAAATTAAAAAGTCCAAAAATGCCTTGCTTTAGACAATTCATCAGGTCAAGTTACAAACTCAGGCAGTTATTCTAGGGTTCAGTCTCCCCAGTTTTACTTGTCTGACCCTTCTTTCTGCTTTCCACCACAGATAGCCTCAGAACTATGCCCTCTACTTTTTAACTTGGGAGCATCTTAAGTATCTCCACTGCAAGGGCATTCAAGCTCTGCCAGCTGTTGAGTACGACATTTAAAAAAAATGAATGCATATGGATCCTATTAATTTTTTATTGATAATAACAATGATCTTAGACTGTAAGCTAAATTTATTTTTAATAATTGTAGAAGATAGTAAAAATGCAGTTGACTATATTCATAGAAAGTGAGGGGCTCAGTACTTTCATTGACCAATTGTGTGTGTGTGTGTGTGTATGTGTATGTGTATGTATGTGCTTGTGGGGATGGAGTTGAATCCAGGACCTTTAACATGCTAGGCAAGCAGTTACCACTAGGCTATATGCTTAGTCCTTTTTATTTTATTTTGTGACAGGCTCTTGCCAAGTTGCCAGCCTGGCCTTGAACTTGTCACCCTCCTGTCTCAACCTCCGGAGTAGCTGTGTTTATTGGCATGTAGCACCAGTCCTGGCTCATTGATTAGTTTTGATCAAATAAACTTGAATTATTTTAACTATTAGCAATTATATAAATATGGCTAGGGTTTAAGACCATGCTAAGTTTTAGAAATTGCTTTATTCAGCTTTTATTCTTAGCATTTTTGTGAAAGAGAATGTGCTTTTTCAAACCAATTGGACACAAGCATTACATAGATTTTGCTAGTCGGAAGTTCCTGGAAGTTCTTAGGCTAACTTAGTTATCTCCCAAAATTCCAGAAATATTTCTTATGGGAAGTTTAATTTTGACTTACGTTTTCTTTAATTCATGAAGTCACATTATGGTAAGATATTTTGAGGTTTGCTTTCCAAAAGGCAGCCATTAAAATCTTAAAGCAATATATATACATCAAAATTTGTAACTTGTCTCTGTACCAACCCCTGCCCCACAAAGCAATGCAATTTTTCAATTTATACTTTTATAAAACTTGGCATAGTACAGCAAGAATAAAGGGGTATATCTCTAGTAGCTACTTTTTATCCGCCTATCAGTCTGAGTCTTAACATGTTGGGCACATTTAAGGCTCTTGTCTTTTCCTGCTTTATTAAAGTAGAAACCTAATAAACGTTGTAACCCACACAAATCACTTAATTTCTGAAAATTATTCCTCTATCTTAAAAAAAAAAAAGGGGGATATTACCACCAACTTAAAGAGTTGTGGGTTAAGGTTAAATGAAATAATGCATGTAAAGTTTCTCCACAATTTATGCACTATAGTGTACTTCCTCTCAAGTGTCTTTGTACTTTCTTACTGATGACCCTGAGGACCCTACAAGTTGGCTCGCTCGGTGTCTTTTAATTCAAAACCTTCCTATTTTAAGGAAGCAGCTGATTAAATCTCCTGAACAAATTTGTACCTAATAAGGTTTCTGATTGTATTTCAAATCTTTTACTTAATGCAAGGGCAAATAATAAGGAAAAAAAATGAATCCTGATTACTTTGACCAATACAAGATGTGATTAGTCTTACTTGTATTACCATGGAAACAATGCTGATAAATTCTGTAGTGAAGGAGCATGTAACCAATAAGCAGTTGAAATTTATCCCTTTTAATTGTCTCTTTACTACAAATAATGTCGGCATTTATCTTTGTAGAACAAACTTAAATTTCCATATAAGCAATTAGATAGACTCCAGATGTTCATGTGTTCATTTTTTTGTTGTTTTGTTTTTGGCTGAAAGTCTCAGGCAGCCATGCCTGAGACCTGCACAGCCATTAATTTAGGTAACCAGATAGGGCCATAAAGGAATGGAGAAAAGACAGACACACAAATAGAGAAGAAGCTGGGGCCAGGTGGTTCAGCCAACTCCTGATGGGGGAAAACTGACACCAGATCTAGCTCAGCATGTTTATTACATAGGTTTAATCATCAAAGGGATTTATTGTGAGAAAGTTTCTTCAAGGCAAGCAAAACCCAGGTCATAAGTATGAGCAGCCCAGTTACGATTTATCAGTTTGTATCCGTAACTTTCTACCCCTACGCAGCTGGCTTGTGTCTGAACCACAAGGACAAGAACTGAATAAGCTCCATGATTGGCACAGAATCTCCTGTTGAATAGGGTATCGCCATAGCAACTGGGCTATCTCAATAGGTACCTTCACATCGAGAATTCCCAAGAGAGACATCACCCCTGTCACAAGAGAGTTCAAGACCCATAATTCAGTCACTGCTCCTGACATACTACTCCCTGAATATTTTAGTGAAAGCACACTTGGAACCCATACTTTATTATCACTGCCAGCTTATCAGTCAGTATTCATGTTTATAGCTACTAAATGAAGACTACCTTGGTATTAACACCATAAGAAAGGAAAAGAGGAAAGAGAAAAAAATGAAGGAATTAAATGATCTGTTAATCATGGACTAAAGTAAAAATAGTAAAAAAGTTTAACTAGTTATGTCCTACTTATATGCCTCTATATTTTACTCCTTTGTGAAAATGAAAGCATAAAAAATTACAAAAATAAAATTTACTTCTGAGCTGGGATTATAATACAAAGTAAGAAATTGTTTTCTGATTATAATACTCTTCTTTTGTTTGTTTGGGGATGGGGTCTCACTGTGTTTTCCAGGCTGTCCTCTAACTCTAGGGCATAAGCAATCCTGTCTCAGCCTTCTAAGTAAGCTGCAAATTAATACCTTTTAACCCTTTATATTTCCTTGTCACCTTTGAATAATCAATTTCTGTGTAATTGTTAGTTATTCTCAATTCTTTTTGAAAACAAGGAAACTCTGTAAATTGGAAAAATAAAAGGAAAGTTCTGATTTATGCAAAATTTCAGTTTATTTAATTTAAATTAAAGTTTACCAGAAAAACACAAGTGTGACCCTGAGAATTTTCTTGGTTTTTCATATTTCCATCTCATCTTAGCTTGTAAACTTTCTCTCTCTCTCTACACACACTCACATTTTTCTCCTAGTATATTTCTCAATTGTTACTCTATGCATGTGATTTATTTTACTTACAAACCATTTTTTTTTCATTGACAGCCATTTTACTATAGATATTAAGAGTCCAGTTAGAATTCTAATAGTCTCCTTAAACTTATAGAGACAAGTATTGCAAATGTACAGCGTAAGATTCACTGTAGTGCTGCCTTAGGACTGAAAAATAATCAATCCTAACATGAAGTTTTTTTTAAAGTTTGAAATTATGTATTCACTTAAAATACTGTGCACAGTAGTAATAGTATATTAAAATGAAAGTAGCAGCTAACATACTAGGTTATAAGTTAGTCTTAGAGATTGAAAAAAGAATTATATAGAATAATGTGAAATGGCTAACTGGCTAAGTAAATTTAAAGTGGTATTAAGAATGTCTAGTTTTAGTGTGCAAGATAATTCATTTACTTGATCTTTTCCCTTTTACTTGATGCCTTTACCAATATTAATCATATTGTTTTGTAAGAAAGTAAAAGAACAGCTAAATCATGCACATATTCCTGAATATTCCCACTTTTGGGTCATGTAGACTCCTCTGAGAAGATTAATGAAAATACTTTATAAAAATTTTTAAAAATTCATTAATCATGATTTAATTCTAAATATTAAGATATTCCAATACTACTTGTGAAAATAAACCATAAAATTCTATGTGGATCAACTCTGCTTTTTCCAAATATAATGCAGCAAAATGTAATAGAGCATATAATAGAGGTAATATAACTAAATTATATTAACATTTAACTATAATTATATGGTAAGAGTAGTATGAGATCATTCCTTAGATTTATTGCCATGAATATACCAACAGTTAAGTATCTTTCAGATTAGACTACAGCCAGGAAGGAATACCATTTGATTTCTACATAATAAACATAGTTTAAAGAGTATTTACCAAGTGGACTGATTTGAAGCATCAAAACAGGAAAAACTAATTAAAACTTCTGGATCCTTGATTCAGCTGTATTAGCTCTGTTACCTTGGGCAAATAGCTTAATTTCTTTGAAGTACCTGTTGGCAATGAAGGGCTGTGATTAGATTTCATACTTACTTTGCACTTAGCAAGATTAAGAATCTCAAAAATGGGAAAAGGGGCCAGTTGTGGTGGCACATGACTGTAATCCAGCTGTTCACTGAAGTTAAGGCAGGAGGAATGCAACTTTGAGGCCAGGCCAGGCAAGTTAGTGAGACCCTGTCTCAAAATTATAAAAAAATTTAAAAGGCTGGGAATGTAGCTCAGTAGTAAAGCAACCCTGGATTCAATCCCCAGTACTTGAGGGGTGGTGGGAGGGGAAAGAAAAGGGAAAGGCAGAGTGGAGTAAAAAAGAACATAAGCTCAATGGGGAAGAAAGCCAAGAAATCAAAGAGAGATTATACAAAGGGATGCTTAATGCTGTTTTAGAGAATTTTTATGTTAAAAATATGAAAGCATGTACATAAAGACTAGCTCTTCTCTTGACTCTGCTTTTTGCTAATTATGTTCTGTTACTTTTTTTTTTAACTGGGGTTGGAACCAAGGGCTTCTGTGTTTTCTGGTCTTAGGTTTAAAATGTCAGCTCCATGGATATGATAGAATAGTCTCCCATTTTCTGTGGTTTTGCTTTCTGTAGTTTTAGTTACCCCTGGTCAGCTGCATCTGAAAATATTAAATAAAAATTTTCAGAGGCAAATAATTCACAATTTTATTGTGCTGTTCTGAGTAGCATGATGAAATGTTGTGTCATCCTGCTCTCTTCTGCCAGGGCAGAGACATGAATCATTCTTTTGTTCAGTGTATCCACACCATATATGCTATTTACCCATAGTTACTTATTAGGTGTTTTAATTATCAAATCAACTGTCTCAGTATTGCAGTGCTTGTGTTCTGTTAAAGCACAAGAGTGGTGATGCTGATCCAGGCATGGTGGAGCAAACCTATAATTCTAGCTACTCTGGAGGCTGAGGCAAGAGGATTGTGAGTTTGATCCAGGCTTGCAACTTGGTGAGATCCTGTCTCAAAATAAAAAAAGTAGAAAGGGCTGGTGAAGTACCTTGGTGGTAGAACACTTGGCTACCATGTATGAGGCCCTGGTTAGATCTAAGTGATGCTGGCTTCAGATATGCCAAAGAGAAGCTGTAAAGTGCTTCTTTTGGAGTAAGGGTGAAAATTCTTGACTTGATGAGGAAAGGAGAAAAATAATGGTGTTCTGAGGTTGCTGAGATCTGTAGTACAAGAAGATATTTTCAGAGAGAGAGAGACTGAGACCACTTATACATCATTTTTTTGTAGTATACTATTGTTTTAAATTTCACTGTCTAGCTTATAAATTTAAGTATGTATATGTAGACAAAGTACATAAGAATTTTTTAAAATTGATGCTAGGGATTGAATAATTGGAACACAGGTATTTATTTTTTATTTTGATTCAGGGTCTTGCTAAGTTGCTGAGGGTCTCCCTAAGTTGCTGAGGCTGACCTGGAACTTGATCCTTTTTCCTCAGCCTCCTGAAGGATTTGGTATTATCCAAAGCAAGATTTCAGACATCTGTTGGGGGTCTTAGATTATATTTCCCCTGGGTAAAGAGGGGGCGCTACTGTACTATCTTTCTTATTGGTATAAGAGCAGAGGAACCAGTGGCAGGAAATGGTTCCTGGTGACAGGTAAGCAAGGACAACCATGAAAGCAAATAACCAGGGATTCTGAACATGGACTAGAGTGTAACATAAGACTAGATTTACGGTTATTAATCCTAAACTCTAGTCCTGGTTTCACCCCTACCTTATTATTCAAGTTTGAGATCTTTGGAATCAGAACAGTGCTGAATAAGAGAGGACAATGTGAGCAAACGAAATTCAGTAGAAACCCCACATTAAAAGGAACTGTGAAATGAGAGGGTCAGCATTAATGTGGATGCTGTAAGTATTGCCATAAATTACAGAATTAAGTAAGAAAGTCATTAGATAATACATAGGTGCAGATCTTCACAAAACAGATATATTCTGTTAGTATATAAATTAATTTTGGATCAGTCAAATTATTATAATTGCTAAGAATGCATATTATTTTCAAGGACTCTAGAAGATATCTTATAATTTAACTTTTATGTGAAACTCACTCCTGTAAGTTGAGTTTGCTCAAAGACACATAACCTGTATGTTATACAAGGTTGAAATATACCATCAATCTGACCACTAAAAATTGTTGATTAGAAGTTGTGATTATTTGATTAATGGTATTGCTTCATTGTGTTTTCACTTATATAATCTTAGAATTATATGTAGTCTAAAATCTGAATAAATATATGAACATAGGACACAACATAATATTCTTTTTTTAATGTTTTTTAGATGTTGATAGACCTTTATTTTATTCATTTATTTATAAAGGTGCTGAGAATCGAACCCAGTACTTCACACATGCTAGGCAAACACTCTACCACTGAGCCACAACCCCAGCCCATAATATTCTTATGTAGTATAGCAGTTCTTACGTTTGTTCCTATTTACCATGTGCTATTTTAATGCACTGTTGAACTACTATTTTCATTGGTGTAATAGTTATTTTGGAATTTAAGAAGTCTGAATCATTTGTGTCTTGTGATGTGCCTATCTAGTTAATAGAATTTCAGATTTAAAAAGATCACTTTTTTATAATTTCATAATTTTCAAGAATAATGATGGATAAAGTGTAACTCTGTAGGAGAATAATTTCCTAATTTAATTCAGAGACTTTCTGAATAAGAATATAAACATGAAAATACAGAAAATGATATAATAGGTGTTGGAATTTCCATTTCTAGATGATGAAATTAAAGGAGATAAGAAGCTAAAGTGCTGTTTTGAAATAAAAGCTGTAGCTCTCTGTTAGTAAAAGTTTTTAGTCCCTGTGAAGAAAATGAAGGACTAGTCAAAAGATTGCTTCAAAAGTTATGCAAGAGATGGGGTCACTTGAAGAGTAAAGCTTCAGAGAAAAATACATGATGTTAGCTTTTAACTGTCTTCTCACTGCTCTCTTTGGACAGTTTGTCAGTAGCTGGAAAACAGTAGGTTTATGTTAGGGGCTCTTTTCATTGAAGAGTGCACTTTAGAAAAGGTGAAAGGAAATGTTAAAATAACCATGTGTGTTTTACATTTTTATGTTTATATTTGCAATTTTATTTCTTATAAATAATTTTTTTTTGGAATTCAGGGACCACATCTGCCACTGAACCACATCCCCAGTCCTTTTTATTTTTTGAGACAGGGTCTTGATAAATTGTCATCCTCTTACCTCAGCCTCCCAAGTAGCTGGAATTTTAGGTGTTCACCACTGTGCTGGGCTATATTTTAACAGGTGTATACACACACACACACACACACACACACACACGTCATTTTATATATATAGTAAACTTTGTTTAGTTTCATACATTTTTATAAAAAGGAGTTACTGAGAATTCTCAAGACTTGAAAATATTGAATTAAAGCTAGTATTTTAGTATTAAAAAAAAATGCTCAAATACTGGTATAACATTAGGGTTTTTTTCTTTTTTTTCTTTCTTTTTTTTCCTCCAGTTCTCACCCTGCTTGTCCTGGCTTTACTGGGGTTGAACCCAGGGCACTCCATCACTGAGTTAAATTCCTAGGCCTGTATTTTATTTTGAGAGGATTTTACTAAGTTGCTGAGGCTGGTCTCAGATTGGCAATCCTTCCTCAGCTTCCGAAGTAGCTAGGATTATAGGTGTGGGCCACTGTACTTGGTGGTATTTTAATGTTAAATGAATAAATACTTTTGTAGTAGAAACTGCACATATTCATTGCATATGTTTTTTTGCATGTTGATAAATTTTGCAGTAAGAATATATACTTAAAAAATGCACCACATAAATGATACTTTATTATTATTTTTTGGGGGGAACAATGCACTTTATTGAATCCCACTGTGGACAGATATGTGAGTGTAAATGCTTCAGATGGTGTGGGGTGCAGGGGGCAGGCCTCAGGCTAGGGTGCAGGGCCAGCTAGGGAGGGTCGGGACATGGCAAGACTAGAAGCCCTCAATATTCTTCATCTTCTGTGAAATGGCCTGGAAGATCACTACCGAGAAGATGATGAAAACAACGATGGAGCTGATGGTCAGAATGATGTTGAAGATCAGGGCCCAGATGTTCAGGCACTTGGCGGTGGAGGCGAAGGCCTGGGCCCCAGTGATGTTACCCACCATCTTCCTGTCCCTAGACTTATGGAGTAGACGAAGGCTATGAAGCCCAGGCAGCAGAAGTTCATGAACAGCGTGTTGAACAGGGACCAGACCACATGGTTGGGCACCGAGATCTCGCTAGGCATATTGATCACAGTGGTTGTCACAGGAGCCGAGCCATGGGGTCCACCCAGCACGGCCACCTCATGCTCCTCCTGGAACTTCTCATAGTGTGTGGGGCGCCCGGCCCTGGGGTCCATCAGGATTGAGTGGGAAGACTGGTTCATGCTGCTCACGGGAGCCCAGTGATGGGGTGGCTGGAGGGTTGCTGTCCTGCCTGCCCTTTGCACCACATAAATGATACTTTATATATGAGTGTTCAGAGAAGAGACCTTCAGTGAATTCAGTTATTTTAGAAGCATACAAAATAGGGGTTTTAAAATTTTATCACCTTGAGGTGGCAGCAGCAGGCACTGTAATACTGAGGTGCAGAAGCAGGACTAGAGCTCAGGGAACTGCAGCCAACTCAAACATGACTTCACTAACCAGAATTTCTCATGGGGCTTTGAGCTTGGATCTCAGCAGCAGAAGGAAATATAGCTCACTGACTTGTAAGGGGGAGAACATATGCACAGGTGCTGGGAACCTACAGGCACATTAACAACAAACTTCAGCTATATTTTAATACAAAGAAGAGACAAAATCCCAAACTGTTGACCCAGTCCAAAGTAGGAATGTCTAGGGTTGGGTCCTATAGGATTAACACAAACACTGTGGACACCTTACAAATGAGGGATATCTAGGACACTCTAGAACACTTTGGCAAGAGCAGGCTGTGCCCTAAAAACACCCCCATATATAAGATTGTAAGAGTAATTTGTCTCAATTGATGAACAAAATTCAACATAGGAAAATAAGATATAGAAAAAACGAGCTAACATGACTCCTCCTAAAGTTCATAATTCACCAGCAACAGACCCCAAAGTTGTTAAAGCAGATGAAATATCAGTTAAAGAATTCAAAAGAATGGTTATAAAAATGATAAATAATTTGAAAAGAACACAGAAAAACAATTGAATACATTAAGGAAGTTGGTACAAGATATAAATGAGAAATTCAAAAAGAGATTGAAAAAGAACTAAACCAAAATCTTAGAAATGAGACAATGTTCAGTTTAAAGTCTAAGAGAGTAGAATCACAGCTGGAAGTTAAAGTGGCCTTGGATACTAAGACAGTTTTAAGGAAAAGAAAATAACCATGATCACCATATACAAGAACTCTGGGACCATTAAGAGACCAAATTTAAGAATCATTGGACTTGAAGAGAGTTGTGAGATGCAGGGTAATGGAATGGATAACCTCTCCAGAGAAATAATAACAGAAAAATTTCCAAACCTTGAGAATGAGATGGACATCCAGACACAGTAAGAATTCAGAACCCTAAATAGACAAGATTAAAAAAGAACCTCTCCATGACACTTTTTAATTAAAATGCCTAACACATAGAACAAGGATAGAATTTTAAAAGCATCAAGAAAAAAATGTCAGGCTGGGGTTGTGGGTCAGTGGTAGAGCACTTGCCTAGCATGTGTGAGGCACTGGGTTTGATTCTCAACACTGCATATAAATAAGTAAATAAAAAGTAAAGGTCCATTGACAACTTATAAAAAAATGGCCATTTAAAAAAAAGGAAAAAAAAAATGTCAGGTCACATTCAGAGGCAAGCCAATCAGAATTATTTCTAATTTCTAAGCACAAACTGTAAAATCCAGGAGGGCTTGAAGCAATTTGTTCCAGATCCTGAAAGAAAATAGCTATCAACCAAGATTGCTCTATCTAGCAAAGCTATCCTTGAAAATGGAAGGGAAAATAACAACCTTCCAAGGTAAGTGGAAAAATAAAAAAATTCATGACTACTAAGTGGACACTAGAGAACTTACTTAAATACTCCATGTGGAAGAAATAAAAAACAAACCCCAGAACTCACAAATGAGCAAATCTTGTTTGAGGAGTAGTGAAGCAAATAAAACAGGACCAAATTAAACATTAGAAGTAAATAAAAATGGCAGGAGTAAACATTTATCTGTAACATCCTTGAATGTAAATGGTCTAACTCTAATTAAAAGACATGGGCTGCCAGAATGGATTAAAAAGCAAAACCTAAATAAATGTATGTTGTTTGCAAGAGAATCACCTTATGGACAAAGACAGCCACAGGCTGAAAGTGAAAGGTTGGAAGTTAATATACTCTGTGAATGGAGCCCATAACGCAGGGGTAGCTGCTCTCATATCCGATAAAGCTGACTTCAAACCAAAATTAATCTGATGAGACAAAGAAGATCCCTTCATACTGGTAAAGGGAACAATCCAACAAGAACATATAACAGTAGTAAATATTTATGCCCCAAATGAGGGTGCAACTACATAAAAGAGACACAACTTGAATTAAGGTCTCACACAGACCCCAGTACAGTAATACTGGGTGATTTCAATATACCTCTACCAATAGTGAATAGATTATCCAGACATAAACTCAATAAAGACTCATTGGGCCTAAAAAATATTACAAACCAGTGGACTTAACCAACATCTATAGAATATTTCATCTAATAAGAACTGAGTATACTTTATTCTCAGTGGCCTGTGGAACCAAAATAGACCATATTTTAGGCAACAAAGTAACTCTTTGCAGATTCAAAAATTTTTTGATGTAATTCCTTGCATCTTGTCAAATCATAATGGAATGAAATTAGAAGTTGACACCAAAATACCTTACAGAAACTATAAAAACACATTGAGATTGAATAGTCCCTTTTTTTTTTTTTTTTTGGGATGCTGGGGATTGAACCCAGAAGCACTTAACCACCGAGCCACATCCCCAGGCTTATTTTATGTTTAAAGTTTATTTTACATTTGATTTTTAAAATTTTATTTATTTTGTTTTAAGACAATTTTGCTGAGTTGCTTAGGGCCTTACTAAATTACTGAGGCTGTCTTTGAACTCAAGGTCGTCCTGCCTCAGCCTCCCAGAATGCTGGGATTACAGTAGGTGTGTGCCACCATACCTGACTGAACTGTACACTTTTGAAGGATGACTGGATAATAGAAGAAATTAGGGGAGAAATGAATAAATTTTTCGACTCAAATGAGAACAGTGATACAACTTATCAGAACCATTGGGACCCTGGAGATTGTTCTGAGGAAAGTTTATAGCTGCGAGTGCCTACGTAAGAAATTCAGAAAGATCCCAAACCTAATAATGCATCTCAAGGCCCTCGAAAAATAAGAACAATCCAATTCCAAAACCAGTAGATGGAAGGAAATAATTAATATCAAAGCCAAAATCAATGAAATTGAGAATAAAAAAATACACAGAATCAACAAAATGAAGAGTTAGTTCTTTAAAAAGATAAAAGAAGATTGGCAAACCTTTAGCCAAACTAACTAAAAGTAGAAAAGAGAAACTTAATTATAAGATTAGAGATGAAAAAGGAGAAATCACCATAGACATCATAGAAATCCAGAGGATCATTAGGGACTATTTTGAAAAATCATACTCTAATAATAAATTGGAAAACTTAGTAGAAATATATTTCTAGACACACATGAACTGCCAAAGTTGAATCAAGAGAACTTGGACAACCTAAATGTATCAATAACTAGCAATGAGATAGAGGCAGTAATAAAAAGCTCCCCAACAAAGAAAAGCCCAGGACTAGGTGAATTCTACCAGACTATTAAGGAAGAACTAATGCCAGTGGTCCTCAAATTATTCCACAAAATAGAAAGGGTGGGACCTTTCCAAATTCATTCTGTGAAGCCAGTATCACCCTCATACCAAAACCAGTTAAGGACACAATAAGGAAGGAAGACTACAGACTGGTATCCCTGATGAACATAGATGAAAAAATTCTTAATAAAATATCGGCAAATCATATTCAATAACACAGTAAGAAGATTGTACATCATGACCAAGTTTGTATTGTCCCAGTAATGCAAGGATGGTTTAACGTGCAAATCAATAAATGCAATTCATCACATAAATAGAATGAAGGGCAAAAATCACTTAGCTCAATAGATGCAGAGAAAGCCTTTAAACAAAATTGAGACCCATTCGTGATAAACACACTGAAGAAACTAGGAAAAGAAGAAATCTACCTCAGTGTCATAGGGGCTTTACAGGAAAAAGTCCAAAGCCAGCCTCAAAGTAAATGGGGAAAAACTAAAAAGCATTTCCTTTAAAATCTGGAACAAGACAAGAGAATGTCCACTTTCACTTTATTTTCTGTCTTCATCCTGTTCCTGAAAAGAC
Source organism: Sciurus carolinensis (assembly GCF_902686445.1). NCBI lineage: Eukaryota > Metazoa > Chordata > Mammalia > Rodentia > Sciuridae > Sciurus > Sciurus carolinensis. The sequence continues at coordinate 129,173,776 of NC_062213.1, read as the reverse complement.
TGTCCCTTTCTCCCACTGAATGGTTTAGGCATGGTTATCAAAAATCATTTTATCATATATGGTAGGGCTTATTCTACACTCTTACGTCATTGTCTAAAACTCATTTGGAGCAATAACCAAAGCAATTCTAAGCCAAAAAAGCAATGCTGAATGCATTACAATGCCTGATTTCAAATCATACTATAGAACTCTAGTAACAAAGACTGCATGATACTGGCATACAAACAGACACATAAACCAGTGGTACAGAATAGAAGACAGAAACACACACACAGATACAGCCATCTGATCCTTGACAAGATGCCAAAAACCTACATTGGAGAAAAGAAAGAAAAGAAATTTTAAAGAAATTGTGCTGGGAAAATGGTTATCCATATATGTCTTTCTGTATGCCAAAACCAAACTGAACATTTAAAATCCGTAAATGTGAGCCCTTCAACTTTGTTCTTGTTTCAAGATTGGTTTGTTTATCCAAGATCCTTGAGAATCCATATGAGTTTTGGGATGGATTTTTCTTTTTCTGGAAAATATCATTGGAATTCTGCCAAAATTTTACACTGAATCTGTAAATCACTTTGGATAATATTGACATCTTACGTCTTCTAAGAACACAGATGTCTTCAAATTAATGTCTTATATTTTTTTCAGCAGTGTTTTGAAATTTTCTATGTACAAGTCTTCTCCCTTCTGGGTTAAATTTTTTCCAGAGTATTTTACTCTTTCCAGTGATATTACAAATGAATTGTTTTCTTAATTTTCTCTTTGGAATGTTCAATGAAACTTTTTTTGGTATGATTCTATTCTCTCAAACTTTGCTGATTTATAAATTCTAAGTGTATTTTGTGGAGTATTTTGGGTTTTGCACCTGTAAGATCATGGCATGCAAAAGATATGATTTTATTTCTTCTGATACAAAAAGCAAATCACTTTCATTAGCAAATTTACTTTTTTGATTCAGTGTTTTAGCTTATTTTTAATGAGCTAAATACACATACCAATAGAATGTTAATCTTGACTTCAAACACTTGTTTTTAGCATAAACACTAAAACCCTGCCACAATATGATAAATGAAATAAAAAATTTTAACTGCATTAAGTTATAGTATGTTATTGTTAAGTTTGTGAAAAAATATTTTAGTTTGTATTGTTGGAAAAAGCACAAAAGTAGAGATGGTAAAACTTAATTTGTATCCAAATTGATCCTTGACTGAAATGAGAAGCTTGTACAGGATTATGTTCCATTATTTCCTGTGTTGCTCTCTAAAGGACTTCAGTTTGCTACTTTCAGAGAGTAAGAGCAGGGCAGAGGATGAGAACAATTACATATATTCTCCTTTGTATAACCTTCTCTCTTGAGGCTTTGCTGTAATTCAGTAATTGTGTGTGTTAGTCTAATCAGAAGCATCTTATAAAAGTGCCCTTCTGATTTTCAGGGACACAAGATTTTGTTCCTAGAGGTTTAATTAAATTTTGTTGCATTTAAAGAAATTTAAGCTGTACTAATTTGACTTCTCTGAAAAGTAACTGCCCAGCGGAGATCAAACAGCAAGAAATGAACAAGGAGAAATACTTGTTAGAGGAAATGGAGAAGGGAGCCAGGAGAGGGCGAAAGGGCCATTAAGCCACAATACAAGTCTGACCATGAAGGTGATAGGTTGCATAGAAACACAGTAAGCAACAATGCAGTTCTAAAGAGAGTTTGGCAAGGTTTCTGGGGAGTCCATAAGCCAAATTTACTGTCAGAGAAATTCTTACCACCTAAATTAGCCCTGCTGTGATCACATCATTACTGGAAGCACTTGTTGGGAAGCCTACCAACAGTGGCTCTGGTCAGCTGTGCTCCTTATGGTTATAAATTATTTTTTTTATTCTTTCTGTGACATCTGTTATGACTTGATAAATTATTGCCTTTAAAATACATGACTGTATCAAGGACTTTGTTTATCTTTTTATAACTCATGCTTGGTAGAGTTGAAGAATTGTGACTTTTTTGTGTTGGCATGTATTTGATACTGCTTTAAATTATGAAGGCAAACGAGGAAGTTGAATTCTTTCCCCTAATCTTTGATACCTCATCTGTCTTTAATCTCAACTACTGACTTTGCCTTCTATTTTCTAAGAGAATTTCCATGTTCCTACCATCACATCACATCCACCAAGCAAAGCTATCTAAACTTGTATCCACTTATTTAACTTTCTCTCCTGTCACTGTAATAGAAATGTCAGTGTGCTTAGCAGAGGCACATTGCTCCAACAGTTTTCCCTTCTTTCTTTTACATTATCATTCTCTTTCTTTTGGATCATTTCCATTAGCATACAGCCATTATTTCTTTTATCTTAACAACTACTCTCACCCACTCTTTTTGTTAGGTATCATCCATATTTCTTCTCTCCTTTCAAGTAAAATTCCTTTAAAGTGATGTCTGTGTACTCCCTCTTCAACTTTGTCTTCTTAACCTTTTTTGAACCCACTTTAGTTGGCTTTTGCCCTCACTACTTCAGCACAACTGCCCCTTGTTAAAACTATTGGTGATCTGCATGTTGCTTAATTTAATGGTCAGTTTTCAGTCTTCATCTTACTTTCAGTAGCACTTGAAAAAGTGAATCACTTCCTTGTCTTTGAGATAATTATTCATTTGACTTATGAATTACATGACAGTCTTCTGGTTTTACTTATACCTAACTGGTCATTTTTGATACTCTTTGCTGGTTTCTCCTCAGTTCCTTGACCTTTGAATGTTTATGTGCAATATGGCTAAGTTAAGGAGATCACATCTATAGCCATGTCTTTACCAAGTCTTCAGCAGGACTACTCCTGTTAATTCTAGGTATAGGTATTCAACTTTCTACTCAACATGTAAGACATCTGGATATGTCTTAAGGACATCTCAAACTCAACCATCTAAAATCAAAACATTTTCTTTCCTCTGCCCAAACTTGAATCCAAGTTTAGTTAAAAGCAACTTCATCCTTCTGGTTCACAGCACTGAAATTTGATGTCTTTCTTTCACATCCCATACTCAGAACATCCGAAAATTTTGTTGTCACTGCCTTCAGATTATAGCCAAACTCCTAATACTTTTCACCACTCCACTGCTTCCAGACTGAACTAAAGTAATCTCTTTGCTCTGGATTATTTCAGTAATCTCCCCAAATGGTCTTCCTTGCTCTGAGTTAGTTCGTTTGCAACATGCAATCCAGGGCCTTACTTGAAAACCTATGTCAGATCATTTCAGCCTTATGCTCAAAATCTCCCAATGTGTTTCCATCTCACTTGGTGAAAATCAAGGTACTTGTAGTGTAAGATAAATTTGTATGATTGGCATTCTGGCCCTCACATACCTGCGTTTTAATATTAACTACTTTTCCCTGTTGCTTATTCAGCTATAGCTTGCTTATTAAGCTTCTTGCTTTTCCTGAAATGTATCAAGCATATGCAAGCTGAGTTATCTTTTGATTGCTTTTCTTATTATAGTGAAATAGGTAACAAAGTAATTGACTGAGAATAAGGTGGATAAGAGGTGGTATGAATATATAGAACAGAAGAAGGTATGAGATTGTTGGCTAGGATAAAGGAATTGTTACTAGACTTGGGCTAAGTAGCATTGAAGACCTCTTAAACAGACACACATTTTAAAGCATGACCAATTGTTCTTTTTCCCTCTCTCCCTTCCTTTCTTTCTCTTTCTTCAGCAGCTTGAAGAAAGGATTGGTGAAAAGATCAGGGTTGAAATTTGGCAGTGTCAGAAAGGGCAAGGACCATATTTGCAAGGAGTGATTATAATGATGACTTATAGAATCTAAGATATGTAAAGGTGGAAAGGAAAACAGGAGTAGATGAAGGATAGTAATAATGTGTGAGACTTAGTAGACTGTGATCTCTGTGGGTTCAAAATGTTATTGGACAGGGGTTTTGGAGAAAATGAATCTATCCATCTAAGAATGAGGTTCTTTAATTACTTTATGGGGTTGGAGTGGGATGGGGTGGGCCAGACATGTTGCAGTTATTGCTGACCACAATAGAGTGGATGGTGGGAGTGAGTTGCTGAGGTAGAATGAATGTGAAAGTCGTAGAACTGTTTAAAAAAAATAATGGTAGGGATCATTTGGATAGATTTTGAAGTCACTGTGAGCTTAATTTAAAACTTAGTTAAAAAGTTTAAATTAAAGGATATCAGATGAGTTTCCCAAATACATAACTGTTAATCTTTTAAAAAGTGAGAAAAATAGGGTTGGGGTTGTGTGGCTCAATGGTAGAGCTCTTGTTTAGCACTGGGTTTGATCCTCAGTACCACATAAAAATAAATAAAATAAAGGTATTGTGTTCATCTACAACTAAAACATATTTTTTAAAAAGTGAGAAATATAATGAAAATAATTAATTTGATTTTTTTTTTAAAAACTATATTACACTTCAGTTTACTTTGAGGTAGATATTGATTGACCTTGAATTGTAATTGGTTTCTCAGCTCTGTGAGATTTAAAGAAAAAATTTCTGCACTCCATATGAGTTAAAGAGGGAGACAAGTCAGTTGTGTTAGATCTTTGCAAATGTTTTCAGTAGTAATTTGGTATGCAGAAGTGCTGGAGAAACTTTGGCAGAAAATAAGAGCCATAGAGTAAGCCCAAACTAGGACAGCAAAGTCATTAATCTACTTTTTAGTGAAGGAAGTCGTCTTTAAATGATAGTGTCCTCTGGTCCTTTACCAGAAGTGCTTTATTAGGACTTTATTTGGATGCAAGACTGTATGAAAGTAAACTATAAGAACAAAAGCTGGTGGTTTCTACAAAACTTAAGACTTTTTTTTATACATAAAATAGTTACTTTAAGTTACATTAAAGATATTATATAGATAAAAGTAAGGATCACATAAAGGCAATATTAACTCACATTACTATAATAGAATGTTGGAGCAACATCGAATTCATTTGAGTTAAGCTGCATAGTGTGGCCATTTAAGTTTGTGCTGATGCCAGCTTTAGTTTAGAGTATTTTCCTAATATTCCCAAGTAAATATGATAAATATTTTACAAATTTAAAAAGGGAATGCCTGAAGGAAACATAAGAGCTTTCTTGGGTTTAGCTCTGAATGATAATATTTAATTTAGGGCATACCACTAATGGACTGATTCACTTCACAAAAACTGGTTAAGAATGATTGTGTTGGAAAATGAAGTGAAAGAATAAGGTAAGGAAGTGAAGATGTTGGACTCAATTAGTAATCTGAAACAAGAACAGTGCTAAAGGTAGAGAGAACAGGCAAGTGATAATAAAGTGCCTCTTTGGGTGACTTAATAATCTTTATTTCTAATCCATGAATATTTTCAGAAGAACTGCTTGTTTTCAGTTCTTTGGTTTGTCTTTTTCCTTTCCTCCACCTTTTCCATAATTGAGTATTTTATTTACTAGCTCATAGTAAGCAGCTATGTGATCTCAGATCAGGCTTGAAATTAAGTCGGAAGCAGTGGGTATTGAGTTTGAAGATATAAGACTTTGATTCTTACATTTTAATTTAAGAACTTTGTACTTTATTTTGTAGAAGTTAAAATCATTCCTCATTTCCCAGCCATCCTCTTTGATGATTCTTGTTTTGATCATTTAACGGAGTGACCACTAAAGAAAGACAGGATGCTGCCTTAACCAGGAATGTTACCAACAGTTTTAAGAGTTGAGTGTATGTTTGAATTGGGCAGTTTCTAATTTTGAGATTTTTGTATTTGTTCTGATTATTAAAGCTTCCCAGTGACCAACAGATTTTTTTTCCAGCCTTGCATTTTTTCTCTGGTGAAAGAAATACCATTATTCACAACAGTTATACATTTGGACACTTAGAATAATCAGCAGAGACTTTAAGAGGTAATTTAATCCCATCCTATTTTAGTTACTCGCCAACTACTGGCAAGTCACTTAAACAACATCAGTTTCCATATTTATTAAAATGAAAGATTTGGAACCACTGTTTCCTAATAAGCATGAATCACTAAATTTAAATAATGATATAACAGTAGCAAGAAAATGAGATTTGGAGCGAAAACATTGGGTGAATTTCTTAATTTCAGAAACTTGTTTTTCACATTTGTAAAATGCCCTACAGTAAGGTTTCGTGATGACATTTGGTAATATATGTGAAAACACTTTGCAAATTCCAAAGTATTGTACAAATAGAATGATTATTCAGTCAGCAGTTCAGTACCTTTTATGTACCAGGTTGTCAGATAAAGTTCATTTGGTTATTTCTTTTTTGGTTTTAACATTTATTGTCTCTGAGTGTATTTAAATCATTGTGAGAAATGAATCCATTCAATTGATTGATTGGAAACTGGCATATGACATTGAAAAATAAACTTTTACATTGTGATCTAATATCACTGGATTCAGAGTTGTAGGACCAACTTTATGATTGATATTCCTTTGCTTCTTAATAATTGATCTTTGTGTTTTGGGTTCTGTTTAAGAGTGACTCCAATAAAATGTCCTTCAAAATTACAAAATTTAAAATGAACTTTTATTCATTGAATATTTTAACTTTTCAAGTATGATATTCTTTGGATCTCATTATTTACTTTGCCTTTTTAGTATTTATGCATGAACATTGCTAAATTATTTGTTCCCTTTTAAAATGTCTAGCTTTGAATGCATATAGAGTTCATGATATTTACATTACTTATTTTTCTCTTTTAAAAATTTTTATTTTGGTACTGGGGATTGAACCTCTGGGTGTTTTTACTACTGAGCTACAGCCTCAGTGCTTTTTAAATTTTGTGACAGGGTCTTGGTTACTGAGGCTGACTTCTTTTTTTTTTTGGGGGGGGGGTGCTGGGGATCGAACCGAGGGCCTTGTGCTTGCAAGGCAAGCACTCTACTGACTGAGCTATCTCCCCAGCCCCTGAGGCTGACTTCTTAAAAAAAATTTTTTTTGTTGTAGATGGACAGAATAATTTATTTTTATGTGGTGCTGAGGATCTAACCCAGTGCCTCACATGTGGTAGGCATGTGCTTTGCCACTGAGCTCCAGCTCCAGCACCCAGAAGCTGACTTTAAACTGGAGATCTTCCTACCTCAGCCTCTTGAGTAGATGGGATTATAGATGTGTACCACTGTGCCTGGCTCATATTTATGTTATTTCTTAACACCTTGCAGTTAATATGTCTAGTTGAAAATCCAAGTGTTTCACTAAATCAATTAAACAAATTTACTTTAAAAATAAGGAATGCAAATAAAAAAAAAATAAGGAATGCTGTTTGTTTTTAAGTATTAAATTATTTTTAATACTTAAATCTGGCATGAATTAAATCTGACATGAATTCTTACAATCTGTAGATTTACTGTTTGAGGTAAAAACAAAACCCTCATCATTTGATGACATGATAATATTTTAATTGCTCTGTTTCAAGACTTGTCTTTTTTTTTTTTTTTTTTTTTTTTTTTTTTTTTTGCGGTGCTGGGGATTTGAATCCAGGGCTTTGTGCTTGAGAGGCAAGCACTCTATCAACTGAGCTATATCCCCAACCCCAAGACCTGTCTTTTAAAGATGCTCTCCCCCTACCCCTTTGATCCTTTGCTCCCTTGGTTCAGTGGTTGCAAAGTATAGACTTTGTTTAACTTGTAGACAGACTTATATGTTTTACCTCTATGCTGTCGTTCAAAACTTTTTGCTATTTTTTTAAAGTAGACTCTTATTGGGGATCTGTTTATTTTCTAAGTATTATAAAACCATAAACAAATATACTTAATTCGGTTATTGGGCTTTTCTTAAATCCTGTACTTGTACATTTAGTTATCCAGTACTATTTTTAAATATTTTAAATCAACATTAATGATTAAGTATGTCCATATATGGCAATTTTATTTGCTAATAAAAACTAAATTTAAGACTTTAAAAGAACTGTACCCAAGTAGATTTTATAGCTTGTAATTTAACTAAGCTTCAGTAACTGAGAAAGAATTGGCAGTGTTTTTCTATTTTGATTATTTCAGCTTTTATACAATTTTTATGGTGAACAACTCAAAAATACTTTTTAGAGAGCTAATGTATAGATATAACATAGTCCACAGTTCTATCTAGTAGAATTACAACATAAATGACTTTTGAGTATTGGAGAAAATGTAAATGGTATTTAATTTTCTAAAAGTCTAACTGAAGTCTTAGATGCTAAATCCTTCAACTGATTTAATTGTTCTTTGGAAATCTTCAAAGATCATAAAATTGATATAGGGGAATATATATATTTGGAGTGATATATTCTTAATTTAATTTGGGAAGTGATAAACAGAAAACTTGAATTTTGTATGTGTACCAGAGATGGGCGAGACAACAACAACAAACAACCACAAAAAACCCAGTAAAGAAGGCCCTGGGTTTGATCCCCAGCACCGGAAAAAGAAAAAAAAAAAACAAACAAAAAAAAAACGCAGTAAAGATACATCAGTAGAATGGGAGTGACTTATATAAGACAGATAAAGGCTAATGCATTATTTAAAGCAGCATTTTCAAAGGAGAGCACACAAAATGATCCAATGAGATAAGGAGGAAAAAGGACTGGAATTCCTATTTATATGTTTTCCAAAAAAACTCAAACACTTTACTAGTATTTAAAGGAAATCATGGATTAAAGATAATCCATAGGGTGAGCACAAGCATAAGAAATGACCAGATTGCTGATTTTCATCTTAATGTTTGAGGAAAAAGTAATATTTCTTTAACAAAAGAAATACAATGACTCTGTTATCATATGGGCTAGAAGGTGACCACCCCCAAGGAATTCTTGAGATTATTTGAAATATGGCTACTGTAATTTTTTTTTCATCTCTTCTTTTTAGATATGACAGTAGACTATATTTTGACATACATATATGGAGTATAACTTACTCTAATTAGAATCCCACTCTTGTGATTGTACATGATGTGGAATTTTACTGGTCATATATTCATATATGAATATAGGAAAGACCGGTCTGATTTATTCTACTGTCTTTCCCATTCATATCCTCCCCATCCCATTATGTGTTGGCATCTGCATATCAGAGAACATTTGACCTTTGGTTTTTTGGGATTGGCTTATTTCACTTAGCATGATAGTAGTCTCTGTTCCATCCATTTACCAGCAAATGCCATAATTTCATTCTTTATGGCTGAATAATGTTCCATTGTGTATGTGTGTGTGTATACCACATTTTTTAAAATCCATTCATCTGTTGAAGGGTACCTAGGTTGGTTCCATAGCTTAGCTATTGAATTGACCTTTTATAAACATTGATGTGGTCACATCACTATAGTATGCTGATTTTAAGTCCTTGGGGTATATATTGAGGAGCTGGCTAACTGGGTCAAATGGTGGTTCCATTCCAAATTTTCTGAGGAATCACCATACTGCTTTCCAGAGTGGTTGCACCAATATGTATTCCCACCAGCAATGTATGAGTGTACCTTTTCCCCCAACATCCTCACCAGTGTTTATTGTTACTTGTATTCTTGATAATTGCCATTCTGACCAGAGTGAGTTGAAATCTCAGTGCAATTTTGATTTGCATTTCTCTAATAGCTACAGATGTTGAATATTTTTTCATATATTTTTTGATCAATTGTGTTTCTTTTTCTGCGAAGTGTTCTTTCAGTTCCTTTGCCCATTTATTGATTGGGTGGTTTTTTTGGTGTTAAGCTTTTTGAGTTCTTTCTGTATCCTAGAGATTAATACTCTATCTGATGTGCAGGTGGCAAAGATTTTCTCCTATTTTATTGACTCTGTCTTTATGCTCTTGATTGTTTCCTTTGCTGTGAAGAAATTTTTTAGTTTGATACCATCCAATTTACTAATTCTCGATTTTACTTCTTGTGCTTTAGGAGTCTTGTTGAGGAAGTTGATTCTTGAGCCAACATGATGGAGAATTGGGTCTACATTTTCTTCTAGTGGGTGCAGGGTCTCTGGTGTAATGGCTAGGTCCTTGATCCTCTGGAGTTGAGTTTTGTGCTGGGCGAGAGGTAGGGGTTAAATTTCATTCTGCTACATACTGATTTCCAGTTTTCCCAGCTCCATTTGTTAGAGAGGCTATCTTTTCTCCAGTGTATGACAGTGGTCCGTTTGTCTAGTATGAGATCACTGCATTTATGTGGGTTTATCTCTATGTCTTGTATTCTGTTCTGTTGGTCTTGTGTCTGTTTTGTTGCTAAGGCCATTGCTGTTTTTGTTACTATAGCTCTGTAGTAAAATTTAAGTCTGGTATCGTGATGCCTTCTGCTTAGCTTTTCTCACTATGGATTGCTTTGTCTGTTCTGGGTCTCTTATTTTTCCAAACAAATTTTATGAGTGCTTTTCTATTTGTATGAAATTTTAATAGGAATTGCATTAAATCTGAATAGCACTTTAGGTAGTATGACCATTTTGACAATATTAATTCTGCCTATCCAAGAACACGGGCGATCTTTCCCTCTTCTAAGGTGTTCTTCAATTTCTTTCTCTAGGGTTCTGTAGTTTCCTTTCTTTTTTTTTTTTTTTTAATTGTTTTTTCTATTTAGTTATACATGACAGCAGAATTCCTTTTGATTCATTGTACACAAATGGAGTAAAACTTTCATTTCTCTGGTTGTACATGCTGTAGAGTCACACCATTTGTGTAATCATACATGTATATAGGGTAATAATGTTTGTCTCATTCCACCATCTTTCCTGCCATCTGCCCCTTCCCCTCCCCTCATTTCCCTCTACACATCCAAAGTTCCTCCATTCTTCCTCTTCCACCCCGCTGTTATATATCAGCATCCATTTATTAGAGAAAACATTTGGCCTTTGGTTTTTTGGAATTGGCTTATCTCACTTAGCATGATATTCTCCTACTCCAATCATGTATCTGCAAATGCCATAATTTATTCTTCTCTATGGCTGAGTAATATTCCATTGTGTATGTGTACCACAGTTTCTTTATCCAGTCATCTGTTGAAGGGCATCTAGGTTGGTTCCATAATCTAATTATTGTGAATTTAGCTGCTATAAACATTGATGTGGCTGCATCACTATAGTATGCTGATTTTAAGTCCTTTGGGTGTAAACTGAGGAGTGGGATAGCTGGGTCAAATGGTGGTTCCATTCCAAGTTTTCTGAGGAATCTCTATACTGCTTTCTAGAGTGGTTGTATACCAATTTGCAATCCCACCAGCAATGTATGAGTGTGCCTTTTCCCCCACATTTTTGCCAACATCTATTGTTGCTTATATTCTTGATAATAGCCCTTCTAATTGGAGTGAGATGAAATCTTGGGGTAGTTTTGATTTCTATTTCTTTAATTACTAGAGATGTTGAACATTTTTTCATATATTTGTTGATTGGTTGTATTTCTTCTTCTGTTCTGAAGTGTCTTTTCAGTTCTTTAGCCCACTTATTGATTTGAGTTATTTGTATTTTTGGTGTTCTTTGAGTTCTTTTTAAATTCTGGAGATTAGTGTTCTATCTGAAATGCATGTGATAAAGATTTTCTCCCACTCTATAGGCTCTCTCTTCACATTTTTGATTGTTTCCTTTGCTGAGAAGAAGCTTTTTAGTTTGAATCCAATCCATTTATTGATTCTTGTTTTTATTTCTTGTGCTTTGGGAGTCTTGTTAAGGAAATCTGATCCTACACCGATATGATGATTTAGGCTTACTTTTTCTTCTATTTGGTGCAGGGTGTCTGGTTTAATTCCTAGGTCCTTGATCCATTTTGAGTTGAATTTTGTGCAGGGTGAGAGAGAGGGGTTTAATTTCATTTTGCTGTATGTTGATTTCCAGTTTTCCCAGCTCCATTTGTTGAAGAGGCTATCTTTTCTCCAGTGTCTGTTTTTGGCACCTTTGTCTAGTTTGAGATAACTGTATTTATGTGGGTTCGTCTCTGTCTTCTATTCTGTACCTTTGGTCTACCTGTTTATTTTGGTGCCAGTACCATGCTGTTTTTGTTACTGTTGCTCTGTAGTATAGTTTAAGGTCTGGTATTGTGTTACCCCCTGCTTCATTCTTCTTTCTAAGGATTGCTTTGACTATTATAGGTCTCTTATTTTTCCAATTGAATTTCATGATTGCTTTTTCTATTTCTGAGGTACATCATTGGGATTTTAATTGGAAATGCATTGAATCTGTATAGGGCTTGGCAGTATGGCCCTTTTGACAATACTAATTCTGCCTATCCAAAGGCATGGGAAATCTTTCCTTCTTCTAAGTTCTTCTTCCATTTCTTTCTTTAGTGTTATGTAGTTTTCATTGTAGAAGTATTTCACATCTTTTTTTAGGTTGATTCCCAAGTGTTTCTTTTTTTGATGATATTGTGAATGGAATAGTTTCCCTAATTTCTCTTTCAGTTGATTCATCATTGGTGTGTAGGAATATAGTTTGATTTATGGATGTTAATTTTATATCCTGCTACTTTACTGAATTTGTTTATGAGTTCTAGAAGTTTTCTAGGGGAGTTTTTTTGGGTCTTCTAAATATAGAATCATGTCATTGGCAAATAGGGGCAGTTTGAGCTCTTATTCATATCCCTTTAATTTCTTTCTTATGGTTAATTGCTCTGGCTAGAGCTTCAAGGACTATGTTGAATAGAAGTGGTGAAAGGATATACTTATCTTTTTCTACTTTTAAAAAAATTTTTTAGTTGTCAGTGAACCTTTTATTTTATTTGTTTATATGTGGTGCTGAGTATTGAACCCAGTGCCTCACACATGCTAGGCAAGTGCCTTACCACTGAGGTACAACCCCAGACCCTTTTTCTAGTTCTTAGAGGGACTGCTTTCAGTTTTCCTCCATTTAGAATGGTATTGATTTTGGGTTTTATATACGTATGCGTGTGTATGTGTGTGTATATATATATATGTCTTTCACAAAGTTGAGATATGTTCCTGCTTTTCCTAGTTTTACCAGTTTTTTGAGCATGACTGGATGTTGAATTTTGTTAAATGCTTTTTCTGCTCTATTGAGATAATTATGTGATTCTTGTCGTTAAGTCTATTGATGTGATGAATTGTGTTTATTGATTTTCATATGTTGAACCAACCTTGCATTTCTGGGATGAACCCCACTTGATCATGGTGCATTATTTTTAATATGTTCTTGTATGCAATTTGCCAATATTTTATTAAGACTCTTTACATCTTTGTTCATTAGGGATATTGTCTTAAAGTTTTCTTCCCTTATGTGTTTTTGTCTGGTTTTGGTATCAGGGTGATACTAACTTCAGAGAATGAGTTTGGAAGGGTTCCCTCCCTTTTATGTATTTAAATTTTCTATGTCCTTCTGATTCAGTTTGGGTAGGTAATATGTTTCTAGAAATTTGTCAGAATCTTCAAAGATTTTTTGTTTTGTTGGAGTATCAATTTTCAAAATAGTTTCTGATTATCATCTATATTTCAGTAATGTCTATTTTTATGTTTCCTTTTTCATCATGAATTTTAGGAATTTGAGTTTTTTCATTTTGTTAGTTTGGCTATGGGTTTATTAATTTTATTTTTTTTTTTTGTACAACCAACTGTTTCATTGATTTTTTTGTAATAGTTTGAGTTTCATTGATTTAGGCTCTGATTTTAATTATTTCCTGTCTTCTGCTTTTGGGATCTTCTTTTTCTAGGGCTTTGAGATGTAATGTTATGTATTTTTTGGTGACTTTTGATTGTTTTAGCAAATGAGCTCAATGCAATGCATTTTCCTCTTAGAACTGCCTTTATAGTGTCCCAGAGATTTTGATATGTTGTGGTGCTATTTTCATTTATCTATTAAATATTTTTTTATTTCATTCCTGATTTCTTCTGCTATCCATTGGTCATTCAGTAGTGTATTCTTTAGCCTCCAGGTGTTAGAATGGCTTCTGTAATTTATATTATCATTGATTTCTAATTTTATTCCATTATGATCTGATAGAATGCAAGGTTAGTTATTTCTATTTTTTTTTTTTTTTTTTTCGAATCCGCAAAGAGTTGCTTTTGGCCTAAGATATGATATGTTTTAGAGAAGGTTCCCTGTGCTTCTGAGAAGAAAATATATTTAGTCATTGGTGCCTGAAATATTCTATAATGCCTTGAAGTCCAAATTATTAATTGTATTTTTTAGTTCTGTAGCTTCTTTAGTTTTTGTTTGGAGGATCTATACAGTGATAAGAGAGACATATTAATGTCACCCAGTATTATTATGTTGTGTTCTATTTGATTCTTGAAATTGAGGAGGGTTTGTTTGATGTATGCAGATGCTCCATTGAGGGTAGAAACCCCTGGTTGTCGGGGGGTCAGCCACGTTCCACGTGGATGAGGGGAAGAGTTTCTATTGGAGGTCAACAGTGCCGGCACTCAGTTCATTACTAATAAACTTGTCTAATCAGTTAACATGAGCCAGTATTCTTTTCAAATATAAGGGGTTGTGATGGATCTGGCCTCCAACAAAATGGAGGACTCCCCTTCACCTTTATTTATAGTCGCATAGGTAAAGGGACCAAGACCAGGAGGGGCTGCTTCTGTGAGGAACAGGATGGGGTAGAGTTAGGGAAGCCATTTGTTTAGAGAATTAGCATTTCCTCAGGGCTGAGCCACCTCTGTACAGAGCCACCTACTCCCAGGCTTTCTGAAACAGTCTCTGTGACTGCCATTTCCTGGGAGTCAGACCTCTGTATCCTGTGGCTCAGCCAAGCCTGATTCTGCTAAACATGAATGGCTCCCCACACCTGGCTGTTTATGAGATTCATATGAATGATATGTTTTTACCCATCTTTTTACCTTCAGTCTGTAGGTGTCTTTGCCTATGAGGTAAGACTCTTGGAGACAGCATATGTTTGGGTATTGTTTTTTAATCCAGTCTGTGTCTTCTGATTGATGAGTTTATTAGTCCATTTGCATTCAGTGCTAGTATTGAGATAAGAGTTTTATTCCCTGTCATTTTGATTTATTTCTGGTTTTTAATTTGAATTAGTTTCTCTTTTGTTTTTATAGTGTACTTCCTCCCTTTGCTGGTTTTCACTTATTTTTCATTTCTTCTTTATGAAATATCATATCGAGTATGTTTTGTAGTGTAGCCTTTCTAATTGTGAATTATTTTAACTTTTGTTTATTGTGAAAGGTTTTTATTTGTCAATTCTGAGCTTAATTTTGCTGATACTGTATTCTTGTTTGACATCCAATTTTTTTTCAGAGCTCGGTATATATTATTCCAAGACCTCCTAGCTTTAAGCGACTGAGTTGAGAAATCAGCTGATATTCAGCTTGATTTCCCTGTAAATATGAGCTATCACATTTCTCTGGCAGCCTTTAAAATTCTATCCTTGTTCTGTGTTAGGCATTTCCGAAGAAATGTGTCTTGGTGTGGTCTCTTGTAATTTTGTATATTTAGGGTCCTGAGTGCCTCCTGCATTTGATTTTCCATTTCATTCTCCAAGTTTGGGAGAATTTCAGATATTATTTCTTTGAAAAGATTATTCTTTCCTTTGCTTTGTATCTCCGAGCCTTCATCTATCCTTATAAATCATATCTTTGGCCTTTTTGTGTTATCCCATATATCTTAGAAGTTTTGTTTATAGTCTCTTAACACCTTTTCTCCATGTTCAGTGTTAATTTCAAGATTATATATTTTGACTGGGTGCAATGGCACATGCCTATAATCACAGCAACTCTTGAGACCAAGGCAGGAGGATCATGAGTTCAGAGCTGGCCTCAGCAAAAGCAAGGTGCTAAGCAACTCATTGAGACCCTGTCTCTAAATAAAGTACGAAATAGGGCTGGGAATGCGACTCAGTGGTTGAGTGCCCCTGAGTTCAATCTCTGGTAAACCCCCCACCCCTAAAATTATATGTTTTATCTTCATTGCCTGAAACTCTTGTCTTCCAGATTTTCTAACCTGCTGGTGATGCTTTCCAATGAATTTTTATTTTGGTTTATTGATTCCTTCATTATGAGGATTTCTGACTGATTTTTCTTCATGATCTCTATCTCCTTATTGAAATTGTCTTTCATTTCTTATATTTTCTCTCTGATTCTATTTCTTACGTCATCTTTTAACACATAGATCAGTTTAACCCAGAACTTTCTGAATTCCGTTTCTGACATTTTCCTCCACTGTGGTATGGCTGTTGTTGAGGTATTCTGTGTTGTTTGGGACAGTTTGTTCCATTGCTTTTTTATATTGTCTACCCATCTATGTCGATGAATCTGAAACTGTAGAGTTTCTGCCTTACAAGTTTACAGTGTCCCTCTGTGTTACTGGTACTTCATAGATTGTGGTGAAGCCCAATGATAACAACAATTTTTGCAAACAGTGTATAACAGTAGACTAGGTAAACGTCCCCATTTGATATTTAGAGTGTTAATTGGTGCAAAATGCAGAAATAGTAGAATCAACAGTTTTCATTAGTGAAAAGAATGGCATAAAATCAAACAATAGGTGCTGTGACTACCATTGTATTAATTATAGGTATGACATTGATGCTAGGGTCAGAAGTTATGTATATCAATTAATATTAAGAGGTATTAAGGATAGAATTGAGTATGAGTAAAGAAGAAGAGATAGGAACATAGAAAAGTGTTTACAGTTTCAAAGGGTGAATGGGGCAGATGCATTCGTGACTTAGGATATGTTAATGAGAAAGGGGAAGAAAAAAGTATAAGTAAGAATATAAAGGATGAGAGAGAAAGAAATTTGACTGTCAGCAATAACAAAAAGAGAGAAGGAGACAAGGGAGATAGAATAGTGGCAAAGACTACACAAAACAGAATCAAAATATGCTAAAGAGAAACCCTTACCCTCAAAATACATAGCATGGGAAAATTAAAAAAAAAAAAAAAAGACTAGAAATGAATAGAGAGAAATGTATATGTATAGGTGTCCTTGAATCAATCCATATGCATTCAAATAAAACAAAAACCAAATATAAAATACCAAAAACAGAGCAAAAAACAAAAATAGAAAAAATGGGGATCTTGGTGAAAAGTTAAGGAGTTAAGGAGTCTCTTCCACTATGGTGGACAATATAGACGGTGAGCTTATGTGTTTGCTCTGTGTGCCTACCTGATTATGTTTTCGTTTCTTTTTGAGGTATGAACTGAGTGTGGGAGTATGGGCTGTGGCGATAAATGCTTGTTCTGAGGTATAGGTGACAAAGATTTTCTCCCATTCTGTAGAGCAATCACATTCTTGTTTCCTTTGCTGTGAAGACTAGCCCCTTTTTTGTTTGGTGTTTTAATTTTGAGACATGGTCTCATTAAGTTGCTTAGGGCCTTGTGAATTTGCTGAGACTGGCCTTGAACTTATGATTCTCCTGTCTCAGCCTTCTAAGCCACAGGGATTACAGGTGTGTGCCATTGCATCCGGCACAGTACACATTTGAATGATATCTGGATGACAAATGAAATTAGAGGAGAAATTTTAAAAATTCTTAAAAGCGATAGAACATACCAGAATCTCTGCAACACTGTGAAGGCAGTTCTGAGAGGAATGTTTATAGCTATGAGTGCGTACATGGGAAAATCAGAAAGATCCCAAGTGAACAATCTAATGATGCATCTTGAGACCCTTGAAAAACAAGAACAAACTGTTTTCAAAACCAGTAAAAGGAAGGAAACAAGATGAGAGCCAAAATCAATGAAATTGAGAATTAAAAAGATACACAGGATCAATGAATCAATTAGTTAGTTCTTTAAAAAGATAAACAAAATCTATAAGCCCTTAGCCAAACTAACCAAAGGTAGAAGAGAAACTCAAATAAAATTAGAGATGAAATAAGAGAAATCACCACAAACACCACAGAAATCCAGAGGATTATTGGGGACTATTTTGTAAACTTATACACCAATAAATTGAAAAAACCTAGAAGAAATGAACACATTTCTAAATACCTATGAATTGCCAAAGTTGAATCAAGAGGATATAACAAACTTAGGCTGATAATTCTCAATGAGATAGAAGCATTAATAAAAAACCTTCCAACAAAGAAAGTGAGGACCAGATGGATTCTCACATGAATTCTATCAGACCTTTAAAGAAAGACTAACGCCAGTGGTCCTCAAGTTATTCTATGAAATAGAAAGAGATGATCACTTCCAAATTCATTCTGTGAAGCTATTATCACCTTCAGACCCAAACCAAATAGGGACACCTGAAGGTTAGAATATTACAGACCAGCATCCATGAATTTGGATGCAAAAATCCTTACTACAATATTATCAAATCATATTCAACAACATATTAAGAAGATTGTACATCATGACCAAGTATACTTTATCCCAGGGATGCAAGGATGGTTTAACATATGCAAATCAATAAATAAAATTCATCATATAAATAGGATAAAGGACAAAAGTCAGTTGTCAAAATAGATGTAGAGAAAGCCTTCAACAAAATTCAGTGCCCCTTCGTGACAAAAATAATGAAAAATAGGAATCGAAGGAAATTACCTGAACAACATAAAGGTTATATATGACAAACTCAAAACCAACATAGTGAATGAAGAAAGACTGAAAACATTTTCTTTAAAATTTGGAAAAAGACAGTGATGTCCACTCTTATCATTCTTATATAATATAGTAATGGATATTATAGTTGGAGCAATTAGTAGGAAAGGAAGAAGTCAAATTATCACTGTTTGCGGTGATATGGTCTTCTATTTAAAATTATTACTGGTGCTAATAAACAAATTGAGCAAAGTAGCAGGTTACAAAATCAACATATCAAAACCAGTAGCTTTCCTATACACCAGTAATGAATCTCCTGAGAAAGAAGACAATCCCATTCACAGTAGCCTCAACAAACAACAGAAAAATCCTCGGAATAAATCTAAACAAGGAGGTATAAGCTCTCTAAATGAAAACTATAGAACAGTGAAGAAAGTAATTGAAGAAGACACAAGAAGATGGAAAGACTCATCTACGATCACAGATGGACAGACTTAATATTGTTTAAATACCTTACTACCAAAAGCAATGTATAGATCCAGTGCAACCACCATCAAAATACCAATAATATTCTTTTCAGGACCAGAAAAAACAGTCCTAAAATTCATTTGAAAAAATAAAAGATCCAGAATAGCCAAAGCGATTCTAAGCCAAAAAAGCAGTGCTAGAGCCATTACAGTAATTAACTTCAAATTATAATATAGAGATATAGTAATAAAAACTGCATGGTATTGCCATAAAAACAGACATAGGCCAATGGAATAGAATAGAAGACATAGGTACAAACACATATCTATATAATCATCTGATCCTTGACAAAGATGCCAAAAACATGCACTGGAGAAAAGATAGCCTTTTTAATCAACTGGTGCTGGGAAAAGTGGTTATCTATATGTAGAAGAGTGAGAGTAGATTGTATCACCCACTCTGTATGAAAGTCAACTCAAAATTACAATTTAGACCAGAAACTATGCAACTCCTAGAAGAAAACTGGGTCAACACTCCAATATATAGGCTTAGGCAACAACTTTTCTCAGGAGGACACCTAAAGCTATAATAATAATGCCAAGAGTCAATATATGGGATAGCACCAAAATTATAAAACTCTTCACAGCAAAGAAAACAATTGAAAATATAAAGAGAGAACCTATCAGATGGAAGAAAATCTTTGCTACCTATTCTTCTGACAGAAGTTTAAGGACCAGGAGCGGTGACACATGCCTGTAAATCCCAGTGGCTTGGGAGGCAATGGCAGGAGGATCATGAGTTCAAAGCCAGCATCAGCAACGTAGCAAGACACTAAGCAACTTAGCAAGACCCTGTCTCTAAATTTGAAACAACAATAACAATTAAAAAAAAAAAAAAAACCAAACTGGGGATGTGACTCAGGAGTTAAATGCCCCTGGAGTTAATCCCTGGTACCAAAAAAATAAAAAAAATTTATATCCAGAATATATAAAGTACTCAAAAAACTTAGCACCAGTAAAAACAACCCAAATAATAAATGTGTGAATGATCTAAATGGACACTTCTCAAAAGAAGAAATACAAATGGCCAAGAAATAGATGGAAAAAAACGCGACATTATTAGCAGTTAAAAAATATAAATCCATAGTATACCGAGATATTTATCTCACACCAGTTAGAATGGCAGCCCTCAAGAATACAAATAATAATAAGTGCTGGAGAGGATATGGATTTCAAAATTATAAAACAATATAGTATATTATCATTTAATTTATAAATAATCATGTAATTGAGGAATTTATTTAGATTTTAAAAAATCTGTAGGTCTTGTAATATAAAACTTGAAGACTTTTTCTAGAAGATGAAGTATAGTATAGAATTTGATGGTAAAATTAATGGGAAGAGGAGCCTTTGAAGCAATTTGGAAAAATGAGAGAAGATTGTTTAAACTTCAGAGTATTCTTTTTAATTGTGTTTTGTTGAGAGTTTTTCAGTTTGAAAGAGAATTCCAATATATAATGGAACATCTTGTGCAGACAAAATTTACTGAGCAGTTCATTTTCTTGCTGTATTCAAATCTGCTTTGGAAGCCAAATGATAATCAGAAAGTGGCTTGTAAGAATAGTGATAATAAACTGATCAACTGATGAATTGTATCTCTACTATTTAGGTACAATCTATTTTTAGTATAATTTAAAATGATACAGCATGGAAAAAGATAAAATGAAAGGGAGATGATGCATTTGTAAATAGCAAACATGATTAACCATGAGCAATTTTTAAAATATTGGAAATACCAAGTGGTGATATTTAAATATATTGTCGGCATTTGGTATTTATGCGAGAGAGAGTTTTCCAAGTTCATTTGGAGATTATTCTTGAAGGGATTTGTTTGTATCTCTGGCTACAGGTGAAAGAAAATATTTTTGAGGATTGAAGGAGCCATATGTTGTATTATATATTAGTGTCATGTTTACACATTGTAGAACACTTGGCATCACCACAGTCCTATGAGTTGAGTGGTGGAACTTATACTTTAAGATGGAAAAAAGTTCAAAGAACCTTGAAAAACTTGCCCAACCTGAAACATCTTGTGAATGCCAGTCAGGGAGTTTAGGACTGTTTTCTGGAGGCTATAATGCCTGAGTGGAATCTCAAAGGGCATAAAAGTTAATTGCTAAAAGGTGATCAGGGTAAGGTGTTGAAACCAGGGTGAACTGTGTTGATTAAAAAGCATTTTGGAATAGAGTAGCATGACTTCTACTTAGGAACCTATTTGTAGGACTTAAAGGGTAATGGTTTTCCTTTTATTCTTCATTGTTTCTCTGTACAAATATCAAAAGCTCATTAAAATAGTTGCGTATTACATTTCAGACTTTGTCAATGTAACTTCACTTTCCTTCTACAGGATCAGTTCGACAGCTTAGACAAGCATACACAATGGGGAATTGACTTCTTGGAAAGATATGCCAAATTTGTTAAAGAGAGGATAGAAATTGAACAGAACTATGCAAAACAATTAAGGTAAGTTAATTTATTTTTCAGTTCTTACAAATGAAATTGCTTGTTCTAAGTAGATTAATATTATGTAAATATGGTATTCCATAAATTAAATTCAGTATTTTTTATCAGAATTAGATTGAATTAGCTAATTGGTTTGTTTCAGTGATTGATTCAATCAAATTATTGCCAGTACCACAAGGAATATTGACTAGCTTGATTGTGAGTAGCTTTCATTGCAAAAAGATATTTAAAATTCTAAAATCAGGGAACAGAATGCCAGCTGGGGAAAAAAAAAAGAACCCAGGTTTTATTCTGTGTTTTACACTTTTATTCCTTTGTAACTTTTTGCTTTCATAATGTATCCAAAGCATTGGACATTTCTTCCTTCTTTTTTTTTTTCTTTATTTTCTTCCTTCCTCCCTCCCTCCCTCCCTCCCTCCCTTCCCTCCTTCCTTCCCTCCTTCCTTCCTTCCCTCCTTCCTTCCTTCCTTCCTTCCTTCCTTCCTTCCTTCCTTCCTTCCCTTTCTTCCTTCCCTTTCTTCCTTCCTTCCCTTTCTTCCCTTTCTTCCCTTTCTTCCCTTTCTTCCAATACCACTTCATTGAAGTGGTGGGGACTCACAGTTAATTTATAAATATAATTTTGCAGTAAGAAAGTGAGTTTATTATTATGTACAGATGCTGTAGATTTGTGATTTGCATCTTTTTTTTTTTTTTTTTTTTTTTTTTTTTTGTGGTGCTGGGGATTGAACCCAGGGCCTTGTGCTTACAAGGGGAGCACTCTACCAACTGAGCTATCTCCCCAGCCTGTGATTTGCATCTTTTAGGAAATGCAGCACACTTAAGGAATTTGGCATATTTCCATCCAAATGATCAATACCAGTGGTTCTCAAAAGGTCATGATTCTTGAACAATGTTGAACTACTTGAATAAGGAAGAGTTCGGAGGAGGCTTATTTAGTTTGAAACCACCCACTCACTCCTTTCCCCCAACATTGACATTTGCTGCTTTTGATGAATAGCTTAGAAATGATTAGATTATCAGCTACTGTTTATAGTACATTTTGTCCAAGGAAAGAGGTTTGCCTTATTTATTTTCTCCTCTTTAATGGGAAAAATTCTTTTGGTTAACTCCCTGTGTTTTTGCTACTGCAGAGGTTAATTTCATATATAGTAGGACAAAAGTGCTGCTTTTAGGCAATTTTTTCCTGTTATGTAATAATTATATTCAGGATGTTAAACATTGCATTTTAAATAAATTGCAAGACTTAAAAAATTCAGTTTTTGGTGTGCCTGAGATTGTTTTCTTCTTTTATTCTCCTGTTCTTGTATTTTTGATGGCTTTGGTTTAACTTTTAATTTTTGATATTGATTAACTTTTGGAATTGGTATAAGGGTGGGACTAAATAGAAAATGAAGTACATAACCACATTTAGAGATAGACAGTTGATCATGTCCATTTTGATTGATGATATATGATGACTTCCAATCACTCAGTATTTTTTTGGTTTACATGATATAGACAACAGAAATCAGTCATTTCTGATTTCACTGATTTTTCTGTGATTTCAACAGAAATCATTGTGTTTGCAGTGCCAAGAATTGAACTTAGGCCCTTGTACATGCAACCACTGAGCTATGTACAGTCTCATTTGGGAGTTTAGAATACCTTTCTTTGTAGCATTGGATTTTATGGAACCTTTTCATTCCTGTCAGTCTACTTGTCACACTACTGAGCCTGCCCAAGTACATATCTGGATTAGGTGAGGGTCTAGCTTTATTCTTTTTCATGTGGAGTTTTTTTTTTATGTTTAATTTTCAACTTTATGAGAGAAGATTCTTGGCTATAATTAAGTGGATCTAGTTTTAGACTTTAAATTTATTGGCCAAAAAATATACTGGTTTATTTTTTGATCTTTTACTGTTTTTTATTTCATATTGAATTAAAGAAGTGGTTGAAAACAGTCAAGCTGTTAAAGTCTTAGGCTACAGTGAAGTTACAGGAAAAAAAAAAAAAAAAATATCCAAAACACAGGTCAGAACCCTTCAGCCTATATTGTACTAATAACTTCCAAATCTCAGGGAATTTAAAAACTAAAAGCTTATTTCTCACTCATGTAGTCTGCTCCAAGTCCAAGTGACCATCCATGTGGTAACTCAGGAATACAACCTTTCCATTTTTTCATCTCCAGACCTTCACAGTTGCTTCAGCAGAGAATGAGGGAACCAGAGGGTTCCTATTAAATAGAATTGACCATGTGGTCCTGCCTAACTGTGAAGCTGGAAAATGTGTGAAACAACATGTTTTGTTTTGTTTTATGAAATATGTCTGCCACAAGCTGTTACAAAAGGAAGAAGGGAAGTGAAGTAGATAAGTAAAACAAATGTCCACTGCAGCCTGGAAATTTTTTAAAATGTTTAAAATGTTGATATACAAACATACCGTCAAAAGCTTGAAACTGCTCATTCTTTGAAATGTTATTTGCCAAAGATTGACTTGTTTTCACTTAAAGGAATTTGTGAATTCATGGTTAAGAACCATTGACTTTAAAATTAATTTCTAGAAACCAATACATTTATAGGTTGGAGACTATAGGATGATTCTAAGTTAATCAGTAATTGCTAGTTTCTATGGATATTTTTTATAATTTGTTATCTCTTTGATGAATCAAGGGTCTTCTTATTCCTATGCTGGGGATTGAATCCAGGGCCTTGCCTAGTAGGCATGCACTCTACTACTGAGCTACATCCCTAACCCCCCGCTTAAAACTTCTTTTTTAAAAAAGAAATCCTTTGTCTTCAATGAAGGTTTCTCTTAGGGTTTCTGAGTTATCTATCTTAGTGCTTGGCAATCTACCTTCCTTCCTTCCTTCCTTCCTTTCTTCCTTCCTTCCTTCCTTCCTTCCTTCCTTCAAGTACCACACAATAAGTATTTTCGTCTTTCTGGGCTGTGTGTCATAATTACTGAACTCTGTTGTCCTTCAGCTCTGATACTACATGAATGAGTGTGGTTTGTTCCAGTAAAATTTTATTTACAAATATAGGTAGTGGGCCATGGTGTGTTCATTTCTCCCTAGTTGCCCATACTTATGAATCTCTCAGTTCTTCTTTCTCCCGTTAGATGTGTGTTCCTAGATTATCTTTAACCACCTTTTCACTTTGTACTTCTTGAATAGCCTCATTCACATTCATTATGTTAACCGTCTGAGGTTTTGGAATCAGATTTGAGGTGGGTTTTGACTTGGCCTCTTACTAGCTGTGTGATCAAGGGCAAGTTAATGTGTCCTAAACCCTGTAAAGCAGAGCTAATAATACCTGCTTAGGATTGTTGTAGACATAATATGCAAAGTGGTCAAGTGTGGTGGTGCATGCTTGTAATCCTGGTGAGTTGGGAGGCTGAGGCAGAAAAATCACAAGTTTGAGGCCAGCCTCTGCAACTTAAGAACCCTATCTCAAAATAAATAAATAAGAGGAAGGACCTTGGGATGTAACTCCGTGGTAGAGTGTCACTACCCCACTACCTCAAAAAAAAAAAAAAAAAAAAAAGAGTGGTTGAGGAGGGAGATGTATAGTGTTTAGTATAAAGATTGAGAAATAATAGATGGTAGCTCTTGTTTTTATTGTCTTCATGGATGTTGTCTTTCACATTTGGATCTTGAACCCAGATATTTATTCAGAGTTCCAGTTTTTACTCCATTTCTGTTTTGGTCATTTTTATTTAAAAGTTTTATAGTGTCAGTGAGAAACATTCAACTGTAAGTAACAGGCTTCTCACATAACAAAACGTTTGGAAGTAGAGGGTTCTACAGAGCTTCATGACAGGACATTTTCATGAATCCCTTGATTGTCTCCCTCTTTGTTATGAGATATTGCAGTAGCTTTAAGTGTCTCATCCTCATGCAGTTGTATCAAAGGAATAAAAAGGTGAAAAGAGGAAGAAACTTCTTGTGTAATTGTTTCCCTTTTTATTATAAAAAACTATCCTTTTAAAAAAGTTGACTTGGTAGGAAATAGAATCTATAGGACTTCAACACCTTAAGGTGGGAGAAACTTGAGAAAGTATAGGATGATTGTCACATTTTGGGCTTAAATGTCTATACTCTAGATGGATGGTGGTTCCATTAATGTGAGATATTAATAAGTTTTGTAAAAGAAGATAAATTCCATTTTAGACTTACTGAATTTAAGACCCGTGGCAGATGGACCGTCTACCCAATAGTCATTTCTCATTCTATAGCAGCTGTATTTCACATATAATATAATTTACCCTTTAAGAGTATACAATTCAGGTTTTTAAAGTATATTCATATAGTTATGCAGTCACCACCACTGTTTAATTTTAGAACATTTTAATCATCCCCAGAAGAAACCTGGTATCCTTTAGCAGTCATTTCCTCCTTCTCCAGGAATGGGCAACCACTAATCTATTTCCCTGCGGATTTGCTTATTATAATTATCTCGTATTCATCATTTCCTCCTCATCTTCCCTTTTGAGTTCCCATTTAAAAAGGACTGTAGCTTATACACAATTACTAATTTCCCTTTTAGTTAACCTAATACCTGAAATAATATATAGTACATAGTAGCTTTGCTGATGTTTGGGTGAATTATTCATCCACAGTAGTGATTTTTGGGTGTTTTAGGTAACCATAATTAAGAACCACTGGTTAGGAATATTTAGTTAGAATTCCTTAATATGATTTAGAAGGACCTTTGCTTTGTTCTCCTCATCTATCTTTCTAACCTCACTGTCGTTCTCTGGCTTATATTTGATGTTCCAGCAATGTTAAACCTACTGCTTGTTTTTCATAAATGTCATATTTGATTGTTTGTTTTTTTCCTTATTTCCTTGCCTTTGCTTATTAGATTTTCTCTGCTTAGAATTCCCCTAGTGGCGATGGGGTTGTGGCTCAGTGGTATGGTGCTTGCCTGGCATGTATGAGGCACTCATTGGGTTCGATTCTCAGCACCATATATAAATACATCAATCAAATAAAGTTTCATTGACAACTAAAAAAATAGCAAAAAAAGAAAGAAAAAAAGAATTCCCCTAGTGTTTTCTAGTTCCCCAATTCTTGTTCATCTCTTTAGTCAGGGAATCAGAAATTTTAGTTTTCCTTCTCTGGGGAAGCCCCTCTGCACATCCCTCTATTGTCCTTTCCACATGATGCTATTTATATAAATGTTTGTGTGTGTGTATTTAATTTCTCTAGGCCAGTGATCTCTGAACTTTTTATTGCTTATGTGTGAAAGATGAGCATGTACCTATACAGTTAATTATAAATTATATACATGTACTAATGGAAGAATCTGTTAAATATTAACAAATCTTTTGAAAAAAAAAATACTTGCAAGTCCTCATAACTGTCATCCTGTATCTTACTTTACAACTAAGACGGCTATGGGTTTCTTGATGGAAAGAGCTCAGTATATGTTGATCTGAACTCACTGTCTTTTTTTTTTTTTTTTTTTTTTTTTTTATCTACCCCTCTTTGGGTGTAGGTCTTCCTTTTCTGTCATAGGACCTTTATCATTGCCCTTATCACACTGTATATTGTAATTATTGGTATAAATCTGTTTTCTTTCATGAGTATCTCTTAAGTATGGGTACACTGATTTCTGATGTGCCTAGTAGATTGCATAGTACCAATTGTGGAATGAATAAACTGAATTGAATAAGTGGGATGAAGTGATACAAATCTGAAAATAATTAAGACAGTGATAAATTTGAGAAACAGTAGGACCATTTATTTTTTAAAGTGCTTAAGGTTTAAAGCAGTGCATCTCAAATTCTTGGCAGTGATTGACCAGTTTCTTTTTAGTTCCCAATGTATTTGTATACTTAGGCTTATATAAAATACAATAAGAATTAAATACTAGGAAAGTGACATAAAAAGAGACATACAAATACAGGCCCTGACTTTTTATTATTATTAGATTCAACAGGCAAAAAATTACTCTTCAGAGAATCTGCGTACCCTCAATGACTCACGTACCATACCTTGAGGCATAAAGCACTGTAGTAAATACCTTATCTTATTTAATTCTCATAAATCTATGATGTAGATAACTATTGACAATGTTTTTAGGAAAGTAGGGCACAGAGAAATTAAATAAATTGCCCAAGATCATATATACACTATGGTAAATAGCCAGGATTCAAATCCATATAGTCCTGTCTATCTGGGGAGTCCATGTACTAGTCTGCTGCTGATTTCATAAAGATGAAGTAAGGTAGCATTTTAGTTCTAAGAATGTTGAGAACAGATATAGATGCAAGAGATAATTACAAGTCACAATCTAATGAATTTATTTGCCAATTAAGGGGTGATTTTCATATAAAAATAAGAGTTTTGGAGGAAATAAGTTTATAAAAATAAGTTTATGGCGGAAGAATCAACATCTGCTTACATTTTACCTTAGTGTTTAAATTGCTGATTTGCAAAACAAAAGAGTGACAAATAGTATTTCTTTGAAATGTGTCTTTGTGCCACTACTCAGTTGTACTACTGAATACTTTTTCTTATGCTGTTATTTGATTACAATCAAATTGTTACTATTATATAAAATAAATAAACTGCTTTTCTACAGTTAGCAGTATTATAAGAACAAAATGTAAGTAAGATTGTATATTATGTTTGATAGTAAATGGTGATTTTACTGGTTTAATTGGTTTTGTCATGAAATTTTTAATGAAATTGGGAAAGTTCTAAAGTATTTTAATTTCAACAACTGTATTGTGTATACATTTAAAAAAATCTTCTTCCTATAGGAATCTGGTTAAGAAGTACTGTCCCAAACGGTCATCCAAAGATGAAGAGCCAAGGTAAATTATATACTAGTTAATTAATTGCACATTTAAATTAAAAACAAAAACAAAAACAAAACAACCACGTTTTCACTAAAATATGCTGTTTTTTTATGAAGTTATTTTTAAAGTTTGTTTTAATAAGAAAATCAGTGTTTATGAAAGCAGAAACTACTGCTGTTTATCTTATAAATACGTTAGTGGACTTGATCAACAGTTTTCTAGAATAGTTGGAGAGGATTTCCAGGTAAACTGTAAACTAGGGCTCCACTTGAATCAAAAGAGAGCGTCCCACCCACCCCAATACATTATTTTGTAGTTGTCAGCTTTTAGATGATCTTTTACAGATAGTAATACATTTGGCTTGTTGGTTTAAAGGTATAAGGAAAGAGAGGAGATTTTGAGGGTAATTTTTGAACTCTGAAAAGGCTAGGAATTACTTGGAGATTTTTGCCAGCCTTAAACAGGAATATGTGGATGGCTACAAAATGCGGAAACAAAAAGATAGGAACTTAACAAACAACTTTGTGTCAAGTTGTCACACTCATTAGGATTCTCAAGTTTGCTATTAATAGAGCCCTATCTGAACTGTCATCTTTAAGCCATAAGAGAGTATTCCTTCCTGTGTTTAAAGTAGATGTATACATTTTAATAGTGGTTCTCTTTGTCTCTCTCCTTCCCTTCACACACATTCTTACCCTTATTTTTGACCCTTCTACCCCTCTTTGATGCCAACCATAATGGCTCTTCACTTCCATTCAGGATGTGGGCAGGCATACAGGCAGCTGTATCCAGAGCTGCTAGCAAAGTTGTTCTGTAGATCAGCCATCGAGATGCATTTGAGTGGTATGATTGGCAGGTTCTGTCCTCGAGAGCAAGTGCATCATCTCTGCAACAGGTTCAGCTGCCAAGCCTAGGAATCCAACCAAGTTCATTCCCAAGCTCAGGCCAGTCAGTTGGCAACCTAAGAGATTCCACTATGCCAAAAGAGTCTGCAGGTAGTATTCTTATTATTTTTCAATTCCAAATATCCCTTTATTTATAACTTAAAGGCTACTTGAAGATATACAAACACTGTACAATTTGGGCTTAATGCAGGATTCATCCCATATGGAGTTAATTTTAGAACTAGTATTTTCATTTTAGGTTGAGTGTGTTAAAATTTGTCAAGTGTTAGGCTCAATTCATACCTTACAAAAACATTTGTAGTGCAAGTTAAAAATATATTCACCACTTTTAATATGTTTTTGCCAGGTTTACCTCGTGCATAGCCTTTTTTAACATCCTTAATGAGTTAAATGACTATGCAGGACAGCGAGAGGTAGTAGCAGAAGAAATGGCGCACAGAGTTTATGGTGAATTAATGAGATATGCTCACGATCTGAAAACTGAAAGAAAGATGGTAACTATTTTTATCCAATTATAATAGTTTATGAAATATTTTCACAGAAATACTTCGTTTTTCAAAAAACCTGTTTTCAGCACAAACTGATTTTCTATTAAATTTCTTGTAGCTAAAAATTATTGCAAGTTATTCTTGCTTATTTGTGATCCTTTTGGAGTTAAGATTAAAATTTGGCATATGATAGCCCATGGACCAAATCTAGCCTACTGTCTATTTTTGTTTTCTAGTTTGCATAAACTAAGAATGGTTTTTGTATCTTTAGATGGTTGATAAAGAATTAGAATAAATATTTTATAGCATGTGAAAATTTCATCGAATTTAAGTTTCAACATTTATAAAATTTTATTGGAATAGACTAACATTCATAGTCAATACCAATTGTCTCTGGCCACATTAGTATTATATTGGTAGAGTTGAGTATTTGTAGGGGAGACCCTATGGCTTGCAAACCTAAAATATTGTCTGACCTTATATAGAAAACCTTTGTTAATTCCTACTGAAGACAATCATAGTATTCTATAAAGTGTATTTTAAGAGAATTTTTCTTTACTGTCTTCCTGAGTCTTGATAAAATTATGTAATTAATACCTCGGGAGAAAAATAAAGTGAAAAGCCTTTTGGGGATAATAGAATTTATTTAGTGCTTAAATGTAATCATTTTTGTTTGTTTTGTTTGTTTTTTGGTGGTATTTATAATCTTTAGCATCTCCAAGAAGGACGAAAAGCTCAGCAATACCTTGACATGTGCTGGAAACAGATGGATAATGTGAGTTTCAGTGTTTTAGTTGTTATAGTTTTGTAGACTAGATTACCCTGAAGTCTGTTATGCTTTACATCTATTTGAGTTTAATATTTCTCATTGCATTACTCATAATTTGATAGTTGTTTTGTTGAATAATAGCCAGTAAAATATAGAGAATGTGAGATCATTTTGTTTCCTCCCCCCATGAGATTCTATACTTGTATAAACTAACCTTAATATCATTGTAAATATTTAGGGAGATTCTTTTGGACTTTGTGTATTTATTATAAAATATTAATAGAGGATAGAATAAGTAGAGAAATAGTGACATGTCTTGGAAGACCATTTGACTGAGACTGAGGGAATGAAGACTCTGGTTCTACCTTTTCTTAGCACTTGATTCTCTTGACTTATTTTTATCATGAAAAATGAAGAGAGTGAACTAGATTATGTAAGTTTTTCTTCCAGCTCAGTGATTCTGTAATTCTATAAATGCTCTTAATATTGGGCTGCTGGTAAGTAACCATCACATTATGGTATAAAAATACTTAAAAGGCAAAATTATGAAAGCATAATAATTTAGAGTTTTCCCAAGGTACTCACTAGTGTGTTTTTTTTTAAGGTTTCTGATATACAGTAATTTGAAAAATAAGATGTCTACATGAAACACTGTAGCACAATATTAAATAATGTTTTATAGTATATTTTATTTGACCCTTCAAGTTATCAAGCAGCTCACTCTTTACCAGCATATTTTTTTGATGAATAAATGAATTTCCTTGAGAATTATGCTGAAGGAAGTTCATCATGTTAAGTTAATCTCTTTAGTCTGTGGTTGTTAGCAAAAGGACTTTAAGATGGAGATTTTAAAAATTCATGTATATATTTGTGGTATCTTCTGTTTTTCTTTCCTTTTATGGTTTTTTGGTTTGTTTTGTAGTGCTATAGATTGGACCCAGCGCCTCATACTTATTAGCAAGCACATTACCACTAAGCTATATCCCCAACCCCTTTCTTTTGCTTTTAAAAACACACATTCAAAGCTTAGATTAAGTTTCTACCATGTAACTGTCACAGATTAAAAAATTCTATCAAAAGTGCTGATTGAGAATTCTTAGGTATAATAATAGTCTGTTTTCATTTTCTTCCTGATTGCTTTCAGCAAGACTTTTAGGGAGTGTTTTCATTGATTAAATTTTAAACTGCCTTCAACTAGCATCCTTAGTGTAGCTGCTACCTAATGAATGTACGTATATGTATAATAGACTCCTACACTCAGTGGATATTGGATCCTTTAAAAAGTGGTGTTAGCATAAATCATTGTTGATAATATTTGCTGACTTGCCTTTAAGCAAAAGTTACAGAGGTCCTAAGTATGAAAGAAGCATAAAAAACACTTCAAGGCGTTAGCAATACTGCAAAAGTGATTTCAACCCTCCTCATGTTTATTACATATATCCATTACGTGTTCTGGGCTTTGGATGTGCAAAAGTGGATATGGCATGGTTCTTTCTTTTGTTTAACCTTCAGTCCAGTAATGGAGATTGAGAAAATGTAATTTGTAATTTGTTTAATACGTAGCTACAAATATAGTATGTTCTGTTTCCTAGTTCTGGATCTTCCTGTTTAGTCAAGAAAATGAAATTGTAGAATTTTTAACCTATTTGAAATAATTGAGAGATTTGAAGAACTGGGGGAAATAGGTTGAATAGTATTGAAAATTGAGGGAAAAAATTAAAAGGTAATTAATTATTAACCCTGGGATAAACAAAATAGACAATATTGGAATTTAAGAAGAGGGCAGAAGAGAGTGAGGATATCTTGAAGGAATAAGGTTAGAGATTAAGAAAATAAAGTGTCACAGTTGCCAAGTCCATCATTTCAGGTGGCTTCCAATAAGAGAGAATAAACGTTTATGAGAACAACTCAGAAATGGAGTAGTTCCAGAGTTGGTCAGTATTTCATATTGTCACCAAGGCTGCGTGTCCTATCTCTGCAGTTTGCCATCTTACACATTGGCTCTTTCTTTCCTTTATTTATTTATTTATTTAAAAAAAATTTTTTTAATACCTTTATCTTATTTTTATGTGGTGCTAAGGATCAAACCCAGGGCCTCTAGCACGCTAGGCAAGCATGCTAAAACTGAGCCACAACCCCTGCCTGGCTCTTTTCTTCAGCCATGTTCCTTTATGGTCAAAAGTTGGTTTAAGCAGCCAAATACCATACTGTCTTTGGAGGTGCCCACGAGAAAGGGAACATTTGTTTTTCAACTGTTCCTTTTTGTCATGGAAATAAAACTTCTAGAAAACCCCCAGCACACTTCCTCTTGGGTGGGTGCCTTTGACAAGATTAATTTACATGCCCATGCCCTAGCAGTGGGAAGGCTGAGATAGAACAGCTATTTTTGACCTCTATATTGGGATGTAGGTTCTGCCAGGGTAGGGGAGTAGAAGTGGTTGTTTTCAATCTGTCACGAAATGTAGTGAGCATTCTTTTCTGGAGTATTGTCCTATATAATGATATACTATTGTTGTACTAATGAATGTTTTGCTATTGTAAAAAAAATTATTACATATATGTTTTCCTACAGAAAAGGCACTTAATGTTTAAAAACTGTATATAAATAGCCTCAGTTTGTACCAAAATTAGTAGCCCATAGTTACTTAATTCAAAAAACAACTCTGAAAATGAATTTCAGAGAATTAAATATGTAAATTTAATCAGTTTTCATAGGAAAGTGACATTGTTTATTGTGCACAACCAGGTGTTTTTGTGTGCTTTGGATAAATTGAGGTATATCATTTGGGGGTCTCATACTAATCAAAACACTAAGTAAGGACTACATTTAAAGAATTTTGTAAAAATTTTTGGAACACATTAACTGGATGTAAATTATGAGGTATGTCTGGTTCTAAGTATATGTCAAACTGAGCTGACTCAGAAACCTTTTAGCTACAAATATGTAGATAATAATAGTTATTTTTAAAAATTGTGTTGTAAGCTCTTAGGTACTTGAAAGAAAGGGGAATCTTTGCCAGGTGCGGTGGCACACCACTGTAATCCCACTGACTTGGAAGACTGAGACAGGAAGATTACGAGTTTGAGGTCAGTCTTAGCAACTTAGTGAGACCCTGTCTCAAAATAAAAAAGGATTGGAGATAGAACTCAGTGGTAAGTACTTCCGCTTCTGGATTCAACACTAGTACTGCAAAATAAAGATGGGGAGGGGATCTCTTAACTACTAGGAACATAGGTAACAAAGCCAGAGCAATAGGTATATGAGTTGAAACAGTGGCATTTGGAAAAATGGGGACAGGGATTTTGGGGTACAGTGGTTGATTGGACCTGGCACTTGCTGAGGTTTGGGTTTTAATACTTACAAAGGACAAAATTAGGTTTTTAGCTCTGTATATTGTAGAGAGTTGAAACTGACAAACTTAGTAAATTTGAACCTTTGAAGGATTAATGAAAGGTAGTCTAAAATTATCTCTGCCCACCAGCCAAGGAAGATACCAGAAAAACTTATCTCTGAAGTTCAAAGGACGGGAGGTATCCTGTAAGAAAATATATATATTTTTTTGTCAGTTTTTTTTAAATGGCAGTGTTGCCTTTTATGCCTGGTGCAATATATAAAATAGCACTTATTGCTTAAACTAAATGAACTTTCATTTTATGAACTTTTATAGAACATTTAGATAAGGCTCAGGCAAACATTTAGTTTCAGATGTATACATATCTCAAGTCACATATATTTAGGTTATTCATGAAAATAAGCATGGTCAAGATCTTAAGTCATCTGTTTCTCTGACAAAGAAAAATCTTAAAGCAGTTAATATTTAGTAACTCTCAAGTCTTACACAAATTGACCCTCATCAGTGTGAGGTTTTTTTAACAGGCAGAAGACGGAGGGAAGGATATGTGCAAATCTGACTCGTTGTACAATTTAAACAACTATCCCGAAGAGAATGAGTTCCTCTTTCTTAAGGGGTTATTATTATTATTATTATTATTATTATTATTATTATTATTATTATTATTTTCCCTGGGACAAGTTATTTCCTCCTAAACCAATCTTGGTTACATAACATGGATCACCAATCTTAGGGTCCCTTTGGCCTAAAGGCCTCACTCACTCCTAGGAGACCTCCAGCAGAGCAGGTTCTTGTTTGCTTTTCCTGGAAGGCACTTGCAAATGGAGGTGTTAATTTTGGGATCGTTTTGTTATCTGTACATTTAATTTACACCATAAATTTTATCGCAGGAGAGGAATCAGACAGTATAGCCTATTTAAAAAACTGTGCATTAAATCTGTTTTTTCTTCCAGTTTGCACTCAAGGGTTATTATTCTTGAACAACTCAGGTTACTGTTGTTTGACCAGTTTCCCTTATCACCATCATAGTGCCATCAATCTTAAGTGAGTTCTCTACTGTCAATTGTACCCAGAGACTCTCTTTATACCTGTGTATCTAGGGCAATTGTACCTAGAGACTCTTTCTTTATATACCTGTGTATCTAGGGCACTCTGGTTAATGAAGTTTGTCCTGATCAGAGATTGTTAGGAACCTCTCTCTAGAAATCAGCAGAGTCAAGACAGGTGCTTGAATGCATGGGAACTCAGGGAGGCCCTTGTATTTTAGCTCTGTGGGTAACAGGCAGGGCTGCACCCAGAAGTATCTCTTGACCAAATAGGGCAGATCTTAAAAAGGGGAGACTATTTTGTCCCCAGGTTATAATTTTTTTTATTAATTAAAAAAAAATTTTTACAGACTGCATTTTGATTCATTGTGCACAAATGGGGTACAACTTTTCATTTCTGTGGTTGTACACAATGTAGATTCACACCATTCATGTAATCATAAGTATATGTAGGGTAATACTGTTTCGTTCTACTTTCCATCCCCCATCCCTCCCACCCCATTTTCCTCTCTACCATCCAAAGTTCCTTCATTTTTCTCTTCCCCCTGTGGACGCCCCCCCTCGTTATATATCATCATCCACTTATCAGAGAAAACATTCAACCTTTGGTTTTTTGGGCTTGACCTATTTCACTTAGCATGATATTTTCCAACTTCATCCATTTACCAGCAAATGCCATAATTTTATTCTTCTTTATGGCTGAGTAATATTCCATTATTTATATATACCACGGTTCTTTATCCATTCATCAGAGGGGCATCTCGATTGGTTCCACAGTCTAGCTCATGTGAATTGAGCTGCTATGAATATTGATGTGGCTGCATCACTGTAGTATGTTGATTTTAAGTCTTTTGGGTATAAACCTAGGAGTGGGATAGCTGTGTCAAATGGTGGTTCCATTCCAAACTTTCTGAGGAATCTCCATACTGCTTTACAGAGTGGATGCACCAGTTTGCACCTCCACCAGCAATGTATGAGTGTGCCTTTTTCCCCACATCCACACCAACACTTATTATTGCTTGTGTTCTTGATAATAGCCATTCTAATTGGAGTTAGATGAAATCTTAGGGTGGTTTTAATTTGCATTTCTCTAATTACTAGGGATGATGAACACTTCTTCATATGTTTGTTGATCACCTGTATATCTTCTTCTGTGAAGTGCCTACCCAGTTCCTTAGCCCATTTACTGATTGGGTTCTTTGTATTTTTGGTGTAAATTTTTTTAAGTTCTTTATAAACTTTGGAGTTTAGTGCTTTGTCTGAGGTGTGGGTGGAAAAAGATTTTCTCCCACTCTGTAGAATCTCTTTTCGAATTATTGATTGTATCCTTTGCTGAGAAAAAACTTTTTAGTTTGAATCTATCCCATTTATTTTATTTTATTTATTTATTTATTTTTTGAGGTGCTGGGGATTAAACCCAGGGCCTTGTGCTTGCAAGGCAAGCACTCTACTGACTAAGCTATTTCCCCAGCCCCCATTTATTGATTCTTGCATTATTTCTTGCTCTATGGGGATCCCATTAAGGAAGTCTGGTTCTACACCAACATGATGGAGCTTTGGGTCTACATTTTTCTTCTATTGGTGAACTTCGGTCTTGGGCCTAATTCCTAGATCCTTGATCCATTTTGAGTTGAGTTTTGTATGGGGTGAGAGATAGGGGTTTAATTTCATTTTACTGCATATGGATTTCCAGTTTTGCCAGTCCCATTTGTTGAAGAGGCTATTTTTTCTCCATTGTAAGTTTTTGGCACCTTTGTCTAGTATGAGATAACTGTACTTATGTGGGTATGTCTCTGTGTCTTCTATCCTGTACCATTCATCTACCTGTCTATTTTGGTGCCAATACCATGCTGTTTTGTTACTATTGCTCTATACTAGAGTTTAAGGTCTGGTATAGTGATACCTCCTGCATCACTCTTCCTTCTCAGGATTGCTTTGGCTATTCTGGGTCTTTTGTTCTTCCAGATGAATTTCATGATTGCTTTCTCTATTTCTATGAGAAATGGCATTGGGATTTTAATTGGAATTGCATTAAATCTGTATAGCACCTTGGAAGTATGGCCATTTTGATAATATTAATTCTTCCTATCCAAGAACATGGGAGATCTTTCCATCTTCTAAGGTCTTCTTCATTTTCTTTCTTTAATGTTCTGTAGTTTTCATGGTAGACATCTTTTACTTCTTTGATTAGATTGATTCCCAAATATTTTATTTATTTATTTATTTTTTGAGGCTATTGTGAACAGAGTTGTTTTCCTCATTTCCCTTTCAGACGTTTCATCACTTATGAATAAAAATGCTTTAAATTTGTGCATCTTGATTTTATATCCTGCTATATTGCTGAATTCATTTATGAGGTCTAGAAGTTTCCTGATGGAGTTTTTTGGATCCTCTAAATACAGAATCATGTAATCAGCAAATAGTGACAGCTTGAGTTCCTCTTTTCCTATTTGTATCCCTTTAATTTCTTTGGTCTGTCTAATTACTCTGGCTAGTATTTCAAGGACGATGTTGAATAGAAGTGGTGAAAGAGGGCATCCCTGTCTTGTTCCATTAAAAAGGAAATGCTTTCAGTTTTTCTCCATTAAGAATGATGTTGGCCGTGGGCTTAGCATGAATAGCCTTTACAATGTTGAGCTATGTTCCTATTGTCCCTATTTTTCTAGTGTTTTGAGCATGAACAGGTGTTGTATTTTGTCAAACACTTTCTCTGCCTCAATTGAAATAATCATATGATTCTTAACGTTAAGTCTATTGATGTGATTAATTACATTTATTGATTTCTGGATGTTGAACCAACCTTGCATTCCTGGGATGAACCCCACTTAATTGTGGTGCACTATCTTCTTAATATATTTTTATATGCAATTTGCCAGGATTTTGTGAAGGCTTTTTGCATCTATATTCATCAGAGATATCGGTCTAAAATTTCCTTTCCTTGATGTGTCTTTGTCTGGTTTTGGTAAGGGTTCCCTCCTTTTCTAATTCATGGAATACTTTGAGGAGTATTGGAATGAGTTCTTCCTTGAAGGTCTTGTAGAACTCGACTGAGGATCCATCTGGTCCTGGGCTTTTCTTGGTTGGTAGGCTTTTGATGGCTGCTTCTATTTCATTGCTTAATATTGATCTGTTTAAATTGTGTATGTACTGGTTCAGTTTGGGAGGATCATTATGTCTCTAGAAATTTGTCGATGTCTTTGAGATTTTCTATTTTGTTGGAGTATAGATTTTCAAAGTAGTGTCTCACTATGCTATGTATTTGAGTGGTGTCTGTCATCATATTTCCTTTTTCATCACGAATTTTAGTAATTTGAGTTTTCTTTCTCCTCTTTGTTAGTGTTGCTAAGGGTTTATCTATTTTGTTCACTTTTTCAAAGAACCAACTTTGTTTTGTCAGTTTTTTGAATTGTTTCTTTTGATTCAATTTCATTGATTTCAGCTCTGATTTTAATTATTTCCTGTCTTCTACTACTTTTGGTGTTCTGTTCTTTTTCTAGGGTTTCAAGATATAATGTTAGGTTATTTAGTTGTTGACTTTTTATTCTTTTCTTGAATGTGCTCCATGCAATGAATTTTCCTCTTAGTACTGCTTTCATAGTGTCCCAGAGATTTTGATATGTTGTATCCTCATTCTCATTTACCTCTAAGAATTTTTTTTTTATCTTCTCCCTGATGTTTTCTGTTATTCATGCTTCTTTCAATAGCATATTACTTTGTCTACAGGTATTAGAGTAGTTTGTGTGTTTTTTTTTTTTTTTCATTGATTTCTAATTTCATTCCGTTATAATCTGATAGAACACAAGGTAGTATCTTTTTTTTTGCATTACTAAGGACTGCTTTGTGGCATAACATATGGTCTATTTTAGAGAAGGTTCCATGTGCTGCTAGAAGAAAGTGTATTCACTCCTTGATGGATGGAATATTGTACATATGTCTATTAAGTCTAAGTTATTGTATTATTGAGTTTGTTTAGTTTTTGTTTGGAAAATCTATCCAGTGGTGACAGTGGTGTGTTAAAGTCACCCAGAGTTACTGTTTTGTGGTCTGTTTGATTCCTGGAATTGAGAAGGATTTGTTTGATGTGCATGGATGCACCATTGTTTGGGGCATAAATGTGTATGATCATTATGTCTTCCAGATTTATGATTCCCTTAAGCAGTAGGAAATGTCCTTTATCCCTTCTGACTAACTTTGACTTGAAGTCCACTTTATCTGATATGAGGATGGAAACCCCTGCTTTTTTACTGAGTCTTGTGCATAGTAGGTTTTTTTCCCATCCTTTCACCTTTAATCTGTTGATGTCCTTATTTATGAGATGAGTCTCTAGAAGCCATCATACTTTGGGGTCTTTCTTTTTAATCCATTTTGCCAGTCTGTGTCTTTTGATTGATGAGTTTAGGCCATTAACATTCAGGGTTATTATTGAGATATGATTTGTATTCCCAGTCATTTGGGCTTATTTTTGGTTTTTAACTTGACTAGGTTTCTCCTTTGATTGGTTTTTGCTTTAATGTAGCTTCTCACTTTGCTGACCTACATTGTTGTTTTTCATTTCCTCCTCATGGAATATTTTGCTGAGAATATCCTGTAGTGCAGGCTTTCTATTTGTAAATTCTTTTAACTTTTGTTTATCATGGAAGGATTTTATTACGTCTTCAAATCTAAAGGTTAGTTTTGCTGGGTATAGGATTGTTGATTGGCAACTGTGTTCTTTCAGAGCTTAAAATATGTTGTTCCAGGCCCTTCTAGCTTTTAGGCTCTGGGCTGAGAAATCTGCTGATATCCATATTGCTTTCCCCGTATATGTAATCTGATGCTTTTCTCTCGAAGCCTTCAAAATCCTATCTTTATTTTGTACGTTTCCCTTTTTCATTATAGTGTGCCTTGATGTGGATATGTTGTGATTTTGTACATTTGGTGTTCTGTATGCCTCTTGTATTTGATTTTCCATTTCATTTGTTAGGCTTGGGAAATTTTCTGACATTATTTCCTTGAATAGGTTGTTCATTCCTTTGGTTTGTATTTCTGTGCCTTCCTCAATCCTGATAATTCTTAAATAGTTCTTGAAGTTCCATTCATGATTTCTTACCATCTTCTCTGTTTGTCAACTTTATTTTCAAGATTAAATATTTTGTCTTCATTGTTTGAGGTTCTGTCTTCCAAGTGATCTAATCTATTGGTGATGCTTTTCATTGAGTTTTTTATTTGGTTTATTGTTTTCCTTCATTTCAAGGATTTCTGTTTGGGTTTGTTTTTGGAGAATCTCTCTTTGTTGAAATGATCTTTTGCTCTTTCAACTGCTTATTGGAGTGATCATTCATTGCCTGCATTTGCTCTCTTATCTTATTCTTTGCTTCTCAAATCATTTTAATTATGTATAATCTGAAGTCCTTTTCTGACATTTCTTCTACCATGCTATCTCTGGATTCTATTAATATAGAATCTAGGTTTGTTTGGATAATTTTCTCCCCCTTTTTTTTATGTTGTTCAGGTATCTTCCCCTCTAACAGTGCAGATCTGGGGTAGTTCATCCCCCCCCCGCCCCCGCCATAGGCTTATAGTGACTCTATGTGTTTCCAAAACCTTTTCTTTAAGGGGGAGATCAATATTAGCAGTACCCAGTTCAGACAATATGCAGTCCTAAGCCAAATAGCCCCTATAAAGACGTTAACAATATTATCATAATAAACAATGAGTTCAATTATTATCTACAGTATAACAAATAGATTTGCAATAAGGTCTGCAATTTCTAATGGGGGACAAAGAGGATGGGGAGGGGTGTAGGATGTAACTGTTAATGGGGTAGGAAAAGAGTATATAGAAGTTCATAGAAAGAGTGAAAATGTAATCAAAAGAAGTTGGTTGTTAGCATGAGAAAAGGGAGAAAGAGACTGAGGAAACAGGTAAACAAAAGGAGAATAGAGCAAGAAAAGTAAAAAAATAAAACCAAAAATTTTCGAAAAGGGGAAAAAAAAGAAAAGCAAAAAAAAATCTACACTATAACAGTCATATAGTATTCAAACCTCCCAATCTTCAGTAGCCTGATGCATGAGATCCAAGATGGCAGACTAGAGGGAGGCTGTGTTCCTTGTTGCTCCATACCTGGGGTTTCAAGCAGAGGATATCTGCTTCTCAGTGAAGCAGTTTTTTGCTGCTTATCGATCCCCTGCTGTTTACCCCATTTGTCTACTGTGATCACCTGCACTGCCAGCATATGGACTACCTTTTGAGTGCAGATTGTTTACTGACTGGCTCCTATAAGAAATTTAAACACTTTTTACCTTGTAGTCACAAGATTTGGGATTCAAATTTGCACTATTCAGTGTTTTGTAAACCCCCAAACAAAACATTGACATCGTAAGGGTTCTACAAAGTAGGTTAGGGCAATACAAAATGGTGGGATTCCTTGCTTTCTTTTGAGTACCTCAGAATACAGTTTAGCAAGGCATTTTTTTTTCCAGGCAAGAAATTGGAAAAGATCTTCTTTGGGGAATCAACCAGCTAGAGGGGAAAAACTGAAACAAAAAAATTACTGATATTGATACTATGTTTTTTTCTAAGGAAACTACCTAGCTATTTTCCTCAGGAAAGCTATTTTCCTTTTTTCCTAGGGAAAAACCACCTGTATAGAACTTTGAATTAGTTTTTTAAAAAGAAACATATAGCCAAAAATCCCCGGATAGTTAAAGGAAGTATCTAATCTGTACATCAGAGACCCAAACTAATATATAGGAAAAGGACACCTTAGAAGAAACAAGTGACTATGAAAGGAAGTGAAAATTAAGATACTTAAAAACAGATAAGGAAGCGAACCGTGGTTATACATGCCTGTAATCCCAGTGACTCAGGAGGTTGAGGGAAGAGGATCCCAAGTTCCAGACCGGCCCAGGCAACTTAGCTTGATCCTGCACAAACAATAAAATGGACTAAGGATGTATGGAGCTCAGTGGCAAAGCACTTGTGAGTTCGATCTCCACTACCCAGACTGGGGATATAACTCAGTTGGTAGAGTGCTTGCCTTGCAAGCACAAGGCCCTGGGTTCAACCCCCAGCACTGCAAAAAAAAAAAAAAAATCCACTACCCCCCACCTCAATAACATCCATGAAATAAAGACAAAGGTACTATTAAAAAAGGAACTCATTAAAAACAACCACCGCCACCACCACAACAACTTTATGATGGCAGAGATGAAAACCCTGGAAAGAACAACAAGGTAAGACTGAAGAAATCTCTCAGAAAGTAAAGTAGAATGATAGAGGTTTAAAATGTAAAAGAAAATGTAATACATTTAGAGGACTCATCTAGTAGGTTTATTTTTACATCCTAGGGGGGGAAAAACACAGAAAATGGGCAAAAATAAGTCAAGAAAATGTTCTCCAAATTGATAGACATTACTTTTAAGATGGAAAGATTTCCCAGGTGCCCAACACAATGGGTCAGTG
The DNA here is from genome assembly GCF_902686445.1 of Sciurus carolinensis. Lineage (NCBI taxonomy): Eukaryota > Metazoa > Chordata > Mammalia > Rodentia > Sciuridae > Sciurus > Sciurus carolinensis. The sequence goes on along the minus strand of NC_062213.1, from coordinate 129,131,613 downwards.
TCAAAACCTATCTATCTTCACAAAATTTCAGAACATAGAGGAGAAGGAAATCCCACCAACCATCAGAGAACACAAAACAAAACAAAATAAACATGTGTTATACAGTGGGTCAGGAACCAGAATGGGATCGGCTAGTCACATAGGAAACCAGAAAATAGTGGAGTAGTTCTAAATTTCTGAAAGAAAACAGTTTCCAACTAAGAGTTCAGCCTTATTTTATCAGTTAAAAGTGATAGTAAAGGTATTTTTAGTCATGGAGACTCAAAAAATTATTTCTCATAAATCTTTTCAGGAAGCTGTTGCTGAATATATTCTAGCAAATGAGGAAGTAAACCTAGATAAGGGAAAGTATGGAACTGTAGAATATCGAGATCCCATTAAGAGAGAGGTGCAAGGAATATCCAAGGTAATGGGGACGGAAATCCCAAGGAAGCAGCAACGCAGTTCAATTAACCAGTTCAAGCAGTTTAAAAGCCTTTGGGAGAGATTTAATCAAGAGAATAAAATGAGTAGAAATCCTAATATATTAGAATTAACTGTGGAGACACTTAATCAACTGGGGGAAGCAGCTTAAATTAAAACTAAGTGCTTTGAAAACTAAGCAAATTGTGTGTATACATGTATTGCATAGCTCAGTTGTGAATAGCTTTTACAAAGTTTTAGTAATTTGAATTATATAAAAATTTTTTAAAATATCTGGGTCTGGGATGATGATATTCCTGGGACACCTGACACAACCCAAAGCCACTTTGGAGGGACACTTCTACTTTGAAGTTATGTTAGTGTCTCACCACAAAAGCATAGAAGCAAACACCACACCAAAAGCAATCTGTTGAAGGTGAGCTTATAATAAAAACTTACAAAATACATGGTTTTTTAATTGACAAGAAATGAGATACATAGTAAAAACCAACTGACTTATGCTTATGTTTTTTTTCTTTACAGTGTGTAATTAATATCTGATATTTAAGGCTCACATGTTGGTTAAATAAAGGACAGTTTTACTTTCAGTGTGCAGTTCTTTCAGTGGCAACATTTTGAAGTTATTTCTTAAATGAGATAAATCTTTGACTTTAATTTTTTTTAACAGAGTAAAAAGAAATTTGAAAGAGAATGTAGAGAAGCAGAAAAAGCACAACAGAGCTATGAAAGATTGGATAATGATACTAATGCAACCAAGGCAGATGTTGAAAAGGTAAGAAATATTCCACACCAGCTTTAACATCAAAAAATCACTTGTATACAGAAAGAAGTCACACTATCTGTGTCAGTGTTAGAAATTCTTCAAGAAAGATGCTGGATGTAAATCTAAAATATGTAAATATTTTTCTTACTTTCTACATACTGGTTTGAGAAGGTAGTGTGTTGATTTATTAAAATGTCTTTGCTGCATTTCAAACTGTAGAGGAAGGATGTTGCTACTGAGATTCAGTTTCTGTCCTATTCCTAAATAGGATAGTAAGTCTAAGGTATATCAATTGGGTATGTAAAAAGGGGTTGAGTAGTGTTCTTTGCCAACTATTTTTATAGAAGAAAAACCATGATTAAACTGTCAGAAATACATAATAGTAACTCTTTATTCATGACTCACTTTGGAAAACTGAACATCTTACTACTGATTCTGGGCTAGATGTGTTATAGTATAAGTTATTGGTAGAATTAATTAACCCTGTAATTGCTGCTGCTTGGCTGTCCCTTTCCCATTCTTATATGCTTTATATCCTAGTACATTTGACATAGTGATAATACTGAAATATTGGGATTTTTGAAATATAGATGAATGTTATTACTTCATATTGTTGTATATACTGAAGGACCACCATTAATATATTTTCTCCTTTGAAGTTTATGATTTCCTAAAGAATCAGAATGAGAAAAAAGGAAGAAGGAAAAGAGGAATGATTTTCTTCCTTTCATTTCTTTTTTTGCCAATTAAAAAAAAAAAAACCCTTCAATTCATATAAATTCCAGGTTGCAATTGTCTTACTAGTATAACTCATGATGTTTCTATATTTTCCACCTTATTTTTTAATAACTTATGCTTCTAATAATAGTTTGAGTACCCAGTCATTGGAAATGTACAATCTCAGGGCAAGTCTGCTCATTGTTTTTCTGCTTTAGCATTTCCTTGTATTGGCTCCACTCATGTTTCTGTTTTAGACTTCTGAAATATTATACAAAAATATCAAATCTATTTTTTCATAAAGCTTTTTAGGTACTTATAGTAGATGAACAATCATTTCTTCAACTATTCCACATATGAAATAGTGTTGAGGTACCTTTTATTATGATTCTTTTCCTTTGGATGCCTTTCAGTTTATCAATGTCTCACATAAAGTAGTTTTCTGAAGTTAGATGGCCTAATCAAGCCTGAGTTTGACAACCTCCCTTGTCTGAGCATTAAATTTATGTTAATATAACTTAAATGTATATGGACTTGAGAAACCATGTTGTTTGGATTGACTCCCATTGAGTTTATGGTTTTCTGAAATCCCTCTTTTTACATGTGCAATGGTATGAGAATGTCTTTCTTAGACACAGTATTTTAAATTCATATGTACTTCTTATCGATCATTAGATTTGATCCTGTGTTAAGGTTTTCATATTCTGATTTTGGTCATCTATATTAATTTCCTTTCCAGCATTATGTAATACATATAATTGGATCAGTATGTTATCATCAGTTGAAGAAAATATGGACCACAAAAATTGAAAAAGCACTACTTTTATACATGGGAGACTTCTTGCAGTTTGACATTAACTCCTTAAACTTAAGAACTCCTTTGACTCATTATCAAACATTGCTTGAATATATATACATATACATATATATATATGTATATATATATGTATTAGGCAAGTTAAAGATACTTGTGTGGATTTTCATTTAGCTTCTTCATTTTGTCTACAGAGATAACTTAAGAGATTAGTCAAACATCCTGAAATCTATATGCAACATATACAACATACTCAAACTAGTTGGTTTGGTCTCTAATTCAGAATTTAAGTGTTTGAAGTTTCCTTTTTTATGCTCAGTTATTTGCAATTTCTTTAATTATTAAAGAATTTGGGAAGTCTTCGTTTGTTTTAGGTCCTAGCCCTGTCCTGTATACGCACTGGAGCCTCAGCCCCAGATCTTGGGAATCATACCCAGTGACTTAGAACTGGAGGAATTTCCCTAACAGAACTTTGAGGTTGTATGGGTAGGGAATCTGCAACTTTCTGTCTCACCACGGTTTGTGGTGAAAAGAGAAAGGGGAACAGGCAAATGAACATGTACTTAGGGTTCCAGGTTGGAATTTCAGATATAATTTTTATAGGAGCACTTTGGGCTATAGTGTTTACTCTCATGATACTAAGTTATTGGAATCTTCAGGTATACTTTGGATTAAATGAATCATAAAGGGCTTATCTGAGGTCTCGAGTTATTTCCATAGGTAAGTTTATTTCTAAGTTAAAATGATCTTACTTATACACTACTGTTAGAAGGTCAGGGACTACATCTGTAGAAACTGGAATTAGAATAGTGAACTGTATTTACAGTGTATGTTACAGTTTATAGAGACCTGCCATGTAAAATGATTTACTCTTTGGAACGCTGAAAAAAAAAAAAAGATTAAGCTCAATTCTTACTTTGTTTTTTTTTCCCTATTATTTTAGTACAGTTAAGAAATTTATTTTGTTAACCCTCCAGTATGTCTAGAATTAACAATTCATGTTTATATTCTAATCTCATTAATGTAGATAATACTACTTTGACTTTCTACAAGGAATCAAGAACAGAATCATATCCTAAATAAGCATTATTTAAGTACCTTTGATTTTATAGAGATGGAAACCATTGTTCAATAGTACATTATTCAAAAATCTCCTTTTGTATTTGTATTATAGATTTAACGCAGAGCCTCATGCATTCTAGCCAAGTGCTTTTCTTCTGACCTATATCCCTAACTTTCTTTTTAAAGTTTTTTATTTTTGAGACAGGGTCCTTCTAAGTTGCCTAGACTGTCTTAAACTAGCAGTTTAAGACAGAGGCTGAGGGTCCTGCCTCAGCCTCTGAGTAGCTGGGATTACAGGTGTGAGGCATTGTGCCTGACTCAAAATGAAAAATCACATTTTAATCATTATTTACTTTGACTGTGATTTTAGTTTCATATTCTAATTGCATGTAAGTGGGTTATAAAGAAATGCTTTATTTTTAATTTACTTAGTAGTCTAAAATACTTTGATGTTAACCTGTTTTTTTACCTCCTCTGATTAAACATATAATGGTTCAAGCTATAATGTTGTCAATTTATTTATTTTCTATTTGGATTTTGTAAGAAGAGACTTCATTTGAATGGATTATTGCAAGGGTGGAGGGCTATTACTATAGGAAGAGGGAGGATTTTGCAGTTAGGAGACCATTCTGACTATAAGAACTGCAAGCATTTCCTTTAAATGATATCAATAGTTTGAAAGAGATCACTTTGTTATTCTCTTGATGTCAAGTGTTGACTTCTCCACAGATATATGATCTAATTTTAGTATGATTTTCAGAAAAGTGAATTGTGATGATTTCATTGCTGGTGGTAATGATTTGGACCAATTTACCTCTAGGCCAAACAACAGTTGAACCTGCGTACACATATGGCTGATGAGAATAAAAATGAATATGCAGCACAGTTACAAAACTTTAATGGAGAACAACACAAGCATTTCTACGTAGTGATTCCTCAGATTTACAAGGTAAATTTTAGCTATATGAAGTTAACTGCTTTCAGTTGGAAGAGTTAGACTTTAAATATACAACTTAGGATTTTTTTGGTTTGGTTTTTGGACATATTTCAGGGTGCTGGGAATCACATCTATGGTTTCATGGAGGCTAGGTAAGCTTTTTACCACTGAACTATATCCCCAGCTCTGAAATTTAAGATTATTTAAGTATGTTTGTAGATTTACTAGTCACCAAAAATGGTTATAAGCGATTTCTTTGTTTATATATTTGAAAAGTAAATTTTTCCTAACTTTTAAAGCATACATTTTCCTATACATTTCTTATTAGTGTTATAAATAGTTCACAAAACAATGACTTTTTGAGATAAAATTTAACACTATATTATTACATATTTTGAGCTCATAGGAGGATTTCACTGAAGTATTATGTATTATGATATGCTCACCTAGAATTAGGATGTTGTAGCTTTTTGATAGCATTCCAGAAACATTGGCATTAATACAGGTGGCAGAAATAAATCTTCTAAATTGTATTCAAGTCTTCTAAAATGCTAGCCTGATTTCTGCCTGTTTGCCTCTCAGTCTCTGTTAGATCATAATTGTAATTTAGGTCTTGAGCTTGCTTATCAGTGTCTACCAGCACTTAATGATAGCTAATAAACAGGTATAGACCCTAGACTTTTCATGAGGATTAAATTATATCGCTGCCTTTTCTAGATAGAAGAGAAACTAAAGAAAAGAGATTTAGTAAAACAGTGTCAAATGAGGTAATCCCTAGGAGATCAGAGCTTGAAGAAGAGTGTCAGCCCCAACTGTAAGTCAAGGTGGAATTACATGGAAGCATAGTTAGAGTTGGGTATCAGATTCTGGTCATTTAGTCCGAAGCACCAAGCCTATCAGTCATCACTCTGCAGTGCTTTTCTCCTCTTCATATGCTGGAAAGAATATAACTTGGATGAACTACCTTTCGTGTTTTGAGGTCTGACATCCTTTTGTTTAGATCTTGCTGTGCAGCAGTCTTGCAATTTTGTGAAAATGCAGGTCTTAAAACTCCCAGGCTTTGGGAAGTAATTAAACAGGAATAGTGGTATGAAGGCTGTGGGAGTTTGAAGACTTGAGCAGTGCAGCTGCTTATTAGGAAAGAGAAAGGTCAGTGTTGACCAATAGAAAGTATTAAAAAAATAAATAAAGACTTGTACTTCATGTGTTCCAGCATATTGCCTGTGACATTTGATCATGCGACTTTTTTCCTCATGTATCCCCAACTCTCTGGTAGTCACTCTGAGCTATAGGTCTGGGTACCTGTTGGTATACAATCAACTGTGGATGCTTGGTCTGGCCAGATATTACCACTGTGTCTGAACTAATTTAAGGAGTTAGAAGTCTCAGACTTGTATATGTTATAGGTTAATTGCTTTAAAAAAATTAGTGCCAGAATATTCTCTAAAAATGAAACTTTCCTGGAAGCAAGAAAAACAAAACAACAAAACAAACTAATCTGATTGAACAATTTAAAAGGAGAGGTATAGGACAGGAAACAGGTAGCCAGAGAGGGATTCCTTTAGAAGACTTGAAAACCCCTACAACGTGGTTTTTGAATGTACTAAAAACCTTGATTTGTTAGTTTCTTGCTTCCTTCCCTTCCCTCTTTCTCTTTCTCCCTCTTTTTCCCCACTTCAGATACTAAGTAGTGCTATATCGCACTTTTAAAAGGTATTAGGATAGAAATTTTTAATTATATTTTTTGGGGGTCACTATTGTTCAGAATAAGAACATTCAGTTTTCCTTAAAATTTTCTTTTTATTAGCAACTACAAGAAATGGATGAACGAAGGACTATTAAACTCAGTGAGTGTTACAGAGGATTCGCAGATTCAGAACGCAAAGTTATTCCTATCATTTCAAAATGTTTGGAAGGAATGATTCTTGCAGCAAAATCAGTTGATGAAAGAAGAGTAAGTGCTATGTAATTGTCTTTGAATAAGTGCATTTGGTTTAGGTATATAGTTTAATGAAATGGGTTGGGAAAGGAGTTATCCGATGGGTATTTTGTTCTAAATTATATTCTATGGAAGAAAGTTAAGCAATTTGTTAGTTAGACTTTTTTTGGATTCTAAGAATCATTCTAACTGCTAAAATTCTGGCTTAAAAATTTTTTTTTTTCAAGACTTTTCCTTTCCCCACTAATTTTTAATATCAATCCAAGAGTATAGGTGTAAACTGTGTGTTACAGTTCTATTACACTGTTAGTTAGCTGAAAGTTTAGAAAAGGATGTGGTCAGATCTAGAGTTGCCTGAGTTAACTTTAACACAAGATTTTGTACTTAAGCTGAATTGAGAAACAAGGGTAAGCTGGGTGTTGTGGCATATGCCTGTAATACCAGCTCCTCAGGAGGCCGAGGGAGTAGGATTGAAAGTTCAAGGCCAACCTGGGCAACTTAGACCCTGTCTCAAAATAAAAATAGGAAGAACTTGGGGTATAGCTCAGTTGTAGAGCTATACCCCCAGTGCCTAGTATATGTGTAAGGCCCTGGTACTTCGTAGTACAATTTCCAGTATTATAAAAAAGAAAAAAGAAACATGAATAGTATGTGGAAAAATGAACCAAGAGAAAGAGGAAAGAGGGCATTATGAGTAGAGGAAATGGCTTGATTTATTTCCCTTGAGGAAATAAAATCCCATCACATTGTATCTTGATTTTAGTACAATCAAATCTAGTATCGTTTCTTAGTAAATGTTGATTAACCAAAAAGCATGATTAGCAGAAATTCAGAGTACAAGGAAAGAGAAAGTTGGAGGAGAATCATATATGTACAACATACTGTAGTGTTCACAGTAAGCCTGTCAAACTTATCAAGTACGCATTAGTGAGAATCCATCTTATAGCAACTAATAGAATCCTTATGTTTAATGAAGAGGATTTTTGACTTTTTAAATTGGGAATTCTAGTATTTCCATATTGCTGGATCCAAAGTTAGGTACTTTCTGTTCTCTGACTCTTCTTATTCTTACCCTTTTGTAAGTGATTGCTGAGGGAAAGATTAGTGACAAAAGTAGGAAATGACTTAAGGATGACTTTTGACTAAATGACAGGCAAAGTGTGCTGCTAACAGAAACAGGAAGCAGAAGAACCAAGTATTCTCTTTGAAAATGAGAGTAAGACGTCAGTGACACATTCAAATAGAGATAAGTATGTCTAGAGGGTGATATAGTACTTACATGAGTTTTTAAGTTTTAGGTGAACAGTATTAAACTTTGTATTTTCACACTTGCTTTTTGCACTAAGATCTCCCCATTGCTCTGCTACTATTCCACAGAATGTATTTAATACATTTTATTTATCCTTCCCTCCTTTAGATGAATGAAAGTCTTTCTACTTACCTCTTTAATGATTAGATGCTCTTCATTCTAAAGTTCAGCTTCTTTCTAGACATCCTTTAAAGCAAAAGGTCTTTTTCCTTTGAAACTAATCATAATTTCTACTTGATAAGAACTGTTTTCTGTATTCTTTTTGTCAGGTCTTCCTAGCCAGTTCAGTAGTCATCAGATGAATTTTGAGGGGGAAAGCTACATTTCATGACTTTTATAAATTGGTAATTTATTTTCAAGTTAGTATATTTTGGATATATTTAGGATTTACTGCCAGTTCACGGGAAGGCATTATTCACTTTAAACCTTTGATTATTCCTATAGAATTATTTCTTTTAATGTATTTGTTTCCTCGTACCAGTTAAAGTTTTGAAAACTAATGTAGTATTATGAGCAAATAAAATGGTTAAAAAAAGTTTGTTTCTTGTGTATAGGACTCTCAAATGGTGGTAGACTCCTTCAAGTCTGGTTTTGAACCTCCAGGAGACTTTCCATTTGAAGATTATAGCCAGCATATTTATAGAACCATTTCTGATGGAACTATCAGTGCATCCAAACCGGAGAGTGGGAAAGTGGATGCCAAAACCACAGTAGGAAAGGCCAAGGGCAAATTGTGGCTCTTTGGAAAGAAGCCAAAGGTAAAAGTCATAAAATTCCTATATGCTAATCACATCTTTTTAGTAGGTTAGTTAAATCAATGTAGGTATTGAATGGATAATAATTCACTATTAATGGAGGATAAATATTTTTACTTTGAATGGTTCATTTAACCTTTCAGTTACAGGAAACTGAAAAAATTATTTCCAGATTTTACATTTGACCACTTAAAATGAATAAGAATATTAACTAAGTTGTTAATATCTAGTTTAGTTTTATGTTTTTGAAATTTTATTTTTGTGTAGTTTCCATCAGAGTTTCTAAGGAAACATAAGTTAACTGAATGACCACAAAAATCACAGTCCTCAATTGGAGTGAATGATTAACCACAATAATATGTCAAATTAGATCTTGTAGATTGTACTAATTGTCTGTATCATCTGTTGAGTTTTTAGTGGGAAAAGCTCAGTGTTCTTGATTAATTGCAGTTTAAAAACAAAAAACTCTAGTTAGCTAAGAGAATTTTACTCTTGTTAAAACCCAGCCTTTTACATGTTATTTATTTTAGGCAAGTAAACCTAACCCAGCAGACTAGCAAATGGAATGGATGACTGCTTTGTCTTTCTTATTTATATGTTGATTCTGATAGTGTTGCTATATATATAGTTTATATTTTATTAAAGTATATTTGATTATTTTAATTTATTCCTTTGATCTTGTATAAGTGTAGATAAAAATATAACTCAAATTAATATGCCTACAAATATATTTAAAAGCACAATTATAATTCACCCAGGCTTTATTCATGTTCTTAATAATATTGTCCAGTCAAGAAGTTAAGGGGTTAGAACTTTTTTTTTTTTTGTCAGATTAGAGTAGCTAGGAGAGCTTTACAATGCAAGGAATATAAAGAATATTGAAGTTTATTTAAGAGAGATGAAGTAAGGAAGAAATACAGTCTGAGGAGAAAGCCATGACTATAATAAATTTTTTTTGCTTATTTGTGATAATAATCAGAAACATTTAATATTTTATGTATGGTTTCTTTAGTTATAGATAGTGTTTTGCCCTATACAGGTTAAGTATAACCTGCATAGGAATCCATGATGGTGCTAATATTCTAGATTTCTAGAATATCATAGAAATCCAAAGAGAATTTTATCTAGGTCATATTATTCTAACATTATAATTTGTGTACTCTGTTTTTAATCTGTCAGCTTGTAAAAAATGGTCAAGTGAAATGGTATATTTTAAAAATTTTGACTTTTAAAAATGATAGTTTTGGGCAAAACTGAGTTTACTTATAATATTTTTATAGAAAAATTTATTGAAGGTATATTTTATGAAAAGTATGTTACCAAAACTAGAATTTTCATTTAGGAAAAAACTATGCACATTTGGCTTATTGATTCCTTTCTTTATTTCCATATTAGCCACAGTCCCCACCCTTAACCCCTACTAGTTTATTCACATCCAGTACTCCTAATGGGTCCCAGTTTCTCACATTCTCCATTGAGCCCGTGCATTATTGTATGAATGAAATAAAAACAGGGAAGCCCAGAATTCCTTCTTTCAGAAGCCTCAAAAGAGGGGTAAGTTTAATAATGGGTTAAAATGCATGATGGCCTATTGTGTGTGTAGTGTGGCTTTTAATACTCTCCACCCTCATTATAAGGCTCTCTCCTGTCAAGACATAGTTTTAAAACACCACAGAATTAAGTATAGCTGCCCTCAAAGTTAAAAACAACTCCTCTTTATAACATTTGAAATGCTCAACCATAAAAGAATGGTGTTATAAAGAGGGTGCTGGGTACCATCATATTTTAGCTATTTTTTTTTTTTTTGTTTATGTGAAATTATATGTTCACCATTGTCTTGTAATGTATTTACATTTTTAAGACTTTCAGTAATTTGTCACTGGAGTTACTCATGTAATGATTTGTCACCAAATCTGACTTTACCTGCCACTTTATAAAGTAGTATATTGTTGATAATAAAGTGCCAAGTTTAATTTTAATTGCCCCATTTAACTCTTAGAAACAAAACATGATTTCCAGTTGTTTAATACAAAATAATGATAGGTACATTAAATGTAAAGATTGATTATAGATCAAATTAATATATTAAAAGGTAACTTTGTAAATTATAAAGCCTATAAAAGTACTTAGGTATTATTGAGTAATATTTACATGGAATTTGTATTCTTGATCTAAAAAATAATTTTTTATCAGAATTTTCCCTTTATTCTTTTTTTAATTGGCCAGCCTTTTGACATTTACTTATTCCTAATGATATTCTGCAAATGAAAATTTATAGAATAGTGAAATGCAAATACAATATTAAATTATTTTTTAGTAACAACCATTTACTACAGGTAAATGTTATTTCATTTTGTTAGTGAGGCTGGTTTTTTCTTTTCCTTCCTCCCTTCTTCCTTTCTCTTTCTCTCCCTTCTCCCTCCCTGCTTTCCTCATTTCCCTCTCTCCCTGGCTTCACTTCCTGTTTCCCAACTTCCCTCCCTTCTTCTCTTCTTTCTTCCCTCCCAGGGTCTTGTGCATGCAAATAAGCATTTGCTCTACCATTGACCTGTATCTCCATCCTATTATTTTTCTTGTTTATGTTTTATTTTTAGGATGTGCTTTACATATTCATAACCAGTAATTCAGATTCACTTATAGGAATTGTATGGCTATTTGTAAAACATAGGTATGATAACCCACAGGTGATAAATCTTACAAGTGTTATAAGAAGTCCAGTCATTAACATTAATATGTTAAAGTTGGGTTCTTTCCTTTTTCCTTTTCCTCTTTCCTGTGCTGCCTGCCTTTCTTTTCTTCCCTGTTTTTCTTCCTTTCTGTAGCCCTTTCTGACATCAAAGTGCATTTTGGTCACTTGGAGAACCAAATATATTATTTGTTTAGGGCAAGATTACATTATCAACTACAATTTCCCTTAAAATAACACAACAAACCTCACTGATGTCAGTAATGCAGCAGAAATGTTCCTATGTGTTACTTCCTTTTTCTGACTTCTTTTTTTCTTTCATTGACTTGAACTACTTTGCATCTACCTTACCTAATTCTGTATGTGTGCAATATAGGTAGGACTTTTGAATAGTGCAAATGGAAAAATTTGTATTATACTTATAGGCATGCTGGTTGTCACTTTTAAAAGTTCTTAATCCTTGTTTGAAACATTTGAAGGAATCATGTTTGGAATTTCTTTTCCTGAGTTATGAAGGTAGCATTAATTCCCATATTACCTCTATGTGTCAGAGATATAAAGTATGATTCCATGAAAAATTAGAAATGTGAGAGAAGCTTAAATATGTGTCATCTTTATTCTTACTTAATAGTTTGCAGGTAGATTTTTACAACTGCAGAACTTAAAACTACTTGCTTGGTTATTTGTTTTATATTTATATAGTTCTTTAATTTAAAATATTCATACATTGTCTTTATAGAGGCCTAGTTTTAGAAGGCAGAAATCTCCTCTCAGTTTTAGTATTATTTATTGTACCAAAGAAGAAAGCTATGTGCAAGATAGAAAATATGATAGACCAACCAACTAGGGGATTGGAGAGTGGAGCAAGGAGGGAAGTATACTATAATTTGAGGTTGAGAAATTTCTTTGTTTTGATTGGTATTTGTTAGTTTACTAGATAAAATTTTCAAAATTAACCATAGAAATGTTTTTATTCTACTTAAAAATTATGTCAATATAGAAAAACACAAAAGGAAGAAAGTAAGCTTTAATAAGCCAGTTTGTTTTTTTTTCCCATGGATTTTTCAGTCTGTTAAGCTTACAGAATAGGCCTTGAGGTTTCTTAAAGCTAGTGATTGGTACCATTCAGTTCATAAACTCTTGTTTTGAATTATATTAGTTGGACTTTTTTTTCCTAAATAACTTTGCCTTTAAAAAATTATCAATTTAAAAATTTTCTTTATTCTTTTTCTCCTCCACCTGCCTTTTGGTACTGGGGTTTCTTTGTTTTAAAAAGAAAACTAGTGTTTTAGTGTCAGTAGGGATATGAGAAATAGTGATTAATATTGCTGAGTTTAACAGCGATACCAGTAGATCTTATCTGAGGGTGAATATCTATAATTGCCCTCCGTGACATCAAGTTCTAACCATTAATGGACATTTGGGGAATATACCCAAACTTGACTGCTAATATACAAACTAATCATTTGTACACTCTAACTACTTCACTTGAACTTTATTTAGTACTTCTTTTTAAAAGTAATATATTATCTAGCAATAATGAGTCATTTTTCATCTAAATTATTCATGACAATAGACTTCCAGAATTATTTTTTTAAGATTTAAAGTATTCAGAGTATAGTTCTCAAAATTTGTCCTATTTTAAAGTGAAATACACCTAATTATTTAATTGCCAAATTTCCCTCTTAGCTCTTTTGTATTTATTAAGATGTAATGGGTATTAAAATTTTTGGTTTATAGGTATATAATAATTGTGTATGAGAGTACGGTTTCTTTGCATTGAACATATTTTACTTTAAAAAATACACAAAATATCTTTCTAATATTTTTACAAAGAATTGAATTTCTTACATCCTCACCTAAAGCCAGTGTATAAATTTATTTTCCACTTGATAATAAAACCAATTAAAGGGGGCTATAGCTCAGTTGGTAGAGTGCTTGCTTACAAGCACAAGGCCCTGGGTTTAATCCCCAGCACTGCCAAAAAAAAAAAAAAAAAAAAAAAAAATACCATCAAGTTTTACAATTAAAAAAAAAAAACAATTAAAAATGAAACATTTGATTTTTCACCTATAATTATCTTACTCTTTTCTCTAAAAGATGTTCTTATAAAAATTAGAAAAAAAACTTCATCACTGAGAAATTTAGCAGTTGAAAATTATTATAAAAGTCAAATAAGTACTAAAACGGTTTTGCTTCTTATCCTATATGTAATTTTGTTAATAACATTTAAGGAAGGCCACAAATATCTTTCCTTAATTTGAATATTTTTTCCCTCATCAGCAATTTTTCCATAGCAGAATAAATTGTTTTTCTTTCTTGAAACTACTGACAGTCTAAAGAATGTTAAGCTAAATTCAGAAAGATAATGAATAGCAAATGTCTTTTCTTATCGTCATAACCATTATTATGTGGCCAACTCATCAGAGATAAGGGGTAGATATTTTTGCCAGATATTTGTTAAAATTTATTATTTTTTTTTATGTGAAATTATAGCTGACATTTCACCCTCTTCTCTTAAAACATAATTTTGCCCAGTTTCTTGGCACATACCTGTAATCCCAGCTACTCAGGAAGATATGGCAGGAGGATCACAAGTTCAAGATCTGCTTGGGCAACTTAGCAACACCCTGGCTCAAAATAAAATTTTTGAGATGTAGTTGAGTGACAGAGTGCTTGCATGGCACGTGTAAGGTCCTGAATTCAATCCTCAATACTACCAAAAAACAAAACAAAACAAAAAATGTCATGATTTAGAGAATAAGAAAAAATGAAAAGTTTTAAAGCTGTTAGCTAAAATGCAATGAATGTGAAGATTAGTTTTGTAAAACTTGCTGCATATTGTGGATCACTGTGTGTGTATTTGTGTATGATAGATGTTACACCAGTTGCAGAATTCTTTTAACCCTTAGAATATGTCTGTATGTGTGTGTGCACTTGTGGGTGGTATTTATGTAGTATAAGAGTATCATAGTAGGACTCTTTAGATTGTTTCATATTTCAAAAAGAATAAATGCTAAAATTGTAGTTATGTTTTTTATTGTTATTTTTCAAGCATATGGATTTCAGAATAAAACCGAAAAAAAACTTGTTTTCAAAGTGAAATTCAATCTATATATTTGTGTCTGTTAGGAAATATGTATAGGAAACTTGATTATGGGTAACAGTTATTAAATTGTGGTGGTAATGTGTTTTTTTAGTTTCTGTACATTTAAAAAAGCACCTTAAAATTGAAGTAAAGATGTTACCTTTACCAAACCATGATATATTTAAATTCAAAACAGTCTTTCGAACTATAAAAATCCAGATACAGTGTTTTCTTTAATGCACTGGAAAGGCACATTCTGTTTTTTTAGTTACTTCACATAAGATGTCCTTTTAAATCACTAATTTTAGATCTTTTATATTCACCTTTTCAGAGCTTAGTATTTTTAAGAATGAAGAGCTGTATGAGTAAAATCCACTTAAATAAAAATTCTGAAAGAAAATGCATGGTTCCTGATAGAATGATTACTCTTTACTTTTGAGTTTTAGTTAAACTTAGAAAATATCTGCCCATTATCATCAGTGTATGTTTTATTATTTTTTTTGCAAGTAATTTGCTTTTCCAAAATGTGCTTAAAATTGTTTTTTTTCTGGCATAATTGTTTGGATTGTGAAATGTACCTGATTTATTTTAATATTATAAAATATAGGTTATTGCATCTTCTATATTATAGTTTCATGTGAATAATTTACCATTTCTTTCTGTTTTCATTGAACTATTCAGTGGTCGGTGAAGATGGTAAGCCTCGTGTGCTGATATATATACTGTGCCAACATTAAGTAATCTCAAAACATTGTTTTGTTTAATTTAAAACAAGTGGTAAAGTACATCCCACATTATCACCTTGTGTTTTTTCTTTTTATAATTTGATCCATAGTCCAACATATACCAGTACCTCTCAGTGTCATAGAGTATAAAATAATGTGGTTAATTGTCATAGACCATTAAGTTTTTAAATGTCATTGGGTGGAGTCCTTGTCATGTTATAGTGAAGAATAAAATTATATTACATATTATTTTAAGGGTTACATGTGTGTTAGAGCTGGGTGTGGTGGTACACTCCTGTAATCCCAGTGACTCAGGAGACTGAGGCAAAAGGATTGCAAATTTGAGGCCAACCTAAGCAATTCGGTGAGGTCCCAAAGAACTTAGTGAGACCATGCATCAAAATAAAACATAAAAAGGGCTGGGGATGTGGCTCAGTGGTTAGGCACCCGGGTTCAATCCCTAGTAAAAAAAAAAAAGGGGGGGGGGTTACATGATAGAGCAAAATTTCATGCTATATGCAAAAGAAAAATTTAGCAAAAATAAATATTCTTAGCATTCTTTTAAAAGTTCATGTAAAGTTTATTCGAGTTTGTCTTCTGTACTGTTAGATTTCTCCAAAAAGAAAGAAAATTTACCTCATTTTATTATGAAGGCAGTGCTGTTTTTCTGTACCACTGAAGGGAAACAGAAACACAAATAATCTGTGTGTTTGTGTGTGTGTGTGTGTATTGAAATTTTCACTATTTCATACATTAATGGAGCTGCATTATGAAGAACTAAACGAAAATCATTGGGAGTTCTATAGGAAGCTGTATAAAATAAATTTTGGAAAATAGACTGCTCTTTTATACAGTTAAAATTTAACCTTTTAAAATTTCCTTATAGTAAGAAAGTTTATTAACTACCTCAGAGGGCTTCTTTACATCTATAGGAAACTGAGTTTATTCTCATATTCTATGTAAGAGTGGGTCATAATGTTGAAATGGGATATTAGAAATTCGGGTGCCTAGGCTAGGCACAGTGCCACACACTTAAAATCTCAGCTACTTAGGAGTCTGAGGCAGAAGGATTGCAAATTTGAGGCCCGCTTGGGCAATTTAGTGAGACAAAGTGCTTCATAATAAAAAATATAAAGGACTGGGGATGTAACTTAGTAGAACACCCTTGAGTTCAGTGTGCAGTACCCTGTGTGTGTGGGATGAGAGGAATGCAGGTACTGTAGGAATCTGATGTTAATAAATTTGATTAAAAGGTTTGATTAGGGATACGTGGAAATCTGGCAGATTTACTCCTGGGAAATTGTCAGTTTTTAAATATTAATCCCCCCCCCCCCAAAGCCTACTGCAGAAATGTCTATTTTTAAATACTGTTTTCTCCATTATGTTAGGGCATTTTTATTTATTTATTTATTTTTGTGGTGCTGGGATTTGAAACAGGCAAGCACTTCACCACCAAGCTACATCCTCAGCACCATGTATTTCTTCATTAAGGAAATTTTCAAGGTTTTCAGAAATATTCTAAAAACTATAAATTAAAAAAGTTTGTGTTTGGCACATACGTAATAGTTTAAAACCTCTGCCCCAGATTAGAATACATCTGGCTTGTGTTGAAAATTACTAAATTTAAAAGAACTTTAAATAGGAAATTTTGCCATTCATTTAATTAGGTCAGATTTAGTTACTTGACATTGTTACCTCTGATGACTGGTAGATAAAAAGCAAAGGATACTTAGGATGCTTTACCTTTTGTAGGCAAGTTTGTTGAATATCCTTAGTAGGCAGGCCACTGGAGAATGATTCTAAGGACTCTGTTATTAAATGTTACATTTGGTCATGATTCACCTTAAAAATGAGTTTTCTTTAAAGGTAAATGAAGCCAGGTGTGGTGGTGCATGCCTGTATTCCCAGCAGTCTGAGAGGTGGGAGCAGGAGGATCACAAGTTCAAAGTCATCCTTAACAACCTTAGTGAGACCCTGTTTCAAAATAAAAAATAAGCTGGGCATGATGGCTTACGTTTGTAATCCCAGCAACACAGGAGACTAAGGTAGGAGGATTGCCAGCCTCAGCAACCTAGCCTCTTTTTCAAAATTAAAAATAAATAAATAGGACTGAGGATGTGGCACAGTAGTTAAGTGCCCCTAGGTTCAATCCTTATATCAAAGGAACAAAGAAAAGTAAGTGAAGCATTCTTATGGATTGTAATACAAAGCTACTTAGCATATAAGTGACCTGAAGACAAGAGTACATTTCTTCCCCATTTTGACAAGCACTTTAAAAAATTAGACTATATTCATTGTTTTTTTTTTTTTTTTTTTTTTTTGGTTGAAGATGTACCTTTTGTTATTTATTGACATGTGGTGCTGAAGATTGAACCCAGTGCCTCACTTGTGCTAGGCAAGTGCGCTACCACTGAGTCACATCCCCAGCCCTATATTCATATTCTTAAAATAACCATTTTAAAAAAGAAAAATGAAAAATAATAGGTATCATTAATTTGGGAAGTACCTAAATAATAAATGTTAACATTAAATGGGTTTCATAGTTGCTAATATTTGTTCTGTTATAATTTCTAATATAGCTAAAGTAACAGTGGCTAAAAACATTTAAGAGAAAAAAGACATCATTTGAATAAAAAGTTTACATTTAAATACCAACACTTTTTCTTAACATAATTTCTCGACTCTCAGAACGTCAAGAAAGGAGCTGGAATTGTGTCTTAGTGGTAGAGCACTTGCCTAGCATGTGTGAGGCACTGTGTTCGATCTTCAGCACCACATAAAAACATATAAATAAAATAAAGGTATTGTGTCCATCTACAACTAAAAAATATATTTAAAAAAAATCAACAAACTTTTTGACACCAAGAATCCTTCCTAAAGAATGGTTAGATCCTTTCTTCGGATTATGTCTTTCTTCCAGATATAGCTGAAGTATGTTATTTGTTTTTATGTAAGGAAAATGCAAAGTATACTCCACATAGAAATGTAATTGTTATTCATTGGATAGTTCTACCTTTTGTTTTTTAATGATCAGATATGTCTTGATTCTGAAGAATGGTTTAATGAATGTAATCAAAGACTATAATGCAGTATTGAAGTGCATTTCATTAATTAGTTGTTTTTATGAGGTAAGTTGCTTACTGAACTCAGTTTTGTAAGTTCTACATGTTTTTAGTTTGAACATTTTGGCATCCTAAATATGGCAATGGGTTTGATTTGAAAAGGTGGTGATGTGCAGTTTTCGAAGTAACTTGTACAGATAAGAAATGTTATGTGTTTCCATTTTGTTGTTGTTGCTGTAAGAAAATTCATATGTATTCATTTTAACTCTGCCAAGACTTGAAAGTAATGTGATACTAGTAATTACCAGTCATCTATATTTGGTTATATTTTTAAATATTTTGTTTTATGGTTTTAAGAAATGACTGAAATGTGAGTTCTTCAATATAATTGCTTTCATCAGTACACACATCTATGTAGATTTGTTTCTTTATTTTTTAAAAGGGGGCTATTTAAGACATTTGAAATTAAACTTTAAATTTGCATATATTCTTATTTTATAGTAAATTTTAAAAATAAAATTTCCTGAAAATGTCTTTAATAATGATTTAGATCTTCTTTTCAGGGCCCAGCACTAGAAGATTTCAGTCATCTGCCACCAGAACAGAGACGCAAAAAACTGCAGCAGCGCATTGATGAACTTAACAGGGAGCTACAGAAAGAATCAGACCAAAAGTAGTGTTCCTTTAAATCCATTCTATCATTATTTCTTCAGAATCTACTTTGAATGATATGTATATAGATGGTTTCAAAATTGTAACTTCCTAGGCTAGGGAGGTAGCTCAGTGGTAGAGTGTGTGCCTAACATGTACAGGGACCTGATTTTGATCTCTAGGCACACACAAAAAGAATAAAATTGGGCATCCTATTTGAAATGTCTTTTGAGAGAAATATATACTCCAGCAAAAATTTTGTTTGCTGTGTCATAGATGAAAATGAAATGTCAGGGATTTTGTTTAATTACAGATTAGATGCTTATTAATACATACTTATTCCTTCCATAAATTTATAAAATAGCTTTGTGATTCGTTTTCAAGAGTAGTTTCACCAATGCTAACCACCTCTTATGCTTGAAAAATTTTTATTTTGTATTGTTATATACATTCAGTTCAACAGCAGCCTGAGGCTATAATTATTTTGTTGGCTGCAAAACATGTTGGCAACTGGGTGCAGTGGCACACACTTATAATCCCAGTGGTATCCAGTGATTCGGAAGACTGAGGCAGGAAGATCGCAGGTTTAAAACCAGCCTCAGCAACTTGGAGAGGCCTTGAGCAACTCAGTGAGACCCTGTCTATAAATAAAAATATTAAAAAGGGCTGGGGATGTGGCTCAATGGTTAAGTGCACCAATCCCTGGTACTAAAAAAAAAAAATGTTAGATATTGCTCCATCATTTATAGCTTCATATTTGCTCACTTGTACTTTAATTTTTTTCTTTTCCAAATTTTCCTTTATTCAACTGAACACAGTTATTTATGATGAATAAAGGGTGATTACAATGAATTGGTGACTTACTGAACATAATATTGGGACTTAAACTTAAGTATGAAAGATTGAAGATTGAAGTTTTGATGTTGAAAATTGTGTATCAGGAGCCAGGCATGGTGTTGCATGCCTGTAATCTCAACAACTTGGAGGCAGAGGCAGAAGGATTGCAAGTTCAAGGCCAGCCTGAGCAACCTAGTGAGACTGTGTCTCAAAAAGGCTAAAGATGTAGCTCAGTCGTAAAGTTCCCTTGGGTTCAACCCCCAGTAAACCCCACCCCCCAAGTTGTATCAAGTGTGATAGATACATAAATGAAATTTTATAGTACAGTCAATGCTCATTATTCACAGTAGCTAATGGTCTGTAAAGTTACCATGAGCGCTAAATTATTGAATACTAAAACAGTACTAAAACTTGGGGAAAGGGAAATACAGTGTTAGGTGCCAAGTAACCACTGGTCCAACCTTTTCATCAACAGATAGATACATAGCCTTGTTTTATATATGTTTCTGTCTAAAGACACCTTCTTTAATATATATTGTTGATTCATTAACTTTGAACCCTGCCAATGACAATGTAACTCATGCTTAACAATGCTTACATAAGACTTGATTTCTCTATAAGTAACATTATAGCCTTCTTGTGCTGAGGAACACTAGACAACACTTTAGCACTGTGTATGGGAGCCATTGTAAACATCCATATCACCAACCAAAAGCACAAAAATTGTGAAGAACATGGCACTACATAAACAGGTTGCAAAAAGGCCACTTGTTCAGAATATGAGAGCAAAAACAAGAAGGCAAAGTATCTCCTTGCATGACGACAGCTGGAAATGTGAATGTTCCTCCAGTGACTCAAATATTTCTCTGACTTGTGTGTGTCCATAAGTGACCAGGAAAGCACTTTGAATACCAGTTTGGGGATTACAAATAAATTTTAACAGACAAATTTGCAAGTACAGAAACTGAAAAATGAACATAAACTGTATTAGTATAAAGAATTTTAGGATGTTTAAAGTATTTACTTGAGCAGTATATAAATAGTCTGGAAAATTATAACATTAGGTCTAATATTTCATGCTTACCATTTATAATAGCCTGTGTGAGGACTAGAGAAGAAAATATAAAAATAAAGAAAACATAGTCCTTGATCCTAAGAAGTTCACACTTTAAATGGAGAACAAGACTGACAACTTAATTTTTACCCACGCTGGATTGTGATAGCTGCTAATATGAGATACAAACTTCTAAGGGAACTTAGAGGAAAGAATGATGAAGTTTTACTGAGCTATTTAGGAAAGACTTCACCTGGGGAGAGAGTTGGGAAGAGAGGACTGTGGTCTAGGAAATAAATGTTTATGGAAGGATTATTTTGTACCAGGTACTGAGCTAGGCATTTTACATGCAACACATTTTTGAATTCTTGAAAATAGCCCTCTGAAGTTGTCATTCCTATCATGTAGATGAAGAAACCGGGTATGAAATAAATACATTTTTTATCTAAGATTAGATAGCTGGGAAATGTCAGAGTTAACATTGCAACGCTAGCCAGCTTGTCTTCAACAAGCTGAAGCATTGGAATTGAACGTTAATAGAATAGGATTTTGTTAATTAAAGAAGAAAGTGAGGAAGGGAAGAAGCATTCAGGGGTGTGGGGAGAGGCAAGAATAAAAGCACAGAAATGTGTTCTTGCTGAGGTTTGGAATTCTTTCTAATCCAGGAAAACTTTATTAAAAATTATATGGACTGTATTATCAGAGAATGAGGGTGAAAAGATGTAAGACGACTTAAGAAAAGTCTTGAATGCTCTTTTGTGGAGTGCTGTAGATATTGGGGAATTCTGACTTTTTTTGGGGGGGATAGTACTGGGGATTGAACCTATGGCTTCATGCATGCTAGGCAAGTGCTCTAAGCAACTCTGTATTCTAAAGAAAGGTAAAAGTTCTATGAAGAGTAGACAACGAAGGATATTAGAGATAGGGACACTAGTTAGGGAATTTCATAACAGTTCCTGTGAGTGATGCCAAGAACCTAGATTAAATCGTGGCATGGAACAGAAAGGAGGAATAGACAGGAATCATTTAAAAGCAAAGTAGGGTGAACTTTTTACCTGATTGGATATCAGAGGAGAGAAAAACAAGAGATTTTAATGCCTTATAGCTCAGGATAGTAATGTAGAATTAATTGAAACAGTAAGAAAAACAAATTTAGGGCAAAGATAATGGTTTTATTTATGTTAATTTTTGAAATATGTGAAAAAATATTGGAAGTGTACAGTTGAGTTTGGAAATATAAATCTAGGACTTGAGAGAGAAAGAGGATATACATTTCAGAATCTTCTGAAGATAGGTGGTATTAAAACAGTAAGAAAGCTTCTTCAAAGAGGAGTGTAGGTTGAGATGAGAAGAAACCTCTGTCATTTTATGTAACAGACATTTAAAAGTTAAAGAAGGAGAAGGAGGCAATGAGAGACATTATAAGAAAGCAGAACTGAGGAGGAGAGAAAGAAAATGTAACCTCTAGGTCAAGAAGGAAAAGACATGTTAGTTAATAGTGTCAGATGTTAGAGTCAAGGAGCTGTGATTGGGCATAACGTTGTAGGGTGATTAGAGAAGAGGAGATGGGTTAAGAGGAATCAGCAAATGACTGATAGTAGAGGGAAGGGGGCAAATTAAAATGGTATTCCTATTTCTAGCATAGATGAGTGGGAAGATAGTGGTGATGTGTGAACTGGGATAAGGAACACTGGTTGAATAGAGTAGCTGGGTAGGAATATGAATTTCATTTGGAACATAATGGGCTTAAAAATATTTGAATATTTTGCCAACTGTTTTGTAAAACTTTTATGTGCGTATGTGTGTATATGTTTATATAAATATATATAGGCATATATATGTATGTCTATACACATGCATATATAATTTCCTTTAAGAAAAATGAACTTACTCTGTTTTAGTATTACAAGTTTTTTAAATTTAAAATTTCCATAAATCACTAACTCTGTATACATCATAAGCTTTATGCAAATTGTCTTTAATTAGATAATATTTGACTAAACTTTAAAGAGATGCAACTACTTAAGATTAAGCTGCACTTGAATTCCCAAAGTCAAATGAAACTCTTATCTAAAAGCACATGAGGGGCTGGGGTTATGACTCAGTGGTGGAGTGCTTACCTCACACATAAGAGGCACTGGGTTCGATCCTCAGCACCACATAAAAATAAATAAAGGTATTGTATTCATCTACAACTAAAAATATTTTTAAAAATAAATAAAATAGAAGCACATGAAGTGAATAAAACTGTGATTTCCTTCTCCTTTTCAGAGATGCACTCAACAAAATGAAAGATGTATATGAGAAAAATCCACAAATGGGGGATCCAGGGAGTCTGCAGCCTAAATTAGCAGAGACTATGAATAACATTGACCGCCTAAGAATGGAAATCCATAAGAATGAGGTAAATTTAGTTTACTTGTTTGTGATAAATTATTTTCATAAGCTTTGTTATGATAAATTGGTTTTTGCTAAAATTAATGTCCTAGTACTTATATTTAATTTTAAAGTTCTAAAAAGTATATCATTATGGTGTATAATCTTTAGTTTATGCCTCATTGATTTTTAATTTTAAACCTTTATATAAAACTAAATATTTATGCTATTATTTAAAAATGAGCTATAAAGTTGATCATTAACCAAACTGGAACAAAGATTTCTTGTCTCCAAGAATCACATAATTGGCCAGGTGCAGTGGCACATGCCTGTAATCCCTGTGACTGGGGAGACAGAGGCAAGATCTCGAGTTCAAAGCCAGCCTCAGCAACTTAGTGAGACCCTGTCTCTAAATAAAATATAAAAAGGGTTGAGGATGTGGCTCAGTGGTTAAGTGCCCCTGAGTTCAATACCTGGTACCAAAAAAAAATCACATAATTATAAAAACTCAAAGCACATTTAAAAAAATTTTTTATTTTTAGTTGTAGATACACACAATACCATTATTTTATTTATTCATTTTATGTGGCGCTGAGGATCAAACCCAGTGCCTTACATGTGTGAGGCAAGTGCTCTACCTCTGAGTCACATCTTTAAATGCAGGGTATCTTAAGAGTTTTTGAACATAATTTATTGAACTTGGTTTTTTTGTTCTTTTTTGTTTTTTCCATAAGGCTTGGCTTTCTGAAGTTGAAGGCAAAACAGGTGGGAGAGGAGACAGACGACACAGCAGTGACATAAATCATCTTGTTACACAGGGACGAGAAAGGTTACTATTTTTGCATTTTTATAGGTGTTTCTTCTGTTTTCCAAACTTTCCTCACCCCTTTGTTCTAAACTTCATACAGTTATCTAATTTAATGAGTTTGGCATTTAATAATTTAATTTTCTTGAACCTAAGTAATTTTCTGAACCTTTAACATTAGTTGTAGATGTAGCCTTAAATTCTAGTCTATCATGCATCCAAAACCAGAGCTAGGAACAAAGAAAATTCTTGGAGCTACAATCTGGATCATAGGAACCTTAGACATGGGAAGATTTCCATATGGCTTAGATAGAGCTGGGTAACTTTTTTTTTTATTTTTAAGATCAGTAGTTTTTATTTGTTTGTTTTTTGCATGGGAGCCCATTGAGAAAAAAAATAAAATTATGAAACTTTTGGGAAATGTTTCTCTTTCTTCCTCCAACCCAAAATAAAATGGCTTTTTGAGTATTAGAAGTCACACTGAGCTACTTAATTTCTTCTCCTTTGTCCAAATAACTGGCATTTATTACACCTGGGGTCTAGAGTATGCCAGGCATTGTGCTAAGGGCTTCATGTGCTTGTGGCCAGTCATTCAGTTGGAATTGGGTAACTTATGCTGAAGAAAAATTTTGTTAGTTACTCAAAATTTTGTGGAAAAAAGCAGGGAGGGGTGTATGTTGTTAGTTTAGACCACCACTTCTAACTTGGCATTTTGCCAGGTTTCCATGTTTTCGCATCACTTCATGTAATTAATATATATGTATGTTCATACATACATATATATTTCTCCATAGTAAAAATTCCACAAATTAGGGTTCATCTTAGAGAAGAATTTGAATATTTTGGTTTATTATTTAATCACAGTGTAATTTGAACAAGTTCATTTTTAATATTTCCCACATCTCAGTTTTCTGAAATATATAATTGAGGTTCAAGTACCCATCCTACAGTGTTCTTAGTAATACAGGCAATAATACATAAAGCATATGGTAGTATGTCCTTCTCAAATATTAGTTCCTTCATTTTCTCTCTCTCCCCATCACTTTTTTTTAATATTTTTATTAGTCGTTAATGAACCTTTATTTATTTATTTATTGTAAACAAATGGGATACATGTTGTTTCTCTGCCTGCACATGGCGTAAAGGCATACCATTTGTGTAATCATAAATTTACATAGGGTAATGTTGTTTGATTCATTCTGTTATTTTTTCCCTTCCCCCCACCCCTCCCACCCCTCTTTTCCCTCTATACAGTTCTTCCTTCCTCCATTCTTGCCCCCCTCCCTAACCCTAACTCTAACCCTAACACTAACCCCTCCCACCCCCATTATGTGTCATCATCCACTTATTAGCGATATCATTCGTCCTTTGGTTTTTTGAGATTGGCTTATCTCACTTAGCATGATATTCTCCAATTTCATCCATTTGCCTGCAAATGCCATAATTTTATCATTCTTCATGGCTGAGTAATATTCCATTGTATATATATACCACATTTTCTTTACCCATTCATCAACTGAAGGACATCTCGGTTGGTTCCACAATCTGGCTTTTGTGAACTGAGCAGCTATGAACATTGATGTGGCTATATCTCTGTAGTATGCTGATTTTAAGTCCTTTGGGTATAGGCCAAGGAGTGGGATAGCTGGGTCAAATGGTGGTTCCATTCCAAGTTTTCTAAGGAGTCTCCACACTGCTTTCCAGAGTGGCTGCACTAGTTTGCAGCCCCACGAGCAATGTATGAGTGTACCTTTCTCCCCACATCCTCGCCAACCCCTGTTGTTGCTTGTATTCTTGATAATCGCCATTCTAATTGGGGTGAGATGGAATCTTAGGGTGGTTTTGATTTGCATGAACCTTTATTTATTTATTTGTATGTGGTGCTGACAATCGAACCCAGTGCTTCACACATGCTAAGCAAGTGCTCTCTACCACTGAGCCACAACCCCAGTCCTCCCCATCACTTCTTAAAACAATTCGTATCTTCAGTAGCCTCAAGAGAGATCCTCAGGCTAGATACAGTGGTGCATACCTGTAATCCCAGCTACTCAGGAAGCTGAGGCAAGAGGATCACAAGTTCAAGGCCAACCTGGGCAACTTAATGAGACCCTACATCAAAATAAAATTTAAAAAGAACACACAAATAACTGTTGTCTTTTGTTTTTGTTTTGGTATTAGATAAAACCAGATTAGTCTTTCTGGCATGTGTTATATAAAAATGTGGCTTTTGGCCTCACTGAAAGTGTTGCTAAATCAAATCCTAAAATTTTTCCATTCAGTAACTTAATATTTTAGCAAAAACTTTTTAACATTTTTTTCATCGATATAAAATATTTTTAAAAATGCTTTTGTCGTATCTGTTCTTTTGGATTTTCTAAGTTATTAACTTCCCCAGTACCATGGTTAATTGGAAATTAACTTTGTTTTGTTTTCATTAGGAGTCTCTTGACTTTAAGTAGCAGAATGAATACTCTCATAATCAGCTTAGAGTAAAAATGGGTTTCACTGGATTATTTGAAGGAGAACCCAGATGACATCCGTAGGTCTTGGTTTCTTTCTATCTCTCAGCTGTCCCTTAAGTGTTGACTTCATTTTAGGCTCTGTTTGGTGATCCTCCAAAGCTCTAGGCAGTTTACCTCCAGGTTCAAAGTGAAAAGCGGGTGAACTTCTTTTCTAGCAGTCTCAGGCAGAGTTCTCTATGTACTGCTTATTCCTGATTGAGTTATAGCACGGTTGATAAAATGTTCATTCCCATCACACAAGTACTGTGCTCATGTCATCCTCTCTGGATCCACACTAGAAATTACTTTATGGGCAGGGTAGGTTCCCAGAGATATTGTAGTTTTTCTTTTTGTGACGGATCTGGTATGATGGAAGACAACTACTACATTTTTCCATTTTATCTTTAGACCCCAGTGATAGTGAGATGTACTTACTGAATATTCCTGTGTGCCTGGATCATTGTAATCTTTTAATTTTTTTTTTAATTTCAGAAAGTTTCAGCTTCAATTTATATAGTCAACATTTAAAAAAATAGGGCTTAATGTGAAATCATGTCATCTATATCTGATTTTCTGAACTGATCCTTAGATCAACTTTTATAGATAATAGGTGAAGAGTTCTCATGTTTGTGATACTTGACAAAGATAATTTGTGGTTTTTAGTCCTGAGGGAAGTTACACTGATGATGCAAACCAAGAAGTCCGTGGGCCACCTCAACAGCATGGTCACCATGAGTTTGATGATGAATTTGAGGATGATGACCCCTTGCCTGCTATTGGACATTGCAAAGCTATCTACCCTTTTGATGGTATGATGTTCTTATTATATTTGATAAAATAGGTTCCTTAAAGTCTAAGTGCATTGTCACTTACTTTAGTCCTTAGCTGAATAATACATTATCAGAAAATTGTAACTCCACTTCATTAATATGTATACTTTTGTTTTAATTATTATTTTTTCCACACCTGGAATTGAAAGAAAATTACCTGTTATTAACGCCTAATTTAGGTTATTTTCTGTCAACTTTGGTCGATACAGAATATCTCTCCAGAACTTACTAATACTTTCATGTGTTCAACATAGTTGAAGCACCTTGGCATATAACCCAATCTAGGAAGTGGATAGCTGGCAGATGTCACTTCATGTTCCTTGCAGTTTATTAACATAGAGAGACCGGTGTAAAGCATGGTTGAATGCTATCATTATATCCTAACTGCAGGCCACCATTTCAGGTGAAAGCTGGAGAGAAAGTGGTAGCTTCTGACAATGCCAGCTCTTCTGTGGTATTTGGAAATAAATTTTGTGAGGGAAGTAAGGCTTTTTGGCTTTCTGCTGCAGGTTTTTAATTATCCTTCCTTCTTTTTGGACCCTGAAAAATCCTTTTCTTAATTAACACAAGAGCAGAGTAACATCTTCATAAATAAGTTGTAAAATGATAGGTAGTGTAAGGTCTTTCTTCACCCACCCATTGTGTTGTTTTTGAAATTTAGTAAAGAGGTTGGGAAAGTAGTTAGTGTTCAAGTGCATGCCTATCGTGTTTGAGGCCCTGGGTGTGATTCCCAGCATAGCCAAAATATAAACTCATAAAATATCTTTAGTTACTCCTCATTCTGAGCAAATATATTAGATTTGAGAGTTTTCTAATGTATTCTAGAGAGTAGGAAAGGATTTTAGCATATGTTGAATGAGGATTTTACTTAGGAACACTGTTGGGAGATTGAGAGTAGTTGAGGGTGATGAAAGAAAGGGAATCCTGAGACTGATGAGGTCTTGAAGTTTGTGCTTTGGAGTTATTCTGCTTCTGCTATCACCATAGTTAAATCTGTATTTTTCTGTTTTCTTCAAACTATATCCTTTTTTTCTTCCCACCTTCCTACTGTCCTGTTATTATTTTCCTGAACCATACCTTGTGAATTTTTGATAGTAGCAGTACTCCAAATCAGGAAAGTATTACAATTGGAATAGTAAAATAGAAGTTAGAATACCTTGTCAAATCCCATGTCACTGTACCTCACTTCATCTTTTGCATAGGGGTAATAGGTTTATGTGTAGTTCAAATGAGAAAGTGTGTGAAAGTGTTGGATAAACTAGAAAACATTATAGAAATATTATTGCTAGTGAGAATCAGTGAGCTCATGGGTAGGTATATTGAAATCTAGGATTTATGTATTTTTGTGTATTTAAAACTTTTATTAAAAATAATCACTGTGCTTAAATTATGCTTGTGCTGTGAAAACTCTCATCTAGGACATAATGAAGGTACTCTGGCAATGAAAGAAGGTGAAGTTCTATACATTATTGAGGAGGACAAAGGTGATGGATGGACAAGAGCCAGGAGACAGAATGGTGAAGAGGGCTACGTTCCGACATCATACATAGATGTAACTCTAGAGAAAAACAGTAAAGGTGCAGTAACTTATATCTAAACTAACCAGGCATCTTTGTGCCATGTATGACATAAATAAATGGTATGATATAAATGATAACATAAAATGAAAACACATTCAACAGGTCAGAAAAAATAAGAAAACCTAAAAGGGCATCCCAATTTATTGTTCACTATGTGAGCTGAATGCAGGCTTGATCTTAAAAGATGTGAATATCACAAGAGGCTGTTTTTGTGATGCCTTTCTGTTTGAGTAATGTTGTGTGAAGCTTAATTGATGCCTTTGCTTTATGTCCTGCTTAAGTCTCTGTGAAGGATTTGTGTTTTTCTGCCTTATAAATATAGAATTTGGCTTATTGGGAAGGAATCCATAGGTAGAATGCTCCCCCATCTGCTTTACTTCAGAAGACACAGTGACTGGTGAATTCACATAAGTAAAACTGCTCTGAAATGCTGTAGAAAATTGACTTCCAAAAAGAGTGATTTGTTGTAGGTGTTTGAATTTGTAGCTTCAGTATTTAGGGAAAAAAGTAATAGTTAGATAATAGCATAATCATTTTCATTTTCCTCCCTATTCTTAACATTGGTTTCCTAAAGGAAGAAAATAAGCACTTAGTTTATAATCTAAGTAGTAGTTTAATCAAGAAATCTACAAAATGTATCACCTGGTCTAGCTCTCTCTCTCTCTCTTTTTTTTTTTTTTTTTTTTTTTTTTTCCCTTGTGATACAAGGGATTGAACCCAGGGCCTCTTGCCATGCTAGCATGCATTCACAGTTCTTACCATTTATGGCCTCAGCCACAAATGGATCAGCAGTTATTAAAATAGATTTTTTTCCAATTAATTTCAGCAATTAATTTGTGATCCTCCTGCCTCAACCTCCTCGGTTGCTAGGATTACAGGCATGTGCCACTATGCCCTGCCTGGTCTAGCTCTTATCTGAATAAAATAGCTTTAAGACCTGAAAATGTTTCCAGATTTACTGGTAATTTTCAGTAATGCACAAAATTCCTTCCAAATTAATCTTATGCTGTGTTTTTCATCTTGCAAATGTTTTTGGGGAATATCATTTTAGTGATTATTTAGCATTTAGCAGGAAAATGTATTCTAAATCAGTGAAGGTAGAGGAAATCTTGAATGGAGAACTACTGGCAATGTTTACTTTTATAAGTGAAACAACTTTTTTGACTAAGCTGAGGGAAGATATCTGTGCTACCATTTATGGCCTCATTTTAGCTAGATCAGCAGTTATTAAAATAGATTTTTTTTTTCCAATTAATTTCAGCAGGCATTTGTTGGAAACACTGTACAATCAAGTATTGTGTGTGCTAGTCATATGATCACACCCTGAATTAATTGTGTGGGGAAGCAAAGGGAGGAAGCAATGAGATTGGTCCTTGATTTTGCTCATGTTTCACATTTTTCTGGTATTTTCAGTAGCTGACTATAATGATTGTAGAGACATTTGGGACAGACACTTTAAGCTGAACACCCCTTTTGGTTTTACCAAAGGTCTTCAGTAATTCTTCTTTTCTTTTTCCTCCTGGACTGCAGGTTCCTGAAGAGGGTTTCTGAGGAAATGGGCAAGATGTTGAAGGAGGTTACATGCAGCTGCTTTTGGGGGGAGGGTATTAGAGTTGTCAGGCACAAAGAGTGAGAGAAGCAAGTTGCATGAGTGCATGCAGACTTTTTTTTTTTTTTTTTTTTTTACTAACTTCATTAGCACTTCCATACATTGTTTTAAAAAATTGTTATAATACCAATCCTTAAATACCTAGTTCACAATTAACATAGAAGAAAGAAAAGGGCCAATAATGGCTGACCCTTTTTTTCCATTTATTTTACTGGCATCCAAATCACAAAGAATGCAGAGCTGTCATAAAAATTTGTCTTATATTTGATTGTCTTAATAAGACTGTCTCCATCCAGCTCTATTTTAATTGGTTTTTAGACCCATTGTCTGTTAGAATCCTTGCCATGTGTCAATGTCTGCCTGCGCCATCTCCATGCTTGCTTAACATCCTGTTGCATGTCTAGAAGTGATCAGACTTAGATTTTTCAGGCATGTCTTTATAATCCCTTGTTTATGTCAAAGCCTTTGTTTTGTTTTACATTTGTAGTACAGATCACTTTGTCAGACATCTCCAGCACTAATGTTTCCATCTTAGTATTTGTGTATGCTGCTATAACTTCCCCACTGCAAACATTCCATTTTGGCATTATGAAGACGTGGTCTGCGAACCTGAAGTATTTATGATAAGAAAAAGAAAACATCTCTGCTCTAGCCTACAGCCCAGTTGAAAGAACTCTTGGAAACGTGATACATCTTCAGCACCTCAGTCTGGGAAGAATCTATAGTCAGCACTGAAGTCCTGGCATAATAAACACAGAAGATACTCACCACCTCAAGACAAAGGACTGTTGTCAAAAGTCAGCTGCTTCCATTCAAATGCTGCCTTAAACTAGAGTGCCTAAATCTGTTGATTGCCAACACTACCACTACAGTATCCCACAAAGGGCTTTGTGTCAGCTCCGTGAGACCTCCTTTAACTCTGCAGCTCTGTTGCAGCTGCCGACGTAGCCTCATAGCCTCGGTAGGTAGCTTTTAGAGCTCTACCATATATGATGGTGCATCTTCACATTTATGCATCAAACTACAGACATGTTGAAGTCCATTTTACTTAGTGTTTTTTGAGAAGTTTTATGAACCTCCCCCATCGTCTTTTAATTTGAAATTATAATGATCTCATTTGATTATTACAATAGTCTGTTTCCAAGTGATGCTTTTGTTTGAATCAGATGAAATCTAGTGAAACTTTGTAATGATCTATGTGCACTTTTACTTGTAAAACGGAAATTTCTGTATGTTTATACTTGTAAATATGATTGTTCTTAGTGTCCCTATTGCTCATGTTGTCATGCCTCGCATTTGTGATTCTGTTAATGACTTGTATCTGAACTAATTTCTTAGTGATGTTGTAATAGGGAGATGGGTGGGTTGGGGAGTTATTTGTACCACTGAAGCTTCATTAATTTGGTTCTTTACTGTTTTGAGGGGAGAAAGAACGTGAAATGGTTTGTGTATTATTGGATTTTAAGCAATATTTTAGAAGCTGTGTGACTTCCTTAATAAAATTTTCCCAGTGTTATTTGAATCATACTACCAGTTATACTAAAGCTGAATGACAATTGTGTGAAAGTTAATGCCTTCCTAAGATCAAGTACACCACTGTTACACAGCTGATGTATAGTGTATTACCTTGAGGCTAGTAAACTATAAAGTTTAGATATTGAATCTCGTTACAGGGTTATTTATATAATGTGACATTATTCAATACTGACGGACTACATGAAGTAGTTTTAAAATCTAGTGCTATTTTTATTTTAAAAGGTTAGCAATGAGAAGGAAATGTGATCTGGCTGTGTTTGTCTTCTGTACAAGGCCTGCAGTACTTATGTTTTTTTGGCTAGCAGCCACAGAGGGCAGAGTTTAAGGCTTTCTTGTAAGGACTAACTGTTCTTTTGAAGCTACTGTTTGTTTTTCTAAAAGCAGAATTTGCTTCCGAAGGAGGCAGGTTCCTTCATGTGGAATAGTGCAACCTGTATATGGGTTATTACAATAGGAAAGACATTTGTACTTGCACAGTTTAAATCATTCTTAAATCATTCTTAAATTTTGAACATGTGAATTGTCTAAAAGAAATCTTAAAATTTTCGGTAATTTTTACTCTTTGTGCACATGTTGATTTCTTAATGGTAAATTGTTTAAGATAGTGTTCTCTGTTGAGAATATTTTCATGGAATAAAACAATCTTTTCATGGTCAGTTAAGTTGTATCTTTCTTTTGTATGTGAACCAAAAAGATGTGATGATTTTGTTCTTCAGTGTGTTAAATTTCAGATAATACAAAGAGTAGAAGATAAGTTCCTAAAGTGGGGCGACATTTTTGGAAAGCAGATTCAGAAATTTATTTCTGATTTTAGATTCTCTCAAGTTTTCTCCAAAGAAAGAATGAATTACTACTTTAGAGTGAATTTAAATTGCATGTAATAATTTATATTTGTTCAACAGTAGCCACATTGCACAGACTTTGATTTTACACCATCTTATCCTCTCCATAACAGCTGTCCCTGGACCACATAACCTGATCTAGCCACCACACTTGAACCAGCATTTCCTATGCTTCTGCTTGTTTCCAGTCAGGGAGAGTACCCATGCTTCCTGGCATTTCTAACACAGAAAGAGAATTTGCCATAATTAGTCACACATTATCTGTAACTTTAAGAAAGTCTAATTTCAGAAAAGTCACCTAGTCATGTGAAACTATGACTGCAAACTTTTGTTAACCCAAAAAGGAAAAACTCAGGATAGGTTCTGAATAGTTAAAGGTTGCAGTTGTTGAGATGAAAATTTAGAGATCAATGCCAAACTTGGAAGTAAGGACACAGAACAATGAAAATAGCAGGAAAATAGTGTCAGTTGTTATAACTTTAGATAAACAGATCTGGAGGGCTGAAAATAGCGTCAGTTGTTATAACTTCAGATAAACAGATCTGGGGGGCGGGGGGCAAAGCAGCAGTGGCTGCTCAAGACAATGAAAAGGACTTCTACCTATCTGAAGTAAAATCAGAGGAAATAAATATTGCTTGCTAGGGAAAGATAAAGGCCTTTGAACAATACCAACAAAAGGAAAAGGAACCCAGACTTGTTAAAAAAGAATAGTCACTGTCAGCAATTAGGAAACTATAGAACATAATTTTGGAGAACAAATTCTGGGAAGTTTAACAACCCTAAAAATTAGAAATACGAGCATTTAGAGGAAAATATATCAGGCAGTTAATCTAGGTTCCTAGGAATAAGTCATGTCAAATTAGCCTTATTCCTTTCTTTAAATACAAATAGGGAATTCTAAGGTATAATATCTTGATTTCAGCACAGTTTCAATTTGTCAAGATTTCTCACTCCTCGAAGAATAGTTACAGTTTTGTGTAGAGAGTTGGGGCTGTGACAAGTTGATTTGGTAAACCCAGAATGTCAACACTAGGAGAGTTTCTTGTGGAAATTGTGTATTATAAGCAAATCTGTCACCCAACTGTGCAAATGGAAAATTGCCATCTCCTCTTTCAAGAGTAACCATTATCTTGAATTTTGAGTTTTTTTTTTTTTTTTCCCCCCTTGGTAGTTTTGCTACATGGGAATTTTTTCCTAAGACTGACTAACTTTCCCTGTATTTGGGCTATGGAAGAATAATGTCTGTAGAGATTGTTGAGCAGGACTGATATTCAGCCGTTGCATCTTGACGTGTAGCCTTAGTGAATGCGAAATGTCAAAATACTTCTATACTGGTTGGTTAAAAATAGAAACTCAGAAAAATAGTGAAATGGAAACCATATATAATTAATACCTTCTGACACCAAAGCATTTCTGATGTGAGAACCACAGATAAAGCTAAAATGGTTTATTACATAGCTTAACTGTTATTTCTGGTATTTGGGAATCTTCTCTGGTATTCTAATCCCTGGGCAACCAAGCTGAGGGGCCCTACTCTTCATCCCTCAAAGAAAGGAAGGTGAGACCAGGTCTAAGTGTAGGTGGCAGCTGGGGATATGGGAAAGAAGCATGAGCAGACACAGGTGTTCACAGCATAGGCCCTTAGAATGATGCAGTAATGCTCCTTAGATGGTTTTCATAAATTTTGCTTGATTTGGCAACTTATTCTGTGTGGTTGAGAGTGGCCCACCTTGTATATTTTCAGGGTGTGAGAAGAGAGACTGTTCTTTACCTAGAAGAGAGTTCTGCAAATGACAGCACCACAATCTATGTCCTTCCCTGGGCTGGTCTCCAGACAGCAGTATCACATTTATCAACCATCCTCTTCCTTTCTTACTTATTTCCCTTTAATTTCCTTCTCATCTAATTTTTTGGCTAAACTATCAAATGCTTTATTAAATAGGAGTGGTGAGAATAGACATACTTGTCTTGTTCCTGTTTTTAGAGGGAATGCTTTTAGTTTTTCCCCACTATGATATTGGCTTTGGGTTTGTTGGATTTAGTCTTTATATTGAAGTAAGTTCATTTTGTCCATTTGGCATTTTTATCATGAATAGGTGCTGAAATTTATCGAGGACTTTTTCTGCGTCTATTGAGAAGACTATGATTTTTGTCCTTAATTCTATATGATGAATTACATTTATTGATTTGTGTGTGTTGAACCATCCTTGCATCCCAGGAGGGAAACCAGCTTGGCCATGATATACAATCTTAACGTGTTGGTGAATGTTCTACTAAGGACTTTTATGACTATGTTCATTGGGAATATTGGTCTGTAGTTTCCTTGAGGTATTCTCTGGATTTGATATCAAGGTGATATAGGTTTCAAAAAATGAATTTGGAAGTGTTCTCCTTTCTACTTCATGGAATAACTTGAAGAACATTGGCATTAATTCTTCTTTAAAGGTCTGGTAGAATGCAGCTGATAATCCATCTGGTCCCAGACTTTTTTCCTTTGGAAGACTTTTTATTACTGCTTCAATATCATTACTTATTATCAGACTACTTAAGGTTTTCTGTGTCCTCTTGATTCAACTTCGGTGCCAAATTCATGTGTCTAGAGATGTATCAATTTTCTTATAGGTTTTCCAGTTTATTGGAGTATAAGTTTTCAAAGTAGTTCCTAATGATCTTCTGTAGTTCTGTGATGACAGTGGTGATTTCTTCTTTTTCATCTTTAATTTTATTAATTTGGGTCTTTTTCTTTTGGTGCATTTGGCTAAAGGTTTATCAATTGGTTATCTTTTTAAAGAATTAACTATTTCATTGACCCCTTGTATTACTTTTTGCTGTTATTGTAGATGGATACAGTACCTTCATTTTATTTATGTGGTGCTGATGAGTGAACCCAGTGCCTCATGCATGCGAGGCAAGCGCTGTACCACTGAGCTACAACCCAGTCCTGTATTATTATTTTTTACTTTTTGTACCTGGGATTGAACCCAGAGGCTCTGTACTACTGAGCCACATCCTCACCCTTTTTTTTTTTTTTTATTTTGAGACAGAGTCTCACTAAGTTGCTTAATGCCTTGCTAAGTTGCTGAAGTTGGCTTCAAATTTGTGATCCTGCTGCCTTAACCTTCCAAACTACTGGGATTACAAGTGTGTGCCACTATGCCCAACTTTCCTCTGTATTTGATTGGATTTCGGCTCTGATCTTATATTCTTTGTTTTACTGGTTTTGGAATTGTTTTAATACTTTAGGGCCTTGAAATGCATTTTTACCTTGTTTATTTGAAGATTTTCTGGTTTTTTAATACAGTCATTCATAGTTGTAAACTATTTTCTTAGCACTGCCTTCATAATGTCCCAGAGATTCTGTTATTTGTATCTCTATTCTGCTTTAATTCTAAGAATTTTTAAATTTCTCTCCTGATTTCCTCTATTTATTCTTCTATTATTTATTTGACATTCAAAATTGTATTTTTTATTTTCCATGTGCTTTTATAGTTTCTATAGTTTTTCTTGGTGTTGAGGTCTGGTTTCATTCCATTACAATTTGGTAAGACGTAAGGAATTTTATCAGTTCTTTTGGAGGGGCAGCAGCTACTTTCTAGGAGTTGGTTTATGGCCTAAAAAAATTTTTTTTCTTTTCTTTTTTTCTTTTTTTTTTGAGGTGCTGGGGATTGAACCCAGGGCCTTGTGCTTACAAGGCAAGCACTCTACTGACTGAGCTATCTCCCCAGCCCCCTAAAAATATTGTCTACTTTGGAGAAGGTGTCATGAGCAACTGAGAAGAAAGTGAATCTGGCTGTTGTTGGATGAAATATTCTATAGATGTCTGTTAGGTTCACTTGATTTATACTATTGTTTAGGCCTGAAGATTCTTCACTGAATTTATGTCTGGATGACCTACCAATTGGTGAGAGAGGTGTGTCAGAATCATCTAGTACTGTTGTATTGGAATCTCTCTGAGTCATTCAAGTAATGTCTGTTTTATGGAACTAGGTGCACTGATGATTGGGGCATAGATATTTATGATCATTATATCTTCTTTTCTTTTTTTTTTTTTTTTTTTGCGGTACTGGGGATCGAACTCAAGGCCTTGTGCTTGCGAGGCAAGCACTCTACCAGCTGAGCTATCTCCCCAGCCCTCATTATATCTTCTTATTGGATTGTTCCCTTTACCAGTATAAAGTAACTTTCTTTGTCTCTTCCGATTAATGTTGGCTTGAAGCCTGCATTGTTGGACATGAGAGTAGGTGCTTATTTTGGAGCTTCCTTTGCATGGAATATGATTTTCCATGCAATATCATTTTCATTTTCAACCTTTGACTGTCTTTGCTTATAAAATTAGTCTCTTGTAAACAGTATATAGTCGGGTCTTGTTTTTTGATCCATTCTGCCATTTACATTCATTGTTATCATAGAGAAATGTTTATTAATTCCTGCCATTTTGATTTATTTCTAATGTTTAATTTGGTTGTTTCTCATTTGCTCAGCTGCTCTTCAAATGAGATCCATTTGTGAGCTCTTGGAGGTTGTTTTTTATTTCTTCTGTGTGTAGTATTTCTTTAAGTATTTTCTGTAGCACCAGCTGAGTAGTCATGAATTCTTTTTGATTTTGCTTATCTTGGAAGGTTTTTATTTCTGCTTTTGATTCTGAGGATAACTGGATGTAGCAATCTTGGTTGACAGTTATTTTCTTTCAGGGCTTGGAATGATGTATTCCAAAAGTTCTGAAAAATCAGAAGTAATTTTGATTGACTTACCTCTAAATGTGACCCAACATTTTTCTCTTAATAAGATTTTTAAAATTCTATTATTTTTCTGTATGTTATCCTAAGCATTTTAATTATAATGTGTCATGGAGACATTCTTTTTTTTTTTTTATTCTAAACAAATGGGATACATGTTGTTTCTCTGCCTGCACATGGCGTAAAGGCATACCATTTGTGTAATCATAAATTTACATAGGGTAATGTTGTTTGATTCATTCTGTTATTTTCTCTCTTCCCTCCCACCCCTCCCACCCCTCTTTTCCCTCTATACAGTCCTTCCTTCCTCCATTCTTGTCTCCCTCCCTAACCCTAACTCTAACCCTAACACTAACCCCTCCCACCCCCCATTATGTGTCATCATCCACTTATTAGCGATATCATTCGTCCTTTGGTTTTTTGAGATTGGCTTATCTCACTTAGCATGATATTCTCCAATTTCATCCATTTGCCTGCAAATGCCATAATTTTATCATTCTTTATGACTGAGTAATATTCCATTGTATATATATACCACAGTTTCTTTACCCATTCATCAACTGAAGGACATCTAGGTTGGTTCCACAATCTGGCTATTGTGAACTGAGCAGCTATGAACATTGATATGGCTGTATCTCTGTAATATGCTGATTTTAAGTCCTTTGGGTATAGGCCAAGGAGTGGGATAGCTGGGTCAAATGGTGGTTCCATTCCAAGTTTTCTAAGGAGTCTCCACACTGCTTTCCAGAGTGGCTGCACTAATTTGCAGCCCCACCAGCAATGTATGAGTGTATCTTTCTCCCCACATCCTCGCCAACACCTGTTGTTGCTTGTATTCTTGATAATGGCCATTCTAATTGGGGTGAGATGGAATCTTAGGGTGGTTTTGATTTGCATTTCTCTTATTAGAGATGTTGAACATTTTTCCATATGTTTGTTGATTGCTTGAATATCTTCTTCTGTGAAGTGTCTATTCATTTCCTTAGCCCATTTGTCGAATGGATTATTTGCATTCTTGGTGTAGAGTTTTTTGAGTTCTTTATAGATTATGGAGATTAGTGCTCTATCTGAAGTATGATTGGCAAAGATTTTCTCCCACTCTGTAGACTCTTTCTTTGCATTGCTGATACTTTCCTTTGCTGAGAGAAATCTTTTTAGTTTGAATCTATCCCAGTTATTGATTCTTGCTTTTATTTCTTGTGCTATGGGAGTCCTGTTGAGGAAGTCTGGTCCTAAGCTGACATGTTGAAGCTCTGGACCTACTTTTTCTTCTATAAGATGCAAGGTCTCTGGTCTGATTCCGAGGTCCTTAATCCATTTTGAGTTTAGTTTCGTGCATGGTGAGAGATATGGGTTTAGTTTCATTCTGTTGCATATGGATTTCCAATTCTCCCAGCACCATTTGTTGAAGAGGCTATCTTTTCTCCATTGCATATTTTTGGCCCCTTTGTCTAGTATGAGAAAATTGTATTTATTTGGGTTTGTGTCCGTGTCCTCTATTCTGTACCATTGATCCACCTTTCTATTTTGGTACCAAAGGTGAAAGATCTCTACAATGAGAACTACAGAACACTAAAGAAAGAAATTAAAGAAAACCTCAGAAGATGGAAAGATCTCCCATGTTCTTGGATAGGAAGAATTAATATTGTCAAAATGGCCATACTACCAAAAGTGCTATACAGATTCAATGCAATTCCAATTAAAACCCCAAAGATGTACCTTACAGAAATAGAGCAAGCAATTATGAAATTCATCTGGAAGAATAAAAAACCCAGAATAGCTAAAGCAATCCTTGGCAGAAAGAGTGAAGCAGGGGGTATCGCAATACCAGATATTCAACTCTACTACAAAGCAATAGAGACATTCTTTTTGATCTTGTCTATTTGGGGTTCTCTATGATGCCTCCTGTATCTGGATGTTCACCTCATTCCCAAGGCTTGGACATTTTTCTGTTATTTCCCTGAAGAGATTATCTATGCCATTAGCCTACATCTCAACAGCCTTCAATTCCAATAATACTTTAATTGGTCTGATTGTTGTCCTGGAGTTCTTACATATTTTGATCATGGTTTCTTTTAATACTCTTTGAATATTCAAAACTGGCCACTTTTGTCTTCTAGTTCTGAAGACAAAACTGCATGGTCTGCTCTACTGGATGGACTTTAAACTGAATTTTTATTTACTTTATAATGCCTTCCAAGATTTGTCTTTCAGTACCTAATTCTTTATTGAATTTCTCATTTGTATTCCTCTACTGACTTCCTCATTTCTTTCAGTTGTTTTTGTGTTTTCTTGAAATCCATTGCTTTTTGATAACCATTCTGGCATTTCATTTACTTCAGTATCTTTGGAGTTAGTAATTGATGAATTATGAACCTTAGGAGGTATCATGTTGGCTTGTTTTTTATATTTCTTATATTCCTTTTTTAAGATTTCTGCATCGTTTCATTTCTCACATGTGGACCATTTTAGGGCCCAACCTTCTCTTGGTGAAGTATTCTGGGATATAAGGTTGTTGTGAATTGTTCAGTGTATTTCTAATTGAGGGTATAGGATGGTGTCCCTGGTAGTTCTTTGGTAGTGATTAGTAGTTTGATATAGTATGTGTCAGCACTTGAGGATCCCTCCGTGATGGTTTCTTGATCGTCCAGTGTGAGAGACACAATCCAGGTGTCGAAGGAGACACAAAAACTATAAGCTCCCAGTTCTTACTAATTAAGACTAGCATTCCCCATCCAGTTTACTCCCTCTTCCTTTCTCCACTCTTCTGTGGCTGGGAGGTCCTGCCACTGCTCTGGGCATGCAGTCAGCACCCAGAAGGTACTTCTTATTGTTTGATGAGGGGAAGAGGTGGGATGGGAATTAGCTGCATGTCCCGTCTCATCAGGTGATAGTACATTAGTAAACTAATGACTGTGAATTCATAGGGGGAAGTCATTGAAAGAATTGGCAATTCCCTGTATGGAATCAGGGGCATCATTTACCTTGTGATGGCCATAGCAAACATGATCATGATCATACTAAACATTTGCTTGAACAAATGATTGGAAAATTATTAGTAGTGGACAAACAATTTAGGCTTCTTTTATCACTTTAAAGTTTTATAATTAGTTTAATAAAAGCTATTTGTTGATTTACACATTTATTATGTATATATTAATTTATTAACAGCCCACTTGTCAAATATTTTGAATATTTGTTGTGTCTTGAGACTTGTTTTCACTCAAAACTAAGATTGGCCATGTTTATGCATAGTTCATTTTGTTGTGTAGAATATTTTCATTATATGAAAGTTCACATTTATTCATCTTCCTATGAATGGTGGACATTTGGACTATTTCCTGAATTTTGCTAGTATAAACAATGTTGCTT
This sequence comes from Sciurus carolinensis, assembly GCF_902686445.1. Classification (NCBI taxonomy): domain Eukaryota; kingdom Metazoa; phylum Chordata; class Mammalia; order Rodentia; family Sciuridae; genus Sciurus; species Sciurus carolinensis. The sequence continues at coordinate 129,090,604 of NC_062213.1, read as the reverse complement.
ATGCACATTCACATACACGTTTACTGATATAGGAATTTCCTTAAAGCCTGTGCCCAGAAGTTGAAATGCTAACATATGGGCTATATTAATTTTCAGTTTTAAAGATAATGCCACATTTAGCCCGCTAGGTTATTGCAATTCTTTTTTTAGCATTCCTACAAGCTTTGTATAAGACTTAACAATACTTAGGAGTTAGACTTTTGAATTTTTGTATGTTCAAAAGGTGAAAAAATAATTCATTGTAGTTTTAATTTTTGTTTCCCTGATTTTCGATGCTGCGTATTTTTACATTTTTACTGTTTCCTTTTCTTTGAAAAGCCTGTTTTTATCTTTCTCCATTTCTTCTTTGGTTATCCTTCTCTATTAATGAGAATTCTTGATGCTAACTATATTAGTTATTTATTACTGTGTGACATAACTGGATAGTTTCAGCTCAGAATTTCTCACACAGTAGCATTCATCTCAAGGCTTGATGGGAATACACAATCTAAACAGATCAATTTCAAGCACTGAAATAGAAGAAGCCATCAAAAGCCTACCAACCAAGAAAAGCCCAGGACCAGATGGATTCTTAGCCGAATTTTACAAGACCTTTAAAGAAGAACTGATACCAATACTCCTCAAAGCATTCTAGGAAATAGAAAAGGGGGCCCTTCCAAATTCATTCTATGAGACTAGTATCACTCTGATACCAAAACCAGACAAAGACACATCAAGGAAAGAAAACTTTAGACCAATATCCCTGATGAATATAGATGCAAAAATCCTTAACAAAATATTGGCAAATCGCATACAAAAATATATTAAAAAGATAGTGCCCCCATGGGATAAACCCATGGCCTGTTAATAAAGTAATATATACATAAATGTGTAAATCAACAAATTGCTTTTTTTATTAAACTAATTATAAAGCTTTAAAGTTATAAAAGTAGCCCAAATTGTTTGTCCACTACTAGTAATTTTCCAATCATTTGTTTAAGCAAATAGTTAGTATGATCATGATCATGTTTGCTATGGCCGTCACAAGGTAAATGATGCCCCTATGATTCCATACAGGGAATTGCCAATTCTTTCAATGACTTCCCCCTATGAATTCACAGTCGTTAGTTTACTAATGTACTATCACCTGATGATAGTACACCATGGTCAAGTAGGGATGCAAGGTTGATTCAACATCTGGAAATCAATAAATGTAATTTATCACATCAATAGACTTAAGAATCACATGATTATTTCAATAGATGCTGAGAATGCATTTGATAAAATACAGCACCTCTTCACGCTTAAAACACTAGAAAAAAATAGGAATATAGGAACATACCTCAACATTGTAAAGGTTATCTATGCTAAGCCCACAGGCAACATCATTCTTAATGGAGAAAAACAAAGCATTCCCTCTAAAAACTGGAATAAGACAGGGATTCCTTTTCACCACTTGTATTCAACATCGTCCTTGAAACACCTGCCAGATCAATTAGACAGACCAAAGAGATTGAAGATACAAGTAGGAAAAGAAGAATTAAAGCTGTCGCTTTTTTTTTTTTCTTTTTTTGGGTGCTGGGATCGAACCCAGGGCCTTGTGCTTACAAGGCAAGCACTCTACCGTCTGAGCTATCTCCCCAGCCCCTAGCTGTTGCTATTTGCTGATGATATGATCCTATATTTAGAAGATCCAAAAAACTCCACTAGAAAACTTCTAGAACTAATAAATGAATTCAGCAAAGTAGCAGGATATAAAAATCAATATGTGTAAATCTAATGCATTTCTATTCATAAGTGATGAATCCTCTGAAAGAGAAATTAGGAAAAGCACTCCACAGTAGCCTCAAAGAAAATAAAATACTTGGGAATTAATCTAACAAAAGAGGTGAAAGACCTCTACAATGAAAACTACAGAACATTAAAGAAAGAAATTGAAGAAAACGTTCGAAGATGGAAAGATCTCTCATGTTCTTGGATAGGCAGAATTAAGATTGTCAAAATGGTCATTCTACTAAAGGCGCTATACAGATTCAATGCAATTCCAACTAAAATCCCAATGACATTCCTCATAGAAACAGAGAAAGCAATCATGAACTTCATCTGGAAGAACAAGAGACCTCAAATAGCCAAAACAATCCTGAGTAGAAAAAGTGAAACAGGAGGTATCACAATACCAGACATTATACTACAGAGCAATAGTAACAAAAACAGCATGGTATTGGCACCAAAGTAGACAGGCAGACCAACAGTACAGAATAGAAGACACTTGTAAGAGTATTCTTAGGATTGTTGGCAGCCTCAGTTCCTTGTTGGCTAGTGGTTGGTGGCCTCTGTTCCATACCATGTGCAATTTTCCATAGGGATGCTCATAGTGTGGCATCTTCTTTTCCCAAATGTGAATGATCCAAGAGAATGAAAACTTAAGACAGAAGCTGTGGTCTTTTTACAACCTAATCTCTGGTGTGACATGTCAATACATCTGCCCTAGCCATGCTGTTGGTAACATTGAGTGATTATAGTACAATGTTGAGAAAGGCCAACACAGCGTTGTACCAGGAGGCAGGGAACTCTAGAGGCTGTCTTGGAGGTTATGTACTATAATAATTGTCAGTTTTATGTGTTGCTAATATCTTCAGTTTTTCTCTGGGGTCTTTTGGGTGAATAGAACCTCTCTGTTTTCATGCATACTGACTAATCTCTCATAGGTAATGCTTTTTCTAATTTTAAAAATTGTTGATTCAAAGTAGAAAAAATATTCTGCGTTCTAAAGATGCTGTGGTTTTGGCCTTTCACATGTAGGTTTATAATTTGTCTAGATTGTATTGTGGTGTTATGAGGTATGGAATCATTTTTTTCTCCTTTCATTCATTTAGCCGGTTATTTAAGAGTGTCTTATTGTACAAAGTCATCTTTTTCTCCACCAATCAGCTGGCTCACTTTTTCATCATGTTTTTCTAATGACAGTTTCTTAATTTGAACTGTAGCTTAATAGTGAGCTTTTGAATCTGGTAGCATATACATACATATAAATAATCTGGTAACACTATTAACCGGAACCACTGTAAGTCAATTCGTTTGGTTTTAATTTTTGTAAATTTTACTCCAGACCTGCAAAAGGACGGATGTGGTCGTAAATTCTTACTGAAGATTGTTATAAGTATTTTCTTCTTGGAGCTATGGCCATACATGAAGACAGGCATGTTTGCTGGTATGGTGATTAATTTTAGTTGTCCATTTGATGCATTAGGGGATACCTAGAGAATTGATAAGGCACTATTTCTGAATGTTTCTCTCTAAGGGTGGTTTCCAGGGGAGATTGGCATGTAGAGTTGGGGGACTATGTAGGGAAGATCCAACTTCACTGTGGGTGGGCACCATCCAATCATCTGGGAACCCAGAAAACAACACAAAAGTAAAGGTGAATTATTTTCTTCCTTTTCTGGAGTGGGATACTATTGTTCTGTTTTTCTGCCTTTGGACTTTGGAACTCCAGGTCCCTGGCCTTTGGACACCAGGACTTATACCAGTGGCTCGCAGGTTCTTAGGCCTTCAGCCCTGGACTGAGAACTACACCATTGATTTCCTTGGTTCTCAGGCATTTGGAGTTGAACTGAGCCATGCTACCAGTATCTCAGGGTTTCCATTCTGCAGATGGCATGTTGTGGGACTTCTTAGCCTCAAAAATTGTGTAAGCTAATTCCTCTGTTTCTTTTCATATGAAGATATGATATTTAGATGGACAAAAGTTGGTATAGCCCCAGTATTATTTACCAGGAAGAAAACAATGTTTGACAGTGGCAGAATGACAGAATATTTATACCTGGTTACCACCCTTTGCTGGCTGATGTATTTTGTTCCCATCCCATTAACAGGAACTCTTTCAGGATTCCTATTTATTTGGGGGCATTTCACATTCAGCTTTCCCAAGACAGTCTCCCATTCATTGAACTGACATGAGTATTTTTCTCTAGGTCTTCCCAGGTTTTTAGGTTCTCTGACAGTTAAATTTGCTGTACCTTCTCAGGGTGAGACCGAGAAGGGGAGGCATATTCCTTGGGGATTTCTTTTTTATTCTGTCAAACTCAACATTATAGTAGAAGGTATGTTTATTAACATTTATCAGAATTTCGTTTTAGTACATCTGAACCACCATATTGCCAAAAATAGAAGTGTACTTAGGTTTTTTTCCCAGCCAAAAAAAAAAATATGTGATGGTGCCTTTTAAAAAGTGGGGAAAGGGGCTGGGAAGATAGCTCAGTTGGTAGAGTGCTTGCCTTGCGTGCACAAGGCCATGGTTTGATCCCCAGTACCGCAAAGGAAAAAAAAAAAGTGGGGAAGGGGGCCTTATGATTCTAGGCCACATTAAGGAAACTAGTACAAGATTTGAAACTAATATTCCCACTGCATTACAGACCACAAAGAGGGTCTCATTCTTGGTTCTAGTAGGCATATTTAAGATAGAGTGTAATATCTGTTAACAAACAAGTCATGTTTTCAAAGGCTATTTAATATTGTAAAGAAATTGTCACACCCTGTTTGAGAAAAGACAGACAAAAGTTGGTATAGCCCCAGTATTATTTACCAGGAAGAAAACAATGTTTGACAGTGGCAGAATGACAGAATATTTTTAAATCATGTGTTCTGAATTTTTTGCAATGGAAAAAAAAAAATGAGAGGGTACTAATTAACAAGAAAATATCCCCTTTGGGAAGTCAAACCTAGGAAACTTGTTCTTATCAGCTAGAGGAAATAATAGTTCAAATGATTTTTCTACTTTAAAAAATTCTTAGTTGATTCAAAGTAAAAAAAACTATATTCTAAAAGTGTTATGGTTTTGCCTTTCACGTGTAGGTTCTTGATTCATCTCTTTAGGTGTGAGCTTTACTGCATTAAGGAATACCTAGACATACTGAGTATGTCTTTGAGACGTTTCCAGAGAGTGGCATGTGAATAAGTGGACCATGGGGGAGATGTGACCTCATTGGAGAGATGTTGTGAAATATAATAGAAACCATCCACAGATGCCCAGTTCTTAGAGTTGCTGTGCTGTACATGGGACTCACTGAGGTAGGCCAAAGTTCACTAGCAAGCACCAGAGGTCAAGTGTGAACCAATGTCTTCCTTGTATCACTTCTCCTCTGTCCCCTAAAATAGAAATCTTAAAATTTTCATGCCACTTTTATTAATTTTGGTTTACTATTGGGATAAAGTGGCTAGGAGACAAAAGTGCATTCCGAGGTCAGGAGGTAGAATTATCATACTATGATGAGTTGTTTAATATTGAAGGGATGAGATACAACAGTTTCACCAAAAACATATATTTTCATTCATGACTATTTACATTTTTCACATTTACTTGAATATCATACAACTGATACCTCTGAAATGTTTCAGGCTTTTAAACTCTTCTATTTACACTTATATGACATGGAATTCAAACTAAAATGGTCAAATGCTGTGATAATAGAGATCAACCAGCCAACATAGCTAAGTCTTCTCTTAAATTTGTTGATCAATGTTAGCAATAGTTACCTTAATAATAAATTATTTAAAAATCAGTAGTAATTTTAAACAATTCATAAATAAGTGTGCTCTGTGCAATTTATACATTTAATGTCCTGTGAATAGTAAAGACTTGGGTTTGAGATTTACACATCATCATCCGATGAGAAGCTTGAAATAATACCCTACGGCTCCCTGGAAAGTTTTCAGAGCTCTGCCTGCTTTACAGGAGGTGGTTCCAATTTACGTGAGAGGGCTATTAAAATCTGGTTGAATTTCTCATATCTCTCTGTCTGATTGACTTCTGCACCTTTACTCCCCCACAGCAATCGCATTTGAAATTCAGTCTTCAAGATTTCAGTCATTTCTTCATCTGGTTGAAAATCTAGTCAAAACAATAGAAATAAGTTACTTCAGTTCTGCCTAAAAAAGTGTTTCAAAATAACCAAAAACTTGTTTAAATAGTACCAAAATGAACTTCATCTTCTCTCAGAACTTCAAAAAATACTCCCAAAGAAAAATGTAGGCTGTACTCATCCACCATCTTCAGAGAATTAAGTAAACCCATTAAAACATAACAGAATGAATTCTGTGTACAAGCCACTGTGGGCTGTAGTGCTGTGAGGAGTGTTCAGGGGATCATGTTTTTGTTGGTAACAACTATGTAGATGTGTAATTTACATATCATGATTCATATATTTTGTGCAGTTTGATTTATGATAGTAAATTCGCACAGTTTTATAACACTTCCCTCACCCTACACAGCTTTCTACTACCTTTTGGCAGCCAATCCTTATTTGTTCCCAGGCCTCAGCCAACCACTGATTTGCTTTCTGTTATTCTTTTGCCTCCTCTAGAAATTTTACATAAGTGGAATTATTCAATACAGGCATTTTTCAGGTTTCTTTCGCTTAGCATTATGATTGGATCATTACACATCTTACATATTATCAGTCCATTTCTTCTTGTTGAATAGTGGACATATGAGATTTTGCTCATCTATTCACTAATTGATGGACAGTTGAATTATTTCCATTTTCTGGCTACTGTGAATAATGTCAACATTTATGTACAAGTCTGTGGGTGGACATGTGTTTTCATTTCTCTAGGAGTGGGATACTGGGTTACATGGTAAGTGTTTAAAGAAACTCATGCATGAATGGTTCTATCATTTTATATTCACATCAGCAACATAAGAAGTTTCTGATTTCTGCAACTTGGTTTTGCCATTCTGTTTAATAGTAACCATTTTAGTGTGGTGGTATCTCATTTTGGTTTACATTTACGTTTCCCTAATGATTTATGCACTGAAAATCTCATTTGTATATCCTCTCTGATGTAGTATTTAGAGTTCTATATTCTAGATATGTCATTTATCAGATATACACATTTAGAAAATACTTTCTCCTGGTCTCTGTCTTGCCTTTGCCCTTAGTGGTGAAAAGCAAAAGTTCAAAGTTTTATCAGTGTTTTCTGTTATTGTTCATGCTTTTTGTGTCCTAAGAAATCTTTGTCTAATTCAAGGACCCAAAGAATTTCTTTTATGTTTTCATATAGGAGCTTTGTACTTCAGCTCCTTATGTTTGGGGTTCATGGTTCATTTTGGACTAATTATTACATATGGTATCAGGTAAGGGTTGAGATGAATTTTTTTGGATAAAAAAATATTTCCAGCATCATTTATTTATAGATCATACTTTATCCAGTGAATTATCATGGTACCTTTGTCAAAAACCAACTGACAACCATTTGTGTGGACTTGTTTCCTGATTCTTTGTTATGTTCTAAGGGAGAATTATTAGCCAGAGTTATAGTAAATGTACTCCTACCATCTAGTCCATAGGATCTGGAGGATGGACAGAACATAGAAGCCCTTCCTGATGATACCAAAATATCTTAGATAACCAACTAATGACTTCTGTTCATTCAGTTAACAGGCCTTGAGCCGAGGCTGGACGCTGGTGAGCCAAACTCTGCCCCTACTTAATTCACATTCACTTCCAGCAATGGGAACATGCAATAGGATCAACTGAAAAATCATATCAGCTGCCTTTAAAGTGACATGCTGTACATCAGCTTCAAGCACACTTTTCTCAAAGCCCATCCAAATATATTGGCTCATGAAACAGCCAATATAATACACTTATTGGCTTTGTTTAAGTAGGCACTTTTAACTTCTGTTGAATTGTGTCTTTTGTTGTTTGAGTCTCACACTGCCAAACCTGAAGACTTTCTGGGGGCAGGAGGAGTAACAGGTATGTGGTACTTATACCTACAACAGATACTGTGCAAGCTGTTCAGTCCCAAATTATGGTTGTGAGACAACAACTTTCTTTTAGGATGAAATGAATAGGCCTTTCCTGAATGGTGTCCTGTCTACACCATTCTTGATTTTGTGTATCAAACTCTGGGCCCTTGAAGAGTTTTAAAAATCACATGCCTGTAATTCCAGTGACTCGGGAAGCTGAGGCAGGAAGATCTCAAGTTCAAGTCCAGTCTGGGCAACTTGAGACGGTGTCTCAAAATCAGATAAAAAAAAATTTTTTTTTTGAAAGGTCTTTGGATGTAGTTTAGTATAGAGTGCTTGCCTAGCATATGCGAGGCCCTGGATTCAATCCCCAGCACTACAAAAATAAAAGGAAGAGATCATAGCCATCCCTGATGACTGCCTTAGTGAAGCCCTTGTTCCTGTATGGGTTTTCTGTCTTCAGCCCTGCCCCCAGCCTTCCTCTACACAGAAGTCAGGGTGATTCACTCTAAAACAAATCTGACTGTACAACACCTACTGTGGCCTTCATGAGAAGCTGTATCACCTCCCCTTCAGCATAGCTGGTCATGCCCCAGGTCACTTTACATTAGTCCAAACCCAAGTATGTGGGGTCCACTCTTCCCAGGCTCTCTTAAGACTTTATGTTCGACCCTCTGATTGGAATCCCTGTATTCTGACTACTTTTATACTTTAGCAATTCAGGGAGGTATTTTTTCTTTGCAGAGTTATCCTAACATGCTTCCTCTGCCTGCATCTCTGTCCAAATTAGTTACTTTTCTAAAATACTTTCACCGTGCACTTACCACATGCACTGAAATACCCACTTAATGCCTCTGATCACTCTGAGGACACCCATTGAGTCTGGTTGCTGCACATGGACCCTGTCTGATAAATGTTTATCAAGTTGACTGAGGAAGCTGCTTTCTACTAGCATAGTATTTATAAGAAAGTTCAGTTTATACAACACTCTGCCCAACACTTTCCAGTTTGGGTCAGATGCTAAGAGCAGTGTGACTGGGTTAGGAATGCAGATGAATGAAGTCGAGCTAAAACTCCAGCTCCTTCAATCCCATTTACTAGGGATACTTGTGGGCATTCTTTCTTGATGCTGTTTATATCACGGTCAGAACACATAAGGAGAAATGGGACACTTGAGTCATTTGGAATTAAGAGGAAGTACTAATCAGTCATAGGAAATGGAATTCCCATGCCTTAATCTTTCCTCCTTGGTCTTTTTTCCTAATTGAGGCATCTCTGTTCTTTCAGTCCTTCATTCCAATTACTACACAGAGTGACTTAACAAAAAACAGCTCCTACCTGCGAGGATCCTCTCTGCATTCATCCGGTAGCTGTCCGCAGTCTTGGCCATGAATCGGGCTGTCGCCAAGTGGTTCAGCATAATTTCACAGCTTTGATCATTTTTCTCCCACATGTCAGTTCCTTCAAAAGTGACAGCCTGGCGCTCCATTAAAGTCACAAGGGGCATCAGCAGTGGGACTGACACATTGTTTGGGGGGACACACATGGATTCTGAAGAATAAGGAATAAAATTTTCTATATCATATTATGTTGAAAGTTATCAGACTGAGGTGCCTGGTAGCCTATGTCTTGTTAGAGCAATGCAGATAGTGAGGCTGTCACCTGGTAAAGCCTCGAGCCAGCAACAGTCCTGCAGGTGACAGAGGCCTCATGATATGTCCAGCCATACGCGGACATGAATGGCGCAACCGCCTCCGCTGGCCCTGCCCTCCCTGCTCACCTCTGCCCTCGTGCAGGATTTTGCTGAAGGGCTTCAGCTGTTTCTCATAGAGGATGGCGGTTTGGGTGTACTGGTGCCGCAGGGCAGTCCATGTTTTTTCTAACCTTGTGATCTAGAAAAAAGAAAGTCGTTGTCTTGAAAAAGGCTCCTTTAAAAAATCATCATTCTGCTTAAATTTGGAATAGGTGAAGCATGCACATGGTAAAAATGTCAAAAGCAACTGAAAGGAGAGTGTGGAGAAGAGGTAACCCGCCCCCATCGCCCCTGTTCAGTGCTCTAATGGATCATCCCAGAGACTGCTTTCAACTGCTTCATTTACGTGTGCCTTTTAAAAGGCACATGAACACCTTTTAAAAATATCACATGATAGGTCTTCTCCCTACTTGGAAATCATTCCATATAAATACATATTGAATAGCCTTATCTTGTCAAATTCCTACATAGTGTTCCACTGTATGGATAAACCATAGTTCAGTTTCCTACAGGTAAGTTTTAAACATATTGTGCTATTACAAAACTAACCCAATGGTTTCACATGTGTGAAAATATCTGGAGGATAAATTTTCAGAAGTGGAGCTGCCGGTCAGAATGCATGAGTGTTAAATGTGTGCAGGTGTTAGCGTGTCCACTGTGGGGGTGTACTGACGTAAGGCATGAGACTGTGAGGCAAAGCATTTTAAGGTTGGTTGGTTGTAATGTCTGAGGCACACAGAAGACAGCGCAGACCATGTGATGCCATTGCTCATTCTTTTTCATTTCTTTTGGGACAATACAATCAACATCAGCATATGCTACTGACGGAACTATCCTAAGATAAATCGTCCCCCACTCATACCACAAAACCAATAGGCCTAAATGTCTTTGTTTTCTGAATAACAAGAAAGGACACTAGTATTTAGGGAATGAGAGCAAACACTATGTGAGGTATTTGAAGAATTTCATTTAATCTTTGCAATGCCTGTGAGGCAGGTATTTTGACCTCATTTTACAGATCAGCAAAAGACTAGATTAGGTAACTTGCCCTGGTTTCTCAACTGGTTATTGGCATAGCTGAGATTCATCTTGGTCTCACAGAGCTCCCCTGTAGTCCAAGAGGAAGGTCTACATTGTCACTGGTCTTCCTCTGCCATACCCCATGCTGCCTGCCTTTCCTTAAGGGCCACTCCCAGATGAGGCAGCAGGGCAGGTCTAAATGATGTGATTGTGACTCTCCTCTGGATTTTCCCTGGTGGGCCACTTCCTTCCATCAGCAGTCCCCTCGCTTGCCCCAAGTCCTGAATGCTCTGGAGAACTGTGACCTTCACTGACATCGCTGGAGCTGGAACACCCACAAAGGCATGTTGGGGTGGTTTGGGATAAGCCTAGAGCTGCTGAGTTTGATGTGATCCCACAAAATATCCCCTGTACCATGTTCTCAGGAAGCTTTGGCTGGAGAAATTTACATACAGTGCAGCCTGTGGGTTCAGCTGTCAAATTATAGATAGTTTTGGATGAGGGAAAATATATGTGATGCAAATGTAAATACCTGAACAAAAAATAACCTTTCATCACAGTAGAAATAAGTTTGGAAATATAGAAGAATTTGTTACGTATTTCAAATATGGATCCTAAAAAATTCCAGCGCACCTCAATTATTTAAAGCTTTTGAAATATCCTAATTGATTCCCCCAAATTTCTAATGAAGGCATTCAGTTGTTCAGCTTCTTGCTTTTAAGGAAATTATGATCCTACCACACTAACTTGCAGGACACGTGACTAGCTGTTTCTCTCAGTGGCACCAATGGATTTTCAGTGAGGACCTGGCAGGATTTTAGAGACAATTTGGCTATGAAACAGCCAAGCTAAAAGACCAGTTTTTGGTGTTACTGACTGCAGATTTGGCATGCAGGACTTTAACCTGAGTCCTACAAGCACCTAGGGCTTGAAAGAACAAAAAAGAGAAGGTGGCATTCCTTTAGGAGGCCTGTTTGATTTCAAATGCAGGTTTTCATGTTTGGCACTCATCCTTGCAATGCAGACAAATTCAAATGCCCAATTTCAGCAGTTCTGATTTCTATAGCAAGTGTGCCAGAATCAGAAATTTTAACAAGACAGTCTGAGAACAATACTTTGAGACAAACCACTCCAGGAATTCTCTGGTAGAGGTTCCCCAAAAGCCTCGGATTCCCAATCATTACCCCAAACTGGCCACGAACCTCCTGAGACAGATGGGAGTAGTTTCTTTGTTATACAACACACTTCAGTCAAATGTTTTCTCCAAATGGTTCTCTAGGAACAAGGAATGTTCATGAGGATAACTCTTGTTATTGTACATCAAAGTGTGGACTGGCAACAATTATCCACTGTTTTATTTTTTTGATACTGGGGATTGGATCCAGGGCCTCATGCATGCTAAGGAGCACTCTACCACTGAGCTACATCCCTAGTCCACATCCTTAGTCCTTTTTTAAAAATGTATTTATTTTGAGACAGGCTCTTGCTAACTTGCTCAGGTTGGTCTCAAACTTGGATCTTCCTGCCCCAGACCCCCAAGTAGCTAGGATTACAGACATGCACCCCCGTGCCTGGCTATCCACTGTTTTTATAAACAGCAGGAATACTTAGAACACATCTTTTGGTTGTCTCCTAATCGAAACAGCTTTCACTAAGACTCAGTTTATCTTTTGAGGCTAACTGAAATAGTCTGTGATTTGCCAAGCATAGGTATGCAGACCTCTTTGCAAAACACTAAATACGCACATGCCAGAGTGGCCACACAAAGCAAGCGGAAATTTACCTGAGGCATTTCCAGGGCTTTCATGATGGCTGAGAAAGAATAGAGGTCTCCCATGGCATCTTTCAGTTCCACTGCCACCTGGATGATCCTGTTGAGGGTGGCTGCACGGTCCTCCAAAGTACCTGTGCAGCCCAAAATGTCCACTGCAATGCCGATGGCCATTGTGTTGTGTCTGAAGAGGAGATCAGTGGTCAGACTCAGGTCAGTGGGACTAGAAGAAAACTACACCAAATTGGCCCAGAACAGGACTCATTTTGTGCCATTTGCTGCTATTGCTGTGATATGTGCTGGCAGGTCAGTCTGGTCTCAATAGGGACCATACCTGAGTAGATAGCCTGTGCCACTGACCAGGCCACAGAGGGTGCATGGTACACTCAAAAACAAGACGCCAGCAAGGCAGTGGCGTGTACCTGTAATCCCAGTGATGTGGGAGGATTGCAAGTCCAAGAACAGCCTCAGCAATTTAGGGAAACTCTAATCCAAAATAAAAAGGGGTGGGGATTTAGCTCAGTGATAAAGTACCACTTTGTTCAATCCCTAATACCACCAACCAAACAAAAAACCAACAAAGCAAGATGCCCCAACATAGGGCCCTGGACCTGGGGTCATGAAGAAGACCTCCTGGGGCAAAGCTGCTCAGAAGTGCCTGTGTACCCACCCTGTGAGAAGCTGAAGGAGACACCACGTCCTCCTAAAACATGCACACGTACTGGGAATCCTGCCCTCAAGGAAGCCTGGAGCCATCTTCACTGAGCCCCAAGATAGGGGAACAGAAAAGACAGAAAAATGAGAGAATATACTTGAAAATGACATGGATGACAGAGCAAAGGGAGGAGCTAGGAGCTAGGAATGGTGTTCTCTAGCCCCTGTGAAGAGGCCACGAAATGAATGAGATGTGGACAAAGACTGAATAGCTGACGGGCAGGAATTTGCCTATCAGATCAGACCCCAGTCAGGCACAGGGGCCATGGAGACTGAGGCAGGAGGATGACAAATTCAAGACCAGCCTCAACAACTTAGTGAGACTCTGTATCAAAATAAAAAATGAAAAGAGATGGGCAATGTAACTCAGTGGTAAAGCATCGCCGGGTTCAATTCCCAGTGCAAAAAAAAGAAAAGGGGCGGGGAGAAAAGATCAGATCCTAATAAAATAAAAATCTTGTTTTTCTTAACAATCTTTTTTCTCATCCTAAACTACTTGGGTCAAACTCACAGACTCTGAAGGAAGCAGGGTAGTTTTTACATAACAATGGGATGGATAAGTATGGGGTCAGTGGGTGGCAGGAAGCACAGACTGTGCCTTTCCTTCCCTCTGTAAATCTTGACCCAGGAGTTCACTGCATTGGGCCAGAGTGCATCAATTTTTTCCAGGCTATGGTATAACTGCTGAAGGTGAAGCCCAATTTATAGCTATGAACTAAAATATAGCTATGCTGTCCTGAAAGTTCACAGCTAAGGGTGTTGTTACTCCATGCCCTGCTGTGTGTGAGTCCAGGTGTGTTGGTCTCTCTTTGGCCTTCCTTGAGCAAAGGGCAGTAGTGCCCAGCATCACTAATTAATGTTTGTTAAATAAGCAACGAACTCCTCCATCTCCAAGTATTTGTACATAACTGTGTATGGTGCTAACTTGTGGTGTGACTTTACACCGGTACCAAACTGCCTGACTCCTCAGTTTTCTTAGCTGTAAAACAGGAGCAAGTGTTGGGAGAAAGGGACTGTGTGGGTATAAGAATAATAGGCACCTAATGACTAGCACTTGTTACTACAATTGTCTTTATTTGTATGTCTTCTCTCCCTGGGTGTCCTGTCTCAGTTTCTTTCCTTTTTCCCATTTATCTTCTTTTCCTGATTCCTTTTTTTTTTTTTTTTTTTTCTGTGCTAGGGATTAAACCCAGGGCTTCACACATGCTAGGCAAATGCTCTACTACAGAACTATATCCCCAGTCCTTTTTTTTTTTATTTTGAGACAAGGTCTCACTAAGCTGCCCAGGCTGGCCTTTAACTTACAATTATCCTGCCTCAACCTCCCCAGAGTTGCTGGGTTTAGAGGCAAGTGCCACTGCACCCAACTCAGGCTCTCCTTTAAGGCCTGGTGTTGGATCAGGGTAATTGAATCCATTTATTTGCCCAGAACTTCCTTGAGTACACCACTGAGCGGTGAATGACTCAGGACAGCAGGTCTGTGGCATCCACATCAACAGTCAGCAGCAGGAGACACTCAACTGTTACACGAGGGCCATTTCCAGCTCAGTGTGCCCACAATAAGCAAGACAGTAAATTAAAAATAAGGGTGGTTTTGTATTTGATTTTCAAAGGCTAGAGAATGATATCATTTCATGGCTCAAGACCCCAATGACCTTGGCTTTTAGTGACACACTGTAATTAATCAAACCACTCCCCAGACGCTGTGCAAAGATCCCATAGGTCAATCTTGGACAGGAAACAAGCTAAGGAGTCAGGCGGCAGGCAAGCAGCGATCGGGAGAATAAAGAAACGGATAAAAACAAGAGTGAAAGTGAGAAAACAGTCAAGAGAGAAGCCTCAAACCTGGGCGACTGCTGGTGCCCAGAATCCATGTCCCTGCACACTTCAAACTACTCATAAAATAAGGTTCAGACTCATTAGGCCTGAAATCTGGGGGAACTTCCAGGATAAATGTACCACTTGAGGGGCAAAGTTTTTTTTTTTTTTCCTTTGGTGGTGCTGGGAATTGAACCCAGGGCCTTGTGCTTATAAGGCAAGCACTCTACCAACTGAGCTATCTCCCCAGCCCTAAATGTACCACTTGAGAAACAGGGAAGTGAGACAACAGTGACTGCCGAGCCCAGACAACAAGGGGAGGAGCCAGGCACCAGGTGGGAGGTGGCTAGAATCTAGAAGCCTGATGCCCAAACGCAGGCCAGTTCAGAAGCCCCAGAGCTAAAGCCACAGGTGCACCTGAACCAAGGGCCCAGGCTCTTCCTAAGCTCCGATCCCACAGTCCAGCATTCTGGGAGTGTCCTAGGTGTGCATGTACAGCTGTGAGGACAAAGCAGCTGCTGTACTGGAGTTGTCTTCTCAGCTTTACTAGCCACATCAGCTTGAAAGCAGCTCTGTGGACCCCCTGCAGCCTCCCTGAGGCACAGTGTTAACTTCCTGGGGCTGACCTCTGCGGGCTGCGTGTGGCAATCTGTACTTAAACTAGTAAACAAGAAACAAAGATTTTCATCCCTCAGTTGCACAGCCGTGTTCCAGGTGACCACGAGTCACATGTGGCTACTGGCTGTCATAGTGGTCAGTGCAGATAAGAGCATTTCTGTCACCATAGAAAGTTGGACTGAAACAGTGCTATGACCCAGGACATCATGGAAAGCCGAGGGCAGTCAGTCATGGCGCCTCGGGCATTGGTTGTAAAAACAAAAAACAAGATAATCGGACAGTCTTGCCTAAATCAGCTTTTTTATCCTTCTTCTTCTTTTTTAAACGTTTTTAGTTGTAGATGGACACAGTACCTCAATTTTATTTATTTTTCTGTGGTGCTGAGGATTGAACCCAGTCAGTGCCTCACATGTGGCAGGCAAGCACTCTCCCACTGAGCTACAACCCGAGTCCCCCCCCCTTTATTGTTAACGTGTCCCAAAGCCCATTTTCTGTGGTATTATGAAAATCTAGTCTTGTGCTTCTTTTCTTAAACATATTCCTGTGTGTCCTTCAATTTCTAAACATCCCACGTTCACATGTGCATTTTAATGGACACCCAGGACTCTGGATTTTCATAAGAGGACTGATGTTCTGGAGGCCCAGGGGCTGAGTGCCAGCATCCCTTGTCCTCTGACTCCCTTTTTGCCAACCCTTCAAAGAAAACATTGTTCAGAACCAACTCTCAACTAATTCCTTGAGGAACCTTAAACTCCAAAGAGATAAAGGTGTGCAGCACCCGAGGGGCTGGAGGTGGCAGGGAGAGGGAGAGCTCTGCTGCTACAGCGCCCCAGCTTGGCGCCCGTCAGGCACTGGCCTCAGACAGGCTGTTCTCTTGACCCATCCCCTCCAGGAGCAGGGCCAGGAAGGTATCCTCTTCCCTGACCTGTGCTGCAATGTCTCTTTGTGCATCTCCAGAAATTATTCTCCTCAGGCTTCTGAGAAGAGTCACCTGGGGCCAGGTGACACTATGCAGACAGGACTGGTGTGGCTTCTCTCTCCCTCTGAAACCTGCTGCTTTGGCACCTGAAAGGAGTTGAAAGGGTGGAAAATGCAGAGGCCAGCACTGCTCACCTTTCAATTATGTCCAGGCGCAGCTGGTGTCCATGAGGCAAGGTAATGAGCTCCAGCCCTGAGCTCACGCCCATGTTCCTCCTCATCTCTTCGGAGACTTCAAGTATCCTAGCAACCTGTCAGGAGCAAAGCTGAAATTCACTGGATCAGGAAGTGGGCTGGCCCCAGCGCATATTTAGCATGTGAAAAGAAATACACTAAACTGGGACAGTGGGGATGTACCTTACATTGCTGCATTTCTTCATGAATAGCAGTGTCCAAAAATATGGTTTTTATGTAGTTGGGCACTTTAATACACATATTAGAATATAAAACTAAGAAGCGGGGAGAAAGACTGGGGAAACACCCAAACTGGTCTACAGAATCTGCAGATTTGGTACTTGTTCCTTCCCAGCCAGAGAACGGTTTAGTTCTCTGGGTTTTTGTCTGACACAGGCTGGATCCTGCTGCATCGTTTGCTGCCAACAGCAGGGCTGCGTGTGTGGAGTCCACCATCCCCTGCAGCGCAGAAGCAAAATCCTGTCCAAGCTCCCCTCTGCTGTGGGCTTTGCCATTCATGTTCTCACTTAACTGCCGTGGCTGGCTGCTATTACCCTTAATTACGCCTCTCCTGGGCGCAGTGAATGCACTGTATGTCTGGAAACTATTAAAAACATGTATGGTGATTTGAAACCCGAAGTCTCTCAAACACACCCACACGTCCTCCTGAGAGGTTTCCCTTAAACAAAGTCTTTGTCTGCATCAGCCCTCACCCATCTCAAGTCTATGTAATCAGTTGATCAGAATTAGGCATCAGTTGATCATTTACAGTTACTACACAGCAGTGAAAGGTTACAAGTGAGATGGTGTGTCTCTAAACAGAGCTGCGGGGTCCTGCAGCAGACTGACGGACTGACAGCACCACTCGCAGACCCAAAGGGGCTAACCAAGCCTGGACACACGGAGTGTGCCCCTCTCCTCCATCTGGTGAACTTTTCCTCGACCATAATTACCCAGGCACATGAGCAGTGCAGATGTCTTCATAATAGGCCACAAAAACATCTGGAAGTTTAGTCAATACTATTAACTCTGACCCTTAACTTCTGTGGCTAAGCAAAGAAACCACTGTGAGCACAGGGGGATGAGCCTGGAATGGCTACCAGTGGTGAACCCCAGTCCAGGATGCAGAATCCACACTGCATTCCCACTTCCACTCACTGGGCCTCAGTTTCCCCTTGTCTAACACAATTGCTAACTAAGTTCACTTTTCTCAAGGACTTTCAAAGGATTCAAATGACCTTAAACCCCCTTCAAGTTATTTGAAAACACAAGTTATGAATCATTGGCCATGTAGAAGTGGGAAGAATTCTGGCCAGACCTTGGTAAAGAGATTTACACCTTGGTCTTGGCAAGGCACCCCAAATGTAGGGCCCGCACACTTCCTCATGTGTTTAGGCAGCTGTCCTGTCAGAGGTTCCAAACCCTGTTACTTCTGTGGGCACTCTCCCATCCACGCACGCTCTGTTCTAGAAGTACTAACAGGTGTTCTGCAATCCCTGTTCTGAGAAAGAGAAGCCTCCCATCTGTCCTCTTTGGCTTCCAGGAGAACTTGCTGCAGGTTGTACAAGGAGATTCTGTTTTGCAGGGGTGAGGGGGAGATTCTGGGGACTGAACCCAGCGGTGCTTCACCATTGAGCTTCCCCAGCCCTTCCTATTTTTTAACACAGGGTCTTGCTAGGTGCAGGGCTGTATGCCTGTGATCCCAGTGACTAGGGAGGCTGAGGCAGGAGGATTTTAAGTTCAAGGCCAGCCTCAGCATCTTAGGTAGGCTCTGCCTTGAAATAAAAAATTAAAAGGGCTGGGAATGTACTCAGTAGTATGCATCCCTGGGTTCAATTCTCAGTACTTAAAAAAAAAAGAAGAAGAATGAAGAAAGGAAGAAGAAGGAGGAGGAGGAGGAGGAGGAGAGGAGGAGGAGAAGAGGAGGAGAAGGAGAAAAGAAGAAGAAGAAGAAGAAGAAGAAGAAGAAGAAGAAGAAGAAGAAGAAGAAGAAGAAGAGGAGGAGGAGGAGGAGGAGGAGGAGGAGGAGAGGAGGAGAAGAGGAGAAGGAGAAAAGAAGAAGAAGTAGAAGAAGAAGAAGAGGAGGAGGAGGAGGAGGAGAAGAAGGAGAAGAAGAAGAAGAGGAGGAGGAAGAAAAAAAGAAGAAGAAGAAGAAGAAGTCTCACCAAGTTGCTTAGGGCCTTGGTCAGTTGCTGAGGCTGGCCTTGAACTTGTGATCTTTCCGTCTAAGCCTCCCAACTCACTGGGATTATAGGCGTGCGCCATTGTGCCCAGCAGGACAAGGGGATTCACACTGCAGAGCCTAGGAGGTGTCCAAGGCTGCGTGGCTCACAGATGTGGAGGCGGGAGGACACTTACAGAGCACTAACTGTGGGCTGGACCCAGCAGGGCAGGGTGGCATAAACACCCTAGACAGGTATTCCAGCCGCCCTCTGCCCTTCGAGTCTCAGCTGTTCCAGGTCTATAGGATCTCTGGACTCTCCCCTTTCTTCCTCATGCCACTGCTTCAGAGGCTGCTGCATGACCCAGGGGGAGCCCTTATGGATGCCCAGCCTGGCCCTCCTCCCACCTGCCAAGGGCCCTTATAAAGTGCAATGAAATTGCCAGGCTTTGCTTGCTGGCTCCGCTTCCCCGGCCAGAGGATTCAGATCCATACCCAGGCACTCACGGGTCCGTCTCCCTCACTCAGTGATAAAGTGCTTTGAAGGCAGGAACCCAAAAGTAGAGACTTAGAGATACCAAAGGAAAGACCCCAGGGTCCTCCCCATCCTACCCCATCCCTACTTTCTTTAACCCACAAATGAATCCTCTGTAAACCAACCTCTCTCCCATGGCTTCTGCTTCTGCACATGTGCCTTCCTGCCAAGTGCAAGATGCTTTCTGCATCTGTCTGGTCAACTCTTTGGACTTCTGAACTCATCTCAGAGCACCCTGCCCTCTCCCTATCCCCTTGCTTGAGGAGCACCACCACTCCTGTGCCTTCCCCTGCAGAGCGTTTCCCACCTGGGTTGTGGTGCAGGTTCCCTATCACTGTCCCTTCCCCACCCTGCCTCCATCAGACAGCAGTGGGGTTTCTCCAGGGCAGAGATCATGAGCCAGCCTGGCACATAATAGGCACTCAGTCAAGGTTGAATTCAAAACACCAAGAAACACTCAGTGCCCACACTGGGCCAGGCAAGGTGGCCAGGGCTTTACCTGTATTGTTTTCTTAGTCTTCACTGACTACTAGGTAGCCTGTGTTCCATCTTACAGATGGGGAGAGAATGAGCCTGCAGCCACTGTGGCCAAGGAGAATTCAGACTCAAGCAGTTCACCCTTCAGGCCAAGCTCACTCCTTAGGTCAAGTTCATAACTACTGCTTAAAGATGAGCAGGTGGAAGAGGGGTGGGGCATGGGGTGAGGCAAGGCTTGCTGTACCTGTGGGAGTGGCCGCTAGCCAGGCCCTTGGGGGTGGGGACTGGACACTGCTGGGCAGGCAGGCTCCAGGGCTCTCAGGACCTCTGCTGTCCTGATGGCCGGCCTTCTAGTCATCTATCCCTGGGCTGTGTGCTTGGGTGGGAACTGGAACATGGAGCCCAGATGCTGCCTGGCGCCTGATTCTGACTCCTGGGTGGCCCCATCTGGCTACTACTACATTTGGGGTGGAGAACAATTTTCCTCTTAAAAGATGCTGGTTGTGCCTGCTGGTTCCAGGAAGAGAACAAGGAAATGGTGGTGGAGGGCAGGAAGGAGGACTGGACACAGCCCTGCCCTTGGTGCTGGGCCAGGCAGAGTCCAGGCTGGCTCCTCCACTGCCAGGGGTGCCCAAAGGAAGACATGAGAGTGAGGTCCCACCAGGAGGGCAAGAGGCACCCCAGCAAGAGAGGGGTGGACTGCATGTTCTTCAGCTGACAACACTCACTCTATTTCATGGCTGTCAAAGGCAGTGGAAAGGTTCCTGTCCTCTTGCAAGAAGTGGGCATATACCTCTCCTCCTCCTAGAGCACCATCAAACCCTACCTGAGGCCACAGAAGGACTTATTCCCCTTGGAACTGTTCCGTTTGCTCAGGCCCTTGTTTCTACGAGGAGCTTCCTCTATGGAGAACCCAGGCAGACAAGCCAGTCGAGAATCTTACTCCTGGCCTTTTGGCAAGGTTCTGCTCAGTGTGACTGATTGACTAGAACTGGAGTCCTCAATTCTTTTACCTCCAAACAGGTTTAGCTTGCTTTAAAGTCAGGTAAGCATTTAAACAGGGCAAATTATCTGATCACCTGTGAGCACTGTCCAAGGACCCCTCGCCAATCCAGCCCATTAATGCAACAAGCCCTTGTTTTTGCAGAGCAGAGTTTCCCCAATTTCTTCTCAGGGTCACTTAGCAGAGATGCTGCCGCACCCAGAATGGACCACCTCCCAGGCCTGGGCAGTGAGGTATGCCACTTACTGAGTGTCCCTCAAGCCCTATTTTCAGGAAGGGGATTTTCCCCCCAGGACCATTGACAACTATCCAATGCCCCTTAAAGCTGTTCTGGGGAGCCCTTCATCAACTCCTGAACACTCTGGAGAGCAGGGGCTCAGAGACTGGATTTCCAGCCACAATTCCTGACTCAGGAAGGAAAATCCAATTCTTAAATAAGCCCTGACCTTTGAGGCTAATTGAGTTCCCTAAACTACAAATGAAAAGGGGCTTTAAATTTCACTGGGGCCTTGTCTGCTGCTCAGATGTGCAGGGATCAGCCACTTTATCCTGAGGAGGTGGCTGAACCCTGCCCAGCCAGAGACACCTGTTGTCCAGAAATATCTCAGTGAAGGAGGAGGTTGCCTTGGGACCGCCTCTGAACAAAGGCCACCCACACCTGAAAGAAACGCCTCTGATGAAAAATGACAATGAAACACAGTCATCAAAGACTTTCAGTGACAGATTCCAGGGTTTGGAAAAGGATGTACAGGTCAGGGTCATATTTGTGGTAAACAAAGGCTATGCATACATTATTTGCATGTATCTATTTACAGAGCAAATGGTAATGTGACATTATTTCATATATCAAGTGTTGCCAATGGTGATTGCCAGGAAACTAGAATTTGTGTGATTTTAATTTTATCTTTAATCCATGTAATTTTTTTGAATCAAGCAATTATTATAAAAACAAAAACTGTTTATCCTAAAGACCATTTTAGTAGTAAAATATATAATGTACTTAAGTATAATGTATAATGAAATAAAAAATAACCAAGGCTCTGCAACTTCAAAAACTAGTTTCATCTACGGTTGACTCTCCTTTGGCTTTGCCCTTGCCAGTCCTGATGGGGATGAGTCCAGGAGAGAATTTTTAACTAAGTGCCAGGTGGGAGGAGGAGAGTCTGCTGCAGCAACTGTCACCAGTAGGGGTGGGTGCAGGGAGTGGGCCCTGCCCTCCCTCTGTCCAAGATGAAGTTTACAAGCTCTCTGGACAAAGGTTGTCCCACCCCATAAATAAATCCCCACACCTGTGTTATCTTCAGACACAAGCAAAGCACTTAACCAGCAAGGAGGAGAGAAGCAGGACAGACACCCTCACAAACCTTCAAAAGGCCAGGAGGAACCTGGCGCCCGAGCACTCACCTTGCAGTCCATGCTCAGCAAGTGCTGGGCGATGACCTTGGGGTCGTTGTTAGTGAACAGTTCTTTTGCACGTTTTAACATTGCTGTTTCCAGGGGCTTGTTTTCTGGAGGAAGGAGCTTTGACTCAAAGTCATTGGGCCTGAAGGAGGAGACAGTCTCCAGGAGAGGTCTCACAAACTTGTCTTCCTGTCTGTCATCCATCTGTGCTGCTGGCGGTTCCCAAGGTCTGGCCCCATCATCCCCATCAAGGATCAAGTAGTTGATGCCAGAGTTCCGGGGACCAGGCACCCCATTCTGCTTGGCTGTCAGCAGTTCTGCATGGTGGCTGCTGTGGGCACGTGAGGGCAGCTTTGCTCCCGTGTCACAGCCTGCAGCGGAGGCTGGGTTCAGTTCACAGTAGTTGGCCTCGGAGTTGAACCAGGCAGCTGGGGATGGGGGAGCCCTGAGGAAAGGCACCTTGCAGGGCTTGGGGGGTGGCTTGGGACACAGCTGGCTGTCGGATCCCCGCAGTGCCTCCCCTGCTCTAGCATCTGAGGAGACCCTCCGAACCACCGCTGGGCTCAGGGTGGGCTCGCTGCCTGTCCTGAATACGGGCGAGTTCGGGCAGGGGCTTGTTTCCATGCCCGGGGACTGAGGAGGCAGCTTACAGCCTGTGGAGGATAAGAGAAGGTCAGAGAAAGCTCACTGTGTGGAGATCAGAGAACAAACAGAACTGGAGGGACACGACAGCTCTAACCCTCACTTCAGAACCCTGCGTTTCAATTTTCCCTCCCCAAAGTAAACGGTGTGACTGCCCAAGCCCACTCCAGAGCAGTCTAGAACTCTCCTGGGGCAATTATAAATCCCAGGGACTGCCCGTGGACAGCTGGGTTGCAAGGTCATTTATGGTCATGGAAGGCCAGTTATAGTCAGAGCAGGAAAACATGTTGAGCTTGGCAGGTAGGGAACAGAGCTGTCTTGCCCTCAGAAAAGAAGTCTCCAGCCACACAGCACAAAGCGTCCTGAGTCACTCTCAAAGCCAGGGCAGATCCCAGCCAGCATGAACAGGAAAGCTAGAAGGGAGACAAAGACATTGACACAATCCACACAGAAGTGGTTTATGAAGGGGCATTAGGAAAAATCACTTCAGGGTCTCAAGGAAGGTCACGTATGTAAAGTAAACAACAACAAACAAACAAAAACCACCAAACAACCCCACAGTCTATTAATGTATTTGCTTACTAGGTTTCCCCATACCATATCATTTTGGGGGTTCTGAAAGGAGAATGGAGAAGGGCGATCCCTCTGGACACTGCTCTGCCAGGAGCCCCAGGATCAACCCACCCACCTCTGCCCAGGGAGGGGACTAAAGGAGTAGGCTCACTCATCAGGAAGTAGTCAGTCATGCAAAGGACTTGGAATCAGAAAACTTGGGTCCAAATGCTAGGTGATGCTGGATTGGTTACTTAACATCTCTGTGCCTTCGTTTCCTTAGCTACAAAATGGGGATAATCACACTCAACTTGAAGGCTTGTTACAAGGCTTAAAAGTTCACATGCATAGAGCACCCAGTTCAGTGCTTTGCAACCAGATACAGTCCTGCCAACCCTTTCCCCTCCACTCTGCTGGCATGGAGCCTTGGGTCATTTTTAATCTAGGTGACTAGATGGAGCAGGACAACAGGGCCATACCACCCACCTCTTTCTGGAAAACTCCCAAAGACGTACCAATAGGCAGGTGACTTTCCGACTGGTGGGCTTTAAGGGCTAAGGCCCTCCTGTCCTGCATGTCATCCAAGCAGGCTGGCTGGCTGCCGCTCTTCTCTTTATTCCTGAAGCCAAAGACAAACGGGGCAGAAACATGTCATTAAGCTGTAAAACCTTTAGGCAACGTCATGGAAAGTTAAAAAAGGGAAAGAAAATTGCTCAGAATGAAATTGCTATGCATACCCTAACAGTAAAGGAATGTCCATGAAGGAGGAATTACTGATGGGGTGATTACTATACAACTGAGCCGTGTGCTCCATCCCACGCCCCCATGACCAAGGCAGCTAAGTCCTAGGGTGCCTCCGCTGAGCCCTTCCATCCTGTTGAACAGAGCAGGGTAAAAGTTTCATGATACTCCCGGGAAAATCTGATGAACTGGAATGTGTACTTTTAACAGAGCCTAAAATTACTTTCAGACCCCGGGGGAACGACTTGTTTAACCAGCGTGCGTTTTCCACAATGCTTCACGGTGTCAGCTGGGAGGAAGCTGTGGGGCACTTTCCATTTCAGTGCAAATCTCAGCAGCCCCCAAGTCATCTGCAGGACTGCAGGGGAGGCTATCACACCCATCCTCCTGGCTGCCCGGGGGACCCACAGAACAACGAGCGTGGTCAGCAAGCAGCAGCCAGAGGCGCGACACACCACACAGAGGGACGAGGTGGAAGGTAACTCTCCACATTCCTCCTCCTGCTGTCTGTCCTTCCAGTTCAGAGAGGGAATTTCCCTCATCAGCACCCAGCAGTGGAAGCTCTGTCTAGAGGAAAAGGCGCCCCACCAGCCAAGCTAGACTAACTTTAACTGGCCTTACCATAAGACATTCTAATGCTACAGAAATCAAGTTCTTTCCTACCTTTGACAGCACCAAAGAAACAAATCAAAACAACCCCAAACTCCCAGCCACAGAGGAAGTCCAGCCAGCCCTCAGAGATAAGGCAAGAGAGGGCAAATTCCAATGGAAATGGCTTCAGAGAAGCGATATGTAAGCAGTGGCCACCCCTCCTCAGTCGGACGCCAGGGCCAGGACAGCCGGCGGAACACCCGGGTAACCTGGCCGAGCGCACACCTTTGCCTAGGGCCGGCCGGCTGCCAGCCAACCAGCATGCCTGACGTCAGCGAGGGTGGCAGCAGGCCAGGGCTGACGTGGGGGAGCTGCTGAAGGGCAGCAGGGCAGGGCAGTGGCCAGAGGGGCCATGTTGGTGTTTGGCCCACCCTGCCCCCACCTTTAGACCTTCCGGGCGGTCGTCTGAGCAGCGGTGCAGGCTGTACATTCCAAAGGGCAATCAGAGTGGTTCTGTGAGGCCTGCCTCGGCAACTTGGAGACTTTCTCAGTCTTTCATTTCTTATCTTTAAGAAGTTTTTTTTAAAATCAGGTTCAGTGGGGGCAGACCAGGAGACTCCTCCCGGCGTTCTCCCAGCGGAGTTGTGGGGCTGCTGCTGTGTAGCCAAAAACTCTGGCTCCATTCATCACATTAACTCCTGGCTCCAAAGGCTGAGCAGCCAGCCCCTATTCCCAACGGGATTAGAAGAAAAAGCACCCTTTTATGTTTTAAGGGATCTTGAGTTCAGTCTTACCACAAAAGGGAGGACTTCTGTTCTTGTCTCCTTGCCTGCAACTACCCTGAGTTGGTCCTTCTATTCCCCTAAAGATAATGATAATTACTAGGATTATTATCACTCACCTAACACTTACTATGTGCCTATAGTTTTCTTAGCACTTTGCTTAGCTTAAATCATTCAACCTTCACAATCTTCATTTTTCTGGATAAAGAAAGGGAAGCTCAGAGAGGCAAAGGCACTTGCCTGGGGTTGCACAGCTGGACAGCATGGAGCCAAGCATTGAAGCCACGGGGCCACAGCCAGATGCTGACTAACCTGTATTGGAGCCTCTAGGCAGCACACAGCTGTAATTTGTGTTACTCAGAGTCCTAAATTTTTGCAATATAGAAATTACAGTTGATGACATTTCCTCTTGGTCCAGACAAAAAAACCAGTGAGTGGAATTAAACATGTTGGTTATGCAAGTCAGCTGAGAAGCCAGGAGCTGGGGAAGGGCTGTGTGTGAGGAAGGAGGGGCTGGGCCGGCCTAGATCCCAGCCTCTTCCCTCCCTTCCTCTCCCACACTATTGGGTAAAATGCACACGGACTCTTGACTCCCCAAGACAGGTCTTGTACGAATCAGCTTGGTGATCCCTGCCCCCAGGTAGTACTGAGGATTGAACCTGGGGTGCTCTGTCATGGGGTTATGTCCCCAAACATTGTTAAAATTTTTGTTTTGAGACAGGGTCTTACTAAATTGCTAAGGCTGACCTGGAACTGGCAATCCTCCTGCCTCAGCCTCCCGAGTTACTGGGATTCACAGGTGTGCGCCACCGTGCCTGGTGCCACTTGTTTTTGATACAACTTACTTGGGGACTAACTGCACTGCCTGGTGACAGGCATCTCACGAACAGCGGGCATTCTTATCAACACCTTTACTACCTCTCCATTCTCACTGGCTGAGCTAAGCCTGGGCACCCCCAGTGCCCCTTGTGGCTCTGGCACCGCCTGACGAAGCCCTGACCCACCTGAGGAGGTTTCCCCTGGGCAAGCTCTGCTCCCGGGCCTGGACGCCACCCACGGTGAGGCTCAGTCTCTTGGCCACATCCGGCCTTCCCTCAGAGAGGCTGCCTTCCCGGGCCCATCCTGGGGAGGTGCCATAGCGCTCCTCCAGACACCGAAGGGGCACCGTCCTGTTGACAGGCTGGAAGATGATGGCGCCACTCTGCTGGGAGACAGGCCGGCGGTTGCCTACATAGCAGCGCACCAGGCCAGGGATGGAGTCGAAGCTCTCCATCTCAAACTGGTACTGCACGCGGCTGTAGGCCTCGCTGAGCCGCAGGACCGTCCGGTGGATCTTGAAGTGCTGAGCAAGGTTCTTCCACTGACAGGTCAGGACAAAGTTTCCGGGGCTGGACAGAGAGTCTCGAACCAGAAAGTCACCATCTCGCTGCACAAGGTTTTCAGACACCTGTGGACAAAGTGGCGAGTGAGGAGGAGGGAAGGCCAACTCTCAAGCCTTTCGAGAGCGGCAGGACCAAGGGAGGACAGCGCCTTCCGGTCTTTTCCTCAGTCGGCTCTGGAGTTTGTTAGATGTTAAACCTGAGAACGATTTACCAACCACTTTCACACACTGCAGGCTCCTGGGACGCAGCAGTGACGAAGCAGACGCCCAGGGACTCCCGCTCTTAGTGGAGCGCGTGGTGTGCATGAGGACACCCGAGCAGCAGGTGTGATGGGAAGGCAGAGGGAGTGTTAGGGAGGAGACGAGGGTTGTCTTTCAAAAGAGGGTCCTCGGGGAAGCTGCCTGAGAAGAAGACCTCCACAGACAGGAAGGACGTAAAGCAACAGAAAACAAGGAAGGAGAAAATGTGTGCTGGCAGGTCTGGTTTTCCCTCCCTAGCCAGTGGAGTGAGAGGAGGGTACTGGTTGGTACTCTTTCTAGGCTTGTCCCTCTCTAGGCCTGGCCAACAGTAGGCAGGTCTGTAGCATCAGAGATGTGCTGGATTCTGGACGTGCTAATCATTGGCTGGGAAGCCTGGAACAAAGCCAGGTTGGGGTCTCTCCTCTCACCGGGTCATTGAGAGGATCATATATCTGCATTTGTAACATGCCAAGCACTAGTACAGTGCCTGAAACACAGTGGGTGCTCAAAAACAGCTGTGACGATGGTGATGTTTATATCAAAAGGAGAATTTACACGAGGTGCAGCCTGGTCGTTCTGCCGCCCGACTGCCTGGCTCTGCAGTTGGCCTCAGCTGTGTGACTAGACGAGTCACACAATGTGATTCACTTTTGTCATCTATAAAACGGGGATAACAATATTACCTACAGAGTGGCTGTAAAAGATTCAAAGGGATAAAGAGCTGGCTATAACTAGTATTATTGTTGTTATGATGTTCAGTTATCCAGTCTGGAATTCTGTTGAAAATTTACACTCATGACAAATTCTATGATCACAAAAAGGAGGACGGTGGTGTTAGTTGTCAGTTTAATAAACTTTGATGCTTTTCCTGGGATATTCTAGCATTCAATCAATGGTGTATGTCTATTAGCTTAAAATAGTATGCTGCCATGGTTACCTTAAAATTGCATCTTTGACTTAAAAAATTTTTCACAGAAATGCCTTTTCTTGGAATTGAAATGTGGAAATAATTATTAGGTATGAACACAGTGGTTATCTTGCAGGATCTTGGTCAGAGTGCTAGGAACACCCTAAGGGTCCAATAAATTGCAGTGTGCACATGTAATGGACCTACACATGATGCAGACTCGTTCATACACACATATCGTGCAGAACATTTTATAGTAGTTGAGAATTCCCAGACATTATCACTAAGTGAAGAAAATGGGCTGCAAAATGTATATGCAGTGCTGTCTCCTGCTTGACTGAGGTGCTCTGGGAGGATATGTATCAAATGTTTCTTGTGGTTATCTCCAGGAGACAATGGTGGATAAGAGTTTTTCTTCTCTTTGTGATCTGTTTTATACAATTTTATACTTAAAAAAATGAGGTTAGAATAAGAATTATTTCTTTGAAAGTGCTCAGAAATCTACTAAACGAAACACAATTAATTTACAACATGACGACTTCCCCACCCCCCTACCCATCCCTATCCGCCCATTTCCTGTCATGTTGCCCTTGGTTAATAATTGACCAGATCAGGTTTACAGTAAAAACCTGAAGGAAATTGTATACTTCAATTCTGCAGACTTAATCTATTTTTCAATTTTTATAGCATTAAATAGAAACGTCATTCATGGCGGTGACCCAAAGGACAGTCACAGACAGTATACACAGGCCGTGTATCTGTGGTCACTGGCATCACTCCTCCTCTTCCCCACCTCTGGGTCACAGGATGCAGGAGGTAAAGGACAGCGTGAACAGCGGCTGGCCCCACCAGGGCAGAGGCCACCTGACAGGCTGTGCCAACGCCCCCTCCCCTGAAGCTAAGCTACCACCTTAAACCGGAGGCAGTTTCCAAAGGGCAGGAGGTTGTGGCCGCTGGCCAAGAGCTCAATCATCTGAGCCACAGCCCGGCAGGCCTGTTCTCCTTCAGGTTGTTGCCCCTTGGCTGCGGCCTGCTGCTGATTTGTGTGGACAGCCCACAGGAATGCTGGCTTTTCCTGCATCCACTCATTGGGCACGTGGAAATGTACTTTGGGTTACTGACCTTCGCTCTTCCCAAGGTCTCCCTAGAGGAGTCTAAGTCATATCACTATGGTATTGGCTTTTGGCTGAACAGAGACTTTTTCCCACAGGATCCTGGGGTGGGACCCTGCAGGACCACGAGGAGAACAGCTGTCGGGCTGAGGAGACAAGCAGGTACCTGTCGGGGGATGCGGCCGTGGTACCAGGCATGGCTGCGCAGGTCCTCACTGCTCAGCAGCAGCTCCTCCTCCAGTTCCTTCTTCAGCCGCTCGGGGGTCTTGTCCATGATGTGCCTCTCCTTGGAGAACTGTAACACAGAGCCCACAGTGACCTCCCTCTGGCTGGGCCTAGCCAGGCCATGCCAGCTGGAGACAGCATCTGCCTTGCCGGTCCTCTGCTGTGCTAAGCAACCCCTGCATGCCCGAGGCTGTGTTCAGGCAGGGAGCCTGCATAATGATTACAACTCACTGTGACCTTTCACTTTTCCAGCCACAAGCAGGTAATAAAATTTTCACCTGCACACGGGGACTATGGTAGGACAGTGTGTCGAAGCAGCAGTGGGCTGGGCGGAAGGGGCTAGGGTGAGAGATGCATGAGACAGCAAGGCCCAGTTTGGCCAGCCTGCTCTCTTCCCAAGGGAAGCTTCCTCATGCTCCTTTAGAATCACCCCAGTGTGGAGCAGGGAAGGTCCACAGTTTCTGACTGGTCTTTGACCCCGGGCCTCTGGGACACTGAAGTCCAAAGTAAAGTCTGTGGAGCTGGCAATGATGGCCTTAAATTCTTCTCTACATGCAAACTCAAGTTGAGGAACTGTGTTAGTCTTCGGAAACTTGCAGGGTACTTGGACAGAGCAATTTTCTACCTGTTGACTCTTAACAAAAGTCTGAGTTTAGATTTTGTATAACTTTGTAATATGATTTTTTCCAATAAATTGTTTCATTTTTCTGACAGACTGGAAATAGAAACTGAAACAAAACCTGGTCTTTCACCTCAGATAGTCTGAGGCCACCACTCAGCAGCCATGGCAGGAAGCTGGGGGTGGGTGACATGGGCTCCAGATTTAATTAGAATCACACCCACTTACAACCTGTAGACTGAACTTGGTCTCCTGCCTGGTTCCCAGCAAATAAGGCTCAGGGGCCCCGGCTTGTCAGGTGAGAAGGAAAGGCCATCTCCCTCTGTTCTCCCAAGTTCCCCAGCTTGTCCCATATGCCACAGACTTATACCTCATCATAGGTGAGAATTTCGGTGAGAACCCCAAATCCTTCATCAAAAAAGCAAAAAAAAGACTTGGGGGTTTCTGACTGGACTCTCAGGCTCTAGTGTTGCTGAGCATGTGGCCCTTGATGAGGAATGACTCAGGGGCTGATTTCAGGGTGGGGCTCCGCTCTGGAATTGCTCACTTCTCCCCCACCCTTCTCTCAGGGCAGGCAGAAATGTCAAGTGGGGAGTGTCTGATGAACGGAATTTGCATCAGAGAGATACCAGGCTGACTGTCCTGATGCGCGGGACTTCCTATAGCCACGTCTGGCACTGTTTGCTCCCATCATTAATTATGCACAGCTACATCTGAAGACCTGAGTACAGAACATAGGTTGTCAACTGATCCTCACTTCCTGTATGCCTTGCCTCCTGCTAGGTCAGAAACCCATTTACCTCTGCCCTTGAGCGGTGCCTGAATACATCGGGTACCTACTGCAGGAACAGTGCCCCAGGAGGGGGAACTCTTGTGACTTTTCTCAGTTATGGGGGTTCTACCCTTCTCTTGAAGTATTCAATGTCCTATTTTATTTGGGCCTGTTGACATTCAACCAAAAGATGACATTTCTTAATCTCTGTCCTATAGGAAGATGTGGCCCATGACTAAGGAAAGGTTTTCACTGCAGAGATGGTGTGACTTTGAGGTTAGATGTGATGGCTGCGGCCTGGAACACGAGGAGGAAGCTACAGCCTTGGAATGGTGGGTTCCTGGTAACCACAGGGCTAACAAGCCAGCCCCGGATCACTGGCCCCAGGTCCCTCCATGATCAATTTTCATTAAGCCTGTGATGTGGGGTGTCTGTCAAGGTGGCTGATTAAGTCCTAATTGATACTGTGGCCCAAGACCCTCTCTAGCCACCCTAACAGGCAGTCTGTATGCCTCACATAGCCCTGGGACTCTTTTAGTTCTGAGCTCTGAAAATGGAGAGATACACATAAATAGTAGGTCTTACATAATCCGTCAATGAAATTTTATTTGCTCACATACAAAAAGCTATTCCCCTATTTATCTTTGCATTCTCCATCCTCCCCGATGCCCCAGCATCCAGGTCACTTTTTCCTCCCCAGCCCCTGCTCAGCATCCAAGTTAACAATAAGTTTTTTTTTTTTTAAGTATTTTTTGTATTTTATTGTATTTTTAAGTATTATTTTGTATGCAACAATGTTTCACTCCAGGCTTTGAGATCATACTGTTTTACACTTGTTACCAAAAATATAAATCTCTTATTACTTCTATCCTGACTCCTTAGAGGAAAATCCACAACTACTGCCCACCCCCCCACTCCTCCCCGGACCCTGGAGAGGGTGCTATAGGGTGCAATAGGAGTTAGAGGACTATCTCTAGCATCTATACTTGGGGAGGGGGGTTACAGAGATTGACACTCCCAAATGGAGGACCAGACTTAAAAAAATATGCCCCTAGTCACCTGTATCATTTGTGAAAAGTTAGGAGGTTGATTATACAATTGCCTACGCTTGAATTTTATAAGGGAAGGAGAAGTAGAGAGAGGGGGAAGGAGGGAGCGAAGGAATGTAAGGGAGGTTGGTCCCGAGTGAGCCAGTGATGACAAAGGGCTTTTCATTCCAGGCCAGCAAGGGCTGGTCTAATACATTCAGAAGAGCAGGTTTGCTGCTGAAGCCTCTGCATCAGCAGAGATGTGGGCACTGTCTCCCAGACAATTCAGGGAGGAAGGCCAGGGTCCCTCTGGATTAAACAGTGGTTATGTGGAGGGGGTGGCTGCCTTCTAGAACTTTTACTTCCTGTTTTAATTCTTAACACTATTTTAATGTGTTTCCCAACTGCCTGTACTGTATGAGACCTTGATCTTGCCAACTATGATTTTGCCACTATACAAATGAACTTTAAAAAAAAAAAAAAAAAAAAAAAAACTTTTAAATATATTTTTTAGTTGTAGGTGGACACAATACCTTTATTTTATTTTTAGGTGCTGCTGAGGATCCAACCCAGGGTCTGATGCTAGGAGAGCACCCTACCACTGAGCCACAACCCCAGCCCCAACATAAGAACTCTGATGGGCTGTAAACCCCATGGTTGGTGAGGGGTGAGCATATAAGAAGTTTAGGCAAAATATGTCTATTTATATTTGAGACTTTGTGATTGGTAGTTGTGCTCCTTGGTAACCAGAAATGAGATTCCCGGTTCCTGAAATGGGTCACAAGTGTCTGAGACATTTGGCAGAATTCTGTCGGCTTCCCCCAAATCCCCTGATTTCTTGGTGACAGTACACCCTTTGCTTTGCTGCTGCCCTGTGGGAGGAATTTGAATTTTTCCCTGAAATGCAACTATTTCACTCAGGGTTTAGGCTAATTTTATAGGTCTTGGCTACAAAGCGAATTCTAGCAATTTAAGGTAACACTCGACACCTATCCTCAGCAAAGGCTTCATCCCAACTGTGTGGTCTCTCACTGATCTGCATTCTGAATGATTCTACTAATGTTATGGTTGGATATGAGGTATCCCTGCAAAAGCTCATGTGAGAGACAATGCAAGATTTAGAAGAGAAATGATTGGATTATGAGAGCCTTAACTCAATCAGTGAATTAATCCCCCATGGGATTAACTGAGTGGTAACTGAAGGTGGGTAGAGTGTGGCTGGAGTAGGTGGGTTCCTGGGGGCAAGCCTTTGGGGCATATATTTTGTGTCTGGAGAAAGGAGTCTGTCTCTGCTTTCTGATAATCATCTGTGGCTTCCCTCTTCCATACTCTTTGGTCATGATGTTCTGCTTCACCTCGAGCTCTGAGGAAAGGAACCAGCCTCCTATGGACTGAGACCTCTGAAACTGTGAGCCCTCAAACAAACTTTTCCTGCCCTACAATTGTTCTGGTCAGAGTCCTTCAGTAGCAGCAGCGAAAAGGATGACTAGAACAACTAAAGTCCTAGGACTCCTCTTGCTCTTCCTTAGACTACATTTCTGTTGGAAGGGTAGAAGAGATAAGTATTTACTCACGTAATAGTCACATGGATTGATATTATCTGCATAGGCTAGAATTGGGCACTAAAAGAGACGGCACCTGCACGGCATCATCCAGGAAATTAAGAGTGCAAGAGTACCTCATTCAAATCTGCCCATTCCTGGAGCCTCTTCTCTTAGCACGAATGTTCTGACTCTGTCACATTTGTTTCTGTAGATGTCTTCTGAATTCAGTGTTCCTCAAAGACTGCCTGGACCCAAGGCACCCTCAATCTCTCTACCAGCATAGGACAGCGGCGCTGTAATGCCCAGGATGGCTTTGCTGCGCTTGTGGGCAGATTACACTGAATGCAGATGCAGGGCTCCCTGCCCTGTGGACTGCATGCTCTTCAACTGGCAGGCGGGAAGAGACAGCGGGGAAAACTCATGAATAACCAATTTCTCACGCAAACGCCATGAATACTAACAATGACCATATTAGAGTAGCATGACTTTTTCTCCAAGCTGATTCTCTATCTGGTGCCCTGAATTTGAACCTCGTTCCTAGAAGGTGAGTTTGATTCCTCATTTTCTCACATTCTTATCTGGAGAGGAAGGAGCTGGAGGCCAGGAGAGGAGGAGGAGAGACAGGGGTGGGCTTTCTCTGTCCCAGCCCAGGCTCCAGCCATCCTGAGCTCCACCCCACACGGCAGCTGTGGGCTCAACCTCCGGAGGAAGGGAAGCTGCTCAGCTCTGAATCCAGAACACTGCCCACAGGTCTTGCCACTTCCTTCTAGGGACCACAACCACCCACTTACAGAACAAGGACGCAGGTAGGAGCCATGTCTTCTACCCCAAGGCTTGCCTGAATTTGGCCCACGTGGCACCTGTCCTCATGTGATAGATCACAGTCAACCTGCTTAAAAGTTCTTTTGTGGGCGTAGGGGAGGCACAAGAAGAGGTGGCATGTATTGGGTAGTAAGTATATAAGAAGCAGGGTAGTACTCCTGTATCATGGCTACCACTCACATGACTCCTCTTCTACCATTGCATTTTAGTCCCAGTCATAAGCATTGGGGTCTGAGATTAAATGCAGGTAAGCTGCTGGAGATTCAGGGGGTGGTAGCTGAGGCCCACACTTGTTCAATAGAATCAAAGGTTAGAAAATGCATATATTACTGTAATTGATGTTCTTCATGAAAATCTGGGTCTAGCTGTATCTTTCTCATCACCAGCATTTTAATAACCTTGATATCAACAGGCATTACAGCACAGTGTTTAAGAGCTCGGGCCAGCTAGCCACCTTGATCTACAGGCCACTGTGCCATGGAACAGCTGTGTGGCTTTGGGCAAGTGATATTAACTCTCCATGGAGCCTCAGGCTTCCTATCTGAAAAACAGGGATAATAATTTGTCATATGAGGCTAATAAGGATTAAATGGGTAGATATCTATAAAACATTTGGAACATACCCTGGAGGTAGTCAGTACTAATGTTAACTGTCATTAACAGACATATCAGGATGCTACTAATCTGATTTTATAAAATAGACGAGTTGGGGGTGTGGCTCAGTGGTAGGGCACCTGCCTAGTGTGCACAAGGCCCTGGTTTTCATCCCCTTACCACTGCAAACCTCAGCAACCCCCTGCCCCACCCCTGCCTCCAAGCACACTTCACATTCAAGGTCTGATGCAGGAAGCACAGAGAGGCTGGGGTTATGGAGAGAAGTGAGGAATGCAGTCCGGTGCTCGCTTGAAAACCCAGCAGCTGCCTGCCACAGGCTCCTTTCCTCCTGAGAGGTAACACCCATGGTCCAGTTCCGTGACCAGGACTGGTACTAGCTTGCCGGGGCTGGCTCTGTAAACCATGAGTGTCACTCTGAATCTGGAAAGAACATCTCTGCAACCCACACACCCCAGCAAGTCTGGTCTTGACAGGCTGGAATAGCTAGAGCCCAGGAGATGGCTGGAAAACACATTCTGGAGGCACAGAGCCAGCTCCGCAGACGTGCTGGGAACCTCGATTAACTCGGAAACCCGCATTTCAATGGCTCTCCAAGGAAGAGAAAGCTGTTCCGGCCTGGGAGGAACAGAGCACAGGGTCTCCTGTGTGAGCATCAGAGCCTGCATTTCTAATTAGGCACAACAATAGGCCTGGATGTGCAGGAGATCGGTGTTCCTAAGCCAGGCATGAGGGCGGGGTGCACAGGCATCTGTCAGAAATTCTCAGAGGATGCTGCTGATGCTCATTTGCTTGTAGGAGACAGGAGAATTAGAAAAATATGGCATCTGCATTATAATTAATATTTGTTTTACTCTATCCCTGTCTGTTAGAAATACTTCCCATTTTCCACAGAATTTTAAGTTGTATGAGAAAGACACTGTCCCCCCCGCCCATGAACTGATGCAGTTTCCAAAGGTTTAAGATGATAGGCACAATTTCATGGTTATCGGTATGTCCAAGCAATTTACCGGGCACCAGGCTGCCAGGGCTGGAGGAAGGCCTGGCTCCTTACTTTCAAGGAGGGCACAGTCAGGCAGAAGACCATACACAAAGCAACGGTCTTAACACACCCCAGAGCTCTGGGGAGGGACCTCCTGCCTTGCTCTCTTATCCCTGTTCCCCAGCTCTGTAGCTCAAGTGAGCTATTTCATCTCTTTGTCCTTTGGTTTTCTCTTATGTCAAAATAAGAAAAGTCACTGTGGTCCAGGCGTGCTCTGGGAACAGTCTCGTGAGGGCTGGGAGGAGAAATGAGAGGCTGCAGAATCAGGGTTGGACCTTGAGGATGAAACTTGAGAAGGGCAGGAATGGACGTTTGAGTTAAGGGAGATAAAAAAGTAGCTGGGTATGGTGACAGAGAGGCTCTGGATGAGGACAGGGCTGAAGTAATACAAAGGTGCAACCATGGGCTTTATTATATAAATGTATATATATATAACGTACTCCAGCACACTCCCTGCAGGAGAGCTCCATCTCAGTCCACAAATCTGGTTCAGAGCCTCCTTCCTGGCCATTGCTGGTTGGCCCAGGACGGAGTCCCTCGCCCAAGCTGGGAAAAGACACAATGTCACTCTGGTGAAAATGTCATGAGACTTAAAAGGTCTGAAAGTACTTCATCTCCAGGTTTCCTGTCAGAGGGACAAAAGTGGGTTGAGAGGAAAAAATCTGCACATGCAGAGGAGAGGAGAAGAAGACAGAAGACAGCCCAGTGGCAGGAACATCCCTAAGCCTGAGCTGATTACGATAGCCAGTAAATCCCCTGTGACCTAAGCTAGAGTGAGCTGGATCTCTGTCACTTGTGACTAAAGCAGTCCTGATCCAGGAAGGCAGAGATCAGATGAGTGGAGTCTGCAACTGGGGGCTGAGGGTCAGATCTTTATTCTCTAGACAATGACAGTCCTTGATGGTTTCTGGCCAGGAAAAGCAACAGGTATATGTAGATGCTTCAGAGCGATCAATCTTGTTGCAGTGAACAGAATGGACTGGGAGGGGCCAGGCTGGAAGCTTAAGGTAGTCTTTTGCAATGTGCTGGTGAAGCCCAAATCTCCATCTCTAGCCCAGGTCAGAGACTTAGTTGAGGTATGACATGAAACCTGGAATCTCTTTCAGCCCCACCTCCACACACACACTGAGGGGTTTCTAATGTGTAGTTTTCACTTTCTCCAGGGCTCAGATAGGTCCATGGGCATAGAGGGGCACAGACCCCCTTCCTGCCCTGTTCTCCCAGGGATAACTGGCAGAGGCGTGAATGATGAGGGAGATAGGCAAGGGTGACAGAGTGGGGTTCAAGAGTTCACAGATTGGGGGGTGGTCAAAGTTTTGAGGAACTTATTTGGGTCTGTGGAACCAAATACATTGGCCTTATTCCCAAGGGCTGTTATTTAAGAGATAAAACCCAAAGCTTTCTGCAGGAGGCAGGCATTGTCCTTTTTCATCAGTCCCCAGACTCACTTGCTACAGGGCCCCCATCACAGGGCCCGTCCGTGCTCCCTGAACACACTGTCCCTTGCAGCTTTCCTCCATGAGTCTGGGTTGCAGTCCAGCAGAGACACTGACACACCTGTAGTGGTGCCAATTGTGCAGCTTGATGTAGCCCAGGTTGGAGACTGGGAAGCATCAAAAGGGAGGTGGGCAAGGCATGCAGGGCCTTGAACGTCAAGGCAAAAGAGCTGGATTTTACCTAAGGGGGTAAGAGCTGCAGGCAGGGGAGGGAAGGGTTTTAGGGGCAGGGGCCATGCCTTCTTTGCCTCTGGCTCCTGAGGTTAGCCTAGAGCCTGGAACGTGCAGGTACTCAGTCAACACCAACTGACGGGAACAGTTCTTGTGATCGATCGCCCTCTAGTTGGCAGCTTCCTTGTCACTGGACACGAAGAGGGAAGCTTGGAGACTGGTCAAGAACAAGTGACCTTGGGCACATTTTGAGGCTTCTCTAAGCTTGTTTCTGTATGTGCCTGGGGGGAATGATTCCCACTTCACATGGCCTCAAGCATATGAAGCATCCAGCTCTGTACCTGGCACACAGCGGATGCTCCCTTGGAACAATGTGGAATTTGAACTTCCTTTCAAGGATGATTCTTGGCAACAAATATGGGAAGTTGCTTCTCACCAAAAAATTTTCTAACACAGATATATAAAATCCACCAGAAAGTTTTAGAGATAGGTGGCCTTTGAGAAGTTAGTTCTGATGGAATTAAAAAAAGATAGCAGTTGGAATAGCTAATTTCTACTTAGAGACACATTTGTTTATTCTCTTTACTCAGTTCAAAGTCAATAGTTCTCGGGGTTTTCAGTTGCAGTAAATGGCTCTGTCTATGCAGGATGACACTGGTCACTTACAGGAAGGAAGACTTCCACCTGGTGGCGAGCACTTTGTATGTATATGTCTCACTATCAGCAAGTACAAGCAGTTACCTCCAGGTGACTCATGTCCAGACACACAGGTGACAGCCCAGTGCAGATGGAAGAAAGTTTTGAGGTCTGCATGAAGCTGAGTTCCTTGCACTCAGATTATATTTTCTTCAGGGCTTTAGATACTTGTT
The DNA here is from genome assembly GCF_902686445.1 of Sciurus carolinensis. NCBI lineage: Eukaryota > Metazoa > Chordata > Mammalia > Rodentia > Sciuridae > Sciurus > Sciurus carolinensis. Next base: position 129,052,301 of record NC_062213.1, on the reverse strand, counting down.
GTTAATACATTTTTTTAATTGAATTTTTAAAATTGAGATGATTTTCTAGTCATTCATTCATTCATTCAGTGACCAAGGCTGAAAACTAACTTAGTTGAAATAAAAAGAAGAAGGGCACGTCTGTATACATCAAAGGAGGAGGGAAGGAGAGGGCAGAGAGGGAACACTGGAGAACATTCAGGCTGGCCACCCCTGGGCAGCTTTGTTCTAGTGAGGAGTATCTGGTCACAACGCAAGGATGGTTCTCAAACAAAAGCTTCCTTTCTTTGGTCCTGGAACAGTTATTAGATGAAGGGAGAAGTCAACAACAGTCTAGGCCCCTTGTCAAGTTGTACTGAACACCTCCACAGGTCAGGTGATTTTTAAATTTGTTTTTAAGAAATCTCACCCAGAAATTCTGATCATGAAATTATAAGTCTGCCTGGAGTTCTAGATTACCACATAAAATTGGTCTGATTTCTAAGTGAAGCTCATGTCTTTTGAGGAGCTCAGAGTGGGAAATCCCATGGGGTCATGTGGGAACTGCACCAGGTGGCCCAGGCTGGGGTAATGCAGGAGTCCAAAGCAATGGACTATCACTCAAACCCACCAAACTCAGGCAAGACCTGCAGTGACATGTACCCTAGGTCACCACTATCCCTAACAGAGATACCCCCCCCCCAAAAAAAGTGCACTTCCAATAACTATACATAAAGCACCCTGAAGGGTACTACCTCTGGGATAATCTTTCAAGAAAATCTACCTAAAAAATGTAGTTGTCTGGAGAACTCTAAAACTCAGCCACTTTGAATCCCTGCCTTTTGACGAAGCACATATACAGGACTTATAAAGACCCAGTTAAAAACCTGCCCAAACTGATCATGAACCCAAAGAATGAATAAATTCCAAATACCTCTGCCACTCTTAAACCTATTCATAACCAAAAACAACAACAACAACAAAAAAAACCCCAAAAATCCAGTTTTCCATGTTTTAAGCCCAGAAATTTCACCCAGGTCCTTGGATGTTTTAATCTGAGGTAGAAAAGAAAGAACAGGGATGTCATTTGTGGCAATTCTAAATTCTATAAGGAAACAATTACTATATTGATTCTTTTTCACCCTTTATGGACACTAGCTGGCTTCATGGCTTATGTAAAAATATTTTTATTATAATCCAAAGAAAGATATGAATTCACCCATCCTACTTTTCCATTGGGAATGAGTAGGCTAGAAAAATAGTTTTTTATGCTAATGACTGAGATGAATGTCAAAGTCTTTACTTAAATAAAATATTAACTTGTAAACAAAAGTCCAAAGAGGAAAAAAAATATCAAATTCAAATTTTGTATACCCTTATCTGATACACAAAGCCAAAAGGGAAGGGGCAACTGGGCATTGCCTGTTCCAGCCCAGTGGATACAGAGGTAGCCTGGCCTGTGGTCCAGCAGGTGGACAGTATGGTGGCCTCACATCAAGGAGGTGCTGGTCATCCATAGCTGTTGTAGATTTGTCTGTCCTTTCCTCCCTCCCTCCCCCTCCCCACCCCATCTCTTTTATTTATCTATTTTTGTGGTACTGGGGATTGAACCCAGGGTCTTGTGCATGCTAGGCAAGCTCTCTACCACCAAGCTAGATGCCCAGCACCCAGTTGATTTCTATAGTGGTTACAGTTACCTGGCAGATGGCAATAAAGCATCTGAAGGAAAAGGTGTCTTGTTCTAATTCATACAAGGCATGCCATGGGCTAGCAGGGAGAGCCCCTGAGCTTTTCCTGATGACCTTTTTGCCTTCTCGGTGTTGGGTTCTTGAAAGATAAGCACCTCTCATTTCACTTGGACCACTGGCCTCTGAGCCTACTCATTCAGATCCTTTCACTAAAGCTCAGTAAAGTGGCCCCAGCAGGGAGCTTACTAACCTCACAAGCTCTACCCACACATACCCTGTTGGCCTAAGTTCTAAGGACACAATCAGGAGGTCAGTTTTAAATCAGGAGTTTGATAGTCACTAGAGCACAGTTCCTTGGATTAAATCTTAGGACTTACTGCATGCTGACTGGGTCCTCTGACTCCCCAGGTAGATCCGAGGGAGGTGAATCTTGGGGCAGAAGGACTCCATGCCTGACTGTGGTCACAGCCTGAGTAGACAGGGCATTTGAAGAAACTGTGACCTGTGGTACTGCTGAAGTCCCCAATGTTCTGTATTTTATCTCAAGTCACTGAAAAGCTTTCTGATCTCTTCTGAGGTGGAGACAGTAGCAAAGAGATTTCATAAAATCTCAATAAGTGTGAGTATTTGAAAACACTTCCGTTAATTTCATGCTAATGTTTAAGTACCTTGACATAAATCTTCTTCCAAATCCTAGAAAGAATCTCATATTCAGCAGATTCTGCAGATGGGTTGTGATGCCATTTTACTATCTTATAATTAGACTTGTGTAATTTATCACACTGTAGAGCAGATTCCCACTCCAGTGCTATTAAAAACTGATTTGTGATTTGCTGTTAAATTAAGATGCTTCATTCTCCTACTGTATGTGATTTTCCTTTTCACAGATGGATGATAATAACAGGGGCCATCAGACCTGAGGGCAGACAGGAAAATACCATTGAAGCCTCCAGAGAGCCCAAGTCCAAGAGATTTCATTTCATTCATTACCAAACCATATCAAACTCTTATCAAAAGAGGCACAGAAACCATGAATAGGAAATATGAAGAGGACATCTGTGGAACTTCTTGCTTATTGAGGTACTGATAAATTCCCATTAAAATTCTGCTATCGGGGTGTGCAGACTAAAGAGGCTAATTTAATTGTAATTTGTGCAGACTGGAGTTCTGAAGCAGAGTACCCCGTAAACTGGCAGTGGTAACTTAATCCCACATCCAAACTAATTACATTAGAGTCATTCTGATAGAGTCCACGGTTTCTTTTGATGTTCGACTGCCCTGATTCTTTTTTTTTTTTTTTTTTTTTTTGCGGTACTGGGGATTGAACTCAGGGCCTTGTGTTTGCAAGGCAAGCACTCTACCAGCTGAGCTATCTCCCCAGCCCTGCCCTGATTCTTGATCCCCACTCACTCTCTGATCAACGTCTCCTCCGTGAGTTTCCACCCTGATAGGGAAGCTATAGCTTTTGGAACTAAAGTTGTATTTTGATGAAACATCAAGGGACTGAAAACTACTTCTCACCAAAGGAGACTGATTTCAGTCTGACAACTTGGAGAGAAAGGCAGTGGCAGGCCTAAGCTTCACTGAATGCAGCACCCAGTACTAACAAATGTAGCTTCTTTTCTGCCCACACCAGAGAAATTGTCTTTATCCACTCTAAGATCTCCTCCTGCCCTGATTTGGCTTGGGAGGGTTTGACCACCATGTTTCTTAGTGTCTTGACAAAGCATTATTTACCCATGGGCCACTCAGAGTTCAGCTCCAAGTGAGGGGGTGGGGATCCTCACTTTTCTCTGTTAATAGATAAACTGAAACATGAAGCGATTTCTAATAGGCTATTTGTCACCATCTTGCCTTGCTGAGAGCCCAGTGGGTACCTTCCATCTGCATCAAATTTAGATGATGATGTCCTGGAGCAGCATGTGGAGCAGATACCAAAATCATTTCCACAAGGCAGCCCTGCATTCTGATTCCTGCTCCCATGGAGAAATGAGATGTGCCCCATTTAAGGTAAAGGCCAAAGGTCACTTGTTTGCATTTAACATTTATTGGGCTAGTGAAATCATAGGCTTCAAATAAAAGCTACGAACCAGTTTGACCTATAAAAACCCCTTCTAAACCACTTTGGTCTCTTTAATCAAGTGCTCAAGTGATTTCCAATAATACTTCTCACTCACACAGAGTTGGTGTATGAGTTAAACAAGATGATGCAGTGAAATGTTAATCACTGGAGTCTGGCAGTGAGATTATATTCAGTAATAGTGGCACTTTGTTAATATCCACAGAAAATGGGGGGGAAAAGCCCAACAAAAACAAAGACTGCTCTGGCTAAGGCAGATTCTGATAAGAGGGTCTAAAGACCAACTGACTAGAACTCAGAATGCAAGGAGATCCCAGTCAGAAATTTTGACCAATGGTAGTTTAACCTTGTTAATTCAACATCTTAATGCAAATTATGAGTGATGTGCAACATAGTTGTTCACCAAAATAGATGTCCTATTTGCCCTTCAACAAGAAAGTCATAAAGTCAAAATCAATTTAAGTGTTCTCCTTCTCTTATCATCTTCAATGAATGAGATAAACTGAATCAATGAAATGCACCATAGTTGAAAGACACTGGGAGATATAATAGGAAGCAAAAACAAGATATGTCAAGTACAAAGCCAAAGATTCAGATAAATTTCCATGCAGGGTGTGGAATAAATGACTTTTGAATTCTCTTTCTCCAAAACAGTACCATGACTAACATCTCTTAGAACTCTACTCAGGGACAAAGTACATCATGTATCAATGCTAAGTACATAGTAGGTTTGCAGTAAAACTAAATGATTCACCATAAGATGGGTTTTGGCCAAGTATCAACTCTACCACTTTTGATACACAACTCGCTGATCACTTTTTAAAGGTATATGTCTCCCAGAGGAGCATAAGCCATCAGACTCAAGTTTTCTTGTTTGACAAACTTTTTACACGAACATCACACTAGATGTTATAGAAAGAAACACAGAACCAAGGGCTGGACTTAGAGGGACAAGACAACACAATACAACTCAGATCTCACGAATGCAGTGTGCCTGGGAGCTAAATAGCTACAAAAAATATTTCTGTTTCACAAGAGAAAGTATGACCAGGACCCTATATTTTCATGATTTGCTCAGACTTATGGAATTGGAGTTTAGTTGAAAACCTAGAATTCAAGTTTCCCAAAGTGTGTGCATGTGTGTATTTTTTAAACCCATGGAAATGTTTAGCCTGTAGGGAAGACTTAAGGGGAACATGAGGTCTGTGCTGAAATATATGAAGGCATGGGCTGTCACTGTTCCCAGACAACGGGTCAAATATTCCTGGTTCAACTCTCTAGAGAAAAGAAACCAGAATTTGTCCAATTTCTAGTTGTCCATTTATACCAGCTGAGTTAGCCTCAAAATAGACAAGCTCACAATCTGAAGGGGGGATATGTATTGAATGGGCTATAATGCCCATTTAACAGCTGGAAAAGGTAGATGTTGCAAGGGCCGAGATTTTTTTACTCAAGATGGGACCTTCTATCAGTTAGACTTGTTAAAATGTGGGGATGCATTGCCTTAAGGACACAGTTCACTTCCATTGCTAGAAATGTCAACCCTCTAGGAAGATTCAGCAAGATGATCAATGGAAAGCCACTGAAGAATTCCAAGCAAGAGATCTGGGGACCTGAATAAGTACCATGATGGTAGAGACAGAAAGAAAAGACAGATGACAGCGATATTTAGAAGATGGTGTCGTAAAGGCTAATACATGACACCTGGGAAGTGAACTGGGAATAGGCATGGGTGCTCCAGAAAGACGGCTGCCCCGCCAAACACCCAATACAGAGACACAAGAGGGAACCAGGTCTGCACGAGAAGAGGTAGAATCTGGGGTACTGGTGGGCCACCTGGATGGACTTGCTCACCAGGCCATGGGGTCCAGGTCTGTGGAAGTGGGCTGACTAGAGACACAGCTTGGGAATTCTCAGTGTAGAAAGGGATCCTATCTCAACTCTCATCTAAGAGATGGAACATAGATAGCATGGGAAGACAGCTGAGGAATACTGGCTTCTAAGAGGCAGACTAGAAAGAGAAACTCAAGAAGACAGTGTAGGATCAGCCTGGAAGGACCCAGAAGAACAAGCAGGGTGCAGTGTCCTGGAGGTTGAAAGAGCAGAGTTCTAAGAATGCCAACCATGCCAGGTGCAACAGAGAGTTCCAATAAAGTCAGAATTGGACAGCACCCACTGGACTTGGCAATGAGCACACTGCTGGTGGAGTAAAGGGGCTGAGTGGCCACTGGGACTGAGGAAATACAGACTGTCCTACCCAGTTCTTGGGTGGGAGAAGGTGGAGACCAGGAAGAAGGAATGGAAATAAGAATGACTTTTAGGATGGGAAAGACGAGAGCATGTTTATAAGCTAAGAGGAAAAGTTTTGGTAGAGAAGGAGACACTGAAGATGCCTCAAGAAGAGCCCTTGAGGAGGTAGCTAGAAAGGCCTGGATCAGGGAGAGGGAGGCTTCATCCTTGGAGGAAGGGAGGAAGGAAGCTAGGACCATGGATAACGATGTGGAAACAACCGCAGCTCACAGGGCACTGAATGGAGACAGAAAAGATCATGTCTCATGGCCTTGGCTGCCATTGCGAAGAAATAAGATCTTACTGTAAGTGTTGAAAAGGACAAGGCTTGAATAGAGAAATAAACAGGAATGAGCCGAGAAAGGACAGGCAGAACTGATGGGCTGCAGGCGCCCAGCTGAGGACCCAGGCCTAAGTGAGGAGAGATGCTGTTTAGGTTCCACACTCATCCCCACAAACCCTCATCCCACTCCTCATTCCAATGGTTAACTGATCCTCAAAGGCCCTAAAGAAAAGCCCCACTGCTTCTCAGCACATGGGCCCTGTGTGTTCTGTTCACCAACCCTCTCTGGCCTCCCTCATCCTTTTACCCTCCACTTCAGCCTGAAGTTCCTGGACAGGATGCTCTTTCTCTCATGTGCCTTTACCTACTGCTCCTACTGTGTTACCTCCTCCAGAAGCTCCCTGGCTGGGGCTGACCTGCATGCCTCTCCTGGATCTCACAATAAGCCAGGCACTCTTCCTACTTCACACCCACCACAGGTCTGGAGAGAGCTGCGTGCATTCCATGCCCCACCAGACATGGAAGGGCTCCTTCCAGTGGGAACTTCCCCTCCATCCTCAGCACTAGGAGCCCTCAGACCACATGCTACGGGGCCAGGCTGGAGACAGGAGAAGCAGATGAGCTCTGAGTGGAAGGCTGATAGCTGTTCCTCAAGTCCCTTCTCACAGAGAATCCAGGCTTCGAGCTCACCAGTCCTTTGCACATAACTATTTTGATAAAAGAAAACAGGTATTGAGAGTAGACACTGGGGAGAGTTCCTGTTCAAAGAAACTGAAAGGCTGATTATAGCTCCTTCATAAGCAAGAAAAATAAGTTAGAACATTCTCGTGGACAGAGTCAGACTGCAACGGCAGCTCCTGGAGCTGTGTCAGACCCAGAAATCCATTTGAGAACAGAGATGCCACCATGGTGTCTTTTCTCTAACTAGGACACCCCAAAATACCCATCAGCTAAAAGGCCCCTGTGTTGTCCTTCACATCTTTAAGCCCAGGAATAGGGCCTGGGTCCTCTGAGTACTGCTGACCTCTCACTGCCTGTGCATACCAATTCTCCAGTCTCCTCTCTAGTGTTTGGCTCGTTCCTTCCCTGGAGTCCACGAGGTGCTGAACCTACTAACAAAATTTTCCCAGGGTCCCAGTCCTGCTCTGCTTCCCACTCAGGTCTCTCCAACAATAACAAGCCCTAGGCCAGGATCCAAATTCTGGGGTCTGTTGGGGAAGGGGGGTGCTGGGACACAGCCTCTGTCAGGCATGTCCTTCTGATGCTGAAACCAGATCCCCACAGCTCCCTGATGCCAATGGAATGCATTTAAGACTCTTAGTAAAAGCTGTGCTGCTGTAATTTTTTTTTTTTTTTTTTTTTTGAGGTCTAGAGAGAGAAATGAGCAACCGGCAGCTGCCACGAGGAGGGGCTGAGTCACTTGGAAAGACATTTTCCACAGGCTTTTTCCACCTTGCGCAGTTTGTGCTGATGGTGCATCTGCCCCATGACGAAGGCAACCAGGCCATCACCAAAGCCAGGATGTGTCACTAGTACCAGGCTGTTATGATGACCAAAGGATCAGCCACAGGATCTTCATTCCACAAGCAGAGGCAGTTGCAAATGAAACCAAGTGCCAGGGACCTGATGTTCCAGGGATGTGCCACCTCAGGCTACAATGCGGACTCAGGGGCTCCAAATATGGGAGGGAGGATTTAAAGCAAAATTAAGCTCAAAAACATGGTTTAAGATCCTCCCACCATATAACAGCACTTGATGGCTTCAAAGACAGTCAAGTCTAATATGGCAAAGTCTATGCTTTCAATCGACTGCCTTTAACCTCAGTTGCTTGTGGACGAGACGAGACCACTACCACTGGACTTAATGACCTATTAACTGAGACTTGCTGATCTGATAATCCACGGCCCCAAACCCCAACCTCTCTGTTCACGTTCTTTCAGAAGGCAGCTTTTCTGTGCTTGCAAGGTCATTCTGTATCTTAGACCCCTATGTCCCTCCCTACCAACACAACCTCACTGATTTTCCTCAGGATCAGCCATTGATAAGATGGAAAGTTTCAGTTCCTTTTTCCTCAACCCACAAAATTTAATCAATCATTAGAGACATGTGGAGCTATAAGAGATGAGGTTCCACTGTCAGCCCCCAGAATGTGGTCTACTGTGCTTCTTACCGAATTCTTTGTGTAACTTGCTAGAGACCTAACAGTGGTCCTGCCACTGGCTGCCCCCACTGCATCCCTGCCCACACCTGGCTTTCCCACATCTATATACTTTTAGGGATGCTCCTCCCTCTACCCAGAATGTCATTTCCTCTCCTTCTCTGGATAACTTCTACTAATTCTTCCAGACTCAGCAGGCTCTACATCTCCCAGGAGACCTCCCCTGATCCTTACCACTCCAGCCCTGGATATGCCATGCATGTGCCTCTGGGAAGCCAGGTACCCTCTACAGAGAGCACTACCAAGTCCCTGATAAACGATGCTTTCTTTCCGTCAGTCAGTACCTATCTGTAGAATGCCCACCAGAGCACTGCAGATCCCCGGCTGAACCCACTGACCTAAAGCCACGGCACCTGGCAAAGGCCAAACGCATCTGAAGTGCCACAAAGAAGGATCACTAAGCTGAACTGAGGAGGCAACTGGGATGAAAATCCCTATGGAAATCTGTCTCAGATACTTAAGAACTGGTAAGAGAAACCTGGGAGGTGGTCCTAGGTCCCATTACTTTCCTGACCATGCACCCCACACACTAAGCCTCCTTGTGAACCTTCTGCTCTGACCAGGCCTGGTTTTCCATGCTAATGCCAACACCAGTGTATTCATCTCTGAGCAAATAGGTCTGTCACTCCCCACAGCTGGAACGCCTTCCCCCATCCCATCCTCTTCTTCACCCTCCCATCCCACATTACTAAAGAAATTAGAAAAAAAATTTAAAGGGTTGCTCCTTCTACAAAAGCCAGTCCCACATTCTCCCTGAAGTCTATCCTAGAATTGGGCTCACCCTGTTTTCTCCCCACTACATTGCAAAATAAAGTATTTACATACACAATAGCATTTTGATTCAAGTTTCAATTGTCTTAATATGGTACAATAGGAAGAACATTATTTTGATTTCTTTTCTTGGTTCCCCTCTAAATGATTCCAGGCAGGTTGTTTCTCTGAACCTTAGTTTCTCCTCTATGGAAAGGTTAAACTACTGGGCTGCTCGGCTCAGGAAACTTGTTCTGAGATTTTAATGGACAACACATGAAAGAGCTTGGACATTGGAAAAGCCTTTTGCAAATATAATTAAATGATGCTATGGTCTAGCATTTTTTGGTAAGTCCTTTGAAGGCAGGAATCATGCCTCAATAGTCACTTGCCACAATACCTAAGGGAGTGCTCACACATTCAACATTGGAGGACTTTTGAATATGTGCACTCTGTTGATGTTATAGATCTGGGATGTTTTCATTACAGGTTTCTTTTCCTTAGACTTAAGCAAAATATATTTTATTTTTTTCTACTCAGACAAAATATCCACCAGTATTTTATGACACAACAGCTTATACTGTGAACCCCTTTGGGATGTTAAGTCTTGATCCTTGACCTAGCTGGAACATCTCCTACTTGGTCTCGTCTCTATGTATGCATATCCCTGACACCTCCCCCCTTATTTTTTGCTCTCATTTAATTCCTCTGCAAGATCTTTGTATACTAGTCCATATGAGGCTCCTAGATACATCCTAAATTCTGCAAGACTTCTGCAAGTAAGATCTTATTCTGAGAGCACCAGTGTGATTGGTCTCCTATGTAATGAAGGAGTTTTTATATTTTTAGTTTTCTTCCCATACAACAAACACTATTAATAACATCCTATTTTCTCCAGAGATGATATGGATTAGACCAAATGGAAAGTTACCATGGCTACCGCAAGTGTTATTTTTGGTATGAGAAATTCATGCCAAGAGAAGCAGCATACATGGTCAAGAATTGGAGCTTTATTTCCGTTTTGTTATCAGGCAATCAATCCCAATTTAATTTTGAAACTCTAATTGCAATGGAAACTAATTATGAGCAGTAAGGCCTGAAACCCCTAATTAAAGTGGGAGTCAATAAAAACGATTTGGCATTATCATTAAGGCAATGTTGGTAGGATGAAGGATTAAGTACAGGCAGATTTCCTTCCCAGGTAACTAAGCAAAACAAAACAGGGAAACTCATCTGGAGGGTACAGAGAGGGAACCCCAAGTTAGGACTGAAGATCACACTTTCTGGTGACTGAACAGGTTAGGGCTTCTCTCTGTGTTAAGTCTTCAACAAACTATGGGTGGGATGGGAATCCTGCGAGTGGGGGGAGAGCATTTCTACCAAGAGTCGTCCCCCAGGAGTGGCCTGGGGTGGGGGAGGGCCAGAAAAAGTTCAAGGGCCAGGTGGTTTAGATTAACCCCACATATTACGTGGCCACTTCTGTGCAGGACTTGGGAGCTGTTGCTGCAGATAAGCAGTGGTATCCAAACAGAATCTCATCGCTCAGAACCAGATATTTATGGGCTGATTCCTAGCATACCAATCGCTGAGCTGTACTTTTCTGAATTAGCAGAAGTTGGAGACTGGAAGGACTTCTATTAGAGGGAGAACCTAATGCCAATCTCTGAAGTGCATGCTTCCCTTTGGGACCTCCCAGTCTATCTTTGACAGCTCTATAATACTCTTAATAGCATAATGTCATCTGCTCTACGCTAGAATGATCCATATTTAGGCACCAAACCACAGGGTCCTCATCTCACCCCACTGGGCTCCCAAATAAGAAAGGGGCTCTGAAGTCAGGGAGAGAATACCTTTAACTGATAGTTAAGTATGCATCCTCCTCCAAATTTCTTGACAAAGAGATAAAATACAAAAATGGACTTTGCTGAATGGATGGAAAGTCAGTCTGAACACTCCAACCATTCAGTAAAGTCAGAGGACACCTTCCCTCTTCTCACTCAGAGCACATTTTCCCCACAGATGGGACTTTCTCCCTGTAACAGGTAATTTTCCTGAAAAAAAAAAAAATTTTTTTTAAAGCATTATCTCCCAGTGGCTGGGAGGCTGAGGCAGGAGGATCACAAGTTCAAAGCCACGCTCAGCAAAATCGAGGCACTAAAGCAACTCATTGAGATTCTGTCTCTAAATGAAATACAAAATAGGGTTGGGGATGTGGCTCAGGGGTTGAGTGCCCCTGAGTTCAATTCCCAGTACCCAAAAAATAAAAAGCATTATCAAGAAGAAAGAAGTGGAACATCATCTCCCTCTTGTAGCCTTTCAGTCCCTCAGGAGAGGGAGTTTTGCTTCAGGGTGGGAAGAATTCCTTGAGAGCTTCTGGACTCGTATTTCCCAGGAATAAATGAAGTTCATAGTCACACTGGGGCTGGCGGAATTTTTTTTGAGGCAGATAAACCTCAAGATCAACGAAACCTATGTTAATCTTAATTCTTGGTGCGTCACAGGCAGGCAACATAGAACACAGGGCTTGTCTTGAATTAGTCAAATGAGGTTCTCAGAATATTTTCATCAAAATAGTATATTGACATATTATGCAAAGTCGCTGGCAGAGGTGTTTTGTAACAAAGGTTAAAAAGTGAAGAAAACACATTTCTGAACCCTGAAATGTTTTGGGAGCTGGCTGCAATTTGAAAAGACATTGTGTGGTTTCTCTACGTTATTGACATATAATGGACCTTCAGGTTAAGCAGAAAAAGGGACCGAACTAGCTCACATTTAGTATGAATGTGGGGAGAGACAAGGAAAAAGAGAGGAAGAAGAAAAATAGCTTTGTCATATTGAGCTCCTTTGGTATGAAATTTCAGCCCAAGGAAACTGAAAGTGTCCAGAATAACAGAGCCTCATTCCCAAACACAGACAAGGAGTCCCGTTCTGTGCCACTGGACTCTGCTTTCAGGAGAGATACATACCACTAGGGATTCACGAAGATCCATCAGTCAAAGAAAGTACCTTTGTTTTTACAGTCAGCAAACTACAAACTTTTTCTAGTGCTCTTAAGAAAACGGATGCTTTTAGGGCCCCCCAAAGAATTCAGATGCGCTTAATCTCCAAACCACACCTACCTTGACTCCAATGAGAGATTTGCGGTGATAGAAGCAGCACAGAGCTGCCGAGAGGGCGTGGAAAGCATTGCATTCCTTAGGCATCTTTCAGTCTTCAGTCCTGGGCACCACTTGCCTTGATTAGGGTTCAAAAAAGGGAGCATTGGACAGTAGCGCCCTGGTCCTGCTGCAGCAGTTGTGCTGTTCCCGTCCGCAGTCGCTGGTGTGGCCGGGGGAGTGAGTTGGCTTCTTCTCCCAGGCCAGTCTAGGACTTTTCCCCTCCGCTGAAGCCAATACGATCTGCTCGCTCAATTCTGGCAGGCTGGTGTCCAGCCTGCCATGCACGCAGTGCCAGAAATTCTCATGTGACCAGACTTGCTTTCTGATGAAATTCTAACCCCTCTTAGAAGAGGCCTTGGGCTTTAGCTGTCCCCTAATTGAGAGGCCCAGCAGAAATCATTAAACCCCCAGGCAGCCTTCCCCCTCTCAGGGATGAACTGCATCACGCAATCTGCTCCTAGTGGCTTTGTCTGTTTGCTCGCCACCCCAGCACCTCAGGGTTTAAGGAAGCAGGGCAAGTTGTACATTTCACACCACCTTGTTATGAGACAGAGGCTCCTTTGAGAAAAGGCAGTGGCCTAAAAGTGACCAGGGTGTGACTTTCCCTGGGAGCAATCCTAGAAGTCTTAAGAAACCCAGGCAGGATCTCACTCCCCAAGCCACCTCCAGCGCTGTTTGTTTTTAATTAGGATGCTCCTGGCAGTCAGTTTGCAACTGATAGCGCTGGCATAGCCGTCACTATTGGCAAAGCGATATTGCCTTTTGGTGTTTAATTAGCAAGTCTGTCAGCAAACACTGAGCGCCCTATGCCCTCCGCACCTGGCTGTGCGGCTGCTGGGAGGACAGAGACTGTGCACTCCCTTCTGCCCCACAGTTAGTCCTATTCCATTCCTTTCCTTTAAGTTCTTTAATTACCCATCTTCTCTTTAACTGTCCATTCTGCCTAACCTTCACCCAGCACACAAACCTTCCATCAAATGCAGCCATGATTGGCCTTCCTAGACTTGCCTGCACTGAGGCCTTTATCCCTCCTTCAAGAGCCTCAGAGCACCTTTAGGGGGAAGTAATTGCTTTTCCTCTTTCATTCTAGTTATACGGAATGCTCATCTCTTGGTGTGTGTGTGTGTGTGTGTGTGTGTGTAATCAAACCCAGGTTTCTGCCTGTAGCTCTTCCTCTCCTACTGTCTCAAATATCAACTTTCTGTGGCTTTGGCCATTCAGAAATGGAATGTGTCCTGAAGCTTCCTAAAACTTCACACAGGCAGAAACTTGTAATGAGGAAGAAGCAGAACCTATTCAGTCTAGAAAGGAACAACACTGGATGAGGCATGAGAGAGATATGAGAAATATCCAATGGGATTAGTGTCAAGTCCTCAGGAGGCCTCAGACTTTGGACTAGGTCAAGCCTGCCCATGAAAATAGGGAATTGTTTGGTGCCAGCTTCTGTGTTTGAGTCGGGAATGGAGATCCACAGGCCTAGGAGATGAGGAGGCTCCACCTAAGAAACACCGCAGGAGCACAGAGCTACCAATGGTCTATGGCCACAGGAACTGCTGGGAAGCACACTGCCTTCTGCTCCTCTGACTGGCTTTCTCCCTCAGGTCTGTTCTGAAGGTTGGGTTTGCTGTCCTAGGAACACCTGGGTCCTGGTCCTGTGAAGTCCACCTGAGCACTGGAGCAAGTTATCAAGGCTTTGAGTTCTCCTAGTCTTGGAGTCCTGGAGATCATCCTGGTGATGGTCACCATCTTCCAAGGTCCATGCTCTGTACCAGTGAGGAAGCATTTTCTGTTTATCCTTATTTCTATCAGGCAGGGTTCAAAGGATAAGTCCCCACAAGCACGTTTGTGGGGATGGCTTGTAAATTATGCCAACAGCCACCAGAGAAGGGGCCCAGCTTCCACCTGCTATTCCCTTTGGTAGGAAATAATAAGCTCCTTCAGGCTGAAAACCTCCCCAAGGGGTCAGGAAGGCACCATCCCAGGCCCAGGGAAAGGGAAGGGAGCAGTTCCTTAAATCCTGCACAGAAATTCAATGAGGTTGGTCAGCCAACACCTCTTGAATTCCGGATTTCCCCTCCCTCCCTGCAAAAAGTGAAAGAATCCGGATTACCCCTCCCTCTCCCTAGGAAGTGAAAGAAAACATTCTTGAAAGTAAATATGCAAATAACTCAGAAGTGTAAATTACACCGAATTATGTAGTGGAAAGATCAGAGCCAGGGTGAATGCAAAACAAAAGACCTAGCTAAGGCACCTGAGGCTTTCCCTGTTTACTCCAAGAAAAGTCTTCAAAACAGCTAGAGTTTGTTCCACCAGGATTAAAGAATGGGCTAATCTTATTAGGTAACTGTTTCCTAAGCACATTTTATTTTTGTTCCACACCAAAAATAAATTCTGAAGCAGTGCTCAAAAGGTATTAATCAATTTTCTTTCAAAATGGCCAAGAAGAGAGACTAAAATAACGTGTTGATAATTGCATCAATTCCCAAAGTGCCCTCCACTGACTTGTTATGCTTTTAAATGTCTCCTATCCACACTGATCAATTCCTCCACATTCTCCCCACAATGATTATTCTATTCTCATAACAAAGAAACAGGAGACCAAGAATGGTGTGTAACTCTGCAGAGAACAAAGGACAGGCCCCAACCTTGGACTGCACAGCCTGTCCCTGGTCACACGGAAACACAAATAAGAAATTTTATAATGTCTTATAATTAAACCTGTTATTCATGCAGCCACACAACGATGCCGTGACCTGAGGCTGTGGGTCACTCTGTTGATATGGTTCATGGGACTATTTAGATTTAAGGTTTTCTAAACACTATGCTTTTCTGGGGACAAGGGCGGTGTCTCTAATGGAATCCCAGGGACTGACGATGGTAGAGAGGGTGCCAGCACACAGTGCAGAGCTCTGGGAAGAGTTCTGGGGTGCTCTCCAGTGCCCCCTGTGGCCACCTGAGAGATTGTTTCTCTGTACCAAGGGAAACACACCAGTTAGGTGATAAAGCCAGGACTGGGTGGCTAAGTGGACCTTTGAAGGAAAGTCCCATTATCTCAGATCAAACGTCCCCCAACCATCCAAGAAGAGGGTTAAAGGACTAAAGGAAGGTCCTGCACAAGCACTGCCTGCAATTCCAGTTTTTCCCTGGGCAGCCTTAATACTAACCTGTCCTTTTCAGTAACCATGGAAACAGGAGCTGCCTGCCAGCCATATTCAACAGACATGCCTCCTGTTGGCAGCAGCACTTGGCTCAGAGGGATGAGAGAGTGAGTGCAGTGTCCCTTTCCCAAAGTCTCTATGCCCTGATGTGAAGATCAGGCTCCCAGTGTGGTAGACAGACCCTCTCTCTCATGGGCATTGTGGGGTGGGTACAGAAGCAGCTTTCTGCTTTTCACTGATTCAGAGCATCCAGGAAAACAACACTCCCTTCCCCAAAGCTAGCCGCCCTAGAATCAGGACTCAAGCCTTAATGGAGGCACTCCCAGACATTGTCCAGAAGCCTCTTGGTCAGTGACACTGCCCTTGGTCAGGAAACTGGAGAGCACCAGTCCAAGGCTGCAATGCCTCACTTATCCCTGTCCACAGTGAACAGACTCAGAACATCATTTGGGGGTAAACATTAGTTATTGTGCCATGGTGACCAAAACAGCTCACCCTCTCATGGCAATAGAGATTCTGAGGTTTTTCACACACACACACACACACACACACACACACACACACACACCAATCCTTTTTGTGTGTGTGCAGGGTGCTGAAGACTGAACCAGGGCCTCACTCATGATAAGCAAGTGTTTTACCACTAAGCCACACCCCAAACCCCTTTCTGGTTTTTTGTTTCCACTAAGCCTCAGGGATCTAGCTCTTGATGAACAAAGACATCTTTAATGAGCAAGGGAGTAAGGCTGAAGAAACCAGCTCTGGTTCTCCTCGAGTCTGAGGAAGAGGGGAAAGGCAACTTGGCTTTGTGCCCCCAAAACCAGTGTGGTAGGATGTCGCAGTGTTCAGATTGCTGGAGAGCAGTGTGGCAAGGGCCTGAGAAGGGCAGGGCCAAAAGAGAGGCAAGGTGATCAGCAGCCCTGCCTTCCAAGGCTTCCCCAGACACCTGCCATGTGTCTGCCTGATTCTGAACAAATGCAGTCGGCCTCTGACTTCATGACTGCTGGAAAGTGAACCATACGACCTTTCTGATGTATGATTTCAGTACAGCATTAGTAAACTACAGGAGCCATTCAACACTTAGAAAGTAGGCTTTGTGTTGGATGATTTTACCCAACTGTAGGCTAACATAAGTGTTCTGAGCATGTTTAAGGTAGGCTGGGCTAAGCTATGATGTTTGGTAGGTTAGGGGTATCAGTTTAGGCTCTGTCTCTCTCTCTCTTTTACAGTGCTCAGGACAGAATTCAGGGTTTCACATATCCAGGCAAGTGCCCTATCACTGAGCTATACCCCCAGTCCTGATATTTTCAATTTATGATGGGTTTATTGGGACATCACCCCAGTGTAAGTCGGGGGACATCTATAAACCAGGAGGAGCACACCTTCAAACAAAGAACCACAGGGCCCTAAGGGAACAGGGCCAGGAACTCACTGAGAAAGAAGGAAAGAGGCCACCTCCTCTTTGGGCCAGACGGAGCAGCTAAAGCTGCCAGAGATGTTTTCCTATACATAAACGTGATTTATTTCTTGCTCCAAATGGGAATGCAGCCGAGACTCAGTGGGAGGACAGTAGGCAACGCTGGCCAAGCTCTTGGGCTGCTTTGGGTTAGTTTGCCCTAGTGAACACAGAGATGCATTTAGGAGTGTTTGCTGACAGTTTCCCCAGATTCCTCAAGGGGATGAAAGATATGGCTGTTAAATGATCTCTGTCCGGAAGCAATATTGATCTGTCCAGCACACAAAGAGACTAAGTATAGTCTTCACAAACAGATTTCTCTCTACTGGGCCTCATGTCATTCCCTCTCCCCCTACAATTTTCTGTTTCTCTAACCAGCTATTAAAATTGTATAACCAAATGATGAGAAGCAAAATTAGGCGCCCAGCCCTGATTTTGCTTTCTCACATTATCGTGTACAATTCTATTCCATATACCCCACCCTTCCATCACTACCACCTATTTCCTGGCATTACCCCAGGAATCCTATATTACATAAGCTCAATTTTCTGTTGTTTTGGCATGAAGGTAAAATGAAAAATAATATGCAAAGGATGCTATTCTAACCTCTCAAATAGCAGACAGACTAGCTGGTAGACTACCTTCTTTGAGCAGAAAGCCATGGACCATCTCCCAAGCAAAAGGCAAGCCTGTAATGCTTTACATAAGATTTCAGGGTTTTCTATATCTCCTGAAGCCCATCATACACACCTGGGAGTTTCACCCATTCGAGACAATTTGCCACCTACTCCCCAAGCTTCTTTTGATTCCACACTCACTATGCAGGCGTCACCAGGGGCAATCATTTCTTTCTGTCATTTCAGGTTTTCTGTGCTGTACATTTTGCTCTTTCCCTTTCTCCCACTTACGGGAAGGGTGAGCTCCTAAGCAGCTAATCAGCAATGACCACAACAGCACCCTGGAGGCCCTTCCCACTCAGAGTGGTGCTGAAAGGGACTGAGGAGCATCAGCATGGTCCTCAGGAAGCCTCACCAGGCAGAAGCACCTGGACTCTCTCCCATCTCCATGGACACTCTCCCACCTCACAAACACTTCTGCAAAATGGCATCTTCCAAAAAGGAGTTGAGACAGATATCTGCATGCCTCTAAAGTGGCTCTGGAACATACCTTGCAGTGGGATGATAGAGGGAGAGCCAGGGTGTGTTCAAGTCCTCATTGCACCACTAGCTAGCTGGGGAGCCTTGGGAAAGTACTTAACCTCTGTGGGCTTCAGGTTGCTCCCCAAGCTTTCCAGGTTATCATGGGCATCAAGCAAGACAACATATAGAGCCCAGCACCCAACACCTAGCAGGCACTTGGCAAACCTGAGCTTCCTTTCCCTTTTGAAGGAGTAGCTCACAAACCCCTTCTCCCCAACTGCTTCTGTGGAGCTTGTGCCCACCCACGTGCTGGGGTCACATGTCCCCCCAAGATGAGGGTGGACAATCACCACACCTTGAACCATTGACTGGCCCCATCTGGTGCTTTCCTGAACTTTGAAACATAGGGAATTATGAGGAGATGTTTAAGAGCTTTTAGCTCTGAAATATATTTTAGCCCTAAATTTAAGAATTAAAAATTAATTGCACATATGGTTTTAATCACACTTGCTCAGATGATCTTCTACTGCAAAACCTTTGTCATTTTTGGAATTGTTTATATTAACAGGCAGCATGTGTATCCACAGCATCTGCCACATGGCCCTCCCCAGGGGCACTCCTGGGTCTGTCTACAGCCACTGAGCTTTCCATGTAGCATCCCAGTCCAAGCAATCTGAATGAGATCCTGTGGGCACCCCGCTGCATGGGCTCTGGGTGGCACCCTTTCTTTCCCACTGCCTCTGTACAAAGTTGGTTAGAACTGGACTTCAGCCTATGTTCTGAATGGATGCCCTGCAGATACTCGCTCCTCCAACCCCTACTAGTCCTCCAAGATGGTGGTTCTTACCCTGGGAATAGGTCTTCCTCTGTGTTTAAAGTCCCCAGAGACTCAGCTCCCCGATTTCTTCATATTTTGCTGGCCCACACTACCAGGTTGTCTGACACTAACCACTACTAGAACCAGGACCATGCCTGGTATAGCCCCATGGATACCTGGTAGAGACCCATGGATATACCCAGATGCCTTGCCCTGCCTTCTGCCTATACATCATCCTCTCAAGCTCCTAATAGCAGGAATCCAACAGAGTTACAGTATATTCTCTCTAAGTCATCTACCCCTATCCCCACCTACCAAATGTCTGACTGGACCAACCAGTCTGCAAGGAATGCTGGGAAAGCAGCAACACAGGGCCCGGGGTGGGGTCAGCAGCAGGTGAGAGGTGGAGTCGGCTAATCCCACCCCTTTCAGCCTTGGCAAAAAGTAGTTTTATGATTTCCTCCTTCTCTGTTGCCATGCAAATTCTACCACCTGAATTAAATACTTCAGTAGGAAGATATCCATTTTTCAGGGTCATAAACTGATTATGGGCATTATCCTGTGATGGACATACTGGTTAATTCTGCATTTCTACCAAAATAACCATGATAATCAGTCCAGACTAGAAGCTGTTAACCTGAAGGTCTTGTGGACTTCCACAAATCAATGAAAACTGTATACAAACTACGGTGTAAATATCTGCTTACTGCGGAGAGGGGTCATTGCTTCTGTTCAATTCTCAAAGACCTACATGACCTAAAAGCCCCCAGTGACCCAGAAAGACTTTCAGTGGCCACTGAACAGGAAGTGAGGAAAACACCCTGGAGATCATGGACATGGTTAAGGACACAGAAGGCACCCAGCTGATTACCTTGGACAACATCGGGCTTGGCAGGGCTGTGTCTGATAAGAGGAAGAGACAGCCTTGGGCAAGCAGGGTCACAACGGCTAACTACTATGGAGTAGCTTTAACCGAGCATGTATGAGAAGAGGGGAGCCCCTCACAGCTGGTGGAAGGGCTGCTGTTTAATGGTAAATGTGGAATATCTATAAGATCGCTCCTAGCAACCCCTCGGCAAGCTCAGACCGAAGGGGCACATTCAGGAAGACTGCAGCAGTCACAGACATATTTTTGCCTCACCCACCAGTGTGCAAGGTCCCCAAAAGCCTGCATTTCTAGAGAATTTTACCAGTGTCCCACTTACCACTCACACTAGGAGATGGATATTATCATCTCCAGTCCACATCTGCCATCAGACAGTTCTTAGAGTTGATAATTAAAATAGTGAATTAGAACCTGGCCCTATCTGAGGTGATAATGGAAGCATGGGTAACACCTGGTCGTCAAGAGGCCTTATCTTGTGCAAATTCAAAAGGAAGGCCTCCCTCCAACCACGGGACAGACACTTGCCAACACAGGCGGCAGGGCTCATCTGGAATATGCCCAGTCATAGATGTGAGGCTGCTCATAACAGGAGAGGGCACATACCGATGGACACTGAGGTCAGAATCTGAGAACAAGGAGGCAGCAAAGCCTCTGTGCACAGGTGTCAACTGGAGATTACCGCACTATCTCTGTAGTACATGGAGGCATGACCTATGCCCATTTCTCTAAGGAAAAGGCTGACGCAGAAGGTCATGTGCGTGGAAGGGACCAGGTTCTTTTTCACTTCCTTAACTACTGCCAAGCACAATGCTGACTATAGAAATGACGTTCATAAGGTCAGCATTTGCCTCTCCTTGCATCCAAGGTGGGGACAATAGGTTCCTTTTGCCATAGGTCAAAGAACAATGCAACCCCTAGCCTTAAATGTGTACCCTCCCAAGTGGGTGGGATGGCTGGGTAGAAGGGAGAGCTCCCAGGGCAAGTAGCAGGAATCGACCCCGATAATTCTCCAGGAACACAAGGACTCAGGGTTGGGCCACTTGTGCTAATGACAGGAATCTTACCAAGGCCAAACTATAGTTCATTAGGGAGATCCACAGCTCCTGTGGGCCTCTACCTGTAACAGTGGTGTATTGGACAACTGTGAGGTAATGGACACTCAGCACATAATAAACCAAGAGGTAGGCTTAAATTAGAAAAAGGTAGACATAGGACTTGAAATGACAGAGAAAATATTTCTACAAAACAGCATTCATGTGCCAACATTTTATGTTTTCCCTGAGTAGACAGAGATAATTAGAAAAATAGCCTAATATACTTCTGATCCTGAAAAATTGGGGGAAGTGGCATAAATGGCAGAATGTGGTTACTGTATTAAAAAATTTTACTGGACAGCATGTGTAGTCAAGCTTGTAATGGATTTGTGAGCCCATCAGAACACTGACCACTGCATGACCCAGGAGTAGACATATGACCTTCAAGAGACCAGTCACTCTGGGACTTTTCAAACTAGAACTGAGCAAGTTTCCCCTTGAACCATAAGCTCTAAGACTGTAAGCCTAGAGCAGCCTAGGCCGTGTGTTCCCAGTGCAGAGAAGCTGATCTGTGAGAATGTAGTTAATGTACCAGAGAAGCAAATGCAAGAGACTGGGGGCCCTAAAGATATTTTCCTTCAGTCGGGTACTATGGCACATGCCTCGACTCTCAGGAGGATCACAAGTTGGAGGCCAGCCTTAGCAACTAAATGAGAATCTGCCTCATGCAACTCAGTGGTAGAGTACCCTGGGTTAAATCTCTCTTTCTCTCTGTCCCTACACACACACGTACACACACACACACACACAGATGTTTTTCTTTCTAGAAGTCATTGACTCAAGCTACTCAGCCCCTGCTATATCCCTTATGGTAGGTTTCCTAGCTCACATCATCAGTTTGAACTTACAGGCTCATCTTATCACAGTGTGATTAAAACTTGAGGTCAAGATGTAACCCACTGTGTTAAGCTCTACTGGAATTTAGATTCATGTGATCTCTGTATCTGAGAACTGTGAAAGAGGAGCCAACGTCAACTGATGTTACAAAAAGATGTGCATTATATTCCCATTAATAATAGGGCTGTACACTGATGTGTCAGTACCAGGTGGGAATTAATGATGTTTCCCAGCCTACTCCAGGGACATCCATGAAAGAACTCGGTTGTTTTGTGTTTTCAGAGATGAAGAAGGCATAGATTTGCCTCTAGGAAAAGGGAGAGGGATTCATGGAGTTGGAATGTCCTGTGCTGCTAAGTGTAGGTGTGAGTTTTGCTCCCACACCCAGCACCTCTCCCAGGCTACAGGAAACCACGAACTAAGTGCACTCTCCACCTTGCTTATGCGGCAATGGCACCATCCTAACCTCCTGGAAGATGTTTCTAAAAGGCTATGATGTTACTTGGAAAACCACAGCATCTGATTCAGAGGTATTGACTGAGACAGCTCCTTGCTGAGGCCAGGCGATCTTTACCAGATATGATCACCAGGGGGGGCAACTTATAGGACAGGAAATTTACATCATCCCCAAATTGCATTCAAATATTCCCCAGATTTGCTCCTTAGACCAACCTGGAAGAAGCTCAGAAGCCTGGCTCTCAGACTGTGGGTCCTACGGGGGTTTCCTCCTCCCTTCACTACTGCTCTATGTACCCAGGTGAGGAGACCCAGCTCCAGTCCTGTCTTCTAGGGTCTGGCTACTGAAGCACTCATTAAGTCAACTGGGTGTCCTTGCCCACTGGCCTTATTCATACAATGCCTGAACAGGATAGATTCCCAGAGAACATCTGGAGATGGCACAGGGATTCTCAATCTGGGGTTCACAAAGACCTTGGAAGTAAGATGCGCAGTAGGTGTGTGTACACATTTCTAGAGACATGATTCTTATTCATCATATACGCAAAAAGGAAGGAACTCTTTCTTTCACCCTTCCCAACATGGTTAAGAGTCAGACAGGCATGAGGCATGACTGCGACACGGAGGTTACACTTGTCACTGGTGAACCAGCCTGGCCCGCCTCTGACTGGATTAGACTGGTTCCCACTTCAGTCCAGTCATTTTATTCCCTCAGTCTGAACAACCTGGGCCCCAAACTGGGAGAAACACCCGGAATACAGTAATTCCCAATATATATCAGCTGTATATATAATTCCCAGTATATCAGCTGTGCTCTGTTCAAGTAATCCCGAAGTCAGGAGACGGAACTGGACCCTGTTCCACCCAGACTCCTCCAAGGAAGGCAGAGGGGAAGAGGCTGAGTCAAAATGGGCTTAGCAGGAGCACACAGACCCCTTCCTAAAACCACCACCTGGGCCTGGGAAAAATAAGAATCCAACTGGGGACTGGCAGTCACAGGAAGTAGTCCATCAGCTTCATCATTTCTTCTGCACAGAAAGCTCTTTTGACAGTGTGAATAGGGGCTTTATAGTGTAAGTTCTCATCCACAGGCTAATAAATATGTGAAATGGCCTCTCAGACCAGGTTTCTGCAGCCTGGACACTGAGGTCATTCAAGAAACAATTAGATGCCATCTGGAGAGAGCTGGACTCGAAAGGAAATTGCCTCGAAGGGCCAAACAGCATGTTCTCATTCCCAGAGTCTGACACATCCTTATCTTCATTCACATAAAAGACGAAATGGAGCTCAGCCAGCTAATCCACACTGGGAGCACAGAATGAGCAAAGGCTGCGGCAATTAATAAGAGCTTAAGGATCAGGAGAATGCTCGTTTTCAGCCTGACCCAAGTAAATTTATCCTTTAAATGAATTTATCCCTTGATTGCACTTTCACATCCAAGCAGAACGTCTCTGTCAGAAACCAGGCCTTGGCCTCACCACACTTTGGGTTTTCAGGTTTTAATACAAAACAATGAGAGCAGAACAGCAACTGCTTCTAGCCCAGCTCTTCAGAGTACGTAACAAGCAAGGACTCAATTATGCTGGAGTTTGTAGTCACTGAGGTTTCTCAATCCACTCCATTACAAGGAACAGGCCCACAACTGTGAACCCTTGCTTCTAGGATAGATTCTCAATTTTTCTTATTTTTTAAGTGAAAATTTAATGTCTTTTCTATATTAATAATCAGTGTCTTTAATAGGAAATCAACTGTTGGGTAAGCTGGGTTTAAAGAAAAACTTAGCTGGAGGAAAAAAAATATAGATTTTGATAAGCAGCAGGAGGTTCTCTGCATTTTAAGTGTTTGTGCAACTTTTTAGGCTTTTAAGTAGCAGGAGACCCTCTAGTACACTGGTGCTCAGGGTGGTCACAGGCCCAGAAGGGTCTTTCAGGGAGTCCAAGAGACCATTATTATTAATAGTATTGAGCCCCACCTCCCATTTCACTGGGTTGACATTTACACTGACAGCGCAAAAGCAAAACCGCAAGAGCCTTATCAGAAAGCAGGGAAGAGATACCAGTCTGTCCTACCTGTCATTGCACTCTTTTTATTTTTATTAAAAAAAAAATGTTAGGCTGGGGTTGTGGCTCAGTGGTAAAGCGCTTGCCTAGCATGTGTGAGGCACTGGGTTTGATTCTCAGCACCACATATAAATAAATAAATAAATAAAGGTAAAAAAATTTAAAAAAATGTTTTTAGACTGCATTTTGATTCATTGTACACAGATGGGGCACATCATTTCATTTCTATGGTTGTGCACTATGTAGATTCATACCATTCGTGTAATCATACATGTACACAGGATAATGATCTGTGCACTCTATTTTTTAGTTGTAGGCAGACACAATACCTTTATTTTATTTTTATGTGGTGCTGAGGATCAAACCCAGGGCATCATGCAAGCTAGGCAAGCGCTCTACCACTGAGCCACAACCCCAGCCCTGTCACTGAACTCTTGACCAGGAGGTCACGGCATGTAAGGTAAGACGGCCAGTTCCACCTCTGAAGACCCTGATGAAACAGGAAGAATCACTGATGTCCCTGAACGCAGCCCTGAGTACGTTCCACAGGACGGAGGGCAGCAGGTGGCAGTGCTTGTGGGGCACACCTGGAGAAGTGGGGCACAGCGGCCCTTTCACAAAGCTCCACTTTCACTTCAAAGAACATCTGACAAACGATAGCTATTCATACCTGGGCATTCACTCGGCAGACATTTTCTGAAAAACGAATGAGGGAGGTCCATAACTTTAAGGAAACTAACTGAAAACATTTCCTGTCAAGGATGAAATTTGAACTTGTGAGTGAAAATTAGAATTTTGGAAGAGTTGTGTTTACCACCCAGTTTGACAGCTTTCCAACACTTTAATGACTTTTCTGAAATGACTGGTGGTGATATTAACAAATGTGAGTTCTTGATATTATATAGTGAAGTATTATAACACTTGGGAGATCTACATAACTCAGTAAACCAATAGTTTTCAAATGACCAATGCATGATGGTACAAAATCATGCATGGGTAAGTGATTCATTAAAATTGCAAAGTAGACCAATGAATTTTAAAGGAATGAAGTGGAAAAAAAAAAAAAAAAAGCCCATTGGTATGGTTTCAGATTCCACAGTGCAATCAAACTTAAGGAAGTAAAGCAGCCAGGTATGGCAGTGCAGGCCTGAAATTCCAGGAACTCAGGAGGCTGAGGCGGGAGGATTTCAAGTTCAAGGTCAGCCTTAGTAATTCAGTGAGGCCCTAAGTAATTTAGTGAAAGCACTGTCTCAAACTTAAAAATATAAAGGGCTGGGGACGTGGCTCAGTGGTTAAATGCCTCTGGGTTCAAGCCCTAGTAACCAGACCCCCCCAAAAAAGAAGTATCCAAGAATATCTGTAATTATCTGAAAAGGTTATTAAAATACTTTTCTCTTTCTGAGCTACATATCAACATGAAGCCAGAGTTTCTTCAGAGTTCAACCAAAACAACATAACACAACAGAAAGAATGCCAAGTCAGGTGTGAGAATCAAGCTGTGTTCTATTAGGTCAGGCACTAAAGACATCTGCAAAAATGTAAAACAATACCATCCTTACCTCTAAACTTTGTTTTGTCTTGGAGAAAGATTATTCTTTTCCTAACAATTAGCTATTTTACTTATGTGTAAGAGGTTTATTAGTAAGAAATGAATAAAATAATTAAGTACTAAGTGTTCATTAAAAATGAATCAAGAAAACATTGAAAAATTCCTCCATATTAAGTTCTAATGTGATGAGCACAAATAGCAATAAATCACATAACAAAAGCTTTTTAGATCCTTAATAATTTTGAAGAATGTAAAGAGATCTTGAGACCAGAGTTTAAGAATTCTTCCCTAATATGTTTAAAGCTCTTTGTTTTACATAATTTTGATTGAGTCACAAATTTTCAGCATCATATTTATGGAATAAACTAAAATATGAAAGTAGAGAGGTATTTTAATTTTTATAAGCAACTGTGTCATAAGAACACTAGTAAAGGAAATTTGTAGAGAGAAATGTAAAGAACAAGAAAGTCCTCTTAGTTGTCAGGACATTTATTCTGACCTGTTTTTACCCAACCTTCTACTCCTATGTTTTCATCTTAATGGAAATTCTTGCGCAAATGCAAGCAAGCCATCTCAGTTGACGGCAACAGCATCCTTCCTTATGGTCCCCTCTTCTCTTCACCCTCCACATTCAGTCCATCTGGAAACCTTGATGTGCCTTCATAGTACACACCAAACTCTCTTCTCTACCCGCTTCTCTACCATCGCAGCTCCAAACTCCATCATCTCTCATCTCGACAATCACAATGGTGTCCCAACTGGTTTCCCTGCTTTTGCCCTTGTCCCCAGAAGCCACAGTGAACTTGACAGCTTCCCATCTCACTTCATAAAAATTAAAGTCCTAAGGGGCACAGTGGGGTAGACCTGTAATCCCTGCGACCCAGAAAGCTGAAGCAGGTAGATTGCAAGTTTGAGGCCAGCCTTGGCGACCTAGTGAGACCCTGTCTCAAAATAAGTAAATAAATAAACAGAAGGCTGAGGGTGTAGCTCGGTGGTAAAGTGTAGCTTGGTGGTAAAGTGCTTCTGGTTCAATCCCCAGTACTGGAAAAAAAAGTTTTTTAAAGTCCTTACTCTGCCAAGCAGGCTGTCTGCAATCTGCCTTGACCCTGCTTCTCTACTCTCACCTCAGTCTCTGCCACTTCAACAGCTCAAGTTCTCTGCTTCCAGTTCCCCGGCCTAATACTCCACAATGGACGAGGCAGTCTCTGACTTCGCATCCCTGCAGCTTTCTTTTGCCCTTAGACATTACAGCTGACTTGCCCCTCCTCTCAAAAATCCCATTCCTAGCTGGGCATCGAATGGGCACACCTGTAATCCCAGCCACTCAAGAGGCTGAGGCTAGAGGATCCCAAATTTGCCTGGGCAAATGTAAGAAGAAAACCTTGATAAGAATTTCATATCACAGAATACAGGTTGAGAGTCCCTTACATGAAATAATTGCTGATGTGTTTAAAGTTTCAAAGTTTTTAGATTTTAGAATATCTGCAAATATATAATGAGATATCTTGGGGATAGGACCAAAGTCTAAACTTGAAGCTCATTTATGTTTCATATACACCCGCCCCCCACACACGCATGCACACCTCTGAAGATAATTTTATACAATATTTTAATAACTTTGTGCAAGAAACAAAGCTTCACTGCATAGAATTTTCCATTTCTGGCATCAAGTTGGTGCTCAAAAAGTTTCAGATTTTGAAGCATTTTGGGTTTTAGATATTTGGATGCTCAAACTGTACCAGAGAACCATTCAAAAGAAAGGGGTGAATCCACATAGTTAGCAGAATGATGTATAGCAAAAAGCCTCCAAAGCAATATATGACTATATATTACTTTTGTGACAGATAAACAAAATTCTTCCCAAACTCAACCTTTTCTCTTAACAAACTGACCATCTTCCCAGTTTCCCAAGAACACTCGAAGCTTCCTCACTCTTTACCTATTAAGGAATATGAGAGTACCTGCTCCCCCAGGGTCCTGCTGCTCTTTCCCACTCATTGGGCAGGGCACACACAGCCCCATGGTTGCGGGATCTCCCTGCTCAATCCTGAATGTGCTAACATCCGTCCTCTGCCTTGTGTAATACCAGCTTCCTTCCTGATGAGCTGCCAAGGTTTGTGTGTGTGTGTGTGTGTGTGTGTGTGTGTGTGTGTATGTGTTTAGCTCTCAAATCACAACCCAAATACAAGTTCAAGTTCTCCCAAGGAAACCTCCTGGTTATCACAGGTAAAACTGTAGGCCAAATGCCAACCCCTCCCTCAAAATCTGCATATAGAGCAGCATTTTAGAGCCCTTTGTTTGAGAACATTAGACAATTCGATTAGTATAAATGCCTTGACAGCTTTAATCTGCTTTATATAAAGCCAGGGTAAACCTTTTTACATATTGTAAATATAACCCCTTTTGCCTTTTTATTTTTTAAAATTAAAAACAATTTTTTTAGTTGTTGATGGACCTTTATTTTATTTCTTTATACATGGTGCTGAAAATTAAGCCTGGTGCCTCACACGTGCTAGGTAAGCACTCTACCACTAAGCCACAGCTCCAGTCCCCCTTTTGATTTTTTATATGTGGTAAACACATCCCTTCCTTCTGAAGCTGAAATAAAATGTCATGGCACAATATTACATTTTAATATTAAAAGCTCCCAGAATATTTAGAAACTGAATTGTAGTCAAATGCACAGTTGAGACACCCGATCACCACTAGAGGGCAGAGTACAACAGCAAACAATTTCAACACTAAAAAATCCTCACCTCACATTTGGTGCCCAGAGTTAATGGGTCCATATTGTTGATAACAAGGTCTCCTAAGGGGTCTGAGCCACAGAGGATGCCAGAACTACACTTCCAAAATCAATATACATCTCTGCCTAAATATATGAGTATTTAAGGTCTTGACAGTGATCCCACATTTTCATCCTGAGGTTAGCAAGAAAAAACAAAAATAGATTGAGGTTAGGTGTTGGAAACTCCTTGCTTTTTAAAAAAAAAAAAATTTTTTTTAGTTGTAGATGGACACAATACCTCCATTTTATTCATTTATGAGGTGCTGAGGATAGAACCCAGAACCCCAAGCATGCAAGGCAAGCGCTCTACCACTGAGCTACAACCCCAGCCCCCTCCTTGCTGTTTTGAAATAGAAACACTGAAGGATTTCTAGAAAATTTTATTGAGACATCAGTGTTGCTTGGTTTGGAGAACATAGAGATCTTTGGAATAACTTTATTCTCACTTCCCTCTATTTAAATTCTCTTTGCATCTGTGGTCACTCAAGTCCCTAAATATTTAAGAGAACAAGAAAAGGTCCTTGCCCTCAGAACTCATATTCTAGTGAGAAGTTTGTTTTTGTTTGCTTAGAGTAAATAAAATCTGGAGTTGCTATGAGGATGATATACAGAGTCTGGGACAGTGATGGGAGGCTGCTTTCAGTAGGAAAGTCAGAGAATGTCTTCCTGAGACAGTGACAACTGAAGCAGGTTGAGAGCTGGAGTAACCACTACTAACTAGAATTTACCACATGCCAGGCACTGTGCTAAGCACTTTACCTATATTAACTCATTTAATCCTCAGATTTTCCCATTTACTATTAAGGAAACTGAACTCCAGAGAATTTCAGTAATTTGTTCAAGGTCACACGACCAAGAAAGAGCCAAGATGGGACTTTGAATTTGTATTAGCTTCCTAGGACTGCTATGACCAGTGACCACAAACTTGGTGACTTTAAAATAGAATTTAGCCAGGCAAGGTGGCGCATGCCTGTAATTCCAGTAGCTTGGAAGACTGAGGCAGGAGGATCAAAAGTTCAAGCCTCAGCAACTCAGCGAGACCCTGTTTCTAAATAAAATACAAAAAAGGCTGGGGATGTGGCTCAGTGGTCAAGTGCCCCCGAGTTCAATCCCTGGTATCAAAACAAAGGAAAGAAATTTATTCTTCCACAGTTTGGAGGCTAGAAGTATTAGCAGGGCTATGGTCTCTCCAAAGACTCCAGGGGAGAAGCCTTCCTTGTCTCTTCCTAACTTCTGGAGGTCCCAGTGATCCTGGGTTGTCCCTAGCTTGTGGACAAATCCCTCTAATCTCTGCCTCTGTTGTCACATGGCATTCTCTCTGTGTGTCTGTCTTTGTGTCCAATTTCCTTTATTACTTCCAGCCACAAACATACACACAAACTCCAAATCCAAACCAGGAGAACTAGAGAAATGCTACCTACACACTTGGATTCTTACACATTCAATACTAAGTAGAAATAGTATTTCTTTGATATGAGTGCTTGGGCTATTTAAGTATTGCCAATATTCTAGTCTCAGGTTGGGTGACTGGTTTCAAAGCAGCTCATTCAAAATTTCAAAGCTGCTCATTATATTAGAAACAAATGAATGGTAAATAAATGAAAGGTAAACAGAGGTGGGGGAGGCAATAAGATAAACAAAACAAAACACCCAAATTCCCTTCTTACAAGGATACCATTGAATTAGGGCCAACCCTAATTCAGTATGACCTCATCTTAATTTGTTTACTTAATCTGCAAAGACCCTATTTCCAAATAAGGTCTCATTTGCAAGTACTGGGGTTAGAATTTCAACACATATTTGTGGAGGACCTCAGCTTAATTTGGTTATATCTGCAAAGACCCTAGTGCCAAATAAGGTCACATGCACAGGTACTAGGGGCTAGGACTTTGACAGATTTCTTCAAGGGACACAGTTCTACCCACAACATACTAGTGCCCACTTCAAACCATTCAGCAGTTCTGCTTCAGGAAGATCTTCTAGGCCAAGGAGAAGGTAAAGACCCAGAGGCAGTAGGGCAAGCCAGGACAATGGATTGAGAGACTAAAGGGAATGGCAGGAGATGAGGTTAGAGGTAGACAGGCCACCTTGGATTTCATGTCCAATTTGGAGCTGAGTCCTGTCAGAAGCCCCTTTTTCAACTCTTGCTTAACTGTTCATTTCCAGTGTCTTTACCACCTCTCATACTCTCTGGGATCTTAGAAGAACCTTCTGCCTTAAGCCAAGGAGGCTGGTGCCTCAGCTTCAAGGTGCAGCCCACAGCCTAGAATAGAAATTCAAATGGAACGTGAGTCTGCCTTATTCTACTCACTGGGCAGACCAGCTTCCTTCAGACACCTCCAAGGGCAGCTCCAGAGTTTGAGCTTATCTTGAACATCACATTCAGAAGGCCCAGGGAGAATGCACTTCTGACTGGGGACATGAGAAAGCTCATCTCAGGCTGCATTTGGTAGAGCAACATTTGGCCTGAGGAGTTGTCCAGACAAGACCCAGGGAGGAGTAGTCAGGGTTCAAGTACCCATACTGCCCCCTGTCACCTGCTCATCCAGCAGAGCCAAAGATGCTAAAAGTGACCAGATTAGCACAGAGATGCTGCTCAAAGCCAAGTCTACCCCACAAGATGATGATGCACACCCAGATTTTGCACAGTGTTGCACTGTCTCTGTAGTTGTGCAAGATCACAAGCCTTGCACAAGGACTCACTGCTGGGTCAGTAGGCAAAGATGATGGCAGTGATACAAGGTCACATCACAAAGTGCCAGCTTGAAAGGACAGAATTTTTTTGTTGCAAGCCTGTTTTGCATTATTGAGAGGTCAAACAGGAACAGTGTTGGTGCAAATGGTCTAGAGTCGGGGTTATCTAGCCTTTTCTATGAAGGGTTCTGCTTGGCTTTGTGGGCCATACATGATGAGAGCAGCCACAGGCAATGACACACAGGGCATGGCTGAAGTCCAACAGAACTTCACATGTACACAACACAGTTTGAATTTTGTATAACAATACTGCTCTTCAGATTAAAAAAAAAAAAAAACATTTAAAATGATAATGTTCAATTTTAGTTTGTGGGCATTACAAAAACAGGTGGTAGGCCAGATTTGGCCTGGGCTAGAGTTTGCTCAGTCTCTCAATCTAAAGATACTCCCCAAAACTCGTGAATTAATTTAATGTCATTTTGGTGACAAGGTCTCCATGTGGAACTCTTCTTTCCCCTCTAAAACACGGAGTGTTCTGGCAAGATGCCACGCACTAGTGTGAACCCTGGAACTGCCCCTTTTTCCGTTCCCCCACCTGCTCCATTCAAGTCCTGCCAGGATCTGTCAACTTGGCCAATAAAATGGGTCTTAATTCTCTAAAGGGCCTCCAGCACCTGGCCCTTCCATTCCCACTGCTCTTAGGCTGGGCTCTTGATAATGTTTTCCTCTCACCTGGTCTGACTAGACTGCACAATTAGGAACACAGGCTATAAAACTCAGAACTGAAGGAACCCATGTGGTAAAAAAACCTATAAGTGCAGGACTTTCTCCATCTGAACAGAGCTGAACAGAGATCAGGCCTCAGTGATGTGGGCCATCTCAGGAGGCAAAATGTTCCTTCCTGAGGTGGCAGCACTTAAGGGCTAAAATACAAGTTTTAGCTCCCCCTCTCCCCACCCGCCGCCAGCCCAGTATTCAAGATGGAGCCCAGGTCCACACCATAAGCAAGTGCTCTACAGAACTGTATCCCCAGCCCTTGGCTTGACTTGTCTTTTTTTTTTTTTTTTTTTTTTTTGGTACCAGGGATTGAACCCAGAGTCACTTAACCACTGAGTCACATCTCCAGCCCTTTTTCTATTTTATTTAGAGACAGGGTTTCGCTAAGTTGCTTAGGGTCTCACTAAGTTGCTCAGGCTGGCTTTGAACTTGTGATCCTCCTGTCTTAGCCTCCTGAGCTGCTGGGATTACAGGCAGCACCACCATGCCCTGATTCTTGGCTGGCTTTTTAAAATCAGGCTTATTGAATATAATTTATATTTGGCAAGTACCACACTTTTTAGTATAATTCTACAAGCTCTGATAAGTGGCCAGTATGGTAACTTCAACCATGATCAAGAAATTTCTATTATCCCCAAAAGTTCCCTTCAACAGAGGACTTTCTCCCCAAATGCTTTTCTACCATTCATTTGCTTTCTGTTACTATAAGTTTCCCCAAAGTGTCACAGACTGTCTACTTTCACTCAGCATGATGCATCTGAGGTTTATTCATGGTTTGTGTGTACCAAAAGTCTGTTCCTCTTTATGGCTGAATAGTATGCCATTGTGTGGGTGTCCTATAGAGTGTTCACCAGTTGAAGGACATTTGGGCTATTTCCAGTTTTTGTTAATGATGAATAATGTCACTATAATCACATATAAAAAGACTTTTATATGGACATGTTTTTATGATAAGGTTTTACTTTTTATAAGTGGCCACATTTTCACAGACTTGAATGATAAGATTCCGCTGAATGAGACTCTGTCCTCCACCCCTATTCTTCTGCCTTCCCACCCTGCCTCAGCAATTTTCTAAAATTGTAGTAACACTAAACTTCCCAAGTATATCTGCAGAGAAAGCTGTGGGGGCAGACTGGGGGGCGCTGGATGGGAGCGCTCTCCCTTTCCATCCTCTGAATGTGGGCCCAGGGAGAGCCAGGGCTGTTTCTCATTCACTGCTGGCAGTGTTTGATCTCTGGTCCCACAGGGGACAGTGCTGGCTCTATGGATGTGCACACTCAGGCAAAAACCTGCAGAGCCAGCCAATCAGGCCATTATTTGGTTCATATAACTTGTTAAAATCTCACGGAATGTACAGCGTGCCATTGTTTTTGTAAGTCCTTTTCATGACTTTGTTAGCTGGCTAATTCAGAGCAGACTGGCCTGTTTTCCTGCCGAAGAAAAGACTTTCCTCAAAGACAGCTATTTAACTGTGACCATGGCTGCGGCCATGTTGAGCACAAAAGGGGAGCCGAAGTCACACCGCCCCTTCTCCTACAGCCAGGGCACTTATTCTTGGCGCTGGAATTCGCATAATTACTCCTCTTTTAATCTGCTGGGTGACCTAATGTATCCCCAGCCGACTGCAGGAAATGGCCTTGCTGAGATCTGAGCTTTGGACAGACTAATGTCTATAGTTAGAAGACCCTCTGGGAAGGAGCATTTTCAGGGTTTACACCACAAAGGACAGCTTTCTAGGCCTCTCTGGGCTCATCTCTGCTCTGAAGGAAGAAGGGCCCTGGTCCCTACTCAGGACAACAGTTCCAGTCTTGTCCTTTCTTTTCCCAACCTGCAAGGAGCTCAGAGACTGCAAGTTGTTTTATTAGAGCTCAGAAGTGGGTCTAACAAGAATCCCCCAAGGGTGACTACAAAAGAAAGAGGATATTTGTTCACTAGGAACCTAGCCAGGAACAAAAGGCTGCATTCCGTCCTGACACTTGCTTATGTGGTCGCCTGGAGAGCAGGCCTTTGTCCATGGCCCACATTGTGCTGTTCACAGCCTGCCCACCAAAAAGCACTTGTGTGCTCCTGGCTAATTTGAAAACACAGGCATTCCAAATTTTCTTTTCTACTTCCTTAGATTTTTCAATCTGTTTTTCTTATAGACAGTGTATTATAAAATGAAAATCTATAGTAAACATTTCTTCTAGAAGAAAAATCACCCAGTTCTGCCCTTGCCAATCACTTCTTTCTCTTAAAAACAAAACAAGATACTTTAACCCACCCACAGAACAGAGACTTTACTAAAATAACTGTAGGTCCTGTGTATGAAGAGGCTAAGAAGAATTACTCTTCAGCACAAAAGGAAGTTAGGTGTAAAGGGGAATGAGATAGGAAATGATATGAATTTATAAAATTTAGTGGAAGCCAGGCAGTGGGCAACTCCCAAAACTCCAGGAAAAAAATTAAAAGAATGAGAAAAGAGTAAAAATAAGTTTTTATAGACTCAAAAGTGGTTACAAAAGTGAAACAATGGATCATGAAGCAAATGTAGGAATAAATTTCCAATCTTTTGGAGTAATGACAGGTGGGCAATTATTATCCATCACATCATTGGGCTCAATGTCTGAGATATAACATAAAATACCACCTTGCTCCAACCAATATGGCAATTTCATGATCAAGAGTGACAGCATAAGGGCTGGGGAGATAGCTCAGCTGGTACAGTGCTTACCTCGCAAGCACAAGGCCCTGAGTTCGATTCCCAGTACCGCAAAAAAAAAAAAAAAAAAAAAAGAGTGACAGCATAACTGGGTGTGGTGGCACATACCTGTAATCCCAGTGACTCAGGATGGGGAGGCAGGAAGCTCACAAGTTTGATGCCAGCCTTGGCAACATAGTGAGATTCCCATCTCAAAATAAAACTTTAAAAAGTACTGGGGATGCAGCTCAGTGTTAAAGTGCCCCTGGGTTCAATTCCCCATCCCGGGGATGGAGGAAGTGAGGGCATAACTAAGGACTCTTTACCACTTGCTAAAAATCCATCCCCTCCAGTCTGTCACAGGCATACAGATTCCTAAAAATGTTGAGCTAGAAGGCACAAGAGCCCGCCCCAAGGTTTCTACTTGTTGGGAGGTCCAGGGTCACATTGCTAATTAGAGTCAACGTGTGGACCCAGCTCCCCTCCAGAGGGACATACCAGGGATGTGTTACTTGAAGTCTCTGTTGGTCTCCCATCTGGAATGGGGAATACACTGAGCTATTACCAATTAATAACATTAATTTATTACCAATTATTAACATTTTAGCAGAACTGTTTTAACAAATATTTTAAGCAACCACCTGACACATGTCTAAGAAATAAATACCTTTATGAAAATAGAGCAAATCCAATGGGGGAGTAAGTAGTCCGAGCAGCCCAGAATGCAAAACTCTGCTTCCTAGCTATGCCTAAGGCTCCTCCTCTAAAAGCAATTTCCTCCTATTTAAAAAAAAAAAAAAATGGTTTTTATCTAGAGTCAGGTATGCTAGGTACGCAGAGGAAAATTCCAGAGCTGTGCACCACCAACCAAGTCAGTATCCACACGGTAGGTAGCAGGAGGCAGGGGGAGCCACCAAGGTGGTTTCTGCTTTCCTATCTGGAAAAAGTGTTTTCTTTCAAATATAGTGAAAGAGGATCAGTTATATTTGATTACAGAAAAGGGCCTCAAGATTATACAAAACAGTTAAAATCAGACTTTCAAAATGACTGTGTTTTGAGCTGCTGTGGAAAAAAAAGGAGGAGAGACAGGAAAAGTAGAAAAATAGTAAAAACAAACAAACAACAAGAGCCTTGAAAAAACCCCCAAACTCTCCTCTCCAGAGGGCAGAATTAAAGTCACAGAAACAGTGAGCAAGGAGATTCCAAATTCCCTGGGCTATGGATCTGTCATCTATTTTCCTATCACATCCAAACGTCAAATTGAGCCTTTAGGGTCTGGATGCTGTTGGGAGACCCAGCAGGAGTCCAGACGGCTGGATGACAGAAACAAACCCCCCAAAGAGCCCTGGGGCTTCCCAGGCTTGCACGTCTCCCTTCATTCCACACTGGGAAGAACTATGGTAACTAAGCAACCCGGAGATTGGTCCCTTTCACACTGTATTAATGTTTTGCACTACAAACCCTACAGGGTATTAGAGGACACAGAATACAAACCGAACAGGACTGAATCTTGGATTCTCTCTCTCCCCTAGCTCTGTCTTGCCATAACACTGCAGTCCTGAACCTACTAGCCATGGGGCCAACCTCAGTGCCCTGTCTCCCCCAGACTCAAAGAGGCAGGAAAGCAGTCCCAGAGCTGTGTCTCCTGTCTGGGCACTGGGGAAATCTGGTGAGGATGGTTAGAAAGTCTCCTGGAGGGAGGAGCAGGGCACTTAGAGACAGTGAGGGAGACCTAGAACTGAAGCTCTTAATGGGATTAGCTCTGCTCTGCTGT
Organism: Sciurus carolinensis; assembly: GCF_902686445.1. Taxonomy (NCBI): domain Eukaryota; kingdom Metazoa; phylum Chordata; class Mammalia; order Rodentia; family Sciuridae; genus Sciurus; species Sciurus carolinensis. The sequence continues at coordinate 129,015,712 of NC_062213.1, read as the reverse complement.
CCATTGGCCACAGCTGGGTGCTTCCATTGCCCATAGAGACTCAGGCAGGGATCAGACTGCTCCCCAGTCACAGTCACGATGAATCCTAAAAATTTGGCATCTTGACTCTTAGTTTTTAGGCCAGTGGATCTGACCCTGCCAGAGGGCACTTTGTGATCCAACATACTTAACACAGAATTTCTACTTTTCTCCATGCCCCAAAAGGCATTAAGTGCACTGGGGGACTGCAGGGGAAAATCAGCTCAAGATCAATGGGCCAAACTCTGTCTCTTCTTATGCACAACTTTCTCACCTCCCTTAAATTATCTAAAGTCAACCTGCAATCACAAGGCACCAGATGTCACTGATTTATGAAGCCTTCATGGCACAGGTAGCCAGGTTCCAAAGGCAACTAAGTCTGGAAATGGCCCAAGAAGACTAACACATGGGCCCCTTTGGACCTTGAGGTCAGAGGCCTCTAGGAATGTGCTCCCAGAGCCTTATTACCCAAGAAGACAAGCAAAAACTCTCCCTGTTGACCCAACAAATTCCCAAGTCATCTCTGTAGACCAAGGGCAAAATGAGAAAGGAAAAAAACAACACTAACTTTGTTTTGCATTCAGGAGGGACACATTTTAAAGTTCTGACAAGATCCAGATCAGGTTAGGAAGAAAAAGCAACCTGCAGAACACCTCAACAAGACCTTGAAAATGACCCTCTGAGCCTCCATGTCTCACTGCCAGGAAAAGAAGGAAGAGTTGAGATAAACAGAAGACACTGCTGATCACCATACCTCTTCTTAGTCAATACAATTCAACCGACAGTGATGCATATTCATGACAAGATGCAGTTGTTAACACGGTAGCCCCCTTATCCTTGAAGAATACATTCTAAGACACCCAACTGATGTCTGGACCAACCAATAGAATCAAACTCCACAGACTGTACTATGTTTTTCCTATATGTGCGGCAGTGTTGCCACATAGTACCAGCATTAATCTGCCCTCCAGGTTTTATGCCCCGGTGCTTCCTCTGCATTATGACTCTTGTGCTTTGGGATCATTAACATAAGTGACACAGCACTGCAGTGCTGTGATAGTCAACGTGATAGCTGAGATAGCTGAGTGACTCATGGATAGGTAGCATGCACAATGTGGATATGCCAGACCAAGGGATGATTCCTGCCCCAACCAGGACAGCCCAAAACTTTAAGACACTATACAGAAACATGCAGTTTAAAACTTACAGACTTTTTATTTCTGGAATTTTGCATTTAGTATTTTGGACCATAGTTGATTTCACATGACTAAAACCATATATAAGGGGGACTACTGTACTAAACAGGTCACTCTACAATTCCTATGTTTAACTGTAGAATTCACCACTGAATTATCTTAAAAGTGAATCGGACTTTTTTTTTTCTTTTGGTACCAGGGATTGAACCCCAGGGTGTTTAACCACTGAGTCACATTCCCAGTCCTTTTTATCTTTACTTTTGAGACAGGGTTTTGCAAAGTTGCTTGGGCTGGCTTTGAACTTGTGATCCTCCTGCCTTAGCCTCCCAAGTTGCTGTGCTGGGATTACAGGTGTGCACTACCCAGTGCCTGTTGGGGTTAGACTTTTATAAAAGAAAAAAAAACAAAAAACAAAAAACAAAAACTGAGTTACTGGAGTAAAGGTCAGAGGTAACTGGATCTACCATGGGAGAAAATCTCTGAAACAAGGAATGGAGCGATTTTTACAGGGTTGCTGTGACTTACATGCTGCATAATCCCAGGTTACATTTTTTTAACACCTGTTAAGTCAAATCCTAGTCTATGTGAATAACACCCTTAATGCTCAGCAAAGCACAAACTATACAGAAACACAAGATGTCTCCAGGAGGGACCAGGCCTGCCACTCATAAAACTGACCAAACTCTGGTTTGGTGTCCCTGATGGTTCAGGATTACACACTTGCTGCAGTAGAAATAGTTCTGACATTTTTCAGGTGTAAGATAGGGAAAGAAAGAATATCCACCTCCACACTTCATTTTAACTTTCCCTCATGACCAGGTGGTTCTATTGGAGCTTTCTCTTTTCCCATCTTTCCTCTGGTCGAAATGAGAGAAAATGCTAGAACTCTGGGAAAGATATGGGTACAAAGAAAAGCAACAGGTCTCAATGCTTTGAAACCTGGAAGATGCCCTTGGAATAATGAAGACAGGACGAGGCTCCTAGGAAGGAAAGCCTGCATCCTAACTCAAGCCAAGAAATCTCCTAAAAAATAACACATGCTATCATAAATCCAAGAGCTACAGATCAAACTTCTCTCTTTTGTAGAAGGTTTAATTACAGTTTGAAAACAAAACAAAGCAAACACACACAGCCAAAAAATGTGGGGAGGGCAGAGGGAAAAAGTGAAAAATATCTTTTATTTCTTTTCAGAAGAAAAACTTTGTTTAGAAGGGTTGAAAGGGTTGAATATTTAAAAGCATTGACTGTTGGCCCCACTGGAAAATAACCTCTTACTACTCAATCTCAGATTAGCCACTGAAAAAAAAGGGTGGCTGTTTGAAAGGAAAGAACAGTTCATAAAACCTTAGGGAGCCTGTGATCCTCCACTGGAGGTTACACTTCCTTAGCTACCATTCCAAAATCCAAAAAAGCTCTGAAAAACAAAAAAAAATTTAAAAAGAACTCACTTGGCAGCAAAACTAACTAGGCCTCATTTGGTAGCAAAATTTGACCCAACCTACATAAAATCATCTATTTATCCCACTAAGTGTGAATATCCTTACCTGTCACTGCCAAAATAATGAGTTTGATTATTGGGTGCTGACCTCGTAACACCTTGATCATACCTTTCTAAAAAAAATAAAAATAAAAATAAAAAACTTTTAAAATAATCTAGGTCAAAAAAGGGGTGTGTATAGAAAGACTGTAGACCTATAATAGGAAGACACAAGACCCTTGTGCCAAAGAAAATCAACTTTTCTCTGGTTGTTTCAGACATTATAAAGAGCTTTCTACATAAGCCAGGCTGCAGCATTATTTGGCAACACTGTGTTAGAAATGGGAAATCTATTACACAAGGTCATGATTATATGTTAAATCATGGTTTCCTACCTTCACATATTCCAGAGTTGGGTCCAGAAGATGCGGATCCCTGAAAAGAAAAATCAGAAATGAGAACAATTAGGAACAACATATTTTTACACTAGGTAAAGTGTGTCCAATCTTATTTAACCCTATTCATTAAGTTACTGAGCTAGGCATCCACCTCTCAGACCATAGGACAGATAGATAAGGAAGTCAGAACATAGGCAGATTCCTTTCCCGGGAGAAGGTGGGCTACCACAACCTCATACTTTCCTGTCAAGTTCTGGCTTCAGAGTTTTAGACTATTTGTATGTGACAATTCGAGGTTCACTCAAGCATAAAAACTATCCTCAAAGTTCGAAGCCAACAGCTCCAAGGGGGCAGAGGTGAGTATAGGGCAGGACTGGGTATCAGAACATGCAGCATTTTCGAATACTTGGTTAAACCCCAATGGTCCCCACCAGGCAACTGCGCTGTGCCAACTTTGACAGTAAGAAGATAGAGAATCAGGCAGGTAGGGCAGCTTCTCAAGGTTGCTCAGCACCTGGGTGAATCTCCTACCCATGTCTGCTTCTCAACCACATCCTTCTCTTCTTGTCACTGGATACTACTACCCACCCACTGCTGATGTAAACCTGGCTGATTCATTCTAATTTTCTTTGTTATCCCCCATGTAATGTCTGCTTTTATGTCCACTGTAATAATATGCTAGGACCAGCGAGAAAATTAGAAGTAAACAGCAGCAGGCGGCTTGAGAAGGGTGAATTATGACAGAAAGTGGAAAGGTCGGAAGGTCTGACTAAGGCAGTAAGAAGAGGGAGACAAGAGAGCAAATGTTTGCTGTGCTGGCAGGGTTACAGTAAGGTGTCCCCCACAATGCAAAAGAGACTTTGAAAGCTCAGCATGTCCCCACAGAGAGATCATTTTAAAAGGATAGAAAAGCTCTAAAGCCCAGCCTCTCCTCTGAAGGGGAATGATGCTATCTCAGCCTAGTGACACAAAGACCACATCCATCGAAGGCAGGGGATCCCCACGGACAAGCAGCTCCCTAGGTAAGCTGAGCTCAAGCCTGAACCTGCTAGTGTGGACCACTTCTCTGGCAGTAGGGAGGCTGTAGTGCTCCTTTCCTGGCATGCCCATTGCCCAGGGCACAAGGAGTCCTGGCCCCACAGGTCAGGAACCTCACGTTTTGTGGTGGAAATGGATGCAACCCCAGCCCTCCTCATGTGATTTGACTGTACATTTTGGACTACGCACAGCACGCATGCACAGGGGCCGGCTCATCTGAGATGCACCTCTGCATGCAAATTGATTAGGTTCTAAAATGCATCCCTTTGTAGGGTCGAAGAGTCAGAGAGGGGCTTAAGCTCAGAATCCCTGGTTGCATTCTTATCAAAGAGGGATATGAATCAGCCTTTCATAGCCTTCACTGGAGGTGTACTCTGCCTTCAAGTCAGGAACCTCGAGTCCACTAGGACAGGTCACCTTGCTCTGCAGGTCTCTGTGATATCAATGCTGTGCTTGTCTGCCCAGTGCTGCATTCTGGAGCGTGCTGATGTCAACAGGCTGTGGTTTCCTGGAGCTACCCTGCCAGTCACTAAAAGCTCTGTCAGCACCATTTTGACTATGCTTCCCCTTTAAGTTCTTGAAACCTTGATTCTCTACTGAATTAACATATTAGGCTTACAGACCTAAATTTTCTTGCCCTGGGAGTACAGAAAAATGTTAGAACCACTGAAATGTTGTTTTCATCTTCTTCATATTTCTATTTTTATGTATACTTAAAATGTACTTTATATACTAATATATGTGCCTTCATGCATAGATTAAAAGTAATGGTCTGTATGTCTAAATTGATGGTTCTCAAACTTTTTGATCTTAGGATCTCTCTCTCTTTTTTGTTATTAAAAACTTTATTAAAAAAACAGTTTCATTTCATTCATTTTTGGGAAAACATTTGTCATGGGCCTTTGTCTTATTTATTTATTTATATGTGGTGCTGAGAATCTAACCCAGTGCTTCACACATGCTAGGCAGGTGCTTTACCACTGATTACAACCCCAGCTCTCTTAGGACCTCTTTAACATTCTAAATTGAGGAGCTCGAAGAACATTTATGTGGATCCTATCTTTTGATTATTGGCATTAGAAATTATACTGAGAAAATTTCAAAATATTTATCAACTCAATTTTTAAAAAGAACCCATTATATGTGTCCATAAAACTATTATTAAAAATAGAAAAATTTCCTAACAAAAATTTACTGAGAAGAGTGATATTATTTCACATTTTACAAATCTTTTTCATGACTGGTTTAGTAGAAGACAGCTGAATTTTCATATGTACTGCATTCAATCTGTTATATGATATGTGCTAGTTGAAATAAAGAAAGAAAACCCATCCTCATATAGATATCATTGGAAAAGGTAGGGGTATTTTAATATACTTTCAGGTAATTATGGCTATTCTGCTTTGATACCATACCAAAAGATAACAAGTAATAGTTTTCTAAAGGTAATTATAATATGGTCTGAAACCATGTTAGATATTACATCTATCTTGCACTTTCAGTGCCTTTATTTATCTGTGATTCTGTAACCAATACTCTGGAAAACACTGGCTTACTGAGTTATAAAGATCTCCCATCTCCTCCTCACTTTCACTCACTCTTGCTCTTTCTCTCTCTCTCTCACTCTCTCTCTCCCTGCAGGCAGACACTCTGCCTGCCTGCTTAATAAAATCTCTTGCATGAAAAGAAAATAAATCTCCCAATTTTTGACCCATTTCAATTGTAATACATACACAAATCATATTTATTAATATCACCACTGATTTCATTTGAGAAGCTATTAAACATTAGGGACTATCAAGTTCATGGTAGAGAAGAAAAGTTTTCCAATGTTCTGATTTTCATTTGAAGACCTGAATTTTTGGCCACTAACATTATCAAGTATTTTCCTTCAGTTTCATTTCATTCATTTTTGGGAAAACATTTGTCAAATATGAAGACCAACTAGTCATGACTTAGGATTTCAACTATTTTTTAGGCCCCCTACATGTCATTATTTTAGTAACTTAGTTTATGCCTATGCTCTTTGTTCTTCCCACCAGGTTTGGTTGTTAAAATCCTTTTCCTTTCATCTTTTGAAAGCTGAAATGTCCTACTTGGAGAATCACTATTCTAAATTAATGAATGTACATGCTTTAGCTGCAGGCCCAAATATTTTTTTTCCCTGAGATGTGCAGCATGGATATCAAAAGCTTAGGTCACCAGCAACCAAACAAGCAAACCAAAAAGCTTCTGCACAACAAAGTGATATAGTAGACTGTGGGCTGGGAAAAATATTTGCAAATCACATTATCTGATAAAGGGTTAATAATCAAAATATATAAGGAAGTCATACAACTCAGTAGTAGAAATGCAAATAACCTAATTTAAAAACAGCAAAAGGTCTGAATAGATGTTTCTCCAAAGAAAACATCAAAATGGCAAATGGGTATATGAAAAGTGCTCAACATCCTGAATCATCAGGGAAGGGCCAATCAAAATCACTATGAAACACTGCCCCACACACGACAGGATAGCTATTATTGAGAAGTCAAAAGATAACAGATATTGGCAAAGGGGGTAAAGGGAGCTCTTGTACACTGTTGGTGGAAATGCAGATTGGTATAATCATTATAGAAAACAGTATGGAGGTTTCCAAAGAAATTAAAAATATGATCCAGTGATCCCTCCTTTGGGCATATGCCCAAAGGAAAGGAAATCACCAACTCATAAAAGCTGTCTGTAACTCCCTTGTCATTATAGCATTATTCACAATAGCCAAGATATGGAAACAACTTAGGTGTCTGTCCATGGATGACCAGATAAAGAAACAGTGGTATATACATATATATATATACACAGTGGGATGCTATTCAGTCATGAAAAAGAATGAGATCTTGCCATTCACCGCACATTGATGAGCCTGGAGGACATTATGCTTCATGAAATAAACTAGACACAGAAAGAAAAATATTTCATGATCTCACTTTATTTTTAGATACAAAACTAAAATTCAAGTATGCAGGGATAGAAAATAAAACAGGGGTTACCAAGAGTTAGAGGTGGGGGATAAGGAGATGTAGGTCAGAGGATACAAATCAGCACATCAGTAAGATGAACACATCCAGCTATCATGATGGCTCAGACGAAAACAATCCCCAAAGCCTCAGATGGAGCCAGGCTTAATTGTCCTGCTTACTTATAACATCCCTAAGTTGGAAGTTCCTAAGAGAACAGTCTTCAAAGTTTCTTATTCTGAATTCATAAACTGGCATCTTAGGCAGGACCTCAAATGCCTTAAAAGTATAATCCATACTTGACTAGTACTCTGGTACAATTCTTGTTCTGTAGAAGTCAAGAATTCATCTATTTAATATAAATGATTTCTTTCTAAAGCTTCACTGTCCAATGTGGTCATCACTAGCCACAAGTGACTATTTAAATTAAACCTAAATAAAATTTTATTTCCTCAGTCGCACCAACCACATTTGAAGTGCTCAACAGTCCCATGTGGCTAGGAGCTACCACATTGCACGACCTTATTGTAGATCATTTCCATCATCACAAAAAGTTTGGGTAGTGATGGTCTAGAAAAAATACTTACAAATAGAAGAGCAATGTACTTCCAAAGAGACCTATGCTTTGTTACTTTTGATTATGATTTAGTAACTAAAATGCCAAAGGAGATTCGACATGCTCTCACTTACAAGGTAGCACCAAACAATGGTGTCACAAGTCAGCAGTACAATGAAGTTCATAAGTATTTGTTTTTAAATATATCTTTTCTTTTTCACTTGAGACTGAACTATTTGGGTGCCAGTGGGTTACTTCTGTATGTGAAAAGTAACATAGATCTTTCAAACATTATGCAGCACTGGAAGAATGGTTCAAATTCCATAAAATCAGCAGGACATGGTGGTAAGTACCTGTATCCCAGTGAGTCAGGAGGCTGAGGCAGGAGAATCACAAGTTCAAGGCCAGCCTCAGCAACTTAGTGAGATCCTGATTCAAAAATAAGAAGTAAAAAGGGCTCAGGATGTGACTCAGTGGTAAAGGGCCCCTGGGTTCCATCCTCAGCACAAAACAAAAACAAATTCAGGGGGCTGGGGTTGTGGCTTAGTGGCAGAGTGCTCGCCTAGTATTTGTGAGGAACTGGGTCTATTCTAAACACCGCATATACATAAACAAAATAAAGGTCCATTGACAACTAAAAAATATTTTTTAAAAATTCAGTAAAATCATGCAAAAAGCTATTTTTCTGGAAGTGTCAGCAATGAAGGTATGGCTTTTAAGGCTCAGGCTTCGGTTGTTTTAGTGAGAGGTGCAGTGGGTCTGAGGAGGTGCTGCAGGGACAATTAAATGGTTTGACCTTGATCTCTCCAAAAGCCACCAGCGGCAAGGGAGGCTACACACGAGAGAACGAAAAGGGAGGATCGTTCCTGAGGCTTAACTGAGACCCAAAGGAGATTCTTCAACAACTTAGTCCCTAAATGCGGGGGATGAAGGAGGACAAAAGGAGGTCCCATTCAGCTAAAGAGATTGGAGGTTTATTTTCCTCTAACATCTAACTCCACTATCAATGAGTGCTCACTTAAATTTCTGTCCTACTAGTGATTAAATCTTCCTAATTCATAACAGCACTCTCAGTGTCCTGACAGCAGAGCTGAGGACCAGCTATTTGGAAACCCCAATTACTTGAGGAGCCTCTTTTTCCTCTCCTCTCTGAGAAGGTCGCCATCAATCTGGCTGAGACTGCTGTCCCGGCTAGTGTCAGTGGTCCTCAGGTTCCTCCTCCTACAGGAGGTCCACCTCTGCTGGTCCCGCTCCCAGAACACCATTCTGTGTGGTCAGCTGTCCTTCCCCCTGCTTGGACCTCACTCCTCTGATGAGACTACTTTCCCTTAGAAGGCAGGGAATTGTTCTTAAACACCCACCCTGACCCCCAGGAGCCAGAAAGGAAAACTTAAGAAGTATAAGGAAAATATGAAAAGGAGGATGTTCTACTTGAGGCAGGTCTGAGGGGCAGCACAGGCTATCAGACTCCAGTTGATCCCCATCAGTCCTGGATATGTACCCTCTTCCCCAGAGAGTTTGAGGTTTAGCCTGAGAACTAGCCCTGCAAGTGCAGCAAGTGTTCACGTGCATCTCTGGAAACAGGGAGAGAGGCATGTTTCAGCTTTCAAAAGGTGAAAAGGAGAAGACCTGGAAGGAAGGGCAGATCCTAGGCAACATGTGTTCTGCCTTAAAAAAGAACCATGATCACAAAGCATGACTATTTCCTGTGATATGCTGAATAGACTAGTTGGTCTGAGGAGTGCTATAATTAAATCATATCTGGATTTCAGCAAGGAATTGAGAAATCATGATATCGCTGACCAAACAATGTATGGGAAACCAGTTTATTTAGTTTTCAGTAAGGAAGACGAGTCTCAAACTGAAAAACAAGAATCCCACCAAAAATAAAAACAAACCCCTGAATACCCAGAAAGGTTCTTATGGGTGGGTGAAGTGCTCCATCCCAGACCCCTGCTCTTTACACTATTATGGTGCCTTAAGTGAGAACCTCAATGGTATAGTCACCAACTCAAGAAAGAAGAAAATCCAGCAGGACCAGTTCACAGGACAGGAGCTGGCTGCAGGTTTACTGGGTGGACACAACCTCTCTGTGTGCTTTGGTTTTGTCATCCGTAACATGGGAATGATAATAACACCTGTATCATAGGACAGTTGTGGAGAATGAATGAGGGTGAAATTAATTTATCGAAATATTTAAAACAATGCCTGGCTCACAGTAAATAATATACGGGCACAGACACTGCTATAAGTGTGAACTGTGTGCTAAATAACATTAATTAGGTTGTCTCCCTGTCCTCCAAAAATTAGTTTAGGTGAAAGATAAAATCTAACCAGAAGAAGTGGAACAGGGACACATGTTTAACTTCTAATTTAAAAATCACGCTTGGGCCATTAAAGGTAGGAAAGATATAAACTTTAGATGACTGAATTTAATTGCAGTAGCAGATGAGGTTATCAGAGATGTTGGTGGGATCCCAGGCTACAGTGACAGGAGAGTGAAAACCAGAATAAAAAGGATAAGAGCCACTTTTCAGAGCACATACGGAATATTCACTTATACTCCAAAAGTGAATAAAATAGGAATAATTAGAACATTGGCTTACCAGGATAGTTTCAGGAAAACCATAAGCCAAGATGGGTGTGTGGGGCGGGGATGGTGGTGGGGTCTTGAAACGTAGGGGAGAACATAAAGGAGGAGGCACGTTTAGCCTGGACGAAGTGGGCTTAGGGAGAAGGTGGACAGACTGACTGTCATCTGACAGCCTAAGGTCTCTATGTGGAAGGGAGAGCAGACGCTGGAGGGGGTTGGGGAGTGAACTGTGGGGAGGAAGTTAGATGGGGTGGGGATGGGTCCATGGGAGGATTTCAGCCTCATTGAAGGAAGTGCTTTCCAACCACTAACACCGTCTGAAAACAGGAAAAACTGCCTTCCTAAGACAGGGTTGATCTTTCAGATCTTTCAGATTCGAGGCTGGTCCTCAGTCCAGGCTGCCACAATAAGCTAGTGTGAGGGTAGAGATCTGTCCTTTTATAAAAGGATGACAAAACATTATTGAGCACTTACCTGGTGCTAAAATGGCTTGCATAAACTGGAAGATTTAATCCTCATAATGCTGTGAAGGAGCTAGTACTATCCCCAACTTACAGATGATAGAAAGGACACCAGGCAGGAGGAGGAGGAGCTGGATTTGAATGAGGCACTATGACTAGTAAAGTCAGCAAACCAAGCTCTCAGGGCACTGGCTGCAGGACTCCAGTTGACGACTAGCTGACCTTTTAACAGAGGCCATGAACAGGCACGGATAAGTTTCCAAGTAACTGTGTGCCACCCTGGTTTTCCTCCTATTCCCTGTAAGAGGTGAAGCCAAGAGAAGCCACACTGCACTCAGGAAACCAGAGCAAATCTCCCAAGCTTGTCAGCACTGATCTCATTGGGCCTAGGGAAGACATCAGCACTGGTCCCCTGAGTCAGTCTGTCAGCCCACGCTGCCACTTCTCTGGAAGTGAGAGTAAATTCAGAAAGATCACTTGGAGAATCTTCTGAGGAGATATTTGGTGCTCTCCACAGGATTATTCTGCTTTTTCTCATGTGATAAGACCTGGTGGGCAGAGGAAAGGATGAAACGGAAGTCCCTCTTGGCCCTGCTCCCAGATGAACTCTTAAAGGCCTGCTCACGGGAAAGCATCCACTGTTCGGAGAGTAGATCCTGGTGTCAGGGCTCCAAGCGGCCCCAAGAGAAGCCTCAAATTCTCCTCACTCATTTTAGCGAGGCAAGGGAGGGAATTAAGGAGAGTGCCATAAAGCTAAGCTAGTGTGTCACAAATCCAAAAGCTTTAACGACTGATGTCATCAGCCAAATTCAAATGATATTTAAAGGCAGAAGGCTGTGTCTCCTCCTTTCTCAGCCAGCCACCCGATCCAGCTCACCAGAAAGGAGCCCTTCCCAGTGAGCCAGAAAGTACAGCAGTTGGCCTTAAAGCCCAGCCTCTGACGTGAAATAGGAATCCAATTATCATAGGAGACAGCGGCACACAGTCCTTGAACCATGGATTTATATTCTCCAAGGGAGAGCAGTGGAAAATAAACAGAGGAACTTGGCAATATAAATGAAAAGCATGTTTTTTAAGTAATTTTTTTGGGGGCTTATACCAACTATGAATCCGCACCCATGACTCCATGGTGTGGGCACCTCTGCTTACAACTGGGGGTTCTGGCGGGCACAGCAGCCCTCCTGGCAGGCTACCGTATGCTGCCCACCGTGAACGGTTCACTGAGGAGGCCGGAGGGTGAAACCTAACCTGTTATTTTGAAGTTTATTAAGTTAAAACTGTGTCTACTTAGGATAAGTCACTTTTTCCAGTGTCCCATTTTTTAAAGTTCAAACTTTAGAAAACTTTAGTTGAGAGTCACGGAAATGATATATTTACTAGTTTCTCATCAGTAACCAGATTGACAATTTCTCCCTCTTAAAAAGACACTTGATCTGGAAGTGTATGCTATTTTGAGTTTGGTGGATCTCCTCCGAGGCAAGACTTCACTAATACGGGCCTCTTTTTAGAGTGATTGGAATACAGATGGGGAAGAAGTTTCCTGTTTTAAATTACATAATGCCTTAAATGAATGATTGTCTACTTCTTTAAATAGTACAGAATACATTTGTGGCAAACAGTATTTCCAAACTTCTTTTTGAATAGGAAAAAAAAGGGAATGATTTATAACAAGATCATTATTTCATGCAAAGGAGGAATGTGAGATATTAGACTCAAGTATTCCAGACTGAGGACATGGGCTGCCGTTAAGCCCTGTACACTAGCAACTGGAAGAGCGAGCACATCACCTCTGAACGTGGCATGGTGTCTGCTTTCCTATTCACCATGTTGTAGATTTATTTCCACAGGTCTCTCTCTATAGAGAGGAGCGAGTGTCTCGACACACTCAGCACCTCCCACAATCCTTCCACTCATCCCCAAGAGATTATCAAGCATCTACAATGTGCCATGCACGAGGCAAGGTAATGGAAAAGCAGTGATCAGAGACAAAGTCCTTGATTCCAGGAGGAGTCAGGCAAGTAGGGAGGACAGATCAACAGACCCAACTCAGTCAGAGTTGGTGAGAGGGTATCAGTGGGTGGGAAACACTGTGGAGGAGCCTTTCAGGCAATGTTTCCGTTTTGAGGCCTGAGTGGGATTTGTTTTGGTAAAGAAATTGTCGGGTACATGATGGCGAGAAATGTGCCAGGTAATAAGAAGCTCACGCAAAGACATGGGGCATGAGACCTCGTGGTATATCTGGGGAACTGCTAGCAACTGAAGGGTCAGGGCCACCAGCCCCTCTGGCTGCATACCTGCAACACCCACAACTCCCCACCAGCTCTGCAACCTGCTTCCACACAGCACCATATTACTTCCCTGCTTGGGTCTCCGGACTGCTCCCACCTCATCAGAGCAAAACCCTCAGTCCTGTGAGCCTCACTGTGACCCAGGCCAGCTCTCCAACCTTATGGTTGTAGGCAGGATTCTAAGGAGTCCCCTCCCCCTATATTCCTGCCCTCCCCCCATTCAATCAAACACTGTCTAGGTGTTGGGAGGTACTGAAGGGATTTTTGCTGATGGAATTAAGGTCCTGCTGGGAACACTGGTCATGCCTGTACTTCTAGCTACTAAGAGGCTGAGGCAGGAGGATTGCCCAAGGCCAGGAGTTTGAGGCTGGCCTAGGCAACATAGCAAGACTCTGCCTCAAAAATATAAAATAAATAAAATAAAAAGGAAATTAACATCCTAAGTCAGTTGACTTTAAAATATGGTGATTTCCAGGTAGGCCTGACTTGAAGTATGAGGGGGATTTGATGTGTGGTGCCCTGCTGTTGGTGTGATATTATGACAGGGTCCACAAGAAGGCTCATTGCACAGAACTGAAAATGGTCTCCAGGCCGGAGCCGGCCCTGGCCAGCAGTCAGAAACAGACCTCAGTTCTATAACTTAAAGGAACTGAATTCAGCCAACAACCCGCATGAATGTGGAAACAGGTTCCTCCCCAGAGCCTCAGAGAGAACTTATCCAGCTGACATCTTGACCCCAGACCTGAGGTGAGCTGTGCCAGACCTCCAACCTTCAGAAACTGGGATGAAAAAGTGTAAAGTCACATATTAAGCGAAAGCAAACTAACACACTCATCGTCTCTTCTACTCTCCTGTCTTAGCCCTGACTTTTGTTGTTGCTCAAATATGCCAAGCCTGCCTCTGCCTCAGTGCCTTGGCATTGACTGTTCTTTTGCCCCAAATATTCTTCTCCCAAATATAGGCTCACTCTCTCACATCATAACACTTTCTCAGAGGGGCCTTTCTTAACCTTCCTCATTAAATTAGTACCACCACTGCCCTCTACCCCCTTCTCTGGCTTCCCTATTATCTGATATATTAAATATCTGTTTGCTCACTGTCCCTCTCTTCTGGAACATAATCCTCCTAGGGCAGGATACCGTCTGCTTTATTCACCTTGGTGCTTTGTATGTAGCAGTTGCCCGGTAACCACTGGCTGAATCAATGATCAAGAGAGCAACTAACAGAAGGACTGGATGGAGAAGGCAGCAGTGTGGTGAGGCTGGGTAACTAAGGCTGGGAGGAGGCAGGGTCAGACCACAAGGAGTTTGGATGTCTGTAAACCTATTTAGACTTTATCCCCAAAGCAATGAGTTTATTGGAGGATCTTAAGCTGGAAAATAACAAGAAGGGTGTATGTGCGTGTAATAAGTCCCTCTGCAGCAGTGAGGAAAACAGATTAGTTGAGGGGCAAGTTGGAGTCAGGAAGACCAAAGGAGAGCACGTTGGCATCGTGTGGGTGACAGAAAAACAAGACTTGGACTAGAGTGTCGTGGGCAGATGGTGTAGAGACTGAAGAGACTTTTATATGTGAGAATAGATGGCTCTTGGTAAATGACTGTCTTTGGTGAGTGAAAGGGAAAAGAGAGGTGAGGATGCTCCTGGAATTCTTCCCAAGGGAACGAGGTAGATAGTGTGTGGCACACAGGGGGAGGGGATGCCTTTGTTAAGAATGAATTAGCAGGCCAGGCACAGTGGCACATACCTGTGATCCCAGCTGCTTGGGAGGCTGAGGCAGAAGGATTGTAAGTTCAAGGACAGCCTCAGCAACTTAGCGAGGCCCTAAGCAACTTTGTGAGACCCTGTCTCTAAGTTAAAAAAACATAAGAGGAAGGGCTGGGGATATAGCTCAGTAGTTAAACACCCCTGGATTCAATCCCTGGTATGAAAAAAAAAAAAAAAAAAAATTAGCAAACACCTCTGTTCCCAAGCACTACCCTATATTAACTTTAAGGAATAGGGATCAGAATGAACAAGCTTTACCTCCTTACCATCCATTTTCACGGTTAGCAGTACACACACGCCACTCAGCTACTGAGCAACCCAAATCAGTTCATCCCTCTCACTGATAAGTCACTTTCAGGAGGGTCTTTCTCATCCCTCAAACTATGAATTCATACACTCTCCCATAAAGTACAATGAAACATAACATTTTGAGGATCCCTACCCACCTACACACTAACAAAAATACTTAACTCGCGAAGGAAAAGCTGAGAACAACAAAACCAGGTAGCTGCACAAATGCTAGCTGAGGGAGCCCACATTTACACAGTCGTTTGAACTTCTCCATCACCCTGGTGCTGGAGAGCTGCCGCTCCCTGCCTGTCTTTTCCACTGGACTGTAAGCTCCATGAGGACAGGGACTACTTACCTCGTGCTCACCAAGTTTTCCAGACAGTACTCAACTCAGTAGCCAATTAATAAATACATAGAGGGCTGGGGATATAGCTCAGTTGGTAGAGTGCCTTGCAAGCACAAGGCTGTGGGTTCAATCCCCAGTACCACACACACACAAAAAAAAGTAAATAGATAAATACATAAATCCAGGAACGGACACACGAAAATATAAACCACAACCAACCATCTTTATATCCATATAATTTAGTCAAGGCCTCAGAACATCAGGAATTTCTAATATGGAACTTCCATTTACTTAATAGGGTAGGCCACACATTCTGAAAACTAAATGATAACTAAACTGCAAATATATTTTCAAATACATTGATGAAGTCACAAGAAAAGGAAATTCTCAAACACTACATAGTCATATAAAAAAGAGACACAGAAACAAGGAACAAAAATAATACAAAATATGAGCAACAGCAAAATAAAGCCAAAAGGAACCTCAGGGAGAATAAACCAGATAAACCCTGGGTGCAAGAAAGTGAGCAGTTTACCCTGAGGCCCTGCAAGAGGCCTCAACCTTGGAAATTAGGCTTTTATCCAGCCCCAAAGGAGAAAAAAATGTGCTAAAAACAAAACACAACTCACCACACTCTAGCAAAGGAAACCAAGATTGAAACCTACTGTTTCCACCCCAAACTCTGATGGAAAAAAATAATGGTAGTAAGAGATGTTTCTCCTAAGAATTTTTAACTACAGGCCAGTCTTCATGTTGATTGGAAATTCAATTTATATTACCTGCTTTATACAGCAATCCAAAACCCAGGCATTAAAGTATCTGGAATGGTGGTGCTCACCAGTAAGGGAACACTGGAAATCATTTTTGGAGGAAAATTTTCTCATCACAATACTGCTCAGGATATCCACAAATGTAGTTAAGTATAAATTCCCTTTTGAAGTAACCATACACATTGGAAACAAGTCCCAGTGAATAAGTGAGCAGAAATAATAATAAATTAAGACCCTCAAAGACTTCAGATATTGCAATATCAAATATAGGCTATAAAATAAAAATATATCAAAAGTGAGCTAAGAATAAAAAATAAAAATGATTTATTTTAATTTTTGAAATAAAAAATTATTATCAATTAAAATGTAAACCTTAATGGCTAGGTGAAAAAACATATTAGACATGAGTACAAATGATACTTATGAATTAAAACAAAGATGTATAGAAATCATTCAGAATAAAATGCAAAGAGAAAAGGCAATGGAAGATATGAAAGACACTGAAGGTAGAATCTGAAGGCCCACGCACGTTAAACCAGAGCTCTAGACGGGGAGAATTGAGACTGACGGGAAAAAACAAGAGTCAAAGAAACAATGACAGGAAATCTTCAAAGTTCATGAGATGCCAGTCCTTGAATTCAGGCACTCCAGTGGATCTCCATCAGTAAAAACAAAAAATAAATCCTCACCTAGACTCACCACAAAGAAACTAGACCATCCAAAGCAGAGTAGAGCTTGAGAGCAAAGGGCAAAGAAAGATTACCCTTCAGAGCGACAACCATGTGGGCTGATTTTTATTAGCCAAAAGGGAAAGTGAAGCACTCAAAATTCTAAGCCCAGCAAAAATTTGAAGGGAATAAAGACAATTTTAGACAGACAAAACAGAATATCCTGCAGGAAGAAAGAAAATGATGCCAGAAAAATGTCTAAGATCTAAGAATGAATGTTGGACAAAGAAACTGATATGTAGATAACTTCAAACTAGTACTGACAGAATAAAACAAGCAGCATTTTGTAGAGTTAAAAAAGAAAAATGACCAGCTCATACCCATGAGAATATCTACTTTGGCAACTGCTCAGATACACATGCATGGTGGTGCACACCTGTAATCCCAGCTACCTGAAGGCTGAGGTAGGAGGATAACGTGAGCCCAGGACTTTGAGGACAGTATGGGCAATGTAGAGCATCCCATCTCAAAAACAAAAACAAAACAAACAAGAAAGAAAAGGATTAGATTACCATATGAATCAGTGATTCCACTGCTGAGAAGTACCTAAAAGAACTGAATGCAGGCTCTCAAAGACGTATTTGTAAACTCATGTTCATAGGAGTACCATTTACAAAAGTCAAAAGGTAGATGCAACCCAAGTATCCATCGGTGGATGAAGGGTCAACTAAAGATGGCATATACAATGCAATGGGCTATTATTTAGCTTTAAAAGGAAGGAAATTCTGACACATGACACAACATGGGAGAACCTTCAAGATATGCTAAGTGAAATAAGGCAGTCGCAAAAGGATAAATAATGTATGAGTTCACTTGTATGAGGTATCTAGGCTGTAGCCATTCTGCTGGGTGGGGAGGGGAGAATTCGGAGTTGTTTAATGGTCTAGAGTATCAGATTTGTCAGATGAAAAGAATTCTGGAGATTGGTTGTACAACAATGTCAATGTACTTGTTAAGACTACTGAACTGTATACTTAAAAACAGCTACGATGAAATAAGTCAGGCACAGAAAGACACATACTATAGTGTATGATCTCATACATAGAATGAGTACTGTAGTGCACTCAGACGCAGAATCTAAAAAAGCTGATCTCGTGGAAGTTGAGAGCAGAAAGGGCAGTTACCAGAGGCTGAGAAGAGTGGGGTGAGGGAGAGATGGCGACAGGTTGATCAGTTTGAATCAAGTTACAGTTACATAGAGGCATGGAGTTCTGCTGCACTATTGCACAATGGGGTGACTACTGATAACATACTGTACATTTCAAAAAGCTAAAAGAAGAGACTTTGAAAGTTTCACCATAAGAAAATGGTAAATGTTTGGGGAGGCAGGTATGTTTAACCTGATGTAAACATTAAGCAATGTATACTACATGTTTCAAAACATCACACCACTTCCTTAATTAAATGTGTAATTTTTATAGGTCAGTTAAATGTAAATTTAATACTGATTAAAATAAAAGTGGAGATCCAAGATGGCGGACTAGAGGGAGGCTTTGTTCCTTGTCGCTCCGAAACGCCAGTTTCAAGCAGAGGATATCTGTTTCTCAGTGAGGCAGTTTTTGCTGCTTAGTGATCCCCTGGTGTTTACCCAATTGTCTGCTGTGACCACCTGCAGTCTGCCAGCATATCGACGCCTTTTTTGAGTGCAGATTGCTCACTGTCAGGCACCTATCATCTGCCATTTGCCTGCCTCTCGCCTGTCCATCGCCTGCCTTACACCTATCCATCACCCAACGCTCGAGGTTCACCTCCCAGTCGTCCAACAACAGTCAGCAAACTGATCGCCAACCACCAGTGGAGCACCAGCTGCCTGCTGTTGCCTGGAAGTTCACTGTTACAGTACCTGCAGGTTTGATTACACGTGGCTGCTGCCATTTTGAGACAACAGCCAGGCCCCGTAGGACCCCTGGCCAAATTGACTGAGCCCCATCTCCAGGATCCCTCAGCCCGACCGATCACTCCCTGCCTCTGGGGACCTCACATCGACTGACTGCTCCCTGCCGCCAGGACCCCTAGACCAACTGACTGCACCCTATCACCGGGAACCCAGACCGAATGATTGCACCCGGCCTCCAGGATCCCACAACAACACCAAACACACCGGACCTCCAGGACCCCTGCCGGACCAACCACATCCCGTCTCCAGGACCTCCAGCTGACCATGTCCACCCCTGAGCTGCAGCTCCCCATTTGCCAACACATTTCAAAGCCAGAGCGGCCATCTTGGATAATCCTGGAAGCTGTAGCTCCAATCTTTGGGTGGGGCAAATCCCATCCTGAGACACCTGCTGGAGGCTTGAAGCTCATTGTCAGGTACCTCTCATGCATCAGGCTACTGAAGACTGAGGTTTCATTACTATATGACTGTTATACAGTAGATTTTCTTTTTTCTCCTTTTTTAAAAAATTTAAGTTTTTATTTCTTTACTTTTCTTGCTCTCTTTTCCTTTTGTTTACCTGTCCCCTCAGAGTCTCTTTCTCCCTTTTTTGCATGCTAACATCCAATTTCTTTTGATTACACTCTCACCCTTTCTATTTTCTAGAATTCTGTATATTCTTTTCTTATCCCGTTAACAGTCACATTCTACATCCCTCTGCATCCTCTTTGTCTCCATTAGAAACTGCAGACCTTATTGCAAACCTGTTTGTTTTACCGAAGATAATATATGAACTCATTTTGTTTATTATGACAATTTTGTTATTGTCCCCATAGGGGCTATTTGGTCTAGGATTGCATAGTGTCTGATTTGGGCACTACTAATATTGATCTCCCTTAAAGAAAGGGTTTTGGAAACCTATAGGGCCACTATAAGCCTATAGGGGGAAATTTGCAATACCCCAGATCTGCACTGCTAGAGGGGAAGATACATGAACAACATGAAAAAACAAGGGAAGAAAATGATCCAAACAAATCTAGATTCTATATTAATAGAATCCAATGACAGTATGTTAGAAGAAATGTCAGAAAAGGACTTCAAATTATACATGATTAAGATGATTCGTGAAGCAAAGGATGAGATAAGAGAGCAAATGCAGGCAATGAATGATAATACCAATAAGCTGAAAGAACACCTGCAGGAAGCAAAAGATCATTTCAACAAAGAGATAGAGAGTCTCAAAAAAAAAAACCAAACGGAAATCCTTGAAATGAAGGAGACAATAAACCAAATAAAAAACTCAATGGAAAGCATCACCAAAAGACTAGACCACTTGGAAGACAGAACCTCAGACAATGAAGACAAAATATTTAATCTTGAAAATAAAGTTGACCAAACAGAGAAGGTGGTAAGAAATCATGAACAGAATCTCCAAGAACTATGGGACATCATGAAAAGACCAAATTTAAGAATTATTGGGATTGAGGAAGGCACAGAGATACAAACCAAAGGAATGAACAATCTATTCAATGAAATAATATCAGAAAATTTCCCAAACCTGAAGAATGAAATGGAAAATCAAATACAAGAGGCTTACAGAACACCAAATGCTCCGAATCACAACAGATCCACACCAAGGCACATTATAATGAAAATGCCTAACATTCAAAATAAAGATAGGATTTTGAAGGCCGCGAGAGAAAAGCATCAGATTACATATAGGGGGAGACCAATACAGATAGCAGCTGACTTCTCAACCCAGACTCTATAAGCTAGAAGGGCCAGGAAAACATATTTCAAGCTCTAAAAGAACATGGTTGCCAACCAAGAATCCTATACCCAGCAAAACTAACCTTCAGATTTGAAGATGAAATAAAATCCTTCCATGATAAACAAAAGTTAAAAGAATTTACAAATAGAAAGGCTGCACTACAGAATGTTCTCAACAAAATATTCCATGAGGAGGAAATGAAAAACAACAATGGAGGTCAGCAAAGGGAGGAACTATCTTAGAGAAAAACCACTCAAAGGAGAAACCAAGCCAACTTAAAAACCAAAAATAAGCCAAATGACTGGGAATAGGAATCATATCTCAATAATAACCCTGAACATTAATGGCCTAAACTCATCAATCAAAAGACAGACTGGCAGAATGGATTAAAAAGAAGGACCCAACAATATGCTGCCTGCAAGAGACTCATCTCATAGAAAAAGACATCCACAGACTAAAGGTGAAAGGATGGGAAAAAACCTACCACGCACATGGACTCAGTAAAAAAGCGGGGGTTTCCATCCTTATATCAGATAAAGTGGACTTCAAGCCAAAGTTAGTCAGAAGGGATAAAGAAGGACATTTCATACTGCTTAAGGGAACCATAAATCAGGAAGACATAACGATAGTAAATATTTATGCCCCAAACAATTGTGCATCCCTGTACATCAAACAAATCCTTCTCAATTTCAGGAATCAAATAGACCACAACACAATAATTCTGGGTGACTTTAACACACTGTTGTCACCACTAGATAGATCTTCCAAACAAAAACCAACCAAAGAAACCATAGAACTCAATAACATAATCAATAACCTAGACTTAATAGACATATATAGAATATTCTATCCATCAACAAGCGGATTCACTTTCTTCTCAGCAGCACATGGATCCTTCTCGAAAATAGACCATATGTTATGCCACAAAGCAGCCCTTAGGAAATGCAAAAAAATAGAGATACTGCCTTGTGTTCTATCAGATCATAATGGACTGAGAGTAGAAATCAATGACAAAATAAAAAATGGAAATTACTCCAACACTTGGAGACTAAATAATATGCTATTGAATGAAACATGGATAAAGTAAAAGTGGCTAAAATCTTATGTGTATTTTAACACAATTAAAATTGTTTTAAAAATCAAACTAAAATATAGGAGAATAGTGTTAAAGTCAAGAGGAAGGTGACTATTCAGTGTTCTGTGGTTCTTACGTTGATCAGAAAGAAGTAAAGGTATTATTTTTTGAAGGAATACAAAGGTATTTTTTAAAGTAATCACTAAATGAACAGAAGTAGAATATTTCTAAAAAGACAATTCAAAATAAGTCAGTAGCAAAAACCCATAGATTTTTAAAAAATGTACAAATAGTATAGAATTACATAATAACAGGCAGGTATAAACCCAAATACATTACTAAACATAATAACTGTAACTAGGTTAAACTCATAATTACAAGACAGATTTTAAGAATATAGAATACAGTATGAGCTGGGCCCAGTTAAAGTGGTACTTAGAAGGAACTGTACAGCCTTAAATGCTTGTTTTTAGAAAAGGAAGATTAGAAATTAATTAAGGGTTCAGTTTAAGCTAAGACTACAGAATAAACATAAAGAAAATAGAACAATGGAGATAAACACTAAGCAGAAATCAAATTACAAACAAGGATACCACAGAGAAGCAATAAACAAAGCCTGGTTCTTCAGAACATCTAATAAAATAAACCTTTTCTAGATATTATCAGGGAGGGGGAGGCAAAAAACTCTATGGAAATGAAAAAGGGGCCTTGTCTTAAATACTAGAAAATGCAACAAGAATGCTATGCACATTGTATGCTAATAAGTTAACTTAGGAAAAATGAACAATGTTGTAGAAAAATAATACCAAGACAGACTAAAAATAAGAGAAAGAAACAGAAAATCAGAAGTCTTATAACCAGTAAAAGAAATTGAATTGGTAGTTCTGATATCTTCCCATAAAGAGAATTTTAGGCCTAGACGGTTTTTAACATTTGGCAAGCTCTGCCAAACCTTGCCAATTTGTTACTTAAACATTTAGAAACGCCTCCAGAGACTTGAAAAACACACAACTTTAGTACTAAAAGGAAAGTCAGTGATAGGAAGGAAAAGAATGAGGTAATCTCACGTAAGCAGATGTGAAATGTGAAAAAACTGATCAAAACACTGACAAACCAAACCCCAAATATTAAGGATATATCCTAATTGAAGTAGGTTTGCTCCAGGAATACAGAATCAATTTAACATGAGAAAAATCTGTGATTCTCCACATTCACAGATTAAAGAAGAAAAAGAACTCTGGGCATCTAACTGATGAGTGAAGAAAACATTTTTTAAAAATCATCTTCTCATGATCTCTGAGATAAGCTTCAAGTAGAACTAGAAGAGAACTTCTTTAACCTGACAAAGGGTGTCTACCAGAAACCTTAGTAAGCACCGATTTTAATGGTGAACTATTAGATACATTAGTAAAATCAGTCAACCCATCAACCAGTCAGAAACAAGAGAAGGATGCCCACCATTACTGCTTCTGCTGACCACTGTCCTGCAGGTCTCCAGTACAGTTAAATAAAAAAAGGAAACAACAGTGTAAGAGCTGCCAAAGGGAGAACAAAAGGGTCCTGATTCACAAACGATGACAAGAGGAACAACACCCCTGGCTATGACAGCATTAGGCAAAAATCTTGGGATTAAAACCTACTGAAGGCAGGGACCAGAAGGTTTACAAGTCCTGGATGGAGTTCTTGCTTTGTGGGTGTTTATTCATTGCCAGCCAATTCACTTCTAGAACACTTAGGTGAAATGCAATACGAGGAAACTTGAACCAAGTGTCGTCAGGCTGGGTCTGTTTACCTGAAGGAGGACAACACTGTATCTTTGGGTCTACTAGTCTATTATTTTTAACCAATCCGTGTGCCAGGGCATGTCACATAATTAGGAAAGGCAAACCCAACAACTGGAAGAAAGCCTGCCCTCTGTGGGCAACCTGGTGGCTTCAGTGCATTTGCTGGTGGATATGGCCTTAGAATTTAGAGCCTTTCCCCCTGTTCTCCAGCATGAAGCTCCATCTACATCTCAGAATCTTTCTTGGGGAAGAAAGGGGATGGAGGAATGGAGGGAAGGAAAAGAGAACAACAGGCTTTAAAACATAAGATTTTGTGTCTACTGGACAATATTCCTTCTATTATAATAGAAATATATGTAACTATAAATACATAATTATTTTTTTCAGCTGTCAATGGACCTTTATTTTATTTATTTATATTTGGTGCTGAGAATCGAACCCCAAAATACATAATTATAATCATGTCCTATTAGATAAAAGTGTAGGATAGTCTAGCATTTTATATTCTATTAGATGGTTATTTTGCCCTTCTCACCAGCCTTATTTTCTCACATTCCAACAAATCCAAACTATGGTATTCCCTAGTCAACAGGTCCAGAGTCCCCATTTTATCATTTGTTCTCACCTTCTGAGATCACTCTTTTCCAACCCCCAGCCCCCAAACACAACTCATAGAATAACATCTCCTGCCAGGCACAAAGGTGCACATCTGTAATCCCAGCAACTCAGGAGGCTGAGACAGGAGCATTGCAAGTTCAAGACAAGCCTCAGCAAGACCCTGTCTCAAAATAAAAAGGGCTGGGGATGTGGCTCAGTGGTAAAGCTCCCCTGGGGGTTCAACTCCCAATACCCCAAAACAAAACAAAACAAAACAAAAACAAAAAAACTCCTTTGTGCCCTTTTCCTAAGAATTGTAAAACTTTACAATGACAAACCACTCTAATTCAATCTATGTGTGTTCTGCTTTATTCCCTTTCTGCACTAACAGCTCACCCGGCACAGGTCCCTATTTTATTATCTTTGCATCTCCAGGGCACAGTTGCTCAATAAACATTGGTTTGAATGAATGAGTGTGAGTTCTCCACTGTGCAAGGGTAGGGTTCTCCTATCCTTCTCCTCTAGCACACTCTGTGGGTTCACCAAGGGAAGAAAAATGTTGCAGGGAAGGAGGAAAATGTCATTCTTGGACTCCTGGGCCTCCTCACTAAGCAGATAATTTAGCCATAGTCTGCGACTCTACTGTGACACCTCAGAAGGAACTCCCCCAGCAACAGAAGATCCCTGCTGCCTGTGCAGTGCCTGGCTCTCCAGTCCCTCAGGCCAGATACTTTCAAGGTGACACTGACAGTCTGGCTGTGTTGCTGAAAATGAATCTCTCTGGACATTGGGATGCCAGAGAGGAAGTTAATCAGGGAGATAGCCAAGAGGACAGAGAATTTACCACTGGGCCATTTCCATCTGCTTATTGGGAAAATGAGAAGAAATAGGTTCTTAAAACGGGGCTGGCCTTGTGAGTGAAATAATGACACCTTGGAGAAAATATCAGCTAGTGTGTGCTCAGACCAACAGGTTGTTTACTGATACTGGGATTCACATTAAGTTCCTAATAAAGAGTTCCTTTCTCACTGTAAACAGGGAACTATTTTTTGAATATGCCTTTGCTGATTTTAAAAGAGGGGGGGGAAGCTTTAAACACAAGGAATAAAACATTCCTAGATGTGTAACCTATGAAAGTATTTTTGCATAGTCACCTTGCAAAATAAATGAGATTCATATTTATCTTACTTGTTAAATTACGCTTCACTAGTAGCTGGCAGAATTAAGGTTAGTGCTTTTTTAATATTCTCCTCCCAGGGTTTAACACATGACATGAGAAGTACCTTGTCACTAATGTGAAAAACGTTAGGGATTCCTTAATGATTAAACCATGAGATCTGCTTTATAGCAGAGAGAGGTCTAGACAGAAGCTCACTGCTCTGCAGTGGAGGATTCAGCTTGCATTTCTGAAGTCAAAGCTAAAACAATTCACCAGATGTTATCTGGGCAGTCATGTGTGACCACCTCCCTTCATCTAAATATTAAACTTCAATTAATGCTCCAACAATCACATTCTCTTCTTTGATAACCGTAGCGTGCTGCTGATTCATTCTGAGGCTGCAGCTATCCAAATCCTGGTGTATTTTTCATGTATGGTTGCTAACCCAAACCCCATATTTTCGCTTTGTAATTCATGTTTTTAGACTTCAGTGCAGGTCTTCGTCTCTCCCGATAAAGCTTTACCCAGTTAAATTTGTTGTGTTGAGCTGGGGATGTGGCTCAGTGGTAGAGCACTTGCCCAGCATGAGTGAGGACCTGGGTTCAACTCCTACCACTGCAAAAAATTAATAAAATTAGAAATGGAGAAGGAATAAATTTCAAAATAATAAACGTAAATTTGTTTTAAAACAAAACACCACTTTTTGTACCTCACATCAGTCATTCTAACATATTAGTTGCTTGTCTAAGATGGATGTCATCTGCCCACTTGATCTCTATGCAGTGTTATTGTCTAAAAGATTTTTTGAAATTGACTATAATGGGGATACGGACACAGCCTCCAGCATACTTCTCATGCTATACTGAAGCCTGACCCCCTCGCACCCCAACGATGTCACCAATGATTGACACTCACATACAGACCTCTACGGTTCCAACCACTTAAGCCCAGGAAGAAAAGCTAATCATGTGTGACCTGCTTTTAGCAAAGCACTAATGGGTGGCTGCCTCCTTTACCAAGTATTCCAAAGTCATCGTCCTAATAACCTGTTTTAGAATATTTCCTGAAATCAGTGCCAAGCCTATCATTTTGCAGATTAATTTAATCTGCCCACCTCTTTTTGAAAAAGTTAAAATACTCAACCACCTGCATTTCCCTGTAGCTCTTTGTTGTTGTACCACTATTCCCCCCCAAATGACAGTGCTGTCTTAATGGCCTCACCCTTTGCCCCCGCAGTCTTCTTGGGCTTTGGGGCTTCATTTTTATTTGGTGGCATTCATGACTCTTGTCATGGCCTCATCTACTCCAGGCCAGCAATTCTTCCTTCACATTTGTCTTACCCTTTCCAATCAGAGAAGTCATTTTTTTGACTTCTGAGCAGGAAAAAATGCAAGCCGAACAGAAGCCCAGCAGTTGGGTTTCTCTCACATCCTCCTCTCTTTGGTCTTATTGTTCCAAACATATCTTCTGAAAGCCCTTTTTGTTACCCTTGGCATTTTTCGCAATCCTCTACTCACTCTGCACTGTTTCTTTTACAGTGCAGAGCCACCCTCTGATGTTGTCCTTGGTTGCATGACCTGACCCTTCCTGGGTCTGGGTCCAAGGTCAGGACAGCACAGAGGAAGTGGTGGTACAGAGGAGGCAGGCCCTGAGGGAAGCGTTGTCTAGAAAGTACCACTTCCAACCACCAAGATGAGGACAAAAAGGATCGTGGTACCTGAAAAGATATTAAGGTCAGAGGTCAAGAGGAGCAAAACTGCTTATCAAATTCATGGAGGGATACAAAGGGTTAGCCTGTGAGTGGGAAGTTAGCTCAGTAGTAAAGATGGAGAGATTAAGTGCTGGTAAGATCAGGTGGTTCAAAGTGAACATCCCTTTCTCTGAGAACTATGAACTCAGACCAGGCCCCTCTGCCTGAATTTCCAATAGGTGGAACAAAGCCTGGCACACAGTGGGTGCTTCACATTACTGGTGAATGAATACATCAAGTGGCTCTGGCTCATCACACCACACTGGGGGACCCTTTAAATGAGAAGATGCAGGCTGGAAGTGATCTTTCATGTGCATCTTTCAACAGCGAAGCTACCTAGATGGTCACAGGTCTCTTCCTCCTTGGAAACTGGAGTCAGAGTTTGGTTTGGGTTGTCCTGCATTTCATTTCTCTTTTGGGGCCTGAGGCCATGGGACTAATCTTTGGGAATCTTCCTTCTTACTGTCCAAAGTAGGCTAAAGGTGAGGACACACTTCCCTCCTGAGCAAGCAGAGATTCTGACACTTGGTTACTTCCAAAGCTCCTCCTTCTTTCTCTTCAAGAGCCAATTTCTGCTTTTATGAGTCAGTTTCTATCTCATCTGAAAACACAGCAGAGCCTGCCTGACATTCTCATGAGCAACAGTGAGAGAACAGCAATTAAGGAAACTGCCTAATCATGTTAAAACAGCACCATTTAAATATCTAGCACATTACACTCTGATGCGTCTACACAGGACTCAGTGGTACTGGTTGACAAAAACAACCCAGTCATGGGTTAACCTGTGCTCAGCAGAAGTCTAGTGACAGCATTAAGCTAAAGGCCACTGTTGAAATCTTAACTTGGCAGCAGTCCATCAAACTGAATCGGGTAAAAACAAGAATAACTGTATCAAGGCCAGTATGTCTCTTGGCAGGCACGGAGGTTCTGGCATCAGGGAATCATCGGGCTTCAGGCTGTCTAAGCCCAAACACAGCACTTTTGATAAAAGCAGATGCTTTGTTTGGCTGGTATCTTTCTGCCCTTCCTCCACTCCCACCAGTCCCAGCCACCCTGCCCCCAACTATTCCCCATCCCCTTCCAAAAGAGTGTGTGTAAAGATTTCTTCTCAACTATTCAAAGGCAGAATAAAAGTGCTCAGCTCTTGGGATATATCCTCAAGGACCCTCGGAGGAAAGGTTTTAGCCAAACAGATAAAAGAACACATGCCCTCAACCTGCCTACCAGGGCAGACACCTGTCCTCAAGGTGGCTGCTCACCTAAACCTTGGAAAAGCAGCTATCAACCCTCAGGCACAAGCTCATTGCCAACTGCACATGTCCACGTACCTCTTGTCTGCAACGTTGTCAGGAATGGCTAGGACCTGTTAGAGGAGTATAATCATGCTTCTGATGGGTGGCCCCAGGGAAATGTCTACTTTATACAAATAAAAAAATCTTTATAAAATCAAGTAATGAAAAACTGTGCTTTGTTTTATTGCAAGCTTAAAAAATTAGCTCTTTCCCTGTTGAATGTTGTCTATCATCATCCTAAAAAACAAACTTCCAATGGAGCTCCATGGTACACACCGGTAGTCCCAGCTACTCGGGAGTCTAGGGTGGGAGAATTACTTGAACCCAGGAGTTCAAGGCCTGCCTGGGCAACAGAGAAGACCTTGTCTCAAACACACACACACTCTCTCTCTCCCTCACTTCCTCTGAATATCAGTCCTACACAGATCCAGCCTCCTTTCTGTTCCCAAGACCTCAGCCTCCTCTGCTAATCCTGGAATGGACCAAGTTGGAATGCCTCTGGACCGGATCCCAGGGTCTCTTCCCTTCTCTTTACCCAGGTTTCTTCCTTGGTGATAGCATCCATTTGCATGGCTTTAATTTCATTGCTGTGTAGATTCCTAACTTTTATTTTTTAGACCAGATCTCTCTCCAGAGCTTCAGGTTCCTAATGCCAACTGCCTGTCTGATCAGGATCTCCATGAGGCACACATGCATCTCAAATTTGCCCCACTCCAAACAGAAGTCTTCAGTCTCAGCAATCTGCCATTGACCTCTCTCCCAAGGAAAAGCAACCAACTAAACTAATAAATCCTTGCTACTCTCCCAATCTTCCCATCTCAGTGGCCCCACCCCATACACCCACTGCCAGAGCCACATCTGACTATTTTTCTCCTTTGCCTCACCATATCCAACCCTCAGTACATTTGGTATACTCTACCTGAAAAACATATCTTGAATCCACCCACTTTGTCTTCTCTGTAACCACCCAACCTGCTCGATGGGCTATTATAACCACCTCTTGCCCTCTCTAGATCCTCTTCCTTATCAGTCAGTCCTACACAGACCAGTCTTCTAAAACCTCAATCTAATCATGCCATCGCTTGCTTAAAACCCCTTAAAGGTCTCCTTTAACCTACAAAGAAAATCTAAACTGCTTACCAAGGTCTAGACTAGTGCTGTCCAACAGAAAGATGACGTGAGCCTCATAGGTAATTTTAAATTTTCTAGTAGCCAGTTAAATACAGAAATAGGTGAAGTTAATTTAATAATATATTTTAACTGCTATTTCAAAGATATTATGTCAACATGTAGTAACAAGAAATTATTAATGAAATATTTTATTTTCTCTTTATATATTAAATCTTCAAATGTCTTCTCCCTCAGAAAGGCCCTCCCTCCACTAATCCAAACAAGTCAGGGTTCTCTGATAGCCTCTTCCTCATGTTTCTTCACTTTGTACTGAGGTACTGATTGATGCATTTGTCCCAGGGTCCCCTAAACTTGGAGCTTTCTAAGGACAGGGGCCACATCTATTTCATTCTCCACTGGGTACCTGGTATCCAGCACAATGCCTAGCACAAAATACGGCATTTCACCACACAATCATCACAGATTTTATGCCTTCCCCCCTTTTATTTGCAAAAAAGTGAGGTGTTCCAGGGGTGGTGGCACATATCCGTAATCCCAGCAACTTGGGAGATGGAGGCAGGCGAATCACAAGTTTGAGGCCAGCCTCAATAATTTAATAAGACCCTCCACAATTTAGCAAGACCCTGTCTCAAAATAAAAAAATAAAAAGGGTTGGCAATGTGGTTCAGTGGTAAAGCACCCCTATGTTCAATCCCCAGTGCACTCCCCTCCCCGCCAAGGTGGCGCACAACTATTATGTGAAGCTTTTTAAAAAAATTTTGCTGGTATTACTTAAAAATCATTTATTACTAAGATGTCTTTGGTGCAAGATTAGGAGGCACAGGATACTCATGAATATACATTAATCTGGTGGCAACTATCATGCAGTGAAATACAGTAAGCTTAATAAAAATGCATCAAAGAATGAAGAGCAAAGACTTCTGATATTAAGTACAAGAATATCAGACAGGGACCAGTCCACTGAAGACAGACAGGCTCTGTTCTACATACTAAAACAACGATGTGCTGATACTGTGCGTCCTGAGCCCTGGCCATTCTTTTACCCATACACTGAGTGTTGGCCAAGACGCATTGCTGTAGGGCAGACCCAGATAAAGGGATTCCAGCCAGATTCCAACATGTGGGAAACTTTTCTGCTGTGGAAGCTGCAGGCATTGAACGTGATCTCAGGTTACACAGGAGGATTAGGAGCCTCCGGGTTTCTGCCTCCCAGGAGGAAGGAAGGAAGGAAACCAATCAGTCTGAGCCCCTCCTCCACGCCTGCTTCTGTGGGAGGCACTTCACCTGTGATTGTATTTGTTCCTTTGAGCCACTCTTGGAGGACCGGGGATTCAAACAGGTAAAATAATGTGCCCAAGGTCACAAAGCTAATAGGTCTGGCTGCTAGAATCAGCATCAAGGTCAATAGCAGCTTTCTTTGATAGCCATGGCTGCATCAACATCCCAGCAAAGGCCTCAGGGTCAGGCGTCCAAGTAGAATTGAGCAGCAGAGGAATAAATGGCTGGTGATCATGTGGGAGCTAAGAGCAAAGCACATGCCTGCTCAGTGCAGTCTCCCAGGAAGTGAGTCAGGCTCAGGTGGGAAAGACAGAGCACCGACATTCAGTGAGACCATGGTAACTAGTGGCCATCACTAAATATGAGGAGACCTTCACAGCACTCCTCAAAGGGGAATAGCTCATCTCCATTTTATAGCTTAGAATTTGCTTTGGTCACATTTTATATGTGGCAGAAACAGTGGTCTGAACTGAGACCTCCGAATTACCTATTTCATGTTTTTTCTCCCCTCTGCAGAAGTCATGCTACCTTTGATCTTGTATTTGTAGGTAAATCTGGAACTACAGATAGTCCAGGCTGCATAAAACTAGGGCAATTATGGAAGACTTCTCAGACCTCTATAACTTGTAAATATCAGCACAATCCTCTAAATGAGACCATCTATGCTTGTTTTTGGTAGCCTCTAAGAAGAGAGAGATGGACGTTCTGCATTAATCCCGCAGCCAGTCCCTTGGGGACAGGCTGGGTGGTGACCATTACAAACAGCAAAGTAGCTGTGACCTGAGAGTGTTTTGGCCATGTGGCTCAGAGCGGTCTGGCCACCCAGTTCAGACCCTTCATGACAGTCTCCGTTCAATCAGCAATAGCAACTAGGACTTTTCCAGTTTGTATATCTGGTTGGGCTGAGATGGTTCCTAGATCCACGTGTGGTAAGAACATGAGAGCAGTAACTGTAACCACACAGCTCCTTCTGTTTACAATGTTCTTTAACACACATACTGAGAGGTGTGAACAACTCAGAAGTCTAAAAACCTCCCCCTTCCCAGATGGCACGAGGGAGGCCCCCTAAAAGACACGTGTTAAAGCAGGTCTGTCCTGGGGAGGCGATGTTGAACTCAACAAGGACTGCATTGTGAAATTCTCCAATAGCTTTTTTGGTTGTGGTTTGTAATCAGTTTTTTAAAATCCTCTAGTTTTCCCCAGATGACAGCTGAGAATGCACAGATCCCAGCCTTTTGGTTCAAATCATCCCTGTCAGTACAGGATTTGGGACTACCATCAGACAGCTGGAGACCTGCAGGGAACACCATTCTCTGGGCTCCTTCCAGCCAGGAGCAGCACATGAGGCCGGGGCTGAGTTCACCTCTGACCCAGCTGCTGCTGGCCTCAGGACACCAGGGGCCACCAGGGTCAGGACGTGTACCATTCTGTGGAAGTCACTGACCCATCCACAACAGCTGCATTCAAACACCAAGGGGCATTTATAAATGTTAGTAAACTCAACTTATAATTTAAACAATAAAAATTCATTCACACATGGACTAATTTCTAGAGATCCTCTTGAATGGAGCTATTAAAAAGTCATTGTCACCCTATTAAACCACCAAGTTCACCTTCTGTTAAACAGAATCTATTAATCTGTTAAATAGATGTTTTAAAACTCTAAGTCCAATATTTCCTCTGTCCATGAAAAGCTTCCAATTTTCAGACAGCAGACAGGACCACAAATAAATAAACTACAGATGTTTGCATGTGGACAGTCCCATTCCAGATCCTTCTGATGAACTTTGAGTGAAAGTCTGGCTTATTTGCAACATTTTGGGGCAACACTTTGCTTTGTTAAGGAGAAAGCAGAGGTTATGGAGCATGGTGGTTCTAAATAGAAACAACTGAAGCAGTTTTTCAAGATGAGAGCACTGGCACAGCCTGCAGTCAGGTCTCTAAATCAGAGTTTTAGAGAAAAGCCGGCTTACATCCTGTGCCTTATACCTTGGCTTTAACTTTAAAGATCTGACACTGAGACACAGTGGTTTACTTACTGCCTGGGAAAGTGCACCGGATTTTCACTAGGGATAATTCTGCAGACTTTCTGGCCACTGTCAATTACAACACTTGTGACTAGTCAGTCAGCTCCCCTCATGCAAACTAATGAAACACCACATTGTCCCGCCACATGCTCCCACAGCACAAGAGGCAGAAGGAATTAGGCCCTCGCAGCTGTTCCTAGGAATGCATGCCTCCACATACCCACAGGCAGGAAAAGGACCTGAACAGTCTCCAAGCGCTGATCTGTCAGTCATCCGGGCGACACGGACATCCCAACAGGAACTGGTCCCCTCTCAGCCCAAGGAGAGGCCCAGATTCAAATACAAATCCATCCTTGAAGATAAATGAATCAAAGGGACAGCAGTCGAACAACGCTAATGTCAGGAGGAAATCCTGTCGGCAGGCCTCTCGGACAAACCTGGCTCCACTTTTAACAAAGGTTCCTTCTGTGACATCAAGCAGCAGGTTTAAGAGCTCCCTGGCTTCTGGCTTTGGCCACCTTTCAAAACCACAAGTACATCCAAGGGCAGCCAAGACAACAAGCAAGCCAAGAGATAGTCTCTTTCAGAGACTGCCTTCTGCCTGACTCCTGGCAACCAAGACTCCATTCTCCCCAAAGAGGGTGTCTGAGGTGCTGAATTCAGACAGAAGACTGACCCCTTCCCTGCAAGAAAATAGCTCAGAGGATGCCCACCTGACACCAACATTCTTGGGAGGTTGTGGAGCACAGTGTCTGGGGAAGGCCCGATAGGACTCTTGGGGTTCTAATCCTAGCTCAGTCATCCACCAAGCTATGATCTTGGGTATCTCAACAGCCCTGAACCCATTTTGCCAGCTATAAATGATAATGATGATGAAATCTGC
Source organism: Sciurus carolinensis (assembly GCF_902686445.1). NCBI lineage: Eukaryota > Metazoa > Chordata > Mammalia > Rodentia > Sciuridae > Sciurus > Sciurus carolinensis. The sequence continues at coordinate 128,982,169 of NC_062213.1, read as the reverse complement.
CATGTCTCTTACACAGGGTTACTGATGTTCAAAGAAGATAACTTATGAACATATCCTTTAAGATATTTTAAAACTAAGCCAGACACAGGCACATGCCTATAATCCCAGTGGAGAGGTTGAGGCAGGGAAATCAATTCCAAGTTTTGGGCCAGCCTCAGCAACTTAGAAAGACCCTATCTCAAAATTAATTTTTGGAAAAGAAGGCTGGGATGTAGTTCAGTGGTAGAGTGCTTGCCTAGCATGTGAGGCCCTGGATTCAAACCCTAGGAAAAAAAAAAAAAAGTGTGTGTGGGAGGCGGAGGGGAAGGGAGGGAGAAAAGGAAAAAAAAATTTAAACTACAAAATGTAAGAGATATTAAGAATTTGGGAGGATATGACACATGGATGACACCTTCATGCAAACTTTCAGGCCAAAGGGGAGACTTCCTCTGCTTTGCCTGGGGCCTCACAGGTTGGATGTTTAATTCATATGCAATAATAAAGGTGACTTTTAAATGACTAATAAGGTAAACATATTGGTTTGGAAAATAACAAACTTGCAACAAGTCAGAATACAGTTGTCATCTCTTATCCCCCAGTCGATACCTAAAAACACAGATAGTACTAAACTCTATGAATACTGCTTTTTTTTCCCCTATACATACATACTTACATATGATAAAGTTTAATTTGTAAATTAGATAGAGATTAACATAATAAAACAAGTATAACAATAGACTCGAGATCTTTGCAACCTTGGCATATATTTCTTTCCTTATTAAGTCAAAAACTTTTATTTTTTCACTTATAAGAAGCACTTCATGACTTCTCTTTAGCATATATAAAGTGCCAACATCACTACACTTGCACTTTGGGGTCATTAAGAAAAATAAAGGTTACTTGAACACAAGCACTACCACAATGTGACAGTCAAGGTAGCTACGAAGTAGTAATGGGTGGATAACATATACAGCATGTATACTCTGGATAAAGGGACGATTTGTGTCCCAAATGGGATGAAGCAGAATGTACCAAAATTTCTTCATGCTAATCAGAATGGGCATAATTTAAAACTTATGAGTGATTTCTGGAACTTTCCATCTAATATGTTCAGATAGCAATGAATGTTGGGTAACTGAAACCTTGAAAAGGAAAATTGTGGATAAGGGGAGACTCAAAGACAAAGGAGTTCTTGTCTGGATGATTTCCTTCTGCGTGTAGTTAGGTACTAGTGAAAAGAGGGTCTGGGTTGTCCAAGATGACTTCACCATGATCATGCCAACAGAAAATATGATGAAATGGAAGGTTTTCAGATTTGACACCTGGCAAGTCACTGTCAACTGAAATTAACCCCTGAATTTGCTACGAAAAGGAAAGAGTATTGTGTGAGCTGGAGCATGGGGTGGTGGTTGGTGTTCCCCAGCTCCTTTAAGCTGCAAGGGCTGAATTAGTTATAAATGTTCTGCTTACTTTTCACTGTATTTCTGATGTGGCACCTTAGGCAAACCTCACTCTCCAGAACCTTGGGTTCTCATTCGTGTTGTTTGTCTGTAACTTTTCATACACAAAAGTTTTCTTTGTATAAAGGCTTATTCCAAAAAAGGAACTGAGGCATCTTGTAATCTTATTAGGAATATTTAAAGAGAGAAAAAAAAAAAAAAAAAAAAGAAAAAGGTGGGCTTGGTGGTGTATACCTGTAATCCCAGCTACTCTGAAGGTTGAGGCAGGAGGATTTCAAGTTTGAGGCTAGCCTTAACAACTTAGTAAGACCCTGTCTCAAAATAAAAGATAAAAGTGCTGGGGATATAACTCAGTGGTAGAGAACCCCTAGTACCACAAAACACAAACAAAAGGAGCATAAGGTACTTTGAACTCCTTAAAATCAGGAAGGCCCAGGAGATTTTTTTTAAAAACATGTTAGGAAAATAAATACACTTATAAAACCATGGGGATAGGACTTTATGATCCTTTCACACACAAAGGATCCCTAGCCTCTCACTCAGCATAAATTTTGAAGACTACGAATTTGTTACTTCCTATATTCATCTTAAACAATAAGATATTTTAAGTTAAGAAAAAAAGATGTGAATTTGGATTACCATATCTCTAAATCAAAAAACAAAGCCTAAGCCAGCAATGCTTGTTCAGTCTCCACTGCCTGGACTTCAAACTCAGGACTTGTGCCACTCTGATAAGATCTCTTCCAGAGAGCTGACCTCTGTCCAAGTCAGTTTTCAAATCAAAAAGCTTTGAACTCCTGGCAGGTTGGCAGCTTGGACCTTGGGTGTTTATGAAGAACTTCCTTGAGATAGGAAGGGTGACTCTATTGTCATCTCCCCCACAGTGGCCTGCCTCTGCCCAGTTTCCCCCTTAGAGAGCGGACACCTAGCCAGGACCTCAGAGCTTCAAGGAGTGAGTTGTGAACTGTCTGTGTCTGGTACTTGACAGCTATTTAGCTCAAATAGGAGTTTAAGTTCATAAATACAAAGAGGTCCCTGCAACAAAAAGCCAGGGTTCTGCTTCCCCATCGTGTGGCCTGGGGTTGGTGCTCCTCTGGGGCAGGCCATGAGTTGTCTTTGCTGCTTACTTTCTGCATCCTTGCCTACTGAGCGTCAATGATGTTAACAAAACTGTGCACAACCATGCACCTCCATATTTACCTATCTCATCAGCACGCTGTCTGCTTGCTCTCTGAATGGAGAGGTCACCCACCTAGATTTTGCAGAGCATGTCCAGGGATCTCTAACCCCCAGGATATCCAGGGGGAATCTTCTGATATGGCATCAGAGGTATTTCTGGGCTCTTTAGTGCTATCTATGGAAAACATCTGGACTTTCACTTATTTTGCTTTTTACCCGACTGCACGTCTATACTATTCTTCTCTCAACTTGCTACACTCCAGTCATAGCCACAACACCTTTCTTTGGCAGTTTTCAAACATGCCACAATTTGTTCCCAGTCAATGTTCACAATTTGTTCCCATCCCTGGAACAACCTGCAAGGCTCCCAGTTGCTCTCTTTCATTATGCAAATCTTAGTTTAATCACCATCTCACAGACCTGTTCACTTTGTCAAACAACAACAACAACAACAACAATCCCATGCCCAATAAATCTCCAGCATGTTAACTGATTTCTTCTATAGCATTTACTATAATCCTCAGTTTTCTTATTTATTTGAATCTATTACCTATCTCTCTCTCTGCAATACGGAAAAACCCTGCTTCAGATGCACCATGGTATCATTAGTTCACATACTTCTCCTACCCAGGAAAGGGCAAAAGCAGATTACTGCAGTAATCTGGCTGCTAGGATGTCTTCAAGGCTGGATCAGCTCTTTGCTTTAGACACTCAGACGGGATAGGTTGAATTTTTCTGGTGAAATCACAGGGTCTATCAAACCAATGTACTCTAATTAATATAGGTGCTCAAAATGTAGATATTGAACCAAAAAATAAGCCATGATCAAAGTGGCTTTCTTTGCTACAAGGTTGGACAAAAAGATAACATAAGAACCAACCCCATTCTTTACTGATAGCATCACAAGTTGTTGATCTTCTCCAACAGGAAAAAGAATGCAGAGTTTTCCAACTAGCTCTAACAACCAGAAGCCAATCACAGTCAGGCCCAGTACAAACCCAGAGAAGCAGCATTTATTACTGTAAGACATATTTACCCAGGTCCCTGGCATGGGCAGGGAGAAATCATTTGTTCTGCAGTATTCTGTAGCTGACTTGATGGAACCTCCACACAATATTTTATTTCAACACGTTGACAACTAAATATTAGGAGACACAGGTCCTAATTTATAGACATCCTGGCATCTCTGTAGAATTGACTGGATGTAGCCAGGTGCGGTCGCACACATCTGTAATCCTAGGTACTTGGGAGGCTGAGGCAGAAGGATCACAAGTTCAAGCCCACTCTGGGGAAATTAGCAGGACCCCATCTGCTAAAAAAAAATAAGGGCTGGGTATGTAGCTCAGTGGTAGAGTTCCCCTGCATTCAATCCCCAGTATCACCAATACCACCCCCGCCCCCAGCAAATTGAAGGGATATAATTCAGAATCTGACACTTTGAATAAAATTTAAAGAAGGGTTGGGGATATAGCTTAGTAGTAGAACTCCTGTCTAGCATGTGTGAGGCCCTGTATTCAATCTTCAGTACCATAAAATAATAATCCTAATGATAATAATAATACCACCACCAGAGGTAGGAAAACAGGTAGAAATACAGACAAAACAAGACTAGCTATGCATTGATAACTGCTGAAGCAGGGTGATGACTCCACGGGAGTTTATTATTCTCTCAACCCAGGATATGTTTGACATTTTCCCTAAAAAAAGTTGTTCATTAATTTTCACCCATGAAGTTAGAGAAGTTACCTGAAGGTGAAGGTTTCGCTTTTCCAGTCGTGCAGTGGGTTTTCCTGGATGGCATCCTGGATCAGGGGAGAGCTCTGCCGTGGAGATTTGGAGTGCGGAAGGGTGCCCATGAGACTGACGCTATCACAGGACCTGAAGGGAGGAGGCCCCTTTTTCTTCCGTGGAAGGGTGCCGTGTATAGACACGTCTTGATAGGCATCGGTGCGATGCTCAGCGAGAGGGGACTTGCTGCTCAGGAGGTCCATGGAGGAGGCCAGGGGGAACTGGTGATTCACGGGCATGTTTCTGGGAAGGCTTGCAAATTTTCCCGCAGCCATGATTCTCAACACTAAGGAGGAAAGAAAAGAGTAAAGGATAAAGCCAAGATATTCACAAGAACTGACTTCCTATTTACAAAAGGAAATGGAATTGTGCCACATAACCAAAGAAGATTCTTAGAGTATTAAAAGACAGACAACATTTAATGGCACTACCAGCGGAGTCTAATAAGAAGGGACGTTTACACTCATCTCCCTCCTTTAGGATCCTACAGAGAAATTCACCTAAATTGGTAGCAAAAGCAAGGGGCAAACACATCTCAGAATCATTAGAGGTATGTGAGTCGTTTTATTATTTCAGATGACTGGGGCAGATGGAAAAAGCAGAACTAGTCAAAAAAGGCTATTAGAAAATGGTTTTAGTAACAAATGCATCAGAGAAAATGTTATAAATTGTTAAGTAATTAGTTCACATATGTCCACTACCCCGTAAATGATAAGAACAGGCGGAGATTATTGAAATTCTTTAGCTGCTAGAATGTCTCCAGTCCCTTAGTTGAGCAACCCAGGGCAGAATTTTTTCTGGCAAGACCTGATGCTTATAAATAAATCAATGTACTCTAATTAATGAAGACAGGCCAGGGTCAGGGGTGAGGAGGTGGGCCACTCTTCCATACATCAGTGGGCTCAGCTGTGGTGGAAAGCCACTGCGATGGCAGCTCCATGCACACTGTCCCTCCCCACCCCCCAGGAGTCAGGAACCTGCCTGCCACCAGAAGCGTTAAGCAATGCCCATGGGTGCCTGTAAACTCAGGGAAGAACAAAGAGGGAAGGGGGAGAAGGAAAGAAAAGTGGGAGTGGGGCATATGGAACATGGAAAGAAAAAGGAAAGTGGCACATAGATTGCGGTAGTTCCAATAATCACTCCTAGAGCGGCCACTTACCTTGAGTAGAATCTGTGTTCCTAATCCCCCCAAACAAACTATAGTTTTGATCTAAGCCAAATCATATAAGACATGCTAAGGCCAACATACAGAGGAAAAGAAACAGGAGCCCCCAATAAAAACAGGGCTATCCTCTGGACAGAGAAGGCTCCAGAAACTGTCTTGCGCTAGTTGTAAGGCTCTGTCTGCACCACACAGCAGGGCAGCTGGGCCAAAGAGACGAGCTGCCTGCCTCCATGGCTAGTGAGACCAGCCCTTTGCAAAAGAGGAAAAAGAAAAAACCACACATGACCCACTGCTTCTGCATGCGACAGAGAGAAATTCACAAGTGCTGGGGGCTGGGAGGAACGACCCTTTAATTAAGGAATATAATCCTAATCCTATCCCCCATTTTTTGGCAAAACTAATATTTCTGAAACTTGTCTGCTCCATGTCATTCTGGGACCACACAGAAGACCTGGCTCACAGTGAGCACAGAACAATAGGGAGGAGTCCTGTGAGGGCCACTCCCAGCTCTGGCTAGTACCTGGCACCCTGTCAGCATTTGCTTAATGTTAATAATTGTTACTAAAAAAGAAACCAAATTTCCCAGCCCCTGACCACCAGAGATGTAAACCAACTAGGATTCCCCCCACAGCCATGAACTCTGAACTCCTCAAGTTATCAGCACCTTCCTACTTCATAGAAAGATCTAGGTCATTTCAAAGAACCTGGGGAAGACATCAATAGAACCCTACAAAAACTCCTTATGTGCAAAGGGCCAAGTTGTTGATCAAGTTTATTTCTAAGACAGTATGGAAGATAAAAGTTACCCTAGCCCCAGACACTCTGGCAGCCTGTTTCCTCTCTTTACACTCAAGACTGATCTAGATTTCAAGACTGACTTAAAATGCTCTAAAATGCCCTTCTGCAAGTTATCCACACCTTAAATTTATTCTCTGATGACAAAAGTTGTTAACACCCTACTTTCCTATCTTTAATTCAACAAACATTTAGGTACCTACTCCGTAGAGGACACTCAGAGAAACAAAGATGTCTAATTTCCAACCCTATGACTATGAACTTCAATGAGAAAACAGAACTCCTAAATAGCAACCCTCAGGCCAGAAGGGTTAACACAAATAATTTTCACAAAAAGACTCCAGGGGGATCTCAGAGAGGGCAACTATAGAGACTAAGCATTTTGAAAGGTTGAAATTCAAAAGGAAAAGTTTTCTATGAGGATGCTGTAATGGCAGATGGATGAAGGTATGGAAAGTGACCCCACAGGTTTAGCACACTGGAAGTCACACTGTGTGGCTCAAGTTAAGAAAGTGAAGCAGCATTTCCTGGAAGATGCACAGCTGAGGACAAAACCATGAAGTCATAAAAGTTCTGTTAAAGTGTCTGGACTTGAATAAAAGTCTTAAGGAAGGCCTAGAAGGCAGGGACAGATTCCAGTCTGTACCCAGGTAAGTAACTGGTAATTTCTGGGGGAGAGATAAGAGTTCCAGGGAGGTCACTCATGCGAATGGCCAGAACCTATAGAGGATGGATGAAGAACTCTGACCTGAGGTAGGGAAAGAAACCTGACCTGGGAAAGGGAAAGAAAGAAGCTTGAAGCCTCTGGCTGGGAGGAAGAAGGCCACAGTCATGGGAGAATGGAACACGCCAACTAGATTCAGAAGGGGACTCCTACAGGAGGAAGATGTGCAGTTCACCACTGGAGCTGTTGTGTTTTAAGTGCCAGGGGACAGTTCAGTCTAGAGGAGGCTAAATACTGATACATGCAGTTAGGAATGAGGGTAGATGTAGATTTTTAAGAATCATCAACAAAAAGGGAATATTTAAACCAGAGAGTAGATCCTTGAGCTTGTCATTATCAGACATGAAAGAACCTCTTAAATTGTCAGGAATCATACAATATCCATGAATTACATCCCTTCTGTCTCTCCGTGGCTGCTTCGAGTCTATTCAGAACCACAGTAAGGAATGAGTTCTGAAAATGAAATGGTAGTTCTCAACCTGGCTATGCATAAAAATCCTGTGGGAAACTTAAAATCTTGACAGCCAAGTCACAACTCGGAGTGGATTTCATTAAATCAGAATCTCTGTGGGTAGGATGCTGGTATCAGTCTTTTTAGTGCTTATCAGAATTGTCCAAAGTAGAGCCAAGATGGAGAACCACTAGATTCATGAGTCTCTTGGGTACAGAACAACTTACACTCAGTATCATTTACCTGGGTAACAGAATCAAATGGATCAATCAACAGAAGAATCATTCATTCAACACACGTTTATGGAGGGCCTCCTACGTAACCAACACTGTGCTAGGTGTTGGGGACAGTGTCAAAACAGACAGAAGTGGTCCATCTTCACAAAGTCAATACTGTGTAAAGGAAGCAGACAAGACGAAATGACCATAAATAAATGGCCATAAATGACCATAAATAAATACTGGACGTATTTTCTCTAAAGGCTTACAATGCACCACAGTTGAGGATATATTAGATAAAATCCTGCTCCTGTGGAACCTATATTGTGATGGGGGAGTGCAAGCAAATAGATGAGAGAAGTCATATCCAAGTCATGAGTGCTCTAAAGCATAAATAACAAGACGACATGACAGAAGACAATGGCTGGGGTGAAGGGTTACTTGACATTAGGGTGATCTGGGAAGGCCTTTCTGAAGAATAATAATGACATGAGACCTGAAAAAAAGAGAAGAAACATGTCATGAAAAGAAGTTCCAGGTAGGGGAGCCAGCAAATACACAGGACTTCAGATAGGAAGAAATGGCTAGAACAACATGGTGGAGGCTCCAGGCTCTGGCTCCCATGTTTTCTCCACTTGGAGATGTTTCTGTCTTGTTGTCCTTTGTCACTATCTACTTCTTATGTACAATTTGATCTTTAAAAGTTAAAGTGGTATGACTTAGAATCTAGGCTTTGGAGTCAGATCTTACAGGTTCAAGCCTCTACTCTGCCTCTGCCTTACCAGCTATATGGCCTGTGACAAAGTGTCTGACAGTTTCTCATTTGTAAAATCAGTTAATAATACCTATTTCATGAGGTTGTTGTGAAAATTACATGTGATCATGTATGTGAAGGCCCTGATGTATAACAAGCACTCCATAAATAGCAGGTCTACTCTGAGCCAGGGCAGAAGTCACGTCTGTTTTGCTTGTGCACTGTATCCCTACTGTCGTGCGAGTTCACAAATGAATCACTGCAACTGAGAAGGGTGAGTAGGGAGATGTTTAACCCTAGAACAACAAATATAAACACATCAAGGCATGAACACGGACAGCCAAAAAGGCACACCAAGTGAGCCATATGCAGGCTTTGAAAGAAGCCTGGGTGAGTCTTTGGCCTTCTGACTTGACCCCTCTCTACTGAGACACAGTGCCCCCACTCGGTTCAGTGCAGATCTTAAATATATTTGAAATATTCAAAGGTCAAAGACTCTGATATGAAAGTATTAGTTAAGGACAAGCATAGCCTGACAAACCCTAAACACATGCTGCCTCCCTGGCCTTAGTCAGCAGATGTGCTCTGAAATGCTTAACAGAGCCCAAGTCATTAGTTTTACAAAGATGTCTCAAAGAAACCCATGATCTTGTAGAGATAAGCAACCCACTTCTTTGGGTTTTTGTCTGATTTCTGAACTGGTTATTTTCAAGTTAAATTCATAGATGGTTATCTAATGGGGACCTTAAGGACTTTCTACCATGTTTTAAACTCTGGAAAAGTCACTGCCTCAGCAGTGCACTGTGATTATGACAGAGAATTCATGATTTGGTTCTGTAGTTTTTTGAATCTTCTCTGCAGACTCAAACAGGGAGAAAGACTGAAACAACCCCACAAATAAAATTGGCTTATCCACTTAGAAAGAAATTTTTGCTTGGGTTTAGGAATTAAGAGTATCCTTTATAGGAAGTAAACTTATTAAGTCTAGTCAAATGATTAAAGTATGAATAACTCTTCCATGGATTGTATTTCAAGCAACACAGCCCAGGATTTACACGATAAGGTCCTGAAGATTATCATCCATTTGACAAGCGGTTCTTTCTATATATGAATAGGAGATTGAGATCTTGGTTAGTCACCCTGGAAATGTGAGGTTACCGAGAAGTAGTTTAGAGAAAATTGGAGTTGGGCGATGAGCGAGCGCTTGGCAGGGCAAGGTGTTTACGTAGGGCCCCTGGCACAGGCGAGCAAAACCGCTTGGCCTGTGGGCTTTCCCTTGAGTAAACTGGGCAGCCTCTTCGCACTTGGGCCCTGCGATCTGCCCCGCCCCGCCCCCAGCATCTAAGTCTTCCCCTTCCACTAAGATCTCAGTTCCTGGCAACTCCCTGGGAGATTAAACTGACCTTCCCACCACCGATGTATTTTCCGTGTAGAGGTCTGTGTAGCCTTGAGAGATAAGAGTCAATGCTCAAAAGAATCTCTGAATGCACAGTTACAATTTCCATCTCAGCTGATGGCTTTAAGCGAAAGCACACACGAGGCTGGGCAAAAGGTTGTTCCCCTTTGCACCTTGTTCAAGCGAATTAACACCAAACCAAGAGTTCTTCGCCCGCCTCCAATCCCCAATCAACCCCCAGAACACGCGTCTCGCCAGCTGCTTCGGCGCCTTCTCTACCGCCTCCGGAAGGTCTGCACCTGATCAATTGTCTTTGAGTGGTAGCTGCTTAGGTGGGTAACGAAAGGTGGGCTGTGATGGAAACGTCCTTCATGTCGCGCTCACCGTCCCTCCTTCCTTTTGCCTTCCCCTCCCCGACGCAGAGGGAGCAACACAACCAACTATTCATTCTTTCTCAACAAAGAGAGAGGGAGGGAGATGTTGTCAACAGTTACAGAGCAGGCTCCTTAGCTTCCTTTGCAAACTTCTCAAGAGATTAGGGGAGAAACTTGCCTCCTCCGAGCCTTGGACTTCCCGCGGAGCTCTTGGGGCCCTCGCATCTCCCTCACCCCAGCCGACCTTGGGCAGAGCGGGACGTCTGGCAAGGCCAGCGCCGGGGAAGATGCCGCTCCAGAGCAGAGAAGCAGAGATGCTCGGCGCCCTTCGCTGAGCTCTTCCCGCCGCGGGCTACCGCAGGGTGCCGGGAGCTCAGCACGTTCAAAGGTCCCGGAGAGCTCAAGCCCGATCCCCACTTCAGCTACCCGCTACCCACAAGGCTAACTCTACTGGGAAAAAACGACAAGCGCCGGATCCACTTTTTCCAAAGTCCAACTTTTCCCAACAAACTTCCTAGTTCGTTCTCTTTGGGACCGGGGGAAGCCCAGGAGCTCCGGGAAGAGCAGCACCCCTGCAGACTCCAGGAGCACGGCGCAGACTCACCTCGCAGCTCACCCGCCAGGGCTCAGAGGTGCCGCGCAGCCGACTCCGCACCGCGGCTACTCCCGGAGCAGGGGTGGCTCATGGTCTGCGCCGCGCGGCGGCCGAGTAGCCCTTGCGCGGCTCGCGGGTGCGCTCGGCTGTAGCTCCGGCCGCGGCAACAGCAGGCGCGGCTCTGAACGCGCGGCGCGCTCTGGCCCTCAACTGGTGATTTGCGGCTTCGCTGCCCCACCCCGGCGAGCCGATTCGCGCGGCCTTGCAGAACCCCCGGGACATTTACATTCGGAGATCTAGCCTGGCCCTCCTCTACCCGGATTTTAGAGTTTGACTTCCTATCTCCTGGACAAGTCAGTCCCCAAGCATAGACCGACTGCTTCCTTACTGAATCCTTCTGAAGAGGACAACCTCACCTAATCCCTTCTTCCCCCTTCCCTAATAATTTAATTACCCAACAGATCTGCTTCGCTATCTGGAGACACCTGGCTGGCTTTCAATTAAAGGGCTTTGATAGGACAAAGAATAAGGAAACCACAATGAACAAGCTTCCGGAACAGGCAATCAATCACACTTTCAAGGACATACTGAAAGCAAAGTGGAAGGTGGACGCAGTACTTCAGTACTAGTTGTTTTAGTGGGGCGAAAAATTGAAGCCCACTGATATCAAGACCTATTATAAAATCATAGAAATGCCTACCTCACAGCATACACCCCAAAATCAATTTCAGGTGGATTTTATATCTAAATGCAAATGGTAAAATAGTGCCTTTTTTTTTTTTTTTTAAATCCTGGGAATTGAATCCAGAGGTGCTGGGCCACATTCCCAGCCCTTGTATTTTATTTAGAGACAGGGTGTCGCCGAGTTGCTTAGGGCCTCGCTTGTTTGCTGAGGCTAGCTTTGAACTTCTGATCCACCTGCCTCAGCCTCTGGAGCCACTGGGATTATAGGCGTGTGCCACCGCACCTGGCAACAGTAACATCATCAAAGAAAATATCTGAAAATATCTTTGTGAATTTGGGGTAGATTAAAACTTATTAAACATAAATAACACTAACTATAAATGAATAAAATTGCCCAAAATCAAAATTGAGAGCTCTTATTCATGAAAAGGTGCCATTTATGAAAAAGCAAGTCACAAATAAGAAAATATGATTGTAATACACACATCCCAAAAAGGACTTGTACACAGAACGTATAAAGAAAACCCACAATCAGCAAGAATAAGGCCAAAAAAAAAAAAAAAAAAAATCCAATTTAAAATAGGCCAAATATTTCAACAGGTTATTTCTCAAGAAAGGATGAACAGATATTTCTCAAAAAAATAAGCATATGAAAAGATTCTCAATTTATTAATCATCCCAGAAATGTAAGTTGAAATTGCAATGCTATCTCACTTCACACCCACCAACAGAATAGCTAAAATTAGAGGGTCTGACAATACTACTGTTTAAAGTGAACTTTTCGCACCCACCATGCTAGGGATTAAAGCCAGGACTTTGCACATGGTAGTCCAATGCTCTACCACTGAGCTACATCCCCAGCCCAAAGTGAACTTCTTATGACTACTTTAGAAACCCACTTAATAGTAACAACTAAAGTTAAATTAACATATATCCTGTGATCCAGCAATTCTACTCTTAGTTTTATACATAGTTACACATGGGGACCTTCACCAAAAGATATCCAAAATTGTTCATAGCATCTTTTTTTATAAATAGCCAAAAAGAAGACAACCCAAATGTCCATCAACAGAAAAGAGATAAAATCTGTGGATTACTACACAGTAATGAGAATTAATGAGCTAATTCTATACTCAAAAAGATGGATGACTCTCCAAAATGTGATATTGAGTGAAAGAAGGTGGACACAAATGGGTACATACTATATAACTGCATTTATGTAAACTTCAAAAAAAGTCAAAATATATTCAATATTAGAAGTGAATATGGTGGTTATCTTGATAGGTGGAAGTGATGGAAAGGGAGCAGGCTTCTGGGTGCTGGTAATATTCTCTATCTTAATCCAGGTGCTAGTTACATGAATGTCACCCATTTATAATAATTTACTATCCCTCAGTTTATAAAAATTAATTGATTTGTACATGACTCTGCATGTATGTTCTACTTCAATAAAAGCATTTTAAAATTATGCCATATTGGTTATATTTTATATCATTTCCATCCCTTTAAGAAAGAGTTGTTAGCAAGTCCACAAGATTCCAAGTGCAGCATCCTTAGGAATGAGTTCTTACATTTTCCCATGAGTAACTTTGAGGGTCAATCTTCATCCTCCCTACATTATTAGAAAAACAAATCTTTGATTTTTGTTGGCTTTTCAAAAAGTGTCCAATACAATGAATGTCAATTAGACCAGCTGGTATGTTTCTAAATTGAAGTATCAGAAATGTATTTACAGCAGCCTTTGCCCAGGCTGGTGCACTCTGTGGAGCTTTGAACATATGCAAGGTGGCTAGCTGTAGACTGTGAGCAGATGTAACCCCAGGGTGATTTGAAAGCAGGTTATTTTTTCCCCCTCTTAAGGAGAAAAATTAATGGCAGATGGACAGTCTGCAGGAGGAGGTTTGAGATGCCTTCACCTGAATGAGAACCTGCCCCATCAGGGTCTCAGGTCTGACAGCCCTGTGCAACACCAAGGTAAGTAATAAGGTGGTGAAATAGGATGGTTCAATTCTTGTTGCTGCACAAAAGCTTCCGATTTGAACCATTATCAATGCAAAAAAATACTTTAAAAAGAGCTAAGGAAGCCAGCTGAGAGAATACAGCACCCCGTTGTAGTCCAGAAATAAGAGAAGATACATTGAAGGTAGGAAGGACAGTTACACATTCCCCATATCACCCCTGTATGGCAGTACAGCTCAGATAGCCTTTGCATAGGGCAAGGGGAGTAAAGTGAGCACCAGGTTTGCCTTGGGCCCCAACAGCAGCTCCACAGTAAAACCCAGTGACTGACAGGCTCCCACGGCCCCATACTCCAGCATCTGCAGACCCAGCCTCACATTCATTCCAGTGCTGGGTTGGCACCTGGATCCACAAGCCTATCCCAATGCCTGACCACCTCTTTCAGACGCAGGCTCAAGCACCTGTAGGCCAAGGCTTCACACTGCCCTATTCAGATACAGGCTACTGATGTAGACCTACATTTGAGGCCAATCTGCCCATTGGCCACTCCATATAGTGTGCCCAGAATCTCTGGATAAGTTGACCAGTGAAGGGCTCTTTCCTGATGAAACCCATTTGCAAAGACTGGCATAAGTGCCTCCTTCTTCAAATGTGCACACACGAATGCATGGCCGTAAGGATCGTGATCTGGGAAACATGATATCACCAAAGAAACTCACCTCCAGTAATTGACTTTATAGAAATGGAGATACAAGAACTTCCCGGCGAAATTCAAAATAATCTTAAAGAAGCTTGGTGAGCTACAAGTTTCATTTAAATAGCCAACTAAATAAAACCAGGAAAACAATACATGAACAAAATTAGAAGTTCAACAAAGAAATAGAAATCTTTAAAAAGAACTATACAATTCTGGAGCTAAAGAACACAATGAACTTAAAAATTCCATGAAGGGTTTTAACACCAGGCTCAAAAGAGAAAAAAAATCAGTAAGCTCGAAGACAGGTTATTTGAAATTACCCACAACATCACTTATGTAGACCCTCAATAAATAATTACCCAATTTTTAAAAAGAAGTGGAATTACTGTTTTCTGCTACTCTGAAGTGTCACTGAGAACAGTGATAAAACTCAATTGGTTTTCCTTATTCTCGAAGTTCCCTGAGCACCTACTGTATGTGAAATTTCTACCGCTAGCATTAGGGGGAGGAAGGTGTAAAGAAAGACTAGAAAATAACTCACACCCCTGCTGAGTTGTGGGCAAATGAGCTTAGTGAGCTTGGGCAAATCATTTCTCCTCTCAGTCCTTTCATTTCTTCATGAGTAAGTGAATATACACCTACCTAGTAGGTTACCCGTGGGGAGTCAAGGAAATAATAGATGTGAAAGTGCTGAGAACATGATAGGTTTCACAAAAAATCACTAGAATTGATGGCACATTTTGTCATGCATCTTCACAGTGTCTGAGATAGGTAGTGTCTCTATCCTCATTTTGTATGGGAGGAAACAGACACAGAATAGTTGAATAACTTCAACCATAAATCATTCAATAAATGTTACATAACTACTATGTGTTGAGATGCCTAGGTAGTGACAAGCAGAATTATTTTATTTTTATTTTTTTGGTACTGGGGATGGAACTCAAGGGCACTCCACCACTGAGCCACATCCCCAGCCCTTTTTGTATTTTATTTAGAGACAGGGTCTCAGTGAGTTGCTTGGGGCCTTGCTGAGTTGCTCAGGCTGGTTTGAACTGACAATCCTCCTGCCTCAGCCTCCTGAGCTGCTGGAATTACAGGTGTGCACCACTGTGCCTGACTTGAGCAGAATCAGAATTTGACTGAGGTATTTTAACTTCAAGTTCCATGGGTCCTTCCTCCATACCAGAACCACATTCACATTTGTATCCTCTGTGCCTAGAACATAGTGAGTACTCAAAATAATAATAGAATACTCAACACTAATAGAATAGCAAATGGGGTAATTTTCATATAACTAATATAATTTTAATTTAATATAATTTTATTATAATATTCACATGACTCACAAATTAAAACTACACACACACACCACACACACACACACACACAAAGTTGTCCCTTGGTATCCATGGAGGGATTGGTTCCAGGACTCCCCACAGATACTCAAATCCACAGATGCTTGAGTCCCTTAGATAAAATGGTTATATACAGCATAAAACTCATAAATATCTTTCCATATAATCTCTCTAGATTACTTGCAATACTTAATACAATATAAACACCATATACATACTTGTTATACTGTATTATTTAGGGAATAAGGACAAAAAAGTCTGTACATGTACAGTATAGACACTTTTAAGAAACTTTTTTTCATCTGCAGCTGGTTGAATCCATGAACATAAAATCCAGAGGGCCGAGGTGGGTGTAAGTTCCCATCACAGGTAAGCACTGCCATGAACACGGTGTGTCGACCTGAGTTCCTCCACGTCTGTTCTGATCTCCCACACTACACACAAAAAACCAGCATACTATACCCATCACTCTACACTTTGCTTTTTATTATTTAGTCATATATTTTGGAGATTTTCCCATATTAGTACAGAGGGACTCTCTTCATTCTCTTTTGCATGGTATTCCTTTAAAGAGATGTACCACATTTTACTGGACAGTTAACTTTTTTTCATTCCTTATCTTTTACAAAGATATTACAGTGAATAAAATGGGCAAGTATATCTATAAGGCAAATTTCCAGAGATAAAGTTGCTGAATTAAAGAGTATATGCTTTGGTAATTTTGATAAATAATGCCAAGTTGTCTTCCCTAGGGATCGTATCAATTTACATGCCATAGCAATGTGAGAAAAGGCCTATTGCTCCATAACCTAACCAGAAGGTATTATTAAATTTCTGAATTTTCATCAACCTGAAAAGTGAAATGTGAATTTTAGTGCAATTTTAACTTGCATTTCTCTTTTACTAAGTGAGACTGTTTATCTTTTCATGTTTAGTAGCCTTTTGTTTTTCTTTTTGGAATTGTATTCCCATTTTTCTGTTCATTTGTAGATCTTTTTCTTATCAATTTTCTAGGGTCTGCTTTCATATCAGGAGGCTTAGTGTTTTTTGTCAAATGAACTGCAGATGTTTTTCCAATGATGATATTAAAGAAAAGAGATAGTATTGGCCCAACTTTGCTATTTTAGGAGGCTCACTCTGGAAGTAAATAGAATGAATTAGGGAAATGAGAGCAAGGAGTGGACATTGGTTAAAAGGCTATGGCAAGAGCCCGTTGTCATACGAGGCTGGTGGCAGTGCAAATGGAAGGGGAGGACCAAGGTTATTACCAAGAAATAATTGGCAAGGGTTAATAATTAGCACTGATAACGATTACAATAATAGCTACAATTTGTTTAGGAATAACGATATGCTAAAAACTATGTTAAGTATTTTACAAGCTGTAAGCCATGAACTGGCCTACTGTCCCATTTCACAAGTGAGAAAAGCGAGCATTACCAGTTAAGTAACTTAAACTCAAGGAGAGGTAAATTGGCAGGACCATGGCCAACCCCAGGTCCCGTCTGATCCCATCCGCCTGACAGGGTGAAAGGGAGTGATTAAAGGTCTTCCGTCTAAGTGCCTGAGTAATGCCTGGCCTGATGACAGAAGCAGAAGCCAGAGAACAGCTGCCTCTGGCCATAGCGCAGCATGCTCAGATTAGGAACATGGAGCATTTTTCAAAGTTCATTCTTATACATAATTACTCCCCCTGTGTTTCTGTGAGTTAAAAAGGAAAGTATTATCCACATTTGACTGACGAGAATATGTAAATTAAATAACCAATCCCAACTCAGATGTCCTGTTCCCTTGGAGGCCTTCCCTGACGCCTAGCCTGGGTCAGCTTCCCCAGTTATGTGGGCCTTCCAGCACCCTTTCCTTCCTGGAATTTCTCACCATTATACATTTACACCATCGGACAATTACACATTCATTTTGTTACTGTTGTTTTATTGCTGTTGCTCTATGGACTCTAAGATCTATGTTAGGTTTCACCTTTGTTTTGATCTTAGGGACCTGGCCTAGAAATTAGCACTCAGTACTTATTTACTGTATGAATGAACCCCAGACCTCTAAGCCCTTTGGCTTTTTGTCTTTACATCATAAAGCTCACTATAGACTAAATAAAGAGTTATAAATGTTGGGTGGTGCCAACCGATCTTAGGACTCATACATATTTCTTCAAGTCTACGCCATCCTTCACTTAAATTTTTAAACAGCAAAACCCCAGGTTGCTTTAGCCAATGAGCCTTATAAAAGAACAACATTACAATGACTTTAGAGCAAGAGGCTTTGTCTGGGAGCACTCAACCTGGAATTGATCCTTCTGTTCCAAAAGGAATTTGTTGAGTGCATCCCCATCATGAGTTCACTGGCAGCTGGGTTGACACTGGACAAAATGCACTTTCAGGAAGAATAATTTCTAAAGTTCTAACTTTGCTGAGTCCTAATGGTAACAAGTAAGGAAAACAGATGCTTAAACTGTCACTAATGAAAACCAAGTAGAAAATCTGAAGATGAACGATTGCAGAGAAACTGAAAATTCTCTGAAGTCCATAGGAAACCAGTGGCGCAAAAGGCTGACATAGTTTTGTTGTTGCTGCTGTTGCAGTTCTGGGACTGAATTTGGGCTGCTTTATACCTCAGCTTCACCCTCAACACTTTTTATTTTTAATTTTGAGATAGGGTCTCACTAAGTTGCTGAGACTGGCCTCAAACTTGCAATCCTTTGACTCAGACTCCTGAGCCATTGGGATTCCAGGCATGTACCTCTTTACTCTTGACATAAATCACATCAGCATATTTTACAGTATTTTCAGAAGCATCCCCCTCTCGGTTTCTGCTTCCCAAAGGGGTAGCCATGAACTTGGTGTTACGGAAATCCCCAGTTTACTAGGCAGGAAGGTCAACTCTGCTTCCAGAAGGCCTCCATGACAGCTGTCTATTCACTGTCATGTTGGCTAGAGAACTCATTGTATGAGGGCTACAGATTAATGATCCTCAGTAAACACCTACTGAGTGAATTGTTCAAGAGTGAAAGAGAAGTGCTTGACAACACAAGCTCATTCTCTATACAAAGTCCACTTCTTCCTGATCATCCATATTTGAATGGACTATTTCAGAATTGGTCCTCATCACCAAACTCTGTACCCTGATCCCATTTACTATTTTAATCTTATTATCAACTTTTCATTAATTTACTTCTGAACTAATTCAATAAATTCTGAACTAATTCACTAAAATGTCTCTGGGTAATTATGGAATTCCAGATGATTTAAATTTCCTCATTTACACGGCTCTCCTTTAAAAATTTTTTTCTTACAGGAAGCATATATATTCTTATTTAAAATTTAAAATATTACTTAAAAAATAAATTCATTGAGCATATTTCCAAGAGAAAGCATTCCTAACCCTGGGAGATATGAAGGTGAAAACAGTACCAGGACCTCACATCTGGAAACAGGCAGGAGCAGAGGTCCCGCTGAAGGGAAGCAGAGGAGGGAGGGTTAAGGTACTAGAGTCAAACTGGTGATGAAAATAAAGGGGAGGGAGGATTTTTTTTTTTTTATGTGTAAGGATGGACTTTATTTAAAAAAAAAAAAAAGTCTTTTGCGGACTACAAATTACAAAGTAAAAGCAGATCATTAAGAAGAAATCCAGTGAACACATTTTGCCTGCACATGAAAACTTTATCAAAGTTATTCACTTAACAAAATCACTCCATTCACAATGTTATCTGTTATAATGATCTTCTTAAGGTCACTATACCTTTATTTCAAATTATATTACATGTTATTCCCTCAAGATGAATTTTTAAATACCAACTTCTTGGCTAATAAGAATGATACCTTCAAAAGGGGTAATTTCCACTCAATCTCTGGTGGCATTATTCCAGGCTAGTTTCTTTCAATTAAAAATCCTTCAAAATGTTCACTTGTAACACAATGCCTTTCCACCGAAAAGTGTTGAGGGAGGATTTTTGACTCCCCTAACACACACGCACACGCGCGCACACACACACACACACACACACACACACACAATCTTTATTATGGAAATTCAGAAAGGAAACACCTAGGGGCAATGGTCCCTTGAGTGCCATCTTGATTTGCAATGGGAAGAGCTCAGGCTGGGTCAGGGTCATATCCGTGAGATTGGCTGGACTGTTACCATGTAGAAGGAAGGTGGATGGTTGAGAAAATGCAACCTACCAACTCCCCTTACAGAAGGAGCCAGACTGACAAGAAAACCTGGTTTGCTTAGATGTCCTAACTCTATCTTTGAAAGCAAAGTTGGCCTTCCCTGTGTGTACATTTTAAGATATTCATAGTCATGTCAATTGCAGTTTTTCTGCAGAGGAATGATTAAATTACAGCACATCCAGACTATGGCACACACCATGCAACTGAGAAGACTTCTATAGGTACTGACGCAGAAGAATGGCATAAAATAGTGAAGAAAAGGTGGTATAATTATGATGAACCAACATACACTATGGAGAAATAGCTCTCCCTGCCCCTGCAAAAAACGTTGCCTTTTCAAGACAGGTGTGATGGTGCACACCTGTTGTCCCGGCTACTTGGGAGGCTGAGTATTGCTACTTGAGGCAGGAGGATTGCTTAAACCCAGGAGTTCAAGGCCAGCCTGTGTAGGATTATGTACAAAATGTCTGAAAGAATTTCCTCCCATCAGGTGGTTTAAGAAGTGAAATTGAAGAGTGAATAAGAGGGTACTTTCCTTTTTCCTTCATATCATTCTTAATTGTTTGATTTTTTTCCCAATGGGTACCAATTGCTTTTATAATTAAATATGATTTCCCTAGTGCTTATTATGTGTCAGATACTGTTCTAAGAGCCTTATGTATATATCAACTCATTTGATCCTGGCAATATCCTACAAGGTAGCATTGTTCTTATTCCCTCTTCCAGATGAGGACACAGTCCCTCCCTGCCCAGGTGGCCCAGCTATGTATAAAGGAACTGAGCTTTGAACCCAGGCCAACTGGCTCAGACTTTGTGCTCTTAATCACTGATTATTGTGCCTTGAAAAGACATATCTCTGCTTGAATCCCAGTTTTTGGTAATTATATGTGTAATTCTTACAATTCTTACTTCTAGATCACTTTTCCCACCTATAAAAATGGGATAACAGTCACATACCTCATGACAGTATTATAAGAACTACATCCATCTAGGTGTCTGCAATGAGGGGCAGAGCCCCAGAGATTATCTGGGAGGAAATGTGTTCAGGGCCACAGTGAGCACTTGATAAATATAGTCTTGTTCTCTTTACTGAACTTAAGTTACTGGCCCTTTAAAGCATATTAATTTTATTGGCTATTTTCTTGATTTGTGACCTGATAGCATCTGGTGCTTAAAGCGTAGTGGGAAGGGAGTCTTGGGAAAGGGGAAAGATGACTAAGCAAGCAAAAGATGCTTTTAAAATTTAACATTAACACTTTACCTGTTTCACAGCTTTATCTATAGCCAACCCAGTTAAGACAATGATATGAATAATATTTATATGAATTTTAAAGTCATTCTGGGGTAGATATTATCATACACATTCCTAGAGTGAAAAAAAGTAGAGGATCAGGGAATGCCCAAGTCAGTTATATAACAGAGACAGGACTGAAATTTAGATGTACTAATTCCACATCCTGCCCCACTTTACATGACATCCACTGCCTGACCCGAAATGCGGTGACCTCAGCCTCCCAGAAAGAAACTAGAAATGATGGTGGAGGGTAGCAACTGTCCCCTTGTGGAACGGTTCCCTTACTTCACATGCTGCTGTTGCTGAGTGGGGACTCCAAAGTGACAGAACCCCTCCCTATGGGTCCACAAAGCTCAGGACGTACTTAATCTTTAGAGCAGTCATCATTCTACAAAGCAGGACACAATCCGTCCTGTAGGAGATGGTGGGGTGGGACTCAGCAGGCAGGTGGCTGCTGGTGGCTGTGGGCAGGGGCAGAGTGGAGCCTTGGCTGTTGCTCCCTGCTCAGCAGCCTCCCACCTGCACCTGATCCTTCCTCATTTTGCACACATGAGAGCACAGGGGTCAGGCAGGAGCCAAGGAAGGACCGGCTGTGTGTGAGGCTTCTATTAGCTATTCTGTTCTCAGGTTCAGCCAGTTCTTTCAAGGTACGGTCCGTTATTCCATTCTCTGAAGAGAGGCAATGGCAACTGTACACATATCACACAAATTATTCTTCCATGAACACTGGGTCTATGCAATCCCATTGCACCAGGCACCCCACATCATTCTCTTTCTCTCAGGAGACCCTATGATTGCTAAAATGTGGACAGTTATTAAAGCTGGGTTTGTCACACTACTCTTAAAAATGCCACAATGAAGAGTCAAAATAAATTTTTGAAAAGCCCTGTGGAACGCAAGTGAGTGAAAGTGGTGTTATGATAATCTTGTGTCTGGCAGTTCGTTCTGCAGTCCATGGCACTGCATCATAAGCAACAAAGTGCTTGCCACACAGCTCAGCGCCCCAGGGCAAGGGCAGCTGGGACAGCAAGTTACAGGACTGGGGAAGGTCATCAATTTGGTTCTTTCCTCTCTTGTTTCTTCCTCACAGAAATCCCTCCCATAGGCACACAGATACATACACACACAGTGGTGCAGCATACTCCTCCTGGATGGTAACCGTTTGGACAGTACTTTCCAAATAGTGACACAATGAAACATAAGAAGTCCCTCCCTTAGCATCTGTCTAGGTGTCTGCAATGAGGGGCAGAGCACCAAAGTTTCTCTGGGAGGAAAAAGGCACAATTTGAATACTAACAGCTATGTTTGCTGGCACTGGAGTAAGAACTTACCAAGAATTGTCTCATTTTATCTTTTCAGCAACCCAGAGGTGGAAGGGGGAAATTATTAAGCTCATCTTACAAATGGGAAAATGGAGGCACAAAAAGGGAAAGTAACTAACCAGGTTCACACAACCTGGATGTGGAGGCCCTGGTTCTATTGCCTATACCAGCTCCCAGCATGAAGGCTGGTTCCTCAGAAGGAGTAGGAGAGTTTGGAGTTGAATTGCTTGAGCCTGGTGTGGAATGGCAAAGTGAGACTTAAAAGAGGGCTGGGAGTGTAGCCAGAGAAGAGGGCTTGCCCAGCATTGCAGGCCCTGGTTTATCCGCAGCATTGCAAAGGAAAAGACAAGGCAGACAAGCTGGGTAGGGGTAACCCTCATATAGTGTCTGGCACTGGTAGGCAATCAACAAATATTTGTGAACTGAACTTGGAACAGAACTTCAGGCATGGGGTGAGGGTTGGGGGTTTCCTAATGGGTCTGGAACCACAGTTAGGCAGGCCTCCACGTGCTCTTGGATTTTCCCCACAGCAGGACACCGGGTGGATTCTCAGGTGTCAACCTTGAAGTTCTAGTTCTTGTCCTTGGGTCCTTATGACCAGAGCAGTCTGTGGAGCCACTGCCCTGCCATCCTGGGGGTGGGAGTGAGGGCTTGTCAAAAAGACTGAATCTCAGCCCCACCACAGAGGGAAGCACTGGCTGAGAACCTGCATTTGAACAGGACCTCTGGGTGACTTGTGTGAGCCTCTGTGCCTGACTCAGCAATGCTGAGGGAATGTGCTATCGTCATTCTAGGCAGCAATGGTGGGTAGGGGGGCTTTATTCCTGCTCTAGGTTTGGGATGTAGCACTTTGGGGGCTGTATTGGCTGCTGTCCTAGCCCACACCCCTCGCAGAGTCCATTCATGTAGCCGTAGGATTCAGACTTCTCAGGTGTCGGCATATCCAGGAAGAACAGACCCCTTGTGTGACCTCCATGTGACCTCATCTGTCTCAGGTTCATGAATGCAGAGGGAGGGAGTGCAGCTCTTCCTGCCAGCATGACCAGGCGGTGACAAAGTCACCACATGGAAGGAAATCAGGGAATAAGGCATATTCTGCAGTGAGTCACAGGGGCCTTTCCTGTGTGTGCCGCATGATCAAGTTTCTGGTTTCTGTTTCTTAATTCAGAGTACACTGTTAATCAACACTTAGAGAGGGTTCCCCCCAAGTGCAAGGTGCTGGGGACAACAGATTGGGTGGTCACTGACCTTGAAGCACTTTATACAAAAATATACAGTTACCACCTTGTTGACAAAATTAAAATGAAGGACAGGTAAGATGCCTCCATAAACATGGCCTGCTGTGATTTTTGTAACATTAGGGGACAGAAATTCAACAACAGCTCCAGAGACCCTTGCATTCTTGTTCTCTGCCCTCTCTACTCTCTCTCTCTTTCTTTCTTCCTTCTTTCCTTCCTTCCTTCCTTCCTTCCTCCCTCCCTCCCTCCTTCCCTCCCTCTTTCTTTCCTTCCTTCCTTCCTTCCTTCTTTCTCTCTCTCTCTCTCTTTTTCTTTCTTTCTTTCTTTCTTTCTCTTTTGGTACCAGGGATTGAACTCAGGGGCACTTAACCACTGAGTCACATCCCCAGTCCTTTTGTGTGTTTTATTTAGAAATAGGGTCTTACTGAGGGCCTCACTAAGTTGCTGAGGTTGGCTTTGAACTTATAATCCTCCGGTCTTAGCCTCCTGAGCAGCTGGGATAATAGGCATGTGCCACCGCACCCGGCTTCCCTACTCCCTTTCTATCCCCTTCCATTTACTCTGGGCTCTCAGTGCAGTATAGCTGATAACCTAGCTTGTTGATCAATCACTGGCTTCTGTCACCCTGTGTGCTTTGCCTGGCTGATCTTCATTACAACTCTCTGAGGTGGGTATTATAATCTCTGCTTTGTATGTGAGGAACTTGAGGCTCAGTTGCCCAAGGCTGCATATCTGGGAAGTATCAGAGTTTTAGAATACAGATCTGACAGGAATCCTAGAACCCAGGTCTTTCCTTCTACATCTCTTGTTTCAACCCCACATGACTCCTAGTGGAATTTCAGATAAGAGGTGTATACAGAAAGTAGAATAGGGGTGGCAGCATTTCCTTGATGAATCTAAATCACATCACACTGGTGGCTATTGACTCTACTCACATGTGAGCCTGATGGTAGGTCCAGGATGTGGAGATCCCCTGAAAAAATCACCAAAGGGCAAAGGGAGGACTAAAGTGACAGGTACTAGCCTTTCCTTCCTGGGATCCTCTAGAATGAGAGCCAGATAACAAGGACATAGAAAGACAGGCAGGGTGACTTGTTGAAGGAAAAAGTGATAAAGGAGTTGATCAAGTTTCGACCACCCACTATTCACAGGGGAGACAATTCCTCAGGGTAGAAAGAACCCTAACCCAAACAATTCAACTTCTACTTGTTTAAGGGCACACGATTCAGCCTTCCCCACCAGGACACCATGAAGCTGAGTCTGCTATGGTTCTTTCCAAGTGGAACCTAGGAACTGATGCCATCCCAGGCACCTTGGAGCCCAGGATGCAGTGTCTGAGCCCAATCACCACCCCAGAGTGCATCTCACCTCTACCATCTTTGCTCCCATCCAAAATGTGAGGCTCTGGGTGTAGATGTTCTTACCTTCTCTCTGTGGCTCTCCTGTTCCCTTCCTCCTTCTTCTCCCTCTCCCTTCTCTTCCAGCCCCCATTCATTTACATAGGTCCCTTCTCGTCCTGGGCAGCTTGTACCTTCCTAACAGCAAGATTCTCAAATCTGCTTGATCATGTGAATCTCCTGGGGAAATTGAACATGCAGATTTCCAGACTCCTCTCCTAGAAATCTGAATTGATAGATCCACCTGAAGACTCTGTGTTTAGCATGTGTCTTTACGATCAAACACATTTTGGAAACACTAGACTATATTACTCCCGTTGTCACCCACCCAACTGACGTGGTTCCTAATTTACCCTGGAGAGGGTAGAGTTCTCAAAGCCACCCACTCCTATCCTGACAACACTTCCAGAATTCCAGCCTCAAAATAAATTCATCTCCTTACTCCAGTGACCTGCACCAATGTTCCACCTCACCTGCCTGTGCCCCTGGCCCACCTGGGCCTTGCTATCACCTGGATCTGTCCCTCTCCTGAAATATTATGTGCCCTAGCCTCTTTTTGCCCATACACCTCACTTTTCCACATTCTTGTCTTTGCAAGGACATCTTCCTGGTCTATCAGGCCCTCCTGAGCTTCCTTCGTTCTCTGCCCATTGGGAACCCATGGTTAGTCATATGAGTTAGTTTCTTAGCAGTCTGAACCCTTTATCCTTCTGCTGTATTTGTGCATAAAATCTTAGCTTAATTCATTCAAATTTCTCCTTTTTTAAACCCAAAGAACTGAAATCTGAGATTTTTGGAGGTACCCCCAACACTGCATCCTCACCCCAACCAAATCCATGTCTACAACCTTGACTGGGCTCCATTTCATTTGAAATGAGACCAACAATCTTCAACTCCCCACCTTCTTTCCCCCTTCAATAGAATTAACATCACAGATATCCTCTCTACTTTGCTTTTAATGCAGAGGACAGGGCCTCACCCCTGTTGTTCTGTATTGACCCATCCCTTTCCCTACCTTATCCTGCCAATCACCCTCTCTCCTTTCTGCATCTATTCCTTCTCCCTTTCAGCTGGTTGATCCAACTTTGCCAATAATGGCACTCAGGTTTCCCTTACTGTACACTTTTTTGTTTGATTTTATGCTCCTGTCCATCTCTCTCTTCTTCCTTCCACCAAGGGCTCTGTAACTCAGCGGTTGCCTCTGCTGCAGCCCCTTTGAAGTTGGTCTCCCCGAGGATGACAGTGACTTGCACAGTGAATGATCCTGGCAACAGGATTCAGACCTGTGTCCTTGGGTCTTTCTGCTACAGAGGGCACTGATGACCACTTCCTCCTTGATTGTTCTTCCTGCTCTTGTGACCTCTGAGGCACCATTTCCTCCCAAGTGCAAGGTGCTGGGGCAACAGATCAGGCGATCCTTCTCCCTCCTCTGCTACCTCTCCCACAGTTTCTAATCCATCTCCCTTGTGGGTCCTCTTTCCCCAGTCACGCTGAAAATGGGTATATTTGGTCCTGAACTCGGATCAGTATCCCGATCATCACATACACTTCCAAAGTATTAATATAGTCAGTTTTAGTTTTTATATCCAGCAGTCTGTGAAATGTTGATTATGGCAAAGATAGTTCAAAATTAGTGCATCCCCAAAGCCAGCTCCTTCTTCTCTTGTATTGCCACATCACAATGGCACCTCTAGCTGCTTGCCCATGCTGGAATCCCAGGAGACATCTTCTTACCCAGATCTCTTCATCTTTGCTCCCACACAAATACACACACAGTCTACCATTCACCAAGGCCTGGGGGCTTTGTGCCCAAATAGTTCTGGAATGCATGCCACCTTCCCTTTCTCCTACCACCCCTGCAGACCAGGTGCTCATCCTCTCTTACCTGCACCCTCCACTGCCTTCCCCTTGGTCTCTCTATCTTCCACTCAGTCACCTAAGTAATGTTTCTAAAGCACAAGCCTGATCCCATTTCTTCATTAAGTAAAGACTTTCAAATGCTCATAGGTTCAAGTGCAAACTCCTGAGGGTGACTCGTCTAAACTCATCACTTGATTCCATGCCTCCATGAACCCACAGTTTCCGCCCTTCTTCATCTAACCATCTCCCATCCCTTCCTCCTCCCTCATCGTGTCGTTCACAGCTCCCTTTCTGGCTCTATCCAGCAGATTTTGTACTCCTCATAAGTGTTCCATAACCCTACACTTAGCAGATTATACTGGTAAATTCAGCAATTACCTGCAAAAGAGAACTTTTGTGGATCATTTTGCAGTGTTCAGCCTCCCCCCATTCCTGGGTTATCACAGTGCCTGGCACGGGCTCCTCCTTGCACCTATGCCTGTGTCTCACACCAACCCTCCCCTCTCTGGGCCTCTCCAAGTGAAGCTCCAGGACCACCCAGTGATCATCCCACCTCTAACTCTGCTCTACAGAGGGAGTGGCCTCTCCTGGCTATTGGCAAAGCTACCAGAAACTTGGCTTTGAAACATTCACATCTAAACAGGTGGTCCAGATGATCTGGCAGGGACTTCTGGTTTCAAAGGGGGAGAGAAGGAATCACAAAATGCCATGTTTTCAGACCACCCTGAGCCCCAAGAGTCAGGTCACTGGTGAGGGAACAGTTTGGATTGGAGGGTGGCACTAATCTACTTTCCTGCCTGCCTCAGAAATCCTGAGCAGGTCTTAAGAACACTGTTTACAAGTCCATCTCCAGTCCCTCTGAAGGGAACGGTGAAGAGGCTGAGACAGATGCTAGCACCCCCAGATGCTGCATGCACCTCTTGAATGCAGTAGAGGTGACGCTGCCTCTGCCTTCTGATAAGCAGGGTGTTCTCACTCCTATGGGAGAGGCAGTGGATCTTCACTGGGCCCAGAGTGTGAATGATGTCAGAGGTAATAATGTAAAAGTGCACTTTGTGGGACCCTTCAAATGTCCTCTGACCCAGCCGTGAGATGGGTCCAAACCCCTTCAAAGAGGAGGCTGGGAAACGGACAGTGCCAGGCTGTTGTCTGCAACCTATAAAAGCTGGCCCCGCTAATGGGAAGGGCTGCAGTGGAGGCAGGAGCAGAAGCGGCACGGCCAGTCCAGACCATGAAAGCAGAGAATGGAAAGTGGGGCTGCTATTCCTGTTGCCAAGGAAACAACAAGGGGCTGAAGTCCAGCCTGTGCACCATTTATAGGTTGGCAAGCTCTATGTGTGGGGCTGCATTTTCTGGGAGCAGGAGTCGACGGTTCCTTATCTGCAAAAGGGCACCATTTGGTTCGTCATGACCTTGATGGAGAAGACATTGGTGGCAGCAATGGGAACATTTAGGAGAATGTAAGAGGAACCCAGAATCTGGCAGAAGATGGCAGCAACTTTGGGAGCCCCAGGGGCCTACCAGGTGGGGGTTCAGAATTCTAGCCCCTTGAGGAGCTGACCAGGCCCATGATTGTGCCCTCTTCTTCTCTTCACCCCTTTGCCCCACCACAATCCCTCTCAGTCCACCCTCATCAGGAACCATGGGACAAGACCGCATCATATTCATGACAGCATCATATTCCACTTGAACCTCATGTCTCACCCCAGAACAGAGTGGAGGACAGCCAGTAATGAGAGGAGGCATCCTCAGTCTGCTCTGTGACACCTGTGCTCAGCCCTTAGCCGAGTCCTAAGCCACCTGTCTATAACTGAAGGCCAGGTGGGAAGGGGCTGCTGCGTTTCCTCTTTTGTTTCCTTCCTATTTATAACTTCCCTTAGCAGCATTCACTCCTGATGACGGCCCACAGGTTCTAACCTGCCCAGAGATTCTAGGAAGATTACACCCTTGTTTTGAAAGCTAACAGCACACAGCAAGAGGGAATCTTACCTCCTGCCTTTTTGGCTTGGTATATAAGGTAGACAGGCAGGTGGAGGACCCTCTCAGGCCGGATGTGGAGGAGAGGCCAGAGGAGGGAGCTGGCTCTTCAGAGCCCCTGTCTGTGCTGCACATATATGATCATATTTCATTCTCCATTAGCCCCGTAAGACATCTCATCTCCATTGTACAGATGAGACCCTGAACCCCAGAGGGAGAAAACATCCCTGGTCAGCTAGTAAGCCACGGGGCTCTGATCTGAATGGCCTGGCTGTCTAGCTCTGACACACGGTTTTGTGTGTATATTTTTTAACCCACGCTGTCACACCCATATCTCGCTCGGGGAGATAGAAACACATAGTAGTGAAAAGGAACAGAAAAAGTCTGTGGGTTTCTGCTTGAACAATGCAAGTCAGTCTCCCTGCTCCCTTCTTCCTTCCTGTTCATACTCCCAGGACACTCAGGGAGCTGAGGCTCTCTGGAAAATTATACTCACTGCTCCCCCCCCCCACTAAAGGAATTCTGTACAGATGAAATCACTGCATTAAAGTTGTACTTTTCGGGGAAGGGGGGTGTGGGCAGAACTCGTGAGCAGATCATATATGGGCCTCAGTGAGTCTTCTTCCTACCTACGCCCATCTCTTTCTGTTTTTAGAGTACTTCAAGGGAAGAATCTTCTCTCCTTCCAGACAGCTTCTCAACCACTGCTCAACCAAAGCATCGTCCCTCAGACAGGATTGCCAAGATTCACAGTTCAGTTCATAAAATGTGAGAGCAGGGAAGGGCCATAATAATAACAGCCAATGTTTGAGTGCTTGTTAGGTTGTAGCCAACCACCATTCCAGAGACACTACATAGAGATCCATTACACACACACACACACACACACACACACACACACAGTCCGAATGGGGAGACTGAGGCCCAGAAAGATTGCATAGGTGCCCAAAGTCTCCCAGCTCTTATGAAGGAGATGTAGACAGCCTGGCTCCTAGAAGCTTCCCTGCCTCTCAAAG
Source organism: Sciurus carolinensis (assembly GCF_902686445.1). Taxonomy (NCBI): domain Eukaryota; kingdom Metazoa; phylum Chordata; class Mammalia; order Rodentia; family Sciuridae; genus Sciurus; species Sciurus carolinensis. The sequence goes on along the minus strand of NC_062213.1, from coordinate 128,952,311 downwards.
GTCATCTCTTCTGACTGCCCCCACCTCATTTTACAGGTGAGGACACAAGCTTCGGGAGGTGAGGGACTGGCCTCTCCAGTCATGGGCAGAGCCAGTGGAGTTGTCTGGGCTCTTTCTCTTTCCACACACCCCAGGGGCTCACACCTGAGACTCTGGGAGTATGCTAATTGTACTTCACTCTCTCAGACTTTGACTCCCACCTGACACTTCAAAGCAGAAAATTCCTAAATGTGTCCCTGGCAGATATCTGCACTGTGCTTGAACGTCCTTAATGGACTCACAGGAGGTTAAATATAGCTCCCACTTATTGGTTAAATACTGACTCTTTAACCTTTCTGCTCCTCAGCAGATGGATATGAACAGAAGCCAGGAGGAACATGGTTCCTCACACACCCAGTAGTTTTCTGGCAACAACTCTAAATACTTCCTGCAGGGCTGGCAAATATTTTGATAATCTTTCCTTGACAGGATTCCCCTGTGTTGAACAAATGGACACAGTCGGGAGCCATCTTTCAGCAGAACTCCACAGGAAGAGACATGACAGCACTCAGGGGATGTGACTCTCCGACTTTCGCGGGAGGGAAGTAGATTACTGCTCTTACATATGGTGGAGGGATGCCTACAGGTGGTGTTTGCAGCCCCTCAGCACCCAACCCAGAGCAGGGGATGTGGGCCGTTTGGTCACGAGAAGTCCAGCCTGAGTTTCAAGGTTGAGGACTGACTCTGCTGCTTGAAGTTTTATGATCTTGGTCAGTTCCTTCACTTCTTTACTCTTCAGCTTCTCCACTGTAAAATGGAGACAGTAGGTACTGGCCTCTTGGACTGGCCCTGGAGGACTAGACACAGTGATGCCAGGGAGGCATGAACACAGGGCCCAGCCCCATGCAGGTCTGACCCTCCATAAACACCTTTGTCATCATCATATCCTCCACTTTCCTTAAAGGAGCCCTCTAGGTGTGTTCTCTGCTGTCCTGAATCCCTTACTGAGCTTCCCTTAGGAAGTTGGAGGTCCCTTTACATCCCAAACTGCCCCTTCAGGAGAGGCAGGAGAGGCCTGGGTGACCAGTCACCCCATGTCACAAGTCACCTCTGTGGGCATTAAGTCTGGGGCTCATTCTGTCAGGTAAGAGAATGGAGGACTGGCATCCCCAAGAACACGTCTGTCTGCGGGGTAATGGGAAAAGCCCCAGAGATTGCCGGCATGGGCCATCTCTTCACAAAGGCATTCAATTATTTTGAAAACAACAACAACAACAACAAAAACCCAGAAATTAGCAATCATATATTAAAAAAGAGAAATAACACACAACCAATGGGACAAAAAACAATGCAACACAGAGGAGCAGCCTATGGTAGAATGTGGTCGGCAGGGCCACAGGTGGCCTGCTCCACATGGTGGCCCTCTCTGGCCCCACCACCTGTTCACTTTCTAACCCTGTTCTAGGGTTTCTTTCCCAAGATGAGTTTGCCTCTTTCTCTGATGCCCACAGGCCTTGCAGGACCTGGAAGACTGTCCTGGAGTCCAACATCCTCCTGGTGACTCATTATCAGACGGTGGGTACTTAGAGAGAAGAGCCATGTCCTATGACCCTGAGCCCCCAGGTGTCCCACGGAACCCTACCTCCACCTTCTCTGAAAGCTAAGTCACCCTTAGGGGCAGTATGGGACCAGGACTCAGGCTATAGGCATGGGCCTGACAAAGAGAGGGTCTGTGGTGAGATGGTGGAAGAGTCCAGGCCTGTGGTAACCTGAGCCTGTGGTGGGTCAAGATGGACACACCATTCCTGGTGCTTTATCCACAGAAGAAACCTAACAGTCCCAAAGGCATGGACCCTGCCACTGGGTCTTATGAGCTATATTCATAGTGGGAAGTCTGGGGCCACACACATATCCTCACTCCCCCGCCCGGGCATATCCACACTGCTGCAGCAGATCCCTTCCTAAAGCTGAACCCGGGCTCATGTATCCTTTCCGTAGTCCCAGAATGTAGTCTGAAGTTATGGGAAGACAATGTGTGTTTGGGTGTGGGGTTGGGGGTGAATAGGCACGTAGGGAGAGAGAATGTTGGCAAGAAATCCAAGCACACCAACCACAAAGGAGCTGTCTTAAAAACAACCTCAGCCCTACTGTCTCCTGTCTGTGCCACCAGCTTATCAGCTCAGCCCCAGGTCAGGGGAGGTCCAGATCAGCTTGGCACATGAGCTGAACCTGGTCTCTGGACCCAGCACCTGGCTCTGAGCAACGGAAGCAGCTGTCTTGGCCACTGAGCCCTGAAGTAAGTCTATGTTTGGGCTCAGATCCAGATTCTGTGTAGGGAGACAACTGGCATGGTGGGGATGTCCCTTGTCCCTGGCTTGACTCTACTGCTCTAGTTGCAGAACTCTCAGAGGCAGACACGAAGCCAAAGCACTTCATTAAGACAGGAGGTCAGATAACAGTCCCAGCCCTCCCTGGAAACCACACACCGCCCAGTGGCATGGAACCAGCCAGGCCCCAGCCCTCCCTGGAGTGCCCGGCATTGGATTTCAGGGCAACACTGCCTCACTACTCCCACAGGAAGGAGACAGCCTGCTCCTCCTTCTTGGTAATTTTCAGAATACTGCAATCTCCTTAAGAATATTTATGCCTTCATGATAGTCAGAGAGGTGCCACCCATGTCAGAGGCTTTGGGCCTGACCCTGCTAAGCCTGGATCTGTGGCCTCTGGGCAGTAGACCAGTAAAGGCAGCCTGTTCTCCCTACTCCAGGGCTGGCCATCATGGTTAGTGCCAGGGGGAAGCATTTACTGATGGGCCCTGCCTCAGTGCAAAGATGGGTTAACTCAGAAGTTACCTGAAAATGGAATTATAGTCAGGCCCTTAAGTTTCCAGAGGGGAGGTAAATTATATGTACAAGTTGTGTGGTGAGGAGTCTTGTTTGAAGAAATTAAAAAATACATTAATAAACAGGAAAATGACTCTAAGATTATCAGCTTTTAATGATCAGCTTGTGTGTGTGTGTGTGTTTTAGGAATTCTGAAAAGTTAAACACCTCTGCAGGCTTTCACATTATATATATATATATAATGGTAATAAATATTTCCTTTTCATTGTGTGTTTGGGTTTACAAAAGTGTTTTTATAGGTCCATTCTTGCCTTTATTTATCCAACAAATCTGAGAGAGACCTAAGGAGACCCAGACACTGTCCTAGCCATGGGCAGATCACAGTCATGAGTAAGACAGGGCAAGTCCCCGCTCCCACTGAGCTCAGCCTCTGGTTGGGGAGATAAACCACACACAATAGACAAGCGAATCAGCAAGGCAAGTTCAGGGAGCAGCAAGGTCAGAAAACAGCTAGAGCTGTGCTGTCCAATAGGGTAGCCATGTGTGGTTATTTAAATGAAGTCTAAATTCTTAAAATTAAATGAAATTAAACATGACACATTTCAAAATGCTGGTGAGCCAAGTGTGTCTGGTGGCTAGTGGCATGGACACAGAACATTTCCATCATCACAAAGATTTCAACAGAAAGAAAAAGGGATAGAGGGAAAGGCTTGGGGCTAATTTAGAGGGGGTTGCCAGGGAGGTCCTTTCTGAGGAGGGTCCTTTTGCTGAAGCCTGAAAATGAGAAGAAACCATGTCCCAGACCCGCTGGGCAGTGGTGGGGTAGGTAGGACTGAGTTCCAGGCATTCCAGGGCAAAAGTGCAAATGTGGGCATGAGTTTGGCAAGTTTGAGGAACAGACAGTAGGTTAGTGTGGATGAAGCTGGAGTGGGGAGGGTGTCAACAATGAGGTCAAAAGTAATGCTAGCAGATGACAGCCGTTGAGTTCTTACTCTGTGCCAGGCATCTCTGGAGTCGGTGAAAGTACCCATATCTTACGGTTGAGAACACTGAGACCCAGAGAAGTTGAGAAACTTGGCCAAAGATCCATAGCTAGTGAGGGAACAGGGTTAGGATTTCAGCTGGGTGGCATGGTCACTGTACCTTACTGTATCTCCAAAGACTCAGAAGTTGCATCTTGGACCCCATCTGGGTGTGATGGGAAATCATTGCAAATTTCTAGGCCGGGAAGTGACAACATCTATCATCTGTCCACAGTGGGTCAACAAATCTTGACCTTGAGCATGTAGAGGGACAGGTGCTGGCACCAGAGTGATAACCATGACTTCCCAGCTGACTTTGGATGTGGCCTCTGTGTGTTCCAGGTTCCTTGTGAAAGAAGGAAGAAGGAATGAAGCTGACAGACCTCCCAGGGTGAGAGCAGGAATGTTATTTCATAGAATTCTACTCCCGCCGCTGCCAACAGTTGCCTGAGGTGCTTAAATAAAATATAGCTTCTAACCACCTCCAGCCTTAACACTCTCCCTTATCAAACTCCAACTGCTTAATTCCCAACAGTGAGGGGCTGAGGGAACAAGACAGCCCCAGCTCCCTTCTGTGGCGACCTGTTCTCGGGTACAACTTTAAGTATAGTCACAACCCTACAGTGTTCCCCACACCTGACACCCTTCCCCTTTATGTCAGAGGACTTAACCTCTGCGGCTGCCTTTCTTCATCACTAAAATGAGGATAATTATGGTTAACTACTGTTCTGCCTGCTAGCACTGTTGGGGGAATTAGATAAGCTAGAATTAAATAAGTCAAACAGAGCAGTTGTCGTAGCCAACTATGATATCATATTATCACTACTGGAAGAAGAGGGTAGGAAAGGAGGTGGCCGTATTCAAAGCTCAGTCTTGAGGCTATAATGAATAAGGAGCCAGGAGTCACCCAGGAAATAAGCACCTGTCCTCTGCAGGTTAGTCAGAGGGTTCTCATGAGCTCCAGGCCCTGCCCCAGAGGTCACTTGTAGGTTGAATGAACACACCATGCCCGGGTCATGGCTCCTGCCCGCTGCCAGCTGCTGGCCAGTGGTTTCCTACCTTGCCTCTCCCTGGCCTCCAGGCGTGCTTTGTTTAGGAGTTCCTATGGCAGAGTAAAGGACAAGCCTTCTTAGTTTGGCATGAGGAGGTTATAGTCACTCGGGAGGTTGGAACAGCTCTGCCTCTAAGGGCAAGTAACCCCGCCCTCAGGCTGGGGTTATTTCGACCTCCCCTGGAATTGTCTTTTTGGGCTGTGAAGCTAACACCGCCCATCCCTCATCCTGCCCTGACAACAGGCAAAAAGCTGACACTTTGCTCTAAATAACAGTGACTCACGGAACAACCATTCCTTCTTTGCCAGAGATGTCTCATGTACATTAAGCCATTTTCTCATGTAAAGGAAGGTCTTAACTTTTCAACAGGAGCAGAGGGAGAAGAGCGGAGTGTGGTTGGAGCACAGACCAGGAGTCACTCGTCTGGCTTGGAATCTAGTTTAAACACTTACAAAGGGTGCAACCTTGGACTGCTCTGTGACTAGATGTCTCATCTGCAAAACAGGGATGTTTATTATACTTGCTTCATTGGGTATGATGAGGGTTAAATGGTTAATACATATACAGAGCTTAGAACTACGCTTAGCACATAGTAAGTGCCAGTGTTTGATGAATCAATGTCCAGTAATGGAGAATTGGCTATGTAAAATCTGAATAATGCAATACTATACAGCCATTAAAATCTCTGTAGTAGATTGGGGATATTTCATGATCTATTACTAAGTGAAACAGTGTATTCATACAATGGTACAATATACCATTATTGTTGAAAAAGTTAAAAAAAAATGAAATTGAAAAACTACTAAAAGTATTTATGATATAACAGAATTTCTTGTTTTCTAAAATTTCTGTATTCTGTGTGTGTTACTTGAGTAATTTTTAAAAAGTAAAAATTATTCAGAAAGAAATAAAATATAGTAGATATACATAATCCAGCATAAATGATTAGACTTTAAATAATAATAATAATAACCCTGCTGATTCCCTGAGCCTGGGTCCTCCCAGGGCACCTCCTAGTCTGAGGCTGAGAGGTGACCAACACCATGTGCTTTAGTGATTGGCCAAATGTTATCATCAAAAAGGAAAAAAAAATGTAATATTAAATGCTAATATGGATATGTTATGCCATCTTCTGGGAATAATCAAAAGCTAACTGCACCCACAGCTGGGCTTACATCTGAACTACAGTTGACCCACATATGTAAAATGGCCGAGGCAGCCAGTGGCAGCGTGTAAAGGCAGTGGAGTGAGTGTGTTTTGCAGGTGGTGAGTGAAGGGGGAGTCATGAAGTTGTGAGCACAGGCAGGATGGGGCAGGGTGGGGGAGCATTCCTCCAGCCACTGAGTCAGAGGTTTCAAGAAGGAAATGGAACCTCAGAGGCTGCTAAAATAAAGGAAGGAGATAAGCATCTTCTTTTATTGCTCACTTAGAACTTGAATGGAAAAAAAGAGCAAGTTGGAGAACTACCCCCTGAGCCCTGACTGGTCAGTAATGGGCCTAGGCTCCACTCTCTCCAAGTCACTTCTCACCCTGCTCCAGAACCTTGCAAAACAACCAAACCCTGAGCATCCTGCCTCTGGGCTCTGATGGATGCACCTAACGTTAGATCAAAGCCCATGTGTGCCAAAGAACAGGCAGTAGGATAAATCCAAAAAAATTCTTAAATTCCTTCCAAGATGCCTGCTTGGGTTTGTCCGTGTTTCTTCCTCCAGCACCCAAACATTTCACACACCCCCTTTCCTCTAATCCAAACAACAGTGAATTCTTTACAAGTTGACATAATCTTTTTCATCTCCATATTTTTAGCTTATAAATTCTCTCCCCAGCATCCCATTACCCTCAGAAGATGTAAAGCGCTTTGGAAGAAAATCAAAATACTGGTAGCAAATTCTGAAACTGTGTGGCTGAATGAACTTTGGGCTGACAGAAACTGGTTTCAATTCCTGCTTTGATCTTTTCAAATGTCACCACCAATCTTTTCAAACAGTGCCCATATAACTTGCCAAGAACCACATTGATATCTATACAAAAAAGACCATTGCAATAATCTTCCAAAAACCTGAGTTGGTTGGAATTGCTTCTTTCTTTTCAAAGGATAATGGGGTCCTGGGGTTGCCTTTGACCTACCAAGATTGGACCCCGGGGAACAGGCAGGAGGAGGTTGGCAGGCTGTCGTATTTTTCAGGGAGAGCTGGCAATGATTAGAGCAGCAAGATGATTTCTGTGGATTCTTGTGGGGATCAGCTTCTAAGCTTCAGGTTTGCAAAAACAGGGGTCACACATTTTGTGAAGAAAAATGGCACAACTGAAGAAGGTAATTAAAAAAATTTTGTAAAACCTGAATAGTCTTTGTTCTTTTTAGAGAAGGGAGGGCCTGGGAGTTCACCTAATGAAGGCAAAGCTTTTCCCTCCCTAGGGCATCTGGTTCATGCCACAGAAGAAAGGAACAAGGGGGCCCACAGGTGCCAGGGAAGAGTGCCCCAGCTGCTCAGTCACAGGGGATAAACCCAGGCCTTCCTGGAGGTGAGCATATTTCCCTCACCTGACCTCAAGAGTTGCAGAGGCAATACCGGTTTCTGACTCTCCCAGTCTGCAGTCTGTTCAAAGTATACTCAAAGGAAAGAAAGGCTGACGAATCTGCCCAATTAGGAAGTGGTTTTGAGCAAGCACTGACATTCTGACACATGCTCTGTCTTTGGTTCCTTGTGCTCCAGTAGAATGTCCTTGGGGTTGTGGTCTATACAGGTGTCTGCCTGTGGCTCCCAGATGTGAAACCTTCTGTCTCAGAATAGTTGACCCTGTGCTAGGGTTTGAATACTTCCTTCAGAAGTTCATGAGATGGAAATGTAATCCTCAAATTCATATACTAATTGTATTTGGAGGTGGGGCCTTTTGGGGGTAGGTAGGAGTAGATGAGTTCATGGGCGCCTCTTTATAAAAAGGGGAAGAGAGACCTCTGGTAGCACATATGCTCTGTCTCATCATGTGATGCCTTCTGCCACATCATGATGCAGCAAGAAGGCCCTTACCAGACACTGGCACCATGCTGTTAGACCTCTTATCCTCCAGACCTGGAAGGTATATAAACCTCTATTCTTCATAATAAAACCTCTACCTTAGGTATTCAGTTATCGCAACAGAAAATGGACTAAGACATTCTATATGTGGATGTCTTGAACTACTGGCATTAGATTAGGATTGACAATGGGGGAATGCTTGACAGGAAGCCCTCTTCTCAATTCTCTTTGAGAACGTTAGGGAATATCTCCTAGAATATCTCCATCTGAAGATGAAGAGAAGAAGAAGGATGCTTAATAAAAAAAAAATACTTGCGTTGTTTTAAAAAATTTTATTTATGATTTATGGGACTGTAGATTGGGAAAAAAACTCCATGTGATCAACTCAAACCCCTCTGTTAAGTGTAGGGCTTGCTTCCTTCACATTATCATGGTAGAATCTATTTCCTTAATGGAACACCATGTAATTCTTTCACATCTCTATCTTAAATATGTAATGTGTGTGTGTGTGTGTGTGTGTGTGTGTGTGTGTGTTACTAGGAATCAAACTTAGGGTTTTGCACATGCTGGGCAAGCACTGAGCTACATTCTCACCCCCTATAAGTTTTTTTTTAAGTGAAAAATATATAAATTGAGAAGAATTCCAAGAAGCCAGAGCCCTTTCACAAATCACGTGCAGCCCCCAGGCCTAGCTCCCAGTGGCCAGTTCAGATCCCATGAGCTGTGACTGCTATCTAGCTCTGTGCTGGCTGCTCCCCTAATTCCATCTATCTTCTTCCTACTTTCAGCTTTTTATTTTCTACCAAAGTGACTGCATTAAGCAGGTTTCCATTGATGTAACGAATATCTGAGATAATCAAGTTATACAGAGAAAAGGTTTATTTTGACTCACAGTTTCAGAGGTTTCAGTTCATGATTGGCCAACCAGCTATTGCTTTGGGCTTATGGTGACACATGGTAGAAGAATATGGTGGAGCAACAGCACTCACACAATGACTGGGAAGCAAATGAAAGGGGAAGAGATGGGGATCCCATGCCCCCAGTGACCTAAAGACCTCCCACTAGGTGCTACCCTTTAAATTTTGGGGAATCAAGCATTTACCACATGGACCTTTGTGGGACACTTATCCAAACTACAGCAGTGACCATCCCGTTCCTTAAACTTTTAACGAATGCTATTTCATGATTCTGTTCCTCAAGCTATCTGGACATCAGTGTCTCCCAGAGTCTCCTTCTCCATTTCTAGTGCTCTATTTTTCCCTAGGCTTTCCTGTGCTTCTACCCCTTGTTCCTTCTCCATCCTTGCCCCTCCTTACCTCCTGTGACACTGCCCTTTCCTCTTCAACCATCGTCCTTATCCTTTGCTGGCTACTTCTCTTTCCTGCCACTCCCACTCCAGCCATCTGTCCTCAGTCCTTTTTTTCTTTCCCACATTCTTTCTTGACTCTGTCCCTCCTCTGCTGTCCACCCATCACTCCTACCACCTCTCTGACCCCCAGGGACCCAGATGGGCATCATGGCAGAGGAGGAGCTGTCCCCAGTGAGGGACAGCTCACTGGTTCCAGAGGACTTTCCTCAACCCCCAACTCTGTTGCAATTCATGGTTGAGGCCAAGGAAGGACAGCACTATTTCAAATTCTTTTTCTCACCACTCTGAGAATCTGGGCTTCCCCAGATTCTTCCCCCAGTGTTGGTCTCTTAGTTATCTGGGTTTTTGTTGTTGTTGTTGCTCCTGAAGACAAACATTCTAGTACACACACATACTCATACACACACACACATGTCTACACCTAGTAGATCTGATCCCCATTGACCTTTCAACCTCCCATGGTGCCATGTTTGCTCTCTGAACTCCTACCACTCTGGTTGTCTTTCTGTTTCTCAAATGTGCTGTGTTCCCTCCTCCTGAGGACCTCTATCTGGAACACTCCACCTTCCCCGACCCTTAATCTTCTTAAGGCCTTTGCTAGTTATCTGTTTCTGTGTAATAAATTAACCCAAACCTAATAACAAACATGCTCAAAACAAACATGCTATCTCACAATTCCTTTGGGTCAGAAATCTAGGAGCAACTTAGCCAGATGGTTCTGGTTTGAGGTCTCACTTGTACTGTCAGCCTCAGTGCCTGACATTTAGAGTTTGAGGGTTAATTTTGAGTTCACTGGCACAGCTGGTTGTAGACCCCAGTGCCTCTCAGGTTGTTGGTGGAGACCTCCGTGCCTTGCCATGTGGCCTTTCCATGGGCTGGTAATGTGAAAAGACATGGAAACTAGCTTCTCTCAGAAGAGAGAGAGAGAAGGAGAAAGAGAGAGAGAGAGAGAGAGAGAGAGAGAGAGAGAGAGAGAGAGAGAGAGAGAAACACGTGTAGCAACTAGTCCTTTGTAACCTAATCTCAGAAATGACACTATATGCTATGGTCACAGAACAATGCTGATACAGCCTGGGGGGCAATGTACATGGTGTGATACCAGGTGGTATGGAATTCCTGGGGCCATCTTGGGGGACTGCCTTGATTTATCACTTCCTTTTCCTTACTATATATTTTCTTACTATATATTTGTGGATTTTGTGATTTAAGTTGGTATTCTCTATTAGACTATAAGATTCTTGAGAACTATTGTCTGTTTTGCTCACATATCAGTTAGTTTTTTCAGTAAAACACACAAATAGAAAATTTAGTGGCTTAAAAAGAAAGTACCCCTTTATTATCTCCCATATATCTGTAGATCAGTTGGAGTTTTCCTGACCTGGAGCAGGAAACGTGTCTGGCATCAGTTATTGGGTTAGCTGGGGCTGATGGGTCCAGAATGACTTCCCTTGTCTTTCTGGTAGGTGACTGACCATTAACTGGAACAATGAAATTGAAAGGGCTGTGTGTCTCTCTTCATCTCACCTGCTAGACTGGGCATGTCTACATGGTAGCTATAGAGTTTCAAGGGTGAAAATGGAAAAGAGCAAGTCCTTTTGAGGACAAGATTTAGGAGAGGCATAATGTTACTTCTTGACCTTCTGCTGGCCAGGACAAGTCACAAGGACAGCTTAAATTCAAAAGTTGGAAAAGTAGACCCATCATCACAACAGGAGGAACTATAAAGGCATACTGCAAAGGGGTGTGAATAAGGGGGAAATGCAGTCATTTTTGTAAGCACAGCTGGCCTAGCATCAGCAGAGCCAAGCACAGTGCCTGGCACAGGGTCAGGACTCAACAAATAACAAAATTTCTAGAATGGATGAGTTTGGACATTTTAACTTCAGTTGTTTTTATTTTGTTCTTAGCTTGTAATCCTCACTGCTGAGCAAGCATCTAAAGACAGGAACTCTGTCTTGTTGGTGTATGCAACACCATAACCTTGACACTGCACTGGACTCCACTAGATGAGTAAATACCATGCTGACTCTTTCAAGCCCTCTGTACGTCTTTATGGCTATGCCTTCTTCCAAGCTTAAAGGCTTCTATAGAATTGAGTAGGTCTGAATAGGTTTGCAATCTGTCAGACGAGGACTTAGATCCTGAATCTGTCACTTACTAGCTGGGTGACCTTGGGCAAGTTCCTTCACTTGCTGAGCCCCAGTTTCTTCTCCTACAAATTGTGGGTGGCTACTCAGAACTGTAGTGAGCTTCACATAGTGCACATGTGAAGTCCTTTACTACTTCACCTTGATCTTGATCTGGTCCTTTGACCCCCAGTCCTAACTCGACAGTCTGTCTCAGGAAAGTCACATCTGTTCCATACTACTCTTGGTCTCTTGAATGTTATCATTGGCATACACATAAGGGCAGCTTAGCTCTAATTGTGTACAATTCCTAAGGTCACAGATGGGCAGGAAGAGATTTTTGGGTCATAAGAGATTTTTGTCCCACTTCTCTAATCCTGGGGTTGGAGAATCTTCCCCTTGTACTCCATAGGTGTCTAGAGGTCCTGATGCCTCCTGGTACTCTGTCCACTCATATAGTTCTACTGAATGATGGAAATGTTCTCTGCAATGTCCATTATGTTTGCTACTAAAAATGTGGCTTTTGGACATTTGATATATGTCTAGTATGAGTGAGCAATTGTATTTTAATTTCATTTAATTTTAATTAATTAAAATTTATATAACCACACATGACTAGTAGCTACTGTCCTGGAAAGTGCAACTCTAGGATCTCTTGGCGCAATTTGTTTTTAGAGGGAGAATGAGGGTACTAGAGATAGATGCAGAGGGATGCATCATGAGGAAGCCACAGAACTAACTTCCTCATGAGTAGTGATTGACCTGAGACTAAGCTTTTGAGAAGAACAATTCATTTAATGATGTCCAGATTCCTGAACCTCTGCCTTCCAGTCATCAAATTCCTAGTGAGGTCATCAAGAATGCCAGACCCTAGGAATTATGTTGAAGCCCTCCAGAGAAATAGCTTTCTTGAGCTACATACAGATTGAAAAATGTTCATTCCAGTGAAGGGAGAGGATAAGAATCACTGAAGTAAGGTTTCCCTCCTCAGTGCATGCTGCTGAAATCAATTTTTAGTCATTATGTCCTTTGGTCTGCAGTTTACAGTTCGGTAGAACTTTCCACTTCAAGTTTCTGGAAATGCTGATTATAAAATCCACAGCAGTGGTTCCAGAAACTGAAATGCCATTTTAAAAAAATGAATCAAAACAGCTTCCAGGACTTTTACACAAAGAGATCCCAGAAGTGGTTACTTGATGAATTTGATTCTAGTGAACCTTCAAAGATGAACAAATTCCTATTTGAAAAATCTACCCAGTTCTGGAAGTAAAAAGTTTAATTCTCTTACTTTTTTATTAATCCCACTATCCATCCATATATCCACCTATCCATCCACAAACATTTTCTGAGTTCATGGGAAGTTCTAAAATGCAGGTGGCAAAGAGGCTGAAAAAACTAGAAAGACAACTTTTATAGATTTGACTTCCTTTAAATTTTGAAATTAAATAGGTAGATTTCATGCTGGTAACCCAAAGGACAAATAACATGGAGTCCCTGATCTTAAGTACCTTCTCCCAGGTACCTTTTATCGGTTTATTTACTTAACAAGTATTTTCAAGTTTCTAACGTATATACATTTAGTTATTGTCACCAGAATCTTGAGGTCCTAAAGCATTTCAGTCATACTTTATTATGGAACTTTGTAAACATCAATGTATTTCTTCACATATGTGTTTCTGTCCCTAGATTGGGGTGTCCTTGAGGGCTGGGACACTGGTCCCTAGAACAATGCTTGACCCAGAGCTCAACAGACATTTCTTCCCTAGAGGAGCGAGTGCTCATTAAATATTCCCTGAAGGAACATAAACACAGAAACGTGATGCTAGGCAAGATTTAGGGTCCTCACAGTCCAGGAGTCTGCCTCCAACATGGGGGTCCTTCAGGACATGAGCTTCACAATCTCTAAGGACTCAGAAGCAACTCACTCTGAGGATGGCCTTCATGAAACTATCAACCCTCTCCTTGCCTTCCTTATATTTTCAGCCTCCAGTATCTGACAGGATAAAAATCTTCCAAGTATACTAATCACAGATAGGACCACCTTTTTTCCTTTTTTTTTTTTTTTTTTTTAAGCTGTCTTACGACTTCATCAAGTTCAAAGGTTGTCCTTATCTAGTTCTAGCAACATGGATTTGGTGAAGATTTGTATGTTAATCTAAAATCCAAAAATGATTATAATACTCTTATTTCAGACATTCACAGTTTTCTAAACTCCTATCATGTTCATTTTTAACTCGTACCTTTAGAGAGTGTTCTTGAGGAAAAAAATTTTTTTAAATATGAAAGCCTCTGTTTGTCATCACTACGTACTCTTTCCTGGGTCCCTTTCAAAAGATTTGGTGACAAATATAATACAAACTATTCATTCATTCATCAGTTTGCTTGAATATTCAGTCGACAGCTATTTAACCTGTGCTTACTATGTGCCAGACACTGCAGGGTTTTAAATTTTTTTAAAATTTGTTCTTTTTAGTTATAATGACAGTATTGTATTTTGGCATATCATACACACATGGAGTATGACTTATTCTAATTAAGATCCTATTCTTGTGGTTGTACATGATATGGAGTTTCATGGTTGTGTATTCATCCATGAACATAGGAAAGTTATGTTCCATTCATTCAGCTATCTTTTCCCCATCCCTCTTCCTTCCCTTCATTCCCCTTTGTCTCATCCCTAACACTGCAGTTTTGAATTGAGCTAAGACTGAATAAAATTACAACCCAGCAATACCACCTTGTTCTTTCCTTCCTGTTCTTCTTCCCTGCTGACTTCCAGAGCTAATGTGGATGTTTGACAATTCATTACCTCCATTCTTTCCCCATCTCTTTTTTGTTTTGAACTGCTGATTATCTCTTAGATGTTTTCTTTTTGCAAAGTGAAAGTGTCCTCTTCCCCTGGCTGTAACTTCCTGGGACAGATGAGGGAAACACCATTCTGGGACTTTGACCTACAATAGGCAGGGCCACTTTAAAGATGAGAAAACAGGTTCTGGAGAGATGAGTTGTCCAAGAGCACCCAGCTGGCAAACGATGGGGTTGAAATTCTCCCTAGACATGTCAGTTCTAAAGTTGCCAGAGCTGCTACCTCATTGGCAGCCTCTTATATGCTAGAACTGGTGGCTCACACTGACTTGAATACCCCAGAGAGCAGAGCTCAGAGCTGGCCAGCAGCAAACACTAAAACTTATTTCTGTACTTGATTTGATTTAAATAAATGCAGATGGTTTGGTTGATCAGGGCAATTAACCTAATTGTACTTTATTGCCTCACATTCTGGACTGATGGCAGCTCTTCAGGAGAAACGTAGAGTCCTGGGTATTGTGAATCAGTATCTCCTCCTTGCTCACCAAGACAAAAGCTGCAGGCTTAGCTTTGACTATGTGCTTTTCAGGTTTCTGTCAGAACAAGTCCCAAACCTTAATGCATTTGGGTAGTGTGCAGCCAACTTGCAACTATTTGTGGTGACAAGGAGCAGGGATGGCATCTCCCAACCCCACCAAGTTTCCTTTGGACCAAGAATGCCAGAGTCTCTCTTCAGTAGAAGAATGACTGTTCCACCTCCAGAAGAGAGGCCTGCAGGCTGCAGGCTGCTGTGAGAACCCTGGGCAGGAGGTCTCCCAAGGAGACAGGAGCAAGTTCACCTGTTTCAAATGCCCCCACTCCACCCCTGGGCCCCAGGGTGCCAGGGATTAAAGCCAAGGCCTTGAGCATGCCAGACAAGCACTGTCTTACTGAGCTATACCCGAGCCCTCTCCTGTGTTTAAAAAACTCTAAAAAAATTATGGTTATTTAAATGTTTTTTTCTAATTTTGTACAATGTGTTTATTGCCTATTCAACAAATACATTTTTAAAAATCTGCATATTCTTGCATCCAAAGCTTGAAGTAGCATAGAGTTGATTTCATAGCAATAGCCTGAAGTCAGTTTAACTGGGTATTAGTTCTTATTCTTCCACTAATTTCATTTCAAAACCACAAATTTCTTCTGCTCAAAATCCTCAAAAGTTCAATTACCTGCAGAATAAATTCAAACTCATTAACTTGACCTATGAGATCAGGTTAATCTAATTCCTGTCTTAATTTCATAGTATAGGTCTCTCCTGAAGTAGATCCTAAGATAAAAATTTGGGTGCAAGCAGCATGAGACGACTTGAGAGAGATGATTCCAAAGCATGGTAAGGTAGTGTGGATGTGAGAGACATGGGAGAAAGGCAACACTGAAGGGCACCTTTTGAGCTGGTGACCATCATGGGAAACTTGGGTTCAATCAACCATGGTCTCCCTGAGAGACCGTATAGAGCACACCTTGGGATTATCTAAGGGCTAGACGGGCACAGGATTTGTCCATTGGCCCCTCTTCCTTGTTGATTGGTGGTCAATCTGAGGGCTTTAACTCCATCGGCCTCATGCAAGTGCTTGAACACACTCTCACAGCCAGCAAACCTACTCAGGTAGGGAGGTGAAGTACTGGAGCTGGAAAGCCATCGATGAGCTGGGTAAATCACAAAAATTGGCCACTATCCTTTGCAACTCTTTCCATCGAGAGGTGGAATCCATTTCTTTGGCTCCTGAATTTGGGCTGGACTTTTTGATGAATAGAATGGGGGGGCGGGTAGCCAGGTTGCAGGAGTTCTTGGCTAAGACTCAAGAAATCTTTCAGCACCTGCTCTTATACTTTTGGAACTTTGTTGGCACTATGTGAATAAGCACAAGTTGGGCTGATGATGGAGCAGAGACAAGTCATCCAAGCTGAGTATCCCTAGATCAATCAGTCTCCCTCCTTGCCAGCTGACCACAGACGGGAGTGAAACTAGTCCAGACCAGAAGGGCAACCCAGCTGAGCCCAGCCTAACTTGCTGAGCTCATAATCATAAACTATAGAAATTATTGTTGATTTGAACACTAAATTTTGAGTTTGTTGTTGTGCTGCAAAAACGAGTTGATCTAGCACTTATGGAAATTGTTCACCAAAGCTGCAAGTAGGCCCACAGCTGCTAACAGCACTTACCACACTATCATCAGCATCTATAGCTGTGTAACAAATCATCCTAAAACATAGAGGCTTAAAACAGCAGACATTTATCATGTACTTCTGAAGATAGGATTTGGGAAGTTTTGGCTTGGTGGTTCTGGCTCAGAATCTCTAACAGAGTTGTAGTCAAGAAGTTCACTGAGCTGGGGATGTAGCTCAGTATAGAGAGCCGGCTTAGCATGTGCCAAGCCCTGGGCTCCATCCCCAGTACCACTAGAAAGAAGGCTGGAAGGAAGGAAGGATGAAAGGAAGGAAGGAAGGAAGGAAGGAAGGAAGGAAGGAAGGAAGGAAGGAAGACAGACTGGGGCTGCAATCATCTGAAGACTTGACAGGGCCAGGGAATTTGCTTTCAAGCTTATTCTTGTGATTGTTTCCAAGAATCACTGGTCCCTCACTCAAGGCCTCAGTTCTTTGCCACATGGGCCTCTCCACAGGACTACTCAGATCATGGCTACATCATATTAGTCAACACAGATCCACAAGGGCGTGAATACCAGGAGACAGCAATCATTGGGAGGGACCTGGGGGCTGCTTACCACACCATGTTTCCTCCTTCACCCACCAATGCCCTCCGCTGCATATTCCACACTTCAAATGACTTCCATGCTCCTTGTAGAAGGGCCTTTCTCCTCCCTCACTTCTCTAACTGTCCTGACAGGGTGAGGCAGGAGGGGAACTCTACTTGGAGAACCTGTAGGGCAGTTAGGACGCATGTTTTTGTGTTTGGTCTTACTTATTAGTTGGTAACTCATTAAATTTTTCTTTAATATTTTGAAGAATCTAAATAGTTTCACTCAAAACTGTCCACCTTCACAGTTCCTAAAACAAAATCCTGACTTTAAGTATATTCCTAGGTACTTGTAGCAGGTGCTGTGTTCTACCTGGAGGAGAAAGAGAAGTTTCATGAGAAACATTTTATTTTAGTCTGGTAGAATAAATTGAATTTGGGAAGCTAAAAAGGTGAGCATGTTGGTCAGCTTTTCATTGCTGTGACAAAAATACCTGCCATAAACAACTAGAGGTTTAGTCCATGGGGGGTCGACTCCATTGCTCAAGGACCAAGGTGAGGCAGGACATCATGGGGGAAGAGTGCCACTCCATTTGTGGCCTCCAGGAAGATGCCCCCTTCCAGAGCATACCCCAGTGACTGACCCTCCTGCTACGTACCACCTGCCTACGGTTACCACCCTGTCAGTCCATTCAGACTAGGATGGTCTGATTAAGTTACAGCTCTCACAATCCAGTCGTTTCACCTCTGAGTATTCCTGCATTAACACAGGAGCTTTGGGGGAATACCTCATATCCAAATCAGAACAGAAGAGAAGATTTATTTTGGTTCACAGTTTCAGAGTATTTAGACCTACCTCCTCCTGAGACCCAACTGGCCTACTGTTTCCACCATCTCCCAGTAGTCCGTTCAGTTATCAATGGCTGGTGAGGTCACATCCCTCCTGATCCAATCACTACCCAAAAGCCCCACCTCTGAACATGGCTGCATTGGGGACCAAGCCTTCAACACACGAGTTTCAGGGACAATCCACATCTAAACCATAACAGGAAGGAAGATATAAACAGATTCCTCGCCTTTGTTACACATGACCAGATATTCCCCAGAAAGAAGGAAGGGACTGAGTACCAAAGATGAGGGTACGACACGTGCAAATGCCCCAAGGTGAGAGTGCCAGCATGCTATGTGGACAGGGGTCACACCAGGACAAATGATGTTGGAGGGATGCAATATGCAATGGAGGAAGGGTTCAGATTCTGGGGTTGGACTTGAATCCTGGCTCTGCCAAATCCTAGCTAGGCTTTAGGCATGTTACTTCATACCTCCAAGTCTCAGTTTACTCAAATATAAAACAGAGATAATAATAACTCATTGAAGGTTGGTCACAAAGATTAAGTGAAAAGATGTCTGTAAAGTTCTACAGATGCTTGACCCTAAAGAAAATGTTAGGCTGGGCATGGTGACTCATGCCTGGAATCCCAGCTACTTGGAAGGCTGAGGCGAAGGGATCAGAAGTTCGAGATCAGCCTCAGAAATTTAGCAAGATCCTGTTTCAAAATAATACTTTTCGAAAGGGGTGAGGATGTGACTCAGTAGTAGAGCACTTGCCTAGTATACCAAAGGCCCTGCGTTTGATCTCTAGTACAAAAAAAAAAAAAGAGTAATCATTCAAAAGATGGTAATTCAGATTATTATATTTAAAATGACAATGATCCAAAGCACATTCAAAAAGATGCCAACAGAGTTTCCAGTTTATTGGTTTCTACCACAGTTTGGATCTGGAGTGTCCCACAAAGACCCATGTGTTAAAGATGTGATCCCAGCTTGATGCTCTTGGGAGGTGGTAAAATCTAGGGGGAGATTCTAGGTGGTCGAGGGCATGCCCTTGAAGGAACTATTGGGACGTGCTATAGTTTAGATATGAGGTGTCCCCCAAGAGCTCACATGTGGGACAATGCAAGAGGGTTTAGAGGTGAAATGATTGGGTTATGAGAGCTTTACCATAATCTGTGTATTAATTCACTAATATGGATTAACTGGGTATTAATTCACTAATATGGATTAACTAGGCAGGTAGGTTGTGGCTGGAGGAGGTGTGTCCCTGGGGGCGTGACTTCGGGGTTTATATTTTGTCTGTTGTGAGGGGAGCTCTCTCTTTGTGTTCTGATTCTCATGTCCTGGGCTGCTTTCCTCTGTTAGGCCCTTACACCCTGATGTTCTGCCTCACCTTGGGTTCAGAGCAATGGAGTTGGACATCTATGGACCGAGACCTCTGAAATTGTGAGTGCCAAATAAACTTATCCTCCTCTAAAATTGTTCTTGTTAGATCTTTTGGTCATAATGGCGAAAAAGCTGACTAAAACAGGATACTAACTCCTTCCTCTTTCACTTTTCTTTATAAATTGATTATTTTGGGTATTTTTACAGTAATGCAAATCTAACTAACACAGTTTCTCTTTCCTTTTTTCCCTGGTGAAATTGTTTAAGAACCAAAGGGACACTTCCAAATAGATCCACACTCCTCATCTCCAGGTTCTTGAAGCACCCATGGTTCTCAGCTCTCTGGGAGGCCTAGCTTCAAATCCTCCAATTAGCAAGTGGTCGATGTTCCATACTGTTTGAAGGACCTCCTTCCCATCACCTTTTGACAAAATTGAAAAGTAATAAGTCTGTCTCTATATTTTAACTTTCACCTTGGAAATGCAGACATATCCTTAGATTAATCTCTGAGCGCTGATGATGGATGCTGATCGTGGTGGGAATTACTTGGAACCTTCAGGTGGCCAAACAGCAAGTGTCTCATGATGGTCACAGTGATGGTTAGACCTGAGGCACAGAGACTCACTTTCCTCTTCTAGGAGGAATGAGATCCCACAGTGAATGAAGACTGGAAATGTTTTTTTGTGATTTGCTGGAAGTTGAATATTATAATTTTCCTGGGTGCTGTTTATGTTGTGAAATAAACTCTTAGGTATTACTTATAAAAACCATCAGTCAGGAAAGGGACTGTGATTTATGAAACTCTGAAGGAAATGAGATGGTGGCTGCAGGCTTCCCAAGCTTTGATTCCTTGAGAAGGCTTCTCTTTCTCCCACCTAATTCTTCCCTAAATTTCCACAGCTGCAGCTCTGTGGATGTGCAGCTTCCCTTCCACATTACACCTCTGATCGAAGTCTGCCCCAAGTGCTGGACATAATGAAAGTGAATTGAAGTTATGAGATCTGTAGATAGAAAGAGTGTGGAGTCTAGAGGTCTAGTATTACCTTTCCTTCTCTGGGTGCCCTTAGGCACAAATTCCAATTCAGAGTCTGCTTCTTCTGAGCAAGGAGATTTATGCTTCTCTTGCAGGGCTGCAAAGGGCTCTCTAGATTGGGTCCCTGCCTTCCCTTGAAGGCAGTAACTTTACACAACCTCCCTAGATCACAGGGAGCTCCCTAGACCACTGGGGGCTCCAGTTCACTTTGTCCTTCTCCTAAGCACCCGAGGGAGAAGATAAGCCAGATGCTGAGGGAACTGCTCCCCTAAGGATGACGTGTCTACCTGTCTTTGTCTTTTGTTTATTTTCCTATTAAAAGAACCCAGAGCTGGGCTCAGTGGCGCACCTATAATCCCAGTTACTTGGGAGGTAGGGGCTGGAGGATAGCAAGTCTAAGACCATCCTGGGCAACTGAGCAAGAGCCCGTCTCAAAATAAAAATAAAAAGTTTGGGACTGTAGATCAGTGATGGAGTGCTTGCCTAGCATGTGAGTTCCTGGGTTCAATCCCCAGTACCACCACCGCTGGGGCAGAAAAAAGAAAAAGGAACTTGGGAATCTCTTCTGTGAACAAATGAACAACAATAAGCAGAAGGTAGAACAGAGAAGTTCATTCTAAGAACAAAAGGAACACACCCCTACTCAATACTGAACCATATACTATTCTGGGAGCCGGTCCTTCGGCCTTCTTTTTGTCTTTTTCTTGTTTAGGAGGTGAAGAGAAGAACAAGCGTACTAGAGCCATCATGCCCTCATCTTGCTCTCTGCCCTTCCATCTGCCTGCTGAGGGTGGATGGAAGGGGTGCAAGGTGCATCAGGATGTTGGGCAGCTGGGCCAGGCCTGAGCCAATTCCATGCCAGCTGCTGACTCCTGCTAACAGGGCTGACCCCTGGTAGCGCTGGGCATCTGAGGAGTTCAGGGATGCCTCAGACTGCAAAAATGTCATTGGCATTTGGTGGGGCAGGAAGGAAGGGTAGGGAAAGCTCCTCCGAAGCCAGCTTAGTTGGGGTCAGCAGCCAGGGGAGGGGATGTTACTCAGTTCCTGCCATGCCCTGTGGACTGGAGCCCAGGGACTGAATCCTCGGGATCAGAATGTTCAAGAACATCTTGAGACTGGTAGAACACAGTGGTGGCTTTCTCGTGTCATTCCCTCTGCCTAGAAAATCCATCCTACTTTGTTCACTCAGAGATTCCTACATCCTTTAAGATCTAACACAAAAGCCTCCTCCTCTCATGCAACGATTAATTTTAGGTGTAACTCGACTCATTTGCAGAATATCTAGAAACCTGGCAAAGCATTACTTTGGTGTGTCTTTGAGGGTGTTTCCGGAGGAGATTGGTGTGGAAGTCTGAGTGGACTGGGTGGAGAAGATCTGCCCTCAATGTGGGTGGGCACCATCCAATAAGCTTGGGGCCAGGGAGAACAAAAGGAGAAAAAAGGTGAGTGTGTCCCTGTCTATCTCTGGGATCAGGAATACATTCTTCCTCTCCTGACTAGGAACTTCAGAACTCAAGGCTCTCTGGCTTTTGGACTCCAGGACTTCCACCAGTGGCCCCCAGGTTCTCAGACTTTTGACCTTGGACTGAGAGTCACACCATTGGCTTCCCTTGCTGCTGAGGTATTCAGAGTTGGCTGAGCCTTGCTACCAACATGTCATTCAGCTTCCAGATGGTCTGCCATGGAACTTCCTAGCCTCCATAATTTTGTGAGCCAATTTTTGCATAAATTTTCTCTAATATATCTAGTTGTGTGTGTGTGTGAGAGAGAGAGAGATAGACAGACAAACAGATAGACACTGGGAATTGAACTCAAGGGTACTCTACCACTGAACTGTATCTTCAGTCCTTTGTTAAATTTTGAGACATGGTCTTGCTAAGTTGCCCATGCTAGCCTCAAATTTGTGATCCTCCTGCCTCAGCCTCCTGAGTTGCTGGGATTACAGCTGTGCACCACCATGGCCAGCTTCTCTATCTCTATCTATACCTATCTTATTTGTTCTGTCTCTCTGAAGAACCCCAATACGCATAGGAAACCCCCTTGAGTACACACAGGAAGTACGCCTCTATAAGAGCCCACCTTACCTTGTATTGTTGTTCTCCTGTTTATGTCATTAAACTTTTCTTAGAGATCTAGCTCAGAGGCCTTGGGAACAGAGTGGAATCCTCTCAGGTTTGCTGATCTGAGCATGACAGAGAAGGCCAAGGCAAGTCTTCTGTCCTCGCGCCAAGAAGGAAAACCATCACTCCCCAAGCCCGTTCTTCCAGTGACCTGGACTTGTGACCATCTTTTTCCCAGATGGCAATAGGAGCAGTTCTTCTGAGCCTTTGAAAACAGCTACCACTCACCTGCTGGGAGGCCATGTGGCCTGTGAGTTGGAGGCAGTCTCTCAAGCAAGGACTCCTTGGGTCCAAACTCTGTCTCTATCACCTACTAGCCAGGTGGCCCTGGGCAGGTCAGAAGAAAACCAAAGCATCTACCACCAGATTCGCAAGGACCACAGGAGTTGCTCCAGGCTTGAGTGCATTTAGCGGGGATTCAGTAATGTTAAATATTATTTGCCCTGCCTTCCCCAAATCCTAACCATCTCAGGAACTACTCTGAACCATCTCAGGAATGGTTCTGAACTTGTCTGAGAATAGAGAGTATGCTGGGTTCAGGTCAAGTCAAGGGTTGGGGGTCACTGTGGGTCAGTGGCTAAAAAGAGGCCTTTGGAAGGAGTGGTGGGGGTGATCCAGCTCCCCCAAATTCCCAAGTGAGTGTCTGCCTGGACCTCGGGCCTGCCTTTCTGTTTTTGGCTTCCTGGTCATTGCTGTTGTCCTCAGGGACAGGCTATTTTAGGTAGCAGTCAAAATAAAACTGAGATTAACCCAGAATTCTTGGCAGTCAAACAATACCATAATTATGTGCTTTTTAACTTCAAAAATTAGGCAACTGAAGCTGACCCGCCGGGGTCTGTGGGGTGCTTTGAGGATAATGAGGCCTCCATCTTGCCTCTTGTCACCTTCACACACCCTCAGCCACAGGCAGCGAGTCATAGAACTGTAGGGCTCTTAGGGACGTTATTTCTTCTCTGGTGAGTCCTATTGTCTGAACAACAATGCAACTGGCTTTCACACTAGACGCTGGTAGGTTGGAAGGGTGGCTTATTACTTTCTATATCATAAATCTTCTCACGAAAGTCCTGGTCCCTGGGGCTGGTGGGCCGTGAAGGAACAGAGGTTTGTGTTCCAGGGCTGGACTGTCAGGGCAGGAAATCGCCCTGAGGATTGTTGATTGTGCTTTGATTGCTGATTGAGTGGAGGTTGGGGGATGGGCGCAGACCCTCTGGTCCTACAAACAGGCCCCTTCCCCTTTGCCAGGAGCCAAGGGGGAGGGGAGGGAATTAGTCACACACAAGAGCAACAGGATTAGGCCCCTGAGAGTTAAACCCCTTACTGCAACCCAGAAAGGAGGAAAAAGAATGGGAGATTCAAATAGATGGGGGTTGCAATGGTGTCAGTAAAGGTCGGCGCCTGAAGGACAAAGCAGCAGCCATGATTAGAGGCTCGGGCAGATCTCTGAGCCGCCAGGAAAGACTCCGAAATGCCTGGAGTAGAGAAAAGGACCAAGGGAGCCTAGTTCCAGGATATTCTCAGAGCTGTGCTTGAAATCCCCCAGCCCCAAGCACTGACTTGACCCTGGGAATAAGGTCCTTCAGGAAACCTGATGCTCCTGGTGGATTTTAGCAACCTGAACTTGCAGGGAGACTTGAGGTAGAAAAACACACCCTGGTTCATGCTGCCCTGTTGGCATGAAGGTGGACAGACACCTTGGGTAGTGACAGGTCCTCTGCCTTCCTTTAGGGAAAGGCCACCTGGGCGAGGGCACCCTGCACTCAAAGGAGCACCTCGGGCCTTCCTGCATTCCCTGCCCCACAGAAATGCAAATGCTGTCACTGCTGGCTGCAGTTAGCACTATGCTTCTTTTGAGCATTCAGAAGTCCTTCACTTACCCACTCCTCCAGGGTCCCGAGGCCTGTCATTTTCACCAGCTTTCTGGGGAGGGTCTCCTAAGGATGGGTTCTGACTTCCTGCTTGGTTTTAGTATGTTTGACTCTCTTTCTTTTTCCTCAAAAGTTTGAAACGTCTTTCTCTGCTGCAGAAGCCACAAGAGCAACAAGCCTTGGGAAGCCATTTTAGGGATTTGACCCAGAGACAGGACCTTGCATTTGGTCTAGGAGACAAAGGAAAAAGAGGCCGCTGTGATTATGAGGGAGGCAGGAATTTCAACCAGATGGATTGGAAGGCAGGTCCCCTGCCTCTCCACCAGGTACAGGTGGGGTGCTCCACTAGAGGGGCCTCCCTATTCTTGTTTTCCTGTCCTGCATGGGCTCTAATTGGAAGAAGACACTGCATTCCAGTATGAAAGACAAACCACTTCCCTCTAGAGACTTGGCAGCAGTACCTTTGTCCATGTAGACCTGCAAGAAATGGACTGACCCTCTGTCCAAGGTGGAAGGAGCCTTGGTAGAGTAGGTCGGTGGTAATAAGGGGATGAACCAGGGCTTGGAACTAATTCTACTGGGCCATGGCCAGTGCTTGGGTAGCTTCATCAAAGAGAAAAGAGGGGGGATTCATAGAGGGAGGCAGAGGCCCCTGGAGTCATATTGCCAGCTGCTGGCGCCTGGGCTCCAAGTACAGCATCCTGGGCTGGAAGCTTTGATAAAGAGCGAGCCACCATCGCACCAGTATCATTGTGAGTGTACTTCCCGAGGGCTTTGTCCATTGCTGGCCTACAGCACCTTCCAGGGCCGTGCTGCACGGAGCTCAACCATCTCTGAGCCAATCGACACACAGGAGCTGAGCCCTCCTTTGTTGGATTGTTTAGTAACTCCCAGGAGACAGACCCCACCCAACCGGTAAGCAGTGTAAGCAGTGCCTGTAGAGTTCAGAAAGCTGCCTTAAATTCTTTCTAGTGCTAAGGGGGTGCATTGAAGGATCACAGTTTAGATAAAAAGTTCTTGCCTCCTGCCAGCCCAGCGAGGCTGAGTCTGCAGAGATCCCCACTCCCCTCCCGCCACCTGGCCTGGGACTCACTCCTGAAAGGTCCTTTCTAGTGGGCTTGAGAGGTGGGCCCCTTCTCTGGGATGGACTGTAGCAGAGGGAGGTGCCAGAGAGGATGGCAAGGAGGTGAGAAGGTAATGAAAAGTCCCTGCTGCATCCCGCATCCCACAGTCTATTACCCCCGACTTGCCATCTACATCTGAGTAGGGTGGCACTGGAGGTGGTGTCCTCAAGGGTTTCTTTCCATACCCACCCACTCACCCACCCACAAATATCTCTGGGAGAGCAGTCAGCCCTCCAAACTGTTATTATATGCCAGAAAGCAGCCAGCTGAAGGGGCCAAGGGAACTGATGAGCGAGGGAAGCAGTCTGAGCACACCTGTTTAAATACCTTCCCTCAGACCCTCTGCACCTGCCGTCAGCTTCCTGCTCCACCTCTTCATCCCATAGCGCCCACCGCTTCCATCACATTACTTCAGAGCTCATAGTTCACCGTCTGTGCTCCACCCAATCATAAGCTCCCCGAGGACTGGGACCTTTGTCTCTTGTTCATCG
The DNA here is from genome assembly GCF_902686445.1 of Sciurus carolinensis. Classification (NCBI taxonomy): domain Eukaryota; kingdom Metazoa; phylum Chordata; class Mammalia; order Rodentia; family Sciuridae; genus Sciurus; species Sciurus carolinensis. The sequence goes on along the minus strand of NC_062213.1, from coordinate 128,926,508 downwards.
ATACATCCTAAGCACATAGAACCTTTCCTGGCACCAGTAAGCTGTCAACAACATGTACTGAATGAGCAGATTTCATCTGGCATGTGAACGAATTATGGTATGTGAAATATTAGACAGTCAGGCCTCCAGAAATAAGCATAGGTAGGGTCTGTGATGATCTTAAAGCAGCCCAGCCTGCCTTGCCCTTCCTTTGTAAGAGGCTGTGCATCCTTCCACAAGTTCATCAAACATTTGTGTTTTTGTGAAATACCTGATTATGTCTCTTTGTCACTTTTTCTTTTGGGTTGCTTGTCTGTCTTTCAGGAATCCTTGTGTTCTTTTTGTTTTGGTCCTGGAGTTCGAACTTAGGGTTGCTTAGCCGTGGAGCTACATCCCTAGGGTTTTTTAAAATTTTTTATTTTGAGATGGGGTCTCACTAAGTTGTTTAGGGCCTCACTAAGTTGCTGAGGCTGGCCTCGAATTTGCTATCCTCTTGCCTCAGCCTCCTGAGTCACTGGGATTATAGGCATGTGCCACCACACTTGTCCTAGATTGGTTTTCCTTTATTGATTATATGGCAATCTCCCAGTTTGGAGCTTGTCTTTTAAATTTATTTATGGTATATTTATTTATTATAGTTTATTGTGTTAATCTTTTATGATTATTGCTGTTTGTGTCTTATATAAGGAATTCTTAGGTATTCCAAAATAATGAACATATTCTGTAGTATTTTTTCTAAAAGTTTAAAGTGTTGTTTTAAGTCTTTAACCCATTAAGAATTAATATTTATGTACAGGATAATAATACATTTTTTCCTTATTAATCACTAATTATCTTATCACACTTATTTTTTTCAAATTTTTATTTGTTCTTTTTAATTACACATGACAGTAGAATGTATTTTGCCATATGATATATACATGGAGTATAACTTCCCATTTTTGTGGTTATTACATTTTGTGGCATTACATTGGTTGTGTATTCATGTAAGAACATAGGAAAGTTGTATCGGATTCATCTTACTGTCTTATTCACATTTCCTTCCCTTCCCTTCATTTGCATTTGTCTAATCCAGTGAATTTCTATTCTTCCCTCCCTCCCCCTGCTTATTGTGAGTTAGCATCTGCATATCAGAGAGAACATTCAGCCTTTGGTTTCTGGGATTGTTTGATTTCACCAGTAAGCTGTCAACGACATGTACCGAATGAGCGGATTTCATCTGGCATGTGAATGCATTGTCGTATGTGAAATATTAGACGGTCAGGCCTCCAGAAATAAGCATAGGTAGGGTCATAGCATCATAGTCTCCAGTTCCAACTGTTTACCAGCAAATGCCATAATTTCATTTTTCTTTGTGACTGAGTAATATTCCATTGTGTATATGTACCACATTGTCTTTATCCATTCATCTGTTGAAAGGCACCTAGGTTGGTTCCATAGCTTAGCTATTATGAATTGAGCTGCTGCAAGCATTGATGTGGCTGTGTCACTACAGTATGTTGATTTTAAGTCTTTTGGTAGGTTATGGTTTGGATGTGAGGTGTTCCCCAAAAAGTTCACATGTGAGACAATGCAAGAAGGTACAGAGGAGAAATTATTGGATTGTGAGAATCTTAACCCAATCAGTGAATTAATCCCCTGATAGGGATTAAGGCAACTGAAGTGGTAGGGTGTAGCTGGAGGAGGTGGGAATTGGGGACTTGGCGTGGGGATATATATGTGTTTCTGGCAAGTGGAGACCTCTCTGCTTTCTGATCATCATGTGAGCAGCTTCCCTCTGCCACATTCTTCCACCATGATGTTCTGTCTTACCTTGAGCCCCGAGAAATGGAGCCAGCCTTCTGTGGACTAAAACCTCTGAAGCTGTGAGCTCTCAAATAAACTTCCTCCTCTACAATTGTTGTGGTTGGGTCTGTCAGTCACAGCGGCAAAACAGCTGACTTAAATAGGGCGTGTGCTGAGAAGTGGGATAACTGGGTCAAACAGTGGTTCCATTCCAAGTTTTCTGAGGAATCTCCATACTGCTTTCCAGAGTGGTTCCACCAATTTGCAGTCTCACCAGCAGTGTATGAGTGTACCTTTTCCCAGACTTCCTCGCCAACACTTATCTTTATATTCTTGATGATTGCCACTCTGGCTGGAGTGAGATGAAATCTCAGTATAGTTTTAATTTGCATTTCTCTAATTGCTAGAGATGTTGAATATTTTTTCATTTATTATTTGATCAATTGTAATTCTTCCCTGAAGTGTCTGTTCAGTTCCTTTGCCCATTTATTGATTGCTTTATTTGTATTTTTGTTGTTAAGTTTTTTGAGTTCTTTGTATATCCTGGAGATTAATGTTCTATCTGAGGTGCAGGTGGCAAAGATTATTCTCCTATTCCATAGGCTCTCTCTTCATGTTCTTGATTGGTTCCTTTGCTGTGAAGAAATTTTTTAGTTTGATACCATCCCATTTATCATTCTTGATTTTACTTCTTGTGCTTTATGAGTCTGTTTGGGGAATTTGGTTCTAAAGCCAACAAGATGGAGATTTGGGCCTAATTTTTTTCTCCTAGTAGGTACAGCATTTCTGGTTTAATGCCCAGGTCCTTGATCCACTTTGAGTAGAGTTTTCACATGTACTTTTTAATCCCTCCTTTCCCCAGGGGTCCTCAACTGCATTTCTGTCATATATCAAAATTCCATACATTGGCAAGTTTGTTTCTGGGTTCTCTATTCTGTTCCATTTGTCAGTTTTTCCATTCTTGCATTTATACATTTTGTCTTTATTATCCCTTTATAATAAGTTTATAATATGTGGTAGGAAAATTCCCTCTTCCTTCTTTAGAGGTTCTTATCTAGCCTTAATAATTTATATTTCATTAAAATTTGAAATTTTCTTGTAAATACCTAAAATAAAATACTGTTGGGATTATAATAGGAATTATATTGACTCAATTCCATTGATTAATCAGTTTAAAGAAAAATGATATCTTTATGATATTGAGTTTTCCTGTCCATGAACATAGATTATGTTTTGACTTTTTAGGTTTTCTTTCCTTGTGAGTTCTCTATCATTCGCTCATCATCTGGATTGTGTCTTATGATTGACAATGTCTTGCAATAATAATCAGAAGTCTTTTTTCTTCCTTAAAGTAATGGTGCATCATATCATTGATGGTGTCTTAGATCTAATGAAATACATGAAACACATTACCTTTTTTGTTTTGCAATTGTGTGTGTATGCTGCTGGACACCAATCTAGGGCCTATGTATGCTAGGTAAGTTCTCTACCACTGAACTACATTCTCAGCCCAGCAAATGTTTGTTCTTTAAAAAAAACATTAAAAAAAAAGTCATTAAATTTTTACCTGCAGATGGTGACTAGAAACACAATTTTTCTGTATATTGATTTTGTATCCAATGACCTTGCAAACTCCTGTTTTTCTAATAATTTGAGTCCATTTATTCCTTCTATTGCCTCTTGTACATGGCTTTTTTCCCCTTGTGTGTTCGGTGATCTTTAATTGTGAGCTCATCTTGACTTGATCATATTCTATGGGAATCCTATGGCCCTAAAGTGGGGGTGCTTTCCTACAGAAATAGTTTGCATTTGCATTTGTCTATATTCAGGATGATGATCTGGGACTGCGTAAGCCTCTTAAGAAGTCCCTAGGTTTAGGCCATGTGTGGTGTGATCCCAGCAACTCGGGAGGCTGAGGCAGGAGGATCACAAGTTTGAGGTCAGTCTTAACAACTTAGGAAGACTCTGTCTAATCACAAATAATAAAATAAAAATGACCTTATCACCTTGTCTTATCACAAATAATAAAATAAAAAGTGCCTCTGGGTTTAATCTCCAGTATGCTGTGGGGGAAGAGTTCCTTGGGTTTAAGTGGCAGCCTTACCTTTTTACTACCCCAAAGCTTATTCTCCCAGAGTGTCTCCTTTATTGGCACTTACCCGTAGGTTTACTTTTGCTTTTGTTTATTTATGGCTCTACCCAGTCCTAGATTTTTGGAGACAAAAGTCTAGAAGAGAATATAGAAATTTACCATACTTCTAGTAAGTTCAATGACAGATTAAAAATTACACTCTGTTTAAGAAGTGGGATCCAGTGATTGTGTAATGGAGAGTCTTTCATTGTGTCTGTGGTAATCACCTGTTGCTGTCTACTGACATGGCAGGTATATTTTAATCCACACTGCACTCTCTAGGTCAAAATGGACACTGAGATTATTATTATAAGGGGAGGGGGCAGGAGGTGGGAAAGATGGTGGAACGAGAGAGACATCATTTTCGTTATTACACGAATGGTGTGACTCTACATCATGTACAATCAGAGAAATGAAAAGTTGTGCTCCATTTGTGTACAGTGAGTCAAGATGCATTCTACTGTCATGTATAACTAAATAGAACAAATTTAAGGAAACTTAAAAAATTATTACAAAAGTAATACATGTTTTTTGTACAAAATCTGTAACGAAAAAGTACAAATAAGAAAATTCAAATCACCTGTAAATTCTATTCCACCTTGGGATATAATTGCTTTAATATTTAGGTGTATGTAGTGGGTTGAACATTGGTCCCTCAAAAGAGACATCCACCTAGAACCTATAAGCATGATCTTGTTTGGAAAAAGGGTCTTGGCAGATGTGATTAAGTTAAGGCTCTCAAGATGAGATCATCCTGTATTGGGGCGGTCCCCAAATCCAATGACAAGTCCTTACAAGAGAAAAGAAAAGGGCAACAGATGACATGGGAGAAAGCCAAGTGAAGACCAAGGCAGAGGTTGGAATGATGCTTGCCACAGACCGCAGAGTGCCTGGGGCCACGGATGCTGGAAGAGCCAAGGGAGGAATCCTCTAGAGCCTTCAGAGGGAGTATAGCCCTGATGACACTTTGATTTAAAGCTTCTGGCCTCCAGAATTGTGAGAATAAATCCCTATTGTTTTAAGCCACCTAGTTTGTGATCATTTGTTATAGTAGCCCTGGGAAAATAATAACAGCATATATCAGTTATAGGTCAAATTCTCCAGGAAATATTCTAAGACAGATTTTTTAAATTATATTTTTATTTTTACAGACTGCATTTTGATTCATTGTACACAAAAGGGGTACATCTTTTTGTTTCTATGGTTGTACATGATGTAGATTCACACCATTCCTGTAGTTGTACATGTACATAGGGTAAGGATGTCTACTGAGACAGATTTTTATACAGGCAGTTTCTTGGGGAGTGTTCTTGGAAACAATACCTAGAAGACTGAGAGAAAGGTGGTACTAAGCTGAGGCAGAAGTTGTACCAGAGGCTAGAGCCCATCCACCCTGGGGCCCTGAAGTTAGGAAGGTCCTTTAGAGTTGTCTGAAATTGAGGAGCCAAGTCTTGGCACCTCTGCATCAACCAGTCATTGGTAGGGGAATTATGTGGGTTGTAGCTGCTTTCAGAAGAGGGTGGACTGGGGAGGTCTCCACTGTAAGCCTCAGCAGACGCCACTCCCAGAGTCTGGGGAGAGGGAAACCTTACCCTGGAAAGGGGAACTGAGCCCACAACAAAACACTAAAATGCCCTTTTGCTATTTCTATGCTTCTTTCTAATACACATTTTCAGTGTTAGCACTTAATTTCTGAAACACTTGAGCTTTACATTTACATATAAATTCAGCAGGATATTTAAAGTCTAAATCTATTGTCAAAACATCACTGAGTTTATGTATTAAATTCTATAGAACAAGCTCATTTTAAGAAAGTGGAACTATCCCATATGACTAAACGACCGTGTGATTTTTCCAGGAAACAGTTTTCTTTCTATATATACCTCTCTCAGTTCCTCCAGATGTCTCTCTTGACACTGGTTTGTTTTTAACACTTGCTGTTCTCTGCCTGGTGAGCTTTTCTCCCTGGAACCCCCTGTCCCGCCCACCAAACACATGGCTGGCTCTTGAACTTTGTTGGTTCTTCCTACCAACGTGCTCTCCTGACAGCACCTTGAACTTTCCATCTTATTGCTCATCACATTTGCAACTGTGAATTGCAAATCCTTAGCTCTTAGCACTGGGCCAACAGTGAGTGAGTAGTGTACAGATGTATTTGTTGAACTGCATGCAATCCTGCCCTGCGAAGCCTGGAGTCAGATTGAGTCCAATTTGCACTTTATGCCTTTAGCACCAAGCAGAGTGCTAAGCATTTGTGGATGTTTGCTAAATGTTTTTGAGTGACTCAGTGACTTTACACAGTGGTTACATTTATATACTTATGTCTTCCGTTCTGCTGTCCAAATTGCTTCTCCTAATACCAAGGAACCGAATACCTGCAAGGTGTGGCCCATGAGATGCTCTATGGGTGGTCTGTGGCACCAGCCCTGCAAAATCCATGCAACCATCAACCACTGGCCTATACCAGTAAGCGCTGGAGGGAATTTCTCAGTTTCTTTAAAAACATCTCTGTGATTTCCCCTACGAAAGATTCTAGATAATATATGTAGATACTCTCTTTTCGGGAAGTGGAGCTTATCTCCTTCCCCCACCTCCCTTGCACATGGCTTGTTTTGAAAGAGTTTGGAATGGAAAGTGGGGAGAATAACATGATAGCAGAGACCGCTGGCAAACGCTTCTTGGTCTGGCGATCCAGGTTAATTAACACCGTGAGTTGTGCTGATAGCACAGACCCTGGCTGTAAGTGATGACAGCAATGCTGTGGTCTTCCCCAGAGCTCATCGCCTTAGTCTCATCATGAGGAAAGCACCAGACAATGCAAATCGAGGGACAGTCTACAAAGTGCATGAACATTACTCCTGGAACCTGCCAAGACCACCAAAACAAGGGGAGTCAGAAACTGTGGGATACCGGCGAGAGGAGGCTAAGGATGACTCAGGGCAATGCGCTATCCTGGATGGGGTCCTGGAACAGAAGAAGACATGGGGGGAAACTAGTGAAGTCTGAATGAGGGGTGGAGTTCAGTTACATGTGCCTGTGTTGTTTGCTCAGTTGTGACCCATGTTCCATGGGAATGTAAGAGGTAAACAACAGGGGAACAGGGCGAGGGGGATTCTGTATTATCGTTGCGACTCTTCTGTTCATCTAAAGCTAGTCTATTTTTAAAAAATCTAGGAGTAGCACAACAACAATTTTAAGCCAGGGGAAAGCCACCAAGCCTGCTCAGCCCTTGGGTCAACCTATTTTATTGCAGAGATATGGAAAGGGAGGAGGTTGGGAAGGAAGCAGTACAAGGCCAGGGGCTCAGCTAGAAAACGTGTTCCAAACAGGATGAAACATCAGAGTGAAGCCCGCATCTTACGTAAATAAACAGTAGAGAGTAAAAGAAAATATTTCAGTGCCACCTGAATCCAAGCAATGTTCTCTTCCGTTGACACCATGCACAGCTGGTGGATTACAAAAGGAGGTCCAGAAGTCCACATTCCAGCCCTCTGTGGCTGAGGTCAAGTCTGGGAGCATCACCATCAGCACCTCCTCCCAAGCAGTGCTACTCAAGAGTGAGAAACACCCAAGTCCCCTGTACTGAGAGGCCTTCTCCTTGCCCATCCCACCTCATTGGCAGAAGGAAGACATTCAGGGTCTGACGCTGGGGCCTGCGGACACAGAGGAGAGCCTGGGAGGTAACCCTGGGAATCTAGGTGAGGAACAGTGAACCTCCTGGGCAGGCGATTTTTTTTGGTAGTAGGTGCAAGACAAACTCCCCTCTCCAGGGAAAAAGAAAAGGAGAAAAGAGAAAGAAAGTGAATTAACATATTTAGGGAAAAGAAAGAGGTTCACAGAAACAGCTTCACCACATGGATCCAAAATTAGCAGGGCCCCAGGCACAGGACAGGGTCCCAGGGGTAAAACCTGTTCCTAGAGGGCAGCTTAATGCCAGAGGCTGCTTTTTAAGGCCAGTCAAGCCACTGGAGAGGCAGGGAATGAGAGAGGTTTGAGAAGGAAAGTCGAATTTAAAAACTACTGCAAGTTGCCATGTGGGTCCCCTGGGAGGCCCCCTTGTCCTTCAGCACTGATGACATCCCCAAAATATCGCACTCCAGAAAGTGTCCATGACTCCTCCCCTCTCATCCTGTCTGACTGCTTGGACAGCACCTTCAAAGACTCCTGATCCAGACTGGGCTCTACAAAATGGTGCCCTTTCCCTCCCCACTCTCCCCTGTTGCAATTTCTAAGTGGAGTGAGTACCTGACTCCCCTGCAAAGCAGCAGCACAAGATGTAAAACTGAGAACAGTGTGGCATTTTACCAGGTCTCTTATTGCAACGGAGTTTGGGGCTGCATAACCCCTAGATTCTACTTCTAGCTAGCTTTTGCAAAGTCCCCCATGAATAAAGGCATTGAACAATCCAAGGATTCATTTTCTAACCTCAACTCCAAGCAACCAAGTCCTCCCTGAGAAAAGGCCTTAACTCTCGTCTAAGGATTTCTCTCTTGGGACTGGGGCTGGGGTTGTGGCTCAGTGGTAGAGCGCTTGCCTAGCATGTGTGAGGCAGTGGGTTTGATTCTCAGCACCACATATAAATAAATAAAAAATAAAGGTCCATCAACAACTTAAAAAAAAAAAAAAAAGATTTGTCTCCTCTTCAGATCCCCTGAGGACTGGTTTCCTGGAAGTGAGACACACAAAACCAGGACAGCCCCAGGGAAGAGCCTCAGGCTGACTCAACATTTTGGGGTTGGAAGGGGGCTTGGACTTTTTGCAAACCCCCCACCCCGCAGACTTGGGGGAGGACAGAGGATTGGGGTTAAGAGCAAAATGATCAGATGGGGACAGGAACGGAAGGTTGATACTCAGAAGCAGGGTTGGTCTTCAAGTAGGGCAGAACTTGGAGGTCACTGGGTTCTCCTGGGATGTCCCCAGGACTCCATCAGGCAGCAGCCCCACAGTGAAGTTGTGAGGATTAACAAAACCCATCTTCCTTCCCAGCTTCTCAGGTGAAAGTCACAATGTAGACACCAGCCAGTACCTTTTTCTCCACCCAGAGGCTTGGGAATAGCTGGGTGGGTTTTGTGAGTGAGTGTACCTGCACCTATGTATGCACACATGTATACATATGCACATGAACTCACAGAACACGTAAGTACATGCACATGTCAGGTGAGTGTGTACATGTGTGTGTTAACCCTTTTCCAGATCCTCCATTTGCTCAGAGCTCTTGGCTTGCTGGCTTTAAATATTATACAAATAGCTGTTTTTCTCTCAGGCTTTAGGTCACATAGGCATAGCAGTCAAGTTAATTTGAAAAGGAGAACCTAAATGCAAATCTAATCTCTGAGAAGTAGAAATCAGTGACTTTTCACCTGAAAATCTAGCCTTATCTCATTTCCACAGGGAGAACTGGAACTGGGTCTTTATTGGAGGAGAAGTTTCCAGACTGCAAAGGAAGATGAACTACATTGCTCTCAATTGGCAGACAGGATGAAGACAAATAACAATGACACACATTTGTAATTGCCTGGCATCGTTAGGTGGAGTTCAAAATGTTTTACATCCTTATCAAACTGAAACTTATCATGTTTGGAAGGTATGTAAGAGGTGGGCAATGCACACCTATTTCTTAGATGGGAAAACTTGAGGCTCAAAATGAGACATTCTTTAAACACCAAGGATGTATGTTTTACTTGAGGTTTGCAAACTCCTCAGGGTCCAGGAAAGTGTTCAGGGTAACCATGAGCATCTCTATTAAGACTGATTAAATTTCAACCATTCTGATATGAATTTAGCCTAAAACTGAGTACTGACATAAAGTTCCAAGGCATACATTTGAATTTGTGTTTATAATCTTGTCAGATACCAGTGACTGCGTTTACCTTAGGTGTAGTGCTCTTCGAATTGGGTCTGTGGATATATTGTTCATTGGATCCCCTAGTTTGGGAAATCCTGCGCTATGACTCATGGCATTCCTGTAGGATCTGCCACATGGTGTGGTTGACTCTTGGCATCAGCCAGAGGGAAATGGTGGGACTACAACAGTGTGACTCTTGCAGTCATCAAGGACGAAAGAGGGTGGCTCATGGGGGAGTGATCTGGCCTGGGTCGACCTCTGAGGAGGGGTGCTCTGGGGCCGTGGTAATGCCAGTGAACAGGTGGTGTTGGCGGCACAGCTCTGCAAGGGCCACCCACTGCAAGCCATCAAGTGCTGGGACTCTGACATCCGGGCCCCAGCAAAATAGGCAAAGCTAGCTATGGTTCCAGCAGAACTCAGAAAACCTAATTCACAACAGGGGGCTTAGCACCAGCTTCACATTCTTCCAAGTGAGGAAACTGTGGCAGGGGTTCAGAGTTGTTACTGGGCCAGGGAGGAGGGGCTGCAGAATAGCGGGAACACAGGGGACACCACGCCTGGCATCCTGACACCAGCTTTAAGGCTGCACAGGGGCCTTCTGTGAGAAGCTCCTTCACTTGGCCAAGGCCTACTCACCCTTCAATTATCATATGAAATGTTAGTTCTTCTGAGAAGCCCTCCCTGAGTCCCAGACTTGATTAACTTCTCTGCCAGACACCCACACACCCTGCGCCTACCTCTGTGACCCTTCTTTCACTGGTGATTAGCTGCTCAAGGTTTGTTTTCATAACTGGACCATCGGCTCCCTGAGGGTAAGGGTGATGCCTACCTCGCTCACTGCTGTACTTCTCAGCACAGTGAGAGGCTTAGTGATTGGGCTTAGTAAAATTTGCTGAAGAAATGAAAGCCATGTGACTTCTGGGACCCTCTGGTGTGGTGGATCTGGGCCTCTGCTGCCCTCTCTGGCCTAGTGAGAATTAGTCTGACCCCAATGTCCAATACCCAAAGCTGAGAAGAAACCATCTACAGAAACATGTTTTTGAGTTCTTTAAAGCACTGAACCACATGCTGGCTGCTGGATTTTAGAGTAGTTTTGCTATCATGCTTCTCTGGATCTGGTTATTCAGAGAGGGACCCTCTTCTCCCACTCCTCATGGGGACACCACTCTAAGCCATGAACTCCATCACGGCAGAAAACGTGGGGCCGTTTTGAGAACTTCATAAGTACCAGGCACTTTGAATATTATTAAAAGTGTTCTTATGTGCATAAAATATAACATATTTAATCATGTAAAAGTTGAGTTCAGATTTTGTGGCTGGTGGGAATCACATTTTATAGACATTTAATTCAACATTATCAATTTAAATTTTTCAGTTTTCTTAGTTTGAAAAGCACATATAGTTTTCTCAAATTTTTTTTTTCTCAAAAAAATGTATAGGTCTTTGAAAAACTCCTTTATCCACTTATTGAATAAAGTGGTTCTAGGATAATGTTCTCAGAGAGAGATGATTCCTTGGGCCAAGGTAGCTAGGTTCCATGGCTTGAACCAGCAAACAAACTAGTGTTCGCTGGTAGGAGCCAAACTTCCTTATGAGACTCAGACACATCTATTCACAGCACAGCACTTGGCAGCCTTCCTATGGATTCTGTAGGCAGAACAGAGGAAGAACATTCCTGCCACCAGAATTATGGGCTGTGTGTCTATGAGTGGGTGGTGAGCTCTGGATCCTAAATAAGGCATTTGGAATGTGAAACAATCCAGCCAAACTAGTCATTGCACACTGACCACAGTGATGAGACTTGGAGAATCTGGGAGAGAGAAAACAGGGAGAGTGGTAGGAAGAGGTGGGAAGAAAGAAGAGCTAATTTAATAGTGCAGTTATTGAATTAAATTAAGAAAAGTCACACAAAGTTCAATTTTAAGATAATAGTTTGAACATCCAATTTTTTTTTTTTTTTTTTTTTTTTTTTTTTTTTTTTTTTTTGCGGTGCTGGGGATTGAACTCAGGGCCTTAGCTGCTCGCAAGGCGAGCACTCTACCAACTGAGCTATCTCCCCAGCCCTGAACATCCAATTTTTATGGAATAAAGCATGTTGTGGAGTTTAATTACAAAATATACCAGGCCTTGTACTAAGCCCTACTGAAAAGTAGTTTATGTGTGTAGATAGAAATACGTGGGACTATCCTGCACAATATAATAGTGTGAACAAAGAACACAAGGCAGTAATTGTGGGGCTGGACAAGGAGACAATCATTAATGGGACCTGAGGGAGTATAGGAAGGTTCTTCAGAAGGGATGGTTTCTTCACTGGATCTTGATGGATGACAAGAATTTTTCCAGGTAATAAAAGGAAAGAACAAAATACCAGAAAGAGGAGTAAAAATGAACAAGACTATTTAAAATTTTAAAAAAAGATGGTAAATTTTCATCGAGTGCTTTCTGTGTGCTAGGATCAGTTCCAAGCACTTCACAGTTAGTAATTCTCACAGCAGTCCTATGGTAGGGGCGTTATTTCACTTTATGGCTGAAGAAACCAGAGATGTGGGAAGTAATTGCCCACTCAGGCACCCTGGTCCTAACTACTCACCATGACCCCTGCAGGTGTGGGAGGGAAGGGGAGGGAAGGAAGAGAAGGATTCCCATTGACTGGATTCAGCTTCTTAGCTGTGGTTGGAGAATTGGATGATGAAACTGAAAATAGAAATTGGACCAGATTGTGAGGATTCTGAAATGCCACATTAGGATTTTGGATTTTATCCTGTAGACCTTTCTCAAAGTGTGGTTGATGGACCATCTGTATCAGTATCATCTCAAGCTTGTTAAAATGCAGATTCCTGGGCTTTGCCCCAGCCCTACTGAATCAGAATCACAGGGATGGAGCCCCACAATCTGAATTTTAAAAACCTGCTTTTTCAGTGATCCTTCTTCACTGAGAAGGATCTCAGACTTCTAGTCTGAGAACCATTTCTGTAGCTATATAGATTCATTTTTAAGATTCATTTTTCAGAAAGCAAACTTTTGAGCAATGCACGAGTTAGGGAGGGGAAACTCCTAAAGCTGATCCATCCAGAGCCGCCTTTTCTACCCAGTGATGGCGAGAGTCTAGATTCACAGCAGTTGTACTCAATTGACTCGTGCTCCCCAAGGATTCAGAATGAAATCTTATTTAGAAATAGGGTCTTTGCAGATGTAATTAGTTAAGATGAGGTCATGCTGGATTAGAGTGATCCCTGTATCCCGCAGCTGATGTCTTTGTGAGGGAGACAAGAGGGAGGTTCAGATGTTCAGACACAGAGGCACACAGGAAAGAAGCCCTGTGATGGAGGCAGACGCTGGATAAAGCTGCTACAAGCCAAGGAACACCAAGGACAGCCTGCGACCCAGAAGCTGAGGGTGAGGCATGGCAGAGATCCCCCCACTCAGAGCCTCTGGAAGAAACCAACCCTGAGATGTCTTGATTTTGAACTTTTGACCTCCCAAATTTGGAGAATAAATATTATGGTTTGGATGTGTTGGTTTTCCCCAAAAGGTTCCTGTTTGAAGGTCTCCTCCTGGTGGGACCTTTAAGCCATGTGGTTTCCAGTCAGGCACAGTTGTACATGCCTGTAGTCCTGGCGGCTCAGGAGGCTGATGTGGGAGGATTGCAAGGTCAAGGTCAATTGGGTAACTTTGTAAGACCTCATCTCAAATTTTAAAAATAAATAAATAAAAAGAAAGCTGTGGCTTTCTGGGAGGTTGTTAGGTCACTGAGGATGCTGCCCTCAGAAGGGAATGCTAATGTCCTGCAATGAGTTCTTGCAAGAGCAAGTTGTCATAAAAGCCTGAACATGATCCCAGTCTCCCTCTGGCTCCTGTGTAGTGATCTCTCACTCCCATATACACGTCTGCCATAATGCCATCTGCCCGTAGGCCCTCTCGTGAGGCCAAACCAATAGTGCCACCTGATCGTGGACTTTCATTCTCCAAAACTGTGGGCTGAATAAACTTCTTTGCTTTCTAAAGTTACCCAGTCTCAGGTATTTTGTTATAGTAACAACAAAATGAACTAACACAATACATTTCTGTTGTCTTAAATCTCCCAGTTTGTTGAAACTTGTTACAGCAGCACTAGGAAATCAATACAGTAGTGTTGAGAGGAGTTTCAGTGGCAAAATTAGAAGGACTTAGGGATTATATTGGAGAAAGGGTGAGATATGAACAATTAACCATTCAGAAGCTTATGTTTGAGTGGTCAACAATAGAGTTGTGTAGTAACAGAGCCCAGACTTGGATTTAGAAGATTGGAGTTTAATTCAAGTTTGGTACCTACTCATAGTAACACAGTGGCACCTTAGTTTTCTCATCTGCAAAATAGGGACATACCCACCTCAAAGGACTGTTAAGAGGAATAAATGACATGAGAGAGTTAAAGAAATATGCACATTTCTGACACTCAAATATTTTTCATGCTCATTTCCAAAACAGAAAAACTAAAAATGAAATTAAACCAAGAAGAACTTGTCTAGCAAGTATCCTCAAGCCACAATCACATCCCGAGCCCACCCTGCAGGCTGGTGATGGAGTTAAAGTTGTGCTCAGCCCTCTTCCCACTGCTGGTCTCAGCGCCAAGGATGAGCTGTGCTGGGAAGGAATGCACTGAGGCCGAGCACAGCTGGCCTCAGGTCAGTGATGAGTCTGCCTGGCACCGGCATCTTCACGGTGGTTAGGAGCTTCTCCTACTGCATGCCTGCCAAGTTCATCACCACAGGGCTGGGCAGGAAAGGGGGATCAGCAGCCAAGTCCAGGAAAGCCTTTTGGAAGAGCACCTATGGGGAAAGCCGTGGGTCTGGAGTATTCATAGCTATTGGGGAGCCAGTCGTGAGTCTGGCAAGGGGGGGTAGGGTGGGATACGGGACACCGAGGTTACAACGAGGGGTGCCAGGAGAAACCCAGAATGCCCAGTTAAATTTGAATCTCAGAAAACTTAGGAATCAAATTTAAAATAAGTATTGCAAAAGGTATCCTTGCTAAATCTGGCAACCTTAGATTGGACCCCTCAGGCGAACAAAGGATAACCTTGGGGCCAGGGCAGACAAGGAGGGCGCAGCACGAGCAGGAGGGTGAAGGCCTCACCTCAGCTCTCCGCAGATATGTCTCTGATCCCGCCCAGGTAACTGGTGGGACAGACGGAGCACTGCCTCCAGCCTCCTGGGATTCCAACCTTGATTTGCCCAACAAATATCAAACATCCTTCTTTTTATATATATATATGTTTTTATTTTTAAATTCGTTCTAATTAATTATACATGACAGTAGAATGCATTTTGACACATTGTTGAACGCCCTTCTTCCTCTGTGGCTAATCTCCCCATTCTGGTCCCTGGTTTTCAGCTGCACATCTGGAGATGGGATGGAGATCCCCTGGGATCTGGTCCTCTCTTCTGTGTCAGACTTAAGTGATCCCTGCTGCACTTAGGGGAGGTGCTTCAGTAACACAGAGGAGCCTGTGCAATGGGAAATGGTGCTACTCAGGATGGGGGGAAATTAGGGCTAAGTCGTGATTAGAAATAGTCAAGCGTTAATGAGCGGACCACCTAGATGTTCATATTTAAAGAATTTAAGGTCCAGTAATGACTGCTTTAAAAAGTTTCCATCTTTTAATACAGTATTATAATATTCTAAGATTAAAAATGGCAAAAAATGTACACTGTGTCATCTTTGACCCAGTTAAACTTGCCTACAGAAAGAAATTCAGCCTCTTAGAACTCAAGGCAGGACCAGTCTCATGGATGCAAACTGTGCAGGTCCCTGAGCTCAGAAGGGTCCCTTATTTGATTAATGTGTTGTTGTCACCTCACAATTGTGTGTGTGTGTGTGTGTGTGTGTGTGTGTGCTAGGCATTGAACCCAGGGATGCTTAACCACTCAGCTCCATCCCCAGCCCTTTTAAAAAATTTGAGACAGGGTCTTGCTAAGTCGCTGAGGCTGGCTTTGAACTTGTGATCCTCCTGCCTCAGCTTCCAGAGTCGCCAGGGTTTCAGGTTCACCTCACAATTCTTAGTAACTTCTAAACAAGGGGTCCTGCATTTCACTATGCACGAGGCCCTGCAAATTATGTACTGTGCCCTGCTCTAAGGGGAGGGGATCTGTCTAAAAAGTAAGCACAGCACATGGAAGAGAAAAAGAGTTTTGAAATGTCAGCCTTACAAATCCTAAATCCATGATGTGACGTGAAGTCACAACTGGGAGACATTTTCATTTTGGGAGAGAAGTCAAGTCAAATCCAACAACCTCCAGGGGAGGCAGGTCAGGCTGAGGATGTCACAAGTCTGCAGAGCTGTTCTTTCCCACAGACAGGCATAACCCAAGGGGCGTGTTGTGGGGAGGGGGCCTTCCGGCTTCCTGCAAGCTGAGCCATCCATTTGAATCCCATAGGAGCAGCCTTAAGTCCTCAGTCAGTCTCCCTCCCCTTCCCATCAGCCCATCAGGTTGGGCCCTCACCCAAAGATGGACTTGGTCAGCAGGCTCTGGGGGTCTTGGGATTTTTGGTGCAGTACAGGGGACCACAAACAGGAAGGAGTCCTTGGACCTGTCTATTCTGTTCACTCAGCATTCTTTTCCTTCTTGTCTTCCTGCTCAGTTGTCCCATTACCCACATCCCTGACCCATCCCCTTCCAGTTCCCCAAATCCTGATGCATCTGAGTTCCCACAGGATCAGGGGCTCAGTGGAGCAGAGGTCAGGGAGGGGATGGCCTTTCCCATCCTTTTGTTCTAGTCCAGTGGCCCAGCCAAATATCTTGCTATCTTAGGTGATAGGCAGTGGGACTGGCTGCCAAGCAGAGAAGCTTGTGGGAAATTCAGTGGGGCAGGCTTTTTGTTTATTTCTAATAGGAAGTTAGGAATTACCCAGAGCACTGGCTGTGTTTCCAGCTGACAGCCTCGTGCCCTCCGGTGACTTCCACATCCTCTGCCGCTGCCTTTATTGATAACAGCTGCAGATGACCAGGGTCAGGGCTTGACTTGCTGCCTGCTGTCTCTACTCTTCAGTCCTTGCTTGGATGACATCAAGTGCCCAGTGCCCAAATCTGCCAGGTGGCTTCAGAAAATATGCTTGCTGAACTCACAGAAGTAATTCAAGACATGGTACTTGGAAGAAGGTCTGACTGGTAAGGGTTGGTAGTTGGGCCCTAATGTCCCAATGATAGCAGGACCCAGACTAAGATACAGCTTGTATTTTAAGAAGAACATGATGAATAAAAATAGCCCATATTATTATTTAATGCCTAATAGCTCCATGGAGACATTACAGTGTGGTATTAAGATCATGGACTCAGGCCAAACTGCCTGCACTTGAAGTCTCCTTCTGACACTTGTTAACTCTGTGACTATGAGAAAGTTGCTTAACCTCTCTGTGCCTGAGTTGTATTATCAGTATAATAGGGATAAAGAAAGTGGCTACTTCATAAAGTTGTTGTAAGGATTAAATAAAATAATACCCATAAATCATTTATAGCAATGCCTGACACATAGCAAGTGCTCAACAGCTAGCAGCTAATATCTTATTTTTTGTTTAATCCTCACACTGATGCTGTAAGGAGCGCATACTGACAGGTTAAAAACTAATTTCAAAGAGGTTAAGTAGGGCTGGGGATATAGCTCATTTGGTAGCGTGCTTGCCTTGCAAGCACAAGGCCCTGGGTTCAATCCCCAGCAACACACACACACACACACACACGCACACACACATAAAGAGGTTAAGACACTTGTCCAAGTAACACAGTTGGCAAGTAACAGAGTCCTGATTTGAATCAGAACCCTGTGTAGCTACCCCAGCAACGTGGAGAGGAGAATGGAGGCGTCTGGTCTGGCATCTTTAACCAGTATTGCCAAACCCTAGGATGTTCTTTTGCGTTTACCCAGGGCACCAAAACAAGGGAGCAGCATGGTGAGGGCGTCAAAGTGAGGACATCTTTTCGCAAGAGCAGTTTGCCAGCCGGAAGATTTAGGAGTGGAAAGAATTTAAGGGAGGATCACTGTTTGCCGGATTACAGCTCCTGCTATAATCCACTGAGTGCCTTGGGAGTGAAAGTTAGTGAGCAGAGTTGCTCCAAACAACTACCAACCTCATCTTCCATGGCTTTGGAAGGAAAGTGGAAGGCTACGTGTGGTATAAGGTTTACCGCCAGAGTCGATATGGGGCTAGTGGTTTCTAATAACCTACTAATCTCAGTTGAGTCTTCCTCACATGGGCTGTGATTAAAGCTGATGCTCCTAGTGGACCCTGGTACATTTCTCTCCATCTGCCAGGCTCCTTGTTCGCTAACTGGCTTAAGCACCTAGGTCTGCTTAAAGTGGAATTTATGCCCATTAGAAGTGGCTTATCAACTGCAAAGATTCCATCTGTATCTTTTACTTTGGTGAAAGAAACTCTTCCCCAAACTAAATCAGTCTGGGAATAAATAATAATACTTTTTAGTATCCCTGATACTAAAAATTTCTTGTATTTAAAAACACTGACAAGGGGCTGGTGTATGGTTCAGTGGTAGAGCCTTTGCCTGGCAAGTGTGAGGCACGGGGTTCCATCCTCAGCACCACATAACAAATAAATTAAAGGCATTCTGTCCATCTACAACTTAAAAAAAAAAAAAAAAAAAAAAAAAAAAAAAACACTGACAAGACCACCCTACTAGTAAATAATCTACTTTCTGCTATCCACAGTTATTTATAAATTTAATCAGGGAGTTTTTTTTTTAAATAAACCTCGTATTTAGAAAACAAACAAACAATAAAAACCACGTGCAACTATTTCAGAAATGCTTCCACACAGAAGAGAAACCTTCTTGCCAAAATGCTACCATATAAAGACAGTAATCAAAAGGGCCCTTGTTGAAATGTTAGCTTCTTCATATTAAGTAGACTTGGATAGAAACATGAATATTTTGCTTAACTCCATAAATCTCTTTGTAAATCACTCTTTATTTTAAAAATACAACCTATTTTATTAAATAGTATTTTGTGCACAACAGGCTGTCAAGTTCTTTTATCTAAGGCAAATAAAAATTATTTGATCAGTTTTTGGTACCAGAAAAAAAAAATTAGTGTAGTACTAAATTGAAAAAAGTCAAGAGATTACTGGATTGGATAGCAAAAGATCTGTGTTCTTAACACACATGTTATGTTCGTTACTTTTTCCTGGGTAACAAATTACCCCAAAACTTAGTGACTTAAAACAATAGTAATCATTTATTTTCTTTCAGGTCTTCATGAGTCAGGAATTCGGTTCTGGCTCATGAGGTTGTCATCAGATGTCAGCCGGGGCTGCAGTCTTCTGAGGCTTGACTGGGACCACAGGATCTGCTCCCAAGTGGTTTGCTCACTGGGTGGCAAGCTGGTGTCCACTGGCAGGGGGCCTCACTTTTTCTCCACATGGGCCTCTCCACGGGCTGCTTGAGTATCTTCAAGGCGTGAGAACTACCTTCCCCAAGAGCGATCCAAGAGACTGAGGTGAAGCTCACAGTGTCCTTTGTCACCTCTACCATCCCCTCCACCATACAGTATTGGTTGGTCACACAGGTAGGCTCTGATTCAGTGTGAGAGGAGAACATACAAAACATGAACAACAGGAGGCAAGAATTACTGGTGGCCACCCTGGAGGCCAGTTTTAGGAAGCCTTCTGCTGTGACTTGAATATGTCCCCCCAAAGGTCATGTGTTGGAAACTGAATCCCCAAATTCAGTCAATGGTATTTAGAGGTGGGGCCTTCGGGAATTAGGATTAGATGACATCATTAGGGTGGGGCTCCATGATGGCATTAGTGACTTTATAAGAAGAGAGAGACCCGAGCTAGCATGCCTGCTGTCTTGCCATGTGCTGCCTTCTGCCATCTTATAATGTAACAAGAATTCACTCACCAAATGCCAAGCAAATACCAGTGCCATGTTCTTAGACTTCTCAGCCTCTAGAACTGTGAACCAAATAAACTGTTCTTTACAAATTACCCAGTCCTAGGTATTTTGTTATAGGAACAACAAATGGACTAAGACACCTCTGATCTTAGTAGTTTGTGCAAGTTTTCCATTCTTATTTTTCCATAACATCCAACTCCATTCATCACTCCACTAAAGTCTTCTACTCTCAATTATAGATGCATAGAGTCAAACAGCACCATAGCAATCACCTATTCCAATTCTAAATGCCTCTTGAGACAATTTATTAAAATGTCCTGTGGATGTGTTCCTTTCCTCCACCAGACTGTAAGCTCCCTGTGGACAGGGATTGTCTTAGAATCCGGGATAAACCCTGGAACATAGAGGTGCCATGCCCATGAATGCTGACTGAAGTGTTTTACTTACCTTGGGATGGATCATTTTTGGTATTTGGACCTTAGTTTTCTTGTTTGTACTAGACTGGATGATTTTAAGCTATGTGCCACTTTATCACTTGAAGGGCTTTTTTTCCCCAGTGGAATGTGGCATGATAGCACTTCACCACTTCCCAGAGGCTTCTCCTTTTGGTTTGGGATATAGGAAATACTGTGGAAGCAGAGACAGCTTATAGTAGACCCTCAAAAGGCAGTGGTGAAATAAACTGTCATCCAAGGATTCAGCTTTTAAGTTGAGATCAGTTTAAGAATACTTCCCAGCTGTGTTGTAGGGAGGAAAAACGGGGATGGCAATTCAAGACAATTAAATACTCTATTGCTCTTCTGCTTCACAATTCCTCTGGCTTCCTGCTGACAACAGAGAAAAACTTGACTTCTTTAGTCTGCATCCAGGGCTCCAAACACCTTCCCCTTCATGGACCCCTGGCTTCAGGCATTTACACCATGGCTACACCCTGTCCAGGCCTTTGTTTTTTTGATTTGTGGTAATTGTTTGCTTTGATGTAGTTTGCCAAGTAAAATCTAGGTCAGCACTTTCCAAAGATCCCCTAAATTTAGCACAATTTCTTCTCCAAAGATCCATCAAATTGAGTGTAAATTGTTTTGGAAGCTGCAGTCCCAAGAAACACTTAAAATTAAAACTACCAAGAAGCATTTAAAATACATATAAATATTATGCCATGTTATTTTCCTAAAGATATTTAATCCAATAATGTTTTAGTCAGCTACTTTGCCACTGTGACTAACAGACCTGACCAGAATAATTGTAGAGGAGGAAAGGTTTATGTAGGGTCTCATGGTTTCAGAGCTCTCAATCCATAGACAGCAGACTCCATTCCTCAGGGCTTGAGGTGAGGCAGGACATCATGGTGGAAGAGTGTGGCAGAGGAAGAGGCTCACATGATGATCAGAAAGCAGAGAGAGATCTCCACTTGCCAGATACAAATATATACCCCAAAGCCACACCCCCAATTCCCACCTCCTCCAGCCACACCCTACCACTTCACTTACCTCTCAGTTAATTCCTATCAGGGAATAAATTCACTGATTGGGTTAAGACTCTCACAACCCAATCATTTCTCCTCTGAACCTTCTTGCATCGTCTCACCTCACATCCAAACAAATAGGGAATGGAAAATAGTCTATAAACTAATGAATAGTGCCTTCTCAGAGTTTTATTTTATGATACATAGAAAATTGAACCCAGGAAAAAGTTCTGGAAGTGACCCTCTTGATCTCACAAGAAATCCATGCAGAGGCTGGTTGCCTGTAAACTGCCCCAACTACTCTGTTGATTTCACGTATCACAACTCTGTTTCCCCTGTTCATGAGCCTCTGCATTGGGAGCTTCATAAGAGAAACTCATTTAAACTTACCCAATAAGTCTCTTCCACTGTTAAAAGGTGGAGCTTAAGGGGAAAGTGCTGATATGACTTTTCTTTGAGGCACTTGTCCAATTCAGGTTAGGCAGATGGTGTTTTTCCAGGTTAGGTCTTTTGTTTGGAAACTGTTGTGGGACTTTGCTGAGAGTATTCATTCAGACAGACAAGTCTATTCTTCCCAAGTTACTCCTAAGTACACTGAGCTCATTATTTGCCTATAATGTGAACAGATATTTATTCAATGTGTCTCTTTGTATAAAGATCATACATCGGTCCATGTGCTTGTCATCTCTCTGTCTATATTACTGTTATTTCTTTAAAAGGAGGGTTAAGGCTTAATGGTGCCAATAGTACAATGTCATGTAAAAGGGTGCAGGGAAGGGAATGGGGATGTGTGCTAGGAGGTGACAGATCACGCACGGGCCTGAGAGACAGTAGGCTGGATGCAATATCAGCCCCCGCCATCCACACTGTACATGACAGTGTTCATGAGCATTCATTCATATCTGTGATCTCACTTCACCCTTACAATGGCCCTGTTAGGTAGGCATTATTATCTCCACTTTACAGATTAGAAAAGTTAAAACTCAGGAAATGAGGGGGGTCTTGGTCACATTAGAACTTAGTGGTAACATCATTTACTACCAGTGGAGCTTGATTGCAGGGTCAGACCTATGTAAAGTATGAAGTTGATGAGCTGTCCTGATCAGTCCCAGTCTTCCCCCCGACCCCGAGGATACCGTTCTGAAGGTTAATATCAATGAAAGTAGCCCACCTTAGAGGTAGTGGTCCTGAGAAGACCACAGTGCTCTCCCGTGGGAGCACTGTACATCAGCAACAAAGGAGCATAGGAGAGAAACTGGGACCTCCCTTGGATCTCTCAAATCACAGCACACAGGCTACCCACCTATAATCATGCTGAAGAGGCTGGCCCTTCTGCACACGCAGGGAGCAGAACTCCACTCCAAGGCAGAGGCTAGCTGAGTTTGAAAAGAGCCACCATGAGAAAGTGAGAAGCACTCTAAGCTTCCCTCTACACTCTCTGTTGGGAACCTCCTGAAACCTTCTCTTTCCCCATGGTACTGTCAACCATAAAGGCGACTAAGTCCGAGGCCAGCAGAAACCCTATTCCATCTTCCCCGACTCTTTTTTCCCAGACCTCACTCACTGACGTGATTTATTGCTTTCATTAAATAGATGCACAGTCAAACACAATGAGTTTCATGTCATCTCCTCAAGGAAATGCCCTTAGGAGCAAGTTGACATGGGTGTCTGAAAGAAGAAAGAAACGACAAATGAATGAAATTTACCCAAACTGAAGTTTCTCCTCCTCTTCCAGGGCTTCTCTAATTTCAGCTGTAGCTGGGCCAAGACCCAAAGGCATTTTTTTAAACTTAATTATCTCCATGGAACCATAACTAGAAATCAGGCATACATGTCTGTCCTACAATACAGATATATCCTTGCTGTATGGTTGGCATCTTGGGGGTCACAGGTCTTATGGATGACAGCAACTCTATTTCCCACAAACAAACAGATCCTTTCAGAAAGCCAGTGGTGAGTTGCTCCAGGTGGAGCCCACCACGTGGGGTAGAAGCAGATTCTTAAGTAACCTGCAGATTTCGTGAGGAGGCTGTAAGTGGAGGAGAGGGTGAGGAGGATGCTGCGACTTGGCTGGGTAGAAGGAGGCTTGCCATTAGATTCAGCCTCTGCCTGCTTCTGAGGAGTTAGGTGCATTGATGACAGATGATTTCACCCTTCTGCAAATGAACAGAGCCTTTGTCAACAGTGTCTGTGAGGAGCAGGGTGGCTCAGTTGCTTCTAGAATAGCTTCACCGTAGGCTCTGTGGTTATTCAGATATTATCAAACATTGGTTTCTTGGGCTGAAATGTTTCATGAAGATCAAAGGTTGGTGATCAAGATGCATTTGACTCACTGCCACCCACCCACCCATCCACCGTCTTTTTTCTCCTGAACTGTCCCTTGCCATTCCCAGCACAAATAAACATTCCACATGCCTTATCTCTTATTATTTGATTGGCAAAAGAAAGTGTCCTGGGTTTGCCTCTTGTCTCTTCCAGGTATTTACAGCTTTGTGAGCGGGAGGTATCTTCAAGTCTTACCCACTTATGTGTTGGTTTCCCCATCTGAAAAGTAAGACTCTTAGCAAATTTTACTTTTGGACATGTTTCTGAGGAAGTGTGATAATACAAGTGAAAGTGCTTTAAATTCTTTGGAACAGGAGTTTTTCTCATTCAAATTTGTGGGAGTCCAAAGGTCAATTAGGGGTTGTTGGAGCGATAGGAGACTGCAACTTTGACAAAGAATTCAACAGAGGTCTGAGGCTGTCCTTTCTCCTTTCCTGGGGAAAGGTGACTGGTCATGGATCAGCTGTTGGGCTTACAAATATGTGGGGTGGGAGAATGTTGAGAGCACCCAACTTGTTGAGACCTCCGGGACAGGCACAGCAGGGAGTGGGCAGTCATGGCCACCAGCCATGTCCTGGATGCCACTCCTGTCCGGGAGCTGGGAGAGCCATACTGGGCTGAGCTGCTACAAGGTTGTGCTCAAGGCCAGTCCCTCCCCACCACCACACTCTTGCCTCCACCCTTTCCGGATGACTTTTGCAGTGAACATCTGCAAACACTAGATGCAAACTTGAGACTTTCTATGTTCCTAATCCCTAAAAAAGGAGAACTTCGTGGGTAGTTTAGAATCTTAAAAAGAACACTAATACCTTTTGCTGAACAGAGCAACTTTGTCAGAGCAGCAGAAAGGGAGAGGCCATGGCTAAATTTGTTCTCCCCACAGCCCGTGGGCATCTTCGGAACTCAGGGCTGGCCCAGCACGTACACCTATAAACACATTAAAGGTGCTTCAGGCTCAAAACCCAAGCCCACACCCTCCCATGCTGTGCCACTCCTTAGTTTCGACTTTCTCTTTGATTTGCTTTGCAGTCAAACTTTTTGGAAATGTAGTCTGCATTCTGTCTTCCCTAACACAACTCCCACGCTCCTGAGCCTCCCGGGTCTGGCTTTTACTCTCACTTGCCCTTGAAAATGCTCTCCACAGGCCAACAGCCACCTCTGAACTGTCACATCCAGTGGCTGTTCAGTCCTGCTCAAAGTCCTCCCTTCTGGAGCTTTCTGCCACACTTCACCATTCTCTTCTGAATCTCCTTTTAGCTTCTAGTTGTTCTTCTCAGTTTCCTCCCTTAATCTTTCTCTCTGTCCATTAAATACTGTTTTTTTTTTTTCCCCTAGAGTTCTTTTCTTGGTCATTTTGTTTTCCTCCCTCTTCATATCTTTAGTGGACATTTGTCATTCTCAACAGCTGAGCAGCTCCTCTGAACAGCCATCTTCTGCTGGAGAATTCTGCACTTTAAGAGTTTAGGTGGGAAGCAAAGATAATCTAGACATCTCCTTTCCAGGTCCTCTTGCACTAGGATGCACGCCTGAGACCCTGGCTCTGGCAATCAGATGTACCTGAAACCTGTCTTCAGTTGGGAGGCCAGACTTGAAAAGGCATGCTGGCCAGCTCCATTTTGGTGAGGAGAGATGCTGCTGTGTCCAGGTTCTAGAAGCAGTGCTTGGTGTCCAGAGCACAGCGGTGGTGTCTGTGCCCAGCACTGCTGTGGTTAGTGAGGGGCTGTGCTCTGCTCCCCACAGATCCTTCCTTCATTCCCACTCTTGAGTAACAGCATCACCTCATCACATTTGCAGTCTCTGGTGTCACCTTCATTGAAACTCCTAAATATGTCTCAACTTTGTCTCCTCCCTCGTGTCCCAACACCACTACATTCACTTAGGGTCTCATTAGCACTCACCTGTGCTATCAAAACCACTTCCCAGGAGTTTTTCTGCCTCCTGCCTCTCCCTTCCATCTAATTTACACTCCTGCTAACTTTATTTTGCCCAGATGTAAACTGGACCCTGTCATTGTTTAAGGGAATGACACCTTCAGCACTTCTCCATTGCTTTCAGGATAAAATCCGAACCCTTTACCTTGACACTCAGTTTCCATTGCCCATCACGGCTCTAAATATTCCACACTCTCGCTACCCCCAACTGTTTCCTGCATGCTCTACACTGATTTACACTTTTTTAGGCTTTTGCTCACTTTGATCCTGGAACCTTTAAGAGGTTGCCTGCTCCAGCCTCCCACACCTGCAAGCAGCAATGACTCATTAAGTGCCTCTGGTGACTGAGAGCCAAATCTCGAGGTTCACTGGAACACCCTCACCTGTAGAGAATGGAAATGCCTGCTTCCTGGATCCTGAGTCCAGTGTTCCTGGAATAAACAGAACCCTAAGTGCCTCCTTTCCTGATTCTCTTCTTTCCTAACACATTCATTTATTTACTCAACACACATTAACTGAATGCCCACTTGGTGTTAGACACTGAGCTAGGTGCTGGGATTGAGCACTGCCTGTCTTCATGGAATGCAGAACCAGCTGAATGCTCACAGAGGTCACATCCTCATTGCCATATCCTTTCCCCATCTGCCTTGGTCTCCTTGATCTAAACTGCCTATACACCCCCCAAAATGGTTTTCTAGAACCATTTTGATCCCATCCCTTGGATCAGATTTCTTGATTATTAATGTCACTCCAGACTGGACCTGAATTAGCCACACTCAATGATCTTGTGATTTTGATATCTATCTCTTCATTAGAGGGAAGCAACTTTGATCACCATCCTTCTCAACTTCCCATCCAGAAACTCCTGTTCACTTCTTCCTCTTCCCATTTGGGTCACTGCCTGGCCTGTTATTTATGATACTTCCCTCTTCCCCCATGACTTTCCATGTCTGGCAAATATTTAACCTTCTTTCAGATAGTGTGAAGCTTGCCTCCTCTGGGAAGTTCCCACTCCACCCCCACTTTCCTACATGTTGTCTTTGGGATGTGCAGTCACCAATTCTACTGTGTGACTTCATTAGTGCATCTTTATTTGCACTTATTCAATTCCACTGTAATTCTTCATATAAGTCATCTTTTTAACACTACAACGAAACACCTGACCCAGGCTATTTATGAATAAAAAGAGGTTTTACTTAGTCCATAGTTTTGGAGGCTGAAAGTTCAAATGGTACAGTACAGGCTCTAGGGTGAGGGTTGCCCCTTGGTTCATCACCTCATGGCATAAATAGTGGGAGCATGTGAGGAACAAGATCATTACATCTCAATCCAGGGAACGGAGGGAGGCCTGGGGTCCCACAATCATTTCAGTTGGCCAAGGACCTCCCACTAGGCCCACCTCGTAAAGGTTCCACTGTCTCCCAATAGAGCCACCCCATGGACTAAGGCTTTAACACATAAACATTTGGAAGAGGGGGCAGGGAGACATGATTAGAAACTGTAGTTTTTGTCTTCACCGCTTGACAGTAAAGTCCATGAGGCTCTGTGTATGTCTTAAAGCATTACTATATTTCCTGTGCCTAGCTTAGTATGTAGCATAGGGTAGAAAATAATATAAAGATGTTAATGAAAGGAGAAAATCCAAATTTCACATTGAACTCATATCTCTAAAGTTTGATCACCTTTCCAACGTTCTCATTCTATTAATATACTCGTGTATTTGTGCAAGGAATGGAATGAACAAATGACTAGGCTATTCTTTTAGTTCTAGATTCTCAAATCATCTTCCTTTCATTCCTCTTCTTCCTCTCAGCAATGTGCTGACAAATATTTAACAATTGCTCTCTGAGAGAAAATCCCTATTTCATAGTGTTTGCCAATTTCCGTGGTGTAAATACTCCATGGCTGATTTCAAACTGCTGACATGATGTTCTCAATGTGGAACTGGAGAAAGATGTGCATGATGGATTATGAGCCAGTGGGAGCCAGCTACAGCACACCAAAACCTTCACTCTTCTCAGTTAATCAGTTCCAAGCCTAGCTAATTCCCTTAATTCTCCCTGATATCTAACTCTTCTCCACTTCATGCCTGACCAAGTCTGTCTTTCTCCCATACTACACTGTTTTTTCAGAGGATTCTTTTTTTCACATGTTATGGTTTTTCATGGTATTAGTTTCCTGTGTCTTCTCTAACAAACTGCAGCAAACTTGGTAGTCAAAGACAACACAAATTTATCCTCTCACATTTTGGAGGAAAGAAGTCTAAAATCAATTTCATGGGTCCAAAGTCAAGGTGTCAGCAGGGCCATACTCCCTCCCTCTGGAAGCTCTGAGGGAGAATTTGCTCCTTGATTCTTCTTTGTTGACTGACAGCATCTCTTGGTTTGTGGGAACTAGCTATAATGATCTTATAGGATGTTCATTTCTTCAATTTTTGCCCTCTTGTCACAATGCCTTCCCCTTAGGTCTGTATCAAACCTTGCTCTGCTTTTCATAAGGATTCTTGCGATTGCATATAGGATCCACAGATAATGCAGGATAAAATCCCTTTCCCATGATCCTTAACTGAATCTCATCAGCAAAGACCCTTTCACCAGTAAGGAAACATTAACAGGTTCCAGAGGTCTTTGGGAGTCATTATGCAACCCATCACATTCATTATTTAAAGAAGGCTTTGCTCTTCTCCCATTAGTGTGGCCCATAAATGCCAACTGAGCCAAGATGAAGAGACAGCCCCATCTCCCACTCTCACCAGTGTGCTCAGGGCACTGTGCTCAGCACACAGTGTGCTGTCCTCTGTTTGACTGGCCTTTTGCAGTCTGTTTGGTTTACCTCTGATGATCTCTCAGCCATTAATAATCTTAATTTCCTGACGACAATCTTTTGACTCATAGTAAATAGCAAGTTTGTTTTCCAAAGAAAAACAAACATGGAGTTATTTTAATGGTTAAATAACCCACTGGATATTAATTTGAATGTTTGCTGTGCACTAAACTGGTGTGTATGTGGGGGAGGGGACTGACTTTGTCCTTTATCAGGACAGTTCAGTGGGATGTGGAAAAAAATGAAGAAAACCCCAGGGGATGTTGATCATTAGTAATAAATTATGTCATGTCCGTATCTCCTTGGGAACAAGTTATAGTGATCTCATATGATGCTTAGTCATAAATGTTCATGTATCTAGGAGTATATCTCTATACCTAAATGTAAGAAATATGGGAAATATGAAGATTAAAAAAACC
The DNA here is from genome assembly GCF_902686445.1 of Sciurus carolinensis. Lineage (NCBI taxonomy): Eukaryota > Metazoa > Chordata > Mammalia > Rodentia > Sciuridae > Sciurus > Sciurus carolinensis. The sequence continues at coordinate 128,897,921 of NC_062213.1, read as the reverse complement.
TGAATGTGAACTAATAAGATATAATCACTATTGGCATATTGGTGTGATTGTTCTATAAAGCTTTGATGATCATCTTTGAGCAAATTGTTTTTCCATATATAAGGTTATATCTTTTTAAAAAAATTTTTGTTGTAGATGGACAGAATACTTTTATTTCATTTATTTTTATGTGTTGCTGCTGAGGATCAAACCCAGTGCTTCACATGTGCTAGGCAAGTGCTCTACCGCTGAGCTACAGTCGCAGCCCCAAAGGTTATGTCTTTATATCCAAGAATCCCAGGAATGATCAAGTCCAACATAATATTAAAAAAAAAAATGCTTCATGTCACTGACTATAATGACTGTACCATTTTCAGCCCAATGATCAGGTACTCTTCTAATCAGCCTACCTCTACCCATTCAACCTTCCTCTATTTTATTCCCCAAAGAGAACCAGCCACTATAGCCACAATGGTCTCTTACTGCCTCCTGCATGTACCTGTTGACCCTTGGCTCTGGTCTAGCTCCTCAGGTTCCTTGGATGCCAACTCTTGTCAGATTACCCATCCTTTGCCCATCCTACAAGTCCTGGTTCAAGTCTCCTTTTGGGAAAACCATTCCTCATAAAGGTTGCCACACTTGGGGTGAGTATCATGCAGGGACAAGATCATCTGATTTGGAGTCAGTTTCATGAAATGCTGAGATGAAAGTCACTTATCCTCTCTGAATCTCATTTCCTCATTCATAAAAGAGGAATTATGATCCTGGTTCAGGCCATCTCCAAGGAATAAGTAAGATAATGAAAGAAAAATAGTTTAAAAGCATCGTAAACACAGGGCATTGGCATTAGTTCTCCCTGAACCAATTCTCCTTTTGCTCTTATTGTCTGTGCTACACAAAGAATAGCATAACTTACTGACCTGCCTACTCTTCAATAGTATCACGTGGCTTAGAATTATATTATTCTTGCTGGATATAATGTTGTTGTGCATGAACATGGCTTGTTCACAAGCCCTATCTCAGCCCTCATCTAGACTAAGGTGTGAGAGGATAGGGAGTGTGGTTTATGTTCCTTTTATCTTCCACCACACCCAGCACAGTGCTGGACATAAAGAAGGAGCCAAATCAACAACCAATTGGGTGCTCGTGTGCCAGTTTGATTTCCTTCTTTAAAAGTTTTAATTACCATTAAGTTCAGAATTACAAGATGATCTGCATTAACTATAGGGAATTAAATATGTCTCAAGATGATACTGAGTCATTCAACACAGAAACTATGGTGTGTGCGGAGGGCTTAATTTTGTCCTAATTTCTCACCATGGTTTCCCGAACCAGTAGAGAGGAACGCACTGAGTTTTAAGTTTTGATCAACATTTCTTCACAATTCTTCTTCTTACTCCTCACCCATAGTATCTTTTAAACTATAAATCATGAACAAGGTAAAAGGAAACTAATTCTGTTAATGAAAACTTCAATGGATGGAAGGCCAAAAATTTCTAAAATCTGACTAGTAGTTATTAGGAAACTATATAGTACATGCTGGTCAAACTTTAAGAAAATCCAATTTCTAGATATTCAAGTGAATAAAATTGAAATTAGGAAGTAAATTTTCACATAAAATTTTTACTAGGAAATTCCTCATTCTCTCATCACTCCCAAATCAATTTAAAACTAAATGTTTTATTTATAAGTGTTTAATTTTCAGTTGTCAAATCAAAAACATGAGTATTATTTATGCAAAGCAAATTGAACCTGTATCAACTTTGCAGTTTTATATTCTTAGAAATCTTCATTCTCAGTACTTTCTTGCTCAGTGAGCAACTTGTTTTTTAAATCTTTAAGGTGATCTTGGCTTTTTTCTCTGCTGCTTTGGTTGAAATGTTTCAGCTTAAAAATATGTGATAAATGGGGGTTTCCTTATCTCACCATGAGGCACCAGAATTGGTTTCAGCTAAAGGAATTTGTACTTCAATTGAGCAAAGATTATTCTTTCAACTCTCCTTTGATATTTGGCATTGGACCAAGGAGTCTAAAATTAGCTGCTTTCAGAAACCAGGTGTGGGCTAAGTGGAAGCAATTCATTTTGCCCCAGGAAGTCACAGAAGTTGTTGAAATAGAGTCCTGGTCAAACCACTTCCTTCACTAAAGCCTGTTCTTCAGAACTGCCTCCTTCTGCAAGGAACAGAAAACTACCACCCTTCACAGCTGAAAGAGACCAGTGAGGGCATCTCATTTGGTACAGGAGCCTCATATGGCAGCTTAGGAAATGAAGTGACCGACCTTTCTGATTCTTTTTTTTTTTTTTTTTTTGCACCTTCAAAATGTGGTCATATTACCTGTCCTGCCCATCTCTCAAAGGAGTTGTGAGGATTAAATGAATGAGCTTTTGAAATTGTGAAGTGCACGGCAAACATAAGCATTATTATTTTCTGTCTTCACCATGGGAGCTTCAAAACATGTCTACAGATTCTTTAACATTCCTTCCATCCAGAAATGCCCTCCCTCTGCATACAGGCAGCTGACCTTAGGTACTCACTCATAACCAATAGAATGCAGCAAAATTTGAAGTCTAGGTCAGAAAAGGCAACTCAGCTTCTGCTTGGTTCTCTTAAGATACTAGCTTTGGGAGAAGCCAGGTGACACATGAGACATCAAACTACCCTGAGGCTGCCATGGTGGGGGATTGGGGATGCCACAAGGAGAGGCCACATGTAGTCCTTCTGGTTGGCAGACGCAACCTACAAGTAAGTCCCTCCCGGGCAGGCACCAGACCTATGAGAGAATGAGATTTCAGATGATTCCAGATCCAGCTACTGAGATACCCTAGGTTTTGAACCTTCCCTGCAGATACCTCAGACATCATGGAATAGAGAAAAGTCATCCTTGTTCTGAAGGCATTGAAACTGAAGATCAATAGGTTAACAGCTTACTCATATCCCCTAGGGAGTTAAATGCTGAGCCAGGGCTGAAACCTCTGTCTGGCCTTGCTGTGAAGCCCACCCTAAGCTGCAGCTCTCTGCCCAGGCAGGGAGCAACAGCCAGCACTGTCAGTATGCACCTATGGACTCCCAGTCCAAGGGCCTTTCCTTTATGCCGTTGGTCTGTTTGGTTCTTCTGGCTCTTTTCTGTTTGTTACCTACAATTTCCTTCTTTTAAGAGATGGAATGGAAACCTCTGCATTTTCTGACCTGGTCAACTTTATACCTGACACCAAGCTGCCATTGTTCTCAGACTCTGGCAGCCATCTTGCTATCCCTAAGGCTAAAGAGTGCCGGGTGTGGTGGTGTGTGCCTGTAATCCCAGTGACTTGTGGGGCTGAGGCAGGAGAATTTGCCAAGTTTGAGGCCAGTCTCAGCCACTGAAGGCTAAGGAGCCATGCAGATTCACCTCATGGGCCCGGCTTTACTTCCTAAGCTCTAGTCAAGCCCATTAGACCTAGCTTTTTTTCCTGAACTGCAGGGGGAAAAATATCAAATAATTCACAGAGCAACTCATTTACCTATTGTAGTCCCCAAACATGCTGTGTGACTCCTTTCCTTTTGGCCTCCAGAACCATAAGCCCACTTGTGATAAATTATCTAGAAGATTGCCCTCATACTGGTGCTCTGAGCCAGCTCTTGTGGGCTGCCAGACTCCAGATTGCTCCTACACAGGGGCCTGTGGCTCAGGCTGCTGTCCTGGCAAGGCCTTCCCAGCCTGCAAAGGGAATCCATGCCAGCTTTGGCCTTGGTGTCCACAAATCCCCTGAATCTGCAGATCCACCCACATGACCCAGATAAAAGCATGTCTTTCAACATATTTGGGAATAATGTTCAGAATGCACCCCTTCAATACCATGACCTGAAAAATCTGCTCTGGCTTTTCACATTTATCCCTCAGCAGTACCAGCTGCGCATTCAGTTCACCCAGCCCTCACCAAACCCAAACCCCAGGCACTTCTTGCTGGCAGGCAAGAGGCCACCCTCTTCAAAGGCAGACATGAAAGAAACTGGGCATGAACTCTTCTACTTAAAACTGTCACTCCCACAGAGTAGAGAAAGCTGGCTCATCCTAGCAGTGAAATCCCCCACAGAGTCCCTTTCTCATCTTCTGTCATGTGACTATAATGTTTCTAAAAGGACTCTAACTAACTAGCCCCTCTGGGCTTGGAGTGGCCCAGAGCTCATCTGTGGAGAGCTGGGAGGTTTCTCCTTCCCAGGCCACAGCCACTAGTTCATGTCAACATTGAGCATCTACCGTGTCTAGGCATTGGAAGTTCTGAGATGTGTAATATAAATTCCTGCCCTCACTCATAGGTGAAGATACTTGTTTTCAGTCTTGATTTTCAGGTACACCATCATATGTCAATTGGTTGTGAAGTGTGTTACAAGTAATTTATTATCCATAATAGGAAGTGCCAAAGATTCGAAATATTGAGGGAATTTGAAATGAGTGAAAAAGAGTGGATTCACATGACACGTACAATGTAATTGTTCACTGAATTCTGGACACACCTTCTTTGGTAGAGAGGAAAAAGGCTGGGGAGGGGTGATCTTGAGATCTATGAATGGCTTTTGTGGTGTCATTGGTCCTCAATCCGGAAAGACGGAGGAGGGCTGGGAGCCCAATGAGAAGGGCACCATGATGGGGCATTATGATGCACCAAACCCTGCCTCCGTATTACTAGTGAAGGAGCCTCCTCCACTCTCTCTGAGAGGGAACTAACAGTCTGAGCTGGAAAAAGAAAAAGCAGTAGGCATTGTTGTTGGTTTTTTTGCAGAGGCAAGGATTGCACTCAGGGGCACTCAACCACTGAGCCACATCTCCAGCCCTATTTTGTATTTTTATTTAGGGTTTCACTGAGTTGCTTAGTTCCTCCCCATTGCTGAGGCTAGCTTTGAACTTGTGATCCTCCTGCTACAGCCTCCCAATCTGCTGGGATTATAGAAGTCTTTTGACTCTGGCAACACTTTGTTCATTTGTTGTTTAAGAAAAGAACAGTGGGCTGGTTGTAGCTGTGGCAATATATGTATGACTATGAGTTTCACCTCTACTTCCTATCCCTGAGTTGAATCAAGTGACAAATGACATTAGTCTCTTCAGTAACAACAGTGTTCTTTATTTGTATAGTGCTTTAAGCTTACAGAGTATTTTCCCATTCATTGACTTCGGTAGGTTCAACTTTAAGGCCCTTTGAAGTAGCTCTTACTCCCATTCTGCAGATGAAGAAATAGCCTCTGAGAGGTTTTGCTTGAAGTCTATAGCAGGTGAGTGACAGACCTGGGATTCAAATCCATGTCCTCTGTTTCTGAACTTTGTTTCTTCTATTACACTCAGGTTGGGTTCCACCCAACTTCTTGAGGGTGAGGAACAAAGACACAGCTACATCTTCAATGCTGACATCTAAAGGGAACATGGCCCAATTCACACTGTTAGATGGGATGTCTCACTGGCTCAGGAAAGCTGAACATTTCTAGATAGTGGAGACATATCACCCTCATTCCCCTTGGTCCATGTGGTTCCTGTCTAGTGATATGGCCCTCCAGCCATAGGCACACAAACCCTATATATGCATGCATGCAGCATGTACGTGTGCACATAGGCCCATACTTAAGACTATTCCAGACTTGGCCGGGGGTAACACCTCCAGATGGGAGTCTAATAAGCAACCCAAGTCAGTACCTGCCTGAGAGTGCACAGCCCACTCCCCACTTTGAAACACCAGAGCACCCACTAGCCACCATATTAGATCCTAGAATGGTATTGAAGCATTTTTACATGTGAACTTAAGGTTACTTTACTATGGTTTAAATCACAGGAAATCTTGTAGAGAAGAGTAGGTAAAAAATGCTCCCAGAGTTTTGTCCTCTCCTCTCAGGACATGGGTGCGCACGCACACGCACACACACACACACACACACACACACACACACACACATAAGTGGAGCCCTATACTCCTGAATCAGGCATTAGTTCTGTGTGTGACCAAGACGTTCCACTCAGGGAGTCACCTTTGGCAGGTGAGAATGTGGTGTCAATACTGGAACTTGAGCTACCGCACTGCTCATTTGTCATTAAAAGTGAAGAACTTTTCACCCCTCAGTGAAACTATTTCTCAATCAAAGTGTTTACTGAACATAAAACTGAATGGTTGTTTAAAAGATGACAGAAGCACTCCCACGGTCAAAGAAATGAAACTTCTGGCTTTGTTAATGCTGAGTCTTGGCTGGAAGCGTTGAGGGTGGATGGAATTCCGTCCTGTAGTTGCAAATGTCTGGAGAACTGCTCAGTCAGCCTTCCGGGGAAAACACGCCTGCCTCCGACTGGATTCCCCAGCTTTGGTCAATACGGGATCACCAAGAGTCTGAGTCTAGATCTCAGACCTTCTCTGTTCCTGGAACACAGAGTAAGACGCAGAGCAATCCAATGACAGATGATGAAATTATGGTCATTGATGGGGATGCCTTCCATTCCTGGAGCACTTAATCTTTCTGGGGTGCTTGCTTGACATCATGTAACCCACATAAGACCTCTCAGAGGTGAACTGAGGCAGACTTTGTTTTTATCACTATTATGCAGAGGAAGAATCAGAAACATATGGTGAAGGGTGTGTGTGTGTGTGTGTGTGTGTGTGTGTGTGTGTGCGCGTGCACACACACGTGAACAGAAGGAAGGAGACATTTAATCATTTAAAAAGATCTATGATGGCATCTGATGACAGGGGCTTTTGTATCATTTTAATTGTGTTTTGTGTCCTGTCTCACAGTTATCTGGAATCATGTTGACTTCAGGGCTCAAACCAGACTGGGAATTCCCACAGGCAGGAGCCAGCTTGCTACTGAAGTTCACCTGCCCTTGACATGTAAGAAGGGAAGAATATGTCCCCTGATATATGGGCTGTGCCTCTCTTATCTACAAACTCTGCCACTTTCAGTGAATTGTGAGAACTATCAACAGCCACAGAACTGATAATCAGGATTTTATAGCTATGTATAACCTAAAGGGACCAAATTAAGCTCTTTTTAAATTGCATATAGTAGTCCACAATGACTTTTATTCCCCCTAAGTGTGAGCTCTTGATAGCATGGGTTCCCCCTCGTCTAGAAAACAATGGCTGGCCCAGGTTCCAGCAAGGGCTGTTGTTGGAGTGCTCCTTTTAGCCCCCTCCCAAGTCTCTCTATCTCTGCAACACTACCCACTGGTCTGGTAATCAACCCCATTACCCCAAGTCATACAGAGTCCTCCTTCACACAGGAAACCAGTGGCTTGTGCCACATGCTAGAAACCAGCCTGATAACTAACCTGGAGAGCCATCGTTTATATACGCTATACAAGTTATTATAAACTTTGTACTTAATTTTTCCTGCTCCCTTGAACCTCTTAGAGTTAGGAAAAAATGATAAAGCAAGTTAATGTTTTGTGCTATCTTTCTAACTTCAACTGAAATTGTTATAAAATACATTTTAAAAAATGATTCTGAAACAAAAACATTAAAGGAAGCTAAAGGGGTTTTCAGTTAGTTCCTAAGAGATCATATATCATTTGGACAGAAGTGTGTCTGTGTCCATTGTCCCTCCTCCACAAGGTTCACTGCAGGGAATGCCCAGGTACAGCCTATGACAAGGACTAGAATGATTTTGGCACCAAGAACACTCAGAGTCACATAGCTTTGACAACTAGTCCTTGGTGTCCCTTGACTGCTATGCCAAGTGCTATGTAAAAGTTGGTCCTAGCAGGCACAGTGGCTCATGCCACAGTGACTGGGGGATGGTACGGGCTGAGGCAGGAGGGTCACAAGTTTGAGGCCAGCCTCAGCAACTTAGTGAGACCGTATCTCAAAATAAAAATAAGAAGAGCTGGGGATGTAGTGTGGTGGTAGAGTGCCTCTGGATTCAATCCCCAGTACTAGGGGGAAAAATGGTTAGTTTCGTACAAGGGGGTGCCTGACCTTACCACATTTACACTTTAGGCTTCTAGAGTTGCCTGGAACTGGAGAAGCAAAAATGTTATGCTGGCCTGGCCTGGCCTCTTTGGGGTTACAGAGGGGTGGGAAGGACTACAGGCACATCCTGTGATTAGCCCTGGTTCTAGCTTAGACCCTAGGCAAGAAAGTCACTGGGCTTTGGGGTCTGCTCTGGGTCCAGTGGGAAGATAAGTGTTTGGCCTCTGGGTTACTTGTTGAGTTGTAAACAAGTAACTCCTGTCTCCTATCACAGTCCAGAGGTCCATGGTCTTCCAAAGGAGCACAGAGTCATGGGGTATGGGAGTGAAGCCAAGTCAAGGAAGAGACAGGCCTCCCTGATACTCCTGTCTTCTCCCACAGAGGAAGGGAGCCTATAATCTCCCCGCCAGTTTCTCTTGTCCCCGCTGTTGCATTGGCATCTCAGTGCACCGAGACGTCCAAGTGCATCATTCCCTGGCTGACTTCACATGGAGGGAAACAGCAGCTGCTCCTATACATTATCTCTAAGCAATGCTTCCCTGGGAAACAGACTTGGAGAAGGAGACCACGTGCGAATGGTTTACTGGTGTGTGCTCTCAGAAACAATGCCTGCAGGGGGTGAGAGAAGGCTCAGAAATAGGGTTGAGCAGCAAACATTGTGCTAGAGGCCACAACTGATCCCTGAGCTCTGAAGCTGAGGTGGTCCTTCAGAGATGTCCTGAAGGGAGGCGAAGGATTCTGCATGGCCCAGTATTAAGGTGCAGTTGTCCCTGGGAAACAAAACCTTGGGGAAGGCAGCTGCCTGTGGCTGGGGAGGAGACAGCTGCACTGTCAGCAAGCAGTGTTCCTACAACCGGGAGAACAGGCACCTCAGCTCTGAAGGGAGACAGGACAGTGCTCACCAGCACCCGCTCCTGCCAGACACCAGGGAAAATGAGAAACAGGAAGCTGTGGCCCCAGTCCCCACTGCTCTGGATCAACCTTTGGGCCTGAGTGGGAGACAGGACCAGGGAGGAGGGGAGAGTTTCTGGAGCTTGACCTATGGTTTGAAAAGGACAAGCATATGCTGAAGACTGCAGGGCAGGTGTCACCATAAAAAGTGACCCAGCTGCCATCTTGGAAAAAAAGTCCAGGAGACCTGTGTTAAGCCCAAGAAGATAGTCCAGCACAGGCCAGGACATTGTCTAGGAAACAATTCTAATTAGGAGCAGTTCTAGGATGATCTAAATCTCAGACACTTCCACTAAATTCCCAAAGGTGCCTGCAACCTTGCTCTGCTTTGAGTTTAGCGGTGTATGTCATTGTTAATGCATGGCAGGCTGGTGGGGACCCAGGAGGAGAAAAACTTTCTTGGGAACTAAGAAATACTGACCAAATCTAGGAGCCATGCCTACCTATTAGAACACACCAAGTCCTCATTTAATTGAGTCCAACTTGGTCCCCTGCTATCTGTTCATCCCAAGGAATCATCGTCATCTATTTTTATTTTTCCATCTCATTTGGGAGGAGGGACAGTGGATGCTGGCTGAGGAGTGACTGTGAGAGAACAGAGGGGGGAGATATCCTGTCCCCTGGCCTGTCCACCCATCTCAGGCTGAGATGGGGGAGGGGTGGCTGCAGGCAGATGAACTGAGGAAGGTCCCACACCCACATGCACCAGCTCAGAGCACTAATCAGACAACTCCTAATGCCCTTTGCTCACTTCCCCAATACTGCTGTGCACAGTTAGAACTCACTCCAGCCATTTATTATCCCCCACTAACTGCACAGCGCCTGCATGAGCTGACGCAATCCACAGCCTGCAGCACAGTTAGCAAGGCCCTCGCAACAGTGTTAAAGTGACCAAGGGTGAACTATTTCCCCACTGGTCTGAAAAGGCTTTTGCCACCAACAAAAAACCATTATGACAACAGGAAGGCACCCAAAGCTAAGCACAGTAGACAGGAAAGATCTCTTTTTCTCTGCTCTTCATGAAAAATAGGATGGGTTTAACCCACCAACTTCAGCTAATCTCCTAAGCCACACTGGGCCTAGGGCTCCCCCCTTAGCTGGGCACTCAGGAAGGGCAAGAGCAGCTCTTGGCAGGAAGGCTGCCCACTGGGCCACACCAGAGATGGCACTGGGGTGTGATACCAAGTAGCTTCTGCAGGTAGTGGGGGAAGCAGAGGGCTTCCAGCACCTCTGGACCTTCATAAGTAATTTCTGGTTTTTAAACCTGCTGCATTTTCTTCATTTTTTTCTATCTTTTTCTTTCTTTCTTTCTTTTTTTTTTTTTTTAATTTTCTTTTGTCTTTTTGGTACTGGGAATTGAACTCAGGGGTACTCTACCACTGAGCTACATCCCCAGCCCTTTTAATGCTTTGTTTTGAGACAGGCTCTCACTAAGTTGCTGAGGCTGGCCTCAAATTTGCAATTGATCCTCCTGCTTCAGCCTCCTGAGTCACTGGGATCACAGGTGTGTACCACCATGGCTGTTTCATTTTTCATTTCAGTTGCATCAAACACAGAATCAAACGACAAATGTTTATTGAAAACCTACGAGATGTCAAGTACCATACTAAATGATTCAGGGGAGATGAGAAAAATATCTGCCTCAAATTACTTTGGGGGAGAAGATAAATGTACATGAAAAAGGTAAAAAGATAATGCAAGATAGGCCATTAGGGGTGTGCAGGAAAGTTGCACACAAGAGGTACTGTTAAGGAGCAGGGCTGGGATGGACCAGTGGGTGGATCAGCAGGCCAGGAAAGGCTCCTGGTGGGAGGGGAATGAGAGGCAGGCTGGGAAGCCGGGATGGGATTCAGATAAGAAAAGGCTATTTCAGGCAGGGGCCCTGGCACAGCACCTGGCATCCAGTAGGCTATTAATAAATGTATGTTGAATAAAAGAATAAATGTGACCACAACAAAGAAGGCATTTTTGTAGTCTCCAGACTGTTCTAACAGAAAGGTCATCTAGAAAGAAGTGTGTGAATGGGTAGGATTGAATAGTATGATTAGAATCAGAGGAAATCTTAAATTAGGAGTTAAGGAATTTGATCTTGATCTTCGATCATTCTCAGTGGGACTCACCCTCCCTTGGGGATATATCAGAATATCACCCCCGGCAGGGGAGAGTAGGAGTGGAGGGGCAGCAAGCATAATGCTTGGAGGGAGTGGGGACGAAAAGACTAAGGGGCCATTTGGAAGCGCAGCAATAATCCAGTTTATAAGGTGCTAAAGGTCCTGTTGGGGAGGTGGTAGTGAGAAGTGGGGAGCAGGCTGGTATCTTCTATGTACACAGCATATTGGTGGGTGCTTCACTCACCTCAGTGGGAATAGAAGAGAAGGGACAGATATGACAGATATTTGGAGACTGACAAAGATACATTGTTGGGATCAAATCTGGATATTACTGTAGTTGCATTAGATTTCACTGCAAATGACAGAAGCCCACATCAAATTAGCTCAAGAAAAAAAAAAAAAAGGCATGTATTAGCTTTTTGGCTCATACAGAGCTGGGGGCCTGCCCCTTGTAAGACACAGGAGCTAGGGAAGAGGTCATACAGCTTGCACTCCCTGAAACACTTGATCACCACAGGGATTTCACACGCTTCTGCTGACCCCATTGTCCTGAACCAACTCAAATCCTTACAGAGCTGGACCCAGAGAGTGTGACCAGCCCAGAGCTGTACAGAAAGGAGGCTGACCACAGTCTTAGCTCCTCAGCATTGAAGTGCCAACCTTGCCTACCTGACTGGCCCAGCCCTTTGCACTGAGATTAATACCTCACTCCCCAGTGGGTGCCATCCTGTCACCCAGTGACCCTATCTTAAGCCAGGTCCACATGGGCCTGCTGAAACCACAGGTGATCCCTGGCTGAGATCTGTTCTCTGCCCTTGCCTTGAGAGTAGGACAGGCGGCAACCCAGACTGCCTTAGAGACAGAGGCACTAACTACCTCTAGGGACCCTAGGCCTGCAGTCAGTGTGTGCCCTCAGCCACCCCAAAAACCCAAGCTCAGGTCAGTCAGGTAAGTGTGGATGTGGTCTCTTGTTTCACTTTTGGGGTAACCCAAATGTCCCCAGGCCACCTTCCTGTGGATCCAACTGAATTCAAAAGAACTTTAATAACAGATGGCATGTTCTTGTTCCACTTGCTGCATGCCCATGCCCCTGTCCGCTGGTGACAGCAAAGGCAACCTCCCTGCTATTCTTTCCTCCTCTGGTTTTCTCTTACTGGTTCTACCGTTCCACTGTTTGGGCTGTCAGGGTTCACCACGAGAACACTAGCAGTTGGGCCCTAGCTTCATGGTGTTCCCTCTGGCTCTGTACCATGCTTTGTCACCACAACAGCAGTCCGATGCTCTGTGACTCACAATAACTCTCATGAAAACAGCTCTTTAAACTGCTTCCTCGAAACTCGTTTTCCACAGGGGCCAAAAGCAGCAGGGAGGGCCAGGCCCAGGGCAGATCCATTTCATCCTTCCATTGTCCTTCTCTCACTTCCCTGATGTACAGATTAACAAACAAGATAGTGTTCCTTCTCCTTTGCCAAAAGCAAAAAGCCATACACATCAGCTCATGCTAACAAAGCCCTAGGAGTGTCACTGTCCCCATCTCTGCTTCTTGCATGGTCCATAACCATGGTAGACAAAACTACCAAGTGAGGCTCCACATGCAGATCACAGAATTGAATTGAGAGATTCTGAACTGTCTTGCTAACAGCTTGCATGCAGGGGGTGTGCACAAGTCATGGGGACAGGAGAAAAATAAGCGCTAATGGCAGGATCCAGCTGAGACTCAGAACCAGGCAATGGCAGTTCAGGCCACAGATGGGTCTTGCTGCATTACAGACCTGCACTCCTCTATCAAAATGACATCCTCTACTCCTTACAGCCCATTACTGTCAGAATCTACCAAGTACTGCCCCCTACAACCCAACATCTTCTGGGAAAAAAAAAAAAAAAAAAAACCAATACTTTCTCATCCCTTGTTGTTCTTCCTCCCTCCTCCTTCTCTCCAGAGATGCCCCCTTAAAATACAGCCTGATCCCCATTTCATTTGTAAAACTTTTCCTGATCACCTCTCCAACTGGTACCTTTCCTTGGTCTTTCTCTCCTTTCTTCCAGCATCACAGTTCATTAATCTTCTAGCCCGCTCCAGTCCACTTCACGATCCCTTAAATCCATTCCCCTCTCTCCACCTTAGTTCTGGCTCCCACCACCTCTTGTCTAAACACTGCTCCTTTCCTGCTCTTCTGGCCTTTTATCGTGCACCCTTCAATCTGTTCTCCAAGCTGCAATGTTCAGTGTTCATTCAAGGAGATAAATATAACTATGCCACTTATTCGCATATAATAGCTAACACTTACTGCATATCAGGCTATTCTGAGTACTTTACATATGAAATTTATTTAAATTTCACAGTAGCCCTATGAAGCAGGCATTATTTCTCCTACTTCATGAGTTAGGAAACTGAGGCCCAGGAATGTTAAGTAACCTTCTCCAGGTCACACAACTATTAAGCTACAGAGTTGGAATATGTACTCAAGGGTCTGGGCTTCAAATTCCACACTCTCAAGCAATGCATGGTAGTTCTACTGCTTCTCAGGTTTTCTCTTCAGCTTTCATTAGGACTTTTAAGCCCCCCATTTTATGGCTCCTGCCCATTTATCTCCATTTTCACTTGCTGTCATGCAATCTTTGCCACCCCCAGTGGTGTGCTGATTAATGCTTAATAAACTGGCTTTCTGGAAAATAAAGGCCTGATCTGCAGCATTTGCCTGTCTCCATGGTGCAAATATCCCCAGCATGGCCCACTTCAAGTTGTGAATATAATGTCATTAAACACAGAGTGAGGAAGAGATGTGCAAAATCCTTTGATGAGCTGGTAGGAGCTGACCCCAGCACACACTCAACCCATCTCTATCACCTACCCTGACTCTGTTCATCTAGGACAGAGTACATTGAACCACAGGCCACACATCCACATGATCATGTGTGGATCTGGAAAGTACCACTCCAAGTCCACATTTATTTCCTCATGTCTATCACCCACTGCCAGCAATCTAAGAGCAGTACTGACAGCTGAGAGTATCATCAAGACCGAAAGGCCCAGGCCAGCCCCTGTCCCCTGCTTGCCACGATGGAATTGACTTCTGACAGCCCTCTTCACCCAGAACAACCACCCTACAGCAATTATGTCTTTGCCCCACCAGTGCCCAAGCCTGAGTACCACTGTTGTCCTAAATTTGCCCTCTCCAGAGCAGTGATGGCCTCTTACCTATGGATATGTCATTGGGGTTCCAACCTTAGCCTCTCTTCTCAATCCACCCACTCTTCTGGGGGACACAGGGGCATCTCTTCTCATTGCTTCCCATGATGATGATTCTCAATCATGGACATCAGTGACCCTCCATCAAATGTCTCATAGGTCGGTGCCTCCTACTCATTCTCTTCTCTATCCACAGACTGAGTTTTTCTATGGACTCAGCCTCTGTGACATTCACTCAGTCAGCCAAGGCAGAGTCATGGGCATGATCCGAGACCTCTTCTTCTCTCCCACCTCCAGCCCAGGCACCAGGCGTATGGAGCCTCTCTTGGATGTCTGTGGCATTGCCATGGTCCATGTCTCTACTGGGGCCATTACCTCCTTTCTCCTGAACCACTGCTGCAGCCTTCTGCCTGGGCCCCTCTGCTCCGGCCTGCCAGGAGATAGTATTTCTCCTGACACCAGCCCTACCATCCCTCTCCTCTCTTCAGTGCTTAGGGTACTCAGAGCCCTTGCCTCTCACCCTGGTTTTCATATCTGCTCTGAGTTCTTCAGTTTGGGGGACCAGTCAGAGTCCTTCTTCTCTTCAATTCTGGCTTCCAGCTCTCCTGTGGGCTCTGACCACACCCCTGATTCAGATCGCCTACAGTCTAAGTGAGAGATGTCCCCTTCAGTTTGGGTCTGGATGTATACTCTAGTCCTGCCTAACTCCAGGCTTGTCCGCAGTCCCTGGAAGGGGTCCACCTACTGTAACATACCTGCATGTTTGCACTTTCTGGCCAAGCAGATGCTCCTTATCCAGGCAGCCCTCAGGATTGGGGTGCCCATGCTCAGAGGCTGGAGAGACTCTCTAACTTCAGGCATGAGCTAGAAGGTACATCTGGGGGTATTCTAGGGTAAGTGGCTGGCAGTGGCATATGCTTAGTAGCCAGGATCCTGTATCCCATATCTTCTTCTCAACTCCTAATTAAGGACCAGGAGGTTTATCTGAGGCAAGTATTTGCCTTCCTTTTTATGTCCCTGGTGTGGCACACAATAACCACGATCGAGGGAGGTCATTTTGTTAATTGAATGTTTAAAATGTATTGCCACATAAATCATACACACCGTACCAGAATGGTCAATTCTCATAGGCTCAAAACTGAAGGTTAACACCTCCTACCTAAACAGCAAGTCTCCTTTGCTCTTGTTCATTCTGAATCCACGGTATCTGAGGACCATCTCTAAGATCACCAGTCAGCATCTTTTTCTTCTTAAACCACTTTATTGAGTTATGATTAAAAGGTAAAAGACTGGACATAGTTAATGTTTATAACTGGAAAAATTTAGAAATGTGTACAACTAGAAAAATTAAGAAAATTTAGAAATGAAATCATCACTATCATCCATCAAAGCCATAAGCATATTCATTACCTCCCAAAGCTCCCTGGCACACTCTTATCATTTTGTGTGTGTTTGCTATGGTTTGGATCTGAAATGTCCCTCAGAGGCTCATGTGTTGAAGGCTTGGTCCCCAGTGCAGCAGTGTTCAGAGGTGGGGCTCTTGGGAAGTAATTGGGTCATGAGGGCCCTGACCTCATCTGTGAACTAATTTATTGATGGATTGATAACGAGATGGCATTATTGGGAAGTAGTGGAAACTGTAGGAGCTTGGGGTGGGGGGGTGCCCTAGGAGGGTATACTGTGTCCCTAGTTCCTTCTGCTCTCTCCCCCTCCCTGCTTCCTGCTGCCATGAGCTGAACAGCTTTCCTCCTCCAAGCCCTTCCACCATACTGTTCTGTCTCCCTTCAAGCCCAAAGCAATGGAGCCAGTTGACCATGGACTGAGACCTCTGAACACTGAGCCAAAATAAATCTTTCCTCCTCTAAGTTGTTCAAGTCTTGTATTTTGGTCCCATAAATAAAGAATTGACAGTGTGTGCGCAGTAAGAACACTTGACATAAGCTCTACCTCATCAGCGTACAATTCAGTCTTACCAACTGTAGGCTCTGTGCTGTAAGTAGATCTCTAGAACTTATTTATCTTGCATAACTGAAACTTTGTACCCTTTGATCATCACCTCACCATTTCCCCTCCCCCAGCCCTGACAATCACCATTCTATTCTCTGCTTCTATGAATTTGACTCTAGCATCTTTAACTGCAGTGCCAGTTCACAGCAATGTGAATGGCACCAGTCTACAGAGCGACCACTGCAAATGTTTTTACTCAGGGGAGGTTCTGTCCTCACGACTGAGCCACCAACCAGTGCTAGTGTCCCTCCAGACCAAACTGGAACCACTTTAGAGAAACGCAGACTTGGGATAAATTTATTGTGACACTAAGTCTGTGTATGTGGCAGGGTGAGAGTGCGGGTGACTGCCCTGAGCAGAGTAAGAGACAGTGCCGATAAAGACTGGGTTGCCCCTGCCCCCGCACCCCACCCGGGGCCAAGAGATGAGAGTGTCCAGGAACTCACCAAAGGCTCATCTGCCCAGACGAGTTTTCTGACTACAGGAATGCAGGCTCTCCTGCTGCTGACCCACTGACCTCTGCCCAAAGCCAGGGCTGACTGCAGGGCACACCCTGCCTGAGGCTGAGCATGTCTGCCTGCCTACACTCAACTCTAGTTCTTGGAAGCCCCTTCAAGTTATTTTAAAAAACCACAGGGTTTCCTCCATTTTGATTGCACCAGTCTTAATCCTGTCATGATAAACTGATTGTGCTGGATCTTTTTAAGCCTATCTATTGGAGATTTCCAGGGAATTTATCCAGTGCTTATCTGATTAGCTGGGGCCAATTCTCAAAGCTCCCAAGTAATGGAATCTGCGTTAAGCTTCAACACATCGAAACAAAGACACTTAGACAAAGATGGCTGAGATAAAAATCCATAGGACAACAAAAGCTACATTGTAGAGACTGTCAGAGAGAAAGGAGTTTAAAAGAGAATTTATATAGCCACAAGGGTGGGGGTAGGGTAGGTTACTCAATCCTAAATGGTAAATATGTGACAGATTGAAAGAAGGCCTTCTTTTCTATTTAACCAGCCAGCAGGCCATTGTTTTGAAGCAGTCACTGATTTTGAATCTAGTACAAGACTATCAAGATCCATCTTAAACATAGAAACTAACAACGGTGACTATCCAGGGAGGGTGTGACCTGGAAAGAAGCAGGACAAGGCTGAAAAAAAAAGTTTTTGACTTTATAGGAATTTATACTTTTTGGATATTGAATCATATGTATTTATTATGCCTTTAAAAAAATTAAAAGAAACCATTCATATAAAGCTTTCTTTGCTCTTTTGAAAAACAAATATAATATCCAAATACATTTCATTTAGACCAAGCGAATGAAATTAGAAGTTGTGAAAGTTATCTTTCTAGGTGTGAAAAACATCATTTTTCAAAGAACACTGAGTCCCTTGGTTTGTGCCTCAGTCTAGGCCTCAAAGGTGACAGGGACGTTGTGGAGCTGGACCCTTCAGGCTTTGCTGAGGCACACTATAAAAATCAATGTGACATGCTGGGCCTAGATGGTAAGCAAGTGGCTACCTGCAAGACTATGGAATTAGAGTCAACAGGCAGGGCAGCCACCTTGTGTGGAGAGAATCTCTGCTGGAGAAGCCACAAGCGAAGGAAGGAAGCTGGTCAAGGCCCTGCTCCAAAGACCAAGTGAGGTGTGTGTGTGTGTAACATCCACAAAACCTGGGGTGTGGATAAGAGGAAACAAAGTGTTTCCAGGCCAAAGGGTAAGATAAGAAAGAAAATTGTGCCCTGATGGGTTTGGGTTGCAGATGTCAGGTGGAAACCTACACAACTCATGTGGGAAACTGGCCACTCAGAGTTGAGCTAGAAAAATATCTAAGGGAAAAGGCAGGAAGAACACCATCACCCACCATTCAAAGAGGGGGATGTGCTGAACTCTGGTGAAGCAGCTGAGAGTGTGATATGGTCACCCCAAGAGAGAACACATAAACAAAACAAGAGGGGACTGTGTAGAGGAGAAAAGTTTAATTTAAGAGAGAGCAGCGATGAGAGATTTGATTTCAGTCACAGGGCCCCTATGGGGAAGTAGAGACAGGGCAGCCTCTCAGGAAGGAAGGCTGGAAGGGATCCTCAGGTCCTCTCCTTTCATGGGGATAAGGTATCTTGTAGCCTCCAGAACAAACAGGGCCCTGCATGTGAGAGACACAGGTACCCCTCAAGCCATAAAAATCTCTCTAGTCTCTGGCCGGCACTGATTCTGCAACAAGTCACCCAAGGGGACTGAACAGTCACAGATAAAAGCAATTCCTTTTAGCTCAAAGGCCTGCTCAAGGAAAACAAGCTGAGATCTGACTATTGCCACACTGGTCCCTAAGGGCCTTTGAGTTCTGGCTGCAACAGGCCTGGGAGCATCTAGAGTTCTGTGGGGTAGTTCTGTGGGGTAAGGTCAGTGCTCACACTTCCAAGACAAGCAAGAGCTCTATAATTTCCTAACCCTGGGGGAGGAGACAGAATGAGTGCCAACCATATAACTTCCCGAAAAGCACAGCTGGCAAGCACACCCACACCGTTAGGCTGCAACTCCCCAAACTAATTAAAAGGCAGAGCTCGGAGAATGTCTGGATTGCTGCATAAGCATCTCCTGGGGAAAATATGTTTATAGTTTTGCAAACCCAGGGCCCCCTGTACATCTCCCAGGGCCAAGTCGGACACAGGTGATTACGGCGTAGGACAAAATGTGTGTGGAGGGATGTGGGAAATGTGAGTGGGGTGTGTGTGTGTGAGCGTGTGATGGGATGGATAAGAACTCAGGCAGAGAATTGCCCTGTGATGGAAATAGCCAAAACAGGAACAATAGGCAAAGGGCTCAAATT
Organism: Sciurus carolinensis; assembly: GCF_902686445.1. Lineage (NCBI taxonomy): Eukaryota > Metazoa > Chordata > Mammalia > Rodentia > Sciuridae > Sciurus > Sciurus carolinensis. The sequence continues at coordinate 128,878,937 of NC_062213.1, read as the reverse complement.
GAACCCCAGGAGAATTAGTGTGATCTTTAGGAAAAACTACAATAACAACAAAGCACCCTCCAAACCAAGGGGATGTTATATCATTTCAATATCTGGGAGGTGTTTTCCTGTCTTTCTTTCTAAGTTTAATAATCATTGTTTGAGTTAAACCAGCTTGGAACCAGAAGAATGGGCCAAATCAATAGCAAGAATTGTTATGCTTTGTGAATCTAAGAAAAGGAAAATTCTCTCTAATTCTTTCCTTGAAATAACACTCTATCAGGTATGAAAACTTTCCTACTGCAGAGTCTGAAACATGTTCACGACTCTGATTGGAAATCACAGGGGGAGTCCAGCTGGCCCACTGCCTTGGGAGTTTTGCCCACTGGGTGGGCCACCTGGAGAGTTATTTGATGAGGGTGTTGGAGATAAAGCTGAGCTGCAGGATGTCAGATAAAACTCTGACACCAAGAAAGAGGACAAAGGCAGTGTACCCCCATCTCTTTCCTTGGGAGGCCCTGGTGAGGCTGGACTTTATCCCGAGACAGTGATGGATGGGTTATCTTGTTTTAGGAGAAAAAAAAGAAGTAAGGCTTTGGAGTAAAGTCTTGGAGGAGGGATAGGTGACTCAACTGTCCCTTAGCTCATACTCCACTGAGAATCTATTCCAAGTACCTCTAGATTGAAACAGCAATAGAACACTTTGAGACATGTACTAGGAGAGCTGCGACCTTGGTGGGGAAGAGACCTGTCTTGTCCCAGCCATGGGGACTACCAGAAAGGAAATGGCATATTAGCAATGGCAGAGATGGTAATGGCTGATACGGGCCATCAGGAGACATAGTAGCGGGTAGTGCTGATCCTGGCCTCAGGAAAACTTGAATGTGAAACCATATGAGTCCCCTGGGACTGTGAGAAGTAGAGTTGTACCTTCTGTGGTCTTGAGATTCCGGTGATCTACTAGGGCAGGGGAAGCACTGAGTCAAAAATATCATTTTGTTGCCATTATCTTGCCTTTGGCAGACATGAGAAGGGAAGTGTTACACATATAGGAAAGCACTTAACCTGGCAGCCTCCTCCTGAACATATGAGGGGTTGGGAATTACCCATCTTTGAAGATAAAGCAGCTAATGATTCAAAAGGTTATCAACAATTTATCCAGATTCTAGTTGAGGGGGGTACTAGCCATAGGCAGGAAATTATGGGGGAGGAAGAAAGGACAAGGAGCTGTGGGGTGCAACCCTTACCCCAAATCTTGTTTTCTAGGGAATTAACTAGGTTCAAATGACAAACTGTGTTTCAGGACCACAGACAGCAGCACAGGAGCACTGTCTGAGTGCACATGCCCCCAGAAAGTTCTATGCCAATGATGTCCTCTCACCTCTGGCTCTCCATGGAAACTGTGGGGAACATCTAAGGCTGTGCATAAAACAGTTGAAGATCACTACTATACCTTTAGCAATGGAATTAGAAATCAGCTCTCTTTATTCCCAAGTCCAGTCCTCATCCAGTACTAATCATACTAGCTAATGTTTATTAATCACTTACTATAGCCATGTACTATGTTCTCATTTTACCCTTACAAAAATCCTATGAAATTATTTCATTATTTTATTTATTTTATTGGTGAGCAAAGTGAAAGATGAGAGAACTGAGAGAGATTGAAAGAGGAAACAATTTAAGTAGCTTTTTATGAGGTCACATGGGCAATCTCTATTCCAGAGCCCATCCTCATAGCCATGATTGTGTTCTTGGACTTTACATGTAGAATGAAGGAAAAACAAGAGACACGAAACATCATAGGACGACTTGGCATGTGAGATCATCAGGGAGTCATCTACTTTACTGCTTAGGATTGAGAGTTCTGTTTTCTATTAATTCTGTCTCTTCCTGTTACCTGCAAAAACTAGGACAGGTTATATAATTTCTCCACGTTCCTCTTTCCTTTCTCAATGGAATAAATTAAGTAGACCAGACATCATAAGTAGACTTGGAGTTTGTAAAACACCCTGAAGCTGCTAAGAAGGGGAATTCAGAAATTAGAATGCCAATTTAATTTTCTAAATTGTGTGGTGTTATGGCTGATACAAGAGAGTGACTTTTTTTTTTTTTTTAATGTGTAGGCACCTACAGATCTTAACATCCATGTTCTGCAGGAGAGCATGTATTATTTAGGTGAATGTCTCACACAACAAGAGTCCTTCCAACCATGTTCTTGAGATGGTGCTGGGGTCTTTTAGGGCCAGAGAGCTCTTTAGACTACCAGAAAGCTATCTCTTCACAACAGTGCACCCTTCCTCCACCAATGTACCAAAATACAGCACATCACTCCCTCCAAAGATTTAATTCTGCCCTTTGATGAATTCAGATTAAATCATATGCCACTTCCTTATGGCAACCCTTGATATGAAGGTGAGTTATTATGCCTCTTACAATGCTCTCTTTTGGGCTAACTACTAGTGGCAGGATTATAGGTCAGTGGAGGACAAAGGTATACACTGTAGAGGTTAGCAGGGGTTAGGTCACTAAGGGCATTTTATGAACTCTATTCTGAGGGCAATCGGGAGCCACTGAAGGCTTTTAAACAAAGGAGTGACATCATCGAATTTGAATCTTAAGAAAAATTAACTCCAATTGCAAGTTGAAGAGAGGATTAGAAACAGATAAAAGACTGGAGGTGGCAGATACTGTGGGCAGGCCAGACCAGAGCAGAGCAAGGCAGGACTCTAACCCTCCTTATTTTGAAAGTTGTGTTTCTATCCATAGTACCTGTGGTGGTGAGCTGTGCCAGTACTCATAGCTCACTCTTGTTTCATATTCAGTTCAGGGGCAACTGAACCTTTTCCACAGGAATAAAGATGCTAGCTCTTTCTAGCATCTATCCCTTTACTCAACTGTTTTAAATTTTGTCTTGATGGTTCCAGCTCTGCCTTTTAGGATACTAAAAGCTTTATGCATCTTGATCCAACCCTTTCATTTTTTTCTTAAGTGGAAGTACTGAAAGATTTGTTGAAGGGTATATAGGCAGTCATTGATGGTGGGAGCAATTCTGAACCCAGGTTTTTCTAACCCCTAAACCAGGCACCCTGGTATTCTGTCTCTTTAGGAAATTGATTTGCGTAGAGAAACTAAACTCAAGATTGGTCAGGAGATTAATAGGCTAGTTGGAAGAATAGGTTTTAGCTTACAGACCCCCAAGGCAGGGAGGGAAGATCCTATGTCCATTTCTAGTACTTTCTCCTGGAGACTAAAAGGATCCCTAAGTTCAAATCTGTAATCCACAGGCAGCTGAAGGTCACAGTTGTTCAAATCCACTCATTTTGGCACTCTACAATGCCAGGGGTTTGAGAGAATTTCATAGGTGAAAAAAAAAACCATCTTACAGGCTAGTGAATAGTTAACAAAAGCTTCTCTATGGAACTGAACTAGTTCAGAACATAAAAGCTGTTCAGGGAGTCTGAACAAGTGATGGAAAATCGGACACCCCAATGGGACTGATGGGAGGGGCAAACAGAAAGCTTCCTGAATAAATTCCTGGAGAATCAGGGTTTTTCTCTGCTGGAACCTAATCCATTTGGTCTCTCCTCAGAATTTCTTTCCATGGCCCCATGAAACTGAATGACTGGACCTGTTCTCTAAAGTGTCTGACTGGTTTTTCTCACAGTCCTGGAAATCATCAATACTGAACTTCATCCAGATCCTTGTCCCAAGTTGAGCAGGACATCCTAGGTCAGTCTACCCCTCATCCCAGTAGCCAGTAGCCTCACCTCCATTTCTTTCCAAAGAGATGTTCATGATGTGTGTGTGTGTTGGTGGTGTGGGGGGTGGATAGAATCCAAGGCCTTATGCATGCTAGGCGAGCACTCTACTACTGAACTATACCCACCAGCCCTGCTTTAAAAATAAAATATAAAACCCCAAATAGTCCTTCACTCCTAACCACTCTTCTTGCATCTCTTCCGTGGAGTTCATAGGACCGCCACTCTTTCCCAGGACTCAACCTTTTCCCAATAGTCAGTCATCTTATCCCTCTCTTGAATCACTACTTCAAGTTCTAATGCATTACTTTCTTAGTGGTCTCTATTCTTAAGCCAAAAGTCATTACCAAACTTTATTGGTTCCTTCTAAACAAACATCTTTGTCTTCTAATAACTGTTGATTGGCCAAATTTCACAAAGGGAAAATTCTTCCAACAAAAAGCAATAAGGAACAACTCCAAAACATACCCTTTCAGAGAGAAACTATGTAAACCTTTATCTACTTTTCAAACAACAAGCATAAAAACATCTTCTAAAAGAGGAGAAACAAACCAAATTTGTGCCTTTTGCTCCAAGTTCTGATACTTGGTAAACAAACTGGAAAGGAAGCCCCACAGAGCCTGGACTGAAGACAGTTGTTTGTCAACCATGGTCTTTCCCTGTGGTCTAAGAAATCTTTCCCAGCAAAGCCATGGCCTGAAGTTATCCTTTTCAGGAGGTAAGCTGTCAAGAGGAGAATACTTCTTCTTCTACTTTTTTTTTTTTTTTTTTTAAAGAACACTTTCTATAGTTTTCTATCTGGTTTCTCCATATATTCAATGACACCTGAAAAGCTTTGTTGAAGTGAAATGTATTTGTCTGTGTCCGGGTTACTCAAATTGCCTTTCTTCCTTGCCAGGAAATTCCAAAATCTGGCAAGAGATGTCCCACGTAAAGTCGCACACTTCAGGAAATCAAAGCCTCGCTGACACTGAGGACTTACGGAGGCTTAAACACAAATCACATTTTTAAAAGAAAAAAAAAAAAGAAGAAGGAAAGAAAAAAGAAGACTAAAACGGAACCTTACTTTTATTACCCTTTTTCAGAGAAGAGGCACATCAGCATTTTAGAGCAATCGCCCGCCCAAGGCAATCTGAGTTTAAGATCCCTCAGTCTAAGAATCTTTCTTTCGAACTTACCTAATGACAATGGGCAGGCGAATCTCTCGGCGCTGACGCTTCACCTCTTCGGGTCTGGGACATCATTCAAGAGAGGATTCGGGGCGCGCTCAGATCCTCAGCCCAGACAGCCGCCAGCCGGGGCGCTCCTGGGTGCGCGCGCCTCTGGGCCAGGCGCGCTCCTGGCCCCCCAGGCTCCACCTGCCTAGAGCTGGGCGGCTGGAGACTCGCACGGTGAAGCGGTCAGGTGCCGGTCCTTTGTTGTGCGATTGCTGATTGCTTCGTACCACTGACTGCAGACTTGAAATTAGTGATAGCATTTCCATATGGTGGAATGATAAAGAGGAGGATCTGCATTTGCTGCTGTGAATAGCACTGTAAGGTACACTGCTGGATGAAAAATAATAAAAAGAAGGTTGCAAACATTATTTAAGGTCCAAATCATGTTTATTTTTACACATACTTACAAAAATATCTGGAATGATTCCCAAGAAACTTGGAACTGTGGATGCTAGGGAGTACAAATGGAGAGGAATGGTTTTACTTTTTCTGCAGTTTTTGAATGTTCTTTTTTACTCTGTGTATGTGCCGCTTGTACCAGTTTGTAGTCTCTAAATACTATTTCCTGTTAAATGGAACTAGGGCACCTTGGCGAAATGGGTGACCTGGAATGGGAATTGCACCCAGCGACAGTCAGACATTGCAGCTTTTATACAAAAGGGGTTTTGAAAAATTTCTTTCTTAACTAATGAAAAATATTCTAGTCAGCTAGCCAGGAACTGCCAACAAACAAAAGGGTCTCCAGCAATGATGAAGTTGCCATGGATAATTTTAAGAGAGAAACTCAATTTCCTATAAAAGTATCTAGATCTCATTGAGGCTGGGAAAGGTGGTGTCCTCAACAGGTAGGTTGTGATAATGCCCCAAAAAGAGAAATATTAACTTAATGTACTGCATTTTAATTTTTTAACTTGATAGGCAAGAACATTTCAGCATGTAAAGAGGATAATGAACTCCCATGTACACACTGTTAATTAACAGGGCATCCTGTTTCAGACCTAACTCACATCCACATTCTCCCACCCCAAACACGATGCTGTTTTATCTGATGATATGTACTCCTGTAAGTTAAGGACTCTCGTTTTATAACATTAAATAATCTAGTAAATACTCAAATTTACAAATTCAAAATACAAAAAAAAAATCTATCCATTATATTTAGTTGCTATGCTACTATTATGTTCATTTTAATTTATATGCTTCTTTCCCTGTTTTTTCTTTGCAGTTTGTGAAAGGGACCAAGTCTTTTGTCCTGTAGAGTTTCCCACATTTTGGATTCTGCTTATTTTGTGCCTGTCATTTTTTTTTGTTTTTGTTTTTGTTTTTGTTTTTGTTTTTGTCATACTGAGGATAGAACTCAAGACCTTGCGCATGCTAGGGAAGTGGTCTACCAGAGTTATATTCCCAGCCAACCTGTGGTATTTTTTTAACATGCCCTTTTGTTCTACTTTCTATAAATTGATAGGTAGATCTAGACTTGGCCTGATTTAGGTAGAATTCTTTGGCAATAATATTTCATAGGTGATGTCTTCTACTTCTGTCAGGAAAAATAGAATGCCCTTTCTCTTTGTGATATTAGCAGTTCTTGATGACTATTATGGGGTTGAATTGTGTTCCCCAAAAGATATGTTGACCTCCAAACTTGCATGCCTATGAATGTGACCTTATTTGGAAATAGGGTTTTTGCAGATGTGATTCAGTTAAAATGAGGTCATACTGGATGAGGGCAGGCCATAACCCAATCCTCATAAGAAAAGGAAGACGTTAAACACAGGGAGAAGTTGGCCCTGCAGTCACTGAGGCAGAGAATGGATTGAGGCCCTACAAGCCAAGGAATTCCCAGTTGCTGGTAACCTCCCGAAGCTGGAAGAGGAAGGAAGATTCCTCCGCCCAGAGGCTTCAGTGGAGCACTGCCTACCAGATTTCAGATTTCTAGTTTCCAGAACTGTGAGACAATAAATTTGTTGTTTTAAGACACCTGGTTTGTGGTATGCTGTTATGGCAGCCCTGGGAAATTCATTCAATGATTGTTGCCCAGAACAATTATTTCTTTAAGGACTTGCAAAATGATAACATTCTTCAGTTATTGAATGGCACTCCATAAAAAAGAAGCATCTTTTCCTCTGTTGGTTACCCTGAAGTTCAAACTCGGATTCTTTTTTACTTTCCTGTTTTCAGAATAATGAACTGTTTCCCCAGGATCATCCAAAGGTGAACAATATGTTTATTTTCTCCTTTTGGAGTATCTCTATGAACGTGTGCAATGTCAGCAGGATTCGTGTATTCCATCCTGTCCCATCATTCTTATTCATGTTCAAATTGTCCCATTTGTGGCCAGTGGAAGCCTTGACAAGTTGACTTATGAGTCTTACTGATATGACCTCAGGAATCTCTACATCTTCCTTGCCACCCTATCTACCACCATGTCTCAGGCTTGCAATGTGTAATTCCTGCTCCAGGTCATCTGTTTCACCAAAAAGCCCTAGTTCCATTTAATGGGAAATGTTGAGGGCCATCTTGGACAAGATGACGCCTGGCAGTGAGCCAAAGGGCACTGGCTACCAAAATAAGGAAGTACCCAAAAAGGCTGCTTGCTTACTAGTTCCTTGGAGACTTATGACGTGTTAACGCCAAGCTCAAGGATTGGCTATCTAATATCATGCTGCTCGTGGATAGCTTGTGATTCATATAGTGTTATGCTGGCATTCCTCTGCATGCTCTCTTGCGTGAGAGAAAGCTTTGCTATAATTGGCTGATAAGCTAGGAGCCTGGGGGAGGAGAGAGGGAGAGGAAAGAAGAAGGGAGATAGGGAAGAACAAAGGAGGCAGAAAAACAGGGAGGACGCAATAAATCTTGTCAACTAAAGATTGGTGGTGTCTCCTTTGTCCGCGCCGGTTCCGCTGGACGGAACAGGGAAATAGAATTCAGGGATCACAATCTGGTACTTGATGCACATATTGCATTTGATCAGGCATTCTTTCTAGGTCTTATTAGTGGATGGAGCCAGGAAATAGACTTTTGAAAATAAGAAATTGTATCCGGTTCATACACTAATTCAAGTTTAAGATCCCGAGAATTCTTATTATATTTTTGAATTTTATATTTGTATTTCCTTAACAGTGAAGACTATGGTTTCTATCAACATTAGTATAATTACTTATTTGCTTTATCCTACACTATATAGTTCATCATTTCAGAATAATATCAGTATTATTACTAACAATATGATTATTGAAAAGCTTAAGAATTGCAGCAGGGATTCTTTTTGTTTTAAGATCCCATGAAGATATATAATTTCTTGTTATAAAATCTCTTGAAAGAATTCCCTTTATATGGTTGACCACCAACACAATGCACAGAAACTTTTTTGATTCATTTTGCTTTTGATTTTAGGGATTTCTTATCTTTTTAAATTGGTTTACATTTTTAAGAAAAATATTCTCATAATTCCAAAATCAAATCTACACAAATTATATTCAGAGACCTCTAGCTTTTAACTCTTTCTCTTTCCTGTTTCCTCCATTCCTTTACCTACAGGCATTAAAAATAGGATTTTTCTTTCCTTGTGTTTTTTTGCAATGAGTCAAATCTTCTGTCTTTATAGTGTCCACAGTAATTTACTGAGGTATACTTTACATATACTGTACTGTTTGGTGAATTTGACAAATACATACATCCATGTAGCTAAATCAATATATAAAACATTTCCAAAAATTTACCTTATCCTCAACCCAGGAAGCAACTCCCACCCCCCAGAAATAGCTACAATTCTGATTTCTATGACCAGAAAATAATTTTGTTTATTCTTGACTTTTACATTCATGGTATCATAAAAAGTGCATTTTTGGTACCTAATTCAATTAAGGCAATCTGTTTAAGGTTATCTGTGCTATTGTATTAGCAGTTCACTACTTTCTATTGCTAAATAGTATTCCATTGTACAAATACATCACAATTTGTTTATCCTTTTGCTTGGTGGTAGACTTCTGCATTGTTTCCAATTTTTGTCTGTTATAAATAAAGCTGCTATGAACATTCTTTTATTTCACCTTTTTGTGGATAGAAGCATTCATTTCTCTTGATGCACACTCAGGAATGGACTTAGGAGTGGAGTTGCTAGATCATAGGCAGTGCTGTTATCAAGCTGGCTGTCTGACTCTTCCCAAATCTGCCTTTTGTGTGTGTTTGGTGCTGGGGATCTAACCCAGAACCCCACCCATGCTGGGTGAACAGTCTACCACTGAGCTACATCCTTGGCCTCCTACTTAAGTTTCAATGACTCTTGTTGATAGCTCAAAGTCAGCCATGGTGGGCCTATTTATTCCATGGACATTGGCAAATGTTACAAATGAGTACTTTCTTCTCCTCCATCCCTAGAGCCAATTGTTAAACATTTATAAACACACTAATAGTTAAGGAAAGGTATCTACTTTTATTAATCTAAACTTCCAGTTTCCCAAAGCAGTTTATATTTTTATAACTATATATATATTTTTCCCAAAGCATTTTATATTTCTACTAGCAGGGCATGATAGTTCCCACTGCTTATGTTTGCTAGCACTTGGTATTCAGCAATCTTTCTAATTTTAGCCTTTGTGGTACTGTCTTATTATGATTTTCACTTTTGTGTTCTTGATGACTAACCATGTTGTATACCTTTTCATATGTCTATTGGCCTCTGGATGTTCAGTGTATTGACCCTTTGTCTTGTGACTGGACTCAATTTACTTATTAGTTCAAGTAGTTTATTTGTAGATTCCTTCAATGTTTCAGTGTCCACAATCATGTCATATGCAAGTAATTTTTATATCTATTTCCATGCCTTGTACTTTTTAAAAATAAGGCCTACATATTTTCTTATCTACATTGTAGCTTATTATACATGCTTTAATTCACCTTGCTTTTGCACTTAACGGTATATCTTGGAGCACTGTACACCGGGCTATAGATAGAACATACTTTTTAGTTGATCTTATAGAAATACAGAGTAGTATAGTGGTTACCAGATCCTGGAAAGGGTGTTGAGGCCTGGGGGTGGAGCTGGGGAGGTGAAGTCAGGAGTGTCAACAGATGCAGCGTTAGAATACAATAGGAGGGACAGCTTCTAATGTTTGATAACATAGCAAGATAATTATGATTGAAAACAATTAATTATTTAAAAATGATTGGTAAAGAGAATTTTGAATGACAAATGTCTGAGGTAATGGATATACCAACCATCCCAACTTAATCTTTATACATCGTATGCACGTGTTGAATATCACACTGTACCCATGAATCACTAGATATCAGTTAAAATGTTTTAAAAAAATATTACTTTATAAACAATGAATATATATATTGTATAATTACAATATACCAAGAAAATATGGAAAATAAAAATTTAAAATTAAAAGATACTGCCTTATTAAAAAAAAAATTGTTTTACTGAATCCCAGCTAACTCAGGAGGCTGAGGCAGGATTGAAAGTTTGAGGTTGGTCTGGGCAGCTTAGCGAGACCCTGTCTCAAAATTAAAAATAGAAAAAATATTACTTTAGAAAAGCATGACAACACCTGAAGAACTCAGAAAAACTGCACATTTGAATGGAGGTGAGTCAATGAGATCACAGAGATGTACTTGTTGGACTTCCCCTCTCTACCCACTGGATAGTCTTCTTCTGGTAGCACACTATCAACAACTTGGCAAGGTCTAGTTATGGGATCCTTCTGATGCCCCTCTCCTGACTGAGGCAGAAATCTGCCTGAGAAAATGTTCCTCCTTGATGGTCATACCCTGCACCCAACTCTCCTCAACAACCTTTCCACACATCCAGTTCCAATGAATTGTTTTATCACTCATGGTTCAAAAAGGTTCATTCTCTAACTCCTAAAGTAATACAAAAAATAGATACTTCATTCAGTCCTATGTCTATTTCACCAGAACACATCTGAATGTAATTTGATCTGTGAAATTTCTCAGACAGCATTTCATATCTTCTAAAAAACTCATCCATGGGAACAATTTTCGATCTAGACTGCTGTAACTCTGCTGAAAAACACTGGGTATTATCGTACTGCTTTCCATCTGGCCTGGTAGAGTGCTGCTCAGAATGGGCTCTGTGTACAGAATGACAGGGTAACTCCCTTTGAGCATCTTGAAAGTAGTCGGAGACAAGTTTTAAATGTGAATACTCTCTTACCCAGCACCTTCCCTTATACAAACGTACCATATCACAAAGATAGAGCATATCAGGGTTCAAAGCTGTTTATCGCAGCATTATTTGTGATAGGGAAAAAGAAAACCTTGGAATAACCTAAATGTTGATAAGTAGAAAACTGGTCAAATTATGATACATGAATAAAATGGAAAACTATATAGATGTCTAAAAGAATAAAAATGATCTCAGTGTATTCTTGTGGCACAGCCTTTAAGATAAATTAAGCAAAACAGTAAGGTAAAAAATAGTGGGTATAATACAATCACATAGTGTAAGCTTGGAAAAAAGTTGAATGATGGGAAAATAAATCTATTTGGCTATGTAGCAAGTGTGTGCACTAATTTTTCTGAAGGGATACACTGTTGACTGCAACCACTGTGTATTCCTAGGGTAAAGGCTGATGAGCAGAAGGAAATAGAGAATTTCACTTTTTCTAAAGTCCAAAAAATTTTAGCACATATTATTTTTAATGAAATAAATAAGTTTTAAAAATAACGATTGACTGAAATTTCCTTATTTAAGAGAACCCTATCAGACAAATCTTCAATGTGGAACATTCGATGATACTAAAAAAATCAGTCATGAAAAAGCAAGAAAGGTAAGAGACTGCATTAGGTTAAAATAGACTCAAAAGACATAATAACCAAGTGCAAATGTACCTCAATTCGATTTTTGGTTAAAAATAGTTATAAAAGACATTTTTGGGACAAGTGGAAAATTTTTAATATGAACTGAATATCAGATATTAGTTTTTAAAAAAAACCTTAAGCCATTCTTTTTCTTTTGAAACTATAAGCATATAAATGTTTTATTTTGTTGGCTCCAGATGTCCATCATGAATGTAAACTCAGCACTGATATTTGAATAAAAATGAATTGTTGCACTTTCTTCAGGTGCCTCTGCTGAGGGAATCTTCACTCTGGGCCAAGAGACAGGGAACCTGTTGGGCAGCTGGGGGGAGATGGGGCAACTGCGGGTCTAGCTGTCATCCCCTGTCAACGCAGTGACAGCTGACGTGTCAATGAGCTTGAGTTGGAAAGACCTGGTGTCCCTGCACCAACCTGAGTGTAAAGGCAACTGGATGATATTGAACTGGCTTAGGTGTGACCTCGGGATTGTGGTTATGTCATGTATAGCCTTCACTCTTGGGCAATACATGGTAAAGATTTTAGGGCGAAGTGTCATCATGTCTGCAGCTTCCTCTCAACCAGAGAAATTACACAGAGAGGAAGAGAATGAGTGCAAATGTGGCAAATTATTAATAACCAGAGAACTAAGTGAAAGGCTACACATGTTCATTGTGTTGTGTACCTCTAAGAAGCTTTCAACTTCCCTATGCATTTGAAAGATTTTTTTAAGTGCTATGCATGCTAAGCAAGTGATCTACCACTGAGCCACCCCCATCCCCTGAATTAAAAAAAAAAAAAAAAAAAGAAGTTCAGGGTAAAAGTAATGGCAGGGTTACCAGAGGACCCATAAATTATTGTACTCACTATTATGAGCTGATCGTATCCTGGAAACAAAACCATGGAGCCACCAGAACATGGAAGAGAGCCTGAACTGACCTGGGTTTTGGAACAGCTCTCGCCTACCAGGGTGAGATCCCCTAGTATCACATTTTTTTCCTCTTCTTTTTTTTTTTTTTTTTTTTTCCTTTTCTCTCTTCTTTCATGTGGGGGATAAAATTCAGAGTCTTGTACATCCTAGGCAAAAGCTCTACCACTGAACTACATCCCTAGCACCCTGTTAAACTTGCCATCCTCCTGCCTTGGCCTCCCGTGTAAATGGGATTACAGGTATATGCTGCCATGCCCAGCTAGTATTCACCTTTCTTATTCCATTCCCAGATTTGACTCAAACCTATGAAATTTGGTCTGAATTGTCCTGGCCTTTTAGTCTCCCAGCTATCACAGGGTTTTAGTCCACTTTTTCATTGCTGTGATTAAAGACCTGACAAGAACAATTTTAGAGGAGGAAAAGTTTACTTTGTGGCTCATGGTTTCAGAGGTCTCAGTGGCTCCATTCCTCAGGGCTTGAGGTAAGGCAGAACATCATGGTGGAAGAGTGTGGCAGAGAAAAGTAGCTCAACTGATGATCAAGAAGCAGAGAGAGACTCCACTCCCAGATACAAAATATATACCCCAAAGCCACGCCCCCAGTGCCCACCTCCTCCAGCCACACCCAACTTGCCTTTGATTGCCACTCAGTTAATCCCATGGGGGGGGGATTAATTCACTGATTGAGTTAGGATTCTCATTCATTTCACCTCTGACTTTTCTTGCATTGCCTCACATATGAGCTTTTGGGGGACACCTAACATCTCAACCATAACACTCAGGGTTTCACTCCTCTCCTGAAACAGCCAGTCAGGTGACCTGTAGTGAGGAAAACTCCAATGAGACAACCTGCCTGTATGAAGCAGCCTCTCTGGGTTTGGGGTCCTAGAAAGGTCTGCGCCTATAGCAGGGGAATTTGGTTTCTTGATGGGGAAAAGCTGAGTGACCTGAGGGAGTGCCTTTAGGAACCCACCGTTCATCCACTTCTCAGCTGAACTCCCACTGTGTGCTGGGAACTGAACTACTACTAGTTAGCACAAAAGTACAGTGCACAATAGCTATGATTTATTATTTGCTTGTGTCAGGCACTTTGCTGAGCATTTTATGTATACTGCCTCACCCTCACAGCGACCCTAGATACTGCTGTCCTCCTCATTCACAATAAGGAAACATCCTCAAAAGGAAGAGCTAACTTGCCTAGGGGTACATGGCCAGTAAGCTTTGACACTGGGCTTCTCCAGTTTTATGCCACTATTCCCACCTCCTATTGGATTTCCAGGCACCTGACACTTTTGGTTCCTCTAACAGGCCCTACTTCCAACCTCAGGGAATTCCCCTGCTATTCACTTTCCCCCAACCCTTCCTAACTCAGCTAAATCCTCCTCATCCTCCAGTTTATAACATCACTCCAGGAAAGCCTTTTGGAAGGTAGCCCTCCCCTCTTGTCCTTATCATATTATCATAAAATCACATGTTTAATGATCAGTTCCCCCATACACCTTTGTACCGGGCTTTGGTAAGGAGCCTATGTTCTGACTCTAGTCTCAGGTTCTTCTGCTTTGGTCAACGTCAGAAAAAACAGGGAAGGAGGAAGGTGAGATGTGCAGAGGAAGTGGGAAGGTGGCAGCTGAGGTTCTAACTGTCAGATTTAGTTGTTTAACACTTTGAGACACACTGGCATTGAATTTTAGGCAATCCACTTTTTTATAGGAGGTGTGGTGAAGAGGACACTTAATGGTTAACAAAATCATTGGAGGAGCAACATTTGTTTGTGAGATGAAATTCCCAAGGAACTGTGTAGGGTGTGAAGACTCGTCTGCCTGTGCATTCACCCAGGCGTCCATTCATTCATATCTACCAGTTGAGCTCTGCTCTACTTTGGGCGCTGGGGAACAGGGTGGAGAAAGGAGGGCAGGCCCTGACTGCAGGGGTCTTACATTCCAGTGGAAATGGCAGATAACGACTAATAAATGTAGAGAGGCCAGGTGGACATAAGCGGAGTGAAGCAGGGTAAGAAGATAGCAAGGGATGAGAAGGACTACTTGGGTACAGAGGTCAGAGAAGTCCCTTCTTTGAGAGAAACTTGGTTTAAGGGGAAAGTGAGCCACACAGATACCTAGGAGAAGTGTGTTCCAGTGTAGCATGAGACATGTTGGCAGAAAAACTTTGGAAATCTGAGCCTCTTCCTTCAGCACTTTTTTTCTTTTTTCAATGAAAGCCTCATTTTGAAATGTTTTTTTTCTTCAAGCAATGAAGGTGGTAGAGGAGATTTCTCTTCTTTCTCAATAAGTTGTTTGTTACACTGCCTACACAAAGTAGCAATTAAGAAAGCCAAAGAATAAGATGTTGCATGTCTTTCAAAATAACTTAAAATACATTAAATTTTCCTAAGGCGATTTTGTAGGAATGAGGTGTTTTGATTAGATAGGTACATGCCACTGAAGGAGAACAGTACTTTTAAGGAACTGTTTTTGTTTAGGGTAGTTGAGACAGACTAATGAACCTGATGAGGTCAAGCAGCAAAGACAGATGTCGTACATAAGAGTATAAGCTGAATGATGACAACATCAACTCTTTACACGACTAGGACACTCTTCACAACTGTTCCATTAAGTACTCTGGTTTTTAGATACCATGGAGAAAAAAACAGTTGTACCTTAATTTGTGTTTAGAAAATACAAATAAATATAATGCTAATAAATGGTCAATGACTGACAACTCAGTGACCATTTGAACAGTCATGCATTTAGGAACACATCCTCATATAATCTGACATACGAATTTGTCATCTCCTGCACATGCACACCATTTTAAAAAGAAAAGAAACAGCCAATAATAGTGTCTGTTATTAGTCAGGAGCACAGCCTCTGATTCACCTGTCACTTGGGAACACTGTATACCAAGGGCTGCTTGGGAACTCAGTCCTGCTGGTCAGAGGGAGCTGAGGGAGGTACTTGCCAACATCAAAGCAGCTCTGAGCACAGCAGGAGGGGACACCAAACCATGCCACCACTGCACTGGGAACAAGGGTGGCGGCATGTGAACTTTGCCACCAGTGAGGAGAGGCTCTGGATGCACTTTTAAGTAACAACTTAGTATGTGAGTTGTTTAGGAAATGAGGACAAACAACCCATGTGCATGTGCTGCCAGGTAGTAGGCCTTTTGCTACAGTGTTTTATGTGAAGGGATGAATTGTGTCCAGCCCAATGCACGTCATCTGGCTTCTCATGTGCACCCGCTCTCCTTCTGTGGCCCCAGGATGGGACAACTGTACTCTAGGGTATTATTCAGAATCTGGGGCCAGCGAATCCTAGGTGACTCAGGATCCTGCTGCCTTTGGCCTCCACTGGAAATGTAAACCCCTCAGGACACGCCTCATCCTCAACCCTGTATTATTTTCAAGGTCCTTCCCACTGACCTCATCTCCACCCCACCTCCTGGAACTCCCTCCTCCTGCTCCCCCAGAGTATTCTCTGAGGCCCAGAAAAGGTAAACAAAACCCCAGACCTCACACTTTTTGTTCTCCTTAAGGCTCTTCTGTAACTTCCTTTCCCACCTTCTCCAGGGAAGCATTCTCATTTTCCCACATTCTGTGGGGACCCAGAAGGGATCAGCTTTGCCCTAGATCCCCTGATGCTTCTCCCTGCTTTATGAAAAGATCCTCTGATCCTCATGTCATCCACTTCCCCGTCTTTCCTCACCGATGTGTCCTACCCAATCCTGGGTCTCTCATAATAGTTCCTGAGGTCCACAGTGTCCCTCCTACTTTGAGTTCTATCATCACCTTGGGGAATGCTAATTTCTGGCTGATGATTCTCTTAAAACCCTGGCTCAATGTCCTGTGCTCCTTCATACCGATTGAGCTTCATCTGATCTTTACTCGAGCCAACCACAAACTCCAGCACAGAGCCCAGAAAAGAAAATGGAGATGTGAACAGGAAGTAAAGAGAAGGTAAAATAAGGTAGAGAATTCAGGATGTTCCCTACCAATAGGACTGGGAAGCATAAAACTCCACTTGGGGGTAGGCTTGGCATTCTTTGTGGGTGGTTTCATTTGGTTTAAAAACATATTTGGTCTGGTTAGTAAAAACATTTTGTTCTTAAAAAGACACCATAACACTCATTACTAAATACACAAAGAAAATAAAATATATCCAAACCTCACTGAATATCATTTAACCGTTATTTGCTGAGTGATAATATCCTTTGCATTTAAGGAGCACTTTCATATTTTTATTTCATTTCAATCTCAAAACAGTCTTCTCTTGGTTTCTCCACATGATTTTTCAATGGCTCAGGTTCATTGTTGAGAAATATAGATGTCAGCAGACTGGTTCAACTGAGGTTGATTTAACCAAAAGGTACATCCTCAGTTGTGCTGGGACTGAGTGGGGCACTGTGGTTCCAGAGAAGTTAGTTCATTTTTAGGCCAGTCCTGGGTGGAGAGAGCTAGAGAGATCATAGAAAAAGTTCAATCTCAGCAGAGAAAATGGAGTACCTTGGCAAACCAAGCCAGAGGCCAGCACTCTAAAGACCGAACAAACAGCAGAAGACAAGGAGAGACAACCTTACCTGGTGTCAGCAAGAGGAACTCCAGGCTCATCAAATAAAAAGGATGAGAACCACAATGTGCTGCCAACCTTGAGAAGCAAGAGGAACCTCAGGACAGGACAGATTTTCTTAGATAATACTCTATACTACAAACTATAAAAGATAGTATAAGATTGACAGATTTGACTACATAAAATTTAAGAACATCTGTTCATCAAAAGAACCACGAGGAAGTGAGAAGATAAGTCACAAACTGGGAGAATATATTTTCAATACGAATTGTAATGGTTAATTTGAATTGTCAACTTGATTGGATTAAGAGATGCCAATGATTAAGAGGCCTCTGGGTGTGTTAATGAGGGCATGTCTAGGAATGATTGGAAGGTGGGATAGTGACCTGAAGTGGAGACCCTCCCAAACCATGGGCAGCACCACCCATTAGGATGGAATAAAAATTGGAAGAACAAAGAAGCAGATGCAGATGCAAGTTTGGCTCTTCTTGAAGAGGTTCTTGATTGCCGTTTTGATCATCTGAGGATATCAGACTCTGGCTTCTGCACTCTTCCATAGTGGACTCTGCCAGTGATTCTCCAGGTAGTTTCCAGAAGCCTTGGTCTTGGACTAGGATAGCACTGTTGATCTTTCTTGTTCTGGAGCTTCTGTGTCTTGAACTGCACAACTGCTGGGTCTTCCAGCTGTCTAGCTGCAGACAGTCATTGTGGACTATCCAGCTTCTAGTTGTGTCAGCCAATCTAATAAATTCCCTTTTTATAATCACACTTCCTATTGATTCTGTTCTTCTAGAGAACCCTGACTAATACAACATACAACCCACAAGGGATTAGTATCCAGAATATATAAAGAATTCCTGAAAATGAACACTATAAAAATGGGCAAAGTATATGAAAATGCACTTCAGAAGAAAAAAAAACACATGAATTAGGAAAAATTAAGATGACTGACAATATCAAAGGATGTGGAACATCCCATTTTGGTGGGTGTATAAACTGATTCAACCACTTGGGAGAGTGATTTCATATTATAAAGTAAAGTTGAAACTATAAATATCTAGTAATTTCACTACTAAATGCATGCCCTAAATTAGGATTTTTCAACCTTAGCACCACTGACATCTTGACCTAGGTAATTCTTTGTTATAGGAAATTTCTCCTGTGCATTGTAGAATATTTTGCTAGCAGCATCCACAGCCTCTACCCACTAGATATCAGTTGCAGTGTCTCTATCCCAGTCATGAAATCCAAAAATGTGTGGGACATTTACTGAATGTCTCTGACACTGCTAAAAATCACCTCTTGATTGAGAACTACTGCCCTAGCTCATGTGCACTAACTGAGTTCAATCAATGAGAATATTCAGAATAGCACTGTACCACATTGCAAAAAAGCATAAACACACAGCAGAAAGAAAGAAGGGGGAGGGTGGGAAAGAGGAAGACTGAACTATGGTAAACAATTACAATGAGATATTATAATTCTAAACATAAGTGAACTTCTCCCAACAATGTAAATGACTCATAAATATCAAGGGAACAAAGTTGTATAAGAATATATTTGGTGTGAATGTTTCTGTAATGTTCAAAACATGTGAATAATACATACTTTGGGTGATATGGTAGTTTGCATTTCTGGTCCCATTTTTCTTCTGGAACATCAGGCTCTCCCATTTGTGAGAGTGGAGTCAGTATCCCCTCCTTGCATCTGTGCAGGACTTCATGCCTGCTTCAACCAATACTATGTGACACTATGTGATTTCTGAGGCTAGGTCACGAAAGACAATACAGCTTCTGCCTATTTTTCTCTATTGGAACGCTCATTTTGGCACTGCTGTGAGGAAACCCAGGCCACATGGAGACAAATCAAGGTCCCCGGGTTTTAACCCAGCACCAACAGTCAGCCAGCTGACTGAGTCATCGGAAGTAGATCCAACAGCCCTCCGTTGAGCTGCCCCAGCTGTTGCTGGTTGAAGCAGGGATGAGTTTTCCCTACAGATCCTGCCCAAATGCCCAAATGATATATCAATGAGGAGATGGGGAAGGGGGGGAATCTGTTATTTTTACTAAGTTTTGGAGTATTTTGTTAAACAACAAAATATTGGGTATCTGGATGAAATGGTAAAAACTAGTGAAAGGTAAGAGAATGAGAAACGTAGAAGTCAGGATCCTGGTTATAGACAGGGAGGGGATGGAACATGATGGATTGGAGTCAAGGGAGAGCTGTCTGCCTCAGAATGTCCTGGTCTGGGAGCAGAGCCTGCTCTGATAGTTCAGAGGAGATAATCACAGACGTTTCCTGCAACTGTGCCCGTGAACAGTTCTTTCAGCATTAAAAAGCTGAAGAAAATCCCATATCCCAAAGGGGAAGAAAGCATCCTGATAAGACAGAATTGCAGAGTAGGGCCCAGCCTGCCTGTGGCCCTTTCAGGGTAGGCCCCAGCTTTCCCGAAGGGCTAGAGGGAGGCTGCCTAGAGAACGGTCTTCTTAGGCAATGCTCTTTCGGTTGTTTAATCAACACTTACAGTTATCTGTTGACATTTTGGAAACAAAACCAAGAACCCTTGAAAGGACAAAGTGAGCATTGTACCTCTGAGCCAATAGGAATATTCAGAATGGCTCTGAGCAGTGGTGTGAACACTGGGCACTTATTCTCCAGAGAGAAGGTCTTTGTGTGCAGACTCCGCTCTAGGCGAGACTGTGGTGCTGGAAAACATTGACACTGGTGCTCCCTGTATGAGTCCCCTTACTTCTGTGGGGAACTCCAGGTTCTGTGCTTCCAGTGTTGATGGCAAATCTGAGGCCTGAAGAATTCTGTTGCGCTCTGATAATTCCCAAAAAGACCAGCCTAGGAGAGGTAGAGTTGAAACTGAGCAACTGGACCACTCCAGAAACTGGGACATATCATTCATTTCTGTTCTGCGAATCAGCAGATAACTGAAAGTGCCCTTTAAACCGCAACCTGATACTATCACCCAAAGAGAGTACAGATTAAAAAAGGTAGCTTTCTGTAAAAAGTACTTTGAAAATTCCAAATGAAAGGTATCACTATTACTTGTTATTTGTTATGAACATATACTTTTCTAAATCAGAAAGCCTCAAGTCAAATGCTTGTGAGACATAAAACACGTGAGATGGTAACAGGAAGTGGTAGGGACTGTGGCAAGTGGGGAGGGGCACCACTACCCAGCTTCAGCCCACTGCCGATTTATCCAATCTTCTGATTGTGAAGAGGAACCAGAAATTCAGATAAATAAAAATCCACAATTCTTAAGATAACATGCCAGCTAAAGCAAACATGTATATGAGCCACATT
The DNA here is from genome assembly GCF_902686445.1 of Sciurus carolinensis. Lineage (NCBI taxonomy): Eukaryota > Metazoa > Chordata > Mammalia > Rodentia > Sciuridae > Sciurus > Sciurus carolinensis. The sequence goes on along the minus strand of NC_062213.1, from coordinate 128,858,351 downwards.
TTGTTAAAATAAATAAATAAATAAATAACACCACTTAGGATCATGAAAAGGATGACTTGAGAGACTAGAATGAACAATAACTAATTAGTGAACATGTATCAGAAAAACCAACAAACATAATACAAAACGGGTGGCAGTCTGGTGACAGATTATATTTTCCAGATGGTCGCAACCATATCCCCCATCTCACATGCTATTTATATGATGTAACCATGACACTCCCTCTGTCAACTGTTGGGAGCTACTTTTCCTCCCCTTGAACCTGAGCAGGACTTTATGATTTCCTGAAGCAACAATATGGTAGAAATGACACCATGTGACCTCTGAAGGTAGGTCTAAAATCTATCTTGCTGTCTGGAGATGTTCACTTCTGTAATCTAGCTTCCATACTGTGAGGGAGCCCAGGCAGCCTATGGAGTGTTTTGAAAGGAATCAAAACACTCAGCCCACACACTCAGCAGGGTTCCTAGGCATAAGCCAGCTCCAACTTGTTAGTTATGTGAGCCATCTTGAGACTGGACCCTCCAGCTCCTGTTAGAGCAGCCCCTGTGGAGACCCTGGAGAGAGAGACAAGCCATGCTCAGCCCTGCCAAATTGCAAATTCATAAGCAAAATAAATGAATGCTCTTGTCTTAAGTCACTAAGCTTTGGAGTGTGTGTGTGTGTGTTTTTTTTTTTTTTTAAACACAGAGATAGATTATGGGAAAAAGATCAATTGAATTTTTAGACAGAAACACTCTGAAAGGGCAAAGAAAGAGAACCAAGATCTACCCAGGACCTACTAAAGCACAAAAGCACTTTTTTTTGTTTTTTTTCTAGGTTAAAAGGAAAAGGAATTTTCCTTTTGAATTTCCCAGCATGGAACAGAGCCCACTGAGACAAATAGTAGGGGAAATGGATGATCTAAGACCTAACCCGAATTTGAGCTCAGGGACAGGCTGAGGAAGGAGTTGTAACTCTTTCATATCTGAGTGCAGTACTGTCCAAATCCTTTTCAAGTGTGAAGAGTGGGCATTTTTATTTATCATCTGGGCCAGGTTCCTTAAAGTGGAATTCTCACATTGTCCCCTACATTCTTCTGTCTCAGAATAGCGTCCAGAAAGCTGTGTCCTTAACCACGTTCCCAGCAATGATTTTATACCTATTTAGAAACCTGAATCTCACCCATCTACCACCCAACCCTCCCAGACATTTTCTTCGGGCTTATTCTTAGAGAAATACTCATGGTTTAACCTTTAAGCAGCCTGTGGCGTCGCCAGGGGAAGACACAGTGCTTCCTTCCTCAGCAGGCAGAGGCTCTGTGTCCTCAGGGATGGAGGTGGTGGGCCTGGCATTGGCTTGAAGAGGTGGGGGAAGGGGCCTCCCAGGCAGCAGGTGAAAACTTACACTGGACCAGTCAGGCATGGTGTGGAGCCTCTTCCTGCCGGCAGAGACTTTTATCGCTCCCCACTCGCCCCTCCTACAGCCCTACTCTTTGGGCATTCGCCCTCCTTAATCTACATCAAATCACCTCTCAAGTCCAACCACCAGGGCTCCACCAGGACCTGCCTTCCCTTAGCAGTGAAAGGATTTAGGTGACGAGAATCAAGCTAAAAGTAAATGTAAAAGGAGTGTAAATGTAAAAGGATAGCTGAATATATGCTTAAGGTGTTTTCTTTGGAAGCAAGAGCAAAATGCTCACCAGCAGAGAAAGACACCCAATCTAACATGGAAAGACCTCTTATGTGCAGGTACTTTGCTAGGCCCTTATTACAGAGGAGAGTAAAGGCCCTCTGCTTCGACCAAACGCCTTAAGATGTCACCTGCAAGGTGCAAGGATATTTATTATCCCATATTCACAAAAGGAACACATGTAAATATCTACTAATATATCTATCAGAGAATTGAGAAGAAAAAAACATCAAACTGATCACTGTGGTTGTAAATTGGGGTGAGAGTGGAGGAGAGTGTGAGATTAGGATGAAATTTTACTTTCTAAAATAAACTTCTCACTTGATCCCAGTGCTGTGATAATAACAATAATAAATACATAAATAAATTTCTCTAAGTAGTTTAACTTTTTTGGCAGTGACAATGTATTAAGAAAATATAATAGGAAGTATTAATGAGAAAAAATATTGTAAGGACAACTTATAAATACTGATAATATTTTATTTTAAAAACTATCTTTATAGAGATATAATAACCTGTTTTAAGTGTATTCTTTGGCAAGTTTTGACAGGTACATATTCCTACAAACATCACCCCAATCAGGATATAGAACATTCACATCGCCCCAATGTTTGTCCCTCATCCCAGCCCCAGGCAATCATTAATCTGCTTTTTGTCACTGCAGATTATTTTTCTCCTATTCTAGATTTTATGTAAACTGGAATAATACATTATGTTCTCTTGTTTATAGCTTCTTTCACTCCAACATTTTTGAGACTCATTCAAGTTATTTTAGTGTCAATAGTTTGTTCTTTTATTTATGAATAGTATGCTGTTGTATAAATATATAAAAATATGGTTATTCAGTCATCAGTTGAAAGACAATTGAGTTTTTTCCAGTTTGGGACCTTCATGCGTAGAAAGTTGTTATGAACATTTGTGTTCAAGTCTTTGTGTGGAAATACATTTTCATTTCTTTTGGGGAAGTATCCAGGCATGGAATTGTTGGACATCAATGGAAAAGCATGTTTAATTTTATTTAAAAAAAATAAAATTATAGCTTAGTGGTAGAATGCTTGCCTAGCACATGTGAGGTACTGGGTTCGATTCTCAGCACCACACATAAATAAATAAAATAAAGGTCCAACAACACCTAAAAAAAATATTTAAAAAATTAGGTGCCTCCAATTGTTTGTAATAATTCTTCTCACAATTTATGGTAAATAAATAATCATGGATGTAAAACAGGTAGGGTCTATCAGTGGATGGAAATCTTAGTAAATACCTTGAAACAGAAAGGGTCGGATGAACATTGAATACAGCAGGGGCATGGGCTGCAGTCAATGAAAGCTCAAAGTTTGTCCACAGAAGCTGAAAGGCACCTCCGCTGAAAAATCAAAAGGATCCCAGAAAATGGGAATGGAAAGGGGCTGAGCCCACTGAGCTCCTGGCAGCGGAAGTGGTGACTGACTTCTACTGCTGTACTTAGTAACCGCTGACAGCGCTGCTTATCCAGTTTACACAACTGCCAATGACCTTCTGTAGGCAGAACATTCGAAGGCTTATCTCTGAAGAAATTCTATAGACTTTGAGGAGAATTAGGGCAGCCAATGTGAGGTTGGGAAGTCCAGAGTAGAGCCCTCAGCATTCCTGCATTTAGGTACTACTATAGTTTGGGCATAGATTGGGTTCATGTGTTGGGGGTTTGGACAGTGGAACTTTTAAAAGGTGGAGCCTAGTGGGAGGTCACTGGGGACGCTGCTCCAGAAGGGCTACACACAGTTCTCGTGGAACACCGTGAGTTTCTGCAAGAGTGAGTTGTTATCATGCAGCAGGCTTGACTCCTGAATCATACTCTAACTTCAGGACTCACCATCTAATAGCTCCCTCACACATTCCCACCATGATGTGATGCAGCTGTAGGGCCCTTGCCAGAGTTGGCACCATGCTATTTGGACTTTCAGCCTCCAAATCCCATGAACTAACTAAAGCCTTTTTCTTCATACACTACCCAACCTTGGATTTTTTTTTTAACTTTTACTTATTTATTATTTTTTAAAAAAGAAAGTGAAAATAATTCAGGGACCCTCAACAAAAAGACTAGCTTCCTGACAGCACCAAAGTTCCTACCAGTCAACTTTCCATAGTGAGATGCCTGACAGTGGACAATTTTGGCCTGTTGTTAAAATCACCCATCAGCCTCTTACTGCCTCAATCTTAAGTAGAAATGGAAAGCCAAGAGTAAACAGATCTAAAAGGAACCTTTGCAATGGGAAAAAGACAAACTGACTGGCAAACATGATCCTAGATAATAGAGATAATAAATGGAACAGAAAATGATGAAACAAACAAAAATTTCTAAAGACCACAGAGACAACTGGGAAAATATATATTACAGCACAAAACAAGAAAAGGGTACTGTGAAAAAGAAGCTATTGGAGAACAAGAAAAAGCTCTTCGAAATTAAAAAAAAAAAATAGGTCTGCCAAGAGAATAACTAATAATAGTCAGATTGGATGATTAAGTTAAAGAGATCTCACAAGAATAGGTCTTAAAATTTATGATTACACAAATGGTATGCCTTTATTCCATGTACAAACAGAGAAACAACACGTATCCCATTTGTTTACAATAAAAAAAGAAAAAAAAAAGAATAGGTTTTAAGAGAAATGCAAAATATGACAGAAAAGATTAAAAACATGAAGGAGTGATCCAGAGGTTTGAGATCTTAATGATGGGAATTCAAAAAAGTTAAAAGGAAGGAAGTTATAAGAGCAAAATAGGAATATGAGAAAAAGAATTTTCTAAAATGAAAAAGGGCATGTGCTTTTGGTTGGTTCTAATGAGTGCCAGCAAAATAAATGGAAAAAGACAACATTTAGATACATCACTGAAAAATTTCAGAACACAAAGACTAAACAGTAGATGCTGAAAGATTCCAGAGAGAAAGATAGATTTGATTTTGAGGGATAGGATGTTTGGCTTAGAATTTTATGCCCAACTAATTTTGTTAACCAAGCAAAAATTTGAATGAAGACATTTTCAGATATGAAAGAACTATAAATTTTACCTCATATATTGGTTTTCTTAGGAAGTTATCCAAGGGTATACTCCAGCAAGATAAAAGTGTAATTTAAGAAAGCAGAAGGCCATCTATGCTAAGCCCATGGCTAATATCATTCTAAATGGTGAAAAACTGAAAGCATTCCCCCTAAAAACTGGAACAAGGCAGGGATGCCCTCTTTCACCACTTCTTTTCAATATCGTCCTTGAAACTCTAGCCAGAGCAATTAGACAGACCAAAGAAATTAAAGGGATACGAATAGGAAAAGAAGAACTCAAACTATCCCTATTTGCTGATGATATGATTGTATACTTAGAGGAACCAGGAAATTCCACCAGAAAACTTTTAGATCTCATAAGTGAATTCAGTAAAGTAGCGGGATATAAGATCAATGCACATAAATCTAAGGCATTTTTTATACATAAGCGATGAATCTTCAGAAAGAGAAATTAGGAAAACTACCCCATTCACAATAGCATCGAAAAAAATAAAATACTTGGGAATCAATCTCACAAAAGAGGTGAAAGACCTCTACAATGAGAACTACAGAACACTAAAGAAAGAAATTCAAGAAAACCTTAGAAGATGGAAAGATCTCCCATGTTCTTGGATAGGAAGAATTAATATTGTCAAAATGGCCATACTACCAAAAGTCCTATACAGATTCAATGCAATTCCAATTAAAATCCCAATGATGTACCTTACAGAAATAGAGCAAGCAATTATGAAATTCATCTGGAAGAATAAAAAACCCAGAATAGCTAAAGCAATCCTTGGCAGAAAGAGTGAAGCAGGGGGTATCGCAATACCAGATCTTCAACTCTACTACAAAGCAATAGTAACAAAAACTGCATGGTATTGGTACCAAAATAGAAAGGTGGATCAATGGTACAGAATAGAGGACACGGACACAAACCCAAATAAATACAATTTTCTCATACTAGACAAAGGGGCCAAAAATATGCAATGGAGAAAAGATAGCCTCTTCAACAAATGGTGCTGGGAGAATTGGAAATCCATATGCAACAGAATGAAACTAAACCCATATCTCTCACCATGCACGAAACTAAACTCAAAATGGATTAAGGATCTCGGAATCAGACCAGAGACCTTGCATCTTATAGAAGAAAAAGTAGGTCCAGAGCTTCAACATGTCGGCTTAGGACCAGACTTCCTCAACAGGACCCCCATAGCACAAGAAATAAAAGCAAGAATCAATAACTGGGATAGATTCAAACTAAAAAGCTTTCTCTCAGCAAAGGAAACTATCAGCAATGCGAAGAAAGAGCCTACAGAGTGGGAGAAAATCTTTGCCAATCATACTTCAGATAGAGCACTAATCTCCAGAATCTATAAAGAACTCAAAAAACTCAACACCAAGAATACAAATAATCCAATCGACAAATGGGCTAAGGAAATGAATAGACACTTCACAGAAGAAGATCTACAAGCAATCAACAAACATATGGAAAAATGTTCAACATCTCTAGTAATAAGAGAAATGCAAATCAAAACTACCCTAAGATTCCATCTCACCCCAATTAGAATGGCGATTATCAAGAATACAAGCAACAACAGGGGTTGGCAAGGATGTGGGGAGAAAGGTACACTCATACATTGCTGGTGGGGCTGCAAATTAGTGCAGCCACTCTGGAAAGCAGTGTGGAGACTCCTTAGAAAACTTGGAATGGAAACACCATTTGACCCAGCTATCCCACTCCTTGGCCTATACCCAAAGGACTTAAAATCAGCATATTACAGAGATACAGCCACATCAATGTTCATAGCTGCTCAGTTCACAATAGCCAGATTGTGGAACCAACCTAGATGTCCTTCAATTGACGAATGGATAAAGAAAATGTGGTATATATATACAATGGAATATTACTCAGCCATAAAGAATGATAAAATTATGGCATTTGCAGGCAAATGGATGAAACTGGAGAATATCATGCTAAGTGAGATAAGCCAATCTCAAAAAACCAAAGGAAGAATGATATTGCTAATAAGTGGATGATGACACATAATGGGGGGTGGGAGGGGTTAGTGTTAGGGTTAGAGTTAGGGCTAGGGAGGGGGGCAAGAATGGAGGAAGGAAGGACTGTATAGAGGGAAAAGAGGGGTGGGAGAGGTGGGGGGAAGGGAAAAATAACAGAATGAATCAAACAACATTACCCTATGTAAATTTATGATTACACAAATGGTATGCCTTTACGCCATGTACAAACAGAGAAACAACATGTATCCCATTTGTTTACAATAATAAAAAAAAAAAAAAAGAAAGAAAGCAGAAGCTGCTGAGGTCTTGAAAAGAGTGACTCTAATCTTTGAATTTAGTGAAGGGAAACGATAGTAGGTAAAAGTGCTGCAGACCTAGAGAAAACAAAGCAGGTGGATTGGGACCTACAGGGAGCTACTGAGAAAGGTTTAATGCATTGTTTTGGTTCTGAAGGAGAGGTCAAAAGGAAAGGAGTATACTTAATAGAAAATAGCATAAATGAACGCTCAGAACATAGAATATGAGGATAAGATAAAGGACACTGATGAAATGTTAAAAAGTAAAGGGTAGGACTGGGGTGTAACTTAGTGGTAGAATGCTTGCCTAAGTATGTGTGAGGTCCTAGTTTCAATCCCCAGAACCACAAAAAAGAAGACTATAATTTGTTCCAGAAACATTCTCTATTGAATAGACATTGCTCTCATAAAGAGACAGAACCCTGATTCACTACTTAGTCTGCTGTAAATTGTATTTACATAGCCAAAAAAAAAAAAAAAAAAAGCATTATGTCCCAACCTTCAGTTCTTAGAATCAACTCATGTTGGTAAGCTCTCCATTGGTGTGACAAATACCTGAGATAAGCCAACTTAAAAAGAGGAATGACTTATTTGGCCTCTCGATTTCAGATGCTGGTCACTTGGCCCCATTGCTTGGGCCTGCAGAGGAACAGTACCGCATGTCACAGAAGGGTGTGAAAAGGAAGCTACTCACCTCATGGTAGCCAGAAAGCAAAGAGAGAGACAGAGAAAGGGGCCTGGGCACCAAGACCTCCTTCAAAGGCTCATCCTCAATGACCTAACTTCCTTTTACTAGGGCCCACCTCCCAGTCGGGCTACAGGCTGGTGACCAAGCCTTTATACATGGGCTCTGGGAACACTTAAGATCCAAACTGTAACAGAACCTTAGACAAACATGAGCAATTCAACAGTGATTTCAGAACAAAACTATAGAAGTATAGAAGAGGCTACAGAAGTTGGGAAGTGGAAGAGAGAAGAGAGGGGAAGGTGTGGGTGCCAAGTCTTCTCTTACAAAGCGAGGAGTGAGGAGATGCTATCTGAAGTCCATGGGACAGGAAATGGGGTTTAACTGTGTTCTCTGAAGTTACTGAGACCAGGGAAAGATCTGAGACTAGGGATTTAACTGTATTTAGGAGAATTGGGGGAGGAGGTGCTGACTTCTCTATCATAGTAGGGAGACAACAGAAAGCGCTGAAGTTGCTAAATAATAAATAACATTTTACTTAGAAACATGGAGGTAATCACCAAATGAATTCAAAACAAATGCTTGAAGTTTGCTTCAGTGAAAAAGAAATATGAATCATAAAGACTGGGGCAGGTTACTCTTGTTTTTTATTATTATGTCTTTGGTATTATTTTATTTTAAACTAGTTGCGTATGTTACTAATTTAAATCTTTAATAAAGATCTCAACCTTTTCTGAGATAAGCAGTTTATAAGACTGTAGGATATAATGGTATATAAAAAGTTAGAGGACTATAGATCAAACTGGTGTTATTAATTTATCTCTAGGTCTTTGGACCACAATGTTTTATTTTCTTCTTTATGATTTATAAGTGTATACATTTTTCACAATATTTATTTCAAAAATGACTTTTGAAAATTAACCCCTAAGTTTCTCCAGGGCACAGGATAACTATTTCCTAGGGTGACCATTCAAGGTGGTTATGCCTGACTTCATACCCCTTCCACACTCATCCACCTCAGACAGGTAAGTGATCCAGGTCAGCCTGTTTGGAGGTCAGGAACCCCAGACTCCTGCATTGCTTCAGAAATAGTTTTCATAACTAACTTACACAACCTACACAACCTACACCTAACCTACACAACATTCGCCTTCTCCAGGTCATCACCAGCAGTTAGCAGTGATCCTCCACACATTCCAGAACCCTCTAGAACTACCGGCCAGCTGAGCTCTCACCTGGATCTAGACTGGACTGACTAGGAGTTACTCAGCACTGTCCAGATGCGAAGGTCTCTGATTGTTTAAAACAAAAGATAGAGTGGACATCCACCATGATATAGTCCTTATTAGGATCATAACACATGGGATACAGAGGTACTTTAGAGCTGGAATTCTTTTATGTTCACTTAGTTCATCTGTTTATCTTCTAGATGAGAAACTTAGCCCTAGAGTAGTGAAATCACTTGCCAAGGTCAAAACACAACCGTTGACTGGAGTGGCCGAGACAGAAGGATCTCAAGTTCAACGCCAGCCTCAGAAACTTAGCGAGACCCTAAGCAAATTAGCTAGAACCTGTCTCGAAATTAAAAATTAAAAAAGGGATGTGGTTCAGTGGTTGAGCACCTCTGGGTTCAATCCCTGGTACCAAAACAAACAAACAAACAAACAAACTGAAAACAACAACAACAAAAACCCACCACAACTGTAATTCTTGGTTCATGGTTTTTTGTCAGTACCAGAATTTTAAAAGGCAGTTAATTCCAGTATCTTAGGTTCTTTGGGCTACAAGTAACAGGATCCCAATTTTAAGCAAAAGGAAGAAATTATCAGAAAAATATTGAAATCCAAGGGTAGGTAGTGCAGCTTGTGAGGGACAAAGGCATGGTGGAGAAAGCCCACAGTTTATGCCACTTCTCTCACTTTGCCTCTCTGCAACTGACAGGTGACCATGGCTCCAGGATTCACCCAAAGGCATAGAACATTCCTCAAAAATGTAAGGGTGGGTAGAAACAGGGCCTGGACCAGTATAAACCTAAGCCAGGCAAAGGCGAATTGAATAGCAAGGGAGAAGGAAAGGGAGGTATATGGTGAAAATCTGAGTTGGGTCAAGTGCCTTCTGGGTTATTAATCATAGTGGACACGTTATTAGTTTTATCCTCATTTTTAAAGGCAAGGGACTGAGGCTCAGGGCAGTTAAGCAGAGGGCTACTAAGTAGCAGAGATAGAGATGTGTGCAAACACTAGATCTCTTTCCTCTCAGTTGAAGATGCCTCTTCTTTATACTTCTCCTCTACAATGTGAAATGATCCTCTTAGCTCTGGGGCCCTGAAACAAATCCCACCTATCTCCCATTTGTCATTCTTTGGGAAGAGCTGCTGTTAAGTGATACTAAATGCTTGCTGGTCAAAGCTATCTGGTCCATGGGCTTCTTTCCACATGGAATCCTGGTTCTCTGAGTTCATGAGCCAACACTGAGAATCAACTTACCCACTACCTGCTTCAGTGGATCCATGCATTTCACATTATTTGATCTCCATCCAGGATCATGTAAGGCGAGCTTGTTCTGGATGCAAAAATCCAGTTGTTGTAGTTTTTAGAATTTTGCAAGCTGATTTTGACATTGTTATCTTGAAATTGGTCATTTGGGGCAAATTTTATGGCATGGAAATTGACAGATGTCACAAACCAGGGCTCTCATTGACTCCCATCCTGTCATTGGATATGTATTAGCATATCACCATTTCCATCTGCCCACTTCTTATTTGGGAGACTTATGAAAATGTTCATAGGAAAGTTCACCCTTCATATCTAGTAGTAAAGATCCTTGGACGGAGGCAGAAGTCTTGCAAGTTGGAGGCCAGCCTGGATAACTTAGGGAGACCCTGTCTCAAAATCAAAAAGGGCTGGGGTGTCGCTGAGTGGTAGAGCACTTTCCTAGCATGCACAAGGCCCCTCTGTTCAATCTCCAGGACTGGGGGTAGGGAAAACTTTGCAAACTTGAATGCTTCATATCAATTTTGGTGGCCATTCAAAGCCAAAATGTGTTCTCGGTGTAGCTCCACTAGGTATAATGCTTAACCTCCTTTCTGTGCTCACTGCCATCCCCTTCCTTAGGCTTTTATCTCACTGGAGTCTATTGCTGTGGCTGCCTATCTAGTTTCCCTTCCCTGAGTCCACCCTTCATATCTCTACCAGGCCAATCTCTTGCAAGCCCTGCATCTGGTCACGTCTCCATCTGAGACTTTGCACTGGATGCCAAAGAGTTCAAACTCCTGATCTGGAAGTCAGGCTTTCCAATTGCCCTTTCTGCCCATGTGAAATGAACTTGGACTGGACTTTTCTCTGTGTCTTTGCTCTTGTGTAGTTACTTCTCTTTAGAAGGCCTCTGTCACCCCATCTCCTCTGAACCCAGTTTAAGTGGCATGTCACCCATGATGCTGTCTGTCCCTAATCCCTCTTGCCCAGTCAGAGGCAGTCCCAGGTGCCTTTGGACTTCTTAAAACACTTTGGTTATGGTTCTACTGTGTACTTCACAGCTAAGACCACTCTGAGAGGCTAAACTTAATCATCTTCTACACCATTAAGACTCAGCATGGTTCAGATCAGTAGCGCCCAGTGGCTAACAAGTCAGAGAAGGGCATCTTTGGCTCCCCCATCCCAGGCTAAATGGATCACAAACCTGAGGTGGGCAGGTGGGAGAGGCAGTTCTCTGGATGATTCTACCACATGTTGGTCTACTCTACACCATACTATGGACTTTCACTACTCCATGTCCTTTTCTTTCTTTCTTTTTAATATTTTTAGTTGTAGGTGAACATAATACCTTTATTTTATTGATTGATTTCTGTGTGGTGCTGTGTATCTAACCCAGTGCCTCACATGTGCTAGGCAAGCGCTCTACCACTGAGCTACAACCCCAGCCCTCCATGTCCTTCTAAATAGCTGCTCCTCGCAGCGGTCTTTTTGCTGTTACTATTTCCCCTATTCATTTGGATTCTGGCAATCCTATATTCCAGAAGAATTGCCCAGCAAAGCAACCACCTACTCTAAATCATGCTCTTTCTCTGTTTCCCACAGGCCCTGCAGCTCCATTTTGTATTTGGCTAGGACCACTGCTATGCCTGCACGTTCTGGTGTGAATTATAACCACAAAACATTTGCAGCAAGGGCCATGTGCTAGTCAGGTCATTCTGTTATCAGGACCGCTTTGCCTGCAACCATGCAGGCCAGCCTAGGGCACAGATCAGAGCTCCACACTGGGCCAAAGCCACACACTAAGAAGAGGTCTCTTCATGCCCTATACCCACTGAGGGAGCTCGCTGCCTTCAATCAGGTGTGACTACCGTGAGGCCCAAGTCCTAGAGAACTAGGATAGCATTTTTGGGGTAACTTTTTATTTGGATATAATTTCAAAGTTACAGATAAATTGCAAGTATAGTATTATGTATATTTTGCACCATTTTTTGTAGACTTATTATTCTGTGTGCTTTTCCTTAACCATTTAAAAGCAAGTTGGAGACATTGTGCCCCTTTTCCCCTAAATATTGTTGAGATTGAGGACATTCTCTTATATAAACAGTACAATTATCAACTTTAAGAATCTTAATATTGATATAATACTATTAACAAGACCACAATATAAACTCAAATCATGTGACTCATCCCAATAATGTTCTTTACATCTGTTATTTTTCCCAATCCAGGATTCAATCAAAGTTCATTCATTTATTGTATTTTGCTGTCATGTCTCTTTAATCTCCTTTAAATTGGAACATGTCCTCAACCTCTAACTTTTTGGATCTTGACATTTTTGAAGGGTACCTGCCAGTTGTTGAATAGACTGTCCTGAATTTGAGTTTATCTTGTGTTTCACGATTTGATTTAGGGAAACTTGTTTTGACAGGTAAAATCACAGAGGTGATTGTACCCTTCTCAGTGTATCTCATCAGGGAGCCCATGATGCCATACTGGAATGTCCTGGCTAGGATCTCTGCAAAGGTTGGCCAACAGTTTCTTTGTGAATGCTGTCCTCTGCTGGCTATTTTCAGCACTGCAGCTTCTATGCCTCTCAGATGTGTTTGAAAAGGAGTCAGAAGTTCTGAAATGTAAATCCTGACATTTTTACTGGTTGTGGGATCTTAGGGTTATGTGGCCTTCTGCTTCCCTCACAAGATGGTTGAGTGCAAAAGGGTCCTACAAATCAGGTATTACTCTAGGCTAATGTCCATGCTGGCTGCTATGACTTCTCTGTGAGCCAGCCCTGCTGGTCCCTGGAGCTCCAAAGCTGCTCTTCACCTACAAAGCCTCCAGTGGGTTTTGGCTCTGTGACCACCATGGCAGAGCCGCCTCCCATAAACAACAGGTTCCTATGAGCTACTGTTGGGAAAGAACCAGGACAGCCCCCAAAGGAGAAGGAGACCTGACCTTCAACATTTGTCCATCTTGGGGTCACCACTGTTTTCTGCACTGGGTGGTTTTTGTTATGGTCACACTGCTGCTCCTAGGCTGTTGATGCTTCTGTGGGATCAATTGTGATGCCAACACAGCAGCTGGAGCAGGTGCAATGTGCCCTTTGATGCCCACCAAACCCTGGGTGAATGTGTTATCTTAACAGGTTTTGACTGCTGAGCTTTTGCTGGAGTAAAGCCAAGGATTCTGCTTTCAAAGCTAGAGTGCAGACTCTGTTCTTACACTTTAGGTTTCTGCCCACATTTTCTTTGCATCATTCTCAGAAGTTTAGGTGCCTACATGCACAATTCTTCTTCCCTGTCTCCTTGCCTTCTTTCCTACTATTAATAAATGTTTATTGAGCAAGCCAACTATACTTTAGGCACTGCAGTGGGCTACACGGAGAGCAGGTTGCCCAACCTGCTCCACAGAGCTGATAGAGTTGATTGGATAATAGAAAAAAGCAGAGAAGCAACTGCTTTACAAATGAGATCCCCGTGCCTTTGGAGGCAGGTGTTTCGTGTCCCACTGTGCCTCTTAACCACACTTATTACCTCTCAGGTGGCCCAGAGCCTCCTCATTATTGCTTCATATTTACTTAGGGCTCTTCTAGGACACCAGACAGATACATTGTACAGGTTCCAAGGGGAAGCTTAGAGAAGGAGAATTATGAGAAATAAGTATATGAAGAAAGGAAATATTTTTCAGCATGAATATAATTATTTCTTTTTCTTTTGTTTTAACTCAAATTCACCTTCAGAATGGAGGCATCTGTAGCAGTGAACCTGAGTCATTTTCTGTGGGGTCTTTGTGTTTTGAGGATCTTGGGATTCTTAAGAACTGGCGATTCGACACATGGAATTAATGTGAGTGTTCTGAGGCAGGAGTCTCATACATGGTGGGAGGTATGGTGGGAGTATGTGTGGGGTGACATTGTGAACCTCACCTTGTGAGTTGGTGCTGCAGCCTAAACTAGAGGTCAACTTTGCAGGGGAGAAACCGGCTGAGTCCTGCCCAACCACTGGAGGGAAGTCACTTCTCATCCCCAAGTGAGATCTCCTTCCCTGACTCAGTCTGCCTCACCGGCCCCTTCTGAAGAGAAAGCGAAATGAGACGTGGGAGAGAGCCAGGTGTCATTCATGCAGAGGTGTCCTATGCACCGATAAATGTATGGAGAACACGTTCAGGCCAAAAACACGAAGGAGGAGTCATTTTCTAATAAATTTTTATAGTGTTTTATTAGGTAGCAAACACACTTGTCTCCAACTGGTTGGCAGACTGAACAGAGTGCTGACTCTAACCCTAAACCCAGCACAGGCCCTGGTCCCGCTGCTTAGTTTGACCACACCTTCCCTGCTTCCTTGTCCATGGGTACACTCTAGATACAAAGGACACTGGCGAAGAACATGAATGGGGCATATGCAAATATATCACATTTCTCAAAGAACAAGTAGCTGCATGATCAGGTCAGCTTGCTATGCAAATGGCTGATGGCTATTTAGGCAACTTTGCTAGAAAATTCCAGGAGGGCGGACTATGTCGTCTATTTTATCACTACACGCCCATAACAAAGTGTTCTCCCTAGCACACCACAGGCACATAACATAAATTAGTGACAGTGGAAGCCCACCGTGATGACCTATTATGGTGGCATAACATTTCCTCAGGAACTGACAGAATAAGAGTTTTATGTTTTCTGCAGGCAGTATCCCTGCCTATTTTCAAAATATAATACTTCGAAATTCACTTTCCTTGGTAAGTAACTTACAAAATCCTTCAGAAATTAAAACTGCTTGAACAAGCAGTTGATAACAATGTCGAAGGTAATTCAGATCTTGCCCCACTGAGTTCTTGATTGATGTCAACACAGTTATCCTAGCTAGGACTAAGATATGCAGGAATGCAAACAAAATGAAGACAGAACAAAACAAAGTTCCCCATACTATCTTAGCTATAATTAAAAAACAGGCACTAACTTGTATTTTGCCAAAATCCTGAAACTGCCTTCAGGGGGCAGACGGGCAAACGGTATAAAAAACAAAACAAAAAAGAAAAAAATTCACTATAAAAATAGAACTACCTTGTCTGTCCTGAGCCTGGGAAGGGCGATACCTTCCTGGATTGTTCCACAACATTCTCCTCAGCCATCTGTTTCCATGGTCCTCCCACATCCTGTCAAACCAACACGTCCTGGTAACCGGAATCCCTGTTGCTACTTTATGTCATCTTTTCAGCTTCCTGTCCCATATCTGCTGGAGTTTGCTTTAGCCTTTATGTGAGTGGACATCATGGTAGGGCATTGCCCTCTGGTTCTTGGGGCCCTCCTGAGAGCCCAGAGTTCCTACAGTGGCTTTTGGAAGCTCCCAAGTCTTGAGCAATGTGCTAAGTTCTTTACATATGTTAACGTATTATCTCATTAATTTCACAGTCATTCCATGAAAGAGTTTATTTCTCTCATTTACAGAGGAGGAAATAAGTGTCAGGAAGGGCAAGTGTCTTGACTCTTCATATAGCTCGGAAGCGGCAGAGGTGGAATTCGAAGTTAGGCTGGCTCTAAAGCCTGTACCCTAGCTGTGAGCTCCTTCGGCCTTCTCTTGGGTCCTCCACGTCTTTGGGAGCATTCCCATTTTTACTCCCCTTCTATTTTCCTGCCCTCTCTCTCTGGGCTTCTTCCCAGTTCAAGACAGTCTTCTGTCCATATTCTACATATTACATTCTTTTTTCTGGCTTTCAAAGTCCTTCACAATTTGACCCTACTTCTCTCTTCAGCCCACTCTCCATCGCCCAGGTGTGGCTGTGTGCCCATTCACCCATGCTTACCACCCATGCCCCTTCCTGATCTTTGCAGCACTTTGCGTTCTAGCACTTTCTGCCCAAGGAGTTCTCCTCTCTGCCTCTCCTCATCACCTTCTCTAAATCACCCAGCTCCCCCTGCTCTGCCAGGCCCCAGGAAGCCTCACTCCCTCCATAAAGCTTCCCAGTGCATCCGGGCCTCAGTGATTGTGCCCTCCTATAGAGAGAAGCACTGGTTCTCTGGCCCCTGGCTTGGCTGTTAACCTGCTGTTTTGTGATGCCCTTAATCTCACTGACTTTGCTATTTAATTTTTCATATATTAAAGTTTTTCTCAATTAGATTATAAGCTCCTTGAGTGACAAATGTCTCTTCTTATACAGTTAATGAAATTTCTCAACACCTAACTTAGGGCTTTGCACACAAAAGGAGTTCAGAAATGTTTGTAGGTTTCTCTGTCATTATATTCATGACGGGTTGATATCAATCCTCTTAGAATCACACCAAAGCACAAGTGCCAAAGAGCTGTGTTGGAGTTTTGCTCAGTGGTAGAGCACTTGCCTAGCACACTCAGAGCCTTGGGTTCCCTTTCCAGCCCCCTAACACGCACACGCAGAAAAGAGCAGCCATTGATCTTCAATGCCTCCCATCTCTCAGGGTTTTGTCTCCTTCCTACATGCTGAACACCTGATCCATGCCTGTCATACAGGACCCCAACTTAGGCCTGCCCTTGACTCAGTGCTGTGCACCTGAACTAACAGTCCACTGTCATGGTTATGGGTGTCTCCAGTGCTGAATTTTCTGGGTTTGTACTCCAGTTCCTCTACTTCCTACAAGTGATCTGAGCAAGTTACTTACATTCAGGACTGTAGGGGTGCCAGGATAGCTCAGGCACAGGTAAGAGCCATGGAGTCAAGACCCAGACCCCGGGAGTTGGGTAGAAGCAGGCTTGTGGCAAGCCACCTGCAAACTCATTAATTGCAGGAAAAACCATACATTTTACAGACTTTTACCCCAATCACAATGTGCCATGGGGAATCAGACCACCAGGCCCCTTTATTTATAGGTTCCCTTGGTAACGCTAGGTCAATTTGGGGGCAGTTGTTTACTTTCCTAAGTGGTCAGAGCAGAATGCTCCCCTCTGCAAGTTTACACACTTGAGACATTAACTGCTGCCAACCAAGAATTAGGATTTCTCCCAACACAGGACCTCAGTTTCCTTGCCTATAAAATGGAGGTTAATAGTACTTTCAATTGTTCATTAACTATTTATTATGGGCCAGACCTTTGCTCGACTACACATCAGGCATTGTTCTGGGTACTGGGTATAAAGTCCTCACCACAGGAAGACAGGAAGCTGACATTCTAGTGGAGAGAGACACAGCCAAGAGATAAAGTGAACATGGTATGTGGAAAGTGCTGTGGAGGACCAAGTGGGTGGGCCAGGATTCTAAATAGCAGGCAAGGCAACACTGGAATACAGACCTCAGCATTCTGTAAGGAAAATGAGCAATGAGCATGGGCACCTAAAACTGCACTTGATACTTAGTAAGTGCTGAATGATTGTTAGGTATTAGGCGTTATCAATGTGAGATTTTTTTGGAAAACAGAAAACTACCAATTAAATGTATTTTAGAAAACTACCAAACTTCTGTTATACTAATTTTTAAGGAGAAAGGGACCAACTCATTATAATTATATTTTGTGGGATTTTCCCATGTGAAAATGGCCATTGCTAATCAGTTCATGCTCAAGGAGCACCTTTCTTGGTCACACTGTGTTAGTCAGCTTTTTTGCTTCTGGGACTAAAAGACCTGCCAAGAACAGTTTTAAAGGAGGAAAAAAAATTATTTGGTGGCTCACGGTTTCAGAGGTCTCAGTTCATAGACAGTGGGCTCCATTCCCCGGGGCTCGAGGTGAGGCTGAACATCATGGTATGGTGAAACAGTGTGGCAGAGGGAAGCTGTGGGGTTTTCCGGGAACCCCAGCCTCGGGCATGGTCAAGATGGCGCCTGACGCTGAGCCAGAGGCGGCCAGCTATACAGTAAACAACCAGCGAATTCCAATAATTGGCTAGTTAATGATGTGACTAGGGCATGCCCCCCCCTCGTGCACCCGTCCTGTGCCTGCAGCTGTCCGCGTTTATCTTGTGTACTCTCCCCTGATTGACTGAAGTGTATATAAGCCTGGTGGGTGGGAGAGTAGAGGCAGAAGCTGAGGAAGGCAGAAGCTGAGGAAGGGAGAAGCTGAGGAAGGAAGAGGGAAGCTGAGGAAGGGATGGAAGAAGCGGAAGAACCGGCGGCGACGACGGCGGCCGCGGCAGCAGCGGGAGCGGAGCTGGAAGGAGGAAGTACGCGGGAGTGGAAGGAGCTGGGAAAAGGAAAGCTGAAAGTGCAAAGAAGCTAGGGATAAGAGAAGCGTAGGAAAGAACCTGTGCACAATAAACTTCCAAAGCTTCAGACATTTGCCGTGTCTCTCTCTGCGGGCAGAGGGGACGCGACAGCTGGTGCCGAAACCCGGGACTATAAAAGGGACAAGGTAAGATATCTTAAAAAATTTTTTTTTAACAAGCTAAACCGGTTATAAAGAAGTCAAAAAAGGTAAACAGGTAAAGAAGTCAAAAAAGGTAAACAGGTAAAGAAGTCAAAAAAGGTAAACAGGTAAAGAAGTCAAAAAAGGTAAACAGGTAAAGGAGAGGCGCCTCGACGTTCGCGGTAAAGCGACTATCCGGATACGCGGAATGCGGTCCAATTAAAATAAAAATAAGGACACACGGAAGGTGGTCCGGTATCGGGACACGCCATTAGCGGTCCTGGCGCGTGGAACGCGGTCTAATTAAAGTGAAAGTAAAAACACGCTTGGAGCGGTCCAATTAGGTAGTACGTGAAAAGCCGCTATAAAAATTTTAATGTGCACTTGATAGTTTTCCTTTCAGCAATCTCCTTGCTCCTGGCAGCTAGGCCACTGTTATTGTAATTGCCATAACTAAAGCTATTCAGATTAGTAACAATGGGGTCTGAACGCAGCAACCCCTCAGGGAACCATTAAAAAACAATGGGAGCCATTGAGGAGGAGAAAAAAAAAAAAAAAAAAAAAAAAAAAAACAGCTAAAGTAAAGAAAAGCCGCTTAGTGTGCCACAAGGGGGATCTTCATGAACAGGGTCTAATAGTAACAGAAAAGAACGCTTAAAGAGAATGAAGTGAGGAAAGATTGAGTGGTGGTGACCTAGAAAATAATTGCTCAAAAAATCTAAGAACAAGGGAAAAAAGAGAACTTAGTCTAACACAAAGAACCCCCAAAAAGAAGTAACCAAGTGGTAGTGAAAACTTAAGAACAAGGGAAAAAGGTAGGAGAAACCTAAGCCTAATAAAAAGAGCCTCAAAATCTGTAGAACCTGCCCGTATTTGAGGAGCAAATGGAGATACCATCAACCATTGGAAAACTTTAAAGAGGCAGTTAAGACTATTGGAGACAGCTATGCAGAGCAGTGTTATCTGGAGCTAATTGGGGAAGCTCAGTGGCAAGAAATAGCTGTTGAAACTGCTTGCAGAAACATAGTGGCAAGGTTTCCCGATAGAAATGTTAATAGGAGAAGACCAATACATTTCAATAGATGCACAAAATCAGCAGCAAGGAGATAATGCCCTAACAAAAGACAAGAGATAACTATAGTAAAATCTGTTACACCTTATGCCCCAGGGCTGTGTCCAGGATGCAGAGGGGGGGTCATTGGAGCAGTGCCTGTCAGTCTATTAGAGATAGGGAAGGTAATTTTCTAGGTTTAAATCCTAAACTTCAAAAAAACGGGAGACAGGGCCCTCCCCGGGGCCCGCAACAAATATACGGGGTAATTCAACAAGTTCCCCGACGGTGGTATCCTCCCACAGAGAAGGGGAGCGCAGGGCCACCTCAGGGAGTGCAGGATTGGACATCTGTGCCACCTCCAGACTCATACTAACCCCAGATATGGGGGTGCAGATGATTGATACCGACTGGCATGAAAAAATCCCACAGAATAGTGTAGGGCTATTATTAGGTAGAGGTTCCTCAACACTAAAAGGACTTATAGTACACCCAGGGGTTATTGATCCTGATTTCACTGGACAAATAAAAGCCTTAGTCTCTTCACCAAAAGGAATTACGGTCATCTCTCCAGGGTATCGCATTGCACAAATGCTTATATTGCCCAGTTGACATTCTCTGTGGCCCAGTGAAAATACAAATAAAAGACAAGGAGGTTTTGGATCAACAGGAACCACTTTAATAAACCTTACTATGGATATGGAACAGAGGCCCCTCCTAAAATTAAAAGTGGGAAATATGGAATTTACAGGTTTATTAGATACGGGAGCAGACAAAAGTATTATCAGTGCAATGGTCTGGCCAAAGCACTGGCCATTGATCACAGCAGCTCAGAGCTTGAGAGGCTTAGGAGTAGCAGAGAGCCCCAATCAAAGTGCTTCCTCATTATCGTGGAAAGATACAGAGGGACACACAGGTATATTTCAACCATATGTCTGTAATGTTCCTATTAGCCTATGGGGACGAGATGTCCTGCAGCAAATGGATATGAAACTCACCACTGACCAGATTTACCAAGGGACTCCTGTAAGAAATATGTTACAAAATATGGATTATGATGATAAAAAAGGATTAGGAAGACATAGCCAAGGATCTACCCAACCACTGCCTTTACCCCCACCAAAAAATGATTCTCATGGATTGGGTTTTTCCTAGGGGCCACTGATAAACCATCAATCCCTATAATATGGAAAGATGATAAGCCTCGCTGGATTCCACAGTGGCCCCTAACAAAAGAGAAGCTAGAGGCAGCTCATAAGTTAGTACAAGAGCAGGTACAAGCAGGTCATTTACAACATTCTACCTCTCCTTGGAATACTCCAATATTCTTAACAAAGAAAAAATCAGGAAAATGGAGGTTATTACATGATTTAAGAGCCATAAACGAACAAATGTACCCTATGGGACCCGTCCAATGTGGACTCCCTCTTGTTACTGCACTACCAAAAAATTGGCCTACTATTATTCTGGATTTAAAAGATTGCTTTTTCTCTATACCCTTGCACAAAAATGATTGCTGGAGATTTGCCTTTACTTTGCCCTCTCTTAATCACACTCAGCCTGACCAGAGATTCGAATGGACTGTGTTGCCTCAAGGTATGGCTAACAGTCCTACTATATGTCAAATATACGTAGATAAAGCGTTAACAACTACTAGACAAAAGTTTAAGAGATTGTTGATTTATCACTATATGGACGACATACTTATTTGCCATCCAGAAAAAGAAGTCTTGTTAGAAGCATTACAATTTATGACTCAAGCATTAGAAAAGAGAGGATTAACGATAGCCCCTGAGAAATTACAATTGGAGGAGATCCAGGAATATCTGGGTACAAGGCTCGCTGCTACTACAGTCAGACCAATAAGGTTGACCATCAGAACAGATCAATTGAATACCTTGAACGATTTTCAGAAACTCTTAGGTGACATTAACTGGATTAGATCCTGTTTAAAATTATCCACAGGGGAATTAAAACCTTTATTTGATATATTAAAAGGTAATCCTGACTTGAATTCCCCTAGGAAACTTACTCCTGAAGCGCGGATATCCTTACAGCTAGTAGAGAATAGACTTCAGCAGTGTTACGTTGATCGTTGTGATCCTACTCAACCATTAAGTTTAATCATAATCTCAGAGAAGCATACCCCTTTTGGCATAGTTTGGCAAGGAGGACCTTTGCAAAGTATAAATCTCCCTAGCTCTCCAGCTAAAACATTGCAATCATATCCCCAAGCTATTGCTCAGGTAATATTCAAGGGAATAGAATCTTGCATTACTGTTTTTGGAATCCATCCGTCTATTATTATAACTCCTTATTCCACTCAGCAAATTAAATGGTTAATTAATAATGATGATGATTGGTCAGTATTATATTGTACCACTTCAGCTCAGTTCGATAACCATTATCCCCAACATCCCTGGATTCAATTCTGTAAAAATACTCCCATAGTTTTTCCAAAAGTGACTAGTGTCCAGCCTCTTAAAGATTGTGTAACCATTTTTACTGATGGCTCCAAAAATGGAGTAGGTGCAGTACTTATCGGTAAACAACTTCATACCATAATAGTTCCACCCAACTCCGCACAGGTTACTGAACTTGCAGCTGTAATATTAGCCTTTAAATTAGCAGATAATCAGCCATTCAATCTTCTATCTGATAGCTTATATATCGTTAAGGCTTTACAGGTTCTTGAGACGGTACCCCATATTTCTTCCATGTCCACGGTAGCTTCTTATTTTACTACGCTACAAAACCTTATCCTACAGCGTAAACATCTATTCTATGTAGGACATATTAGAGCTCATTCTAATTTACCAGGACCTTTGGCCAATGCTAATGACTTGGTAGATATGGCCACCAAATCAATTTTTGTCTTTTCCATAGAGGAACAAGCAAAACTCTTTCATGAAAAATTTCACGTAAATTCCACTACTTTGAGCAGAAAATTTCCTATATCTAAATGTATGGCTCGACAAATAGTAAAAAATTGTCAACATTGTGCTCCTTTAATCCCAGTACAATCCTTTGGAGTTAACCCCAGGGGACTGCTGCCTGGCCATATTTGGCAGATGGGTGTAACCCATATTTCTGAATTTGGTACTGTTAAGTATGTACATGTGTCAGTAGACACTGCTTCAGGGGTCATTATGGCTTCCGCTCATTCTGGAGAAAAGGTAAAGGATGTCATTCAACATTGCCTACAAGCGTTTGCTGGCTGGGGCATACCTAAAGTCATTAAAACAGATAATGGTCCTGCTTATACTTCCAAAAGCTTCCAGTTGTTTTTACAAACATTTAACATCCAATTAGTCACTGGCATCCCCTATAATCCTCAGGGACAGGGCATTGTGGAAAGAGCACATCTTACTTTAAAAAATTGTCTAAATAAACAAAAAGGGGGAATAGGAGCCTCCTACAAGTCTCCTAAAGATAAACTTAATTTAGTTCTTTTCATTCTAAATTTCTTAACTCTGGATAGGGACGGCCATTCTGCAGCTGATCGACATTATAATCCCCATAATACTTCTCAAGTATGGGCAAAATGGAAAGATATCCTGACAGGTTGTTGGAAAGGACCGGATCCAGTCCTTCGTTGGGTCCGAGGGTCTGTTTGTATTTTCCCACAGGATCAACTGACTCCAGTCTGGATTCCAGAAAGGCTGGTCAGAGTTTTACAGCATGCAAGTGATTCTGCTCCTCCTCACAATGGCGAGTCTGAGCCTTCCTCCAATAATGAAAACTCAGACGGAAAGGCAAACCCGGAACCTATGGGCCATTGTTAGCCTGGCCATATTTTTCATTTCTGACTAACATATTTTTTATCCTTTTCTTGTTTTTCACCAATTTCTCTACAAGTCTGTCAATTCTACTGATGATTTTTCAGGTCATGCTGTTTTTGGTGACAAGGATATTTCTAGCCTTTCTTTGCCTTAGCAGGAGGAATTTCTGTACTTTGCCGTTGGAATCATGCTACAAATCAGACCCAGAGTAGAGCAACTCGTTCTGCTGACCCTAGCTGTGATATTGCTTTTCCTCCCACGTCAGCTTGTGTATTTTCTCTTTTTTATGTTTCTACCAACTAACATTTCTAATAATACCTCTTAACTGTTCACTGTGTCCTATCTCTCACAATGCTGGAATGGTTCTTTTGCCACCTGTGCAATTTGCACATTTCTATCTTCCTACCAGTCCTAGTTTCTGTTGCAGATATAGAATTGCCAGTGCTATTATCAAGAAACAGAAGAGGCTTTGACATTGCAACAGCCGTGATCACTACCACCACAGTCTTTGCAGTAGCCGCATTGACATAACCACAACAACGATCATTCGGCCAAGAATGCAGTTGCAGCCTTACAGACCATAGAGACTCTATCAGAGAGTGGACTCATTATAAGAACAAGTGGATGCTTTGCAAGAACTTTTGGGACTGGGATGCGTTTATTCCCTGAGAGCTGCTTTGTGTTACCCATATTGTAACTCTATTGGGATGTATATTGTTTCTGTATTTGATATGGCTATAAGGTTCCTCTTCTGTTTATAGAATTGTCAAACAGTGGGCAAGCTTAGGAGCTATGGTGGTACCCCTCTGCCTTGGCCTTCTTCTCTTCATTCGTTTTGGCATGCATCTGCAAACTAGCCAATAGAGAGATCAAATTATTTTTCATCAGGCCATGACCGCCCTAAAGGCCGACAGCCCCCCATTAGTATGGCTCTTGATGCTGGATCGGTAGTCAAAGACGGGTAATGAAGTAGGTGGCTGTGTACCGACCTAAGACAGGAGCTGCAGCATGCTCTGCAGGCTCTGATGACGGGTAAGGACATATGCTGACCACTCAGCCTAAGACAGACACGGTCCCGAGCCTTAGTTTAATATTAAAGAAGGGGGATCTGTGGGGTTTTCCGGGAACCCCAGCCTCGGGCATGGTCAAGATGGCGCCTGACGCTGAGCCAGAGGCGGCCAGCTATACAGTAAACAACCAGCGAATTCCAATAATTGGCTAGTTAATGATGTGACTAGGGCATGCCCCCCCCTCGTGCACCCGTCCTGTGCCTGCAGCTGTCCGCGTTTATCTTGTGTACTCTCCCCTGATTGACTGAAGTGTATATAAGCCTGGTGGGTGGGAGAGTAGAGGCAGAAGCTGAGGAAGGCAGAAGCTGAGGAAGGGAGAAGCTGAGGAAGGAAGAGGGAAGCTGAGGAAGGGATGGAAGAAGCGGAAGAACCGGCGGCGACGACGGCGGCCGCGGCAGCAGCGGGAGCGGAGCTGGAAGGAGGAAGTACGCGGGAGTGGAAGGAGCTGGGAAAAGGAAAGCTGAAAGTGCAAAGAAGCTAGGGATAAGAGAAGCGTAGGAAAGAACCTGTGCACAATAAACTTCCAAAGCTTCAGACATTTGCCGTGTCTCTCTCTGCGGGCAGAGGGGACACGACAGGAAGCGGCTCACATGATGATCGGAAAGCAGAGAGAGAGATTCCACTCTCCAGGTACAAAATATATACCCCCCCGTAGCCATGTCCCCAATTAACAATTTCCTCCAGCCACACCCTACCTGCTTCCAGTTACCCTCAGTCAATCCCATCAAGGATTAATTCACTGATTAGGTTAAGGCTATAACCCGGTCATTTCTTTTCCAAACCTTCTTGCATTGTCACACATATGAGTTTTGGGGGGACACCTCACATCCAAACCATAACATCCCCACCACACCACTAACACCCACCCACCTTTAACAGTCCAAATGTCTCAGTGAAAGATGCACAGGTTACTTCCCACTCTTAGCTCGTTTCTGTTTTTCTCTTATTTTTTTCAAGAATTAACAATAGGGCTGGGGAGATAGCTCAGTTGGTAGAGTGCTTGCCTTGCAAGCACAAGGCCCTGGGTTCGATCCCCAGCACCACACACACAAAAAAAGAATTAACAATATATTCGAGAGTGGATTAAAACCCTAATTCTAAAATATAACCTGTATTAAATAATGGACTTGTTCAATATAATACAGGAAATTTAGGCTGAGAAGTTAGTCTCTTCATATTTGAAAGTCTTTCCCCCACCTGGGGACATACACAAATACAGTTGATGATACTCCAGTACTTACAGCTCAGCAGAACCTCAATTTCTGCACAAAGCAGTAAGAAAAACTGTTTTTCTATACTCAGCAATTCTAACATCAAACATGTTGCATCAAACCAAGCAATTCTCCCATTTTGTGGCTACCACTGCGTGTCCTATGGTTCAACTCACTTCTGACACTACCCACAGGTTAAGTGAGAGTCTCACAAGATCCCCTCCACCAGATGCCAATTGCCGAGTCCCTGGTGTCTCTTACTTCTGACTGGACAGCTATAAAGTGGAGGTTCCCACAATCCCATCCTCAGGTTAAGGGGCCTAGGAACCCGGGAAAACACTTTGCTTACTAGTACTGGTTTACCATCACTCAGATCTTTCTCTGTGCAGGGCAAACGGTCCGAGACTGCTGGGTTGGGCTGGACCCCCACACACAAGCTAAGGGTCATTATGGTCCACAGGCCTCAGATGACAACTCTGCCTCAGGGAGAGACACTGATCAGGCTCCTGCAGCTCTCCTGGCCATCATGCCTCCCATGGCCCCACTCCCTGCTTTGATGCGCCTTCTCTCTCCCTTTGTTCTCCCACCTCCTCCTGGCACGGGCCTCTTCCTTTCTTCCTGGCCCTCTTTCCCGCCTACCCTGTTTCCTGGCTTTATTCCTCCCAGGCATCCTGTCATACTAACCTCTTTGTCTCCTCTCCCTATTCCTTCAGTGACTGCGCGTGTGTGTGTGTGTGTGCGCGCGCGCACGCGAGCTCCATAAGACCAAAATTGCCTGCCAAGGAACTTCCTCCTCATTTCTTTTGTTTCATAAAAAAAAAAAAAAAAAAAAAAAAAAGCACTTAATTCATATTTAAACAAGTCTCCTCTGGGCACTTTTTTCTGTGTACCCAGGTAGCTTAAGAGGCAATCACTCTGTGGGAGGATGAACCATCCCGAGCAAGAGGCAGCTTTGTTGGGCTGGGCTGTGGGCACACACCTGGGTTTTGTTCCATACCAACCCCTTCCTCAGTTCTCCAGCCATCCCTCAGAACTCACAAATACTGAGTCGCCTCAGGGGTTTAGTCAGCTCTGGAGTGGAGTCTCTGGGTGACATGGGAGGCAGTACACATACCCTGTTCAAAAACACAAGTTGAAGTATTTCAGTGCTACACCTTTGTTCCCCGCTCAGCCTCAGGACTACAGCCTCATTTCCAGGGCTATCACCCCTGAGTGTTCCCTCTGTCACCAGCATCAGTCTGCAGTGCCTCACCACGGGCAGCTTGGCCCTGAGAACCCAGCCTACCCAACTCTGCTTTGCTTTTAGGAGCTGCAGAGCAGCAGCCTCCCCTGGTACTTTCTTCCTCCTGGCACTTTCTCCCTCCTTCCTGCAGGGGCTAATACGTTTTGCAGCCTTATGCTCCTCTTGGTAGAGAAAAGCAACCAAGGCATTTAAAAATGAAGGTCTCAGGGATGAGGGTGTAGTTCAGTGGTAGACTGCTTGCCTAGCATGCACAAAGCCCTGAATTCCAATCTTAGTTCCCAGGGTGGGGAGGATTTAAGTTCTCTTCAGAGAGAAAAACAGTGGTCACCCAGGCAGAAGACAGTCACATTTGTTGTGTGGAAAACAAACAAGGTCAAGGTCATGCCCTGCAGTCCTACATCATCTGGTTTCGCCTTCCCTTGGGGATTCAAGATGTCCCCTTTCTCTGCCCTATGCTAAACCTCCCTTTCTCCCTCCCCAGGCCCAAATCTCTGGAGTGAGCCCCCACTGCTGGCACTTGCCCACCAGCCCAGGCCATGGGAGCAGAGAGGACAGCATTTTTTAATGGACTTGCAACTGGACAGAGCCTTGGTCCATTCCTTTGCCTGTTTCTGTTCTGGGAGACTCAGCTGACCTGGCCCCTCCAAATCTCTGGAATCCAACAAGAGCCCTTTCTGCCCTGTTGGCCCTCGTGCCAGCCCTCATCTGCTTTTTTTGATCACAGTTCCAGCCAAGCAGAGCCATTTTTGACTGGAGGTTCCATTCATCCTTCCAGGCAGAAATTGAGAGGAAAATAATTTCTCCATAGAAGGAGAGAGCTCAGCAAATTTGGTTAAATTTGGTGAAGAATGAGAAAAGGGAAGGGAGGGAAGGGAAGGGAAAAAGTGAGGGAAGATTTCTGCTCTCTAGAACCCCCACCACCTTAAGGACTCTGGAACCAGGGATCCTTCAGCAAGATGTTCAGGCCAGTGGAGGGTAGGTGGGGAGATGGGAGCTCACGGCTCCTCTGCCAGTCCTGCACCTCCCCGCTGAACTCTCCCTAGGTCCAGGAACAAGAGGCCCCTGCTTCTCATCTTTATTCATGCTGTTTCTTCTGCCTGGGCAGCTCTTTCCTCTCCTCTCCACTTTGCTCCTTCCTCCTTCTTCAAAATCAGGTACAAATCTATCCTGAGAGATCCCACCTCTCAGAGACTGGGCTCCATTCCGTCAAGCTGCCGACCAGCCTTTGCTTGAGCTCCTAGCACAGAACCTTGCAGGGCGTATCTGTTCCCCTCTGCATGCATTCACTACCTTCATTTACCCAGGGTCTCTCTTGTTCCAGGACCAGTGGTGATCTGGACACCTGGCCCCTCTCTGCTGTCAGGTTGTGATGGTCTGATGATGGGGAAGGACTCTTACAAGTTACCAGATGGTAAGTGTTTGGAGAAGGAAAATTTGGGTGCTACAGAAATGGGGGTGTGTGCTTTAGTCTGTGGCTGGGGACAGAGATGGTCAGGGAAGGTTTAAGTTGAAACCTGAAGAATGAGGAAACAAACCATGACCAAGGAGAAAGATAGGTGTGTGTGTGTGTGTGTGTACATCTGTGTTTGTATGTGTTTGCATGTGCATGTGTATGTCATGTGTGTGCATGGGGATGGAGGGACAGGGGTCCTGTTCTAGCTGAGCCATGAGCATGTGCAAAGCCTCCACAGGGAAAAGAATGGGGTGACAGGTGGGAGGAGCTAAAGCAGAGCAATGTCCCTGGTGGAGGGAAGTAAGGCTGGAAATAGGTGGGAAGAGATGGTGGGAGAACAGGAAGGCCATGGTCAGTGTCAGTTCCAGAAAGGGAAGGAGTGTAGCTTATCTGCTTCTGTATCACTGGAGCCCTGCAGAGTGCCAGGCTCATGCAGGGCCCTGAGAAGTGTTTAGGGAACAAATAAAGAAGTGAAAGAACTTAAACTAGAGACCGGAATTTAAACTGGACCCTCAGGCTGATGAGTACAATAAAGCCAACTCTCCTAGCCAGCAGTGCCACCATTAGGGCCATGTCACCCCTTATTTGGGAGTCCAGGAAGCACCACATCCATCTGGAAGGCATAGGGATGGGTTCGTAATGAGGCACATATGGCATGATTTGAGTTGGTCAGATTTAGTAAGACAAGTGTGTCATTTATCTAAAGCAGGCCTATCTGGAACCAGTCGGGGGAACCTAAGTGACATCTGCCAGGCTGAGACTGTACACAGCAGGGGAGTCTGGCAGACAGAGACCATCCAGAAGCTGTCTTGATGCCATTTATCAAAGAAGGGTTCCTTCTGCTTCTCCCGAAGTCCTGTGAACTTCCAAGGATGGAGGCATTTCAGAGCTGGGGAGAACCCTAGGGATCACCTGGGCAGGTCCTCATTTTACAAGTGAGGACACTAAGTCCCAGAGAGGTTGAGTGATTCACCATAAGTTAGTGGCAAGACCAGGTCAGTTTTCTAGGTCTCCTGACTCTGTATTTGGGTTGTTTGTAAACACATCCAAAGGGGAAGGAGGAAGGAAGGGAAAGGAACAGGAGAGGAGGGAGAGGTGGAGAAAAGGAGGGAAGGAGGAAAGGAGAAAATGGGAGGGAAGGAAGATGAGAAAGATGCAAGAAAAGAGAGAAAGAGGTAAGGAAGGAAGGAGAGAAGGAAGAAGGAACCGCAATGGTGCTTTCTCATGGGAATGAGAACTAAAGAGATCTCCGCAGCTAAGGGTGGCCAGGGAAATACCATGTCTTGTAACATACTCTTAAACTATGCTAAGGCCATGTGTTAAAAGCAACTCATGAACATAATGCTCATCTTTCTCAGCTGAAGGCTCAGCCTCTAGGAGGAGAGTCCCCACCCAGGATGCCATTGGCTGTGACTGGGACCACACTTCTTACCACTTTGCATCCACTCTCACCCAGTAGCTGGGATCTGGGATCTGAAACAAAACAGCGAAGTCTCTCTGAGTCCTTATACTGGCATTATCTCCCAATATCTCTTTCCACCTCTTTTTCTGGTAACAGAATTTCTGATTTTTAGCTGGGCACATGGCTTCTAAGAATAATGACAGCCCCTGTGGTTAAGTACTGCCTCTGTGATTCAGATCTGATCGATGATTTGTTAGCAAAGGGATCATGAACAGCCTGGGGAAGTCCATGAAAAGCAGGGGTCTTCAAACCGGAGAGGTTTGCTCCCCAGCATTTGTCAATGTCTGGAGGCATTTCTGTTTGCCACACCTGGGGAAGTGGGGAGTTTGGCAGCTGGTGGGTAGAAGCCAGGGATGCTGCTAAACATACACTACAATGCACAGGACAGGACAGCCCCACAAAAATGAATTATCTTATCCAAAGTGTCAACAGTACTGAGGTTGAGAAATTCTGCTCTACAGGGACAGGGCACACTAATCTTGCTCCTTCCTCTACACTACTCAGAGGGTATGGGCATGATAGTTGGAGTTTGAGCTGCCAACTTGGACCATGAGGTAGATGCGCTATGATGTTAAGAATGATGCAGGGGCTGGGGAGATAGCTCAGTCGGTAGAGTGCTTGCCTTGTAAGCACAAGGCCCTGGGTTCGATCCCCAGCACCCAAAAAAAAAAAAAAAAAAGAATGATGGAGCAACAAGAAAAAAGGAGTCTGGGTTCCTGATCATCCTGCACCTGCCCTTTCAGTAATGGATGGTTTACTTCCAGACTTTGTTACCTAGCACAAAATCAAGTTCTAGGTCACACACTGCTGAATCTAAAAGATATACCATTCTTCTTCTTGCTCTTTCTCCACTCTCCTCAACTTGAATGATCCTCTTCCTACCCAGATCTTGTTCCTGATCTCTCCTTCTTTTGTACCTCATTGGTCCCAGGTTTTGCCTCCAGATTTGCTAGAGAGGTATATTCATCTAGTTGGTTGATTTACTTTGAATTCTTATTCCTGAATCAAGATCCATCTTATTGCAGATCCCACCCCTTCCAGATTCCCAGTCAATTGAATTGTATCTTCTCTCCCACTAGCCAGTCATGTGAGTAAGCCACATCAAGCTGGGTTCTAAACATTTCTTTGTGACCTAGTTTGCAATGTGGAGTCATGTTCTCATAGACTAAGTGCCATCTGTAATGACTGGCACAGTGTGTGGATGCCAGCCCAGCAGATTGGAGGCCTGACTCGTAGGAATTGACTCTGACCCTTATTCCACATAGGCATCTGCCAACTTAGTATCATCCCTGGTCAAATTGCTCCTGAAAAATTAATGAATCCATCCATCCATCCATCCATCCATCCATCCATTCATTCAACACCTGCCTGAGTCATGTTCAAGGCTCTAGCATAGAATTTGTTAGGACAATGTTCTCAAAGTCTTTTCATTTATTATTATTGTTTGTCAAGTGAAAGGGCAAACCTTTGGTTACCAAGTGGGATCATCCAGAGAAACAGAGTGTAAGGGTTTGCTCTTCTCTTTCATGTTTCCTCCCTGTTGCTAGTGTTGTATAACTTGGTATTAGTTACCTCCTTCTATTCTGGATATTTTACAGTCTGCTACTAGAGAGCTGAGTAAAAAGTCATAGTGATCCCCACCACTCCCATTCAGTTATATAGCTATATTTTCAAGGATTCAGAAGGAAATAATTTGTATTCAAAGGTGGAACAAGAAAGGCAATTTTAGCCAGCACATTGGCTAGTGGTTGTGATTGTCTACCTGACATATTAGATATAATAAAATGCATAGAATAGATCATTTCAAGGAGAAAGTGCAGGTACCAAAGAATAGTAAAAAAGAAGCATCTCAGTGTGCCTCCATGTCCTTGAGATCACTGAGAGAAATTCTGAGTCAGGTCCAAACTATCTGAATCATGACTATATGTCTAATACAAATGAAAGTTTCCAACTTAGCCAAAATCATTGGATGTGAGAAGAAGAAAGCTGAATTACTTCAACTGTCTTTCTTTCCAGAATGTTCATTGATTAGAGTGGTGGGGGAAAGACTATCAGTGCCATGTTACAAGGAGGCAGAAACTAATGCTATAAATGCTGTGGAACAATGGAATATTACTCAGTGATAAAGAATGAAATTATGGCATTTGATGATAAATGGATGGAACTAGAGGCTATTGTGCTAAGTGAAATAAGCCAATACCCCAAAACCAAAGGCCAAATGTTCTCTCATATATGTGGACACTAACTCACATTAGGTGGGGGGTGAGGGAATGAGGAGTGGAGGTTCACCAAATTGGACAGGGGAGAATAGGAAGAAGGGAGGAGGGGTGGAAATGGGAAAGACAGTAGAATGCATCAGATATAACTTTCCTTTGTTCATATATGAATACATGACCAGTGTAACTCCACATCATGTACAACCACAAAAATGGGAAATTACACTCCACGTATGTATGTCAAAATACAGTCTACTACCATGTATAACTAAAAAGAATAAATACAACTTTAAAAATAGAGTTCATTTACATGAAAATGGAAGTAATAAAAGTGGGGAATCTAAATAAAGGAAATTATTTGGAAACTTATAAATAAATAAATAAATAAATAAATAAATAAATAAATAAGTGCTGTGGAAGCCAGCTTCCAAGATGGACACTAACATCCCCACCTCCTGGTATGCATATCCTGCAGGCTGTACCCTCCAAGTAGTGTGGTTGGTTTCTGTGACCAATAGTAAAAGTGATGATGGTATATGACTTCTGAGGTCACAAAAGACATTTCCTCTCTCTCCCTGTCTCCTTCAGATAATTCCCTCTAGGGGATGCAGCCCCCATAGAGAGGTCTGAGTGGCAAGAAACTGAGGCCTCCTGCCAACAGCCAAGTGAGTCATCTTGGAAGCAGATCAAACCCTCAGATAATTACAGCCCCAGACAACTT
Organism: Sciurus carolinensis; assembly: GCF_902686445.1. Classification (NCBI taxonomy): domain Eukaryota; kingdom Metazoa; phylum Chordata; class Mammalia; order Rodentia; family Sciuridae; genus Sciurus; species Sciurus carolinensis. Next base: position 128,825,678 of record NC_062213.1, on the reverse strand, counting down.
CATGAGAGACCCTGAGCCAAAACCACTCAGCTAAGCTGCTCCATAACCCACAGAAACTGTGAGATAATACATTTTTATGTTTTAAGCTGCTCAGGTCTGGAGGTAATTTGTTAATGCAACAATAAATCACTGTTACAGATTCCTTACTGTCATGTCAGTGTATGTCAGCAGTTCGGTTAATCCTCATGATGACTCTATGAAATAGAAATGATTTTCTCCACCTTAGAAGTGTGAAAATAGTTCCAAAGAGGTTAAGTAATTTCCCAGGGTCATAGAATTGTCTCCAAACCCACCAAACCATTCTGCCCTCCTCAGCCACGGCTCTCAGACACTCCTCTCCTCCCACTCACCCCACAGGGAGAAGCTGGGCTGTCCCACTGACAGTTGGTTTCAGGTTTAATGACAGATTATATGATCAAGGGGCAGGGAATGGGTGAGGCTTTGAAAACTAGCACTGCCTGCAAATATTTTGTTCTTAAGTACCCTGCAGCGCAGTTTCAAAAACTTGGGGGAAGTTGGGCGCCGCGGCACATGCCTGTAATCTCGGCGACTCGGGAGGCTGAGGCAGGAGGATTTCGAGTTTGAAGCCAGACTCAGCAAATCAGCAAGGCCCTAAGCAACTCAGTGAGACCCTGTGTCTAAATAAAATTCAAAAGAGGGCTGGGATGTGGTTCAGTGGTTAAGTGCCTGTGGGTTCAATCCCAGGTACAAAAACAAAAAAACAAAAACCTGGGGGAGACAAGGTGAAGCAAATGACACACCTAACCCAAGAGCAAATGAAGGAAAGAACCGAAAAACAGGTAACATTTCTAGTTAGATCCAGAAAGCGGATGACAAATCACTGGGAGGACAGCAGACCACGGTGTCATTTGTGGGTTTAACAGAAACATGCCGTGGGGAAGCAGCTAAAGCCCTGAAAGAGCAGATACCTCTGGCTGGAGGGTTTTCTTTATCAATCAGCTCAGTAGCCTAAGTATGGTCACCACCTAGCTGAGGTCCTATGCCTGACCCTTCAGTCTGTCTCAGAACACGAAGGCAGCCTGGAGTGGTCCTCCTGTCTCTTCTGAGATGTTCTCAACCTGGATTCTGCGGACATCATCATCACTAAAACTTTTCTTTCCCTCTTCCACACAGAGTAGACCATAAAAGATCATAGTTTCCTTTTAGGTCACATTTTGGGTCAATAAAGCAGGTTGATTCTGAGCTTTCTTCTTCTTTTTTTTTTTTTTAATTTTCTTTTAGATGTTGATGGACCTTTATTTTATTTATTTATTTGTGGTACTTAGAATTGAACCCAGTGCCTCACACACGCTAGGCCAGCACTTTACCACTGAGCCACAATTGCAGCCCTGATTCTGAGCTTTCTAATGAATTTTTGAGATCTGCTTATTGAGAACTTAAAACTAATAACCAAAGATAGAATAATGAGCACATAAGCCCTAAACAAGTACTTCCCCAACTTCAAAGAGAGATCTTTAAAAATGAAGAGTGTAATCTTGCAGGTCTGGGGTGGACCACGTTTCTAACCAGCTCTCAGACGCTGCTGATGCTCCTGGTGCAGGGTTGGTCAGCACTTCACAGGAAAGGCAGAAAGCATGGCTTCCACATTTTGCTACATTGAGAATAACCTAGGGAGTTTTTAAAACTCCTGATGCCACCCCTCCCTCCTCAGCCCAAATTCTAAAACTAGCCCCAGGGTACAGCCTGAGTATGATTCTTGTGTATGGCAGAATTTAAGGTCCACCCATCTAATAAGGTTATTCCCAGCTGCCTGATGGTTTTCTCCTGATCTCTTTCCTTGGAGGAGCAACTGCAATGCAGGGACCCTGTGGCCTTGAGGAGCCACAGGATTCACCTGGATTCATTCCTATTGCTTTCCTTGTGGTGTGCCTTCCCATCTAAGGATAGGGGCAATGACTCTTCCTTAGAGGGTTGTTATGAGGATAAGAAAGTTCCCACACATGGAAAACTCAGAATAGCACCTGATGCAGTGTGTTAACAAATCTTCATAATTCTCAACAGCTGGACAATTAAGATTATCTAAGTTTTAACAGATGGCTGGGGCCCAGGAATAGGGCTCAGAATACCCTCCTCACACACTTGCCAAAAGGAGTAATTCTACTAGTTTATTAAGAACTTGGAAAGAAAAGATATGGGTCTGAGGGAGTGGACTTAAATATTCACTCTCCCAGGTCAACAAATATATGAAAAAATGTTCAACTTCTCTAGCAATTAGAAAAATGCAAATAAAACTACACTGAGATTCCATCTCACTCCAGTCAGAATGGCAATTATCAAGAAAAAAGCAACAAGTTGGCAAGGATGTGGGGAAAAGTTTCACTCATACATTGCTGGTAGAACTGCAAATTGGTACAACCACTTTGGATGCAGTATGGAGATTCCACAGAAAACTTGGAATGGAAACACCATTTGGGTATAGACTCCTCAGTCTATACACAAATGATTTAAAATCAGCATACTATAGTGACACAAACAATTCAGTGTTTATAGCAACTAAATTCACAATAGCTGAGCTATGGAACCAACCAAGGTGCCCATCAACAATGAATGGATTAGGAAATGTGATACATATACACAATGGAATATTACTCAGTCATAAAGAGAATGACTTTACGACTTTCTCAGTAAATGGATGGATCTGGAGATTATCATGCTAAGTGGAATAAACCAATCCTGAATAATCAAAGGTGGAATTTTTCTCTGATATGTGGAAGCTAACCCACAATAAGGGGTGAGAGGTGAGAGGAAGAATAGAAGTTCAGTGGATTAGACAAAGGGGAATGAAGGGTAGGGAAGGGGGATGGGAATAGGAAAGAGAGTAGAATGAATCAGACATAACTTTTCTATGTTCATATGTGAATACATGACCAGTGAAACTCCACATCAAGTACAACCACAGAATGGGATCCTGATTAGAATAAGTTATACTCCATGTATGTATGATATGTTAAAATATACTCTACTGCCATGTATATCTAAAAAGAACAAATACAAAATTAAAACTAAAAAGATCCACTCCCCCAAACTGGATCACTGAAAGCAGAAATTAGGACAATAAGATCAACTTCTTGCACAGAGTCATGCAGGCAACATTTATAGAGTACCCACTGAGTTCTCGGCATTGTGCTAAGTCTTTGGGAGACTAAAAAACAAAAAACTAGAAAGCAAGGATGTCTAGCTTTTAAGAGTTTCTGGTCTAGTGCAAAAGATAAGCCAGGCATGAGGTAGCTTCCAGATTGCCTACAGGACTCATTCATACAGTCAGTATCCAAAGGAACTTATCATGAGCTAGTCACAATACTAAGGACTAAGGTTACAAAGTCAAACAAGAAGGGGAAGACAGGTTTCCTTCCTTCCACCCTCTCAGCATCAAGATTCTTATGATGCCTATAACCTTGGGTAGGAGACACAAAACCAGACAGCTTCAAAGGTACTTTGGGAACCCAGAGAAAGAATTCTTCCTCACCACCAGACAACCTGGAGAAAAATGTCTGGGAACACCCTTGGAGGTGACACAGGCTGTTCTATTCAGGGTCCTGAGCCTTGCACAGAAGAACTCCAGGGTCTTTGCCCCACTGAATCCTGCAGCTAGTTCTCCTGACAAGTCAAGCCCACTTCCTGTGTCCACCTGTGCTTTCCTCTCTGCCTGCTTGAGATGGCAAAGCACACAGGAAACAAGGACAATGCTGGTCTCCTTTATCACAGTGTTTCTAGGGGTCAGTGGAGAACCTGGCTAGTCTCAATGTTTGTAAGAACCATTATGCTCTTTGATTTGTGCAGGCAAAGGCCCAGGTCAGGTTGGGCCTCTGTCCAGCCACCTCAATAACAGAGGCTGGTAACTGCCACTTACAGGGTAGTCCTACATTCTTTTGAGCCCTACAAGCCTGGTCAGCAGCCCCAACCCACCAGCCACAAGGTCTGGAACTAATAGTGCTGCTTGCCACAGATGTGATTATCTGCCTCAGTTTCCCTTTGTGACTATATCCCCTTCTCTGAATAGATTTACCAACCTGAGACAGTCAACTGGCTTTTTCCAAAAGCTTCCCTTTGGGGACTGGAATTCACACCCTTTAGCCTCAGCTGAGGCCCTTGCCTTCTTGTGAATGGTTCAATGATGCATAACCGTGGAACTGATCCATGCCTGACTTTTTCACCAGTGCTCTGAACCGCCATGATCTCCAGTATCTGCTGCAACGAAGGCCAATTTTCTGGCACTGTTTTGGACACTGTGCATTGGAACATTCAGCCTCTACCATTTCCCCCGCCTTGTCCTATCTTCTTCCTCACAACCTGAATTTCTTCACTGATGACTCCCCGTCCAGCATTCATTGCATTCAAGTCCGTCCTAGGCTAGGCAGCCCATGTCAAATGCAGCCACCCTCCCTGACTCTCCCTGTCAGGATGTCATTTCCCCCTCCGCCCAGCCTCCACCTCAGTGGTCCCATCAGCACCACATCTGGACCACATATTTCTCCTTTGTATCACAGCTGCTTCTGTACCTGTCGTAATTTCTAAAGCCCGTAAACAAAGCACATGTCTTTTCCATCTTTGTATGCCCCTAAGGTCACAACTGAGCCAACTAGACCCTCAATCACTGCTTGCTGAAGAGACGAAGAAATCATAGAAAAATGCTAAATACAAATTAAATGGTACGGAATGGTCTTGCTGCCCCTCTGTCCCTCTGTACTCAGCTTGCACACTGCATCTTACACTAATCATTCCAAAGCACAGTCTTTCTCAGGTTAAAAGCAACCAGTAAATCCCCACTGCCTATTGCATTAAATCCATTTTCCTCATCCTGAAACAAACCTGCTCCCAACTTTCTGCCCCATCTGGCTGAAATCTACCTGGCCAACCTTAGCTCCTGACACTTCTTCCCCTAACACCACACATCCCTCTCATCAGGTCCCATTTGTGCCTCCCCCCAATTTTTTTTTTCCTTTTTTTTGGTTTGATGCCTAAATTTCTTCATCCTGGAAATTGTCTTTTCTTCTTCTATTTCCATTTTACCACCTAGTTTTGCTTATTGGCCTAGATCAAACTCAGTACTAAAATATTTCAGGATGAAAAATACCATCAGTTAAATGCTATGAGCAGATTTTTTTCTGGCAAGAAATGAGTCTTCCTAAGGTCGGTTAAGGGTTGAACTACGCTCTTTGTTTTGGGAAGCCGTGAGGTTGAACAAATGATCTACCCACACTTCTTGAAGGGAAAAAGTTAGGAAACCTTGAAACTGGAGGTGGATGTTTTTAGGTGGAGAAACTAAATGTTCTGTTTGGTAACAAACATGATGTGTATAGTTGTGTAGGAGTATGGATGAGAAGCAGAGAATGTAACTAGAGTTGCAACAAATTTAACTGATGGTGAATCTGAACTTGATTTGTTTCTGAAGGATATGGGATTTCTTTATTGAGAAATGCTTGCTAATAATAATAGCAACCAGTTGTTACAAATTTACTTTGTGCCAGGAGTGAGATAAATTTTGGGGAGGATTAACTCCTATAATCCTTATAACAACTTTATGATTTTTTGGATGAAGAAAAGAAGGCTCAGAGAAGGATCAAGTCCTGCAAATAAAAGGCAGGGCCAAGATTTAAACACCAGGAGTTGAATTCCACAACCTATAAACTTAATCCCACTACCAGAGATTTCATTTTAGTTTTCTGAAAATCACATCCTTTAAAATTTTATTTTGGAATATGTTTCAGAATTACTATAGTAGTGTATGCTTATTTGGGGTTGCAAACAAAAAATTTTGCTGTCAAGGATGTTGGATCACATTTTGCTACCTTTTAATACATTATCTTGCGTTACTTGCATATTGCTTATATTCATAGGTCAAATTTCTCCCAGGGAACCTGGAGCATCCTTGAAGTTAGGAATTATGTTTTAAATTTCTACTCTATTTCCCACAGTAGGCCTAACCATAACATCCCTAAATATTCATTGAACTGAATTAAATGGGCACTCTGCCAACCTTAAAGCAAAGTTGGTGAAAATTGCCAGAAATACAGATTTCTGGGGCTTCAGGGGAAGGTTGAAATAGCTTCCAGGATCTGAAAATAGAACAACACAACACTTTAAAAAGAATTCTGCTGTACAAATATAAAGAATGTTACCTCAGACCCCCAGAGGGGTATATTGGATTTGAACTTTAAAACACCAAAGGAAGTAGTATTTAATTTAGGGTTTTCCTGTCTAGGGAACTCAAATTGCAGAAAGGTAGAGATCAGTGCTGTGGAAGATAGTTACAACCCATGCTTTGGCTCCCTCTGCCGGCAGGATGTAAGAGGTTGCTTTTTTTTCTTGCAGGAATTCTTGGTTCAGGTAGTAGCATAGACGCTGTTTAATATATGTCCCGCTTGAGAAGTCAGCTCTTCGTTTATAAAATGGGAACGCAAAACTCATTTAATCTTTCTCCCCAGATGGCAACTAAAATGTATTTCCATTCTTTTCATGTGCTAACACTGCTGCCTCGAAAGCTGCTTATTGTCAGAGGACTGATATTTGTTCTGCCATGATCACTCACAGGATGCTTCACAAGAGCCTGTTTTCCCCACATTCTCTGGCAACTCTGTATCTCTGTAGTATTTTCCATGACATAGAAAGGAGACTTCGGTCTCAACTAGTGCAAGAAACCAAATATCTAAAATTCTTTGATTCATGGAGTGGAATTAAGCACATGCACATCTTTCCTCGGCATGTAGTTTCCTTCCCAATTCCCCTTTCCAAAAACTTTCATATCTGAGTCTGAATTTTATTTAATCATGTAACAATTTCTCAAAATTTGAGCTTTGACTCTAATGCCACAAGCATAATTTCTCCTTGGTTTCCCCACATGGACACTGAGCATCTCTTCCTCCTTTTGAGCTGTGAACAACCAGTTCCTGAGAACCAGGATCCTGAGATGTCACAAAAGCCTGACACGTTGCAGATTTTAATAAAGATTTGTTTAAATAAATAGGTCTTAGAGCAGTATCCTATTTTAAGGGCTAATTTTGACCATGTGAGAATTCCTCCTGCATGTAATGTGAAGACATTAATTTTATTAATTTACAGGGGCTTATCAATGTTATACAAAAAAAATTGTTGTCAAAAAATGTCTACATCAGGGTGGAATGAAATAAGCCTGGCATCAGTCAGGGTTCTACCACTTAATGTTTGCAGAGGCAATTCACCATTATTGCATCCTTGCACGTTCTTGCTGGGTGTGCCAAGAATGCAAGACCGATCACTCTTTCCTTGGGTCATTTCTCAGGGTTGTGTTTGCAGTGAGCAATCTTGAGGGATGAGGTAATGTCTCCCCGCGGAACAAAGAACAGGCTTGCTTACTGCTCACTATAACATGGTGGGTCCCCCAAGCTCAGCATTCCTCACTTATAATGGAAACCATTTTGTGTGCAAACGCGCATCTGGGGCCCATATGCTTTGTTCCTGTGAGAACTGGGGTTCAAGAAACCAACATAAAAATGCTGACACTTTGCCTAGTGCTTTTGCTGTACTTTCATCTCTGATCAACACGTGCTGTCAGTACCTACAAACTGTGAAAGTTAACATGATAGTATGCAAATAGAATAAAATCTAACTCTTCATAATTCTCCACATTCACTAGCTGGGTGTCCCTACATAAGTCATTTAACTTCTTTTAACTGCAGTTTCTCTCTCTCTCTCTCTTTTTTTTTTTTTTCATAAAGGGGTTGATGGTACTTGCCTCATAAGAATGTAAAGATCCCCACTACACTAGACTCTTCCTGGGAATTCCCTTTCTTGCTTTGGTACACTGCCAGAGATTGCTTCTGTCTGGTGATGCCGCGCGGGGAAGAGCTCAGGAATACAGAGTGGGCCGGGGCTGATCCAGGTTTGGGCAAAGACTACCACCAGGCTGAAGAGCGTGCCCCTCTGCAGCTCCAAGATTCCTACGGAGGCGGGGCCCGGAGAGAGGCACGCTGATTGGAGCGGGGAGCCAGGGGTTTTTGTCTAGCAGCAGCAGTTGCATAGCAACCTCGCCACTTTTATTTAGATCACCTACTCCGAGGGCTCCGGGGTCTTGCGGATATGGATTAGTGGGGCACCGAAACCCGCTCCCTGCCCCCAGCCCTCCGCCCAAGCTGCCCCTGGCATTTGTGACGACTGCGCCCTTCTGAGCAGCGGCGCCAGGCTCTCAGCGAGCCTCCGCTGCCCGGGATCCCCGGGAAACCCCGCGGGTGCGCTCGGGCGCGCGCCCTCCGACCGCACGCGCCCGCACACGCCCGCACACGCCCGCACACGCATGCTCCCCGAGCCCCCACGCGCGCGGTCGTCCTCGGGCTGCGGCCCACGCAGCTGCGTGTCCGGGGGGCGCGGGTTCCCGGCGGCCGCGCCGCACTCTGAGGTAGCTGCTGGCGCTGGAACGAGCTTTCGGAGGATTCTCGGATGCTGCGGCGCGGGGCGCGTCGCCCCCCTCAGTCCACCAGAGCCCGGATACCTCAGAAATTCGGCTCTGGGTCTGTGGGGAGCGAAATGCAACCCAAACCCCCTTTTTCCGAACCCCGCGCAAAAAACACGCATAAGCACGCACACAGACGTCGCCCCGGCCCCTGCTCGCCTCGGCAGGTCCCGGCCGCTGGCGGCTAGGGAAGAGCCCGGGGCCCGAGAGGGGTCGCTGCCTGCGCCTCGCAGCCCGAGGGGCGGCCGCTCCGCCTCGGCGCTCGCAGGTGCGACGTAAGTGCCTGGCGTCACCGGCCCGGCTCAACGGCCGGCCTGGGCCTGCATCTCCGCGGTCCGGGCCCGGCGGGAGCGGCCGCCGGAGAGACCTGGTAGGCGGGGACGCTTGGGGCTGGAAGGGAGCCGGGAGGAAAGGGCGCGACCGAGATTTGTGCGGCTTGCCGGGGGCGGGCCGAGACTCGGTTCTGGCTGCCTTCACCCCGACCAGCTGGGACTGGCGGACGGCGGCCGCCCTTCTTTCGCCGGGCTCGTCGTTTTCGCGACTGGCGGCTGTGCAGGAAACCGGGCTCCCAGGTTTGGGGCGGCCGCTCAAGCTGGCTGAGGTCTGGGCGCGGCAGCCGGGCTCCAGCGACAGAGACGACCAAAGGGGCAGTAGGGAGGGCGCGGGGCCGTCGCCTCTGGCTTAATATCGCAGATGCGCGGAGACTCCAACAGGTGGCTCCGTGGCGCAATGGATAGCGCATTGGACTTCTAGAGGTTGAAGGCATTCAAAGGTTCCGGGTTCGAGTCCCGGCGGAGTCGTAGGCTTTTCTTTTTTCCGCCTTCCAAATTTATTTCCCTCCACCATCCTTTTTTTCCCTAAGCACCTTAACTTGCCTCCCAGCCTGTGCTCTCTCCCCTCTGCGTTCGCTTCTTGCAGCCCTTTCGCCTCCAGCGACTCGCGGGGTCGCGCGCCGGCTCCGCTCCGCAGGCTCGGCCTGGCCCAGCGGACTCGCGGCCGATCCAGGGCCCGGGAGGAGGGTGGCCACGGCCAAGGGAGGCCTTCGATCCTGGCTGACACCCCATCACCCGAGCGCGACAGTGACCGCAAGGGAGAGGCGAGAAGACACGTCGTCGTGCGGTCCCTCTCCAGCTCGGAGGGCTTCGAAATCCGCCCGCATCCAGGTCCCGAGTGGGATCCTGTCAAAAACGTGATTTCTGGGCGTCACTCTGGGGCTCCGATTCAGCGGAGCCGAGGCGCGGCCCAGGAACCCGCATTTCTGGTGAGACCGCCCTCTCCCTCCGTGGCTAGTGAGAACCCGTTTCCGAGGCTCACTCTGCCTCCCGGCTCCTCCGGGCAGGAGTTACTCTCTCTCACCGGTTTTTCGGACTTCAGCTCTGCACAAGGTTAAGGTTCCACCTTACTAACTGCGAATAAAACAAAGAACGAATGGAAATTTGAAAATTCGTTGCCACAGTGTAACAGGTAATTCGTGCAAAAGATTTAAACAATCCAAAATTGTCAAAAAAAAAAAAAAAAGAGAAAGGGTACAGGGAAAAGTAAACATTGTTATTCCTACATCCCAGCCTTGCTCCACAAGTCATTAGTAATAACGGTTTCTTGGGAATATATTCATATTTATTTTAGGCACATGTCCGTTCTTTTTGTATTTATTGTATGTCTTTTGGTTATTATTGATATATGTGACATGCGTCCTTTAAAAAAGCATTTGATAGTGTAGTATACTTATTTCAGTTAATACATGTAGGACTGCCTTTCTCCTTATGCATGATAATGATTTAAATCATTAATACTTGAATATTTAAGTGTTGGTTATTTTCCTATTGCATACAGTGCTTCAGTGAATATCCTTGTTCTTATTTAATTGTACACAAGTGCAAATATGTATTTAGGATAGATTCCTAGGAAGCTGAATTGCAGGCCTAGGAATTTGCTGTCGATGTATTCTTTGATATTAGCAAATTGCCCTCATAGAGATTATGTATACCCATTTTTCTCTCATCAATGGTAAGTGAGAATGCCTGTTTCCCCACACACCATGTTATCAAACAGGTGAAAGATGGTTTCTAGTTGCAGTGTTAACTCATGTCTTTTGTTATGAGTGAAACTAAAGATAATTTGTATTTTTCTGTGATTTATGTGTTCTTGAGCTGGGATTGAACCAGGGGTTAAACTGAGGGAATGCTTAACCACTGAGCCACATCATCAACCCTTTTAAAAAATATTTTGAATTTTAGCTAAGGGTCTTGCTAAGTTACTGAGACTGGCTTTGAACTTGCAATCCTCCTACCCAGTCTCCTGAGCCACTGGGATTATAGCCATGCACCACCACACCTGGCAAGAAAGGCATTTTTAAAAATTGTCTGTAGGAGTTCTTTACACACTAAGGAAAACATATCCTTTGTGGTATGTTACACTTATTCTATTGTCTACTGATTTTGCTTCTGGTATTTTGTCTTTTCTGTCTTACAGAAATTCATATATTTATTAATCTTTTCTGACTTCTATGTTTGGAGGTCATACTACATTCAGATTGTTAAATGCTTCCCTTTTAATGGTTTTATTTTTATGTTTTGTTTTTAAATAGTTTCTTAATCCAGAATATATTTTTGTAAGGAGTGAAGTGGGAGTTTTGTTCCAGATAATCACTGATGATGAACCCTCCTCCTTTATTACGCCAATTTTATTTTTTTCCAGTACTGGTCTTAGAACACAGGGATTCTCTTATGAGTGAGCTACATCCCCATCCTTTTTAATTTTTATTTTGAGATGGGTCAAAATGGTTTCTGAAGCTGGCCTCCAATTTGGATCCTCCTGCCTCCACTTCCCTAGTCACTGGAATTATGATGTGCACCATTGTGCCAGGCTCTAATTCAAAATGCCACCTTCATTATTTTCTAAATTCCCATATGAATTTGGGCTTTTGGATTATTTCACTGATCTGTCTGAATTTTTAAATTTGCTGTTTTAAAATCTAGTAGAATCAGTCCTGTCTCATCACTTTAAAATTTTTTCTGCCTAGTTTTATTTGGAATAATTATGATACTTAATATAAAGTAATTGTCCAAGGATTTGCAGCTGATAAGCAGTAAGCCTGGATGGGAACCCAGGACACCTGGGTCTATAGATAAACCCACAATTCTGTATTGTCTTCTCACATGAACTTTGGCTACAGCTAGTAGGAGATATTTTTGTTGAAGAAATATTATAGACTAATATAGGGAGAATTGAAGTAATTAAAATGTTGATTATTTCTATTTAAGAACAGTTGGGAGGGGGCAAATTATGCCATTTCATTTGTTCAGCCCTCCTGTGCACTTTAGTAGTGTCAAATTTTCTTCATCTAGATCTTAACTGTTTTGTTAGCGGCAGTCTTTTTTTTTGTTAATGGAGATTGAATTCAGAGGTACTTTACCACTGAACTACATCCCCTAGCCACACCCCAGTCCTTTTTTTTTTTTTTTTCCTAGACAGACTTGATAAGTTATCCAGGACTCAAACTTGGGATCCTCCTGCTTCAGCCTCCCAAGTTGCTGGGAGTATAAGCATGTGCCACCACACCCAGTTTAGTTTATCATTTTTGTTGGGATATTTTCTTTCATTATATTGTTTAACAGGTTGTTGTTTTTATATAAGAAGGCATTTGATGTTTTAAAAAATAATTTTATATTCAATCAAATTCAATAATTTTATTACTATTTAAAGTAGTTTTTCAGTACAAAACCATGATGTGATACCACTTCACACTCACTAGGATGGCTATATTAGTTTAGAAAGATTGAAACCCTTACATATTACATCAATCTATTCCTAGGTATATACCCAAGAGTTTAAAACATGTCCACACAAAAATTGCACAGGAATGTCATTAGCAGCATTGTTTTTAATAGGAGCAGAAACAACCCAAATGTCCATCAACTGATCAGTGGACAAACAAGATGTAGTATATCTGTTTGGTAGAATATTTTTCTGCAGTCAAAAGGAATGAAGTGCAGATTCATATTACATCACACATAAACCTTGAAAACATGATGCTATGTAAAAGAAGTCAATCACAAATGACCACATATTGTATGATTCCTTTTTAATGAAATGTCCAAATAAGGCAAATCCATAGAGGCAGAAAGTAAATTAGTGATTACTAGGGATTGGGTGAGGAAATGTGAAGTGACTAATAACGTAGATGGGGGTCATGAAAATGTTTTGGAAATAGTGTAATAGTTGCACAACTCAGAATATACAAAAATTCACTGAATTGTACACTTTTAATAAAGCATGAATTTGATGGTGAATTATATCTTGATTTAAAATGAAAAAATAACTTTTTCATTTTAATTTTCAATAGTTTTCATTTTCAATAGTTTTTTTTTTCTGGAAATATACTATCCACAAGTTATGATGGTTTTATTTTCTTCTAAGTTTTATGCCTCATATTGTTTCTCCTATAAAAGAATCAGCTGGTTGTGTCCATAAAATGTTAAATAATTTTATGATAATGTTGATTATGAACTTCTTTGACATGTTTCTAGTCATTAAAGGAATGCTTTTCCAGTAAACATGATGCTGGCTTTGAGTTTGTTGTGGAAGTGCAAACACACATGCACTCATGTACACATATATTTTATCACATTCATCAGATCCCATTGGGTGTGATGGTGCACACCTGTAATCCCAGCAACTCAGGAGGCTGAGGCAGGAGGATCACAAGTTCGAGGCCAGCCTCAGCAATTTAGTGAGACCTTAGGCAACTTAGTGAGACCCTGTCCCAAAAAAATGAAAAGAGTTGCGAAGTGGCTTAGTGGTTAAGTGACCCTGGGTTCAGTTCCTAATACCAAAAAAGAAAAAAAGAAAAAAAAAAACAAAAAACTCTTAATCTTTGGAAATAATCTTGTATCATTTATTATAAATTTTTCAAATACTTAGCTCTTCGTACATTCCTGAAATGAATCCCACGTATTTGTGGTACATGTATATTTTTAATATTTTAATGTTTGCAATTAATATATATTTAGAAAGGTTGGCATTTAATCATCTGCCATAAAGTAGCAAATTGCAGCACTGTAATGGCTCCAAACTGGAAATGATCTAGCTGTTTATCAGTAACAGTCCCTTTGAAGAAACTGTATTGGAGGCATATGATTTAATACAATGCAGACCTTGAAAAAATGAGATCTATATGTTGCTATAGAAAAAATATTCAGGATTATTTTAAAAAGCTAATGTGAAAATGAGTGTTTTAGTAAGATTCCATTTATGTCAAACAGTGCTGATAATAACACTAGTATGCTTATGAGTAATACGATTGTGGGTATACATAGCTGAAGGGATATAGTGGTTACTTTAGAACAGTGCTGAGAGGGCAGTAATATGAAAAAAGGGAGAGTCTTTTTTTTTTTTTTTTGTACCAGGGATTAAACCCAGGTGTGCTTAACCACTGAACCACATCCCAGTCCCTTTTTAAATATTTTATTTAGAGACAGAGTCTTCCTAAGTTGCTTAGGGCCTTGCTAAGTTGCTGAGGTTGGCTTTGAACTCAAGGTTCTCCTACCTCAGCCTCTCAAACTGCTGGAATTACAGGCACATGCCACTGCACCTGACCTGGGGCCATCTTTTTTACGGTAGACTTTATGTAATGTTTGAGGCTTTTTTTCATAATGTGCCCTTTTTTATCCTTGAAGTAGAAAATTTAACTTTTAAAAAGGTAGAGTTAAACAATCGTGATGATGAAGGAAAAAAAGCATGTGTGCCTATTTCCAGATAATTTTCAGATCTGTTAAACATCTTTAGGAGCTCCTCCTATTATGAAAAACAAAAATGTCTCTTTAAATTGATCCCAGCAGGGAACATATCACGAAGGTCTTTGGTACCATGTTGAAGAGAGTGGTCTTTACCTAAAGGCAGTGGGAAAACCAGAGAAGATTTTAGCTGGGAAGCACTATGATTAGATGTGTTCTGTATCATCTCTCTGGTTGCAGTATAGATTATGGGCTCCTGGAGTAAGACTGGAGGCCTGAAGTTTCAGGGGCCATTGTAGCCATCCAGGAAGAAAATGAAGGCTGGAAGTAGGGAGGTGGTCTGTGGAAAAGACTGAGTATATAAAACCAGAGTTGTTTTTCAAGGGAGTTTGAATTGATGGGCTTTGATGAATTAAGGGATATAGAGGAGAGAATGGAAATAGAATCTACTATTTCTTCAGCTGATGAATGGGTGCTGAAATAGTCAATGGGAGAACAAAGAAGTGGGTTTGGGGAGAAAATGTTCAGATTTGCATGTTATGTGAGTTTTGAGGTCTCCAGGAAACATCCTAGATACATATGGTTGGCAGCTGGATATAATGCAATGCCAAACACATAACAGGCTCTCGATACATGTTTACAGAAAGAAAATGCAGGAAGGAAAGAATTTAAGGAAGGTGAACGTGGAGAGAAGAAAAATGTTAAGGAAGCTCAGGAAATAGGTCTAGGGTTGGAATTAACTTCATTGTCCTATCAATACACCCTACTGCAGCAGTCCTTTGTACTTTTTATAATGTTTTTATTAGACTTTGTTACTCATTAAGCTAATAATTTTAGTATGTGAACCCAGTTTAGTGACACAGGCCAAAGTCACTAAAACCTGTTTCTCAAGGTAGTTGCTTTGCTTAAAAAACAAAGACAAATTCATTCATTATCCAATTACAGATGATTTCTGACATAATGGCTTTACATGACTTTTTGACTTAATCATGGTGAGAAAGCAATTTGCATCCAGTGGAAACCATACCTTGAATTTTGATCTTTTTTCTGGGCTAGTGATACTCTAGATGCAAGGCAACAGTAGTGAGCTGCCATTCCCAATCAGCTACATACTCACTGATAATTGATATGTCTAGTGTCCTGTTGCCAGCATCTTTTGGATTCAGGTAGTTAACATGTTATATGAGATATTCCGTACTCCATTATAAAATATCTTCCTGCTAGATGACTTTGCCTAACTGCAGGCTAAGTATTCTGAGTACATTTACAGTAAGCTACTCTGTTATGATGCTTATAACATTTAATATATCTTATAAAATGATATATTAAATGCATTTTCAGTTTTCAGTTTCAAGCAGATTTGTCAGGGTGTAATCCCATTGTAAATTGAAGTATGCTGATTATTTGTAGAACAGGATTTTTTTTTTTTTTTTTTTTTTTGGTACCAGGGATTGAACCCAGGGGGCGCTTAACCACTGAGCCATATCTGTAGCCCTTTTTAATGTATTTTATTTAAAGACAGGGTCTTGCTAAGTTGCTTAGGGCCTTGCTAAGTTGCTGAGGCTAGCTTTGAACTTTAAATCCTCTAGCCTCAGCCTCCCAAGCCACTGGGATTACAGGCATGTGCTATTGCGCCTGGCATAGACCAGGATCTTAAAGAGACTAAAAGGTATTTTCTATCTTCTGCCTTAACATACGATAATACTTTTACATATTCTTTACTTTGCTCTGAAGATTTGAAATAAATTTATGAAGCTCATGTTTGACATGAAAAAGCCATATATACAAATTAAAATTTATAGTTTTAATTCCTTACATTTTTTTTTTTTTCAGTGCTGAGGATCAAACCCAGGATCGTGATACATAATGGACAAGTGCTTTACTAGACCACATCTCTAGCTTCTTACACTGTTTGTTTTGTTTTTAGATATAATGACAGTAGATATATTTTGACATATTATACATATATGGAGTACAACCCATTCCATTTAGGATCCCATTCTTGTGGTTATACATGAAAAATATGTTAATAGGGGACTTTTGATGCCAATTTTTAGTTGAATAACTGATTTGACTGAAGGTAAATATTTTATGTTAAAAACTCTACTTTTTTCTAAGTTAAGTGGTCAGCTTCCATCGTGGTGACAAAACATTGGAGACAACTTAAGAAAGATTTATTCTGAAGGTTTCAGTTCATGATTACTTGGCTGCATCTCTTTGGGCCTATGGTGAGGCAGAATGTCAGGGTGGGAATGCAAGATGAGGCAAAGTTGTTTACCTCACAGCAGCCGAGATGCACAGAGAGAGGGAAGGGGTCAGGGTCCCAACATCCCTTTCAGTGGTATGTCCCGGATGACCTAGCTTCTGTTCTCTAGGTCTACACCTCAGGACAGTGCCACAGGCCGACAACCAAACCTTTAGCATATGGGCTTTTGGGAGACATTTAAGATCAACACAGTAACAAAATAAAAAATGAACCAAGGAAGAAAAAACAAAGAATATTGATGTTAACATGTAACTAAAAGTAAATACCCAAAACATATTTTGTCACAATTGCATTTCTGAAGTATAGAATAATTTAATCAGTTGTAGCATTCACAAAAAAATAGTATGAAAATCTAATGGCAGTTAATAAGCGGCCCCTTGAACTTGAGAATAACTGGGTCAGTCTTCAGTCATCAGTGCCTAAATTGAAGACATATTCTGCTAACAGCATCTCCTGATAAAGGGCAAATTAAAGTTATTTCTTCCTGTTTTGATATTTCTCTCATGAGATTTTTATTGTACAGAAGGTAAAACATTTTTAAAATAAAAAGCTTTTTATAAAAAGAATAGGTATAGATTTCCTTAATTCCACCTATGAATGTTTTCAGTTCTATTATTCACTAGATTGCTTGTGATCCCAAGTAGTAAAGATAAAAAATGAAATTTTTTATTTATTGAATCTTAAGTGGTATGTTGGGAAGGCAGATCCTGTAAATTATGTAAAGGTACAACTCACCAAGAAGCATTAATAAAAATGACCAACACTCCTTGGGTGACAGCAGCTTCACCAGGATGCCTATGTGTGCCACTGAAGAGGAGATAAGGTGAGTCACTTCACCGTGAGGCCAAACTAAAATTCCATTGTTTAATCCTATTTTGCTGGAACACAATAAATCTAGATAAAATCAATCATTCCTCCTGTTTGAGTTGCCAAGGAATAAAACAGCTCTAGTGCGTCTTATACCTTTTCTTCAAACTTTCTGTGGAGGCTTCTTTATCTTTTAAGGCTTCTTTAGTTTTCACTTAGTTCTTTGGTTTTATGCTAACATATGCTTGCTCCAAGAACACTTATTTTCAGTGGTGACCTGTTTACTGGAAATAAGGTATCCCAACTTCACCAACTTTCTTTTTAGTTGAAATAACTCAGTTTCAGTTTCTTTATTAGTAAAATAGGGCTCTTCAGTGCTGTCACAGCAGGTAAGCTGAAGACCACTGGCTTTGTGGGACTGGCTGTTAAGAGTCCACAGAGAGGCAAAGAACCAACATCACAAATTTTCTGAAATGGGCACCTAATTATAGGACATCACTCTTTGTCCACTTTCTCCCCCATACACACAGAGGCAAAATTACATAGTAATTATAGTATTATTTATGCATCTTTTGATCTTTTTAGTTTTTTGAACATATTAGCAAACTTTGTACTTCCTACCTATCTGTAATTTTCTTTAAATAACCAAGTATTGGAAACTTGATAAAAATGTTAATTATCTTAAAATGATTGAGGTTCTTTTTCCCTTGAACAGTCTAAGCCTGGATGGATCTTTTGTAGCCACACCTACTTTTATTCCAAGGGATAAGTGATGAATTCTCTGTTAATCAACTTTATTTCCAAACAAAAATCACTATAAACAGAACCAGTCTATATTAAATTACATGATGGTGTTAGTTTTTAAAACTCATTTAACAAAGATGTGACATAAAATACTGTGGTATGCTTCGTGAGTCTTAATTGCGGAATTTCTTCTTCTTACGGAACTTTTTTCCTGCTGCATTTGCTGCTTTTTCAGCCATGATCTCTGAGTACTTCCTTCGGTTGTATCTGGAAAGAAAAACCAAACCTAGGTTTTCTAAAGTATAACCCATTAGATATTAGTAGTTAATATAATCTTATGGAGAAGGTTCTAAATCTCAAATCTTTTTGCACTTTTACTATTTATCAATATATACTAAATTGCCATCATGTGTCAGGAGCCATACTGAGAACTAAGAGCAGTGGATAGATTACTCAGCTACAGCTTCTGCCCTCACACAGCTTGGTAAAGACCCATGGCAATGTTAAATATGAGATGTTAAGTGGAGATAAAAATGCAAAAAAGGAAAAGCAAAACAAAAAGCTTACACTTACCTGAAAAAACAAATATAACTCACAGATATTTCATAGAACTTTAGAAAACATACGAAACCAATGGTTTTCAAAATATGATCTGAAGACCCCATCAACAGATCCATTCAGTAAAAACTATTTTCACAAGAATACTAAGGCAGCTGGGTGCGGTGGTGCATGCCTGTAATCCCAGCAACTTGGGAGGCAGCGAAGGGAGGATGTAAGTTCAAAGTCAGCCTTGGCAAAAGCAAGGCACTAAGCAACTCAGTGAGACTCTATCTCGAAATAAAATAAAAAATAGGGCTGGGGATATGGCCCAGTGGTTGAGTGAGTGCCCCTGAGTTCAATCCCCAGTACCAAAAAACAAAACAAACAAACAAACAACAACAAAAAACTAAGGCAGTAATTGCCCTTTACCCTCATTCTCTCCTGAGCATACAGTGAAGTTTCCTAGACACTACATGCACTACATGATGTGTGGTTCTGCAGAAACAGATGTGAAGCTCTGTCTTTTTTGTTTTGAGTACCAGGAATTAAACCCAGGGATATTTAACCACTGAGCCATCCCCAGTCCTTTTTTGTTTTTTATTTTAAGACAGGGTCTAAGTTACTTAGGGCCTTGCTAAGTTGCTGAGACTGGCCTTGAATTTGTGATCCTCCTGTCTTAGCATCCCAAGTCTCGGGTTATAGGAGTATAACAGCATGCCTGGCTTCTTACTGTCTTTAAGTATGCCAGACATTAAAGAGATTTGCACTAAATTACTTTTGTTACTCTTATGAAAATGTATATTCACATTTATATATAACTGGATTATTTTAAATGAGCTAATATTTTAGTTAACTGAAATTTTACAGATTTCTGCATATTTAAAAAAAACATAGATATTATAAAATGAAATATAAATTCTATTACCTTCTGAATTCAGAATCAGCCAGCAGTTCTTCCACAATAGTTCTTTTCCTTTGCTTCTTGGGAATTCGTGAATGGTAGAAGTCAGCTGGATTGTCAACAATGGTTCCAACCTATGAATAATTGAAAGAAATAAGTCATACAAAGCCTAAATGTCACTGTTGCTTCCATATTTCAGTGTAGCTTTAATAAAGTATATTTACAAAAGGAGTGTGAAACACAAGCTTATACCAGTATTAAAGTTTATCTTGCTATTTTTTTTAAGCTAAAATAAATCACCTGTTAGCACAGTGGTGCTACTAATGACAGAGTATATGGTAGGTCCAAAATTTCTTTTATATACATAGTACTAAACAGTACAGTTAAATTCACAGTGAATAGTAAAGGTAAAGAAGAAAAGTAGAACAGTTCATATAAACTTAGTTTTCTAATCCAATGAAATACAAATTCTATTACAGACCTATTTGATCTCCTAGACTATTATAAATATTGCCTACTTACTAATTGCTCTGCATTTGATTACTCAACTGACTAAAAGTACAGAGTGCCTTCTGTGTGCCAGGTACTGTGATAGGCTGGGGAAACAAACACACAAATCTAGTCCCTAGCAAGGGTCCAGTTTTAAAGAATACCAAAACAGAAAACTAAAAAATTAAGCATAACATAATGGACACTGAATGAAACAGTACAGAAGTTTGAACACTGAATGACAAATTCTACCAAAAGGAGGAAAAGAAAAGGATGTCATTAGCTTGGATATGTATAGGTAGAATTTCAGGTAAATACTGGTACATACATGTTCTGAGAAAGGGACTGAGTAGCTGAGCTTGTGAGAGCTTAAGAAGGCTATATGACAAAAAGAGTTGGTGAACTGGTTTAGGTGCAAATTAAGGACCAAATTAAAGGGTCCCGAAAACCTCTTAGCAGAGTTGTAAAATGAACGAAAATTTTGTTGTTCTTTTTTTTTTTTGTATTGGGGAATGAACCCAGGTGTGCTCTACCATTGAGCTATATCCCCAACCCTTTTCATTTTGAGACAAAGTCTTGCTAAGTTGCCTAGGCTGGCTTTGAACTTGCAATCCTCCTGCCTCAGCCTACCAAGTTGCCAGGATTCCAGGTATGTGCCAAGCTTAAAGAACATATGACTGGTACAACATGGAAGATGGACTACAAAAGAAAGCAAAACTTGGAGACGAAAGACTATTATCTAATCCTGACAAGTGACAAAAAGGTAATCAAGAATGAAAACCTGAGGCTAAATTGATTGGACTTTCATCTAAGAATACCTTGAAAACCAACTTTTAAATGAGTTTTCAGCATTTGCTGGGGGAATTTGCTCTGCCGGGCATGGTCTCTTGCACTTGGGCTAGCACTCTTCATACACTTACATTAACCCTTAAGTTTAGTAAGTTCCATTAGAGAGTTAACCTGGAAATCCACCTATCATTTTTAACAACGTCTCTCTCTTTAGGAACCCATTACAAACTGGCTGTTGTCTGAACTGTGTTCAGGACATTACCTGGCCTAAGCAGATATGTTTCAAACGTAAGATATGCACATTATAAACATTCATCTATTTTAGGAGTAAAAAGATCACTGTACTATCCAAACTAAAATCAATAGGCTATAACCAGTATTTTATTTGTTCATACCTGGAAATACTTAGGAAAGCCATCTCTATCATTTTTCTTGTAGAATCTTTTTGGGTCCATGCTTGCTCTCATCTTCAGTGCTTTGAGATCATTTTTCAGTTCATCTGTCAATTCTGGAGCTTTCATACCAAACCAGCCATCACCTGCTGTTTTTTGTCGCTCTTTCTGAGGTTGAGATTTCAAAAATAAACATTCTAACTTTAATAAAACTATATGTTCATCCCCCCCAATTATATATACAGAAAATTTTGTAAATAAAAAAGTTTCTTTATAGAACGCATTTCTCTCCAGAATCATCTTTATAAAAGGAATTAAGTGAAATCAGAAAAAGAGATTTTTTTAGGAAATCAGGCATAGCATTATCAGAGTCAGAAATGAATGCTCCTTAAAATCTATTTTTTATTTCAGCAAGTAACTGAAGTAACTAATGACTTGCTGGAAAAATCACACACACCTCCAATTTTTATTTAAAATAATCCGTGTAAGTGACAATACATAAAAACACTTTGATGTCTGGAGCTTATGTGTAAATATTAATCTTCCCCGGCACCCCTCCCCCCTACCCTTTTTGGGCAGTAAAGGGGATTGAACCCAGGGGCAAGCACTGAGCTAGATCCCCAGCACTTTTTGGGTCTCACTAAGTTGCCCAGGCTGGCCTCAAACTTAGAATTTTCCACTTAGCCTCCCAAATAGCTGGATTACAGGCAGGTGCCATCATAGCCAAATGTTAACATATTTATTCAGTTACTGACATGTCTCAGTCAGTCACTGCAAACTAGCCCAGAAATTTGTATAATTTCTAAAATAAAATTCTATTCTTTTGAAAATTCCTAGCAATTAATCAGTTTTGTTTCATTCATACAACAAGTATTTATATAATGCCTACAGTCTGCCAGGGTACCCCATATTAGTGACATTACTGGGGTACTATCTTCAACTTAAAGTTCTCTGGGGAACTTTTATGCTTATAAGTTTCCTGTAAAAGTGTAATAGAGAGCTTCTAGCCTTTGGTAAAACAGATTTAAAAGCCAGGATAAGCCAGGTACCCTAGCACATGCCTGTAATCCCAGCAACTCGGGAGGCTGAGGCAGGAGGATCTTGAGTTCAAACCCAGCCTCAACAACTTAGCAAGATCCTAAGCAACTCAGTGAGACCCTGTCTCTAATAATGTATAAAAATAGGGCTGGGGATGTGGCTCAGTGGTTAAGTGCCCCTGAGTTTAATCCCTAGTACCAAAAAAAAGTGCCAAGGGATATAGACAGTGAACCTGTATGTTGGGTACTACTGTTTTTAAGGTGTATTTTAAAAAGCTGTATCTATGTACCACTGTGGCTGCAAAAATGTGAAAATTAGCACTAAATGGGTCTATGGAATGTTATTTTATGGCCTTTATATATCTGCAATAATTAAAAATATATATATACACGTTTAATTGTACAGACATGTTACATAATCTGAAGATACAAACACATAAGCATTCTAAATTAAAGTCATTGTACTTACCCTGCGTTTTTTCTGAAGTTGACGTTTTGATTCACTGTATGGTGGAATGGAATAGTTTTTTTCAAAATCAGGTGTAACAATAGCTTTCTGCAGAAGCTATAATACAAAAATTGATTTTCACATAATTTTTCAACATTTTGAACTTATATTTTAAAATTTTGTCATCAAATTTGCTAATCTGTTCCTAAATGACCTCTGTATTTTTTTTGTTACTTGCCTAGGATAATTTTCTCATAAAACTGTGATTAAAAAGGAACTGCAGGATAGTATGTTCCCCAATGTAAGAAAGTAAAACTGTTCCTTAGCTCTCAAATTTTTTCACAGGAATACAGTTCAAGCATTAATTTGGAAATGCTATTTGAAATTACTGATTCAGAAATTATTGTAGGCCTGCTTTGGGTTCAGGCCTACAATTTTTGGGTGGCACAGCAGTATTCTAGGTTTTTCCATCACTCAGAAAGAAAGTACAACATTTACTTAATAGCTCAGAGCTTGCTATATGTTAAAGCCTAAAACAAGGTCTACACCAGGAGTTCTCAAATGGGAGCCAAATGGCAATGTGGACACATTTTTGGTGAAGGGGGGGAGAGAATGCTACTGGTATCTAGTGGGGAGAAGCCAGGGATGCTGCTAACCATCCTCCCACAGTACACACAGCACAACAGATCCTCCCACAGTAAAGAATCATGCAGCTCAAAACAGCAGTAGTGCTGATGAGGAAATCTCGCTTAATGTCTCAGATCTATACTGGGTGTTACACATGCACAGAGTTGCAAATAAAGACTAGGGGATCAAAAGTATGTTTCCCATGGCTGTGAACTATGATCTCTGTATTGGTTTGGAAAGAGCAGGTCATATTCAGGGAATTTCAGTAGTCTTCAATGGCAAAAACAAAGCAGGTGGACAAAGCACTCTGGAGGCTCTGAGAACCTCTCAAAGACTTAAGCAAAAGAATACTAAAGCAGATTTGTGATTTTATAAAGAGAAGCCTAGAAGTTTTCAGGATGACTTAAAGAACAAAATGAAAGCACGACCAATAAGGAGGTTGATGGAATATCGCAGGTGAGAAATAAGATCTATACTACCTGGTGACAGGCTCAAAAAGAAGGAAGGCACCATTACAAGGCCTGGTGATTAAATGCAAAGAGAAAGAGAACTTTGGTGTCATTAATCACCACACTGAATACAAAAGAAGCTAGTTTAGGCCAGGAAGAGAAGGAGAAGAATTAGTAAAGTCAAGTGCCTGAGTGTACTGAAATGAACAGACACCTAGATTCAAAAGTCTGAAGTCTGAAGAATCATCAAGGCTAGAAAATACAGATTTGGAAGAAAGCAGTGCAAGTTGTTGGCCAAAGCTAAAGGTTTAGGTAAGATTATTCTAATAATATGAATTCCTTCTGAAATTATAAGCCAAATCTTTGTCTATATGCAAATAAGAATTTTTCTCCCCAGGTAAGGGAGGTAGGCACTCATCTTTTATATTTTTCCAGAACAGTTAAGAACTAAAAATATACAAGAGAAGAGAACAAACCCCTGGGATCATAACTGATGGAATCAAGAAATACTGATCCTAAATTTATTTTTCAAACATCACCTTTTACAGATGGGACTTCGTCTTAAAAAGAAATGACTCTTCTAGCAAGATGGGAAATAAGAGCTCATTAGGCCAAAGTGATTTTACCATGGGAAAACTGGTCTTTTACCAAGAACTAAGCATTTCTAGAAGTGACCCTTCTAGAATGACTTCAAATAACTTACCTCATTTTTCTTCTTCTCCTTTATCTGTGTCAGAGTTCTCTTGTTAGACTGTAGTTTGTCTGCATTGAAATTAATATACAGACCACCCAACTGCTTGATACTCAGACCAGGGTCTATGCTGCTACTTGTCAATTTCAGACTGAAAGAAAAAATGATGACATAAAGATCAAGTAATTAAATCAAAATGGAAATAACACTGCATTTAAAAAATATATATTCTTCTCTTCCCTTATACTATAAAATGACTAAAAAGTATTTTTGAGTACCTAAAAACTGAAAATATATACATTTTAAATCTAGTATATCCAACTCTAGGATGAGCAATGAATTGTTTAAAAATACTTTTTGGGAACACAACCAAACTTATTCCCAAATTCTTAAAAAGTGCTAGGCCATCAGGAGGCTACAGCAGGAGGACTACAAATACAAGGCTAGCCCCAGCAACTTAGTGAGACTGTCTCAAAATATAAAAAGAGGCTATTCAGTTGTAAAGTGTCCCTGGGTTCAATCTCTGGTATGGAAGTGGGAAGAAAAGGGATTAGGTTATATAATACGCTAATATATATCACAGATTTGATAAGAATTACAGAAAAGGGAGGAGGAAATGTACCTAGCAATTCAACTTAACTTCATATAAAGGCAAAGAGTTAATAAATGTACGTATTTCCATTTTCTAAAGCCAATAAGAAAAGGTCTTCTATTCTGAACTTACAAGTTATAAAAACCTACAATTCGTCCCTCAGTAATTAAGGGCATTTGGTACTATCTCTAAACCACTGAGTATGAAATGGTAATGAACATCCATCTTCCAAGAGCTTTTTAAAAAGTTAAATGTCATGCCTCAATTCTACCAATCAGAATCTTCTGTATCTGGTCTGGGCTATATTTACACAAAAGAGAATTTCTACTTTATATAATCAAAGGATTCTCATAAGCAAGTACACTTGGACTTAAAGTATTTTTCTTTCCTGATTATTCATATAAACTGAGTGTTCAAAGCACAATCAGCCTGTACTGGAAAGTGAAGTCATTCTACTACAGTACCCTGGCAGCAATTCTCAACCCTGAATGTACATCAGAATGAATATGGGAGAAAAGGTGTGGCTTTATAAAAAAATAAACGTGCCTGAGCCTGATTTCATTGGTTTAGAGCAAAGCCTGTGCATCTGTTAATATACACAGCCCTAGAAGGCTGCCTGCTTTTCCAGTGGATAACACTACCACCAAGGTCTATGACAGGAAAAAAAAAAAGTTTAAAACAGGAAAACAGAAACTAAAGAATAACCCCAAACATTAGAGCTTTTGGTGGATAATGGATGGGATCAGAGGTGATTATTTTTCTCATACTCTTCTCTATTTTTCAATTTCTTTACAATGGACATGTATGAGAAAAAAGGTACTTTCTTCTCCTCCCTTTTGTATTGCTTACAAAATAAAATCACAGAAAAATCTTAACAGATGATTTCCAATACATCACCCAAAGGAAGACTTAGTCATTGGGAGAAGTGTGTCTGTCAACGTGGCTCACAAAGATGAGAGCAATGCTAGATAGAGGAGTGCTTCCATCATGAACCAAAGGCAGTAATTTTCTCAATTCCCATTTTTTCTAATATTGCATATTTTTTTGGTAAATTAAACACCTGACAAATACATCAACATTTGTTTTTAAAACATAAAGGTAAAAACTTACAGTTTAGACTTTGTGTTATTTAGTAAGTCATCTTCATCACTACACTCATCATCTTCATTTCTGTCATTATCTGACAGTTCTTCACTGTTTTCATCATCTTCCTCTTCCTCTTTTTCTTCCTCAATGGCAACTTCACTAGCTTTGTCTTCCTCTTCCAAATAAAAATTTTTATCAGCACTCAATCCAGGAGTTGTATCAATTACAAACAATGCATTTTTGCAGGATGTATTTCCCGAGTCTCCACTTATTGACTCCCTTTGGCCACTATTTTCAACAAAACACAGAGTGTCCTCTTCACTTTCACTGTTTTCGGACTGCTGGCTTTCATCACTGCTAAGAACTAATAAAACAGAATCACCTATCTCCTGAGAAGAGCTGAGCTCAGACTTGGAGAGTTTGGTATCACATTCTAGGTTTTCACTCCTTTTGCTGTTGTCTTCACTGACATCTATTCTAGTACACTCTTCATCATCATCACTGAACTTTGTTATGTCACTTGTTTTTATGGTGCTATTTCTCTTTTCACTCCATCTGTTCACTTCCACAACTGCAAATGTTTTTGCTAATGATTTCATTATAGCCTCACAGTTCAGATTTGAGTGCTCTGATGTGGTTTTCTTTTGGGGGGTTGAATGTTTCTGAGACACTAATGATTGAAGGCTTGTGTCCTTAAGTTCAGAAAGATTCAACTGAGAACCTTTCCCATTAACTTCTTTTCCCTGATCTATTATTCCACTGTCCTCTTTAAGAGATGTTGTTTCTCTAAGAGATGCAATACTGGTCTGTTTTTCCTCCCTTACATTAAGATGTTGGTGTTTTTGCACTGTTAGTTCTTTGTCTGAATTTTTATGGAAGGGATCATCATTAAAGTCATTATAAATTTCATTATTACAGAAATTTGGTTTATTTATCTGAGAAGGAAATCCTGCTGGTAACTGAGAATCCTGTCTGGTATCTGTATCCTTTGAATTCACAGGTGTATTTATGATTTGCTTTTCATTTCCTGGTACAACCTTAGTATCTTTCTTCTCAGTTTCTGCTTTTAACTTACTCTGCACATTTCTGGTTTTTCTCTTAGGTGTAATTTCAGAGATTGAAATGTAGGAGCATGACTCAGCATCAGCTGTAGCTTCTGCATCTGATTCTTGGCTTAGATTTGTTAGAGATTTAGCCTTCCTTCTTCTTGTTACTTCTGTAGAAGGCACAATTCTAGAAATACATGAAACATGAGATTCTGATTCAGAGACAACTTCTTCAGTAAGAGGCTCATTTATCAGAGTTATCGTCCTTTTCCTAACACGAGACACGGCGGTGGGTGTAATTATGATCTTTCTTCTCCTGGTTATTCTTACAATAGGCTCCTGGACCTCAGACACAGAAGAATAATTTGACTCTGCTTCAGAGTTCTCTCCATCAGTAGATCGTTCAGTTATCTCTGCTAGTGAGGTTGTAGCTCTGCTCTTCCTCTTTCTGGTTTTAGGAGTTCTAGGGACTGATCTTTTATCCCCATCAGTCTGCGGTGATTCAGTAATACTTTGGTCATCAGATCCACATTCCTTCCTGCTTTCTGGACATGCTTGAATCCCTTCAGCAAAACTCTGCAACCCAAAGAAAACAAGTTATAATTTAGGCAGGGCTGGGACAAGGGCAAAACAAGACAGGCACTCCCTGCAGAAGCAAAATTTAGAAGGACACTATAAAACCCAACAGGCAAAATTATTACAAAAAACAAAACCCAAGATTTTAAAAAATAAAAAAGCTAAATGCTAGATCTGACCCTGATTTGCCTTAAGTGCCTCCCCTAGAACTGGATCTGACTTTGCAAAGAACAAATAACAACACAGAAAAATTTTTCTCTAAAGAAAAATAAACATTTCGACCCATACAAAAGGGACAAGGGGAAATACTCTCAGCAAAGATGTTTTCAGGTACAGACTAATTGAACTAGCCGCTGCCCTTGGTTTCACGTACCAGGAGAGAATTGCTGCTCAGTTCCCTTCCTTGCAGAAAACTAAGAATGTGGCAGAGGAGGGTCACCAGGCGGTGTCACCACGGTCTCTAACGTCATTAGAGTTGGGTGATGGGCCACCGCCAGCCTCCCCATGTAAAAACGATATCCTTTTCTCCAGTCCCACTAATTGATGTTCGCGCACGGTGACCGGAATTAATCTTCCTTGGTACAGTGGTGTTAATAAGCTTAAAAGGCTTAATCTGTGCGTCTGCATTAAGTTGCTGAACAATACAAGGCAAATTAACTAACCTTTTCCTTACTAGTAAGAACTGCCTTAAAAAAGACCGTGATGAGGACTAAACAGTTTTCAGGACAGGGTAGGCACAGAGCCTTGGTT
The DNA here is from genome assembly GCF_902686445.1 of Sciurus carolinensis. Classification (NCBI taxonomy): domain Eukaryota; kingdom Metazoa; phylum Chordata; class Mammalia; order Rodentia; family Sciuridae; genus Sciurus; species Sciurus carolinensis. The sequence continues at coordinate 128,797,267 of NC_062213.1, read as the reverse complement.
TACCGCGGCACTCCGAAAGCTCGTGCCTTCTCCATCGGCCCTTAAGCGCCGCCCCACCTGCCTGAGCGCTGCTCTATGAAGCGACGAGGAGAAACGGAGGAGACTTGGGTTCTCCTACCTTTTGCTGGGAACTTTCAGAGGATGCGACTTGCATCTTGGCCCGAGAACGTGTAGACCTGGTGACCACCATTTTCCCGATTCCCCGGCATCCACCGCGGCTTCCCTTTGCCCCCGGCGTCCCGGAAATGCGTCAGAGAAGTGTCTCGTGTGTTTTCCCAGATGACCCCGAAACTCGCGAGATCTTGTACTTGACCTTTGCCCCGCCAGCTCTGCCCGAGGTCGGGCGAGGTTGAGATCTCCAAACTCGGGTTTCAGTGTTCTCTTTATGCCCCTAGAAGGCAGATCAGTCTTTTGTTGGGCGACTCCATGAAGGTGTGACCCCCGCACTGACAAAGGGCCTTCGTCCCCATTTTTAAAGGAACGAGTTGGAAAATCGTTATCATTTATCTTATTTTCCACTTGTTCAGTAATTACATAGGTCTGGATGTAGCCAAGAGTGTGACCAAAGGAAGATGTTTGTGTTATTTGTACTTTTTGTAATGTACCTGTGCGTTGTGATGTTAATTATAAATAAGATATATAAAGACTTGCCTGGGATAAGGGATGTGGAACTTTGGAGACTAGTTAGGAAGCTATATAAAAAGTGAGCTGGTGGCCTTGGGTTTGTGGCTCAGTGGTGGAGTGCTTGCCTAGCATGTGTGAGGCACTGGATTCGATTCTCAGCACCACATATAAATAAATAAACGTCCATTGACCAATAAATAAATAAATAAAGTGAGATGGTGCTTCAGGCTTGGGAATAAGCCAAAAAGAATATGAAAGAAACTGTAAAAGGATATAAGTTTTCCGTTCTTCTTTTTCAGTGAAAGGTAGAGAATGACCAGAATCAAGTTTTTTCTCTTTTTTTTTTTAAGACGAAGGGTGCAGAACTAGAATTATGTTTGAGAGAATACGAAGGAATTGAAGCAAACGCAAATTGTTGGAAGTGAGAAAAGAACACTATTAAAATCTTTTCTCTGTGGTCCACTTTATAATAGAAAACCAATGTTTCCTTAAAGTCAAATCACACATATTTTAGTGAATAATACATTGTCTCCTACCTAAATGGTTCCCTTTCAGCTTCCCTTGAAGCCAGGTGTGCTAACTGACCAAGTTTTGGTCAATATACATTAAATGTATAGTTCTTTAGGGACGGTGTTTTAGAGGAGAACCTCCCTGACTTCTTAAATTCCATTTTTATTCCTGGAGAGTTATGTTTACTGGTTTTCGGTCAACAATTCTGTGCCATGAAGATGCAGGCAGTGCTTCAGAGATACTGTTTAACAGTGAAAATGAAAAATCATGAGTTCCTGACAACTTGAGTTGCCGTATCAGCCCTCAACAGCCTACTTCTGGATTCTTTCACCTGAAACAATTATCAATGTTTTATGATTAATTTTTTTTATTGGAAAGCTTTGCAGTCAGTTTTAATTTTCTTGCTTTCTTATAATTCCATACACATAAAAGGAAATTTTCAATGTTTAAAGAGCAACTAGGGAGGGAAGGAAAGATTACTGCTAGGGAAGGAAATTCATATTTGCACCAGTAAGAATATATATATCCTGGAGGTTAATGAAATACTGTCTTCAAAATGATGAGGAAAAGTATCTGGGACTTTACAATTCTATAATGTTAAATGATCACTTATGATTGAGTAAAAATAAAGACATTTTCAGACAAATAGGACCTAAAAGTTTACTGCCCAGAGACCTTTGTGAAAGAATTGCCAAAGACATTCTTCAAAAGTGGACTTAAAGGAACAGAATACAAGAATCAACAGTGAGTAAAGAAATGGGGAGAGGAGCTGAATCTTAAGTTATACTTATTATAAAACCATCTTAATATGAACCAACAGACACCAAAATCATCTATCACTTTACACAGTTATTGCTAAGGAAGCACATTAAAGATTGACTTTTGGGGCAATGCAACTACATAATAGATTTGCATACATAATATAGTGCAACTACAGAATATATTCTGATATGTTTAGGGGAGTTGGGCAAGTTTTAGTCTCTAATCAAATGTGACCTTCCCAACATTACCTACTTTTGTCCTAACAGAAGCTATTTCCTTTCTAGTAAGAATAAACTTTTGAAGGTAAATGTGTATTTTTACATGTACACTGCTTCATTATTCAATAAAAGTATATTTAAAAACCAGGCACATAGGCCTCCACAATGTTCATATCACACTTCACTCTCTGACTCTATCCTAAAGTTAAGCTCTTTAGGAATGCTTTCCTGTACCTTATTTTGCAAGCCAGCACCACGTCCTTCCATATGACCCCCACCCTGCCCTGAAATCCTTCTCACCACTTGTCATTTACTCACTGCAGCCTTTTATTGCTTATTTGTCTATAGATCTCCTTCTCTCACCTGCAAATATACTGTGTATGCTCCTGGAAGAACAGGTTCATTTGTGTCGACTTGTAACACCTTGCACAGTGCCTAGCACATAGTAGGCACTCAATAAATTTGTTGAATGAAGCATGAATAGCTTTTTATGGCTTAGATATTAAAAATTACTCAATTTATTTTCAAATCATACTCAGTTTAAGTTCAAAGAGTTCAAAATCAATATACTGCTCCAAGATGCTCCCAACTATTGAAACAATTCAATTAAAAAATATACACTCACATTTTATTTTAGTTAAAATCATAATATAGGCAAAAGTAAAAATTATTATAAATATTTAGCCAACAGTGCTTTATAGTTTGCTTTTATAGTATACTACAACAGACACATAAGAAAAAGAATTATCTAATTAAAACATTTTTCTAAGTATATCTCTAAAACCATAAAATATTAATGAAAATCATGTTACCTTTATTTAAAAAGTTAAACTGATGTATCCCATCACCAAGTTTATGGGGAAAAGACAGGTGCATATTTTGGTACATTTGAAAATTAATGATGAAAAAATAGGTTCAGAATCATAAGTTGGTATATACCGAGTGTGAATATACAAATGACACAAATGGTTTAAATATTAAAATGCATGTTTGGCAGAAAGATGAATTGTTAGCCAATATACAATAAATATATCAGATGCTTACATCCCCAAAGATTGAAGATACTGGGTGGAAAGAAAATTTTATAGAAAGAGACAAAATAAAATGAGTCTTAGATCTTATATTACTGAATATAAGATATCCTTAGATACTCCTTATTAATTCTGGTATAGAAAAGTTTGAACCATTTATGCAAAGTAGGTAATAACTTTTTATTTTCCATTTTACACATAACTATCCTAATCACTTGAGGACTGAAAAATTATTAGCTATTACTTGTGATTCAAGTTTTAGCACTGGTCATTCCTAAATGAATACTCTATAAATGTACTAGCAAGATGTGATCTTCAGAATTTATACCACACAGATTTTATAAGCTACTTTGGTCCTTCTGGTGACTACAATTTCTTGGATGGGAATTTAAGATAGTATTATCATGGAGCAAATTCCAAGTTATAGTACATTGTATTATATGCCAGGCTCCAGGGTATTTTGGAAATGTAGTAACAAGCTACAGTTTCTTTTTGTATTTACTGGGAAGAAAACTATAACTCTTTCTACCTTGGGTTGGTTACACAATTCACATCTCCCCTGAAAACATATCTGTTATGTACACTATTCCTAACTTAGCTTTCAGTTTTAAGCAATTATTTGGTAGTATCACCACTCTTCATTTTATGGCTTTTAAAGCAATAAGTCCTTGCTGGGCACAGTGGCATGTGCCTATATTCTCAGGGACTTGGGAAGCTGAGGCAGGAGGATTTTAAGTTTGAGGCCAGCCTCATCAACTTAATGAGACTGTCTCAAGAAATTAAAAGGGCTGGGGGTATAGCTCAGTTTTTATTTTTTTTTTTAAGGTTACCCAGCAACAGAAATTCAGTGTACATAGTGAAACAAAAACTCGCCAAAAAATTCCATACATGATCTCCTTCACAAAATGAATCTATAATCTTGCTTCCTGGGGGTGGGGCAGAGATTATGAAAAAGGAAAGCTCCTGATGAAGTTTGGATATACCAACAATGTTGTTCTTTCCCCCCCATTTTCAAAATAACCCTTCACACAATCCATTTTTATAAGTTATGAGTTTTTAAAATGGTAAATGTGATATTCAAGTTCCCCTTTAAAATACCTCAGCTAGTTTACTACACAAATTTAAAATAAAATGCCCATTTAAAGATTTATACTATAAGAAAAATGTACATTTTCAAATTAAGAAGTTAACTAATACTGATTAATATTATACAATTAATGTAAAAGAAGTCTTTAAGAAGCTCAAATCAGGTAAATAGCTGAATTCACATTATAATTCTAATGATTAAATTTTCTAACCAGAAAACCACAAAACTTAACTTGGGAAAAGAGTCTATTGCATTTTTGTTGAACATGGAAGCATACTGCTTTTCTCTAAGTTCAGAAAATTTGAGTAAAATTAGTTAAATATAGGCCTACAGTTTTAAAATATTGAGATGCAGAGATTTTTAAAGAATTGTTCAAACTATTTGGGTTACTGATACAAATTTATAGAATTAAGGATACACACACACACACACACACACATATATATATATATAAACACACACATATATGTATATCAAAGGTAATAGCTTATTTAATTTGTAATTTTTTCTGATTCTTAAACTCATGAGGAATTACACTAAATTACCATGTAGTCTCTTATTACTCTGGAGTTTTGATTATACTGTTTTGCTTTAAATTAGTTAAGACTAGGCTGGGGGAATGGCTCAGTGGTAAGTTATGTGCTTTTAGCGTGTGCAAGGCCCTGGGTTCAATTCTCAACACCAAAATATCATAAAATAAAATAGTTAAGACCACATCTCAAACCAAGTTGTCTAAACAGAAAATATTGGCCCTGAATTAAAGAATTCTTAAAAAATATTTTCTGGCTTTAGTTCCTCCTAGTCCATTACTACTGGGAATACGTATCACATATTTTACTCAACTGAGTCTTAATCCTTAGCTCTGTGCACCTCTCCTTTCTCCAGAGCCTACAGGACCCAGCATGTGCTAATACTTAATATTCTTGAATGAGGAGCAATATACCAAGGATGGATTAAGAATTACAAAGAATCCGGATATAGTAAATGCTTTTACAAAGCTCCTAAATGGTATTTTCAAAGTTTCTAGTCTCCTTTTCAGATTTACTTTGGTTTGCCTTTGTAAATAACAGGAAGAGAAAATATGGCACAAAAATGCACAGTTAAATCTTAGAGCTAAACTACAAGCAAGAACACATAAAAAAAATTTTAAGTTTCCATTGACATACTGAAGAATGAATTTTATTTACATTACTGGTAGATCCCAACTACTCCAATTATTCTGAGATATAATTATTTTACCAATGACAGGAAAAAAATATCTTCCAGTATTTCCATCTTAACAATTATAAGTAAACTGCTTAGTTTATATTATAGAGTAATAGGCAATTAATGATTTTGAGGGGAAATAAAAATATGTATATACATTACCCTGATGTCTAGGCCAAAATATATCTAACAACAAATTTTCTTGATTTCTATTACTCATAAAAATAAAGGAAAAATATATTGCAAGTATTTTCTTTCTAGACAATTTCAATTAGACAACAATAGTTTAATGAAAACAATACAGTGTTTCATGTGAGTGGACTCATGGAGGCAAGAGAAGTATTCAAAACTTGACAGACAACATACTGTCAAATACAACTGAAGTGTATGTGCCTCAATGACACTATTTATAGGCAACAGATAGATTTTTACACATCTCAATTTTATCTTATATTCAAGGAAAACACAGGTAAGTGGTGACCCTAAGTTGAAGTTAAGAACCCCTTCTTTTGGCTTGCAAAATGTAGCCTTTGGACTTAATAATTCCTCTACTTTTCACAATGACAGAGTATCGCAGCAGCCACAGTGGCACCCACTCATGTGCTTGAATGTCAGGGATGCTTTCCTGAAGAGCTTCTTGGAAACTTGCTTCAGAAAGCAGTTCTAAAACAACAAACAAAACCCCAAAGTGTTAAATTTGAAGATAAAAAAACACTTAACTATGTAGGTAAGCATTTAAACACAACAAAAGAAACATCCCCAAACTGAATACAAAATTAGCTTATTCTTTCATGTGTGCTATGAATCTGAACCAGAATATTAAAAATAGCAGTTCTTTTAAAAGTATGCATCCCTGACTCATAATTTCCAATGTGTAAAGCCTGGATGTTTTTATTTATTTTTTAATATTTCCAGGGAATGCAATATACAGGCAGGAAACATACAAAAAAGTGAAAAGAAAAAAAAAGTCACTCATAACCCTGTTAGTTGGAAATGAACACCATTTCCATTACCTTCAATTTCCTTTCAACTTTTTCTGTGCGTATGTGTATGGAGAATTTAAAATGATTTACAGTGTAAATGGAAAAATCATTAAAGAATCACTAAAAAATCTTTGCCAATAGTTATCTTTTAATTTGCATTTCCTTAAAGAACTTGTTATTTTCACTTCAGTTTTCACTAAAGCTGATCCCGCTCTTCTGCTACCTCTCTTCTAGTCACACTAACTTACTTCCTGTATCCTGAAAGCCTCAAGCACATTCACAAATTGGGGTCTCTGGATCAGCTATTCCTCTTCCCAGAAAACTTCTTACCTTAGTAGAGGTTTCCGACTGCCTCATGTAAAACAACACCCCCAACCTAGACCCTCTTTTTCTCCCTCAGTCAACTTTTCTTTAGAGCATATACCTCTACTAATCATTTTTAATACTTATTTTCTTGCTTGTCTCCCTCCATTAGAATAAAAATTCCATGAAGACTGGGATTTGTCTTAGTATTACATACCTCCAGTACCTAAAACAGTGCTGAGTACATAGTAGGTGGTAAAAAGTCTGATGAATAAATAGATAAAGATGGAAAGATCCACCAGGGCCAGAAGTAACCATATAGATAAGGATCAAGTGACCATCTACATTTGATGATTTGGGAATGCTATCAGACCCATCTAACCCAAATGAACTGCTGCTGACACTTGAATAGTATAATAGTAAACTCCAAGTAACTTAGCTATTTTCATGTGCCAGGCACTTTTCTGAGTATCTTCCATGTTTGAACTCATTTAATCCATATAACCCTATGTGTTAGATACTATTATTTCCCTTTTGGGGGGAAACATCAGTGAGAAGTTAGGTAACTTGCCCAAGGTCACAGTTAGTAAATAGTTTTCATTAATAAAATACAAATGTCTCCTGAGAAAAGTAATATGAATATGGAATTATGTATCAGATTGTCTAACAAGAGGAGGTCCCTGAAAGAATGAGGCATAACACAGATTAGATTTAACGGCAGTGGGTGGAGGGGCAAAGCAAATAAAAGGCAAAGTTCCAAAGTTAGGATCACCAACTTCACAATTTTACTGTAACTGTGGTTAAACTATTACTATAACTTGTAGAACACAGGGTAATGAAAAATAAAGCCATCCTGAGGAATAAGGGTCATTTTATGAATGCAGGTAGACTTCAGGGGACTTAAAAAAATTGTATTTCAGATGGCAGAGTTCAGTGTTTTACAGTTTGTTTACTTAGAAAATCTGACACAAAATTAGAGAACTATGCTACTCATTAACTGAACTATATACTTTTAAAATTAATTCTTTACAACTAGTAAACACAACAAATTAAATGAAGAACTGCTTCAATACAGATGAACGATTCTAAAGATTCATTAATGGCATATGCAGGAACATCCTATAAATTCTAACCAGATTTGGAATTCAAAAATATAGACAACCATGTATCAAATTTTATCAGTAATACAAGAATATAAAGAAGATTAAATTAAATCTATCTCACAGTGTATTTTGCCATACCAATGACAAATGAGCACACAATCTAAATGCCAACATATTTAGTACATGAAGGGGGTATAAGCTAAATCATCATCTGTTGGCAACAACTATGATCAGTGACCCTTAAAAGTAAACATATGTATCTACCAATATATTGAAAGTTAAAATTTAAATGGCTTACAGTTCAGAATAAATCAGCATAGCAATTCTTTGCTACTTTCATCAAAGTAACTTTAAAAATGAGAATCTATTATTTGCTTGTCAAAGTTTTACTGGAGTGGGGAGGCAAGTCACTACAGTATCTTACTCTGATGATGTTTAAACAAAACAGATAACAAAATAAAGTTTTCACACTGAAATACTGTAATATTAATATTTCAAACCAGGAAGAGAGTATAGTATGCAGAGAAAGTCTCCAAATTCATCTTGAACCTAGGTCCAGGTTCAAACTTTGCCCTATGCTAAGTGGGTGACCTTGGCTACTTTCTTAAAATTCTGAGCTCTAAGTCCTCATCAATAAAATGTCTTGTTTTAGTTACTGTGAAGATTAGAGATAGTCTTTCTGAGGCACTTAGTATGATGCCTGGCAATCAAGGAAAAATATCAAAACTCTTCTTCCTCCTCTTCTGATCAAACAGTGAAAAAGTGAGAATGGGGCAGAGTGTCTTAATAGGTTATCCATAAACATTCTAAAAGTGAACAATTAACCTACAATATTATCTTTTTAGATGTGGAAGTAAAAGCTGAATGTTTTTTTGAGGGAGCATCTGTGAAATATAATTTCATCTAATACATAAATACATCTTTTTGTGGTACTGGGGACTGAACTCATTCATACTAGACAACTGCTATACCCCTAGTCCCTCCCTTCAATATTTTTTGAACTAGAAGCCCTATAAAAATGTCACAGATTTATAACTTTCACAAATCATTTTTTGTTTATAACCAAACATTTCTCACCTATACCAAAAATACTTAGTAAATATACAGCTTCTATGAGATATTTATCTTTGCAAGTTACATTGAACATTCTCTTCCCAGTCTTTCTAGTTGTCTTGCAAAATGTTGATAGAAAATTACCCTACAGGGGATACAGGTCAATGGTGGAGCACTTGCCTAGCATATGCAAGACCCTCTGGCTTCAATCCTCAGTACTGTATACATACACACACACACAATTCTTCTTTGGAAGGTAGACAAGTCATTCGAATTAATGTTAAACAATGTTTCTGATTAACACCAAACATATATCTTGACATGATGATTAATAAAATATCTGATTAATTACCTATCTTAAGATGTTACATTTTAAATTAAGTTGTATCTGCCTCTTTTTCTAGATAATTATACTAATTAAGTGGCCCTCTGGTCCAATCTTTGCTGTACTAGACAAGATTATATACATTACTATTTAGGATGTCTTAGAGGGTCTTTTCTTTGTAGTTTAATATTTATAAACCTCAGTAGATCAGATGTTCAGGAAATGATCCCTTCACTTTTTTCCCCATTGGTATAAAAATAGAAATAACAGCATATGTTTTGAACTAACCATTAAGAATAGTTCTAGATAATATCATACATTTATCATTGCACACAAAGTTAAATTTCAACAAATGCCCTTTTTATTTTTTAAGCAATGCTAGGGACTAACCCCATGGGTCTGACACATGCTAGGCAAGTACTCAGTCTTACCTTTTGGATCATTATGAGTCAATAGCTGTATATCAAACTGTTTAGCAAATGCAGTCAAATCAGGTGGCATCACGCAGCAAGAAGCAAGATTAACTTGGTTGCTATTTGGTTTTACCTAGAAGTGAAAATAAAATCACGATCTCTTTACGCAAAGTGGAATGAAATAAGGAATATAAGGGTTTAATTATAGAACACATGGAAAATAACATTTTAAAGTGCTTATAAGTTTATAAAATACTTTTACATGCATATTCTTATTAATCACACTATTCCAAACCATGTCAGTGGTAACAGGGAAAGGAAAAATAGCTGTAGGAGGAGAAAGTCAAAATAGGACTATACTATTAAAAAGTCTCCTGCTAGAATCATTTAGTAATGTGATATATCTGCCCTGGTAACAACCATGATTTTAAGTGTGATGGTTTCAGCAACAGAAGAAATATGTCTTAAAGATAGAGGATCAAATACAAGAAAGTACATTTAATGTCAAAATATAAAATGTGGCTATTAATCAGACAACAGATTTTGAAAGAGAGGAATCAGATAACTTCCAATAACTGTCCTGGTTAATTTTTATATATATTCTGGATCATCCAAGACTCTCGAGCAGGTTCTTGACCATGTCTAGCTACTATACCAAAAGGAGAAGGTGCAATACTTTATCCAAGGTCTTTCTGCCCATAAGAAACTGAAAGTTCTGAAAGAAGGCTGAAGATGACATAAAAGGAACACAGAAAAATTTTAAGAACAAAGGTAAAATATCAGTAACTTCCCTCATAACTTTGAAGGTAATTAGATGAAAGAGCAGGAATGATTAATTTATGATACCTGTTTCATATCAAGCTGTATAAGTGGAGACTCATACATTTTTAAGTAAGAGTCAGCAAAATATTTGTTACATATAATATTCCCTTATTCAGGAAATGAGAGCCATGGTCTCTCATAACATCTAAAGAAAAATGTAATTTTTTCACTACATATGTAAAACTGAAAGAAACAGTGTAATTTGCTCACAATTAAAGTTTTTCTAGTGTTTTTGTCACTCACTTTAAATGGAATATTTAGTTCAGTTAACATACATTCTAAAAACTCCAAACCCCCAATGCTTTAGATAAAGTCTGCCTCAAAGCTCCCATATTTGTGGAGTAGGCACCACACAGTAAGTGTGCACTATGTACATGATGTTTAATAGTAAGCAGCAAAGGCTGGTAAAAATAGATTCCTCCCCAGAGTGCACAGGATCTGGCCATCCTTTACCTGTGCCCACTGATAGAGTTGCTCCAACTGTGTTTTATCTAGATCAGAGGTACCTATAGCAACAATCTTCTTGCTTTGAACTAAGTTTTCTAATTCCTCCCAATAAGGCTGTAAATGTTCCAAGGAAAGATTAACTCCATCTTCAATAGGAGGTGAAGCAATGATCACAGAATCCAGTTGTGCAACTCCAAGGACTGAACAGGCTGATGAGAAGAAAGGGACAAAAAAGATCATAGTCTGCTACATAATAAAAACAAGTATTATTAATGTGCTCAAAGTATACCACTGAATTCTGTCCATGTCATTCACTAATTTTCCATACAAATAGATTATTTCACAGTTTACTTTTCATTTAGAATACTTCCATCTTTTGTATACCATCTCTGCGTTGGCATACAAGTGGGTTTCTCTGACCTCCCTTCTTCCTAGGGAGCTCACAACTATAGTAGGTTCCTCCTTCTGGAGAACAGGCTTCTTTTTTGTTTTCTAGGCCCCAAGACTTTTTGGTAGCTTCCTTATCTTTATATAATTTTCTTCTCTAGTTCTACCTGCTAACTAGTATCTGATATGGATGATCACAAGAATTACAACTCAACAGTCTGTGACTTGGTAGTGTTGTAGCAAGAATAAGCCTGAAACTCTGAAAACTACGACTACATTTACAGAGGTAGATAATTTCTTAATTTCTATAAAAAGAACTTAAAGAGCTTATTTTAAATAATTATATTCACTCTACAGTTATATGAAAAGGCTAATTATTTAAGTTTGCAACATATATAAATGCTGAAAGAATGCTTTAGAAGTATTTAATCACTGTAATACTACAATAATTAAACCATGGGCCAAAAATAGATGTAAGATACTTATTTTTAGTTGTTGTCTTTGACTTTCATATTTTATCTACAGTACTAAGAGCTAATAATATGATTAAGAAGAATTTCTATACCTAAGCAACCTTTATTAGTCAATATCTGATAATTAAGTCAATAATTAGCTAATTAAGTAAGAATCTGTTGTATCTTTTAGTTTTCTTCTACATGAAAATGAGTATATATAAGTCAATATTATTCTACAGAGGCCTTAAGAAATTATCACTTTAAAAGGCAAAATTAGAATCTGCTCATGTTCTTTTTTCACTCTAGATCTGAACATAAATTAAAACTAATAAAATTAATTTAAAGTCCACTATTAATAAAGTTAAAAATAAAGTTAAATTTTTGCTTACCCATGTCAACTGCATTCCTAGTTGATGATGAAGAATTTGATCCTACAATGAACAGTTTTGCTGAGTAACAACAACAAAAACACCTGATTACTATATTTAGGTGTACATTTTACTATATAGTAATAACATGACAGATAATCCTTAATTACTTTTCCTTTCCTAGTTACATAATTTTATAGTTTTAATTTTAAGACATAAAAGTTCATTTCCACTAACTTTTTAATTATATAGTTAGTTGTCAACAACTTGTTAAAATTAAAAGCAAATATTAGAAGGCAGATCAGATAAGGGAGCTTAAATTACTTGAAATGTACATTTTTATGAATTAAAAATTAATAGAGCATATTATATCCAATAAACTATAATCTATAAAAAGACTAAATTAAAGGTGTTACAATGAGAAAACTGAAGGAAAAAATTCACAATCCTACCTTTCCAATAGAATCATTTTCATTTTCAGACATTACCTTGCAGTTTTTGGTCACATGAAGGTACATCTTTTCTAGTCTATGTAGCATTTAGTTATCTTAAAAAAATTTGTAATAGTAATGTGCTTACTCTAGAACTGAAGAAAATCTATAAAAGTACAAAGACCAAAAAGAATAGCCAAGAATCTCATTACCCAAAGTAATTACTATTTAGATTTTTGTGTACTATGTATTTAATGTATAATTTTAGATACTCAATTTTTATACATGAACATTATTCTATAAATCAGTTCCTGTTTGTTGAATATTTAGGTGAGTAATGTTCCTGCAGTAGTTTCGGTTTTCTGTTATCACATGAAATACTAAAACAACCATCTTCAAACTCTGTTCAACTTTATGCTGAATCATTTTCCAAAGACAAATTATCAGAAATGTGATTCAGTCAAAAGATCTAATGTTTCTTGTTGAGTCTTGTTCTAGTTTAGTTACTCTACTTTAGAAAAGATGTGCACCAGTTTTCCAGACCACGAACAGTGAAGAGTTGCTCTCCTAACAACACAGGATGCTCAACCAGCAAAGTTTATGCAAATATTACAAAATCTGAAAAACTGAAATCTGAAACACTTCTTGTCCCAGCATTTTGGACAAGGGCTACTCAATATGTACTATCTCCCATAATTACACTCTATGAAAATTCTCCCTACCACTCTCCTTTGATCCATGAAATGACCTTCTGTTTCTGAAAGATGAGGCATTTTCAGATAGGTAGAAAGAAGAAAGTTCCTCATGTGGGAGGATTCTGATATCTATATCAACTCTCAAGCCCTATAGAAATTGAACACAACTTGTAAAAGATCCAAAATGAATCTACGGCATGAATTACAACTAACCACACAAAGTATAATGCTTTTACTTCTATTCCTACACGAATAGCAATGTGAAATTGACAGAAAGAAATGGATTTTGGAGTTGGGCATACCTGATTGAACTCTGCTTTAAGCATTTACTCTGACAACTTTTTTTTCCTTTAAAAAGTTCTTTTTCTTAAAACAGGGTCTTTTTTCTTTTTTGTAAACAATTAGCACAAAAGCAATTAGTATTTCAGCCAGTCTCTGAAAGCCACGAGGATAATAAATCATTAAAACTTAAGAAAGGATCCAACATGCCATCAATTTGTGGGTGGAGGTCATTTTAGGCTTTAGAAACATAGCAGAGTTAAAAACAGGGTCTTGATATGTTGCCCAGGCTGATCTCAAACTCCTGGTTTCAAGTGATCTTCCTGTCTCAGCCTTCCAAGTAGCTGGGACTACAGCCACAAACCTCTATCTACCCAGTTGTATGACAACTTTCAAGTTATTCAATGTCACTAGTGCAATGGGAATAACAGCTCTAACTTGTAGGTTTGATTTGATAATTACATGAAGAAATACAGCACTTAAGTGACAACTACAGTGCCTGGTATAAAGCAAGACTCAATAAATAGTAGTCAGTATTATTAGAATCAAAAGATAATGCTCTCATTGTACAAATGAATCTTAATAATAATAATACAATTTAGCAATGATCACAATAACATGGTAATTAAAAACAGATACCATGCATTTTATAGCAAGCATTATGCTATATACTTTTAGTTATTTTATCCAACTTATAAAGAAGCCTGTGAAATAACTGCATCATCATTTTATAGATGAGGAAACTGAAGCTCAGAGTTGAATACTTTGTTAGATCATAATTATATTGGCCAGTAATCTACACACCCAGGAATCTCAATCTAGGCTAGCTCAAGCTTTTCATTACTATGCTCTGCTGACTATAAACTGAGGACAGAACAGAATAAATTCTCATTTTAAATTCTGGAATGTATTATTACTACATATATTGAATGGATATGTGTTTTTCTGTTGCCCAGACTTCTTTCTACACTTCCAGGTAACCTCAGTCATTAGTTACTAGCATCCCCCAGGAAGGGAGGGCTTATGCTTTGGGTAGACACTGCTCTTAAGCCTTCCCTTTATCCTTTCCATTTCTTTTACCCTAATTTTTCTGCTGTTCTGAACATAAGTAAATTATATAACATAAGAACATCATGAAGAACACCAAGTTACAAAGTTATATTCTGACTTCACTGAAGTAGCCAACATTGACTTCTTATAACTCCTTGTTAAAGAGTTGACATTAAAGCTGGGTATAATCCCAGTGGCTTGGGAGTAAAAAAGGGCTGGAGATGTGACTCAGTGGATAAACAAACGACCCTGGGTTCAATCCCTGGTACCCTACCCCCCCAAAAAAAGCTGACATTAACATTATGTTTAAAAAGGAATTTTTGTATTTTCCACACTTAGTGATGAAATTGCTCATGACCCACAGGAAGGAAAGGCTTATTCCCATGCCTAACAAAACTTTACTATTCCTTCCACTGCATAACAAATTGAATTGTAAAGTTGTAAAGACTGAACTTTACCAGAAACTTTCATTTCTTCTCTTTCATCAGGATTTATCTTTTCTACTGCATGAGAAACAGTACACTCCAAGACATCTGGAAATTCCTAAAATAGACACAATATTTATAATGAATATAGAATTGGTATTTCTGATTAATTATAAATTTCCTATTGCTCATGAAACCCTTTAGAAGAGAACCTGTAAGAAAACAGGATTTTATTGGTGCATTAAATTACATAATAGTGGAATTCATTGTTACATATTCACATATGCACCTAATATAATAAGAACTTCCCATTTCTCTCCCCTCTTTCTTCTCCCTGGTCTCCTTTCTCTACTCTGCTGGCTTCCCTTTTATTTTCATGAGATTCCCATTCCCCCAATTTTTTTCCCTCCCTTTTCTCTTGAGTTACATGTGAGGGAAAATGTATGACCCTTGACTTTCTGAATTTGGTTTATTTCAATTAATATGATATTCTCAAGTTCCATCCATTTTCCCGTCAATGACATAATTTCATTCTTTATGGGCCCACTTTTTCTTCTATTAGGCACGGGGTCTCTGTTTTAGCGCCTAAGTCTGATTGATTTGAGTTGATTTTGTGCAGAGTGAGAGATAGTAGTTTAATTTCATTTTACTACGTATGGATTTCCAGTTTCCCCAGCACCATTTACTGAAGAGGCTATCTTTTCTCCAATGTATGTTTTTGGCACCTTTGTCTAGTATGAGATAACTGTATTTATATGGATGTGTCTCTGTGTCTTCTATTTTGTACCATTGGTCTGTGTATCTGTTTTGGTGCCAATTATTGATACTCTTAATGTCTGCTATTCTAACTGGAGTAAGATAAAATCTTAGTGCAGCTTTGATTTGCATTTCCCTAACTGCTAAAGATGTTGAACATTTTCATATACTGGCTGGCTATTTGTAATTCTTCTTTTGAGAAAGGACTATTTATTTCATTTGCCTATTTATTGATTGAGTTCGTGTGTGTGTGTGTGTGTGTGTGTGTGTGAAGTATTTTGAGTTCTTTATATATTCTGGATATTAATCCTCTGTCAGAATAGTAGCTAGCAAAATTTTTCTCACATTTTCTCTTCATTCTCGTTTTCTTTGCTGTGCAGAAGTTTTTTAATTTGATGTATTCATTTATTAATTCTTGATATTCCTGAGCTTTAAAGTCCTATTGAGGAGGTCACTATCTATACCTTTATGTTGCAATATTGACCCTACATTTTCTTACAGCTGTTGCAAAGTTTCCAGTCAGAGGTGTTTGACCCATTTTAAACTTACTTTTGTGTAAGGTTGAGAGAGATCTAGTTTCATTTTTTTACATATGCATAACCATTTTCCCAGCACCATTTGTTAAAAGGGCTATTTTTAAATTTTTTAAGTGCCATTCTCAAGGATCAGATGACTGTATCTGTGTGGGTTTGTCTCTGTGTCTTCTATTCCTTTCCACTGGCTTATGTCTGTTTGTGTGTCAGTACCATGCAGTTTTTGTTACCATAACTTTGTAGTATAATTTGAAGTCAAGTATTGTGATACCTCCAACATTTTTTTTTCTCAGAATGACTTAAGACAATGGGATTGTTTACTTGAGTTTACTTGAGGTCTACATAGGCTTCTTCTTAAAGGTTGTAAAGCTCTGACATAAAGATGAAATGCTGTGTGTGTCCATTTTCTGGGGAAAAGTATCTCATTTTCATTAAGATTTCAGAAAAATGCATGATCAAAACTTTAAAAAAAAAAAACAAGCAGGGGAGGAGTACATGAAGAGTTACAACCACTGAAAATAGCACATAAATTTTACTTAAAAAATAAACTATCCATTCTGAATAATGACATGTTAAAAACTTTCTAAAACTTTAAAAACTTTTGCAAACTTAAAAAAAAAAAACTTAAAAAAAAGTTTTAATGTCATTCAACTTAAACTTGTGAGGGAATGCAGGTGATTTCTGAAAGTATATTTTAAGAGTAGTTTTAGATTAACAGCAATAGTGAGCAGAAGACACAAAGATTTCTCATTCACCCCCTGCATCCATACATGCATTGCCTCCCCCATTATCAACATCTCCTTCAGATGGCACATTTACACCTGATAAACTTGCATTAACAAATCAATGGGCCAACGTACAAGGACAATGTATCTACCATTATGAGATCACTGCCATAAAAATCCTGTGCTTAAAAAAAAATCCTCTGTGCTCCACTTATTCATCCTTCTCTTTCCTCTAAGTCCAGCAACCAATGATCTTCATACTATTTCCATGGTTTTGCTTTTCTAGAACATAGGTGAGATTACACAGTATGTGGCCTTTTCACACTGATTTTTTCCATTTAGTTAATATGCATTCCGGATTCTTCCATGTCTTTTTGTAGATTGACAGCTCATTTCTTTTAGCAATGAAACAACATTCTATTGTCTGGATGTACCAAACTTTATATGTATCTACTGAAGAATGTTTTGGTTGTTTACAAATATGGCAATTATGAATAGAGTTGCCATATATATCTATGTGCAGAAATTTTTGAGGGCAAAAATTTTCAACTCATATTGACAGACACCAAAGAGCAAGATTGCTTTATCACATGACAACAGTATGTTTTGTCTTGTAATCACAAACATTTTTTTAACAAATTTTTTCCCTGAGTGCAATTTTTTTTAAAAAAAGCAAGGGCCATTCTAATGCCTTATAATGAATAATTTATAAGGATAACAATAAAAATGTTAGTACATATTAGTCAGAAACATTAGTTTACATAACAAGATTTAACAAAACAAAGAGTGAGTCCTTTCCCATGATTCATGAGCAAATTACAATACCCAGTACATACCAGGAGTCCAGTTACAAGTCATGCACACATACAGTAAATGGTCATTCAGAGAAGCAGAAATCAAAGACATGAATCAAAGACACGAATCTAGTAGCTACAGAGTTTTTAATCTGCAGTATGCACAAGGGAACAAATGTTTCCAGCACATGTCCTCTTTCAGGCTTTTAAAGTAGTTTGGATTTCAGGGTGGTTATAGATAGGTACTTTTATATTAACATTTATGATAACAGTCATATACTGACATTCAATGAAATATTGATCCTTATTGTTTCACTGTAAAAATTATTTCTAGGAACTATATTATTGGGGTGGATATTCTATCTAATCTACCAATCAAAGCTGCTTAATAATCATTCCTCTACTACTATCAATATCAATAGGAATAAAACTACTGGTGAGGAAACTGGTGGGAATTAAACATGAGAAATCCCATCATCTTGTCTAGGTTGAAGAGTTGCCTACAGAGTTCAGATTTTCTACTTTATACTTAATTTAACAGGATCAGATTGCTATCTCTGCAGCTCAGCCACAAGGGGTTTAATAACTCATTGCCTATTTGACTTCCCTCCCCAAACTTAGAAAGTTAACTTCCTGCTTACTTCACTTTCCTTTTGACCTGCAGGATTTCCACTTACCCTGACCAAATCTGGGTTGATTTGGGAACTCCATTCATTCAAGGTCTTTTGGATACAATCTCGAAGCTGCAAAAGGAATGCATTTTTAAACTGTTAATCAAACTCTACTCACTCCCTATACATTTACAATAAGAATGCAGAGTTTGGTAAATTAAGCAGGAAAAAAAAGACATCAATAGGATTTACCACACAAACCTAAAGTTTAATTCTACAATGTTTTTGTTTCCTTCAACAGATAAATTCAGACCTCCTCTACTCTGAATTCTCAAGTATTCTTGACCCAAAGCAATAGTCTAATTATTTTTACACTGTTTCTATACCAATGAAACTTTAAGTAAACTTCTGAAACTTAAAAGCATTCATAAAGAAAAAATGATTTCAAGAATAAGGTTATAAAACAAAGGAACTTGAATTTAAGCCACAGATACTAAAACTCTTATTAATCATTATGCTACTATATTCCTTGAAGACAAGCAACAGAGTAAGTATGGCCAGAAGAACTCCTATATCAGAATCACCTGTGGTGTTTATTAAAGATTCAAACTTTTGAGCTCAATCCTAGACCTGATGAACACTCTCAAGAGCAGCCAGGAGTTCCATTTTAATAGGTATCCCAAGTAATTACTATATACTCTGAAGTCTGAGAATCACAGGACAGATGTACCTTACAGAGGTCATCACGCATAATGATAGGCAATAAGTCATTTCCTAACACCTCAGTATACCTCTAACTTGTCTTCAATGTTTTCTTGGATAAACAATATTTGTTTATCCAAAATGCTGTCCACAATAGTATGTTGTAAATTCATTAAGGAGTTTATTCTATTTATATCTCTTATGTCAATATTTCAAACTTACTTGACAGTCCAAAGTAAGATGTATATTCACTTAATGTGTGAAAGAAGACCTACCTGCATATGAAGGAACAAAAAATTCACAAAACAGTATTTATGGTCACTACATGCGAGTACCCTACTGGCTTTTATTCTATTAATTAGAAAAAAATAAGTGGTTCTATGACTTGCTAAACTGATTAGTGACCACTAATTGGCCAACACCAGTAATCTGAAATCACTGTCTTAAAAGATAAATCAAGGTTACAGTACTTTACATTCTTTAGGCAATCAATAAAAAAAGAAATAAGTAATGAAAGCAAGCCCCTGAACTGCAAAAGCACTTTCTTTTTTTTTTTTTTTTTTTTTTTTTTTGCGGTGCTGGGGATTGAACCCAGGGCCTCAAGCGCTCTACCAACTGAGCTATCTCCCCAGCCCCACAAAAGCACTTTCTGAACAGTGACAACAGAGACTAAACTTCTAAACAATAATTGCTTATAAAAACTGACACAAGCACTTTACCACTTTTATTTTTCCATATTGGGAATTAAACCCAGTAGTGTTTAACCATTGAGCCACACCCTCAGTCTTTTATTTAGAGGGTCATACTGAGTTGCCAAGTGCCTTCCTAATCTGCTGAGGCTGGCTTTGAACTTGTGATCCCCCTGTCTCAGTCTCCTGAGTTGGTGGGATTACAAGTGTGTACCACCTCGCTCAGCTACCACTTCTTAATATAAATAATCACACAGGGAAAACTGATTTATCAATTTAAGAGCACACAGTCACTATATTAGGATTTATAATCCACAACAATAATCTGCTATTATGCTATCCATAATAACTTACTTGAATTTAAGTTACAAGGTCTATATCTTTATGTAAAATGTATTGCTAATCACACTGAAGTCAGTAGATAAAAATTAGTTGATAATCTTTCCAGATAAATCAGTAACAGTTGAGGAAGCAGGACTGATTGAGGTTAACAATTTTATCAGAAGTGCTTTAGCTCAAATTCTGTGAGAATTCTAAGAAATTTTTCTCTGGAAGGATGATTCATTTACATATAAGGCTTTCCTGATGAATTCTTTAATTCAGAAAGATAAGTATATTTTCAGAGTATTCATTCCTTTTCTGAAACCATCTCTTTTATTAATCTTGGTTTCTGCAAAATTCAGGATAAATTATAGAAAAGTCCAGTTATGTAAGAAACTCATTGTATCATAAACTGATTTTTAATCTTGTAAGTTACATGTTATCTATACTGACTGAATATTAACCTTATAACTTTTTGTTTCCTGCTTTCTTCATCATCACATACACAGTATCACTAAAGATAAATATCGCCACAATTTCGTCTATATTAGATCCAGAATTGCTTAAGAATTTAAATACCACAATTCAATTGATCAAATACTCAATCAAAAAAAGGGCAAAACAGTCTTACAATGACCCATTTGAAAACAATATGTGATCCTAGGTTCGATCCTTAGTCTTAAATAAATAAATATAATATGTAAAATATCTGATTTCATAAAACTATAGTGAAACACAAAAATATGGGAAAAGATCATAGGATCAAAAAAGCATTAGAATCAGAAAAGATCTTTAAGAATTGAGCACTCTACCAAATGTGTGAAATTTCAATAATGAAATGAATTTTTTCTTTTTAAAATCTCTTCAATGAGGTCAGGCTGTTTCAAGTGGTACACCCCAATTTGGAGCTTATCAATAATGAATGATTTTTTTTCCCACTTCCTTTTATCTCTTCAATGAGGTTGAGCTGTTTCAAGTGGTACATCCCAATTTGGTGCTCTTTAGGTAAAATTCTTTACACAGAAATAAAACATGACCATCCTATACTAATTAAACTGTTACAGTTTCCCTACAACATGCTGCTGTTTCTTCAAGTTTTCCTCAAATGTTCTAGTATCTTTAGTTTTGTCCTACTGACAAGGCACCCTAAACAAAATACTACACACCAGAATTAATCCTCTGTTTTTCAGAAAATTGTGTGCATCACTACACACTGTCTGGGTATAGTTCAGTGGTAGAGTCCTTGCGAAGCATGTGTGAGACCCTGAGTTCCATCCCTAGCATCATGTTAAAAAAAAATAAAAATTAAAAATTAAAACAGGTTAGAAAAAAATCAGATCACTCAGTATACAAGGGTTAACATCTTTTTGTGAGAGCTCTGTTTCAGATATACTGATATATATATAAATATAAAATTATGAACTGGATGGGTAAAATACATTTTTTACCACTTGGAGTCAAAAACTTTGAAAGCCAGTACTCTAGAATGTGTTACAGTGAGATAAGAGAGAACATTTTACTCAATATTATCAAAATACATGCAAAACTTCAGCTACATTGATCATCACTATCAGTGCTGAAAGAAATTAAGGCTCTATGTACCAAATACAGAAATAACTTATCTTTCAGAGAAATGGTCAAAGTGGGTGGTTTAAATAAAGCTGGAACCCAAACACAGAATAGGGTAGGGATTCTGGTGCCTATTCAAGTTACAATCAAGAGTTCTCACCTCCTGAAGGGTGCTGGTTCCCTACACATACCCAGATGCTACTTACTGTATGGTCTGTGGACAACACCTCTTGTATAAAAACAGTTAAAACTGCCATGGGACAGCTGATAACGTCATAACGTGACAGTTTAGGCAATTGATTCTTTTAATCAGGATTTATCTTTCTGATGGAACCAGGTTGTATGGCGATAAACGCACCTAGGTTAAACATTTTCGTATATAATCTCTTACTTTCCACAACAACTTGATGAGGAAGGGAGACCCAACTTTAAAGCTACTTTCCCAAAGTCACACAGCTCCTGAAGTTTTTGTTTTACTATTTTTACATTTAACCAACACATCGTAATCGTACATATTCACTGGGAATTTTTTTCAAGTACTAAAATTGTTCCACACCATCAATTAGCTGTGCAATCAATGGATGACTACTCACTGGCTCAGGAACAGCCAGCAACAAATGTGTAACTAGTGCATACTTCCTGATTAATATCTGCCACCTCCAACTAACTAGTGATCAGTCTTCGGGCAAATAAAATGCGGCAGATTAACTTCCAGTAAGAAAAAATATACACCTACACCCAAACTTAATTTGAGTGTTTAATCATTTGCTTCACAGCAATTAGCTAATGTCGACATTCTCAAAGTTAAGCGTATTGTGAATACTATTTCATTTACCAAAGGTTAATCTTTCGAATATTCCTTTACCTGGACAGTGTGGGGGAGGGAGCGAGAGATGGGGAGAGGGACCGAGCCTCCTATGGCGCTGTGACTGCCCTGCCAGGGAGAGGGATCCAGTGCGTCTCAAGTGTTCTGCTACCGGCCGCGAGCAGCGGCAGAGGGGGCACTGGGTGTGCAGCTGCACCTGCTAAGTTTTTAGGACGCTCGGCCCCGGGCAGCAGGTCCCGAGGCGAGGTCTCGCCGACCCCGGCCGCAGCCTCCCGCTGGAGCCCAGGTGCGCCCTCCCCGCACCTGCCCTGGCCCGCGGCCTGCCCCGGAACCTGGGTCTCCGCGGACGCTGCTGGCCGGCCCTCACCTCCTCGCTGTGCGTGGAAGGGCACTTCTTCCGCAGGCGGCCCCAGTTCAGCAGGTTCCCGGTCTGCAGGTGCAGGGTGCTGGCCCGCGCCAAGAGCGCCCCGGCCGCGCGGCTGTCGGTGCCCATGGCAGCGGCCGCCCGAGGGGCCAGGAAGGGACGGGGCAGGCGAGAAGGTGGCTGTCTCGCAGGACGCTGTGCCCGAGGCCGCAGGGGCGAGCGCGAGGCTGTCGACCCCGCGCGGCGGTAGCCCGATGTGCGCTCCGGCCCAAGGAGGCCGGACGGCGGCGGCGAAGCGGCGGCCCGGGAGGGGGACGCTGAGGCTGCGGCTCGGGCTCTGGCTGCTTCTCTGGCTTCTGCGGCCGCAGGAGAGTTGACTCCAAACTGAGGGAGCTGTTTCCTGGAAGACAATGACTAAGCAGAAATCGCGGCAGAGAAAAGTGCTTCGTAACCGTTACTCGTCCCGCGGCGGGCAGGGGCGGAGCGCGAACGGACTGCGGGACTCCGGCCTGCGGGTGACTGGCCCCGGCCTGCGGCGGGCGTGGCGGCGGGCGGGCGCGCGGGCCGAGAGCGCGGGCAGCGCGGCTGGCAGCGCAGCGCGCGGCAGGGCTCCCCCTGGCGGTCCGAGGACTGCGCGCCCGACGCAGCCCGCGCCCCCTGCGGTGTACCGGCGCTGGCGGGCGCGCTCCTCCGCCAATGGCGCCCTCGCTGCTGGTTTCCTCACACGCCCTTTTAAAAGGACAGCTGAAGGGTCCGCCAAGGCTTTGAAATACTACCTGGGTTTGGTTCTCACGGGCAGGTTTTAATGCACAAGTGCCCTTTCGCTGCTTTGTTATGCTCAAGAACCTTCCCTAAAACTGCCAGTTTTTCTTTATTAATTAAACGTTTACTAATTTATCCTGGTATGGTGTGAAGTCAACAACAAGACTTAATTTTTGCCCTTGCAAAGCCTAAGTTGCAGAGACGAGGCCTAAGTATATGATACATTAAATAATATTTTGAAACTATCATAGGACAGTTACTTGCTAGATATGTTCACATTAAACGCAAATGGGTGAGATGAGAGAAGGCTTTATCATTCGCCCCGGTAGAGGTGGTTGTGATTGATACTTTACTCCTGTTTTTATATGATAGACTTGATATTATCTGATTCAACATTGATCTACCTTTCCTCAAGAAACCTTCACTTGTTGGGGGGAATCAGCTATATTAAATGGCAAAATGAGATTACCATGAGAAAAAAGTCTAAAAAGAAAGATGAACTTGATAAATTGATAAGACTTAGGGCAGGGATGAAGATGATACTCTAGGAGTTTCGAATTTGAGCCTGATGTTTGAGCAAATATTTGTTGGCCAAATCAACAGATGTAAGAGTTCATTGATGGGAATGGTAATGCTAGAAGAACGAACAAACATGGGCTTCTTTAGTGAACACAAACATTTGATTTTTAGGCAGAATTTGCGTGCTATTACATCTTGACTTTTTTAGTCTAGTACTTGGCTCATGGCAAACATTCAGTAAGTGAGAACTCCTAATATTAATGCCTCTACATTTTCCCCTTACAGTCCAGTTCTCTCAAGGTTGGTAAATTCATAACATGAATTCACAGCAAGCATCATATAAACTTCCTTGCGGTTCACAGCAATTCGGTTAAGTAACTCGTTTAAAATCTCAGCTAACAGTAAGTATTGGCGCCCCATCAAAACCTAGGTCCTTCAACTTCAAACTCTTTACCCTTCCATGATACAAGTAATTTAAATTCTTGAATGTGTTTGTGCATGATTTATTTGCTTTGAATGCCTGTACAGCTTTAATTTACCCATATTATGCTTAATGATACCCTTGCCATAGCACCACAATTTGGGGGTGAGGAAGATTTAATCTTCTAAATTTATTCTGAGAATAAAACCAGGGAATAGAAATTAGAGGAACATCATTATATAGTTATTTTGAATGAGTCATTTTTCTTCTGTCTAGAAAAGAGGAATAATATTTAAAACACTTCCATCTTTTGGGAATCGTGTAAATTTTGTGTTTAGGTGTGTAAGGAAAGAACCAAGGAAGGAAATAAAGAGAGAAGAGACAGCTCAACAGTACCACAGATTTGCTGGGGACAACCTGTGGAGGGGAACCCAGGGGAGACTGAGATCTGTCTCCTGGGGTAGTTATTGGGGCCTGAGGAAATGGAATTTTAGAGGTTAGGCCATTGCTAGCAGGTTGTGAGGGAAGGGTCCTTCTGGTCATTACCTCTATTCTTTGAGGTGGTCACTGTTCCATGTTGAATCAGATGTTTTCAGGATTTCAGTTCCAGGTAACAATTCCCTTTCTTTGCATGAGGGAGTATTGTCATGGTTCACGTTAGGCTGAGTCAGTGACCATGAGGTGAATCTTGTTCCAAGATGCAGGCTATGTTTCAAAAAGCCATTGCCTGTGCCAAGTTCTTCCTAACAAGGGGCTTTAAAATTTTTCTGTAAATGCTATGTACATACAAAGTCACTAACATTGACTGTTGTTCACAGAACATTTTTGAAATTCTGGTATACTGTTGGAAGCCCAATAAGAGCTCACAAGATCTAAGTGTTTTAGATCAAAGCAGAGAGAACAAAAAACAAACAAACAAACAAAAAAACAAACTTATGGATTAATTAATTGCTGCAGAAAGTGATCACATTTTCATACATAGACTTTTTATTTTTTACAAGAACAAACAAAACTTGAGAATTAAAATTTATTTTACTTTCTTAAGAGACCACTTGGTACATTTAATTTAAGTAAAATAGATTTAAATTCTCAAATTTTATTTTATCTTATTTTTTAATAATATTTTTTAGTTGTCAATGAACCTTTATCTTTTTCATTTATGTATATGTGGTGCTGATAATTAAACCCAGTGCCTCAAACATGCTAGGCAAGTGCTCTACCACTGAACCACAACCCCAGCAGCCCCTCAAATTTTATTTAATTCCTAAAATTACTGTAATTACTACATTTGTTTTACCACATTCAGGGGTCACGAAATAGGCCCTGGCCCTGCTAGAGATGAGGGGTTTAAAAGGACTTCTTTAGAATTTTTTGGAAACCCATATACCTTGGAAATAAGATAACTGTCATATCTATTACCATCATAGGGAATGGGAGGAATAGACCTGTGGTTTGGAATAGAACATAGGCAAGTGCTGAGGAGTGCAAGTAACCAATTTGTTCTGAAGTTAGCAGAGAGAAGTGCCTTCCTGGACCAAGGGCACCCTTTCAAGTTAAGGGAATGAGGTTATGACTAACAAAGGGACATTATCGAGAGGAGGCTTTTGGGTTTGGTCTGGGAGATACTGGGGAAACCGCTTAAACTGGAGTAAAGCAGATGACACTAAGCAATAAGTTGACAAAAAAAAATCTGCATTTAAAAATGCATTTAGTGCATGCTTGTAATCCTAGCAGCTCAGGAAGCTGAGGCAGGAGGATCCGAGTTCAAAGCCAGCCTCAGCAGCTTAACAGTAAATTCACAGTAAGCAAACACATTGTCCCTGTTCTCTTGGAATTTCCAGTCTAGTGGAGGAAGCAGACTTTAATCATATAATTATAAATAAATGTAAAATTACACTGTGGTTCTCACTATGAAGAAGGAGTATAAATATATTAAATCAGAAAGTGGTTTGTAAAATTGTTGTGGGCAGTGACTCAGTGTTGAGAGTCCAGCGAGAAGACTGGTAGTCACCTAGGTAGGTGAACAAAGGCTGTGAAGATGCACCAAAACGGGGTGCAGGTACCTAAGTTTGCTTTAGTTGGAAAGGAGAGAATACTATTACCACAATGGGGTTAAAGAGTGATAGGATATACTTAGACCAAGCAAAATGGAAAATAATTTGTTTTCCCAGTAGTCAGGGAGGCAAGGAGGCAATGTTCCAAGGGAAGAATGTCAGGGTTGGGACTGAGCATGAAAATCTGTTGAAATTTCCAAGTGTTCAAGTATATTAAAAATCATGCCATTGGTAATATGAATCCGTTATTTCCAATGTGGTTACAAGATTGCCTGGAGGGCTGCTATATTGGCATCTGATTGACTGCATTATCATTTGATAAATAAAAATGATATAATTCCTATTCCTTTTCATCTCATGAAGAGTTGAAGAGAAAAAAAAAAGAGCTGAAGAGGTTGTTGGCAGTAATGAAATACTAGATGAGAAAAATAAGCTATTTAAAGAATCAAACAATATTTGGGTCTGAATGTACATATCACAATGAAAAATTCTATGAGTATGTGACTGAGTGCTGCTGGTATAGATATTAAGTCATAATCTAACTTGAAGCTAAGTGTCAGTTTTAAGATTCAGATAGATAGTTAATGTCAGTTTGAAATTATCATTTCTTGACCTGAATAAGTAAATAAAAGGTTGAAGTTAGGCTGGTGGCAAAAGCATAAGAAATAGAAAGTTTTATGTAGTGAGTATAAGAGGCATCTTTGTAAATATCAGTTACTGTAATAATTGATGAAATTAAGATGGTAAATGAAATTCTGATCACAGAACAGTATAAATGTGTTACTTTTATTTGGAGTTGCACCAATATTTCAGCTCCTAACACCAACAGATTATTTCTATCCTTTAAAAGTTGAGAAAGTCATTTTGTTAGAAATGAGTTAGAAATGTATAACATGAGGTAACAGGAGGCATGAGTTAGCAATTCTTGTTTCTTGGCAAATAAAGAGTTTTAAATTTCTATTGTAAGATTCACAATCTAATGTTTTGTTTAAGTTATGTGGATCCTAGAATATTTGTGGGTTAAGTGGTACGAGTGATATAGGTAGGTGATGTATAAGTCTTATTTTTTAATGTAAAAGATGTTTTCATGTTATTAAGGTGGTATGTGAATTGTCCTCATGTGATTGATATGTAGAGGGAATATAAGGCCATAATTAGTTTATCGAGTTCTATTAGAATAATGGTAAAACTAGGTCATGAAAATGATGCTATAATTACAAATATTTCTCCAGTTGAGTTGATACTTGGTGGTGGAGGTTGGTTAGTTAGACTAACCAGTACTCATTATGTTATTATTAAAGGAGTTAATGGTGTATAGTTCACAAATCAATTGTGTAGTTTGATTATG
The DNA here is from genome assembly GCF_902686445.1 of Sciurus carolinensis. Lineage (NCBI taxonomy): Eukaryota > Metazoa > Chordata > Mammalia > Rodentia > Sciuridae > Sciurus > Sciurus carolinensis. The sequence continues at coordinate 128,769,296 of NC_062213.1, read as the reverse complement.
AATTCATAATCTGAGTTTTGTGAGGCAAAATAATATTGATGATGTAAGGCTATGGGATTATTAGGACTGTGACTCCAAAAAACTTTTTTGGTGTTTGGATAAGAGTGGTCACACTTACTAGTACTATATGATGTGGATAAATTTGTGATGAGTGATTTTTAAGTCTGTTTGAAGTAAATAAATAGAACTTGTTATTTGTAGTGTTGGATGATTCTCTACAGGGATTATATAAGAAATGGATAGTCTATACATTCTATTAGTGGATTTGAAAGTATAGTAATGCTTATTCTACTATAACCTTCTAGTCTTAGTAATATAGCTGCAAGGACTGTAGATCCAGCAACTGGGGCTTCTATGTGTGCTTTTGGTAAATAGAAGTAGGGACTGTAAAGGGATATTTTTACTGTGAATGCTATTAATGCTTGCCAATCATAGAAGACCATTACGTAAGGAGCTTGATAATTCGGTACTAGGTTATTAAAAAATTTAATTAGCCTGTAGAGTGTTGAATATAGAGTAATGCTACCAAAAAAGGTAAAGAGCCAATCATCTTATAAAACAGGAAATAAAGTCTTACACTTAATTGTTCAGTTTGGTTTCCTCACTGGGTGTTAATAATTAGAGTTGGAATCAGAATTGCCTCAAAAAGAATGTAGAATAGAACTAGTTCTGTTGTGGTAAATGCCATGACTAAGAATATTTGTAGAAAATTAATATTTAGATATATAGTTTTAAAAAATATCTGATGTTTTGGAAAGATGGTACTGATACTGTAATTGTTAGGAGAAATAGCTGAGTTGTCAAGATTAAAAGTGGGGCTCATAGTGAGTTGGAGAAAAAAATTAATGAAAAACTTAGGCTATTTTTGCCAAATTGGTTTAGGAGAAATAAGTTGATGAAACTAATTAGTAAGCTATGTATTAATATGGATTATAGAATTTCTAGGGTATTATCTTACTGAGCAAGTATAATTATGGGTATAATAATTTTCAGCATTGGAGGAAATGTAAGTTTTACATGTGGTCTAGGCTGTCTGTGTTAGACACTGTTACTATAATGCTAGGCCCACAGCAGCTTTACAGACTGCAAATGATAATGAAATGACTGGTATAATGGGTAGGCAAGGTAGAGTGAATATTTAAAATTTTGAGAGTCTCACTGGGTGTATGGCTCATGCCTGTAATCCTAGCAACTTGGGAGGCTGAGGCAGGAGGAATTGAAGTTTGAGGCCAGCCTCAGCAATTTAGTGAGTTCAAATCAACTTAGTAAGACCCTGTCTCAAAATAAAAAATTATAAGAGCATGGGGATGTAGCTCAGTGGTAGAACACCACTGGCTCTAATTCCCAGTACCAAAAATGAATAAATATATAAATAAAATTATGAGAGTTCCTAGAATAAATAATGATAATGTTATGCCTTTTAAACATAGTTTGAACCTTTATGAAGTTGCATATAATCTAAAGCTTTTTATTCAAGTAATACTAATAACACCATGATAAGAAAAATTGGGATAATGAATAGATTAATTGTGAATGTTGTTAGGAAGAGAAGTTGAACATTGAGTTATAAAATGTTAGGCAGTTGCTGGGCTCAGCCATTTTAACAAGCAATTTTTGGGGTCAAAGCATATAGTTATATATTAGGTTGTTTATTATACCAGCTATTAAATCCAGGGTGCTTTTAGAAGTAGGCCTTATATCACTTGTTCTTTTGTACTGGGAGAAATTGGATAGATAGAAACCAAAATGGATTGCTCTGATCTGACCTCAGATCATGTAGGACTTTAATCATTGAACAAATGGACCATTAATAATGGTTACACCATCCAACATCCAGGTTGTAAATCCTGTTGTCAATATGGACTCTAGAATAGGAATGCACTGTTGACTCTAGAGTAACCTGTTTTTTTAATCAAACGTTTGGATCAGTTGATGATTGTGCTATTTCAATGGGTATGATCTAAGTTTTAATCATCAGAGGTTGTATTCTGCTCTAAGGTCACCCCAACTGAAAGTTTTAGGTCAATAGGTTAAGTGTTATTTTTTATAATTAGGTTAAGATTTTTTTAAGTGGACTAATTAAGTTAAGCACCATGGGGGGGCTTCTCATCTTATTTTAATATCCCTATCTCTTCATGGAGAGGTCAATTTCACTCAAATTAAAATACAGCTAACCTGTGTAGTCATTCATACAAGTCCCTTTTTAGAGAACAAATGATTGTGCTTCCTTTGCACAATGTCACTGGGCTTGACTATGCAAGGTATGATAGAGGTGATGATTGTGGTAAACAGGAGGGATTTGTGTTTGCCAGATCATTTTATTCTTTAGAATCTTTTCTTAGGTACATGCCTGTATTGGGTTAACAATTATTTGTATAAATAATCCATAGATTAATCTGATTTTATTTAGATGCAAGCTATCAATGTATATCCAATCTTGTGTAAGCTTGTGACAGGAGAATTTATTTTTTGTTAGTTATATTAACATGATTTCTTCTATTTATAAATAGATTAATCTAGTAAAATGTTAGGAGTTTGTGGAAATAATGGGAAGGTATTAGAATTTGTTGTGCTTGAATGCTTTCTTAATTGGTAGACTGTTTTTAAGCCAACTATGAAAATTTAATAACTTACTCTATCAAAGCTATTTTCCATTTCTAAAGAGCTGTCCCTCTTTAGATTAACATTTACATTTATATCATTATAAAAATTTCTGTTGGGCAAGGTGGTACTTGCCTGTAATCCCGGCTACTTGGGAGACTGAGGCAGGGGGAATGTGAATTCAAAGCCAACCTGGGCAAAATAGGGAGACCCTGTCTCAAAAAAAAAAAAAAAATTAAAATTCCTTTAGGTAAGCTTAAAGTGGAACTGAAATTCTATTTTGGATAACTAACTATCACCAGACAGGACTAGTTTGTCTCCTCTATTCATGGGTCTCACTGCTTTGCTGCATAGATGCATTTGTTCTTACAATTGTCCATGAGTACTTTGTTTGATGTTCAGTGTTCATAAAGTTCTCCCTGTAAATTTATTCTAGTTAATTCATCATGCAAAGTGCACAAGGGATTAGCTTTGCTTTTTTTAAACTTTAAATTGTTCTTTCATCTTTCCCTTAATGGTATTTTTACTATGGTGCCTTAAGAAATTTGTATCTCCTATGCTTTTAGTTGTCAGTAAATGTCTTCCTAAAAGACTCATCTATTATTAGATGATGAAAGAAATTACCATCAAACGTATTTGAAATTTGCTAATCCTTGCTACTTCTGTACAAGTTATATTTAATATCTGAATAGTGTTAGACCAACTTTGGGATTTCCTTAAGTTGCCTAATGTTGGTTTGAGGCAGAGAAATTTAAAACAAGTCTAATCTGTCAGTGCACAATAGAACATGGAGACTTAGGTTCCACCTGACTGTCCCCAAATATGGCTTCATCCCAACATGGACACAGACTTAAGACAGAAAACATATTTGCCATTAAGGGAAGAATTACCATCCTTCATTAAGAGAGAATCCCTGGCTGCTTGGAAATCTTGAACCCAGAGTCCTAATGAGGCTGAAATAGTGAACAGCAGAAGGACCTCAGGTAAGCCATGGACTTTCTCTGGTGTTGATGTCTCATTTGTGGAGTGAAGGAACTAGACTGGGTGATACTATCTCACTGGGCTGGCTCATCTACCAAAAAGAAGGACTTTTCTGAATAATTTGCAACTGAGAAAATTAAGTTGTGAAAGACTCATTATCATAAGAGTTGAAATTCAGAAAAAAAATATATTTAAAGATAATACCTGTTTCTATTAGAAGATATTGAGTTGATGTAGTCATATTTGCCTATTATACTGTTTCTGATGTTGGATCATAAGTGTGAGTTGTATAGTAGGAATTGAAGACTAGCAACTATGTATGCATAGGTGGGTTATCTTGGTTTTGAGGCAGGGGGATTAGAAATCTACTTTTTAAGCCGATCTTTTAGGGGTCTCCTATACTCACTCTTCTTTGAGAACCATTGGTTTTATATGTGTGTTTTCTTTGACATCTGACCTCAAAGACTTGCTTTGTTAAGGGTTCCAATTATCTTGCCCAATATTTATTCCTAAAAAATTGTTTTTTTAGGTGGTGCACACCTGTAAGCCCAGCTACTCAGGAGGCCGAGGAGGGAGAATCATGAGTTGGAGGCCAGCCTGTGCAACTTAGCAAGTCCCCAACTTAAAAACAAAACAAAACAAAACAAAACAAAACAAAAAAACTAAGCCAGACATGGTGTCAGGTGCCAGTAGTCCCAGCTTCTTGAGAACCTAGGGATGGAAGATCGTTTGAGCCCACAAATTTAAGACTAGCCTGGGCAATATGGTGAGACCCCGAGTCAAACCAAAACAACTCCCAAAACATTTTTTATTATAAAATAATGTAATTTTATTGCAGCACATGTGGAATATCCTGAACAGTAGAAAGAAGAAAAATCATCTCTACTATTCAAATGTAATTAATTTATCAAAATTCATAATGTTACATGACTTTTACTCATAGTGTCATAATAATTGTGTATCTTCTTTAACTCAACATCATAACAAACATTTTCTTATATTATTAAAAATGTTTTAAGCATTATTAACATTTTTTGAGACAGGAGCTCATTTAATTGCCCAGACTGGCCCTGGACTTTTGATCCTCCTACCTCAGTCTTCTAAGAGGTGTGTGCCACCACACCAGCTTTGCATTATTAACATTTTTAAACCTGCATTTTTCTTATGATCATTCATTATAGAAAAATTAAATGTGCACAGACAAACAAAATAAAGTCCATAATCCACCATCCAAAATAAGATATATATCCCTGTGGCTAAGTCTCTCATTTTTTATTGTGGTAGTGGAGATTGAAACCAGGGCCTGGTGTGTGCTAGGCAAGCACTCTATTACTGAGCTAGACCTTTAATCCCTTCTATAATTGTCTATATTTCCTTCAATTCTTATTATATTAAAGCTAAGATTTTAGATGCACTTGGAGTTTAAACAGGCAGTGTCTAGAGAATTGGGCCTTGGACTCTGCCTTAAACCACAGCAGTTCTGTCTTGGTGTGTTTTGTTTGTACATCTTCATAATATTTAGTTTGGACAAAGGATTCATCAGTTAGAACTGGTATGAAAATCCTTGACTTAAATAAATTATGAAATTCTTTTCCTCTTATTATCTCAGGAACCACAGTTCCTCATTTGTTAGTAAGAAAGAAGATTTGCTGGTCTTCTGAAAAGAATCATTACCTTCTGGGAAAATTTCTACCCCCTTAGTTTCCTTGACATTTAATCATAGATTAACTGTTTCTCTGCAATGTCTTGACATGTAGAATTCAGTTTATTTGTATTTGTATTTTTAAGATTTGCTCTCGGTTCATGCTGAGATTTGCTAACTAATCATAAAACAGCTCTGTAGTGATGTCATCGTGGAGATTAGATGGTTGTACTAAGAGGTTGGAGTCCAGCCCAAACCTGCCTTTTGGGAATTTAATGGAAAAAGGAGCACTGGCAGGTTTCATTTGAACATTCACTATTTAAAAAGTATTTGTTTAAAAAAATTAGGATGTGAGATAGCTCAGTCGGTAGAGTGCTTGCCTTGCAAACACAAGGCCCTGGATTTGATCGCCCCCACCGCAAAAAAAAAAAAATTAGGATGCATCTAAAATTTAGTGCATTTGAGTGTAAAGAAGAAAAAAGTATTAGGTACCTATTATGTACAATGTGCTGTGCTAGGGACAGAGTTGGGAGTTAACTACATTGCCTTCTCTCAGGAAGTTTGGATCAGAAGTCTAAGAAATAATTAAATTAGCCTAAAATTTAGAGATTCATAAATGTTTGTTTCCTACTGAAAGTAAAGAAAACTTGTAAGCCATTTTGACCTTGCTGGAAATAAATTTAGTCAGACTTGCTGTTTGTGACCTGAATCTGAATTCTTTGTGGTTTGTATATTAATGGTGCAATGGCTAGAAGGCCTACAATAAATTCTGTAATAACTGTTACCTAGTGACTTGCTCTTTCTTTTACTTTTTAAAATGAAGCAAACTTGCCAAATAAAGTGCATACTCTTGTCTCCATACCTTTGCAAGTGCTGTTCCCTTAATCTAGAACATTCTTCTCCCTGTCAATACATTCCCCCTTCCTGTGGTTAACTGATTTTTTTTTTTTCTTCTATAGTGGGGGTCAAACCCCAGGGCCTCATACATACTAGGCAAGTGCTCTACCAGTGAGCTATATCCAAAGTTACTTCCCTACCTTTTAAATTTTGAGATAGGGTCTTGCTAAGTTGCCCAGACTGACCTTGAACTTGTGATTCTCCTGCCTCAGCCTCCCTAGTAGCTAGGATTACAAGCATGTGTCGTGGAGACCAGCTGGTTAACTGATTTTTAAAGTCCCTGTTTAGGGTGTGAATTTTTTGAAAAACACTTCTAAGTCTAGGTTATACATCCCTTTTTTGTGTTTTCCTAAAACGTCTTACAATTAGCTTTGTGTAGGGAGCACTTTTACTTTATTGTATTGATCTATTCATTATGGCTAACTTGGGCACCACTTACTAACTTATACATAGGATATACTGAGTACTAACCATAGCTATACTTTATGTATATGCATTCACTGTCATCACTACAAGGAATATACTGTTATTATCACTGTTATACAGAGGGGAAGCTAAGATATATAGAGATTAAATGACTTGCCCAGGATCATATACCTAGCAAGTGGCAGAGCTGGGATTCCCATCCAGATGGTCCAGATTCAGAGTCTGTACTCTCAAGCTTGATGCCTTTCTAGTACCAGAACTGTCTTGCTGACAGTCAGTCTTGCTATTTGCTTGGCACTGAGCAGTCATTAATGCATGCTTGTTGAAAGCATGGATGTAGCACAACCTTCAACGCAGGAACTTTCTGCATCACAGCCTGATCACAGAGAGCTGTGATATGAGGTCAGAGGCACAGATTTTAGGAAAGGCACAGACCCAGGTCTGAGGGCCTGGAAGAAGCAAGAGAGTTCTACTGTCTGGGAGCTGCAAACTCAGTGCTGGGAGCTCAATGTTCCCTTACAGGGAACTGACGACACATCTGAACAGTCTGGTTGTGTCAGGACAACCTGGAATATATCTTGTTCTGAATCTGGAATTAGTCACCCGAATGACTTCAATTTTAAGAGTGATATGCATTCGTTTAGTGAAAAAGCCTATTAAAAACAAAATACAAGTTTTCTCTCAATGCCAAAGATTGAAGAAGTTAAACTCTCAGTACCATCTGAACAGTGGAATTTCCAAAGCAAAAGGAATGAGCGGCTTCTTTTTTGAAAGAATTTTGAGTCTACAGAGTTTGTGAAAAGGAAGCTTGCATGAGCCACCGAGTTTGGAATGCCCAGGTGTGTAGGAAGGGATGGAGCAACCACTTCCCTATCTGCCATACCCCTGTCTCATCCTGAGAGCTGGGGACCAGACTTTTATAAGAGCTGCGAAAATTCACAGGTGCCTTTAATAGCACTCATTCACATATGCCCACATGAACTTTACAGATTAGAAATGTTATAGAAGTCTGTGCTTCCTCTTGTCCTGTTTCCTGAATACACCAGATTCCTTTCTGGTCCACGGGTTCTTGCCTCTTTCCTTCCCCTGGGCCCCTCCAAATCCTTCTCCCTCTCTCATTGAGCCTTCCCAAGTAACTCTTCTGCTCCCTAATCTCCAAGTTTTGGGAAATGTTATGCATTTGTAACTTGTACTGAAGTGGTCCAGGCAGGACTCTGACGCCTCTGATATCAGCTTGTGCAGCCTGTCACCTGCTTTTGCCAATTTCCTGAGCTTACTTAATCTCTCTAAGCCATCAGTTTCCAAAATGTAAAAGAAGACTTGAATAGTATCCCTGTGATACAGGGTGAGGAATTAATCAGAGAAATGAAGGACTGGACATAAAGGCTGACACACACTAGCCCTCCTAGGTCAGTCCTGCACAACAGAACCTCAGAAGCCTCCCTTTGCCTCTGGATCTCATGGTGTTCCCCCCCATGACACGGGCATTGGAGGTGGCCTTGTCATGCATCCCATACAGCAGTAAAGACATAACGGAAGTTGGACAGGGACTGAAGTTGCACATTCTATTCTGTATCCCAGAAGGGATCTTCCTCATTATGGAAGGACACAAACTTCAGTCCCTGTCCAACTTCCGTTATGTCTTACTGCTGTAGAGCAGCTTGACCACCAGCTTATTTTGTAACCAAAACAGGGAAAATTTGCTGAGACCCTCACTTGTATTTGGGGCCTTGGTCTTTAATCACTGTATTGCCTGTTTCATCTTGGTCCTGTATTTTTTAAAATATTTTTAAAATTGTCAATGGATTATTTATTTATTTATTTATTTATATGTGGTGCTGAGAATTGAACCCAGTTCCCCCCACACACGCCAGGCAAGTGCTTCATCACTGAGCTACAACCCCAACCCCTGTATGTTTTTCTTGATGCAAGAAATGAAGCCAACCCAAACACAATAATGAGGTGTATTGGCCCAGGGTTGGCAGGGGCAGCTGGGGACTTGCCTGTCCATTCCAGGTGTTATCCATTGTCACGTGTCCTGACCGTGCTCCCAGCTTCTTGGTACTTACTCCTCCCCTTTGCCCCCAAGAAGGCTGCAGAGATTTTTCATGAGATTAAAAATTAACTATTCCAAAGTTTTCACTATGAGGAAACCAAAACTGATTGAGGCAGAGAAGTGGCATCTCGGTCAGTACCTTGAATTTGGGCTGCCTAATCTCTGAGCTTGTACTGCCAGGAATGAAAGAAATAGCAGATATAAGCTGTGGGGATTTTTGGGCTTGTGTCTGCCACTGTACTCAGGGACAGGCAGGTCTTTGCATGGGGATTTTTATTTTTACAACTGAGTTCTCATTTGTTCAATCAAAAGTAGCTGGAACTATGAGGTGGTGGGTGGGGTGACATGAAAAGACCTGAATTCTGGCCTGTGGGATCAGGATTTAGTCTTGATATAAGCCCAGTGACAATAGGGCATGGGAAAATTCTTTTGAAAACATAAGCCCCATTGCCCTGGGCCAGGCATTTCCAGACTAACAGTTGCTAACATTTGCTAACCACTCACTGTGTACTAGGCAGGTCCTATGCTATGTGTTTGACAGGAATTGTTTAACTTACTCTTATAACAGTCCTTCAGGGCAGGCATTATATTCCCACTCTGCAGATTCAAAACTGAGATGCAGAGAGATTGGTAACTGGTCAAAAGTCAAATAACTAGAAATTTGCAGAGTTGGAAATTGAACCTAGGTCTGACTGTTGCCAAGGTCTGTTCATGTAGAATAGAGGAGAAAAGTCATCATACTCTCCTCTTCTCCCCTCACTCAGTGAAATTACTGAAAATAGTTGTGTTCTATTTGTCCTTATAGCCTAGTCGACTACCTTCCAACTCCAGTATCTGAGGAAGCAACATGGATTTGCTTCTGGAAGAATCTCAGGGCTCTAGACATACCCCAGCACCATGGAATTAGTTACTGTCTGATCTTCGTAGACATAAGATCCAAACTATACCTGTACTGTGGCAAATGGGGCAGGAGGAAGCAAGTGTCCTCATCAATGGAAACGTACCTGCTCAGTCTCGATTTGCTTCTTTGTAGAAAGCAACAATGGTTAAGAGCCTTTGTTGAGACTTCTGCCCTGTGACCCAGAGGGAGAGTTTGTTTTAGGCAGGAATGTTTGGGTTGGGCTGTATCCAGGGCTGAGGTCAAGGTTGGATACGACCCAGCCTACATGCTTTTCAGATTGGATGGCTTTTCTTTTACCACCCCCTCTCAGGGTGTTAGCCAGCACTTCGCCCAGCCCTTTGCTTTACAGGCTCTGGGAACATCCAGACCTGTAAGATGCAGAATTTGCTCCAAGTTGCAGTTTGGCGTAGTGTCATAGCTAGAACTGCGGTCCCCTGGTGTGTTTCCTCTGCCCCGCCAGGCCTTGTAACCCTTACTTGTTTCTGGCAGATTGATACATTGAGAACTTTAGGTGGGGAATCTGCAGTCTCAGTGACTTCTGCTGGCTTTTTTACTGATTTTGTGTTCAAGATTTTCTTCCAGGAAGAGAAATTTTATTAAGTGTGTCTATTTGTTGAACTTTGCCACCACCTTTCCCCTGGGAACTGTGTGGTGCTTATGGATGAGCAAGTGAGAGTGCAGCCCATGGATGCCGCACCTGACTGACAAGGGTGCCTGAGGGGGTCCGCCAGACCAGCGGGTTACTCATTCAGCCAGTGTTTGTTAAGCTTTTGCCCAAATCTCGAGGCAACTGTGGTAAACACTACAGCTCTTATCAACTAGAAGAGCCAACAGTCTGTTGGGGTCACTGACACGCAATCAGGCCACCATTCTACAGTGATGCTTCTTAGGATGGCCTCAGGGTGTTTCAGAAGAGTGTGGATGGTATCTTACCCAGAGCTCAGGAAGGATTCTGCAGGAAATAGTTGTGCAAAGAATGAGAAACCAAAGAATAAGCCATGGGGCAGGTGTAGGGTGAAAAGCCCCAGATTCTGAGAGCTCATCATACCTGGTTTAGTGCCTGGAGCAAGAGCTGGAAGAGGGGTACATGATGCTGGAGAAGAAAGCAGGGCCAGGTCATGTGTGTCTCAGTGAAGACTTTGGACATTTTCATGAGAGCAGCAGGGCCTGAGACCTTGGTTCCATCTCTTGCTTGTAACCTATGCATGTGTGAGAGACAAACTGAACCAAGGTGATGGCCCACAGAGTTACAAAGTTTTTCTTAGGGGTCTGGGAGCAAGACCTCTAGGACAGAGATAATAGCTGAACTTGGCACTTCATAGTGGCCATCAAACCAGTTTTTGACCTTTGGGCATGATTCAGTTTCAGGAACTGGAGCTAGGGAAGCTCCCAGGAATCCTTCTGCTCTGTGCTTTATTCTGTGCCACAGGACTGGACATGAACTAACTACATGGCGTCACCGAGGACTAATGTCACCAGTCATGCTGCAGAGAAGGGTTCAGACCTTGAAAGCTCATGCCATATCTTGTGTAGCTTTTAGTTTTTCTAAATAGGACTATCTTCTTCTAAGTCATTATTATGAAAGTAATAAAAATTATTTAAAAGTTAAATAGCCCAGACGTATATAAAACAGAAAGTTAGAATTTCCTGCCTCCTCTCATAATCTCACTTTCCCTCTCCCAAAATATTATCTTTCCATATTTTAAAAGAAATGTTTGTGTATACATTTCCTGTTGCACTTTCCTTCTCCCAAGTAAAAACAGGTCCTCAGGACTCTCAAAATGTCCCCCAGTTTTTTCTGGAAGTTCCTAAAATGGTGCTTTATGTGTCCACGTGCCTGTGTGTTGGCTGTAGCTCCACATGACGACTTCTCTGTTTCTCTTCTCCCATCTTGTTCCCACTCCTATGTCTGAGGTTCACAGAGCTCGTGGAAGTTCATGGAGGTCAAACGCTAGCACCATGCCACAGGTGCTGTCTCCAGCTATCTTCTCATCTCTGGTCTTTGGTAGGCAGAGTAGAGATGCTGGGCTCCAGGCAGCAGTGGAGAGAGGGCTGTCTCTTCATTGTGTGCCAGGATCCTTTGTCATCCGAGTCCCTCGGGCTGCTCTACTTAGATCCTTTGTCTTAGGAGGTCTCTACTGAATCATCCATTCAGCTTCTGACAGATGGTCTCCTCTGAAAAGTGGGGGTAAGAATAGCAGCCCAATAGGATTATTTTGAAAGCTTTTAGATTATAACAGAAACCAGACAAATTGGTGCTCCTCCCTTTCCTATTGTGTACTTTAAGCCTTCTCTGATTATATAAGGAGGTTTCAGAGTCACAGCTTTTGCAACATGATTATTCAAGCAAGGGGAAGTCAGAATTTATAAACCGAGATGGCAATTTGAAAAGAGGAAGCACTCAACTGACCAATTGCATACAGTCTCTGAGAGGAGTCAATCAGGTGCACCTGAGCTTTTCATGTGACTGTGAAGATGAAGGGCAGCCCAGCCAGTGTGTGTCTCTGTGTAGGTGTGAAAATAGTGATTTTCTGAAACTTACCTCTGCTACTTACTTATTCTTTGTTCCTGATGGGGGTTTCCAAGCTGGGAGCACTTGGGAAGGGTGAGGGTATGGCAGAGGGCCCTGACCTTTTGTTCTGGTCTTGATGGTAGCAGTGTCAATGTGTTAGGAGACATCCTAGGCAAGAACACCACATGAGCAGTCACTAGAGTTTTTGTTGTAATTTTTGCTTATACTAGGTAGAAATTCTTTATCAGAAGACTGAGAAATAGCCATGTCTTCTGGGTAAAGAAGCAAGCCCAGGTATCACAGGTACAATGTACTGGAAAGAAAATGTATTGGAAAGAATATGGGAGCAGGGGGGGACAGATGTGGGTGATTCTGCCCTTTACCAGTTATATGATCTTGAATCTCTCTGAGCCCCAGTGTAATCCTTTTAATTAGAGTTAGGATACTGATGTCTAGAATAAATTGACAAGAGACTCATTTCATCTGTGTAAACATGCCTGACATATCCATTCTTATTTTTGAGAAAGTAGGTGTTTGATGCACAAACATACCGCTTTGATAACTAATTAAAGACTTATTTAAAACCAATTTGTAGATCTTAATGGTCTCTGGTAATTTCAGGTTTCTTCATCCCAGCTCTGAATGGTTGATGACAGTGTTCACCAGGTGGGCCAGGTCCGAGCCCCTGTCCTTAGGTGTCACAGGTAGTAGAGAGACCATCCTCATTGAATGAACCCATCAGCCCTTGACCTCTGCACCAAGACATGAAGGTGCTTGGTCAGACAACACTGAGTCAACCACTCAGCTCTTCCTTTGAATGAGTTGTAGTTATGCCTTTGCTTTATTTCTTTAAAATGGCACCCTTGATAGCCATTTCCTCAAGCTTTCATCAGAACTGGAAAGTTGATTCCAGTAGACATGGTGATTCTATGCCTGTAATCCCAGCAATTTGAGAGCCTACAGCAGAATGATTGAAAGTTCAAGGTCAGCCTCAACAACTTAGCAAGGCCCTCAGCGACTGAGGGTCAACTTAGTGAGACTCTGTCTCAAAATTTTAAAAATGAAATAATTTTTTAAAAAAGGTTGGGGTTAACTACTGGGGTTTTAATTTAGTGATAAAGCACCCCTGGGTTAAATCCCAGTACAAAAAAAAAAAGAAAAAGAAAAAAGAAAAGAAAAGGTTGATTCTGAGAAACTTCTTGTTAATTATATATACTTTTGATACCTATGTTGAAACTTACCCTTCAGCTAATGATACCAGATTGATGTTTCTTAAATATTTTAGGCATCAACTACATACTCACAATGACATTAGATAACACACCAAAAATATGTTTAAATGTTTGTGGTCTAAGAACTGACAGGCAGTTTTACATAGAAGAGCCAAATGTTGGAATTAAATCATCTCTTTGTGGCTATTTAAAGTATTTGAATATGATTATTTTCCCATTTTCTTCTCCAGATCCTTCTGGTATACTACCAGATAGTCAAGGAGGTATAATCTTAGCAAGTAGCAGTCAGGATTCAGTTGGTGAAGGGGCAATCCTTTTAAGCAGAAGCAAAAAAAAAAAAAATTGGGGAAGTAGGAAACAAATGGCCCAAGCAGAGCAGCAACTGGCGATGAGGTGGCTGTGGATCTGAGTTGTTAGCATATTGGTTGGAAGCTGAAAGGGAGTCCCAGTCTACCCATACAGAGGACTCTTGCTCATCTTAGACCTGCTTATCTGAGTGCAGGGAGCCAGAAATAACCTCGAAACATCCTATTGCCCTCTGAGATTGTAGAATATGAAACAAAATGTTACTTTCTATAGCATTTCCTGAATCTGGGAGAGATGAAACTTTTGCTGTGGAAGAGGCCTGGTAAGATGAGAAAGGTGCTGGACACCCAAAGGGCTGGGACCCTGGGGTGGACTTAGGTATGAGCAACAGGTAGGATGAGCATCACCCTGCCTTTGGTGCTGTCAGCCAGCACAATTGGTCTGAGTTTCTTACCATGCTCAGAACCACCGCTTTGTAAGAAGGAAATTGCAGAAGTCCAGCTCAATGCATTAGGGAGTTTTAAAAAAATGAGTGTCAAGCTCTTGGTTGGAATGTCATTATTGTAGCCAACATAAAATAATTGTCATTGTATTCATCCCATTGGTTGCAGGAAACAAGGTTACATTAATGAGTGGGTTCAGCTTGAGGAGGTGATTTAATTGGCATTTCAATTAAATAGCTACATGGCCTACACCCAAATCCTCCCTGGGCCTCTGTTAACCAAGTGGGCACCAGTTCTGTCCTGCCAGGAGCTCTGGCAGCCCTAACTAGACTAGGCAGGGATCTGCTCCAAGCTCCATCCCCCAGCAGAGCCTGTGTCTTCCAGAATCCTCAAGCCCATCAGTGGATCTGGGGCCCCAAGTTTTCACAAATTCATAATCAGCACCCCTCAATGCCTGTGGGTTTGGGGCTATAAAATACCCAAAGCCAAACACTTCAGGACCACTCCTACATGGCCTTTCTAATGACATCTCTTATTAGCAGACAAACTTTCAGAGTCAACTATGAACTTTAAAGCCCCTGGGCAACAGAGGGTTACAGGATTATCAAAGGATTAGGGTGCTTTGCTGAGTGAGCATGTATGGAATACTTTCTGCCAGAGTGATTTTTCTGAAACAGATTTGATGGTGCCACCCCTTTAGGGCTTCATATCCCCTACATCTGAGTTTGGAAAAGTGTTGTCCGGCCCTCCTCTGCATTGGACTCATGATGGGGGGATACTAAAATACAAATTCCTGAGTTCACTCCCTGACCTGCTAAAACCAAATTTCTGCATGTAGGGCTTAAGAACCTACAATTAAAACAAGCTCACCCAGTGGTTCTTATGCTCACTAAAGTTTAAGAATCAAAACACACCACAGGATAAAGCACAGCCTGCTTAGTATAGAGTATAAGACCCACCAGGATATGACTCTGTCACTATCTTGTCATCTTCCCAGGAAGAATCTATTTAACCCAAATGATTGTGGTCAGCAGGCTGAGTTATTCATGCTGTATAGAATAGCAGTGCCCAGGCCATAGTTACTCCATTTTATAAAGCAGCAGTTTACCCTGGGTTACTATTTTTTGAGTGCAAGTTCCAAGGCAGAGTGACTTGGTAACTTGTTTGGACAAATTGTTAACCATCAGCTGTTGAATATCTAAAACTTTCTGAAAAGAATAACCCTCAACTGCAGAGCACAATCATAAGACATGAACTGGTGAGTAAATTAATTGTGCTAGTAAAAAAGGACCATCTGTGGTGGCCTTAGTGAATTCAATAGGAGGCACACAGATGCATGGACATATCAAACACACACTAGGGAAACCGGCCTTATCAGACACACCGGACCATCAGCTGATGCAACCTCCTCACTAGGAACACAAAGGAAGGGCACCTAAGACAGGGTACATCTGCACACACTGACCTGTTCCCTTATTACGGTGAATGCTTCATAAGGTCACAGGCTGCAAACTACTGATCTACCGACTCTGTTCCTGGGGCTTCAGCTTAACTCCATCTCCTTGCTTGATGTGGCCTACTTGAAAGCTGACTGCTGTGGGGACTTCTACTTAAGAGCTCTGCACTCTGAGTCTTTAGGGTCCTTTCTTAACTTTATCTGATCACCTGCAGTGACTCTTTTGTATTTTTATTTGCTCTCTGTCTTTTCTTAGGGTGCAATCTCTTCAAGCCCTGTGGTCACTGTTAACCTTTTCTTAGCCTTTCTGTAAACTATATATCATTCTGTAAAGTGGGATGTCTGACTTGAGTGTTATAGATACCAGTAATTAAGATTGAGACGGAATAAAAGACCCTGTGATTGCCTTGCTCATGGCTACCAAGTGAACCATGAGTATTTGGTGAATTCATGGTATTGAACATGATGTGGCATGTGAATTTATTGTTAGTCAATAAATTCTAACATTGTGGAAAGGCACAAACGTGTCCTGTCTATGTTAATGGTGTAGCTCACTTACAATGCTGATGCACATCTCAGACTTGCCAGGGTCCCTCTCTCTTTGTCTCTCACTCCCAATGCCACTCCTTTGCTTAGAACACCCTCTCTACTATATACATATATATATATACACAGCCCCTTTTTTCCCTCTCACTTGCTATTCTTTTATTCAAAAATTAGTTTAGTCATGTATCCTTTGGGATAGGCATGCCTCCTCGACTTACCTCTTAGTGGTACAAACACTGAATCATGACATCTGGGTGTTTGTCTTTCTCCCACTGGACTGTAAGCCCCACAGAACAGGAACCATTTCTTGTGCTTGGTTCCCTAGTGCATACTGTGCTTCTTGGCACTCAGCTGGGGCTCAGAAATAGTAGGGAATAAATAAAGTTCTTAAGTTAGAGACAGTAGAACTTTGAGTGTAGTTGAGTTGAGTATGTGTTCTTAACAAAACTTAAATGGGAGCACTCTTAAATTCTGATCTCTGAACAGGGATTAATAAGCAGAATGTACCCAGGCTATGAGATGAATCACATACATTTTACTGGAGATTAAATTAGGCATAATAAGTGGAACAAATTACAAATAGAGGTGTAATCACAGGGTGGCCCTTTTCTAAATCACACTTGGGGGTGGGGGCACTGAGGTTAGACTGAAGGGAAGCTGGATGTGTGGGCTGCAGCTGGCAGTGGGGGCTGAAATGAAGAAAGTTATCTTGCCCCAGAACCTCCAAGGAAAGAGGAAGCAGGGGCCTGAGTCAGCACTGGCAGGTCCACCCAGGGTCAGGGCTGCTATGATCAAGTAACCACATCAAGTCCTTCAGGCAGTGATTGGAGCTGTGGCCACAAACAGCATCATCACTGAGGGTCAGGAGCCAGACAAAAGTGGGCTGAGCTGGGCTTGGTGACACATGCCTGTAATCCTGGAGGCTTTGGCGGCTAAGGTAGGAGGATCACAAGTTCAAAGCCAGCTTCAGCAACTTAGTGAGGCACTGTCTTAAAGTAAAACAATAAAAGGGGCCCAGATGTGGCTCAGTGGTTAAGCACCCCTGGTTTCAATCCCTGGTACAACAACAACAACAACAAAAACCAACAAAAAACAAAACTGGGCTGAGAATGGTGAACAATTTGGAAAGGCAGGACTGGGTCTGCTCTCCAGATCTTCAGCCAGCTTGGTAGACCTTGTTTAGGACTGTCAACTAAAAGGTAGCTATGACTGAGGGATTCACAACAACATAAACCATGGGAGTGTGGGAATCTGGGCGTGGTGATCAGGACCCCCTTGATAAAATTCTTATCAACCTTCTTTGTGACTCTGTTATTGACCAAGGCCTCCTGTGGTTTTTAAAATAGACTACCACCCCTCTTTCTTCTCTTACCAATCATAAATGGCCCCTTCATTAACTTCTGCTCTCTCAAAATGAAGTTAGATGATGAAGTGGTGGACATACAAGTTTGCATGTTTGAAAGTTTATTAACACTCCAGAAGCTATGAACCTTTTCCTGATGAAGAAAGATGTCCCAAACATCTTTCCTTAAGTGCCCAACTCCTTTACTTTCACAGGCCTTTCAACCTTAACTGAATAAGAAGCTTGCGACTGGCCTCCCCGTATGAACTGAGTCTGCTTCCAGAGGTCCAGGGAGTATCAGCGCCAGAGGATTTATTTCCCATGCCTTGGCCTCATGTTTCTTTAGCTTTCTAAAGTTCTTTGTCTTATTTTTCCAGCTTGGTTTCTATCTGCCATTCTTTTCACCTCCTCCAAAGATCAAACAAAACTCATTTTTCATTGGATTTGTCGTGGAACCATGCCAGTGGGGTGTATGGGGAAGGCAAGTTGTCCTATCCCTGAGGTCTCTGTCCTGGGTGCTGGGGCAGGGGTCCATGCTGGGGGTGCATTTTATAGCCTTGGCCCATGCCTGCCTCCATGGGGTCATTCCGGGCTCTGTTATCACCTCCTGCCCTGCAATCACAAGGTTGGTTTGCCCAAGAGATTCCATTCCCTCTTTCCAGCTCTTTGGCTGTAAGTACAGAAACACTGTGCTTTTGAGTAGAGTCTGACAAGTATACACACGCAGCTTTGGTCTTTGTTCCATTCCTGTCTGCTTCTCCGGCTGTTCTTTTTCATCAAAAGGAAGAGAGTTGTGAACACAGGCTGAAGATAGGACTGGGCCATTAGGACTTGAGCCTGATCCTGGCTCTGGCATGGAGTTCCCCTCTTCCCCTAGGCTAGTTCCTGAAACATTCACTTTTTTATTGGCTCTAAGGAGTAGCTCAGACTGTTTCTTGAGACCATGTTCAATGTTGTTGAAAATCTTAAATCTTTAAACTACCTTCTCTACTGTACAGCTGTATCCTTTGACAAATTCCAAATTCATTTCTGTGCCTCTCTGGTTTTACATGGTCCAGGGTTCAGATATCCCAGTTAAACTCTACCCAAACACTTTCAAGTACCTGGACAACTTTCCATGGAAAAATGGGACTATCAGGACCAGACATTCATTAATTGTAGCGTTAAAAAATTCACAAGTAAATCCAAGTAGAATGTGGTTTTGAAAGCCAAGGCCCATTGCCAAAGAAAGACTGTATATGTGTGTGTGTTCCTGCTGTGGGTCATGTGCTGTGTTATGCAACCTCTGATCCTTGATCCCTGGATGTTAGCCAGTGAGTAGCTAGTTAGATTTTGGGTCTAAAATGCCCTGGGAACTGTTTGTAACCTTGGTGGGAACTAGATGATTCTATGGAGTTCCAATTTTGCTTTGTAAATAGTCACTTGCCCTGATCCATCTGACACAGCCCAGCTGTTTTTCAGGTCTGGTAATCTTGCTTTCTGTATCTCCTAGAGAAAGTGTTCTGAATGGGTCAGTAAGGGGCCCATCCCAAGCTTGCAACATCTGTATATCTACAAGGTATTTCCAATGCAAGGGTTCTAGGCTTGCTCTTTGGAGGAAATTTAACATCCTAGGCAGCTTAATAAAAAGAAAAACCATAGGTAATTAAATTTAACAAAGCTGAATTGAGCAGAAAAACGGTTCATGAATCAGGTAGCACTGAGGACCAGAAGCAGTTCAGATAGCTCCACTCCACAATATTTACAGCCAGAAAACAGAAGGGACACACAGAAGTAGCCTAATTGGTTACAGTTAGCATTTGCCTAATTTGGACATGTTTTGTCAGTTTGCAACCTCTGATTGGTGATAGAGCTTGGCTGTTATGATTAGTGGAGACTCAGCTACCTGTTTCAAGAATATGCTCTCAAATTAGGTTACAGTAACTTGTATATGAAGTTAGGTTCCAGCTCGCTACATATGAAGGCAGCTTTAGTTCATTTAATAATTCTCCATTTTTGTTCTGACTTTCAGTCTTGAGAGATTGATAAAAACCTTGGGCACTGACACCACTTTTTGTCACCATGATAATGGGCTTATTTGTTCTCAGTGTGGAGTACACAATTCACAATGCCAAATTAGCTGAGTGATTCTTTGTGTTTTTGTTATTCTAACCATAAGGAGATCATTTGATGAATTAAGGAAGGCTGTATGCAAATATTTTAAAATTTCCAGGGTTTGTGACACATGAGGGAGACTATCATGATGACTCTCAGGGGACAACACCAAGACACTGCACATTCCCCAACTGTTAAGAAAGTATATTTCTTAACAGGAGTCTCCATGAATCAAACTAGTCAAATCAAACAGTTCAAAGTTCAGGTAATAAAGACAGTTTAATGTCCTTGAGTCCTGTTGGTCATAGTCTTTGAAGCATGATGGTAATTAAGGACTATGGTTCACTAGAAAGTTGCCTGATTTAAAGAGCTATCCAGTTTTGGTAGTTATCCTGGTAACACAAGTTGTATTACCCTGGAGACTGAGTAAAATAAACAAAGATTTGGAAACTTTGGAATAGCCAGGCTTATCCGCCATTCAGGATGCCTGCAAACCAACTGTTGGCTACTCCCATAAACACATCTTGTGTTGCTTTCTCCTGAGAAACTTCCTTAATGTATTTAGTGGTAGTGTTTAGAGAAGTGGCAGTGTCAGACACCTTTTAGATTAAGTTTTCTGGATCAATAAAATCAGGGGAAAAATAAGTACAGTACTCAGTTTTATTTAGTTCCCAACATGAGCATAGGACAGATCTAGAATTGGAATATGTTGCATTTAGAATTTTTGTTGAACATGAATGTTTCCATCCACCTTTCAAAGAGTGAATTCTACTTTTCTGAACTCCTAGGAGATAGGATAGGCTACAAAATCCAAGATTTCCCCTTAAAAATTAGCTTCAAATTACACACAACCACGATCCCACTACCACCAAGAGTGAGCCCCCAGGAACCCCGTTGGAAACTTTTCTCAGTGAGGGAAACCACCTCATCTTCATCTGTTTCAAGGTTGGTACTAATTTTGGTTATTGACAGCTTTGGCTTCTGAGTTTGGAAGGAAGAGTCATGTATCACATATGACATTTTCAGCCAATGACAGATCACACACATGGTGGTGGTCCCATAAGATTATACTGGAGCTGAGAAAATCACATTTCCTAGTGATGACACAGTCATCACAACTTCATGGCACAATGTATTACTCATGTGTTTGTGGTGATGTTGACATAAACAATCCTGATGCACTGCCCATCATATAAAACCTTAGCACAAACAGTTATGTACAGAACATAATATCTAATGATGATAATAAATGACTATATCACTCATTTATATACTTAGTATACAACTTCTTATTGTTATTTTATTTTTTGTGGTGTGGGGATCAGACCCAGGGCTTCATACATGCAAGGCAAGACTCTACCACTGGGGTGCCTCCCCAGCCCCTTCCCTGTGGTTTTAGAGCGTACTCTTTATACTCTTTGTACTTTGAAACGGACTGTGCTGTACGTTCTGTCACACCAGCAGCAGCCTCATATATGTCACGTTTACTGAGTCTCGCGATTGCATCATTCTCTCTTATGCTTGATGTAATCTTGTGTCGTTTTATTCATAAGGACCCCTAAGCATATAAAATCCTCTGCTAATGTTACCAGTAAAAGGCCAAATTGAGTGAGTGACCTGGAACTAAAATTAAAAGTGAATAAGGACTATGTAGGTGGGAAATCAGTCATGGTTATTGTGTGTCAGTCAGTTATGTCCTGTTCCATCAAAGTTATCATCTTGAAGAACAGAAACAAAGTGACAAATGCTTCATTGCCGATATTGATGTTACGGTTTGTCTGGAATGTCCTCCAAAAGTTCATGTGTTGAAGGTTTGGCCCCCAGTGAAGCAGAACTCAGAGGTGGGACCTTGGGGGAAATGACTGGATCCTGACCTCAATAATGGACTAATCCATTGACAGATTCATAGCTTAATGGGCTATTAGGAGGTGGAAATTTAAGAAGGTGGGGTCTAGTTGAAGGAAGTAGACCACTGACAGCCAGCTTCTTCCTTTTCTCTCTCTGCTTCCTGTTGCCATGAGGTGAGCCACTTTTCTCTGCCCCACCCTTCTGTCATGATGTTTAGCTATACCACAGGCCTAGAAACAATGGAACCAGTTGACCATGTACTAAAATGGCAAGCCAAAATAAGTATTTCCTCCTTTGAGTTGTTTTTCTCAGGTATTTTGTCACAGTGACAGAAAGCTGATGAACACAGAGACTAACAAAAATTCAAGAAGGGCCTATATCACTTATGGAGAAACTTCTCAGAACTGGATTAAAGACCAAACACAGAAATATATCTTTTCAGCACCATGATGATCATAGCCAGAGCAAAATGTTTGTTTGCAATGTTGAAAGAAAAGACTGGATCTAACTATGCTATTGAATTTACTGTCATCTCTGGGTGACTTAAATGACTTTTAAAAATCATTATTCATTACATAATGTGAAAGTGAATGATGAATCTTGAAGCTGATGTGGAGAGGGGCTGAAGAATTTTTGGAAATTCTGGATAAGCTGATTCTAGAGAAAATTACTTGTCAGAGTAAATCTTCAAGGTCTAGTGGGAAATTTACTTTTAGTAGTTCCTTTATAACATTCTGTGGGAGAATATAACTACATTTAGTGCAAAGAAACCTAAATAAATGATATTCAGTGACATCATACAGACAATTACTCATACCTACATAGGTAGTCTTCAGGTCTTGAATACGTGATACCCAGAAGCACTATATACCTTTTGCAGGCATCACTTTACCTTTGGAGCAATTGGCATATTAATTGGAAAGATCAGAGTACTCATTCCAGTAAATATAGAAAAGTAGATAGCAACGATGCCTAGAATACCAAGGACATGAATGATGAATGGGTGAGAGAAGAAATCAGGGGAGAAATTTAAAAGTTCTTAGAATCAAATGAGAATAGTGATACAGCATACCAGAACCTCTGGGACACTATGAAAGAGGTTCCAAGAGGAAAGTTTGTAGTTATGAGTGCCTCCATAAGAAAATCAGAAAGAATATTATTAGAATGAATATTATTAGAATTATTATTAGAATTATAATTCAAATGAATATTATTAGAATTATTTCCTGATTTGGGGGCATTAGTCCATAAACCCAACAATTACTCCAGTTTCTTGCTAAAGCATAAACCTTTGCTAAAATCAACCATGGATTATGGCCCTATGGATTCTCCAGTAAGGAGAGGGAAACAGGAAAGAAAAAGGAGGAGAAGAAAGAGGAGGAGGAGGAGGAGGAGGAGGAGGAGAAAAGAAAAGAAAAGGGAAAGAAAGGCAAGACAAGGCAAGCCTAATTCATGATGGCAAGGAAGTCCTGATCCGTGACCTTGGGAAAGCTGTCCATGTCTAGGATGTCATCTGCTTCTGGAGATAACTTCCCTGATCAGCTTTACCTTAAGGTTTCCAACAGGTGTATACTTTGAGGAGTCTGGATGGGGCCTTTTGAGGTGTGAAATGTGGACCCAAGTTCGAGGCCCTGAAGTTGTACTGCAGCATGAATGATGAGAAGAACTGATATGTCTCTTCCACTAAGGGTCAAGGGCAGTTTTTATCCCATGTTGTTTCCTTACGTGTCAATCTCTAGGTTTTAGATCATGAAAGGTTTGGTTGTCCTAAGTTGATGGATCATGGAAAACTTCCTTTACCTGATGAAAGTACATTTTGACATAATGAATTAAAGCCTAAAGTGTTGAACCTTATCAGAGTTTGGGCAAGTAGGAGATGCATAAGGACTATAATTAGGGGGATAGGCCTTCCATCTAGTAACTATTTTATAAGGGGTCAATCTTTTTTTTCCAGTGACAGTGGATCCGATTACCCTTAAAGCTAATGATAATACCTTTATCCAAGGCAATCTAATCGACTCAGTTAACTTTATCAATTTCAGTTTTTTAAAATGCCATTTGTCCTATCTACCTTTTCAGAAGACTGAGGATGATAGGGACAATGCCAATGCCACATATATATAGTTAGTATTTATATAGTATTTAACATAGGAGTACTTAACCACTGAGCTACATCCCCAACCCTTTTTATTTTTTATTTTGACACAACTTATTTAATCACTTTTTAGTTCATCCAGTTAGATGTGTTCCTCTGTTGCTGGAGATTTCCTTCAGGGATGTCCTGTAAAGGAAACACATTTTCCAATAACTTTTTAGCTACTACTTTTTCAGCTTTCCTTAGTGGGAAAACTTCTATCCAAGTAGAATACATGCAGACTATTACTGATACCTCAATGAGGGTAGCAATTAAATGAAGTCCATCTATAAATAGTCAAATGGTCCATGAGGCGGTGGACCTGCACCACTTGAAATGATTGTCTTCACAGGATTATGGGTTCAATGAGCCAAACATTGGTTAAAAACCCTGTTAGCAATTTTAAAAAATCACAACACCAAAATTTTATCAGAATTCGTATCATTTTGCTTATTTCATGTATTGTGGAGTGCAGAGCTTTAACAATGGAAGTTTCAAGGATTCAGAAATGACCAGGCAGTCTCTCTAGGTTCAATTAACACCAAATTTATATCCTTTTGGATGTCAATTTTGTTTTTCTAAATAAAATGCAAATTTATTAAACAGATAATCATAGGGCAGTTGACTTGCCTCAGTCTTAAGGAGTTTATTTAAATTTGCATATCCTACTAGTGTCCACACTAGCTAATTTTGCATAAAACTTTACCAGAGCTTTTCATGATATTCAGGTTCAGATTTACAGGCATGAGCTTCAGTTTTAATAATGGCGATTTGCAAAGGTAACAGGATAGCAGAAGGGAGTTCATCTACTTGGAATCTGTCTTTGATGGGGTTCCTGCTAGAAGAAACTCTTTGTTTTCATAACAAGCCAAAAATCGTGGATGACTTAAAAAGTGTAGCTACTATCTGTATAAATATTTACATACTTGTCCTTAGCTATACGAGGAGCTCAAGTGAGAGCAAAAGCATGGGGCAGTTTGAGCTGACTTTAACTGGAGAAATTTCCTTTTCTAGTAACTCATTTGGGATGTAACACTGCCCTGCCTGGTATTTTCCTCCTGAGTTTTTGGAATAATGCCTGTCAAAAAATAGTATGAACGCAGGACTATCCAGTGAAATATCTTGTAAATCAACACAGTCACTACTATTCTGATACTACACTCACACAAAGATGGCCTTCATCATCATGAGGCAGAGGTTGTAAAAAGATGGAGATCAGCTGCCATGATGATTAGAGGGAGACAGGAGGAGAGCTCCATGAGTTGCTAGTTGCTGAAAAATGCTTGGTTTGGATTTAATAGACTTTCCAAAAAATGCAAGCACTTGTAAATAAAGTTCATTTCCTAAAACTAGCTCAGATGAGACCTCTATTTGATTGCTGCTGCTGCTGCTGCTTTTAAATAATTAGGACATTCCTTAGCTACTGGATCTAATAGTAAGTTATAATATGTGATAGACCTATTGATTTTCCCTATGCTGTTGGGTAAGAACTCCTACTGCCTGTCATGTGCATGAACAAATAAGGTAAAAGGTTTAGCATAATTTGGAAGTTCTAAAACTGGGATCTGTTCTAAGGCCAATTTTCCTTGGTTAAAAGCATGCCCATGACTGTCTTTCTAAAGTGAAGGTTCTGGTATTGTAATTCTAGTGACCTCATATACTGGTGAGGCCATTAAGGAAAAATTCAGGACCCAGGATCTGTACTATCTTGCAAGTCCAAAAAGGCTTCCTAATTGCCTTTTGGTTGTAGGCCAGGGAAAACTTCTAGCAGTTTTATTCTCTCTGGTGAAAGGAAAATCTTTTCAGCAGTTAGATCATGTCCTAAAGAGTAGACCTTTTCCCTTGAAAATAGAAGTTTTCCCTTGAAACCTTGTTATCTTTATGTGCAAGTTGCTGTAGGAGATAAATGTAAATGGAATCTGTTTCAGACCACCCCTTAGCGAGAGAGTGTGGTAACAGATCATCTACCTACTGAATGTGGGGAGGATTCAGAAGGGCTGCGAGGCTGCCAGTCCTTATGCAATGCCTGAGACCAATAAGGAAGGGCTTCAGCAAACCCTGTAGCATTACAGTTCAGGGTCACTGTTGACTTTTTCAATACAGGCAAACAAATACTGACTTCCTTTTTCAACTAAAATACTAAAGAAAGCTGAATAAAGGTCTTGAACTGTGAGCCATTTTGAATCAGCAGGCACACTGGACAATAAAGTATTTGGATTTAGAATCATAGGAAACCTCAGTATCATAATTTTATTAATAAACAGAATTTCAACTTATCCTTTTGGCTCTTCAACTTGTAGGACTGGAGTGCTATGAGGACTGGTACATGGATTTATAAGTCCTTGTTTAGTTAAGTCCTTTACAATCAGTTAGAGTCCTTGGATTGCTTTAGGCTTTAGTGGATATCAGGACAATTCAGGCAAAGTTTTGAAAGATCTATTTGGACTCCAAATAAATGGAGGCTCTCCCTTTTACCTTTCTTATATCAGTCAAAGAAGAGGCCTGTAAACATTCAGGTATATTTGAAAGGTCAGGGATATTGTGGGCTTGACTTTCCATATTATTAATTTCTGCCAGTAGAGAGTATATCATTTCTGGTTCAGGGAGTGAAGACACTCTGATCATTTCTCTGAAGAGAATTTTATATGCCCTTTTAGTTTGTAAGTCTTGCCCTAGCAAGTTTACTGGAGCAGTATCACAAGGTGCGTTTTTCTAAAATTGATCTCCATGCCAGGTTTAGATATAGGAAACTCTTGAACTAGACTTTGAAACCTCCACCATAGAAATGACCTTTTAACCACAAGGAATTTGTTGGCTTATTAAAATGGGGCTCATGGTAGCTAGGGTGGCACAGTACCCAACAGAGTTGTGTAGAATTCTCCATTTACTTTAACTTTAGTTTCTCCATGTTTATTTAAAGGTATTATGCTAAAAACTTTCCTGGAGAAACACTCAGCGCTCCATGAATGCTAATCATCTCATGGGCTCCCTCTCGTGGAGAAATAGTCTAGTCCAAAAGGAGGGACTCACTGGTGCACTGACAGTAAAGTGGGCCCTATTTCTTCCATTGTCCTGGTTGTTTGCAATGAGGATGAACACTTTAAGATAAAGAGTTTCTTGTTCTAGGATCTCTTGGTTGTGGTTTAAAGACAAGAAACTCCCTTTGGAAGTTATAGAAGGACCCTAGATCTGTTACAATAGGAGAGACATAGGCTTGTCCGTCTTTTGTTTTTCCCCCTGTTCTAGAGTCCTCTCAGAATGCTTGGCTCAGGTTGCAAATTCAACCATATATGTGATTTCTGACCCAGGACCTTCACACATTCGAGGTCAGTTTGCTTTTTTGGGGGTGGGGGGGTGCTGGGGATCAAACCCAGGACCTTGTGCTTACAAGGCAAGCACTCTACCAACTGAGCTATCTCCCCAGCCCCTCAGTTTGCTTTTTAACTGGGTTTCTAAATTCAGGATGAAGTCCCGGTGTAAGGATACATGAGTAAATATATAAATTACTTAAATAGTCCCTGGTCACATAGTAAGTGTATTAGCAACCAATATACCCATTAAGAAAACTTTCTCATTCCAACATGATGAAAACAGTATCTAATGTTTTCTTCTAAAACTTTTCAAGTTTGACTTTACAAAAGTGACATTTACTCTTTCTTTTCCTCTTCTGTCCCCTTCCTTTCCTGAACAAATTCATTCCTAAGACTGTTAGGTGAGGTAGACAGGGTGGGGCTGAGGGGGAGCCTCAGTGGTCTTGAGTGGTCTGTAGGAGCCCAGGTGGGTGAGGAGAAAATCCACATAGGAAGGTGCCTGGGGTGGAAAGTTCCATCCAAGTCAGGGTGAGGAGTATGGTGGTGTGGCCTGGAATGAGGAGTTAGCCCAGACAGGAAGAGGAAACAGAATGGAGTGTCAACGGATGTGGGAGAGGACTGGCCAGCCCACTTAGGAGCTGGAACATCACCCAGGCAAGAAGTGATAAAGGGCAGTGATAAAAAGCAAGGTGAGAGGGCCAGTTGGGAATGAACTTGTAGTGTTAGCAGCTGTGTCTCAGCAAATGGCAGAATGCAGGGAGTGAAGGAGGAGGAAGAGGACTCTGAGGTCTTGAGCCTCTAGGACTCTGCTGTTTCCTCTCTCCCGTCCCTTCTCTCTCTCACTCCTTTGCTTCTCTGGTAGCTATAAAGTTCAGTTATATGCCTATAACTGAACAGGAAAATAGTTAGATTAGAATCTCAGAGAGTGAGGACAATTAAAATAATGAAGTGTAAAGTTACCTTAGCATTCTGTAGTTCTCAAAGCTCATCATCTCTGTGGTAGCAAATAGCACTGGATACTCTAAAAAAGGGTACTCCTCTTCAATGTGGGGACTACAAATAAATGGGCTTTCCCAATGCTGCCCTGGTTTTCTTCCAAGAACCCAAACTAAGAAATGAATCAATCTTCAGATCTCACTATTTGGTTTCTACAGAGCTTCCTAACCGAGGGAACCAGCATGGATATTCAGAACCAGGTCCCAGACATCTGTTGGTTTAGGGAGGAATCGGTGCTGTAAAGTATCTTGCACAAAGCAAGGACAAATCCTAGGCTCTGTCACATCTTCCTGTAGGTTGGTTTCTACCAGTTGTTATTGGTAGGGATTATCTTATACTCTGGGGTGTCAGTTGAGATTGGAGATCAAAAATTAGAAATTCTAACTTGAAAATTGTTCCCATTCTTTGACCTTAGACTTACTTTTGACTTACTTTATCCAAGCTAAACTAGAGTTATTTCAAGTGGCACTGGGAGTTTCTAAAAGGTCCTGAAACTATTTTTTAGGTCCTTTTAACAAGTCCCTCCGTTTACTCACTGGAGGGGTGGGCACGGGATGACCTAAAGGCCATATCCAGCATCCCCTGTTCCTTTAGGTATTGTCTGTGACTGCTTCCAGGCTACAGGAGCCAAGTTGAGTAGTTGTCAGAAGAGACCATAAAACCTGAAAAGTTGAAAATATTCATTAAGTATGCTCCCTTATGAAAGGCCTGCTGGCATGGGCACAGCATGTCAATTAACACCATGGCTGGCGTGGTGACACCTGCCTGTAATCCCAGCTACTCAGGAGGCAGGAGGATCACAAGTTTGAGGTAAGCCTGGGTAATTTAGTGAGACCTTATCTTGAAATAAAATGTAAAAAGGGGCTGGGACTGTAACTTAGAGGTAGAGTGCCTCTGGGTTCAGTACAGAAAAAAAGAAAAAGAAAGAAAGAAAGAAAGAAAGAGAAAGAAAGAAAGAAAGAAAGAAAGAAAGAAAGAAAGAAAGAAAGAAAGAAAGAAAGAAAGAAAGAAAGAAAGAAAATTAACATCATGGTCCTGTCACTGCTTCATTCCCAGTATATGGAGTGCTGGATGCTTTTGCTCCCCTTCTGCTGTTTCCTCTCCTCCCTCCCTTCTCTCTTACTCCTTTGCTTCTCTGGTAGCTAGAAAGGATCCACTCAGTGATCAGTATTATCGAAGTATCACCAAGCTCTGCTGGAAACCAAGAACAGCTCTGCGACTGAATGGCGTGCCTGAAATGTTGTCCTTCCAGGTGCTGTCTGTGCAGAGCTCTGTGGATGAAGTGTACCCTGAAACTCACCATGGCACAAGATTATGGGGTTTAGCTACAATAGGCTGTGCTCCTTTGTAAAAAAAATCAAGAGGAATACTCTGGTCTGGGCAAAGCTTGCCTCAAGGAAGACCCACATTTGAGCCTTGATATATGTCGACACCTGTTCAGAAAGCTGAGCATGTGGCATGGTGAGCTGTGGGGATGACCCCAAGGAGAGCACATTTTTTGGGGGTCCTCATACTACATTGTTTCAACTTATAGTAGAAACAATTCAACTTATAGTAGAAACATTGTAAAGTTCAATGTTTTACTTGAGCTTTACAATGACCTAGGTTCAAATGTCCACTTCTTGGTTTCCTTGGAGTTTCACATTGGACAATGGTGGTGCAGAGCTGGCTGCCCCATGGCTCCCTCTCTTTCCCTTCCCTCCCCTGTTTTCACATGGGGCTGCATGTGCAAAGTGCAGAGACTAGTCTGCATGACTGAGGATCACCCTTGTTTCAGAAAGGCCTTGGAAGCAGGTTTTAGACCATTTGGACAGGGAATTTCAAAGTTCTACGGTCAGAGGTCATGTCTCCTGGTACCTGTGAACTCTGCCTGTGAGAGAGAAGCAGCTGGAAGAAGACAGATTGGGACCACAGGGAAGGCTGAATGACCACTCAATGAATTTAATTGTTCTCTGACTTCGTTCCATTATCAATTAAATCAACGCAGGCAAAACAATTATACAAATCTTAGTTTTTGAATGCTGAGGTATTTTCTAGTTCTGTAAGCCTATGGTTTCATAAATATGAATCTTCTAGTACCTATACTTTTCCAAATCTGATGATCACTTTGGACAAAATGTAAATATCTTTTTACTCTGTAAATATTAGGAGTAATGAACTATTAATCTCAGGACAACTGCTGAGGTCCTGAACCACCATACTGAGGAAACTTGAGCCTCAAATGCCTGAGCTCAGGGAGCCGAGTCCTGGTACCTGAAACAGCTGTCCTTTAGGGCTGACACCCCCGCTTACCGGGGGAAATGTTCTCCCTTTCTCTACCACCTCACAGACCTTCTGGGGCAGAACTGCCTTCACATGGGGCCATAGTGCAAGTCCCCAAGCTGTCACAGACTCTTTCCTCCAAGCACAGAGCTTTGCTGCCTCACGTTTTCCTTCCTGTCTCTTAGGAAAGCTGCAGTGACAGGCACACATGAAGCTCTCTGTGAACTCTTTACTCATACTGAAAGAGGCTTCTACTTTGACTCCAGCTATTGCAAAACTTGAGCTCTCCAAAGAAGAACTAGAAACTTCAAAAATCTGAGATCAAGTCATATGCCTGGAACATCTTTTATGTGCTCTTGTTTTCTGAATGAATTTGCTCCCTTTCTTCCCCTCCTTTTTATAAATCTTTATTAACCCAGATGGGGGAATCTTTCAATAGGTTAACACATTCTCAGGGAGATTTAGGCCAAGCTGCCAACCTGAATACTCCTCAAACGCAAGCACACTGGGCATGGGTACTATGAAGCCCACCTGCAGATCCTGGAGGGGAGACTGCATTGGTAAACAAGTCAGCTTGCTTTCCTCATCCACAGTCTTTCGAATGGTTTGGCTTAAAACTATCATTTTCTTACTCTTCGTGAGCTTTTATGTGCCCCATGAGCCATTTCCCTGCTGGCACCACTGCAGAGGACATGTTTGTCAGCACCGTTGGGGTGGCGTGGTGCTGCATGAAAGAGGCCTTGACGTCTAAGTTTACAAAGACCTGTCAGGTGTCATCCAACCAACGAGCCACTCCTACCTGTCCATGCTCTTTGTTTCCTGTCCTAATTATTCCTGTGAGGTGGGCACTCACACGAGCTGGGCAAACAAATGTGAAATGTGGGTTCAGATCATCCCGCGGACAATGGATAGTGTTTACATGCATCACCAGCTGGATGTCTTCTTCAAACCCTATGAAGACTTGACATGCAACATTGAGACTAGTCCATTCACTTCCACCTGTGTTGCAGAAAGTGCTCCCGTGGCAATAGCTCTCATGGAGGCTATGGCAATGACATGGAGCTGCAAACGCCCACAGAAAGTGTCTGAAGCTATTCCAGATGGTGCATACCAGGGAGGTCAGTGAATAGGGTGATTTGTGATTAGACTGCACTTTATTTCTCCTTGAACATAAAACTCACCCCCCATCCACACACACCTACCTACATACACAAAAGCAGATTCACTTGAAATGAGAGTGATATTGAAGCTAAAGCTATGGTAGGCTGGACTGGGATTCTACTCCCATGGTCTGTATGAAAAGGTTATTCTATGTTTGGTGGGGTCAGTTTCACCATCAGGTCTTGCAGGTGAGCTATGTCTGGTTTCCTTCTGAAAGAGCCTCCTCCCGAGTCCACTGCTCTCCTTGTGTGTTTGTTTTCTGCTGTAGTGAATTGGTTTCTTTTGGATGACCACACAGGCAAAGGCTCCTGCAGTCCAGCTGCCCAGAGTTCCTTTCCAGCTGTAGGGAATGAGTGGTGCTGAAGGAGATCAGGCCTGTGGAAAGAGGTTAGATAGACTCTCATCACCTAATTTTTCTGAAGAGTTGGAGAGGCTGCTTTTAGGCATTACAAAGTCTTTGAAGAAAGCCCAGTTGAGGGTACTGAGGCTATGGGCCATGTTTGTTCCCTCCTCTGTTAGGTGATCACTTAGGGATTCCCAGCTCCTAAGATTCAGGGTGTCCATGTTCCTTATGGACATGCACTCCTTGTATGCATTCATGCTGCTATCTTAGAGGGAAGCCACATCCTTGGTGCTACCTCCAAAGGATGCTTTGGTGTCTATTGATTTGTTATTTTAGTCCAAGGAAGTAACCATCTCACTGTCTTAAAAGTCAAGAAATCACAAGTCAGGTCAGCCTTGAGTTCAGAATTCCTTTGTCCACTTCCTACAGAGGTGGCTCCTGGGAAACATGAACATTTAACTTGGGGGATGGAGCACAGGGTGATATTTGAGCTGGGGTTCAGGATAGCAGGCTCCATATCAAACTCAGTAACCAAATCCATGCCCCTAGAGAAGAGGACACCAAGTGACCATTCTAACTGGAGAGACACCATCTACATTCATAAAGTACAGGTGGAATTCCTAAACCAATCCCTGCTATAGGTGTGGGAATGTGGGAAGGAGGAGCTAGAAGCAGGCCTTCCCAGTCCATTCAAAATGTGGTTTATCCAGTTATCTGGCTTTAAATCACCCATTCTCTTAAGGCGATGACTATTGTTATTGTATTCAAGGTTCAGAATACGTTTTGAGGTGGTGCAATGAGGTGTTAGGTACTTCTAAACACATATGAAACTAATTGATAAGATTCAAAGTGAAGTGGGGACATTGCAACAGTGTGTGAAAATAAGGATCAGAAACTGATCTGAGTTGTTCCTGACTTTAGAAAGCACAGTGACCACATACTTACAAACCCATGTAGGATGTTTTCAAGTTGCCTGATCATCTGTTGCCTACTCATCTATCAAAACAACCCTCATCTGTTTTTATAAAATAGATGGCTGAGATCACATGAAACCTAATCCCAAAAGATGTTTTCCCAAACTGAGTCCTCTGAAGAACTTAAAATGGTCTTGATAAGCAGGTCTCTAGACCTTGTGTGGTCCTTGATCGCAGCCTGGGACTGTGAGCCCATTAGCCTGCTGAACTTCCTGAAGCTCAGTTCTTTCGTTTGTTCAGAAGCAAGCTGTGAATGTTTTCTAGAACTCTTTGAGAGAAATTACCCTTTTCTGTAGGATATTTTAAGGAAAATTATTTTAAAGTGGTGTAACGTGAACCATAATGTAATTAACTATCAGTTTCATGACACCTTTATTTACATACAAAGGAGTTTGCCAACCTTCATAAATATAGTGCATCATAAAGTCAGTTAGGATTTGAATTTAAAATTTTTATTATAAAATAATAATAAACAATTTAAAAAATATGTCACAGTAGGTTTTCTAATATTCATGAGTCAAAATATGACAAATATAATTAAAAATTATGTTTAACAAGGGAGGAAATTTTAGAATTAAAAGCTGTAGATTATACACCATCAGTGCCCCAGGCCTGGCTCAGAGGATCTGGTATTAGCCCTTTAAGATGGAATATGCCAATAGAGACTGGGGGAGGGGCAGGGTGGGTCAAGAAGTTCTAGGAAACAATTTGCTACCCAACTATGTATTTATGTTATACAAAGGATTCAAAGCAAGTGCTTTCGAAGAATAATTTTCTACTAGTGTCAACAGCAACTATAAGATTTATAAGTGAGAAATGGTGACTAGAAATTCAGCAAAACTAACATTCCCTGACTAGGAGTCTTTGCTTGGCATTTCTGGGCTTTTTGGGAACTGGGGACAAAGTCCACCTTGCCATGTGGCCATGAGGGTTCTACTGGTCAAAAGGAAAGGGAAACATTCATCACAAGTCCTGCTTTGGAAAGGAGTGTCTCAGTCATTAGCTAGATTTTGTTTTTCCTGCAATCAAGAAATTGGTTCGGAGAAATGAGAAATCTATGGAAAATTTAGGTTTTGTAAACTATTGCTTTTTGGAAAAATGCTTTGATTTGATTTGGTTTACTCTTCAAGTAAGTCAGGGGAGAAAGGCTAAATCCATTCAGCCCCTTAAAATCCCACACTTAAAAAGGAAACAATAAAGTGAAAAGAGCCTACAGAATGGGAGAAAATCTTTACCACATGCCCTTCAGACATAGCACTAACCTCCAGGATATATCAAAAGAACTCAAAACACCAAAAAGAGAAAAAAAAAAAAAAAAGAAAAAGAAAAAAAGGCCAATCAATAAACGGGCTAAGGAACTGAGCAGACCCTTCACAGAAGAAGATATATGATCCATCAATAAATATATGAAAATATGTTCAACATCTCCAGTAATAACAGAAATTCAAATCAAAATTACTCTAAGATTTCATCTCACTCCAGTCAGAATGGCAGTTATCAAGAATACAAACAATAATAAGTGCTGGTGAGGATGTGGGGGAAAAGGTACACTAATACATTGCTGGTGGGACTGCAAATTATTGCAAGCACTATGGAAAGCAATATGGAGATTCCTTAGAAAACTTGGAATGGAATCACATTTGATCCAGCTATCCCACTCCTTGGCCTACCCGAAGAACTTAAAATCAGCATACTAGAGTGACACAGCCACATCAATGTTTATAGCAGCTCAATTCACAATAGCTAAACTGTAGAACCAACCTAATGCCCTTCAATAGATTAATGGATAAAGAAATTGTGGTATACATACACAATGGGATATTACTCAGCCTTAAAGAAGAATGAAATGATGGCATTTTCAGGTAAATGAATGGAGTTGGAGAATATCATGCTAAGTGAACTAAGCCAATCCCCCAAAACCAAAGGCCAAATATTTTCTCTGATGACTGGATGCTGATCCATAATGGGGGGAGGCGGCAAGGGAAGAATGAAGGAACTATGGATTGGGCAGAGGTGAGTGAGAGGAGGGGGGGGGTAAAGGGGTGGGAATGATGGTGGAATAAAGACGGGCATTATATTACCCTATGTACATGTGTGATTGCATGAATGTGTGACTCTGTATTGTGTACAACCAGAGAAATGAGAAGTTGTGCTCCATTTGTGTACAATGAGTCAAAATACATTCTGCTGTCATTCATAACTAATTAGAACAAATAATAATAGTAAAAATTATTTGCTATACCTTCTCCCCCCAAAAATCCCAGGCTTAAGTCAAGTCACCTGAGCACGGGCCCCTCTGTGCTTTCTATAGCTCTCTCTCCACCTGGGGAGCTGGGAGGGTGGGTGTGCTCCTCACTGGGCATTGTGCCAGGGCAGACAGCTGGAAATACCCAAGAGTTATTGCGGGCCAGGATCCGTACCTCTTTCCTCTATCATTTTGATACTTTTATAGAGAACAAAGAGTCCCCTTCCTAAAACAGACAGGGCCCTTGCTCTAACCAAATGTGCCCACCATTGAGACAGAATGTTGGTTCATTCCCTTCCTTTGAAATTCAAATGTGTGACCAGACCCAGATATCAAGTATCCCAACAGCCAAAATGTTTTCATATTCTCTCCTAGCTTCCCTGCTTCTTATTTCTAAAATCAAAGGTATTTTTGTTGTAAGCAAAAACATGTGGGAAAGTTCTAAAAAATGCTCTCCCAGCTGGGCATGGTGGTGCATGCCTGCAGTCCCAGCAGCTTGGGAGGCTGAGGTAGGAGGATGGAAAGCTCGAAGCCGGCCTCAGCAACTTAGTGAGGCTTTAAGCAACTTAGTGAGACCCTTATCTCAAAATAAAGAATAAAAGAGCTGGGGATGTGGATCAGGGGTTAAGCACCTTGGGTTCAATCCCTGGTACCAAAAATATAATAATAATAACAATAATAATAAAATAAAAAATGTCCTTCCATACCATCCAAATGGTTTCCAGATTACAACAGGAACAATAAGACCTTCAGTGCAGAGTGGTGCGAATGTAGCAAGGGTGTGGTGGGGACATGGTGTGAGTGGAGCTCTCTGCAGGAGGTATGTTGTGAGCCTTGGGCCGCCTCAGGCCCAGTGGGCCAAGTGGGCCTGGGGGCCCAGGATCTGCCTCAAGCAGTGGACTGAGAAAGGGTAGCAGCAGTACCTTGGCTTTTTGGCTGGCTCCAGCAGCTCGGGGATGCAAAGGGAGGTCATGAGGTTCAGTCTGCTGTTTAGCAAAATTTACAAACACCTGGAGTCAAAAGAAGAGCGAGATTAAGTAGACATCTCCAGAAAAAACAGCACCCACCCCAACCTACCCAATTTACTCTGTGTTTTCGAATTAACATGCAGCACTACTGGGGTGAC
Source organism: Sciurus carolinensis (assembly GCF_902686445.1). Lineage (NCBI taxonomy): Eukaryota > Metazoa > Chordata > Mammalia > Rodentia > Sciuridae > Sciurus > Sciurus carolinensis. The sequence continues at coordinate 128,733,461 of NC_062213.1, read as the reverse complement.
TGGTATCCTGACCAGGGAAGACTGGTACACCCACAGAAACCCAGCCACCAGTGCCCCAGACAGCGCTTGCATCTTAGATTCCCTAGCCAAGTCAAGGAAGTTCCTGCTAGAGGTTTGGGTCAGATGTTGGGGTAACCAAGGCAAGGCAGATACTCAGACAGCACCTTCCCAATCTGCTAAGAAGAAACTAGAAAAAGGTAGTTGTCTCTTTTCTGTTCTTCATTCAGTGTACACTGTGACCACAAGTCCCATCTAATTAATTCAGTTTGGCCTTCATCTGCTCAAAGCTGACAAGAAGGTGCAGGTGAGTAGTGAGTCTGCTCCTCTTCAAGGAGTAAAGGGTGACTTGCCTGTTTCCACTGCTTTGTTGAACTGGCTTTGAAGATGTTTAGTAAACAACAACAACGCATTAAAAAAAAAACAAAACACCAAATAACCCTCAGAAAGAACCCAATTGTCCACTGATGAATGAATAGAAGGATCAGCAAAATGTGGCATGTATACCTGATGGAATATTATTCAGTCTTAAAAAGGAAGGAAACTCTGACACATGCTACAACATGGATGGCCCTTGAGGACATTATGCTAAGTGAAATAGGCCAGTCTCAAACAAAAAAGACAGATTTTGCATGATTCCACTTCTGTGAGGTATACGGAATAGCCAGTTTCATAGAGACAAAAAGGAGACGATAGTTGCTAGGGGAAGTGGCAGGGTGGAGGCGGAAATGGGACACTACAGTTTAATGGACCCAGAGTTTCAGTTTTGCAGGGTGAGAAGAGTTTTGCAGATGGGAGGTGGTGATGGTAGTTAACACTCCTGAACTTTACACTTAAAAATGGTTAAGATGGTAAATTGTATATATTTCACACACACACACACACACACACACACACACACACACATTTTAACCACAATAAAATGTGTGATTTCATTACAAAAATACACATGGAACATTTTTATCAAAACTCACCAAAGTGTACACTTAAAATAGTTGTGTCTTATTGTATGTAAATTACACATCAATAAAGTTGATTTGAAAAGAAAAAAAAGCCACCACCACACACAAGAAAGAAATAACATGTAAAGGAAGAATAATCTAAAAAAAATGAAATTTGCTGATGACTGACATTGTTAGAAAATAATTTCTGATCATCATGTTTTACCCTAATGGACAGAGGGACAAGAGTGTGTTAGAAATCGGGAATGTCATGCTGCCTCTTGTGTCAACTGCAGCCTGTGTTGGGCATTCTGGCCCAGTCTGTGCACAGTCTCCTCTCCTGTGCTTGGTGCCCCGGGGTGGACTTGCCTGGTCCAGCGTAGTCTGTGTGACTGAGTACTCCTCGATGAACAGGCTGTCCTTGTGGGAGAGGAGCAGCTGGAAGATCCTGGCCAGGGAGGAGGAAGAGACCTGGAACTGGAGCATGTTGTAATGCCTCTCCCTCTGCACACTGCCAGGGAAGTTCCCCTGGAAGAACTGCTCCACGGGATTCAGGTCAGGAAGCAAGTCATCCTTTGGGGATTTGATTTTCATTGTGACGATGTAGCCATCTCCAAACCTAAGGGACGGACGTATGGTGCAGTACAGGCCTGTCAGTGGGTGGGTCGAAGGCAGTCCCAAAATAAGGGGTAGGCTCATCCTGCACACTGGGGTTAGGCCCACACCATTGGCCATCTGTGCATGTTTAAAACTAGGAGAAAAAGATCCTTGGAGAAACCTTGTGGTACCAGCTTTTAAAGGTCTGAATGTCTTGTGGTAAAGTGGGACAGGTGTACTTGTTGAAGTCAAAGGTGGTGGTAGCCCCTGTGGACACCCCAGGCCCGCCCATAAACACATGTGACCAGTGCATACTGAATGGGCTGGCAAGGGCCAAATGGCCTTCAGGACACCTTCCCGGGGAAGCAAAGCCTTGGGAAGACAGCATTTCCCTGAGGAAACTTCCAGAACTAGGGCCATCGAACTTATTTCCTCCCTTCACCATGTTGCTGTTACCTTCACCTGGATGAAGGATGGTCCACCAGAGAGTGTGCCTGTAGCCATCTGGCATCTGTACATGGCTAGGTCAGAGGGTATCGTGTCCGTGATCCACTGTAAGCTCCCTCCTGGACCTAAGGCCAGTCTCTACAGCTTTCATCTTTCAGCTTCAGAAAATTGATGTCCCTCCAGGTGGGAAGACGCCTCCTCATCTCCTCTATCATGGAAATCTTCAGGAATGAGAGGGAAAGGCGCAGGGGACATACCCTACTCCTGTCAGCACAGGAATTGCTGACACAGATCTGACTTCACATGCTGATGTCCTCATATATATTCAGCTTGGGGACTGTAGTTGCTCGAGAAATCAGGATCAAATACCCATTTACCAAATGTAGCTAATGTACCAGAGCTTTCTGCCTGGACGTTTTCTGTGCAATACATCAGAATAGATAAGGTGGGTTCTATGATGTCCCTTTCATCAACTAGATGATGACTTAGATTTTAGGCTCTTGATAAGTGTGTTAAATAAAATCCACAACTATAAATCCATTCTTTCCCAGGTTATAAGGCATGTCAGAATGGAAGAGAATCTGGCAATATTATGATAATCTTGTTTTAACTGATTGCTAGCTTTGACACACAAACTATAAATAAGGAATTATTTACAACAATTTATGGGTACAGGATAATTCTACTCAAGATTATTGGCATCCTTAGTTTGTTATACGACACATGGTCGTTTTTTCAAACTTGGAAGCATACAATAGTCTAGAGAAGAAATCTGGTTTCCATGTTGCTTGATCTCCTAATCATTCTTATATTGTTGTGGCCTCCCATGAAATAGGCCAGGGATCTTGGATCTGTCAGGATAAGTGAGGTGACATTGAATCAGTAGCCCTAGCTTGTCCCAGCCAGTCTCTGCAGATGTCACCATCAGAACCCCCTATTCAGAGATGAATGAACCTTTAACCACAAGCAACTATTCCTATACCGAGGAGCCTCTTATCCGCACACTGCTTTCTGCATTCGCCTCTGGGGAACCAGGCCCAGACACCACCAACAGGTGGGATGAGGGGCAGCAGGATCCTTCCAATTGCCATAGAGGACACAGGGCCTCGTTCAACACCACAGAAGGTAGCAAAAAAGACTCCTCCTCCCCACAACCTGGCCTGCTTACTTGTACTTGAGGTGCTGAATGGTGCCCAGACAGCGAAAGGCACCCTTCACCATGATGGCCAGCCGGGTACACAGTGCCTCACATTCCTCCATGCTGTGTGCAGGAGAGAGGAGGTGAGGGGTGGGCAGGGACTCCCACCCGCCTTCCCTGCCCTGGGCGTCTCTTGCCTGTGAGAGGTGAGGACCACAGCTCTCCCTTCTCTGATGATGCTCACGATGGTGTTCCACAGCATGCGGCGTGCCTGGGGGTCCATCCCCGTGGTGGGTTCATCCTGTGGGGTGGGAGAGAGAGCAGGGGGTGTGGACTTGGAGTTGGCCTTTCTGGGTCACTGCAGCCTCCCCAAGCTGACTCTCTTTGAGCAGCCCTGGTGTCTGAGAAGGATGAGCTGGTGGACATGTACTCAGCTGTTCCCCAGCTCAGCAAGATGGGGCAGGGGTGCCGGATGCAGATGCAAGATGGGGGAGGAAGGCCGGAGGTGAATCAGAGTAAAGAAACAGAATGTGCACCTCTAGATTCCTTCGACCTGCCAGTGGGTTACAGTTTATTAAGGCAATGAGAGAATTATCCTTTGAAAAGGCCAAAACCAAAACAAACAAACAAAAACCTGGCAACAACACAAAACTGCAAGTGTATAGGAGAGAGGGAGATGACCTAGGTAACTTTTTGGTTCCCTCCATATCCTGTGACCCATGTCCTCATGAACCTCAGACTACAAGGTCTGGGGCCCCAGGCCAGGTCCAGCTCTGGGGAGAGTCACTGAAGCCTTGGGTCCAGGTCAACACGCCTGTCTTCTGGGATCCCACACAGACCTTCTCAGGCTGAAGTAATTTCCAAGCAGACACCAAGGTTCCCCAGAGGGGGCCAACCCCACCCCCCCCCATGGTGAGCTGTGGTCCCTGGAAAGACTCGCCAGCAACTCCTAGTCAGATCATTCTTGAAAGCTGCAAACCAAACACTGGGCTGATTGCTCAAAAGGAATCGGCAGGGAGCAATCCAGATAAAAATAAACTGCCGCAGGACCGGGACACATTTCCCCACCCAAGAGACACGGGCTTGCTTGGCTCTTAGGGTTGCCCGCCTCCATTTCCAGTCGTGGTGCCCTCACCAGCAGCACCAGCGGCGGGCAGCCGATGAGCGCCATGGCCGTGGAGAGCTTCCGCTTATTGCCTCCACTGTATGTGCCCACCAAGCGATCAGCGTGGAGGGACAGACCCAGGCTCTGGATGCTCCAGCTTGCAACCTAAAGAAGAGAATGAAATCCCATCTGGGGAAGAGGAGCACCGCAGACAGTAGACCTCCACAGTTCAAAGCCGCGCCTTCTCAGATTCCACCCGTCCAGGATGGCAGACACAGTTAGGGCCAAGGCTGGGTCCTGTCCTCTGGCATATACTTCAGGGCCAGACAGCATCTCCTCTTCACTCTATACCTTTGATCCCAGTGTGTCTTGGGCAGCTCAGCACACATCAAGGACAGCCCCCTGGGAAATGAACCTAGGCCTTACAAAGATGGAGACAGCATTTCTCACCATGTCCTAGACTGTTGCTAGGATTGGAAAAGGAAGAGTCCTAAGGTCTCTTTGAGAAGATGGTGGGTTCAAGACCCATTGGTTCTACCCCTCAATAGGGTCACACCTGCAGTTTTGTGCAATGATACTTACAGAGCACTTACTATGAGTCAGGCACTGTACGAGGCACTGGGGAACAATGATGAACACAGTTATCATGCTGTGCTCACAGATAGGGGCAGATACAGACAACAGAAATTAAACAGAAGAATGACGGATCACAACAGTGTTTTGAGGGAGCTCAATAGGGAACCACGATAGAGAATAAGAGGGGTGGGGGTGCATGTGTGTGCACATTTGCACAGAGGGAAAAACTAAGAAAGTGGATGGAGATGAGCCCACCATGCTCTGCCTTCTGTGTTTGTTGTATTCTGCATGGAATGGATATTTTACTGATTTATCAATTGTTTGTACCTCTGCATAGAATATAGTTTCCTTTTTTGTATGTGTGGTGCTGATGATCAAACCCAGGACCTTGTGCATGTGAGGCAAGCATTCTACCAACTGAGCTATAGCCCCAGCCCCTATAAGCTCCATTTTTAAACTTTTTATTTGGAAATAGTTTCAAACTTTTAAAAATGTGTAAGAATAAAAGAGCAAATACAAAGAACACTTATAAGCCTCTCTCTCTCTCTCTTTCTCTCTCTCTCACCCCGCTTATTTATTTATTTATTTCTGACCCGCTTGAGGATAAGTCATGGATCTTCACTTCTAAATACTTCCATGCATATTTCCTAAGAGTAGGGATACATTACACAATCGTAGTTTGGGTATCAACGCCTGTAAATTAATGTTGTTATGATATTTATCTAATCTACTTGTTCATAGTTCAGTTTTATCAACTGTCCTAATAATGTCCTTCATGCCATCCTGCCTCCCACCCCTGCTTCAGCACCCGATGTGGTCTATTGTCTATGATTCACTCTTCATGTCTATTTAGCCTCCTGTGACAGGAACTCTTCCACAGCCCTTCCTTTATGACTTTGATATTTGTAAAGAATATAGTCCCTCCTTTGTTTCCTTTTTAAGAAATCACATATTCTTCCTTTGGAGTTCATCCGATATTTCCTCATGATAAGATTTAGACTATGCATCTCATTTGGGATTCCATATAAGTGAAGTTGTGTCCTTTGGGTATCATGTCTGGGGTGTGAGATGTCCGCGTGTCTCTTGTAGATGACATTAATTTTGATCACCCACTAACATGCTGCCTAATCTTTCCATTATGAATTGCTTCCCCCTTGCAACCAAAAAGTTATCTATTCAGATGTTCTTTCAAAACAGTAAGTATCCTGTTTCTCATAAAAATTTCCCCTAGATTTGTTCTCCATTGGCGATTTTTGTGCAATCTGGTCTTTAATATGGTCATTGCAAGGTAGTCTTGTGACTCCAGAACTTCTTCACACGTTGGCTCCTAGCACTTAAATGTAAGCAAGATCCTTCCCTTCTCTTCTATTTATCTAACAGTATAGACATAAATCCCCCAGTGTTTTATAGCTGTTTATGGTATTTACTTATTTTGATGTTCAAATTGTTCCATATTTGGTCATTGGTGGTCCCTTCAGGATGGCACCTATGTTCTTGTAACATGTCTCTTCATTTTGCTTAAAGAACTTCCCCCTTTCTGGCACAATAAGATGTTCTAGCTTTGGAATCTGTCACTTATTTGAGGAGTCATGGCTCCCTTGAGCAGGGGATATTTAAAGATCGAAATCTGGGCAGAGTGTGCTCACTGCTATTAGGGTATTCTTCCTTCTTGGCTCTTTCAAAGGACAGATAAACACATACACAGCAATATGCACAGCACATATACAGGTACGTGTGCACTATACATGAGCCTCTCTACATGCATGTGTAAAAAGCCTGTAAGTATTTCATGAATTCACAGTGTTATCTCTAACTCCAATCCACCCCCACAGAGCTCCTTCTTGCTCTCCCCCTTTCCGTGTTTGTTTTGTTACCTCTTCCATGGTGAGAAGGTTGACTCCAAAAACATCAACACATTTATCCACTTACTTAATCCTATATAATGCATCTAAAATGGTTTCAGGATTGCTTTTCCCATACCTTTGCGAAAAACTAGAAAGAGCTCAGAAATTGAAGTTCTTGGTCCCCACTCCATCCTGCCCAAGACTGAGGATAGCTAGATACTATGTTCATCAGTTGTATTAGTTCTTTCCCCCACATCTGTATGATTATGATATTTATTTGAAATAAAATTGGGTTAATTTGCTTAAGTTTTTTATGTAGTGTTTTTGCTTTCACTTATACCCCCTTCTCATTCTTATTGATTTAGTTTTATTTGTGAATATGTAGAATAGTAACATGCTTCCAGAAGTCAAAACTATAGAAAGGGATGCCCTTAGAGAAGTATCATCTCTTCCCTTCTTTCTTCCGTATGAATTCCCTCTTGTTCATCACCAAATCCATTGTTTTCTGGTTTATCCATTTTGTGTTCTATTTGTGAAGGCAAACTGACATTTAAATGCTCTTTTTTTTTTTTAACACAAAAGTAGCATTCTACATGTTCTCTTTTGCACTTTGATTTTTTCCATTTAACAATATTAAAAATAACTCCCATCAATTCACAGAGATCTTCCTTGTTCTTTTTTTTAATAGTTGCATAAGATGTGTTGTGTGTATAAATTAGTCTACTATAAATTAGTCAACCAGTCTACTATGCCTAAACATTTAGGTAACATCCAGTATTTTGCAATTATAAACACAATGAATAACCTTGTATGTACAGGTTTTGTACTGTGGGATGTGCATCTTCAGGGTAAATTTCCAGAAGTGTAACTGCTGGGTTGACAGGTAAGTGCATGCATCTTGTTTGATATGAATGCAGTAACTTTTTTTTTTTTGCCTGTTTTGTTCACCACTCTACTGCTGGCTTCTAGAATAGTGCTTGGCTCCCAATACACACTATCAAGCATTTGTTGGAATGAATAAATGAATGGATAATATGCTTTACTTTTCCATTGCTAAATTAATATACTCCATGAATCAGGCTTATGGTTTGCCAAACTCTTATATGGCCACAACACACCATTATTACCTTCTCAATTTCTTCTGCTGGTACACCTCGAAGCCGGGCATAAAGGTAAAGATGTTCTCGGCCTGTGAGCAGGTCATCGACTGCATCAAACTGAGGACAGTAGCCCATATTTTGATGGACTTCAGAAATATTGGTTAAAATACTGCAAGAAGAAACAGCAATTGGTGAGTTTCCTACATAGAGAGCATGACTAGAGAGCTGGGCTGGAGAGATTCTCCCAGGGGGATAAGGTGGCTGACTCTTCTTCCTGCTTTGCTTTAGAAAGACACGCCAATTTGGAAATCAAGGCAGGGATCTTGCAAAGAGGTAAACAAGTGGGAGCTCATCCTTTGTCCTGTCCTGAGGAGGCCAGAAGTCTGTTTAAAATTGCAGAGGGCAGCATTCACCCTCCAGAAACCGAGGACTCAGGCCAGTCTTTCCTTTATACTCTTTGGTGTGGTAAAGCCAAGCATTAGCACACAGTCATTGTAGACTTAGGGCCTCCAAGAGTCCTTTTACAAGTCCCTGTCTAGAAACAACCTGGAGAAAGGACACTTCATCACAGGAGTTCTGAACTTGGGATCCAGGGGCTCCAGTATGATCACGAACATGCTTTAGGACTCAGTAAATCCCTGAAACTTTCTGCAAAAATGTGTGAAGAGAGGTCATGGGAGGTGCTGGTGTAATTTTTTTATTTTTTTTTTGGTACTGGGGATTGAACTCAGGGGCACTCACCACTGAGTCATATTGCCAGTCCTATTTTGTATTTTATTTAGAGACAGGGTCTCACTGAGTTGCTTAGTGCCTTGACTTTGCTGAGGCTGGCTTTGAACTCATGATCCTCCCGTCTCAGCCTCCCAAGCTCTGAGGATTACAGGTGTGTCCCACTAAGCCCAACTGGTGTAATCTTATGTAGGAAGAGGGTACACTGTTTATCAGGTGCTTAGAGGTGATGACCCCAGAGAAATAAAGAATCATTGACTTAGTGCTTCCCAGAATTTTCCAAGAACCTGTGCTAAGAGCACTCTTAACAATCACAATTCATTTCCATTTTCCAGTGGATCTGTCATGTACTTTTTGAATCATGCTCTCTGGGAGGCCTCTTCCTCTGCAATGATCTTTCCGGGTCACAGAGTCACCCTGACGTAGGGTCTGAGGGTCACCCTCGCTATGCTGGATCAGGGATGTGGCCTGTGAGCTACCCCCTGAGGCAGGAAGGGCAGGGGCACTCACCTCTTGCCTGCTATAGTGGCATCACCTGAGGTCACTGCCGTGTCCCCTGTGAGCATCTTGAATGTGGTTGTTTTGCCTGCACCATTCACTCCCAGGAGGCCAAAGCACTAGGAGAAAACACAGAGCTGGACTTGCACACAGAACAGGAAGACCTGGAATGTCAGGCCCCAGGGCCAGGGTGTGATTTGCGGGAGGCGTTTGAGACCTGGGCTGCCAGTAGAGAGGTCACTAGCCACGTGTGGCTACTGACACAAACTACACCCAGTCCCAATGGACATGGACCCTATGGGTAAACTACTCTGGAATTTTAAAGACTTAGAATGAAAAAAAAAAAAAAAAAGCAAAATATCTCATTAATATTTTATATTAATTTCATGTTGAACTAACACTTTAGATATATTGAGCAAAATTTAAAATATTATTAAATTAGTTTTACCTGCTTTTACTTTTTTCATGTAACTTTTAGAAAAATTAAAATTCACCTATGTGGTTCCTGTTAGATTTCTATTGAGTAGCTCTACTTCAGAGGGGAGGAGTCTTGCATAAGCTGATTTTTCTGAAGCCCTTTCATGCTGTTCTGCAGGTACCCACCTCGCCAGGGCGGACTCCAACACACAGCCTGTCCACTGCTGGGCTGGAGGAACCTGAATAAATCTGCAAGATCCAGAGAAACTGAGGTGAGGCCTGAGGCAGGGTTAGAACAGGGAGGGCAAGAGGAAGCAGAGGAAGGGTGGAGAAAACCACCAACACTGGGAGGTTACGGATCGACATGGGTGTTCAGAGAGCAGCTGTAAGCTCTGAGAACTGTGGAGCTGACCCACGCTGTGCAGATGTGGAATGGAGAGAGATTCCTGGTGGTCAGCTGAAGGAACTCTCACTGAGAGCTGTGTCCATACCCAAGAGGACTGGCAGGGACGATGCATGGACCTAGATGCTCTTGGAAGACAAGTTACAACACAGAGATGATGAGGCCACATATTAGGAAAACACAGTGCCTGCAGAAGCAGAGCACTTGCTCTAGAGAAGGAACATGACGTTGCTGTGCCACCTGAGGGTCCAACTAGCAGCACCTCCCAACCAGTCTGCCCACACCTGTCTTTTACCTTGGTTAGTTCATTCAGTCTTAAAATATCAGTTTTATTTCCACCACTAGTAATTCTTTGTCTCTCTTCAGCCACATCATCATCTTCATCAACAATGGGCTCCTTAGTGGGCTCAGCCATCCTAGGGGAAGGATGAGGGACAGGATTGGGCTAGGTGTACAGAGTCCTCGGCCCTGTGGTGTTCACCTGACCTTTTTTCTCATTCCCTCACTTCTGCTCCTGCTGGGCTTCCATCCCACAGGGATTTCATCCTAAAAAGGGCTCCTAACAGGAGTTAGGCACAGACAGAGAGGTTGAGTGCTCACATCCAGAGTCTGCTCCAGGTTCTAGTCCATGCTGGACCTGTGGCAGGTCATTGGACCTTTCTGAACCTTGCTTCCTCCAACCACATGATGGAGAGAAGACTCTATCTCATGCAGTTTAGTGAAGATGATCTCAGCACAGTGCTTGGTGCAGAGTAAAGATACAGGTCCCAGAAACTTATTACTAAGACACTTCTTCTATGCCAAGCACTCAGTTAAGCTTAGTTACTGTCTACCAAGCTTTCTATGTCCTTCCACCCACTCTGCAAACTCAAGCTCTTAAAAACCACTGTCATCGGGTCACCCCATGCCACCAAACCTTCCATCATTCTCCATCAGCTGTAGGTTAAAGCCCTGACTTCCCAGTTGGTATATCAGAGCCGTGTGCTCAGGCCCCACCTGCCCTTCCCACCTGATCATCTCTTGCACTCACTCCTCCATCTACCACTGGCGTCTGCCCCTGATCCCTAGCTCATGCTGGCCTTTGCCACCTTTGGCATACCTTGCTGAGAGAATCCTCCCCATCCTTAAAGGCACAGACTCTTCTCTGAAATCCTCCCTGACCACCAAGGCCTCCAGTCCTCCCTTCTTCCCTCCAGTCTATCGCCAAGTCTTGTCTAACAAACTTCCTGCCATTTACCCAATCAACCTATTTCTCTCCATTTCCTGATGACCCCCTTTCTACCCAGGCCACCATGGTTCTTGCCTGAGTACCAATATGGCCTTCTGTCTGGTACCCCTGCTCCCAGTCCTGGTATGATCATATCACTTCTCTGATTAAAACACCCCAGGGGTTACCTGTTGCCCTCAGGTTTGAGTCCCAAGTCATTAAGACAAGAGGGTGTTTCATGATGGGGCTGTGCCCTCCAGATTCATCTCCTGTCCCCCTTCACCTTTCACAGCCTGAACTCCTGCCATTCCATGCACCAGTCTTACTCTGTAGCTGCTGTACCTTTGTGTGGGTCCTGTCCTTGATAAGAGCACCCTTCCTTTCTCCCTTCCCTGGCTACTTTGCAATATGGGTGTGGCTGTGAGCTTCTAGAAGACAGAGAGTGTGGTATGCTTCTCTAGTCCTCTTTAGGATCTAAGGCAGGCAGGACACATTCAACTGTGTTGTCCTCAGAGTTTGAAGCTAATAGATTGTTTGGTTAATTAATCCTTTTCTCTGTTCCTTCCCACCTTCCATGAAGGCCTCTAAAAGATGTGACCAAAGCTGTAGAGGGGACTTTAAGGGCTGAGGGCCCCAAGAACAATAGTTTCTGACACTGGATCCCATAAGTAGAACCATTTCCCAAATCATGTTTTATTCAAAGTGTTTCGATCCATTATATTGTTCAATCTTGTGAGTAGAGCAATAGAGTCATTTCCAATGAATTAATTCCCTATGGATCAAAACCTAAAAAATATGCAAAAAATCAAGTCTAAACTTGTAATCTCTATTTATGTGTGGCCAGACTTAGTTTGAGAGAGGAAACAAAATGCTGGCCAGGTACAGTGATGCCCACTTGTAATCCCAGCAACTTGGAGGGCTGAGGCAGGAGGATGGCAAGTTTGAGGCCAGTTTCAGCATAGTAAGACCCTGTCTCAAAATAAAAAATGAAAAGGACTGAGGATGTAGCTCATTAGTTGAATGTCCCTGGATTCAATCCCCAGTACGAAAAAAGAAAAAAAGAGAAAAAGAAACAAAACACTGTCAGGAAATCTTGTTAGAGAGGCCCAGTGATTGTAAGGCCAGTAAAGGTCTAGATTACAGAGGGGCTACCCTCTGGAAACTGGGTCCCTGCTCAGAGTGAGGCAGGAGCTGGCAAGGTCTCAGGGCAAGAGCCTGGGGAAGATGGGCTGAGCTGGGCTGGGGCCCTAGCCAACTGACCTGGTCACTGCTAAATCCTGGTCAAGTTAGGGTTGACAGCTATTATCCTGCATTATTGCTCCTCACCCCTTCATAAGCTTCTGGCTGCCCTCACCTGGCACATGGCCCCCACATTACTCCCCACATTCCCTGCCCTGTGCTATCCCCACTCAAATTTCTAATTAGCAAAAGGGCATACTTTGTGTCTTCTCAAAACTATTTCCTAGTTCTTTGGATACTTTTTAAACCATTGTTATTTGCAATGCTATTGTCCACTTTAAAATGAGTATGTGGTAATTAAATGAGAAGATTAAAATAAAGAGTTGAAACTAATAACATTGTATTTTAAATAGTTTGAAGTTGAGACTTGGCTCTGCTTTTAATATGCCTATTTTAATCCATCTCTTCCTGTGGTGTTTAGAAAAAGCCAGGCCTTGAGAATGTAAAAAATTCATCATGGAGTGGGACTCCTGAGGAAAGAAATAACCACATCAGTATGAATTTCAGTCTAGGACACACTGAGCACCCACTGGCATGCCCAGGGTGCAGCAAGGACGTACCATCGGGTGAAGAAGAAGTGTTGCTGGACAAGGAGATTCAAGAGGAAGTACACCACCCCTTCTGCTGCCATGGCAACCAGGTTCTTCCCAATCAGGTCCCACTGGAATGGATTTGGGGAGTGCTCCTCACCTGGAGATTGAAGCCACTGAACATCAACAGGGATTGAGTCTGTCAGCTGCCCCAGCTCACCCCTAAAGACCTGGCCACAACACTAGGCCCAGCTGGACCAGGTCTCAAACAAGGGATTAAGTAAGGGCCAAACATGAGTGTCATCTTGGTAAAAGCTTGCCCTCCGCCCTGCCTGTGGCTCCTGAGCCATGAGAACAGAGGCACCCTAATCCCTTCTGGGTGGTAGAAAAAACCCAGACCAACACGGTGCCCTCCCACCCCAGCCCAGGATACAGATCTGATGTAGAAACCCTTGCTGCAATCCTCCCCGCCTTGACGGATCCAGGGCCTGTGCTCCATGGACCTTGAATGCCACCTACCAAACCGGGCATAGACGTCTGTCACAGCCTGACTCAGAGCCAGATCAATGAGGCCCCGGCCCAGGCAGAAGTGGGGGAAGATAATGAGCAGCTTCCTCAGCATGGCGTTGAACCTGAGTAGAGTCTGAAACAGAAGCACAACTGTCAGATATAGGGGCTGAGGCAGCCTACCCTGTCCTGAGCAGGTGGGCCCGGATGCCCTCCCTAGGGCAGGAACAGGGGAGGTCTGCGGGAATATCTGTCCTTCCAGCTAGACTGGCCACAGGAGGGATTGGTTAGGTAGAACACAGAGAGTTTGATGTGGACATCCTGAAGTACTTGCTTGGAGGTGCCTCAGGACCAGGCCAAGGAAGTAATCAATTCATGACTAATCAATGCCTGGGGCTCCCTGTGTGTTATAGTTTGGATGTGAGGTGTTCCCCAAAAGCTCACATGTGAGACAATGTAAGAAAGTTCAGAGGAGAAATTATTGGGTTTCAAGAGTCTTAACCTAATCAGTGAGTTAATCCCTGATGGGATTAACTGAGTGGTAACTGGAGGCAGGTAGGTAGGATGTGACTGGAGGAGGTGGGAATATATATTTGGGGTATATATATTCCTATCGGGCAAGTGGAGTCTCTCTCTGCTTTCTGATGATGTGAGCTGCTTCCTTCTGCCATGCTCTTCCACCGTGATATTCTGCCTCACCTTTAGCCCTGAGGAATGGAACCAGTCTTATATGGACTAAGGCCTCTGAAACCTTGAGCCCTCAAATAAACCATTTCTCTTTTACAGTTGCGCTGGTCGGGTCATTTGGTCACAACAGCGAAATAACTGACTAAAACTCTGTCATTCTTGTGTATAGCAACTGACACCTTCATCTAGTCCAGCAGCATTTTGTAAACATTTACTGTGCAGAGTATTATACGGGCACTGGGGCTAACTGTAAAGAACATGCATATTGCTTTCCTTAACCCTCTGTTACTCTGTGGACAACAGCAATAATCCGTGGAGAAGCAGTGCCCTACTGCTGTCTATTTGGGCAGCTCTTCTGCAGACTTACTTTATCATGGCATGGGAATCCTCCAAAGCGACTGTTGCCAGAGATGCAGCAGCTGCTAGGAGTGTGACTGGGGTCTCCCCTTTGATACAGCTATGATCTAGATCCAAATAGAGGCTCTTCCATTAGCTCTATCTTAGTCCAGCATGAACCAAAGGGGAACAGACCCCGAGCTGTCCATCTCCTGGCTCTGCTTCTCAGCTCTGCATGGGGCAACCTGTCATTGTCTAAGGAGTATTGGGCACAACCTCCCTTTAAAAGGTAGAAGGGACACCAAAAAGGTGAGGCTGGTGAAACTTGCTGGGTCCAGCTGTCCACTCCATCTGGCCCATCCTTACCCTATGCCTCCTACCTCTCCCGTCTCTGCACCTCTGCTCAGGTTCCCTCATCCTTCTCTACACTTGCCTCCCAACTCTTCCCAGAATGCACTGTGCTCCTCTCCCTCTAGGCTTCTTCATTTGTGGTTTCTTTCTTTCCCCTTCTTTCCTTCCTTCCTTCCCTCCTTCCTTCCGTCTTTCCTTTCTTTCTCTTCTTTCTTTTTTTTTAATTTATTTTTATTGTAAACAAATGGGATACATCTTGTTTCTGTTTGTACATGAAGTAGAGGCATACCATTTGTGTAATCATACATTTAAATAGGGTAATAGTTTTTGATTTATTCTGTTATTTTTCCCTTCCCCCCACCCCTCCCACCCCTCTTTTCCCTCTATACAGTCTCTCCTTCCTCCATTCTTCCCCCCCCACCTCTTTCTCTTCTTTTTCTTTTCCTTCCTTCTTTCTTTTTTTTTCTTTCTTTCTTTCTTTCTTTCTTTCTTTCTTTCTTTCTTTCTTTCTCTCTTTCTTTCTCTTTCTTTCTTTCTTTCTTTCTTTCTTTCTCTCTTTCTTTCTTTCTTTCTTTCTTTCTTTCTTTCTCTCTTTCTCTTTCTTTCTCTCTTTCTTTCTTTCTTTCTTTCTCTCTCTCTTTCTTTCTTTCTTTCTTTCCTTCTTTTTTTTCTTTCTCTTTCCCTTTCTTCCTTTCCCTCCCTCCCTCTCTCCCTCCCTCCCTCCCTCCCTTTTTTCTTTCTCTTTTTCTTCCTACTGGGGATTGAACCCAGGGGTGCTCTACCACTGAGCTATATCTCCAGAACTTTTCATTTTTTATTTTGAGACATATCTGGCCAAGCTGGCCTCAAACTTGGAATCTTCCTACCGCAGCCTCCCAAGTAGCTAGGATTACAGGCTTGTGCCACCAGACCCAGTGGCACCTGCAATTCCTGATTCTTATAGCTCTTAGCAGGAGAGGATGCTCTTTTCCCTTGTGCTCTCTAATGAGATTCCTATGCTTTAGAGAGCTCTTTCAAGCAGTCTCTTCTCTTAGGCCTCCTCAGATTCCTGGGTTAAATATCCTTTCCTCTCTATAGTACTTACCACATTCCCAGGATTATTTCTATTTTTTTAAATGCATAATAGAAATACAGCCGATCACCTACTTTCTCCACCAGTCATTGGTTCCCTGGAGGACAGGAACTGGGTCCTACTTGTTTTTATATCCTTCCTAAATACCTTGCACAATGGTTAGCTCATTGTAGGCACTTTATTATTTATTAACTAGGCTAATACAATTCTACTTACTCCAGGTCGGGTTCAAGTTGAAATTCCCCCCTAAGATGCTCCTACTCCCTGCAGCCCAGCTCTCTGACCCACTCTGGTCTGTTGTCTTTTACCTTTCCTGCTCCCTTGTTGTTAACTCTGTCTTATGGACTACTGCATACTGTGGCTTTTCAGTTGCTAACTTGATGTGCAGCTTGCTTCCTGACTGAAATGGGAGCTCCTGGATGCAGGACGAGTGAGTCCCACTTGTTCACATTCACACATCTATCCCACGGTGTTCACCAAGGAAATGCCTCCAGACTTAGCAAGGACAGCAGCTACCCTAGGAGCCTCATGTGGGATACTGGACATTTCTATCACATCTATTGGTCAAGGAAGCAGCCTTTATGGGAAGGAGAGTGCTTTGTAAATGGCCGAGTGCTCAGTATGTGGCTGAATATGGCTGCAGGAGCAAGAGAGTTCTGAGTTCCTTTTAGCTTGCCATTTAATTATTCTGAAGTAACACACTCTCTGAAGACAGTGGGCTGTGAGCCTGTGACAAAAACAGCTCTGGTGAGCAGCGTTTTCATCCACCAGGATACGCGGGCCATCTGCTGGTTCTTATCCATGTCCCTCTGGGATCTGACTGTGATCGACTGTATTTCTATTATTAATGGCACAGGTGGGTTTCATTCCTCACTCAGTAGCCACAGAAAGCCTGACTAAGTCTGGGAAAAATTGGCTCTGAGGAGGCCATGAGTGGTTAACTGTGGGGCCTCAGCACAGATTTACCCTCTGTTTTCCCAGCAAGAGGACAGTGCAGATGAGCTGGCTGGTGCCCATCCCTTGGAATGTGAAGAGCTCATGAGGAAAGGAAGGGCTTGCGAGGTGCTTGGGACACAGGGATACGGGCCAGCCTGAATGTTCTGAGGACAACCATGACAGGACTGAGGCAGAGCAGGTGGGAGTGGGAGAGTGGAGTAAAGGGAGCCCTGTAGCTACTGACATTTCTTATAGGATTTAGCTGGCCATCTCTTTCTGGAAGGGAAAGTCAGAGGTGTGGGGACAAGTGTACTTTAGAGCTCAAAACATGGAGTCATTCAGGACCACGATTTCCTAATCCTGTCCTAGGGATTAACAGGTACAGGATAGTACATGTTAGCATGTTACAATGAAGCATATTAGCATAAGAAGTGGGAGAAAGGATATTTATGTATCACTTGTATGTCTCTAGAACACATTAGAAACTTGAATAACAAGTTCCTTTGGAGAAGGGAACTGGGTGAATCTGAAACAGGGATAGGAAGGAGATTTTTCATTATATGGGGCCTTTGTTCCTTTTACATTTTGAAATCACCTGAATGTGTACTTACTTGTGTCAGTGTGTGTGTGTGTGTGTGTGTGTGTGTGTGTGTGAGAGAGAGAGAGAGAGAGAGAGAGAGAGAGAGAGAGAGACAGTGTGTATGTGTGTGTAGGAAACCTAACAAACCTAACACAGTCCCAGAAGAAACTTTCTTGAAAGGAGTATGAAAATCTAAAAAGTTAGGGTCTTGGCAGTCATTTATAGTTTGCTGAATAGGCTTAGAAAATGCAACATTCAGAGCATGTAGATCAGCAAGAAGAAAGAGGGAGGGAGGGAGGGAGGGAGGAAGACGGCAGTGCTGGTCTGAGCACTGAGCATCTTCTGCACATGTGGCGCTTGCCCATGGCTCTGCTTGACCATTGCAAGCTCTCTAGTATCCTATTAATCAAATAAAAGATCTGAGAAAGTCACTCACCTGGTTATTCTCAAATAACTCCAGGATGAAGGTGATGGCACTGCTGTTGATGCCAATGAATAGATTAGCACAAGACAAAGCCACATAGGCTGTGCTGGGGACGTCAAACAGGAAAGATGCTGGGTACATCATGGGAATGACTGCCCATCTGTGTGAAATGGCAACACCATGGAACAAGTTCCAATTGTCATTCCATCAACCATACCTCTAGATAGGATGCAGTCTCCTCATGTGTGAGGTGACACATTTGAATGGCCAGAGCCCCAGGGGAAAAAAGAGATGTTCCACCCCTAGGTTTCACACCTCATCTTTAAATGGAGACAATAATGCCTGTCCTGACCATCTCATGGATTATGTGAGGAGCAAACAACAGTGGCTGTGTGTGCACTTTGTGAATTACAATACACAGGAGGGTTCTCCACCCTGCAATGCTTCCCGCTCTAGTCTGGATCTGCAAAGCAGAGCTGAAGGTCCCAAGGAGTTCATTGTCACAGTTCCCTGGGTAGTTCAGTCACACTGGCTTCTGAATTCTCCTTTTCCAAGAGAGATAAATGGAGACCATTGCTCTGGTAAGACTTTACTGGCTCACATAGGAAGGGACCAGGTATCATTATTTCCATTTTTCAGATGAGGAAACTGGGGCCCACATGGGTGGTTTACATGTCCATAGTTACACCTAAGCAAGAAGTAGGCTTGGGATATAAAGTTGCATGATTGGCTCTACCACCAGCTGGACTTAAATCTCTGTCATCCTGTAGCCTGACTCAGGAGCAGCTTTCCAGCTGGAGTTTTCTATTATGTGAAAAGAACTCCCAGTCAGTACAGTTGGAAGCACAGAGATGGGCAAAGGGGCCATAAATGACCTAGAGCTGGGGAGGAACTGGGGAGTGGCCAATTCTCAGACTCCAGAGAAGGCCACAGTGGGAGTGGAAGAAGAGTCAGACTATGTGGAGCCCCTCCCATTGTCCCTGAATGGACAGGCCTTAGAAATACCTCTACTGCAGGAGTCAGAAGTAGAAGCCAGACAGATTCCTGATTAGCAGAAGCAGACACGCCAGGGACTGGAAGCTGACCCTGCACACCTACCACTGTTGGAAGTCCCAGTCTGCCATCAGAAGATAACCTCCCATCCCTGGCTTCCCTTTGGTGCCAGTAGTTAGGGACCCGAATGACTTACCCATACAGCATGAGCAGTGCAATCAGGGCAGGAAGACTCCTGGGGGACGTGTAGGCTTTCTTCTGAAACCCCATGAAGATGCCCACCACCAGTCCTGCACTCACCGCATAATTCATCTTGAACAGAGAAGAAGATAGCAAGTCACTGAACATCTAGGACCTGTTTCACGTTCTATAAAATGAGGGCTGGGACCAGGCTCCTCCAGACCTTAGGGCCTGGGATTAACTCCATTTGTCTAAACATTCCTAGTCCTCCTGCTGTCCCCCTCCCCCAGGGACCTTCAGTCTTCATCTATGGAAGGAATGAATTATAACATCCCACCTGATCTCTCACTCTTTCTAATTAGTTATGAAGCCCAGCTGATACTACTTTCTAAGCATGTCTCTAGAATTCAGAAAAACTTAAAATATAGTCATTGAACTCACAAAACTCAAATAGATGATGATACCATTTCTGAAAAATGCAGTCCTGAAGCCATTAGGTGAGGCACAGGAAGGTGGGTGGCCACAGTAGGGTTGAGTCTCAAACAGGATGAAAACTTGAGGAGTGTGAGGAGGGTACCCACAGAGGGTCCCAGGGCGAGTGGTTGAGCCCCAAAGGGATGAGGAAGGTGTCCTTTCAGGGGGCTGAGCTGGTGTGGAGTATGAGCCAGGACAGAGTGAGGAGGAGCAACAGCAGGGAAAGCGGGTATTCACACAGGGAGGGGTGGTGGTAGAGATGGGGCACTTGTTACTTATGGGTAATAAGCTCAGATAGGTAAATGATTTGGGGTGAAAGAAGGCAGTTTCTCACTCTTGGAGAAAGGATTTATAAATATGGAGACAGAAAACTAGTATGAGCCCTCTGGTATTGGACTGGAGCTAAGGTTTTGTGAGCATAGAGTTCAGTGTGCAGAGACTGAGGAACACAGATGTCAGTGTGTGGATGTCTGTGGATGCACATACATATCTTCCCTGGTTCTATCTACTGAGAAGACCTGGTCCCAATGATACTCTGGCAGCAATGAACAAATCTGGCACCTAGATCTTGGTCTCTGAGGGAATGAACCAGGGCTCTTTGGGGGAGATGGTTGCTTCTGGGAAGGGATGGTAGAGGGGCAGGGTTAACCTGAACCATCTTATGGTGCCAGGGAACAGTGAAGTGCTCAAGCAGGATGTAGACATAGTGAAGAGGGCACAGAGGCCAGCTTGAAGGAGCTTTCCCTGCCACACTGGGGACCATCTTCTATTAAGCTAGTAATGATGGTTTCGAATTATAATCTATCAGTTAACACAGGACCCATGACTACATACAGAAATAAATAATAACCAAATAAATGGGAAGTTTGGCAATGACCAGGATATTTGCATATCTTCAAAGTACTTCTCAAAATTCTTAGTAATAATAAGGGAAGAGAGTAGCTCTGATGGTGGAGAAGCCCAGTAGACACCTTCTTAAATGACTATGTGAAAATTCTCAGTAATAGACAACTTAAAACCAGAAGCAAGCTGATAGGATGCAAGAAGAACCTGGCTTCCATTCCATGACACTGCTGCCAGGGACACACAACCTCAATAGAATCATGGGGAAGCCTCAGGCAAACCCAGATTGAAGAATGTTCTAAAACACAATTGGCCTATAATCTTCAAAAGGACTAAGACCAGGAGTATTGAGGAAAGACAGGAACTAACTGTATCAGGCTAAAGGAGACTAAAGAGGCAGGACAACCAAATGCAAGACAAAATTCTGAGCTGGGTCCTTGCCTAGAAAAGAGATCATTGGTGCAATTGACAAAACTTGAGGGGGTCCAAAAAACAGGTAGTGGGGATGTGCCAGTGCTGGTTTCCTGAAGTTGACAGCTGTGCAGTGGTTGAAGGGGGCATGTCCTCATTTGTAGGTGATAAATGTTGAAGATGCTGGTGTGTGTGTGTGTGTGTGTGTGTGTGTGTGTGTGTGTGAAAGAGAGAGAGAGAGAGAGAAAGACAGCGTGCAGAGAGCGCATCTGTCAAGAAGTTGCTCCCAAATGACTCAGACCAAAGTTTCATACTGTACTTGACACTTTTCCACAAGTCTATGATTTCAAAATTAAAAAAAAAAACACAGATGACACATATGAAAAGGTAAGAATGTAAAACACCACAGGTGATCTAAGTGAATGATATAAACAATAATTGTTCATTTGACATTGACCCCC
This sequence comes from Sciurus carolinensis, assembly GCF_902686445.1. NCBI lineage: Eukaryota > Metazoa > Chordata > Mammalia > Rodentia > Sciuridae > Sciurus > Sciurus carolinensis. The sequence continues at coordinate 128,712,438 of NC_062213.1, read as the reverse complement.
CCAGCATGTGTTGTGTTTTTAGCACTGACTAATGAGAGTGATTCTGTTACCTGGCAGTTCAGCCAGGGAACCTGCCTGAATCTGCCTACATCAGAAAAAGGCAAATGATGGAAAAAGAAAAAACAAGTTTTATGCACTCTTTTCCCCCTGATTGAATTTTATGCAGCTGCTTCTCCCCAGTTTGACCAAACTGCATAAAATTCATACTTCCTTTTCCCATAATTTGCCTATTTTTATGCAGGAAGGTAGCTGGATCCAGCCAGTTGGAATACAGGAAGGCTCCCTGGCCTGACTGCTGATAACAAAAGATTGTGAAATTCAGCACTATAGATTCAGATTTCAGGCCAGCTTTAACATTCTAGAGCACCAGGAAGCCTGCCAACACCATACCCAATGCAGTCTTCTAACCCTTCCTAGGATGGCCCAGGCTCTTCTTTGGCAGTATGGTATCCACCCCAGATGGCCAGTGTGTCCTTCTAGGCATATCTCTCCATAGGTTCAGAGTCCTCTCTCTGTAGACACACACACACACACACACACACACACACACACACACGTCATCCCCAAGTGTAAATGCTGTTCCTCATCTTTTAAAGGGGTGAAAAAAATCATCACTTTAATAAAGTAGCTTCTCAGGGCAGGTGAGCCTGGCTCCTTTCATGTTAAAATCTCAGGGCCACTGTGGCCTCTGCCCAAAGAGAAGCTTGCAGCTTCTGAGTTCCCAAGCACTTGCATTTTTTCATGAAGATGGAAGAGAGGAAAGAATTTAGTCACTATTGACAATTTCTAGTTTTGAGTGTTAAGAGTTGCCTAATTAGTTGAGCAAGATTAAAGAAATCATGTCTTTCAGGAAAGCTAATTTTTAGTATTGTCGAAAGCCACATGGAGAGGGTCACTTGTGTTGGCCTCCACAAGATGCTACTGCTGTCCTCCACCAGTTGCTGTATCACCTAGTGGAGGCTTACACTGGTCTTGGGATGCTGAGATAAAATAAAGGATCATGTTACTGAAGAGACCCAGAAGAGATGAGTTGTGTTCTCTCTCTCTCTTCTTTTTTGCTGTATTGGGGGTTGAACCCAGGACGCTCAACCACTGGGCTACACCCCCAACCTTTGGTTAGGGTCATAATGACCCCTGCTACATTGTATCTAGGCCTCTGCTACCAATTCATTCTAACCCTGTGGCCTAACATAAGGTACCCCATTCTAATTCCTCCTTGTTCCACAAACTTGGTTGCAGTTGTAAGTAATGTGGTAGTCTATTGTTGCTCTGACCATTTTATTTTTAATTTTCCCTAAAGTAGTGGTTAATCTAATATAGTGAAGTTCTGTCTCGTTACTCTAGGGAAGCAAAATAAGGATAATGGGTAGGGTTTCCAGATTTGGCAAATATAAATATAGAATGCTCAATAAATTTGAATTTCAGATATATGACTAACTTTATTAGTATAAATATGTCCTATGCAATATTTGAAGTGGGATATACTTACACTGAACATTTACTCATTGTTAGTTTGAAATTCAGATTTAATTGGCTATCCTAAATTCATCTGGTGAAACTCTAAGGAGGTTCTACTTTAGACTTTTGGGGGATGGGTGGGATTTAAGAAGGAGATTTTGGGTGAAGGACCCCTTGGTCCCTTCCCACATCCAAACTATTTTGGGGAAGACCAGCCTCATGCCTACAGCACAACGATTACTTGGTGGGACAGAAAACCCCTCAGCGCAGGACACTGAGCCCTTACTCGACAGTTGTGAGGCTGTGACCCTCAGCCTTCCTCAGCTCTGGGGCCCTGGTGCCTTTCTAAGAAGATATCAAGGGACAGTAGCACACAAGGCCATTAGCCTGGCACCTTCCAGCAGCCCCGACAGTGCAAGAACTCCTCAGGCACTGTCACTTCTGTCAGAGCACGCTCGAGTGCCACCTTGGGCCCAAGAAGGCGAGGGAAGGCCTGCCACTCACAATGTCCCAGAGGAAGTTGGTCATCCAGTAGGTGGTGGCGCTCACTCCACTTACAAACTGGAGGTGCTTGGCTTTATTCACCCTCTCCTGGATCAAGTAAAGGACAAAGCTGGCCGGGACAAAGGACATGGCAAAAATCACACAGATGGCAACCACAGCATCCACTGATGTGGTCAGCCTGCAGCAGGATGAGAGACACAGGGAGAGAGAGGTGAGGAAACAGGAGCATAAACAGGAGCAGATACACGTCAGGTCCTGGCAGTCCTTACCCAACCCAGGTTATGACCCCCAGGCTCCCAGTACCTAGCCTGAAGCCTGTCATTCCGCTGAACTGTCTTAATCAGTCTGGGTCAATGTTACGTGGATATCAGTAGTTGCCTTTCTTGTTTCATGTGAGCATTTCTAGACAAACTTTCTTTTTATTAAGTTTTAAAACTATTTGTCAATAGTTATAGAAATCAAAATGTATATTAATCTCATATACCTCAAAGCTCTTGTTAGCACAAAAAATTTGTGGATTAGCTTGAGTTTTGTATATAGACAGTCATATGGTCTTTTAGCAAAAGAAATAAATCATCCTGTTCAATCACATTTTGGGGAAATGTTCATAATATAAATAAGGTAAAAGAGAGCAGGCAAGTTATACAGGATCTGGGTTCTATTCACCCTTTCCTGGACCACATAGAAGACCTCTGGCGAAGGGGGTGGAATCCAGCCATAGCCCCAGGCAGAGCTGTGCCCGCCTGCAGAGAGGAGCACCTGCACACAAAGGCATGGCTGCGCAGTCACCGCCTGACTGATAGCCCCACACAGACCATGGCAGAACCATGGCTGGAAGGGAGAACCAACATGTTTCCAGGCAATACCCCAAACTAGGTAGGGTGGTAGAAAAGAAGTTCTTGAAACTTTATTATCTAAATTTTATTTAATGAACATATTCTGCTTTATAATCACAGAAAACTAATCTTTCATATTCCATATTCCAACAGCTTGGCAGGAGGTATGGAAACTTGGTCTGAGTGAGAATTTAACATAGGATAGTTGAGAGCCCAGGGGGTGTCCAGAGAAAGGCATCACGGCCCAAGAATTAGCAGAGACCCTGGGTGTGTTCGGCAGCACTAAGTGTATGCTGGGTAGTTAAATGAGCCTCTCGGAAGAAGTGTGCACTAATAAAGACACCCCCAGCAATCCTTCCTGCACACAGTTCTCAGAAAGAGCAAACAGGTCACAGTGCACAAGACGGATGTTTTTACCAACTGAAGCTGAGCCTCAGAGCCTAAGCTTGAGCAAGACAGACCTGTTGACACCTCAAAACATGACCACATGAGGGAATTAGCAGAGTCTGGGATGATCATGCCTGGGGAAAAGAGAGGTTCACAGAGCCTTCTCAGCCTCTGGCAATCATTTTGCATACTGGCAAGGAGAATATCTGGGTAGACTTCAGAAGCAACTTGTTATGGAAAGCCCAAAGGGAATGGAGTAAAATACAAGCTTACTTTCCAAATAAATATGGGGGAGCAAGAAGGGCCAAACAGTGTGGTCCATGAAACATTTACATTGCTATCCAGTCCTGCCCTTCATGGTAGTGAAAACCTAAAGAGTGAGGAGGTGACAAGAAAGCTGTGAGCGTGGGGGTCCTGTTGGCTTACACTGTGATCTCAGAGAGCTGCTCCTTTGTCAGGTTCAGTGGCTGGCTGATGACGGTGATTCCGTGCTCCTCGGGGTTCCTGTCCTTTGGCAGGTTGGCCCGCAAGATGGCGTTGTGGGCTACATTCAAAAAGCTAACCAGGGCGTGCCAGCCTTTGTTGTTAAACCACACCTAGAGGGCAGAGGTGGCTTTTGTTAGGCTACACTACAACCTGACACCCGAGATTGGCACTAACAAGGGCTGCTTAAAGAAAAAATCAGCAACAGGAAAAAGAAGGTGAGGATGAGGTAGGGTTTGGCAGCTGGGAGACATTCCGCAAGATTTCAGCAAGAAGAGGTATTGAATTTAATTAAGCTGGGAAAACAAGAATAAAATAACGGGCTCACATCACAAGATTTTTTTAGCTCTAGGGCGGATTACACAAGTCCGGTACCTTAATGTTGTCTTCAGTTTCAAGATATTTAAGGAAATCAGACATTTCTTCAGATGCTTCTCTGGTGATGGGGCCCTAGATAACCACAATAAACAAGCAAGAGGGTTTGGTTTGGTTTGGTTTTTCTGTGACACTCATGATAATTTCTATTTCATAATAATTAAACAAGTCAAAAATCCTACCCAAATCTCCTGTTTACATACCCCGCTCACGTTCATTATCCGGCCAAGTTCACTTAAAAAACCAACAAGATCTTCCCCAGTGATGGGGACCACTGGAAGCTTTCCTCCAATGGAAATTCCCCCGTATCTATAAGGCAATGAGAAATCCTTAGATCCATGCAATGAGCCTCATGCCTCCCAGTGACTCTCCCAGCTTCTAAGGGAAATGTATACTTCAGGGAGTATTTTCTGGACTAGCAAACAACACTGCTTCACTTTGCAAATCAATGTTTTTTGTTTGTTTTGAGACAGGGTATAACTATGTTGTCCATGCAGGTCTCTAACTCCCAGGTTCAAGAGATCCTCCTGCCTCAGGATCCTGAGTGCTTGTACTATGGGAGTGTGTCATTACACCCAGCTATAAACCAGCTGTTAGCTCTTCCCCATTACTGCTCCAGGATGAAGGCTGGACCTCACCTTGGCATAAAGGACCCTTCTGAGCCTGGACTCTGCTCCTCTCCAACTTCAGCCCTCCTCAGAACTTCCCTTGAGGGATATGTTCTAGCCATGTTGACCCATGTTGATCTCCGTTAGAGCTCCAGATGGTCTGGGTCACTCTTGTGTCTCCCTGCCTTGCCAGGCTGCTGGCTTCCCCAGGCTGTTTTCTCTTTCTCTTTCCTAAGCATCTGGTCAACTCCAACTTGCCTTATATCTCTCATCACTCTTTGATGTTGTCCATGACTCTTCTCCCACCCTACCTTTGTACTTCAGGTACTTCTGGTCCCACTGCATACATCTTTATCTAAGTAGGGCCAAGTACTGCTGTTCCTTTCTTGGTACCTCTCAGCCCACCCCTGGCTTAGACAGCATTCACCAGCTCCTGCCTGACTCTTATGTGTGTGTGCACGAGTGGTGCTGGGGATTGAACCCACGGCCTTGTGCATGCGAAGTAAGCACTCTACCAACTGAGCTATATTCCCAGTCCCTGCCTGACTCTTGCTTGCTTCTTCACTGAGATCCTGGTCTTTGGTTCCATCTTCCATACTGCTCTAGTCTCAAGTAATTGTGTTGAAAACACCAATCTGAATGTGTCACTGCTTTAAAACTCTTCAATGAAGAATAAAAGCCAAACTCAACAGAACAAAATAAATTCACTAGTAAAGCAAAGCAGAGGAGGAAATCCTTCTTTCTCAGAGTCTCAGATTGCCCCTTCACCCCCCACTTTCTGCTTCAGCAGAGGCACTCCAGTTCCCTCTAGGGGACATTTCTAAGTTGGATTCACTTTACAGTCTAGAAGCTACCCAGGAAAGTCAGTGAACATCAGCCTTGCACCTATTCTAGAGGCCTCGTCCTTGAGGGAGTCTGAGTGACTCCTTGAAGACTCTCCAAGTCTCAGGAACCACATGAGCCTCCAGGATGGTCCAAGAATGGGGTGAATTCTAGGGCTGGACTAGACCCTCTGAAGCCTAAAATGAATAGACCAAGGAATGTGCACGCTTGCAATCTGAGATTGTATTTCTTATAAAAACCGTCTCTTACCTCTGTTCGTTGACCCAGAATTTGCTCTTTAGGACTGAAAGTCAAAATAAAAATAAAGCATTAATTATCATAAGTATGACAGAAGTATTAATTTTCCTTCCCAAATAATCATTGGAACGTTTCAGCCTTTAGGACCATTTTTGCATTTTCTGATATCCAGTGTGGCAGCCACCCAGTCTGGAGGCCAAGTCTGGAAATACACACAGAGAACGGACCTGATGCTTTTCACCACTGGCTCCCCCAGTCACATCCAGCCTGCTGCACCTTCTAAATGGTCACAGTCAGCTCACATGTCCAGCCAGTGTGCCCAACGTAGACCCAGAAAACACGGCAATGACCATGTCAGTGTGGAGTGAGGGCTGTAGCCCTTCTGTTTTACCTGCACAAATGAAAATCTAATGATCCCCTGCACACTTGAGGGAAGTTCTGACTTTCCCCACCCAGAGCTAAGACCCTGACTTTAGACAGTCGGAGGAAAAATGACAAGATGGGAAACAGGCAGACACCAACCCTAGACTTCAGAGTTCAAGCCTCTGAACTTTTACACTGTCATCAACCATCAAGTAAAAAATCTAAAATCCCATATTGCAAATGTGCTGTTGAGTGTGGCTACTGCCGACTGTGTGGCTGAATCAACTCTGTGCACACTGCTTTTATTTCTGGGCTTGGATGGCATTCATTTTGCTCATCGCTGGCTTGGCCCTGCCCTCCCAGCAGCTGCTTTCGCCATCTGCGGTGCGTTCTAGTCATTTGAGTGTTTGTCCCTAGTTCAGGGCTCTGGTTGGGGAAGCAACTGAAAATACTACTAAAATTAGACCCTATGTTTTATTTTACAGCTGAGATGTGTGGGGACTGGATGACAGCTCCGTAGGATCTCTCCAGAGAGCAGGCTCTTGTCAAGCTGCTGGCTCTGATAGGGGATGCTGATGGCCTTCTATCCCAGAGGTGGGGCTTGATAAGGACAGCTGCAGAGCTGAGAGAACCAGATACTCACTGAAGGGTTCACGGGCATTTTCTAGGGCAGTGATAACAGATAATAACCTAGAATTGGAGTATGACCACTGCAGCTAACTCGGTCACCCCTGGCCAGGGGCACTGTCGCTCTGGACCTAAGGTTGTCCTTTTTCCCTTTGTCTCTCCCTTTTCCTTCTTGCTTCTCTTTTCTTCTTCTACTCCCCCTCTTTACTCTCCCCTCTCCAAACTTTTATCTGTTAACTAGTTAAAATACAAGGCTGCATAATTAAATAAACTCTATGCATTTCTGGTAATATTTTTGATAGTGCCTGAGTTAAACTTTGCTGGCCCTAAACATAAAAATGTAAAGCAAAATGAATCTTCCATGGCGTTTTGCTTGTATGTATCTCAGTTGCTTTTTCTGGTGGATGAGGCCCTCACATTAGAAAACAGAAAACATTCCACTGCCACGGTCATAGGTGAACTTTCTGTCTGAAGTCAACACTATCTATAGAGGGCTGGAATGAGAAGAACCAAAGTTCTCTTCTTACCTGCTTCTTATAAGAGCCGGATATGTTTTTACCAAGTAGTCCGAAATGTTCCTGTTCGTAAGGTTTTGTAGGATTTCAGTGCTGCGCTGGATTCTCTGAGGTAATGAGACTCACATTAATCGCTTTGGAATTTGAGATCTTAAAGTCTGTGAAATTCCTGTTCTTCTCCAAAAATTATTTATGGACTCGGATACTAGGAAAATACTAAACAAAGCACTGACATCTCCCTAGTTTCCATATCAATCATGTGGCAGTCGTCTTTGGTCCCTCTTCTTTTCCTCCAATCCATTGACAAGATAGGATGGTTTAACCCGTTCGTGTTTCTCCAGCTCCAATCTTGGAACCTGAGTCCAAGCTACCACCTAGACCTCACCTAGGCCTCCACAGAAACTTCCATACTGTCTTCACCCTTGGTCCACCATGGTCCGTTCTCCACCCAGCTGCCAGATCAAAATACAGGTCACACACTTCAGTCACCTTGCTTATCACTCTCCAATAAACCCCAGGGTCAACCCAATCTCATTGTCAAGGCACTGTGGCCCTCTGTAATCTGGTCCTGTCCCCTCTCTGAGCTCACCTGCCACCTTCCCCTTGTGGAGGCTTTGAACTTGGTGGTTCACTCTGCCTGCAAACTCTCCCTGCAGAACTGCCCATGGCTGACTCTCAGTCCAAATTTGATTCCTCACAGAGGAATTATCTCTAGTCCCTTTCTATCACCACATAGGCTTGTGTTGTCTTCATAGTGCTCATCTCTGCCTGAGACGTCCAGTCTGATGAACTATTTACTGTTTGTTTTCTTTGGTATGCTATCATTTCAGGGAGAGCAGGGGCTTCCCTCTCTCCCTTCTCTCTTGTTGGCTATTATGTCCCCAGTTTTCAGAGTAGTCTCTGGCACATAGCTGCCACACAATACATTTGTGATGTGAATGAAAGTATTTGAATAATGCCTTACAATTTACAAATGACTTTCAAAATACATCTAGGACTAGAAACTAGTTAGCTAATCTAACGTTTTTGGAAAATGCAAAAATGCATGAGCTTGGGCTAGGGATATAGCTCAGTTGGTAGAGTGCTTGTCTCACATGCACAAGGCCCTGGGTTCAGTCCCTAGCACTAAAAAATATTTAAAAAGTAAAAAAAAAAAAATTTTTTTAAATGCATGAACTTGGCCTCCAGGTGGCAATAATACTTTGTATTTAGGAACACATAGTCTAGAGTTGTGTTAGCCAATGTGGTAGGATGGTCATGAGCCTTGGGCAACAGCATTTCACTCTGTCTAGGGAGTGACCCAGGGGTAGTAGGTGTGGGGACCTGGGGGGGCACATTAAACAACCATCATAATGCACCATTCTTTTCACTTTTCTTCATTTTCATCTCTCCCTTGCCTTTCCCATTTGACTTTTCCTCCTTGGTTTATTTTCTTCCCTTTCTCCTCTCAGATGGAGAACTAGCATCTACTCGATGCTTGCTGTGTGCCAGGCACCGTGTTAAGTGCTCTACATACATGATCTCACTTAATCCTGACACTTATGAAAGAGGAATTCTTACTTTACAGACAGAGAAATCAAGGTCATAAAGGTTGCTAAATTTCACTGGGTAGCAGAATGTGTAGGTGGTTGGCCTAGGATTGGAACCTGCATCTGTTTGATTCTATAGTCCTGGCTGTTGCCACTCTATCACCAGCTTCTTGTGCTGACAATGGCACCCAGGGAGAAATGCCAAGCTCCTCTGGAGGAAGCCAGGTTGGAACAATTGCTGATGCATGGGATGGTTTATGATCAATCATTTTCTAAAATGTATGTCAAATAAAATATTCCTGCTTGATCTCCATGTATACTAAATGTTAGGGGTGGAGCACTCGCACCTCAGGACCCTTCCTTCTGTAACATTCTTTCAATGCTGCTGGGTCCTGAGGTGGGAGTGCTCCATCCTTTCTCACTGGGAATGGACCACCCAGAACAAAGACTCTAGCCCCAGTCTCCCTTGCTGCTGCTTTCTGCTCAGCACTGTGTAAGTGGAGATGATATGTGGCAGCTTCTAAAAGTTTTTCCTTGCACACATTTGCCCTCTTTTTCTTTATCTGTTCTTCTATTCTGCTGCCTGGAAAGTACACTGCGCCATTTTGGCCGGTGAGATGGAGGCCTGCTTGGTATGATGAGCAACAAACATCGAAGGCTTTCACGTGAACTTGTACAGGGGAAGAGTTGTGCCTTGTTCCAACCACTGTGCGTTTGGGGTTGTCATCACTTGAGTTGAACCTAATTCTAAGTAATTCTTTATTACATTATTTCCACATATTTCTGAATCCTCATAATAATGCTGCAAAATAGGTGCAGTTATCCTGCATTTCTAGGTGAGGAAATGCAGGCTCTGCGAGGTTGTGTAAATAACCCAGGCCTCCCTCACCCTCACCCTGTGCTCTTCCCACTGCACCCCATTGACTCTTTGAGGATTGGTCATTCATTAACAAATCATGAAAGGGGCTGACCAACACTCTCAGCAAGGTCACTCTATTCAGCAAGGAGGCTGAATAGGAAGTGTTTGGTGGGAGATGAAGCTATGAGTCAGTGACTTATTCCCGGTGGCACAGTGACAAGGTCCTCTGGGAAGCCCCTCTGAAGGACCTAGGGAGCCTAGGTTAGCCCCCTGGTTTAACCTTCCTCACTTAACAGTTTAAAATATTATTCTGATAGAAGCTTAGGAGGTATCAAGCAACCCCCATCCCTGGGACTGCAGGCAGATGGGGCCCTGGCTCCCCATGCTGGGTACCTGTGGGGGCGGGAGCCCCCCGGCGCCCTCAGGGCACTCGGGTAGCATGGTGAGCTTCTCTCTGGTGCTGCACTGGCAGGAGGGTGAGGGGTTGGCTGGTGTCCATTTTTGCTTCTGGAACAGATGGGTGATGTTCGGCGACACTGGGGGAGTCTTCCAGGGGGTTGAATTGCCACAGGGGTACTCCCTCATGGAAGGCAAGAAGATATTCCACAATCAGTTTCAAAGTTGATTTTAAAATCCCTAGAAAGGAGAAATAGTGCCCAACTCTCTCCTTTCAGCTTTTCCTCTACTCGGAGCCATGCATTTTCTTCTTATCCTCTTGGTGGTTAGGTTCTGCTCAAGCTTAGGTTCATTTGATTGCGTGTGGCTAGGGGGTGACTATTTAGTTTGTGAACTCTGTACGTCTAGCAGTTTTCTCTAGCTATTGAGAGATGGAACAAATAAAAGAGGAATTTGAAAGTAGTCTATTTGGTCTTTATTAATAACTTTGAAAGAGAAGTTAAAATTACATTGAAACTTTAGGATTTCCGGTGGATTTCAACCCTCCCCTACAACTCCCTTCTCTATACTCGTAACAATTGAGAGCTGGCCATAGGAGTCATTAATGACATTTGGGGTCCAATTACACAATAGCATATCCTCCATCTCCCTCTTACCCCTGTTCAGAGGTCTTTCAAATAAATTCTGGGGAATCATGTATCAACTCAATATAGAATTTTCATATGGAGAAATACTGAGCTTTCCGATGTTGCAGGAGCTACCTGGGAGGTATGACTGCCCTAGCACATAGTGCTTAAGGAGAGGCTGGGTAAGTGCTGCTTGGAGACATGGAAGTGGTCCATGAAATACAGAGCAGGACTCGGGGTCTCTCCCATCCCTGCCAACTCAGACCTCATTGCCAGTCTCCCCGGGGAGATAGGGTGTCAGGGTAAGGGTGCAAAGGGACTTACAGAAGCCACTCTTCCTTCAGGCAGCGGTTGCCGAAACCTGGCTTGTTCAGGAGGACGTCTGCCAGTACCTCAAGGTGCTTGCTGCCTGGCTCGTCCATGCTAGGTGGAGTGAGAGAGTCTTACTGGTAGTCACGTGACTGTGACAGAGTGGACAAAAGCAGCCCACATGCTATTCAAAGCATTTAGGGAATGGCTACTACATGTCAGGCATGTACATGAGTCTCTGAATGCTGCCCGAGGGGTGGTTGTAGATCTCCTGGGGTAGATCTACAACAGGGTAGGCTGCCCGAATAAGCCTACAAATATGAGAGTAGACCATCTATACCTCAAAAAGATGGCTCCTCAACCTACTTTTCCCACTTTGCATCCTCTTTCCTTACTCCCCGTCCATTTCTAGGCAACGACAGTACATTAACTTCTCTTCTGAGGGCAACCCAAGGACCCCTGTCATATTGGTGGAGGTCCCAATCAGAACCCTTCCAAGTAGCATGTGACCCAGGAGCCCCACACCTTGGAGTATAATGATGACCTCTGCGGAAAAGTCTGCGCACCTGAAGAAGGTGTACTGCTGCCCATATATCCAGGGGTGTAGGGTCAAGGCAGGGTATTCACCAAAAGGAGGCACAATGATGGAAAGCACCAGAGCCAAGAACACAAAAGTGGCTGGAAGCACCATCTGTGGGGACACGGAAACATGGAAACACAGGTTGTGGTAAGAGATGATAAACACAGCCTTATAGTCAGACCCTGGTGGGGCTTCTGGGGGAACAGGCGAGGTGTGCAAAGACAGGCTATCTAGAAGAAAGCAGAATGTTCTTGTGGCCATCAAAGAATCTGAATATAGGTAAAGCTCAACCAGAGACTAAAGGGCAACTCAAAGAGCAAGTCACATGACTTCCCATTCTCCGAAGCAGTTTCTTCAGGAAAAGAAAAATGAGGAGAATGACCTGGATATATAGTGTCATTGTAGAATCGAGTGAAAACATGACTTTGTCTTTTTCTGTGATAAGAAGAGCAACATTAGCATATTCACTACTATTTCATTTTCTTTGATAAGTGAGGTTCGATTCTCACAAAGAAGGCTTTTATCACCCTGAATCAAAGGAAATGTTTGGCAAGGAGGAAGCAAAGCAGGCAGGGTGTAAAGAAGGTGCTGAGGGCTATGTTTCAACCCATGGGCACGGAATGCTTGGCTGTGGGCTTGTTGGGCCCCGGGCAGAGTGAAGGAGCACAGCCCTCAGGAATACCTGGGCCAGGAAGTCCTTGCGACTGCGGACAGCGTGGTGGAACCGCTTGATCAGCAGTGCCTGCACATGCTGCAGGACCAGTCGCAGGCCAGTGTTGAGCACCATGCCAGTGCGCTGTGGCTCCGGGGGAGGCTGGCCCTCAGGGTGAGCGGCCTGCGTGGGGGAGCAGGTGTTGGAGCTCTGGGCAGGCTGCTGGGCCTTCTCACTAGGGCTCAAGCAGGGGTGTAGCATGCTGGCATGTTCCCTTCTCGTGCCATCTGTTTGGGGAGATTGGATTAATAATTTGGAAAAACAGACAAGATCTGGACCTCATATGTTATTTTTCTTGCAAAAAAATGGTTTTTGGTTTCCCCTTCATTCTAGAGTAGCGACAAAATGCCAGACCATGCTGATTAAAAAATCTTCTTTAAAAAATCCATTTTACAGTGTAAATTCTGTATAGGTAAAATCACCTGAAATTGCTTGAAAATTCTCTTTTATCATTAAAGAGAAGAAAATATCTCTGAATGCATTGGCAGATACCTAAAACAATTCATTAAAAAAAAAATAAGGTGCAGAATAATCAGTGTAATAAGTTCATGTGTCATACACAAAGATGAATGACATCTTAAATATACACACACATAACTGCAGTCTAAAAGAATGCTCACCATATCAACAGAGGTACCATTGGGAAGGCTAGATCTGATGGGGGGGTGTTGGAGGGGTATTTCAGTCTTTGGGGTATTTAAATTTTTAGACAACATAATATATTACATAAGTAATAAGTAAAAATATTTAAAGTGTACTTAAAAATTAAATTAAAGTGAGTCAACTTGGTTCTTTCTGAATTCTTAAGAGGTCACTGAGAAGTGGTAGAGAGTCTAATGAACCAGGAATTAGCAAATCTGGGGTTGAATCCTGATTCTTAAAAGATGCATACATTTGGGGAAGTGACTCAATCTGTTTTCTCATTTGTGAAATTAAAATGAGAACAGGTCACAGGATTGCTTTTAAGTTTAAATGAGATAACACATCTGACTGTGCTTTATAAACCATGCAAGTTGTCAGTTATCTTTTAGCTATAGTTAATGGTCACTAATTGAAGTTTGTTTGCAGAACATTTGTTGTGGACATAGAGGGAGAGCCTAGGGGACCACTGCTTTGTCCCCAGCTGCTTTCTTAACTGCCTCAGGTTCTCTAGGACAAGGTTAGTTATAAAGAGAGTTGGATCAGCTCAGTCATGCTTTCAGTTAACATTCATGGGGGCCTATGAAGCATCAGGCCTGGGATGTGGCAGCCCTGGGGATGGGAAGCCCCAGCCCCTACACTTAGAGAGGTGGAGAAGTTCTGTAGGTTCACTGACCTCCAGGCACAAGAGCCTCAGGCATCTTCCTCTTCCTGACCTGGGCTCAGATTTGATCTCTGCAGGGGTGGGATCTCTGCTGCTTTGCCCCTTTGCTGGCTGACTCATCTCAGTCCTCTGAAGGACCCAACCAGACTGGAACCTACTATTCCCACCAGAGCTGAAGGGCTCTGGGCCTGTTCAGCATCTCTCCAGTGGTCTCTGGTTCTAAGCTACCCTTAGACCATCTTGATGCTTTGGGTTACTTCAGACTTTGGGGACAAGATCAGAAAATGTCATCTTCTAAAACTGAGCTAATCCAAGACAAGGCACTTAGCCACCTGAAAAGTGTGTGTAGGGTGGTGGGTGGGTAGCAAGAGTAGAGAACTGAGGATTCTAACCTTGAGAGTAAGACCCAGAAGCCTGCATGGCTATAGGAAGGTTACCCAACCTCTGTGAGATCAGCTTCCCCAAATTTCCTGTCCTACCTGCTTCATGAGATTGTGATGATGATCAAATAAGATAGTGGATGTTAGGTGCTTGTCAAGTGTAAAGAGCTAAATGAGTCTGAGGTAAGAGGTGACTTGTTAAATGTTGACGCAAGAGTGTTGCTGTCTTGATCAGAGATCACCTGTGGTGTTAAGACTTGACATATGTTATCTCACTTAATTCTCTCAACAACTCTAAAAGGTAGGTGCTAGTATTATCCCATTTTGCACATGATGAAACTTAAGTACCACTCTGGGCTAGGTAAGCAGTGGCACAGGTGGTCTCAGGAGCCCAAGGCAGCAAAGGAGAATTACTGCCCATTTTTGCCTGTGAAGAGATAAGGGGGGTCCTAGCAAGGGAGCTCTAACAGCCTGAGTGGGTGCTTCTTGTTCTATCAGAAGTGGTTTGTGTTGGGGCAGACAAGTCACCTCCCCTGCACTTCCACTTCCCCATCTTCCTCCTTTGCAGTGGAGTCCACGACACTCACGATGCTTCATGTGGTCATGGGGTTTGGGTAGAAGTCATGGAAGGGTTCCAGGATGACATGTGGGGAAAGGTATTCCAGAATCCACAGGAATTCTGGTCCCCACATTTTCAAAGTCCATAGACCACCAAGTGAGGGTTCACAATGATTTTATCTTGATCTCCAAGGAACCAGGAGAATCTAGCTGGCATCTGGATTGTACTACCTGTCACCATTATCTCTAAGGACTCTGCTAGCTGTCACTCGTGCAGACAAGAATGGATCAGAGACCTGGTAGAGAAGAGAGATGAGAACAGTGACATGGCAGGAACAAGACACTGAGGATGTAGGATAAGTTTGGGGAGAAAGCTACCAATACCAATCTGACCTCCAGGGGAACTCTGATTCATCTGGAATGTTCCTACTCATGCCTAATTCAGTTTCTCATTCCTTTGTTTTTCCAAGGCACCAAGAATACACAATGCCTGTTATTTGGGGGTCAAACACTATGGAGGGGAATTTGCTTGTGTGACTGTTTCGTGACTTTTCCTTTAGACTTTCAAGACAGAGTCTGGGTGTGGGGGAGGTGGATGACAAGCCACACACCCCAATACCGTACCAGCAAACAGAGGTCCTGAATCAGAATCTTCTGTAACCTTCAGAAAAATCTGTCAAGGAATAAAAGACAAAGAATTTGGTTTAGGCATTCCCACTCTCAGAAAAATCCAACCAGACTCCATTTTGTCAGGTATTGCTTCATCATAGGAAGAAAATGCATTATGGCTCTTGATCTTAGAACATAATCTCCTATAAATGTAAAATGCAAGCATTCAGTGACCACAACTACGTAAAATATGTATGCATGTGAACAGAAGCAGGAGGAAGTAAGCCAAAAATGAAGATAGTTGCCATGCTCGGGTGGGGAGAAGCCAGCTGGAATCTCCGCTTTACCTCTTCCAGGGGAGTGTCAGAAATGCCAAAACTGCTGAGCCCCAGGTCGGCCAGTGTCTCCTCCAATTCCCTGAAAAGGCTGGCATATGCTCTCTGCTTGAAATTCTTATTTGGAAGTAGGAAGATGAGTTCTTGACCAATGCATTCCACCAGCTTTGCCTCTGGAACATGGTGGCAAACCACATCCATCAACTCGTTCACATCCCCTAGCACAAGAAAAAAGATTGAAGCCAACTCTATTCTCCAGAACCCAGAAGTTTGTGAGACTGTGAGGTATTCCATTTTCTTCCACCTCCCACTTGAGGAAGAGGCATTTGGTCACTCAGCAATGACTCTTTCAGAGGACTGACACTCATCAAGTCTGTTTTTAGCTAGTTGGCCCACAATGACCACTGAGAGGTGGAAGGAGCCGGAAGTGAGTATGCTCCTCACTGGCTAGCCATGCAACCTCTGGGAGGTCAGGCAATGTTCCTGTGCTGGTTTCTTCCTTTGTCCTACCATGTCTGTCACCTCAAGCTGTGTTATACTGGAGAGGTCCTATCCTAATTTCCTCATCTGTGAAAAGGGGGAAATAACAGTATCCTCTTTGTTGTTGTGAAGACTGGGTGAGTTAATATACACAAGGCGCTCAGAGTGGCAAAGCCCCCGCTACTATCACAAATCAGGACATCATTCAGGGAAGAAAGCTCTTTGTCATTGTTGTTACCCATTCTCATTCACTGAAAACTTAAGAGTTAAGTGAGAGTTGCTTTCATTTTCCTGCTGGTACAAGCAAGCTGTTCCACGCCTGGACACAGGTGACCAAGTTGAATGAGAAGTTCCCTTCCTAAATTATACACCCATGCCTGGTCTAAATTCTTGGGGGGCTGCATCATTTCCCTTAGAACTGTGCCTGCCTCTTCAAACGAAACAAAACTTAACACCCAGGTCTCAGGAATTTCAGGAAGCTGAGAAGCAATGGAGAGAGGCTGGGGTGGGTTGGGGTGGGGTGTGGGATGTGTAGCAGGGACTATGAGCAAATGTCAGTTTTTCAGTATTTACTTGACACCCTTGCACAGTTGGAATTGAATTTTATGCACGAGCATGTGTTACTTTAAAATTAAAAACTAAGTTTAAGTAACTTCAAAGCCTGTACCTGAAGAGACTGTTCCCTAGCACATTATCTTGAAAGGCAGGTCAAAGGAAAAGGAATTGTGGCAACTCAGAAAATGACTCTTTAGAAAGCAGTTCTCTTAGAAACTCAGGGTCACCAGTGGATTCTTTTCTTTCTTTGTTTTAAAAAGACCCAAATGGAGGAATTTAATGTTCCTCCATATGGGAGGAACATTAATGTTTCTGCCTAGCTGGATTAGAAGGCTCCTTTTATTTTGAACTTGCAAATCACACTTGGTTGTCTTTGATTCTGGGGTGATTTCAGACAGAGGCTGGGGAATTCTTACATGAGGAGGCAGCTCTGCCTAGTGGCTCTGTGGGGTCACTTTCATTGTTCTCTTAGGAAGGAAATGGAACCTGAAGTCACTGGATTCCCAGGAACCATGTCTTAGATGTGTGCCAGTGTGCCAGTCTTTTAAAAGTGGCCCTGCCAGTCAGCAATGCTCTCAGCTCCGGCAGGGAGTTCCGAGAGTCATGAATATGTGTGTGTGGTATGTGAGGGTGTGGGGGTGGAAAGCCATCCAAGCAGCTAGCTGGGGATTGAAAGGATCTTCCCTCCCTTATTTGGGGCACAACTTCTTACCACACTTCCCACCATTCACAGCATCCCTATCCTAGTCAAAGAAAGCCTTTACCTGGAAATAAAGTAACAAACACATTAGCCCAGCCAAACAGGCCCCGTTTCCAACTTGATTTTGGGGGGCCACAGTGACTAAAAATATCAGTATTAATTTAAAAAAAATCAAACTATTGACCAGGATTTCCAGGAGGAATCTTCAGAAAGCTGGGAGACCCACAGCAAGGCAGGCTAGGCAGGAGGCAAGTGACGTCACCATAAACAGATGTTTTCTGTTCACCACAGGCTCTGTCAGTGCAGAGCGTGGGGAGTGAATATTAGCAATGGAACTCTGGGTATTTCCCCTCAAGTTGTAAGTACAGTACATAAATATTGTCTGGCTTTCTTGTTTCACCAGATTTCACTTAGTAAATTCTTTAGGTTTAGAAAAAAAATTGTGCTAAATAGGAAACTTCATTAATCTGGGATAGTACTTAAGTTTAATTTTGCTTCTACTTAGGATTATAAGGTGTGTGGTCTTTCATTTGCAAAGGGAGGCACGGAAGATGGACATCAGTGAAGAATGGAAAGGGTGTTACAAATTCTCTGGAATTTAGATCTGGAGCTCAATCCTAGGAGGTGAGGGATTGTGTATACAGGGATGGCTTCCACTGAATCTCTAGGGGTGGGGGAGTGTCTCTGAGAGCTTAAATGTGCCCTAATTAAAGAGAGAATCTCTGGAAAATTGGGGAGCTAAGGGAGAGTTAGGACATAACAGGAGTATGCGGCATCAGGCAGACCATCCCCACAGGCAATCTCTTAAGGTTCACTGTCAGGGCTGTGGGTCAGCGTGGTTCCGCCAGAGGGCACTGAGGTGCACCTTTACAGGAGGATCTCTCCAGACAGGGAGGAAAGTTCCCTGTAAGAGGACCCCAGGAATGGAGGCTTCATACGGGTAAGGGCACAGAGTGAACACAAGGGATTCTTCATTAAAAAGAGAGGGCCCTTTGGTGCATGGAGGATGGAGGAAAGAGGAGAAAGAAGCTAAAAAATACAAAGATGAACATTGCATGACCTTGCCCACCTCCACCCCCCACTTCCCATCCCCGCCACAAGTATGGTCTCTTTGCTCCCATTCTAGTACATCACGGCAGGACACACCCAGCAACACCAGGTGATGGTCACTAGACTAGAACAGAGATACACAGCCTTCCCCAGCCCTTACCATCCAAGACTTGTTCTGGAGTTATCTCATCAACGCTGGTTGGACATCTGACAGAGAAACCCTTAGATGCGCAGCTGCAGGTGCCCTACAATAGATGGACAGGAATGACTGACAAGATACACATCACTTCAATGATAGCATCTCCCTGATGCCAACTGCTGTCACCACCTGCTTGGTTTGTTTCTCACCACCAACAGCAGTCAACACATTTTTTTCTTCACTGTGTAATCTACTAATTCATCAGAGCATTTTGAGGGTGTAGCCACTTGATTTTATCCTGGAGAGTGTGTGAGTCACAGGGAGAAGCAGAACCTCAAAGGATCTCTTTGGCTTATCATTAATCAAGTGACAGCTACAGGTTCTGCCCACATTCTGTTCCCCCTTCCCATGGATGTGCACTGGGCTGTGGAAATCTACGCAGGATGGGAAAATCCACAGCAGCCAGACACTTTAACTAGAGGCATAAATAATCCTACAATATAATGCTTGTGACAATTTGAATGTGAGCAATGCTTATTCTCAAGGAACCCAGAGCACATTCATAGTAAATTATCATATATCTCCACTACATCTCTAAGAAGCAGAAGCAGAGATCATTAGTTACATTTTCCTTCTGGGGAAAAATAACAGCAAGGAATTAAGTAATTGCCCAGGATGACAGTCTGTATACTTCCCAGCCCAGACCTGCATCAAGGTCTCCTGACATACTGAGTGGTCTCTGCTGGTTTGCATTTTTTTGGTTCGTCATTTTATTTATTTATTTTTGGCACTAGGAATTGAACCCAAGAGTGCTCAACCACTGAGCCACATACCCAGTCCTTTTTTTTATTTTTTGTTTTAAGACAGGTTCTCCCTAAGTTGCTCAGGGCCTCATCAAGTTACTGAGGCTGGCTTTGAACTTGTGATCCTCCTGCCTCAGCCTCCTGAGATTAAAGCCACTGGGATTACAGGCAAGGGCCACCATGCCCAACTTGCTTCATCATTTTTAGGTTACAGTTCCCAAGGAAACCTTCCTTAGCTTTCATTATTATTGGAATTCAGGCTTAGTTAGGAATGTGAATTTTTGGAATTAAAAAAGGAAGCTTTAAACAACTACTCTTCTTTGGGGGTGGGACACAGTACCAGAGATTGAACCAATAGCCTTACACATATTTGGCAAGTGCTGTGCCACTGACCACATCCTCAGTCCCTAACTAATTCAACTTTGCAGGATAAGATACTTCTATGTTGCAACAAACCACATATCCATAGGCTGGGATATTGGTATGTAATCGCTTCAGGTTGTTTAAAACTAGTTTCATTTTGGGTAATACATCTCTGTAGGAGGGTTCGGGACATATTTCGTCAAAATCTCCTGCAAATGGTTTCAGAAATAAAAAAGCTGATTCTGATAGTTACAGCTTAAGTGGGTAGAAATGTCTGGGGTGGCTACCCCATGTCATGTGTTCCCGCTCATCCATGACGGGCTCCTTCCCTGGGCAGACGCGTACCTCACAGCCACTTCTTTGGCTCTGGATGTTTTTCATCTTGCGAACTAAGGTCAAGTAGAAGCCTGTGCCGAAGCAGTTCTTCAGGAAGAGAGGTGTGCCTGAGCAGTAAAGCCTTCCCTGGGAGATGATGGCGATGCGGTCGCCAAGGAGGTCTGCCTCGTCCATGTGGTGAGTGGACATGATGATGGTTCTGCCTGCGGGGGGTCAGGGTGGGGGAGTCACCAGACAGGCCTTGGTCAGGATGAAAACTGGGAGATAACAGATAAAAACAGGTGCCAATTCCTCTAGGACATTAGGATAATAATGCCAGCAACTAACATATTGTAGCATCCCGCACACCATAGAGCATTGTCACATACATTATCTCTTCATTGGGCACAGGGCCTGATTCAAATAAATCACCATGTATGGGACACATTCATTACTGTCAGCATCTACTAAGTTCCATGTGTACATTCTCTGGACATTAAACTCTGCACTTATAAAGAACACACACAAACACACTTTTACTAATTGGAGATGTCATTAAAATAAAATAGTAATGAGGATTTTAGGATGGCTTGGGGAAATACAATGCAAATGGAGGGGAAATCGGAAATCTGGAGTTCACACAGAGTTGAAACACGCTGTCTTTATTTATTTATTTATTTTTGCATACCAAGGATCAAACCTAGGAGTGTAGACAGACAATATTACCCTATGTATATGTATGATTACATGAATGGTGTGAATCTATATTGTGTACAACCATAGAAATGAAAAGTTGTACCCCATTTGTGTACAATGAATCAAAATGCAGACTGTAAAGATAAAAAATTTAAAAAACCCAGCAAACAAACAAATAAACTAACTAACTAAAAAACCTAGGAGTACTTAACCACTGAGCCATATCCCCAGCCCTTTTTTGTATTATATTTAGAGACCAGGTGTTGCTGAGTTGCTTAGGTCCTCACTAAGTAGTTGAGGCTGGTTTTGAACTCACGATCCTCCTGCCTCAGCCTCCGGAGCCACGGGATTACAGGCATACCCCACGGTGCCTGGCCACACTGTCATTTTAATGGGCACTCTGAGCCCTGCCTGTTCTCTCTTCTGAATCTGAGCCCTTTGGAAGGTGCCGGGACAGGTGAAAGGTCCCATTCTGAGACATATCCCTCTGCAGCACCCAACACCCAGCACATCGCCCTCACACCTGTCCCAAGTGACCATCTGACAGCTAGAGAGCTTCCTTTTGTTTGTAGGAGTCTCCTCAGCCAGATGGGAATTTCATTTAGAGCTGCACCCAATGTTCCAGACAGAAGGGCTACAGGTTGAGAGAGCTTTCTAGAATATTTTGGGAAGTAGGCTGCTACCAGTGACTCCATTTTTATTTATGTAAAAGTCTCAGGAGGTTTTAACTCAAACTTTGATTCACAAATAAAGCCCCACCTGAGTGTGGTTATGGCTGTTAGTGTACTCAGTTGCCAAACGCCAGGTGTGAGAGAGCGGGTCCATAGGAAAAGCCCTGGTGGGAGCACAGGGCACGGAGCAGTGGCCATTACCTGAGCGATACTTCAGGAGCAGGTCCCAGATGGAGCGTCTGGAGTAGGGGTCCACCCCAGAGGTGGGCTCATCCAGGATGACCACCTTGGCATCTCCCACGAAGGCAATTGCAACAGACAGTTTCCTCTGCATGCCACCTGGAGGCCCAGGAGGATGGGGGGTGAGGGTCACAGGGAGGATAAATTCTTTTGAAGAGAAAAACCCAGGGCTAGTGGCATAAGGGGGCACCTTAAATCTGGCACGGTTTGATGCTGCCTCCTGAGATGTATATATAGAGTTCAAAACTCTACTGATGTTGAGGTGAGGCCTTGTAAATGCAGAAAAGATGACCCTTGTCTCCCAGGACATGATCATTGGAAGACTGCTGTTCTCTCACTTTAGTTCAAACATATAAACATCAGAACAAATAAAGCCCAAGCTGCTGCAAGACAGAAATTCCATGTGGTATGATCCAAGGGCAGCTGAGCTTAGAGTCTTAAGAAGCCTCCTAGAAGTGTTCCAACTCTTAGGTGCTCTCCTGTTATAAGCACCACCCCCATCCCTCCAGTTCCCAGGCCCTGGCCTCATACATGCACTGGGAAGCAATGGATTTGCCATACGTGTGGCCCTGTTGCCTTCCAATACCAAGCACCTGAAAGATCCTGTGCTTCTTCGTTCCTCTTGTGGTGGAGGCCTGTGTCCTCTAACATGGCTTCCATCCCCAGCTGGGCCTCCTCCCAGGACTTGCCTTTCAGCTGGGCATAGAACAGGATGTGCTCAGCCACTGTGAGGCTACCAGGACAGGACAAGAAAAGCAATGGGCTCAGCAGTTCACTTATAGTAACTTATTTTACAGAAATAATTAAAGATGAGCACAAAACTTGTAGCAATCAAGATGTTCGTTGTGGTATTGTTTCTAATGCAAATGCAAAACACACACCAGATCTGGCGTAAGTATCTAATAAGAGAATATGGCTTAATAGTTCATTCATATAATGGAATAGTATGTGAACATTGCAAGTTATTTTATAAAGGAGTATGTAATGACATGAAAAGATATTCATATCTTAGGTTAAGAAAAAGCAATCACATTTTTTTAAAATGTCAGGTTGCAAAATTATATGCATAGTTTTGTTCTCCTTTATAATTTTAAAGAACATCTGTATATCATCTATATGTACATAAGAAAAAGTTTTGAAAAACTATATACCAAGGTGTTAACAGTGGTTGTCTCTGGGTGGTGAAATTACTGGTGACTTTTCTTCTATTTGTTTAGCTATCTTTTCTTCCTTCCTCCCTCCCTTCCTTTGGCATGATTACACATAGATTTTTAGATAAGAGATAAAAGGTATTTTAATTTAAAAAAATAGAAAAAGAAAAGAAACTGAAAGTCAATCCTTAGTGCCCTGGTTTAGAAGGGGAAAAGGAACAAGTTTCTCCTCTCTTTTGTCCCTCATGGGAAGCACCTCGGGGCTAAGCAAGGGGCCCAGGGACTGACCACTGTCAGAAAGAAAAGGGTGTCACTCTTCTGAGGGGGGAAACCTCAACTCTGAGCACCAGAGGCAAAGTCCCATGTTCAGAGGGACAATTCTCACTGGAAGCCAGACAAGGACCTTGAACAAGGGGAACACCTCACCTCCTGTGCCCAGACCAGTCACCCTGAGCTAGACTCTAGAGAAGAGGTGTGCTGGGGCAGGGGTCAGGATGGCAGATGGAGGCACCTCACTCCTGTTTTACTTACTGGTGGAACAGGATGTTGTGCTGTGGACACATGCCAAGGCTCTGCCGGATGGCATCCAGGCTGGTTTCAATGTCCTTTCCTCCAATGAGCACAGTCCCTGATGTCGGCGGCAACAGGCCTGTCAGGATGGACCTGCAGAATGCAGGAGCAGTGGCAGAAGAGATGGTCACTGGGAACCTGCATCGGGAGGGCAGCCCCACAGCAGTGCTGGTGAGGACTCTCACAGGGACTCCCGCTCGTGTCTCTGAACATGGCCCATTATTAGCAGTGGGGCCCAATTGTTTCCCATGCAGGTTTTAGCACCAGTGTGTACATCAAGGACCTAATGCAGAGGAGCAGAGAAGGGAGGCAAATGTGGTCATCTGCTTCTCCTTATCCCCTGGGGCTCCCTGGCAAGTACCAGTGGACTTCCCGGATTCTCAGCCTCAGAACATTTACTTGCAGGCAGAGCCTTGTGCTCCTGCACCTCCAATCAGCCCTCACAGTCCCTGGTGCCAGAGGAGCTCAATAAAAGGTTTCTGGTGCACGACTTGCTGCTCTGCGTTCTGGGCAAGCATTCACTGATATTGAAAAGCTAGGTGTCACCATTACAAGGTAAGGCCTTAATGAGACTGAGAAGCTGGCACATCTAGACATTCACTGTGTATCTGTTGATCAATTGACCGAAGCCAGATCACCACCAATAATACCACCTTTGGATCCCAAACACAAAATTCCAATAGCGATGTTGAACTTTTTTTTTTTTTTATAAAATGGGAACTAATGGCTTCCACGTGCTGGGTGGTAACGTGCATTAGAGTTAATACAACTGATGCATTTAGCACAGCACCAGCATTAAGTAAAACTCAAAAACATTATTACTAAACATTGTGTTTCAACCCCAGGGGAAGCTGCGTTTCTGCAGTTGATGAAGTAACGTGTTGGCCTGTGAGAAGTCCTGGAGTCCCGCCTGAATGAAATGTCCAACTCTCTGACCATATTAGTTAATAAAGGAGAGAAATCAGATGATATACAGCTGCCACACCCAGCTCTGTCCCTGAGTTCTGATAAAATCTCAGGTTATCTGAACTTGTACTTAGAAGCTGGAATCTCTGTTCTTCAACCACTAGAGGGAAACAGAACCAAATATAATGGCACCAGCCCCACATTCCATTCACACTGAACCGCCCAAGAGCACATTCCTGCCTAGGGTGTACACTTGCTGTTCCTTCCTGGGCCTGTGCAAGAAGCCAAGGACTTAAGACTGCATATCGCATGGGCTGTTGTCCCCTGAGAGGTCTGCATAGGAAAGCTTGGCTTCCGTATTCTCCTCGGCAGATGGCGCTCGGGCCCCTTAGAGAAGTGTGAGGTCTCCACAGCCTTGCGTCTTCCCTGAACTTGGCCTTCAGTTGCCAGGCTGCTACCCCAAGGTCCATATAGAGACTGCATCCTTTGAACTTTCTCCAGAAGTGTGACCAGCTTTCATCAGGGGCCCAAAGCTGATGTTGAAACCTACCTAATAATCGGTAGGAAAAGGAATGATCCTTAAAAATAAGCATCGCTCTACACACCCAGGGCATGGGATGGTGATGGCCATAATACTATCACTACCATGGATGATAGGGATGCTGGAGAGACTGGGGACGGGGGAGAGGACTCAAGGCTTTAGAAGCAGGAGGCCATTTGTGGCAGGAGGACCTGGCTCATGTTCCCACATAACTATTAAACTCAGTGGCTTCAGGAAAGTTACCTAAACTCTTAGAATGTCCCAATTCCCTGGCACACAAAGCAAACACTAAACTTACTCCACCTCCCTCTTCTTATGAAGATCAAATTTAAAGAAAAAAAATGTGAGTGAGCTTTGACTATTGCAATGTGCTTTACAAATTCTCAGGGCCACAAGTAGAAAGTGAATTTTGTCAGTAACACTCAGTGAGAAAGAGTAGAGAGCAGCTAACAGGGAAGAATGAAACCAGGAAATGGCAGGGCGGCGTGGCAATCCAGCCTCTGCCAGAAGACTCACAAGGTGGTGGTTTTCCCTGCTCCATTGTGACCTAGGAAGGCAGTGATCTGGTTCTCATAGAAGGTAATGTTCAGTCGGTCCACAGCTGGCCGGCTACCAGGCTCAAAGACCTTTACCAGATTCTTCACACACACCCCAGGAACCAGTCCTGGAAGCTCACGCTCAAAGAAGGAGTCTTGAGGGAAACAAACAAACAAACATGATATAAACATAATGCCTTAACATATACACTTCTCTTGGTTCTTTCTTCAGACCACCATCTTCTGCGTATAGTTTCCCTGCCCTGCTCCCACTCCTGCCCTGGCTTCAGCTATAATCTTTGTAAGGAAGACCAGAATAACAATGGGATAATAGTACTGAACATTTATTTTGCACTTACTATGTGCCAGGCACTGTTTCAAGTGCTTTCCATGAATTAGTCTATTTCACACTAAAACAGATCACTGCGTAGATATTGCTAGGTTCATTTCTATAGGTGAGGAAACCCAAGACAGACAGACATCAAGTATCCTATCAAGGTCACAGGGCTCACAAGTGACACAGCTGGGATTTGAACCCAGAGCCCATGCTCATTCTAGAGCACCCACTGTCTAGGCATGCAGTTAGCCCTAAGCTCCATCTTTAGTCCCAGACTCTTGTTTCCAATAGTCTGTGGGATTCTTTGTGGATTTCTGGTAGCAGCTCAGACTCCTCATACTCTTCTCCAAACCACAGTTTCCTTCAGACTGCCCCATGTCCATTCCTGGTTTGGAACTTTGAGTCCACTTTGACTACAGTTGACTTCTTGCTCCTTGGAACTCTAGGAGAGGCCACTCTTCCTCAGCACTGTCCAATGCAGACCCATCATGCTCTTCCCTTGTCCCTGCCCCCTAGCCTCATCCTTCTTCGGTTTACTTTATTAGGACAGTTCAGTGGTTGTCTGAATATTGTAGGTCTAAACTTTGCTCCTTGCAAAATTAAAAAAAAAAAAAAAAAATCCCATTGCTTCTTCTGTCTGTGCCTCCCAATCTCACCTGCAACTGAGATAGAACCAGTCTCCCCAGCCTCCAGTCTCAGCCTTGTAATACCACTCTGGGATGAGGGTCTTCCAGAGGCACTGTTGTCTGCAAACCAGCCCTGTGGGGGAGTTGCTGGTTTCTGACTTTAGCTTCGTGAAATAGCATCTGGGGTGTGTTGGAGGCTGGATCTTCTCTAGCCATATCAGGCCAAGTCAGAGGCTGTATTCCCCTCTAAGCCCAGAGCTCTAACATCTCCAGAGAAATGTACATGCTTAGGGTTGAAAACCCTTAGGAGAAACACAGAACTGACTCAAGAGGGAAGATAGAGCAGCAAGAGCCAGGGACACAGACTTGTGAACCTGGCCCTTTAGTCCAGAAACGATTAGGTAACTTCCACTGTCAGGAAAGGCTTTTGATGGTTTGAATGAATGGGCTTCTAGATTTGTAAATCATGACTGAAATGCAGTCAGCTCCGCTAGATTCTTTCCCCTGCATACAGAAGCATTTATTTTTGTCTTTCCTTATAGCTCATATCCGCTTTAAGTCCCAGTGACCCAAGTCATTGTTCTTGCTAAATCCTCGGAAGTCAGCACATTTGTGCAACTCACTTGGGATCTGCCTAACAAGGGCACAAACACACTACATACTCGGGATTTGCTTTCTCCAGGAAATATGTGTTAATGTCTGGACTGAGCCATTCATTCCCCACACGTGCAACTGGACATGAGGTTCAATGCTAGTCAACAGAGGGAGCCGGTTTCCTGGGCTTCCTTTCACCCATCCTGAGCTGTTTTGCTCTGGCCTTTCCAGGGTTCACAGCCTTTCCCTTGCTTCTGCTCTTTATTGGGGTTTTACCATTCTTTCCTCCTGGGTGGTCTGGATCCTCCATTTCCTCTGTCAGGGGTTCAGTCTTTTCCAGGGCCCTCTCTTCTCTGGTTGAACACCCTGCACCAACCAGAAGCCAATGTTACTCTTCCAGTGAGAGCTGAGAATCAGCAGGGGCAGAAAGGGAGGGGAGATAGAGGGGGAGCCCATGAGATCAGCCCCTGCAGGCTTCCTGCTCTGTCCTGCTGAAGAGCTCAAGCCCCAAGGTGCAATCTTTGCCAAGTCCAGGGGGAGTTCTGAATTGGAATTTCAGAATTAGAGTTTCACCTCATTCTCTTGCTTTTGCTTTTTCTGTGGTGCTGGGGCCTCCAGCATGCGAGGCAAGGGCTCCACCATGGCCCTGCCTCGCCCTTTTATTATGCCAGGGAGGGCCCACAATGCCAGAAGCAGATTTAAAACAAAACCCAAAACACCCAGGATTGAATTTGGACTGGGTTAATTGTCTTTAGCTCACAACCACTGGTTGTTTTCATTACAATCCAAAACACGTTGATGTCATGATGAATCTCTGGTAAAAGTCCATTCAAGGTGACATGATGGGCAGCCAGCTTAAATTAGACTTTGAGAAACAGCTCCCCTGAGAAATCCACCATAAGGGCATCCAAGTGTCTTGGGATTAATGTCAGGCAGAGTCTGGTGGGGGTGTAGAGCTGGACAAATTGTGAAGTATGGTATATATAACCACATACACACACACACACACACACACACACACACACACACTTTCTTTCTTTCTTTCTTTTTTTTTGTAAATTTGGTATTTGTTCTCAAAGGACGTCAGGACATCCTGGAAGGGGAAGACAAGCAGAAAGGCTGGCCAACTTGAGAGGAAGCAGGAGCCGGAGGAAGCCACTGCTGCCAGCACCTCAGGACCCTGGCCTCAAGTGCAGATGCATGAGGAGTACAAGTTTTTTAAATGCAGCAGCCACCAGGGCCCTGGCACGCCCCCTCTGTAGATTCACAGGATGTGCAGCGGAGGGGTAGGAAAGGCCTTGGCAGTACTTGTACCTCCCTTCAGTACTTTGAACCTCTGCTTCCTGAAGGACTTTTCAATCGATTCTCTGTAACTCCCTTCTCATTTGGTCACTTTACTAGACATTATTCTGTACTAACGGGTAATAAAAAAGCAAGGGGAAATATCCTTCCAAATAGTTGAGTCACTGAAGTGAGCTCCTCCCCAGGAAACACATTCAAGTTCCAGATTTTGTCCCTAGGGATCAGTGGGGATTTGTGCAGGATACTGATGTCTCCTGGGCTCTATTTCTTCAGTTGTGAAAGGAAGGGGTGAGGTGGAGAAACTCAGCTGTTTTCTGAGTTTAGACAGTGTTAGAGATCTAATTCAGTCTTGCCTGTGAGACAACAGAAAAATATTTGACTTCTGTCAGCAAAAATGTATGTGATTCACTTTTGAAGAAACATATTTGTCATCAGATATTTTTCCTAAGAGGGATTATAGAGACAGAGAGGGAGGAAAAAAAAAAAAGTCCTGATATTCATGGATACTAAGTATATTTCAGGAACACACTTCTGTGTTGAAAATTTCCATTTATTATGGGATGATAACTTTATTGTAGTAGAAATGTAAAAGTTAATAGACAAAATACATAAAACAATATGCTGGGAAAATGCTAGGCTGTCAAAGTTTGGACCGTTGGAAAGAGGGAAAAAAAAAAAAAAAAAAAAGAACAAGAAAGAATGAAAGAAAGAAAAAAAACACCAAAAAACTCACCCAGGCCATTTAAAGTCCCTAGACTAATTCCCTAGAGAAGGCAAACATCCATCTTAGTGCTTCAAGGACAATCCTGGTCTACGCCCAATAAAGTGAAGGACAGGTAGGTGAGCAAAGATTGGAAAGTATTTCCTTTGCTTCTAGAAGCTCCCAGCTCTAGGGAGACTGTAGCACATAGCTCTAGAATTTCTCTGCCTTTTCAGAACTTACAAAAAAGACTGTACTTTTCTCCACTTCTAGAACTTCCTCCAGGCCTCCTGTTTTGTTCAGGATTAAAGGTAAATTTAGTCTCAGGTACATCATGGGCAAATGTCCTTTTAGCTTTCTTCCCCAACGGTAAGAAAGATCAACACCAGGAGAGCCTGGGAGTGTGGCCGTCTTTTACTAGGGCATTTAATCCACTGGAACAAGCTTGTTTGCCAATTCTTAATCACTGGCCCAGTGACACAAAGATGGACTCAGAGAGGCTGTGTTGCCAGGAGGTGCTGGGTGGCAGAGCTGGCTTAGCAGGAATCTCACCCTTGACAAAAAGGGTCACTTTGACAACCCCCACACACACATCCCGCATTAGTCCCAGGAGCTAGTATCAACCATTAAGGTTTATTTGTTTTAATTTTTAAACAGCTCACCTTCACCACCAAGCCAATAAGACTCCTGTAGTAGGAAGTACCAAGGAAGTGGGGTTCCATGATGCCCTGGAAATTGAAAAGCAAATAAAGAGAAGAAACCTAAGCCAACTGCTATCTCACTCTACCACAGTTCTATAGGATCTAGAATATATCAGTCTGCACCCCAACTTATAACTATAGATACTTATAGTTCACAAGCCATTAGATAGCTATTCACAGACTACCAGAAAGATTACTCCTTCCAACATGTTGTAATCCAAAAGGTCATGTTCTTTGGGTGTTACCAGCAACACTAATACTGATGATCTTGGCTAATAACAGTTTTCCAAGAAAACATTTTATTAAAGAATTAAATCATGTCCCTTTTCAGCAGTTACCAGATAGCAATAATGATGATAATCACTAACATTTGTTGGATATTTTCTCTGCATCAGGCCTTGCTATAAGCACTTTCTATGTGTTAAATAATTTAATGCTCAAAAACAACCCTAAGACTTAGGTAGTACTATTATTTTTGTGGATACAGAAACTGAGGCTCTCTGAGTTTGAACCATCTGCCCCAGGTTACAGGTAATTAAGTAAAAATGCAGGAATTCCAATCCAGGCAATCTGGTTCAAATATCACTGTTTTAAGTCCTTATTCTACTGGATCCATCTGAGGTTCCAGGAAAAGACTCCCAAATTTCTAGTCCAGTTCTTGTTGCAACTTTTGCTCCCTACATAATATTGGTTTTCTAAGAACACTGTCCTTGTTTTTTAAATAGTTGTCATGGGGCATGACTTTCCCCCACTGGACTATAAATTCCTCAGGGCAGGCCTGGGTCTATCTTTTCCACCCCTTAATTCTCAGAACCTGGCCCTACTGGGCCTCATACAAAGATGCTGCTTAGTAAGTAGCTGTTGACCAAATGAAAACTTCAGCTTGGCTAAAACCAAGCCCTTGAATTATGCACAATTTCAAGTTCAATCCAACTAATTTTCACTTGTTAAATCTCCTTCCAATGGCACAGGAGATACAAGAAACAGACTGAGCAAGTTCAAGGGCCTTGCTCAGGTCACTACCATGGGTTGAACTCTGTCCTTCTCCAAAAAGACAAACTGGGGTCATTGGTATTATATGTAATATATTTGGTCTTAGTCCCTAATTCCTGTGCAGGGTTTAGGGCTCCTAAAACTCTTGACATTTCCTGAGTGATAGGAGTGTCCTTTGTTATTCATGGAGCTCCTTTTTCCTTGCACCTGAGTTATTACTAAGGAGGTGACTCAGGGTGGGGCAGGATGGAAACTGGTCATCAGAAAGACCAAATTTGTGAAGATAGGAACTTTTAGCCCCAATTTCAACTTGTGGGGAGAAAGAGCACTGGAGAGTTGGTTATAAGAACCCTTGATCAGTACTTGGAGAGCAAATAGGTTGGCAAACACATTTTGATGCCAAGAGGGTATTGAGCCCAGAGAAGTCATGGAAATCCCACCACCACTGCTGTGGCCCTATGCATCCCTGCTATTGGCTCTTCTTGAGTTGAATTCTCTATAAAGTTGTCATTGAAATTAGAACACTGTGGCAAAGGGTGGGTAGCCTGGCGTTGCCTTTGCAGCTGATGCCTGGAAGGAGGAAACTCTTGTGAACTGAGCCTGTGGCATCTATGCTAATTTGGGATACTGTTAGAATTGGGTTGAATGGTTGGTGTCAGAGAATTGGTTGGTGTCTGAAAAAAAAAACACACACATTTTGTTTCAGAGCAGTGTTGAAAAGAAAGACACCAAATTCCAACCCCAGTTATCTCAGAAAGTGACCTCATTTGGAAAGAGGGTTATTACAGATGTGTTCAGTTAAATTGGATGAGGTCACACTGGAGTAGGGTGGGCCCCCATCTAATATGACTGGTATCCTTATAAGAAGATGGCCAAGTAAAGACAGACACCATATGAAGATGAAGGATTGGAGTATCTCTGAACAAGGAAAGCCAGAGTACTGAAAAACCTGCAGAAACTGGTTTGAGGCAAGGAAAGATTCTTCACTTATAGGTTGGTCGTGCTGTGCTTTGATTTTGGACTGGTAGCCTTCAGATAGGTGTGATACCAATTTCTATTGTCAAAGTCAACCATTTTTCATACTTTAGTATGGCAGTCCAGGAAACTAATACACTCCCGCAGCTGGCATCCAAACCCGGGCCTCTGGACTCAGTCTATCCATCTTTCTCCCATTCAAGGTTGCTGCCTACTTATTTCTGCCAACAAAGGCTACTTTGAGATAATCTGAGAGTCGTGAGCTTGTCCCTCCCCAGGGACTAGAACCCACCTCACCCTCCCCTGCCTGCTCTTGGTCATAGCATCAAAATCAGACCCTGCTACCATAACACAAAGAAGCTATTCCCAGGTTATAGGAAATGCTAATTTGAAGGAAAATCTGATTTAATACAAAACTGTGTAAATGGCCAATTTTGTTTTAGGAGCTGATTTTTTTCATGCTACCGATTAATTATATATTTATTCTGTGTCTACCAAGTATCAGGCACTATTCTGGGCACAGGCCCTGTCACAGTGAACAGAACAGATCATGTGCTTAAGTTCTCCTAAGTGTATAGAGTCAATAAATATCCCATAAGGATACCATGTCAGGTGGTGATGAATGTTTCCAAAAATAAAGTAGGATATGGGAAGTGGAGCACTGAAGGAATGTTGTTTATATAGTGATAGACATCTTCAGTTTGGAAAGATCCCTGTGATGTGGAGACATCTGAACAGACCTGAACAAAATGAGGACATGAGCCTTCAGGTATGAGTGAGAGAAACATGCTCCTGGCAGTGAGAACAGCAGGTGAAAAGGCCCTGCAGAATAAGTGTACTTATTGTAGGACCATTGGGGGGGGGGTGATGCAACTGGAGCAGAGAAACATGAGGGAGAAGGAAAGGACAGGTGATGAGAAGGAGAACTAGAGTCAGATAATAAGCATGGGGTAGGCCAGAGTTGGGACACTGGGTTTTACTCTGAAATGAGAGAAAAGCCACTGGAGGGATTTGAACAGAAAGGGCTGACACCATTTGACTCAGATTCAGAAAAGTTTTATCTGAATACAGTGTAGAGAATATGATGGTAGGAGTTTATGGTGGCAGGAGGAGGTTGGGACTGGGACACTGGTGACAAAGGAGAGGTTCTGAATCTATTCTAAAGTAGAGCCAACAGAATTTGCTGGTGTATCTTTGGCTTCTATTTTTAAATTTCAAATGGTGGTTCTGAGAGTCCAAATTCAAAGACCTTAGAAGACATAAAATTTAAACTAGATGGATGGGGGAGAGCTGGGCATCTGACGAACACAATCACCTTTACTCTAGGGAGGGAGAGGCTTACCTGGAAACACCTGGTCAAGGTACCAGGCCAGCAAGCCATATATAGCAGCATCAAGGAGCATCATCTCCATGGACAGCAGGAAACTGTACTCATCTCCTTCCATGGGACTGTTCCCAATGTTGTTCCACTGCAGCCCCAGGCCTTGCTCTTCAAAGCGAACCAGATACTCAGTGCCAAACCCAAATGCCACAGGAGACAGCAGGCTCTGCAAGGGGGTGAACAGTACCGAGAAGACAAGCAGAGGGTCTTTTACCCAACCCACTGGCTCCCAGATGCCCACAAGCAGGGAGGAGGACCAAAAGAGAGCTCACACTGTGTCCAGATGTAAAACCAGTCAGGGAGGGGTTACAGTGGTTTTCCCATAGATGAGAATTCTGGGAATGCCTTTCAGGACTCAGAGACCCCTGCCCAATACCCACTGAACCACTGCTCATCTGTTCAGTGGAACATAATCTTGTTGTAGTGTAATGGGGAAGACAAAGAAATGCCCCATGGCCCAGCACACCACAGAACCAACAGTTCTCATGTTCTCCTTCCCTATCTGTTCCCCTTTCCTCCTGTTTTAGAGGAGCACACAGTTCTGGGAAGAACAAAGATGCTAACTTGAGCCAAGTTGTGAGAATCCCACTGGAAGGGCCCTCAAAGCCATCAGTTTCCTAGGACAAAGAATGGTCTCGTGACCTCCTGAGGCCTATCAGAGAGGTCAGAAAAGCCCCAGAATACATGAACCATTCCCATCTCCTAAGAATTTTCTTAGGTTCTCTGCCCATTGAACAAGTCAGCTGAATAGGTAAAGTGTAGAAGAAAATATGAAGAGGAAGTTCCCCAGTCAAGTTCCCACTGGTGGTCCCATGGGAAATGGGACATGGCAAAATGTGTACAGAGGGATTTGCTATCCCCATTTCCTCTGCTCAGAGGTCTCCCTGTAGTTTAGAGGACCCTGGATAGAGTTCAGAGTGTCTCTCTGCAAAAAGAAGATTCTCTAGCTTTATGTCTACATAAACCACTTAAAAAAAATCTCAGCCCAGTTCTTATCCACGCGGTTTTCAGATCTACAACTTCCTGATGGAGCCACACTCCCAAGAAGCTGGCTGTGGCCTCAGAAATACTCACTATCTGCTGCTTACCAAAGCAAAGCAGCTCAGCTTTGCCCACAGGCTGACACAGGGTTTCTACCACTACCCATTGTGATCATTTTAGACAATTGGGAGCTATAAAAAACAGCAATTAACTTCTTATTAACATAAGAAATAAAAGGCAGATGTCCTGGCAGCTCTGGAGCCAAAGGAATTTGAGTTGTGAGAACAAGTTCTGCTAAAGAGAGGCAGACAGTAAGTCTTCTCTTGACAGACAGCAAAGAGACAGGGAGATTCTGGAGGTCGAGGAAATCCACACCCTCCAGCACCAGGCTGATTAGCCTGGGCTAATGAGAAGGTGGAAATGACCCATTTAAAAACAATTAGAGAAAAAAACAGTGTTAGTTTGGGAATCCTGAACTAAGAGGTCTCTCAGGCAATCAAAAGTCAATTTCGGGAGTCCTCTCCAGGCCAGAGAACCTGACTCTGTGGGTTCATTTCTGCAACCTTTTTGCATGCACTAGGGAGCATGTCAAAGACACCTGTAGAACCGCTTTAATCCAAGTCCTCTGGGAGACGGAAAAGTCCTCTTTAGACAATGAAAATACCTTTCTGGAGGGACAGTAAAATGTTAGCTCCCTCCCTTCTGATTCTTCTCAAACAGTAAGAAAAGGAAGGTGAGTGAAATGGTCACCTGGCTCTCCTCTCACCAGTAAATAAAGGAGACCATGGGCTGAACTGAATTTTTAGGGACTTTCTAGGGCAGATTAATCAAGCAGATTTGGAGAAGGAAAAATGGTGAAATTACTGGCACTCTTTTCTCTGCCCTTTGAGCTTTACATTATCTTTTTAATCTTATGTCCTTGGGAACCAAAAGACAAAATAGACTTCCTCAGAGGCTGGGCTGCTGCAGACCCTCCAGAGGAAATGCAGGCCAGGGGTGAGCCCCAGGCCCTCACCACAGCCTTCTTCAGCTCAGCGGTCATTCGGTCCTGCCAGGCGAAGCAGAGGATATGCGGCAAGTAGAGGGTGAAGTAGATGACACCGCTGCAGGCTGCTGCCAGGCTGGCCTTGGAGAAGAAGGTGCTGAGCAGGAAGCACTGCATGATCGTGGCAGTGGAGAAGGTCAACAGGAACAGGAAGACGATGAACGGATCGCTGTAATGTAGGATTCTTCCATGCTGAAACCAAAGAGGCCTCAGGTCAGTAATTCCCACCCATGCCCAGGGACGCTGGCCCGTTCAGGGGTGACATGTGTGCAGCGAAGCCAAGGCCTCTGGAGCCTCTGCACTAGTGGGGTCTCTCCCCAGCGCCTGTTATTAGTGCCTACATTTCTACAACTCACGCCCAATACGCCAAGTACATTTAATCTCACACATGGCATTTCCCCTAGGAGGGGTGACACATTAGGCTGCCTCTCAGTCATGGGCAATGTTACAAAAAATTAACTGGGAGATCATTGGGCTAAGCTGGCTCCAGTGTTTTGGATTCCTACATGAGCTCACCAAACCCAACTCCAAGCAAGAATCACTTAATCAGAAACTGTCAAGTAACTTCTCTTTAGGGACTTTAACCAATCGAATATTTTTTTTCTTTGTCTTGCTTCCCCACCTCTTTAGTGGAGCCCTGAATCACTCATGAATCACTGTTTGCTCAAGTAAACTCTTAAAAATTTTAATGTGCTTAAGTTTATCATTTAGCAGCAATTATTATAGGTGATGTAAGTAAATCCCTGGTGCAAAGGGATAATGTGGAGAAATGTGCCTACAGCGAAGGAAAAAGACCTGGGGCAGGGTAATTGCAGCTCCAACAGCACCTGGAGGTACTAAGTAGATGAGGGCAGAGGGGGAAGAGGCAGACCACTCAAAACAAGCTTTCATATTTTCCAGGGGCCTGGCCTGCTGACTGGCCTGGTCACTTATACTTGTATTCTGAGGTTTGCCTCACATGTGAAATATCAGTGATGAATCTAGATCACTTGGAAGTGGATGGGCCCTCCCCACCCATGAATATTGCCCAAATACTTTTCATAGAACTTGCTTGCAATGTCCAGTATCTTTCACTTTGATTACATAGAAAATAGGACCAAACTAGCAACTTGCACTAAGTGAGTAACTCTCCAGTCACAGTATAAGATAAACTGAGATGTTTAAATGTATTAGGCTTTCTTCACTGTTCTTTACTATAGATGACCTATGAGGAGTTTAACCCTTTGGATATATCTCCACAAATAGATTATCCTGTGCTTTCCTCAGGAATACGAAGATGCATAAATTAATTCTGATCTATTTGTGGTGTTTCCCAGAAACCCTAGGTTCTTCTCAGTAGACAAGAGAGACCAATTAGCAGTATCTGTCGTGAGCATGGAAAAGTTGAATGGAATAGGTGTGCCTCTAACCTTC
Source organism: Sciurus carolinensis (assembly GCF_902686445.1). NCBI lineage: Eukaryota > Metazoa > Chordata > Mammalia > Rodentia > Sciuridae > Sciurus > Sciurus carolinensis. Next base: position 128,676,242 of record NC_062213.1, on the reverse strand, counting down.
TGTGGCCACCATTTCTCCTTCCTGTCCTCAAGCCTATTCGACCATAGAGGAACAGATTGAAAAAAAGTGGTGTGTGTGGCAAAGGGAAGTGGAAGAAAGTCATGCTTAATTAGAACAAATGTCTGAGGAAATCTAAATAAAAATCAAAATTAGGACTCAATGTTCCTGATTTAATGTGTCAAAAGTACTCCATATCACCCTAGAAAGTTCCATGCCCTTTCTTTTATCACATGCATAAGCAAGTCCATGGCTGACATGTGGCTTTTGACTGCAAGAACTTTAGGATAGTTGTTTCTTTTCTTAGAATGAAATCAATTTCTTGTCCCAGCTCAAGGCAAAATCCTACCAATGCCCAGCTTGTGTAATTTCTCACTGACCTTTGCCAGAGATGCCATTTGGCCAACCCTACTGTTTCACTGGCTTTAACTTTTACCAATGACAACTGTTTTTTGTTGTTCCTAGTAGCTTGCATAACAATGGAACCTTCCCATTGTCCTTGCTTCCAGCTTCTTTTCCTGAGTAGTTAGTTGAGTTGGGGAGGAAGGGACAAGGGAAGATGGAAAGTCATTCAAAAGAAAACCCTACTTTGGTGTAGAAAGCTCACTTCCTGTCTTCACTGGAATAATATTCTGGTTCCCACAAGGAGAAATCTCTTTGTGCTAGAAACTCTTTGTAACCATTCTTTACCTCACGTCCTAAAAGCTTTGAAGTCCAAATGACCCATTCTTAGGAAGGCAGATCTCAATTTCAGTTATCAGCAACAAGTCAGGCAAAAACCTCACAGCTGTTCAGTCAGATGTTTACACATTGATTCCTTTAGTTCTGAGGACACAAATTATCTTGGTACTGGGGAAGGAGCAGACCAGGGATGGGATAGAACAAGTTGCTGACAAGTTGCTCCCCTTATCTCTATAGAGCTCTGTTCCCATTTGCAAATTTAAAGCCACATCCAGGTGGGGTCAGGTTGTTTGAGCTGAATGACTTCTATCCACCTTAGCAGTGATTTTCAGACTCTAGTGCAGGATTTGGCTAAGGCCACAGCTCACTGGGTTACAATGCAACACTAAAAAACAAAATGCCTCAGATTTAGGGCATCTTATCATAAAGAGAATGGGCAGGATTTGGTTTAAATGGATATATGTTGGTTGGACAGGATATATGATGGAACATTCTTGGATCAGGGAGGTATCAGGTGTGGTCCAGTATGGGATGAGAGACAGTCAACAAGTCTGTGGGTCACTACACTATCGCCTAGTGCAGAGGAGCACATAATATGAGATGGTGAAGAGGTTGAACCAGCTGGATGAGCTTGCAAATCTAAAACACAAATATCACATCAAATTCCACCTCCCAAAATAGCAGACTGTCTAAATTTATGTCCATATCATTCAACAAATACAAAGAACCTCTACTGTGGAGGAGCTAGAAATGAAGGCTAGCAGTGTATCGTGATGATGTTTTATTTTCAAATCTAGATTATAAGGGAGTTGCAAATTTGCAGAGGATGGACCTATGCACTCTTTTTTTTTTTTTTTTTTGGTACAGGGGATTGAACCCAGGGGTGCTTAACCACTGAACTACATCCCCAACCCTTTAAAAAATATATATATATTTTTTTATTTAGAGACAGGGTCTTGCTCAGTTGCTTAGGGCCTTACTAAGTTGCTGAGTCGCAATCCTCCTGCCTCAGCCTCTGAGCTGCTGGGATTACAGGAATACACCACTGCGCCTGGCTGGACCTATACACTCTTGTCTGTGGCTATAAAAACTCCTTATCACTGAGGAAGGATAGATTCAAAATTCCATCTTTTATTTTATTTTTAAAAATTTTTTTAATTGTAGATGGAGACAATACCTTTATTTTATTTATTTATTTTTTATGTGGTGCTGAGGATCAAACCCAGTGCCTCACAATTGCCAGGCAAATGGTCTACCACTGAGCCTCAACTCCAGGTCCCAAATTCCATCCTTTAAAACAGGGAAGTTTTGAAGATTTTGCAGGCAACAGATTTTTTTCCTTTTGTGAACTCATGAATGGTGTGACCTTGATGACGATTAATAAACAGCCAGGTCTCTTCCCCCAATACCACTGAAAGGGCACTTCACATTCCAGCTGTAGCCAGTTGTTGGAATGATAATCCCAGAAAATAGTTCCTTATATCTGTGTGTGCAAAGAGAAGACCTCTTCGAACACACAGTTGCCCTGTGCTGGGTTCTCTTAATAGTAGCCTCTCCAGAGAGGCATGGAATGGGGCTGGAAAACCTGTGTAGACAGGGGCAGGAAGATGTCTTGATACATTGACTCCTTGAGGAGGGCTTTGTCTCTCTGAGTATCCTCTACCTTGACTGAAAGGGCTGGGAAGCTGGATGTCATGTTGCCCTTGGTAACCAGATGACTAATAGGCACAAGTTCATTAACAAGGGGAAAGGTGTAAGGAACATTATTGTTTACAAATTTCTAGGCCTTTTCCATTTGGCTTACCATAATGAATACTGTCAGGAGAAAGATGCTCATTGACATGATGGAGAAGCTGTCCAGGAACCAGGTACACCAAATCACTGCATTGGAGACACCCTGGTTTTTCAAGGTCTCCTTCAGCCTCAACTCCTTTTCCAGAACAATGCCCTTTACTGTCATGGAGACAGAGTAGATCCATGCCAGCACCATGAAGATAGGGAAACATCGGTTCAGGATGATCATAAAACTAAAGGAAGAGGAGAGACACAGAATAATAGAGCGTCCTGTACCTGATGGAGATAAATACTTGTTGAAAGAATAGAGGAAAAAGAAAGAAGAAAAAAAAATCTCCACTAGGCATTCAGTGGGCTGTGTCCTTTAATACATTCCACATTTGCCCTGAAGCATTACTTTTTCTTTACAGCAAGACAGTGGCTTTCTGGTTAGCCTAGATAAATGATCTTCAAGTAAAATGTGTAAGTAAATCACATTATATATATATCACATAATATAGATCTAGATCTTCCCTGTAAGGTCTCATGGGAAAGAACTTGATGATCAGGACTCTGATTGGAAGAGACGGGTACGTGATAACTGGCATTGAAGCCCAAGAGGGTGAAGCACAAACAAGTGGAACTGATTGATAGAGGCGAGAAGGACAAATGGACTCCCCAGGGAAGTCAGTCAGCCCAGCACTGTCTGCCTGGAAGGTTATATCCTAGCTATGCAGGAAGAGGCACAAAATAACCAATCGGTGTAGCCTTTTCAGAAAGCAGTTGATCAATGAATAAATCAGCGATCTAACAACCACTGATTCCACCAGCCATGCACAGGTAGAGTAGATCCTTGGATGTATATTCCAGCAAGCAGGATAAATTTGCTATATGGGAATTATTTTTCTCTGTGTGTAACATAGTAGAAAAGCCCTTGGGATTATTATCTATCGAAAACTTTGGGTGTTGCCACAAGAAGGGCCTGATTCCAGGGTGGAAGGGTTTCACTCAAAATGGCCCTAGAGAGAGAATCATGCATTCATAAAGCATGAACTTCCAGAATTGACCACCAGAGGACTCTCCCACACTGAATGACCCCAAACCCTATTGTCACCCTACAACCACCTATTTCCCTGCCAGCCACTCCCTTTCTGATCCTAAAAGTGAACCTGGGCTTTTGCTCTTGGCTCTACTTCCCATCTCTGCCTTTTGTCCAAACCCACACTAACTGCAGAACAGCCACTGTTATCTCATTAGTTTTCCATGGAGCTGAGGCTGGAGAACTGATTGGTCTAGAGTGTTGAGAGAGGGTTTCCTGTGTTCCATACTTGGCTTTGTTTTATAGTCTCTCCAACTGGCAATTTGACTCTTCCTTTCTTCAGGCTGTGCATGTTTCTCTCCTTCCTGAACCCCACAGACACACACATCCACTATGGTAAACTTCCCAATCTCCCCCGACTCCTTGGAGTTGAATTAATAAACCAACTATAGTTCTGTACTGTTGTCCTGGAAATGTTTCTGACCCCATCTGCCATGGTCGATGCATCCTTCCATCTCCTCTCTGACTTTGTCTTGTTCTCTACTACCCTCCAAATCTATGTTCAGCAAAACAGACCTGGTGGTTGAGGTGGTCAGGGGAGGAGACGGGACCCCATCCAAAGCATTCCTCCACCTTTTCATTAAGCATACATCATGGGAATGTTAATTAGGGAAAGAGCAGCATTATTTGGAGGCTCCTAGGAACCAGACCTACTTGCCATGCAGAGTCCAAATCTGCTGATTTGGCAATCATTGGGCAAACACTGACCAGACCCTTCTACATACCAAACATACTAGGTAGTGGGAAATTTAAATTGCCTTCATGTCCCCTCCCTCAACTCACGTCCATTGCTTTAACTTTCACCTTGCCTTTTACACTTCAACACCAGCTCTTTCCCCTCTCCCTGCCACTTCACTTTCTCCTTTGCCCTTACCTGGATCTGGGGGCAAGCTCAGTCACAGCTCCATTCTTTTCAGTCTGATCCCAGTCTCCAGGGTTCTATCTAGAGACACTGAAGCCTTGGAAGCACCCACCCCTCCCTAGACCCCTCTAGCTTGTCAGGGAGGAGGATGGATGGCCTGGAACTCACGAGTCATCCACGAAGCAGGGGTAAGGCATCTGCTGGAGATAGACCCCCACTGGAACTTCCACCTGGGCCTGACTCCTGGTGATCCCCTGCTCAACCATGTCCTGCAGATAGGCAAAGCCTCCCCAGATGTACCGGAAATCTTCCACTGGATCTGCCCTGGGACCAGAATCCCAGTACCTAAGAAGACCCAGGAGAGAGGAACAAAGGATGTGATTGGGAATTGGCAGCTCACCCACTCCACATGCTCAAGTAACTCAGGACTCACTCTCTGAAAATCTTTCTCCTAAATATTCCCAAACTATTCAGTTCTGCTTTCTAGGTCACAGTCTAAATCTCAAAGATGACTGTGAACCACAACGAGACTCTGTAATCACTTTCATTCAAGGACTCTACTTTGAGTCATACAAAAAGATCTTATTTCCTCTTATGTAACTTAATGTTATTGATTTGTAGACCGAGTCCAGTCTCAATCCCACTGACTTTGGACAAACCCACTGAACCCTGCCTGAAACGTCACCTGTCTTTGATCTTATTGGTTTTCTCCACCACATCTATGTCCATCCGAATCTTGTACTTCACGTGGGGTGGCAGGGAGCTGGTCCAGGGATACATGTCAGGGAATACCACACCAGCCCAGAACCTGTTTTCCTCCAGCAGAGAGAGGGCTCTTTGGGTGAGCTGAATTTCATCATCGTAGCTTTCAAATTTATCCAGGACTAGGCACTGCAGATAATCACAAGAGCCAAGAGATTTGAGGAGCATCAGCTGAAGATACTCAAAGACAGATGGTAAACTGCTGCCCAGGAGATGGGTCAAATGCAAAGAGACCTATAAACCTAACATTTGCTCAACTCTGAGTCTGGTGTTAATTTTTCAGTATATGTAGATGCGGAGGTTCCAGAGGGGCCTGCAAATGCTGACTTGCTCTTATCCCTGACGAGTTAGTGAGGGCTGCACCGTCCAGCTGTCCAAAAATGCAAGTCCTCAGAATAACAAAAGTATGACTCTCACTCCCCAGGATAGGGAGGCAAGGAGGTGGGGTCATGGTGCACACAGGCTGCTCAGAAGATCAGAAAAGTCTGACGATAAAAGAGTTTTAAAGAGAGAGAGAAGCATTCCAAGCATTGAACCTTCCCAACTCTCTCCAAACACACAGGATAGACAACTGAGGGATGAATATGGAGGAAGAAAGGAAAGAATAGTCAAAACAATTTCACCAGAGAAATCATTTTCAATTACAGTTTGATGACAAGAAATGCTGACTGACGAGTTTCCCTCATATGTTTCTTTTCTCCTCCTGCAAGAGAAAAAAAAATGTACCCACCAAAGAGCAAAACTAAGAATTTCTTTGAGTTTGAATATGAGAGTTTGCCCACTTGTACGGACTTGTTAAAGAATTTTTATTGTACTGGCACCTGTTTGTTTCCTAACCATTTGTTCCTATAATACTCTTGGGGTGCTAGTGTCCATATTTCTTTCTTAGAACTCACAAGAGGTCAGATGACCTTGTCCTGATAAATTTCCTACTGAGAGTATGCCATGTGCCAGAGCCTGCTTCGCTCCAGGGAGACAAGGTGATAAATTTCTTCCTGAAAGAAACTCAGACCTAATGGGGAGAGGGGCTAAGTCTATGGGAGGAGTCAGGGAAGACTACCTGGAGGAAGAAACTCCTGAATGGGAGGAGGATGAGCAGGAATTAGTCAAAGATAGGAAAACTGAGGGTGAGGGAGGGGGAACAACTGGGATGTCTAGCCACCCGCAAGAATAGAGCAGTGGTTCCCATCTTCAGCTGTGCTTTAGACTACTGGGGAGCTTTAAAAAGGCACCTCCACCCAAACAATTCAATCAGGATCTCAAGAAGCAGACCCAGGGCATCAGCATTTTGTAAAAAGCTCCCCAGGTGGTTGCAAGGCATAGAGAAGAGCACAGGGTGAGCGGAGGTGAGTGGTGGAGACCAGATCATTTGCTCTGTGATCAACCAACTGAGGGTTTTCTTGAGACACAGGGCTTTCAGTGCTCTGGGAGAGCTCTCGGCAAACCATAAAGAGTCACTATAGGGTTTTAAGGAGAAGTATGATAAATGGGATCTGATTCTGTTCTCAAGATCACTGAAGGAGCAAGGAGGGAAGCAATAGGGTAATTTGGAAGGTTATTCACACAATGCCGGCTTTAAGATACAAATGAATTCCACAAAGAGCCCAGGGGTGAGCTGGAATCCTCATTGGATTGGGGAGGAAATTAAAGCCTAGAAAGAGAAAGGCATGAGGACCTGCAGAAAATGCAGAGCCTGGGTTCCCTCCTCACTTTCCACCTCTGGCTGAGTTCCTCCTGGGGCATTGGGAGCTGCAGGTAGACCCCGGTTCATAGGCCCCGGGCCATGCAACTCTAGCCCTTCCACAGGTGTCCTGTAGAGGGAACAGAGCAGCCATCATTGCTTATCCTTAGTCCACGACAGGTAGGCTCCAAGAGGCTAACTTCCCTCAAGGTGGTAGAATAGGTATCAATCTCCAATTCGTTGGTTCCACAAATGTTAAATGAAGAAAGGAAAGAAACAGTCAGATTTTTGTGGGTACCAGGGATTGAACCCAGGGGTGGTGCTTAACCACTGAGCCAAATCCCCAGCCCTTTTTTATATTTTATTTAGAGACAGGGCCTCACTAAGTTGCTGAGGCTGGCTTTGAACTTGCGATCCTCCTGCCTCAGCCTCCCCTGTTGCTGGGATTACAGTGTGCACCACCACGCCTAGCTCAGAAGCCTCTGATTTCTGAGGGGCTGTCTTGGAACATGCAGGTGTTGCAAACCCACCCTCCTTGGGTCTTGGATAATGATCTGTCCTGCCCCAGGCTCTACAACCTGAGTAGATCCCAGGTAAAGTTCTCAGTATTCTAGATAAAAAGAAAGAAGACAAAGGAAACTGGTTTCCAGCTGACACAGGCAGGAACACAGGTAAGGGAGAACATCTAGGGGTCAAGGCTTAATTGAAAAGGAAATAATTTTAAAAAGAGATGGAATTGGTATTTTCTTAAGAAATACCACACATCATGGAGCTAAAGGAAATGCAGGATTTTCATCAGCCATTCTCTTGAAAACAGGCATTTCTTGCCCAGCCTAATACTAGCCAGTCCTTAAATGAGATGAAAGACTTAAGTGCATTGTACACCTAAGGTTTTCAATAAATGTTCATTTCTCCAGGACATAAATAATGTAATGTTTATAGTTTTCTTAGGGGGAAGGGGATTTAATACATAGACTCTCACCATAGCTACAGACTCAAGGCCTGCCCCAGGGTCATTTGACAGTACTTAAGCCCAATAGCAGGGCTGTGGGTAGATGGGAATGGCCACTTGGGCAAGAAGGCTTTAGAATTAAACTGCTAGAACACATTAACAAAATACACATTTAAGTTTGCTTTAGGGAGATCACGACTTTCTACAAAGATGAGTAATAACACAGTCTCATTTTATCTGTTTGTCAAGTTTAAAACTGCAAATATCATTAGTGAAATAAGACAGACACAGAAAGACAAACACCATATTTGCTTGCTCACTTGTGGAAACTGATGATGTCAACCTTATAGAAGAACAGAGTGGAACAGTGGACACTAGAGACTGGAAGGGAAGGGGAAGGGGAGGGAAGAAGTTCAATGAGGGACAACAACCCAAACAGTGGGAATCACTTCTGGCTCTTCTTTAGCGCCGCAGGGTAACTAACTATTGGTTAAAACCATCTAAATATATTTCAATATGACTAGAACAAAAGAGTATGGAATTCCAAGTACATAAAAATAATTAATGGTTGAAGAGATGGAAATGCTTATTCCTCTTATTTGATTGTTCCCCATTGTACACATGTACAATTAAATATATACAAATATTATATTTCAATAAAAAGAATGGCATATATACAGTCTTGGCAATCTGAGTCAATTGGAAATTGAATTTCTAAAATGAAAAACAAAATTACATTGGGAGATGAAAGTTCTTTATGCACTTCGTGGTGTCACACACAAACACACACACATAGAATATTCTACCAATTCACATAGCATCACAAGGCATTTGAACAGTGTGAGAGGATGGTGGTCTGAAATCCTTGCTTTACTGGAAAAACAAAACAAAACAAAACAAACAAACAAACAAATACCTGGGACTATAGGAGCCAAGGCCCTGCCAAAGGTCAGCATAGGTGAGGGGCAGAATCTGTGTCTACGTCCTCAGTGCTAAACTTGCAGTGTGGTACTGTTACCCCTTCTTCCTTCTTTTTTTTGGTATTAGGACTCAAATCCAGGGATACTTTACCACCAAGCTACATCCTTAGATCCTTTTATTTTTAATTTTGAAACAGGGGTCTCACTAACTTGCTGAGCCTAGCCTTGAACTTGAGATCCTCCTGCCTCAACCTCCTGGGTTGCTGGGATTACAGATGTGTGCCACCACACCCAGTCCCCAAGTTCCTTTAAGAGTCAGCCATAGTCCAGCCATATAGTTGGGGCAAACATTCCTGAACAAGATCTCTTGTCCTAGTGTACCTTCTTGCACTGTATGGCATAATTTTCTGTAATGATAAAATTGTTTTGTATCTTCCCTGTCCAATATGGTAGCTAGTTACCACATGTGTTCATTGGGTACTTGAAATGTGATTAGTGCATCAGAAGTACTAAGTTCTTAATTTAAATTTAAATAGCCACATGGGGCTGCTGGTTGCTGTATGGTTATCATAGCTCTAGAGATAGAAAGTTCTTTAAGGTCAGGGTCCTGTCTTGTTAATTATGTTTTCTGGGATGGTTGTTCTCATGATAGGGACTTAATAAGCATTTACTGAATTGAATTGGTTTAAATTTAGAAGTCCTGAATGCTACAAGGGGTGTAGCTATACTATTGTTTTGAACAATATTCTGCGTACCCCAGAATCACACGACTAAACTAACAGAAATTCAGTTTTTGCTTTGATACTAATGAGAGTATCACTCTTAAAACACAAAGAAGGCAATATAAACACATGCATTTAAAATAAAGTGACGTTCAGCACTATCTAACCTGTTATTTTTGAGCTTTCGAGGGTGAAGGGGAAATCAACACTGGAATAAGTGTCTGATGTTTTCAGTGACTTTCTTGACTCCGGTGATGACATGGGCTCTACTTTGGCTGACTGATCAGGCAGCTGATTCACAGTCAGATCCTGATGTGTTCCCCTAGATGTGTGCCCTGACACTCTCTGAACACAAACAACTTAAGAAATTTCTCAAATACTCATTTCCACCCTGAAACATCTGACCCATTTCCATCTTCCTCATCTTGAAAAGTGTCAGAGCATGGTGCTTCCTGACTGAGTGGCCTCTGCCTCCCTTGTTGTAAATCTGAGATGTGCCTGACCTCAGAGGTTTCTTTTAAGGACCACATGAGACAGTGTTTGTGAAGGGTTTAGCAAGTACCATGCTATAAGAAAAAAAGGCCACAGTGGGCTGGTGTGGTAGAGTGTTTGCCCAATATGAGGGAATCCCTGGATCCCCGATACCACAGCAGCGGGTGAGGGGGGTGGTAAACAGGAAAAGGAAAGTAAATGGTGGCTGAAGTCGTGCTTGGCACTGGGCATGGTCCAAGGACTTCACTCAGTTTAACCCATTCACCTTTCCAACCTTCTGAGGTCAGCAGCCATGATCACTCCAAGTTCACTTATGAGGTACAATGAGGTAAGCTTCCTCTGGATAGAGTCTGCTTTTAACCACTACAGTATACTGAACTGTCTCATGAGTAATCAGGACTTAATAAAACCATTTTTCTGGTTGTTTTTGTAAAATATCTTGAACATCAACAGTGTCAAGTGACGTTTAAGCCCCTGCCAGGTTACTTTTCCTTCATGACAGCTGTTCATCAGGGGAGGAAGGCAGTCGTTTTCTTTAAATAATCTGTCTGGGAACATAAACCATCCTAAGCTGTTCCGCACATAGCACTTCATCTGGTCAAAACAATATTATGGACAGAAGTCAAAGCCCAATTTCTACCTGGGAATGGAGTGGAGGGGTGCTGGGTCCCATCCTGCTGGTGTTCATTGGCTGCTCATTGGCCACTTGGTGAAATTCAGGCAAGTTTGTGCAGAGGAAGGTGTTACAAATCAAATCCTGATTGTCCTCCTCACCAAATCTTGAGGTCAAGGCAGAGTGATTGTGTGCTGTACACGAGTCAGAGGTCCCCAGGTCTTCCTCTGAGGCATGACTCATGGTGGAGCCTTGCATTCCCATGGGGAGGCCACCTGCCTCATAGCAAGGGACCTCATCCCTCAAGGATACTTGCACTGATCCTCAGTTAAAGTCTTGGCTAACGGCATGTATGTTAGTGAAGTATGTGCATGAGCGTGTTAGGGAGGCAGGGCTGAATGATTCAACCCTTAGCAGAGAGCTTCCATTTCGATACATTTGGTCTCGTCTGACTGGCTAGTCAGTTACAACACAGTGGGTTCTAATGAGACTGAGGTCATGGAGTCTATTCATAGAACCTATCTGGTTCTATGCAGAGAAAAACCGTGCTATCACGCATGTGAGGGAAAAATACAGATAGACAAAACTGGATAGTATAAGGGCTTGATATAAAACCAGCACCACTATTGGGAAAAGAATTCAAAGAGCCTCTTCTGTGAATAAAAAGTCAGTATCTTGTGGCCTCAGAGGCAGGGTCTAAGCAAATGTTACAGCCAGAGTTCAGAATCTCAATAAGAACCATTATAATGACCTCTGACAGCCAAGAAGGCAGCAATCAAGCATGAAAAGGGTTTCCTGGTCCCCTTCAGTTCCCAACCGCTGTAGCCAAAGCCAGGTGGCAGGGCCACCACCCTTTGAAGTCTACACAAGTCCACGGTCCCTTCTTGGTTGTTTTGCCGGCACTCACCAGGAAACAGAGTTCACCCTGGCGGAAGGAAGAGGTTCGAACTCTCTGCAGCACAGGCAGCTGTGTTCACAACCTCTAGAGAATGCAGTCATTTGTTGATACAGCTAAATCAAACACGCCTTGGAGGAGAAGCCCCGGGAGCAGCAGGCTTCCTTCTTCAACTGTGACCTCTCTGTCTTGAATTCAAACACATTAAGTAACAGATCCATGAAATTGCCTATTAGGTGGGGAACAAAGTCCAGTGGAGGCAAAGAAAGGCTAAAACGTTTCTTTTTGTTTGAACTTGATAATCAAAGGGGGCTGACACCCGTGCTGACGCTGTAGCATAAGCAGTCATATTTTGACTACTACACCCCAGACACATCGGGGGTGAGGACTTCCGAGATAAAGGAGGCACTGGACCCTTCGAGAAGTTCACTCTGCTCCTCATATCTTTCACTTTTAAGCTCAGGAGGAGAGAACAAAGCAGCTGACGAATGCCATTGAAGGCCTCAAGTGGTCCTGCTGGTGTTAATGTAGACACCTGGGGTTCCTTTTGGAAAATGCCAGTGAATGTGGGCAAACATCCCAGAATTAATTTCCTGGCAGATCTAAACTGTAACACTCAAGATTTATTTCTCACTACATGGAAAAAGCCACTGAATGAAAGAGTTTTGGTTGTTTGGGTTGGTTGGTGAGTTAGAGGCCAAAGGCACTGCAATAAATTCTATCATGCATTTTGGGCACCGTGAGCAGACATCTGAAACATTTACCCCCAGAGAGCGAGGAAATGCACCAGGACTGGAAAACAAAGGGACAGGAAATGCACAGGTGATTTAAAAAAGTCTGTTTCCAAAATAAATAAATTAAATACAATAATGAAACAAATGAAAAGGCCAAGCTGGAGTACAAGGTCTCACAATGGGCAAAGCCACCAGGTCATGCTTGTGTCTAGCTGGGTCCAAAGGATGACAGCATCTCAGGACTGACAACTGCAGGGCACATTAGCTCTCAAAATTTCTAGTTCAATTATTCTAACAACTCTGGAGGTGGGTGGGTGAGACTATACTGGAAATATTTGACAATGAAGAGGACTGGGCACTGACCAATCTTACCACATTCTGGTCACAAATATTCAGTTCCACCATACTAGTGGCACTATTGAAGCTGCAGCTCTGGTTATCATCCTTTTTTTAAGAAAATGGAACAGCAATGTTATCCTCAGTCAACTGGCAAATTCAATCTTTAAGGTCCAGCACAAGGGTTATTTTCAGTTTTAGTCTGGCATTTATGAATGTCTACTTTAGGTCAAGGCAGCTCCACTCAGGTAAGCTGGGAAGTAAAAAAGAAAATCAGACAGTAGCCTGAGGAGATCAGGCTAATGGAAGTGGAGAAGCATATGAGCAAACAACATTCAGGGCTTCTGTGGAGGGAATATGGTGAGAGAAGGCCTGAAATACAGGATCTGAGTCCTGGATGTGGATGTGGGTATTGACCAGGTAATCAAGGGAAGCAAGGGAGGAAATACACACAGCTGTTCAAGATAGGAGCCTTGGGATGACCCCATAGAACATGGAAGAGTTCTGAAGAGGCTGGACTAGAAAGAACTTTATCTTCAGAGCAATGAGGAGTCAATGAGGGGTGGTAGGCCATATGTCACTGTATGCTTGGACTTTGGAAAGATCTATCTAGAGGCAATGCAAGAGCTGAACAGAAAGATTAAGAGCCTGAAGACCTGGCAACCAGCGAGGAGAGACAGTATAGGCCTCTGTTTAGAGGTCAGACATGAAGAGGAGAAGAAGGAGGGATTTCAGAGATTGCTTGGAGGAAGAACTGATAGTAGTTAGAGGGTGATGTTTTGAATTTGGATTTGTACAACATATCTCCACTCTGTCAGGTTGAATTATTGTTCTGCCAGTTCTTTGACAGAGCTCTACTAAGGTATTGCTGAATGACATGTTTGTCTTTCCCAGTAGAATGGGAGCTTCTTGGGGATCAGGGATTGACAGTATTGATTCAGATGTATCAAATTGAAGTGCACAATGGTGGAATGAACTCAAGCCTTTTCTCGTTCCTACTCGACTGGAGGTATTTTCAAGCAGAATAGACCCACTCATAGTACTCAGAGTACTCTCGTACTCTGCCTATTGTCCTGTTGATTACAAAATAATTGCCATCTTCGTTGGACTCATTATATAATTTACCCAAACAATGAGTACTGTGTCTGTATTAATGTGCCCTGCATATTACAGGGGAAAGAATGTTTTCATCAAAGTCAGACAGAACTGGTCAGAATTTTGGATCCATCAGCATCTGCTGTGGTACAGTCAGGACCTCTGAGGCTGTGTTTTTAATTCTATAAAATACAGCAATTATGTCTATCGGGCAGATAGGAGGGTTGCATGAGATGACATGTGAAAGTGCTCAACACTGTCTTACCTCACAGCAGCTTCCACGTAAGTCCCTTCCCTCCACCCATGACCCCTCCCCACCACCCTCACCTCCATCCCCCACACCCACCCGCATTTTCCTTCCTCAGCTTAGTTCTATTTCTGAGAGACTGGAGAAGCATAAAACAAGGTTGTTGTTGATGAGTTGCTTAGGATCTAGACCACTGCCCTTGAAATAATATTGCTGATGTAAGTAGACTGCTATATTCTGCCTAACTCTCCTTCACTTCTTTCTGGCTTCCCAAAGTTTATCTGGAATCAGTGAATTAACAGAAGAAAGCAGTAGGATAGATAATCCACAAATATCTGCACATCTGACTCTAAGGTGCATTACATGATCAGCAGTTTTATCTTCCTAATCCTATTTGGTTTTTGTTTGCATTAAGGCTAGCCTGGAAAATATGTTCCCTGAGAACATTCTGGTTGGGTGGTAATGGCATGTGGCCAGAAGCATACAAGGTGCAGAGGAAAAGGAGTCCAAAAATCTGGCTACTGATAATTCAACAAGATAATCACCATGTAGATAATGAAGAGTTACATACACATGTTGACAACCGAGGAAAAGCAGTTAATGAAAGCATGTTTTCTTAAGATGTAGAGAAAGGTAGTAGTTACTGGTTAAAGTACAATTTTATGCCTTGATCAGAGGTATTTTCATATTAAAATTTGGCTGAATTCAGCTTCCTGATGTGAAATTTAAGATCTCAAATTCAAATATACTATGAAATTAAAATCCACTGTGAACTCTAAGTAGCATTTTATCGGTGCCAGGCCTAACCTTTCGCTAAACAAGGAAATAAAAGGGAGTTTATATGTTTGTCTTAACTAAAGGGTAACCAGAGGAATAATTTATCATTTTTTCTAATTGCACTTTTCTCCAGAAGCAAAATATATGTGAAAGTCACATAAATTATGAATGTAGATGCATATACATATGAATTTAAAACATTTACCTACAGATTCCCTTCCTTCCTTCCCTTCTTTTTTTCATTATTTTTCTCTGCAAAGAGCGGGGACCACAAAAAGACGAACATGGGACACATGAAGTTGCACAGGCCCCTAACGGGGAGGTGGTCTGAGGATGGGAAGAATTCCAGACTCAGAAACCCAGAATGGGGCCCGCAGCCATCCTCCTTCCCCTACAGGAATGGTTGGACAGCCCTGACTCCAGACCAACTCACTAAGGCTAATATGGAGAGTAGCTCTACAGTCCCTGGTTAATGCTTATGTAAAGTTTTGAATCTGAGAAAAAAAAAAAAGCACATTCCCCACTTGGTCCATGGTTCAGGGGTAGACATCCATGTGGTTCATAGCAAGGGCTGCCATGAGTGAATGTCCCACGATTATCCTGCGCATTCTCATGTCCTCCCCAGAGCCACCATGAAGGAGGGCACTGCCACCCCGTCAGACAGATGAGGAACCCAAGTGGGGCATTTCCTCACATGCTTGGCTAATAAATGGCATGGACATGTAAGCACCTGGTGCCCTACTCTCATTTTGTCCTCAACAACCAACTTACAAGTTTCCTTGTGTTATTACTGGGATTTTTGCAGAGAAAAAAGTTGAACATCAGAGGAAGAAAGTGACTTTCTTTGAGTGATACAGCCAATGAGAAGCAGAGATCCTGGGTATTTGTCCTCACAGGACAGGTAAGAGGGTCCCACAAAGTCTCCAAATACGCAGGCAGATTCAGGGGAACCAGACTCCCTCCAGTTACTGGACTCCATGGGATGTTCAGTAACTAGGGCCTCACCTTAAGAACGAAGGAAGGGATTTTAACCCTTCCAGCCACTGAAAAGTATCTATTAAATCACTGTCACTTTCTATAATGACAAAAGGCTTAAAGATTTGTGCTTGTTCTCAAAGTTTTCTATTACTGTTCAGTATCACAATCAAGTGCCACGTTGGTTGGAATTACATCATTTTCAAGAGTACATTTGCATAATTTTCCTTAAAGGATTATTTTCTCTTTTTTGGAATAGTCAGGGATGCAGGCACGGAGGCTGGCCCAGGAAGAAGTGTTCAGTTTTCTTTAGTACAAGCTGTTACTGAAAAAGAGAGCCCCAGGCCGGCCTTAATCCACCTATGCAGTGACACACTTGCTTCCCTGTCCTGGAGAGACCTTCAGAGCCACCAGTGAAGGGTTTTCATAGCTGTCTGCTTCTGAGGGATCCTCAGGGTTGGGGTGTGGGGATTGTCAAGGTTCCTCCAGACTTGCCAGAACACAGAACAAAAGCAGAGAGACCCAGGGCAAATTGCAGTGGGTTTTTCCTTCTCCACCCAAATGCCTTATCTTTTTAGTTCTTTACTGCCTCACTTTCCTATTTCCTCACCTCTGAGGCCAGAAGGATCTGAAACCACATTATCATACCTGCTGGGCTTCTGTCACCATCAAAATCCCTCTTAGGAATCCCTGGGGGAGGCCACTGACCTATGATCACGTGGCTGATACTCAGAGGCCCTGGGGACATCCTGCTGGCAGGATGTGATTAGTAGTTTTGTGCTCTCTAGAGGAACCCCATTGGTGGAAGGGGCTGATTTAGATGAGGTCTGTCCGATTGTACTTTGTTTAAAAGTTAATATTTATTAAGTATGTATTATATGACAGGCTTTGCCTCAATTAGCTCTTTTAATTCTCGAAACAAACCTGCTAGGTAAATACTATTAATATCCCCATTTTATAAAGACGGAACCTGAGGCAAAAATAGTAGAGATTTGAGCCCAGGCCATCTCAGAGTCTGGAGACTGAATTCTTAACTATTTAAGTAATTAATATTTATTAAGTGTCTGTCGGATGCCTGGTGCTACATTAAGCACAAGCTACCTGCTTTTAAAAATAAAGCAGTCCTTCAAGAAAATAAGACCTTTATATTAAGATACAAATAGTCAAGTCAAAAAAGGATAAGTATTCATTATAGGATCTCATGAAAACATTGTGAGAACCACTCTACTCCATGCCTTGAGAATAAAGGAGTGGAGCCTCCGCTCAACCCTGCCTGGATCATAGCAGTTGGTGGATGGTGGTGGGCCTGGCCAGGGATATGGGCTTAACAGGAACCTTAAGAGGAACCTTGAGGGGAAGGTGATGTCAATTGAGTAATTACACCCAGGAACGCCAAGACCCCACAGATCTAATAGCTGTGTAAATATACAGATTAGCAGGCCTCTTCCCAGGGCATTCTGAGTCAGTCAGTCTAGACTGGTGCCCAGGAGTGTGTTTTATGGAAAGCACGCAAGGTCATTCTTGTTTTCAGACAACTTGAGAATGGCTTTATAATTATCGGAACTCTGATGCTGCTACCGTCACTCTTGACACCTTCTGAGAAGTCACCTAAGGAGTGTGTGCTGTCACTTCCAGGGTTCTGGAGAGGGAGGGTCATATCCAAGGGGAAATCCTAGTGGCTGCAGGGCAGCAGGGAGTCCTCAAGAGCACCCAGGAAAGCACAGCCATCTTCACTAGATAGTCATCCTCAGGACCCACATCTGAGATAGGAGGGTTGGTTCCTGAGATTCTCGGTTCATTTCCTTCCCTATGACTTAGAACATCTACCTTCTAATGTTTTCAATGACACCAGGTCCCACAGCTCATTGGTGGCAAGATCAGCCCTTAGATGGAGATATTCCCTGGAAATATGGGGCTGAGGATTTGAAAATGACGAAGATATTCTTCCCGATGGTCAATAACTCCAGTCTCACTGTTCATCCAGAGACAGACCCACTGACAACTAACTCTAACTGAACTTGAACAGGGGTCTGAAAGGTGTGAAGAGGAGTAACCAACTAAGCCTATGTCAAAGCAGAAGGGACATTTGAGGACCGAGTCTCAAAGAATGAATAAGTAGATGGAGAAAGGGAAAGAAGTCACTTAAGGTTTTATTATTTGCAGCAGTTTTTCTACCTCATGTTTCTTCTTTTGGGGAAACACCTTTCCCCAGTTCATGGTAATCCTGCTCATAGTAATGCTCCCCATGTTGGGCATATGATCCAGACCTTCCAGTCAGAGTATATACCTCTGAGGGACACAGGGATAGATACGGGAACCTGGCCAGGAGGGGAGTTCTTTGGGTTCTGTTTGTGCTGTGGGAAAGTCATTCCCTCTTTCTGTGGAATTTTTGGTGTAAGGATGACCACTGAGGGCTGCCAGAAGCTGAGCCACCTCCAATGGAGAGGGGCTGGCCAAGTGCTTTGGAGATTGCATCATTAAGATTTTAAATGAGGGAGTGATGCAGGCAGATGTGTGTTTGGAATGTAACTCTGGTGTCAGTGTGAAGAAATGTCTGAGCCAGCAGAGACTGGACTCTGGAGTCCAGGGCAGGCACAGGCTAGTGCAGAGATGACAAGGCTTCTAATCCTCAGAGGTCCCAGAAAACAAGAGACAGAATTGAGAGATATCTAGGAGGTGGAGGAGACAAAGCTCGGCCAACCCTGAAGTCAGGCACAATCAGATTTGGATTCTGCTCCACACTCCTAACAGCTTTGGGATCTTATTTGACATCCTTAGGCTTCAACTTCTGCATCTGTAATAACGGTAGTGATAACGGTAGGCACTTTCATGGAGTCTTGAGGATTGCCAGAAGCTAGTATAGGCAAAAGCACGGAACACAGTGTTTGGCGCCAAGTAATACTCAAGAAAAATCAGCTCTCTCAGGTGGAGAGGAAGAAGAAAGAAAATTAAGGATGATTCTAAAGTCCCTAGCTTGAAAATTTGAGCAAATGCTTGATGACACTAATCAGGACAGGAAATGCAGGATAGTTTTGAGAGGGAGGGAGATGAGTTTGTTTCTTGAACTTGTTGAGTCTGCTATGCTTGTAGAATGTAGGGGAAGAAGCTTCCAGTAAGCCACTGGCCTCGGGACTTCAGGTTCAGTGGACCCTGGCCAATAGATGGTCAGTGAAGCAATGGTAGACAGGAGAGGACAGGACAGATACAGGCCATAAGGGAGAAAGAGCCAGTCAGGGAGTCATGGAGCACTTAGGGAGGAGGAGATGTGAACAGGAAACCTTTTTAAGTGTGGTTAAGGTGTTAGAGGTTAGCCTCTGTTGGCTGTGGGAATTCTTGTTTCTTCATTAAGGAAAATTAAAGGTTAAACCCAAGACCACTTGACTGGCTAAGGGATCTCTGGTCCCACCCATGGGGCTGTCTTCAAGGGACCCAGTGAGGCCCTCAGGTGGCCTGGTTCACCTTACCTCTAGGTATTGATTAACCAGGTGTAGGGAACGGTCAGTGATATTAAATATATCCCTCCAGTCAAAGTTGATCATGCCAGCAGCCCGATTTTCTGGAGGACCATTATAGAGGAAGTTCAGCAAGACCTCAGCAGTAATACCTTCTTCACCAACATGTCTATTCAGAAAGTTCTTTACGGTTGGGTGCTCCAGGGTGTCCTTGGGAAGAAGAAATACAGTCATAGAAATCAGAAATTTTGTAGGATCTTTGGTTTTGTTCTTAGATCATTTCTAAATTTTAATGATTTGGGATAGGGTCTGTAAAGTTCCTTGAAAAGCTAGTGGGTTTTCTTAATTACAAGGTACACCTATTTCTATTCCATTTTCCCCAAACACACAGGTCCCTATAATAGAGAGATGATGCATGCATGTGGGATGCAGGAGGGGTAGGAGGTGGGAATGTAAAATGATATAGAGGAAGATTACCTTTTTAATTTTAATTTTTAAAATTATTTATTTATCTTGCTAGTGATTGAACCCAGGTTTGCTGTACCACTGAGCTACATCCCCAACCCTTTTTTGTTTATGAACCAGAGTCCCTCTAAGTCACTGAGGCTGGCCTCAAACTTGTGATCCTCCTGCCTAAGCCTCCAGGGTTGCTGGAATAAGAGGTGTGTACCCTACTGCACCTGGTTCTCCTTTTTAATTTTTTATGGTTTTATTTATTTATTTATTAATTGGTTCTCATTTCATTTTTTCTGCTAGAACTCCATTTTCTTTTCTTTCTTTTTCGTTTTGGTTGCTATTGTTTGTTTTTGAAACAGGGTCTAACTATGTTGCCTTGAACTCCTAGACTTAAGTGATCCTTCTGCCTTAGCTTTTCAGTAGCTGGGACTACAGGTGTGCCACCATGCCCAGCTAAAGAACTCTTGTCTCTTGGCTTTGCAAAGCTGCAAATGGGATTAGACAAACACACTCAACCATTTTTTGCAATAACAGAGCTGGTCCCTTAGACAGATGCCTCTTCGAACCTGAGGCCTTCAAGTGAATTCATAAAAGCAAGAAACTCAGGAACCCATTGGGCTTGTAGTAACTTTCAATTTCCGCCAGAACTCAAGAAACACACTCCCTATCGAAAGTCAATGTATCCTTTTGGCAATAGCTTCTGGACTAACGCTTTGGGCCCTGCTTATTGTATGTTTGATCTGACTCCACTAGTGATTAACTCTTTCTTTTGAGAAGGAAACAGATGTAACATCTCTGGCTCTGTCCCTCCTCCCCCTTCCCAATCCTCTAGTATCAGCCATCCTTACTCTGATCATGGTCATCTGTGTGCTGCTGTCAAAGAAGTACCATATCTGGGGTCCTATTTCCTCCCAGGCTTTGACCAGCTTCCTGAGACGCTCCAGTTCTTCAAAAGTTGAGTTGGCCTAAAATCAGATAGGGAAAGAGACAAAAGTGGAGAGAAAAAAACTGAGAAAGGACCTTTGGTTGGATCTTTCTTGCCCTGTCATAAACCCTTAATGTTTGGGTAAGATTTTCCATGGTAATATTTTTGTTTTCCCAATCTATTGATATTTCCCAGAACACAACAGTGTCCCAGCCTCCCAGACTGACAGAATCTAATTTGTTAGTCTCAGAGGTACATGTAATATTGATGATGTTATTGTCTCAGAACCTTATTAAAACTATATTTGAACTCCTAGTGAGCAAATACTCTTTCTCCCTATCTTTGATGTTTCCAGGAAGCCAGAATTCAGAGAATTGTGAATCCTTCCATTAGGGATGTAATTCAAGCAGTGGGGAGGAAAACCTTATTGTAGGCTGCATTGAGGGAGGACCAGGCAGGGGCGGGAGCAAGGCATTCCTGTGATGGCTGTAGTTGGGGGAGGAAAACCAGGAGTCCATTAGCTAAAAACAAATGCAGGTCTCACTGGGAGGAGAGTGCGCAGATATGTCCCCCTCCCCCGTTCACACATGCGCGCACGTGCGCGCGCGCGCGCGCACACACACACACACACACACATACACTCTTACACAGGAGGTCCAATGTATAAGAGACAGGACCAGCTCTGGGATCTTACGTTCTTTAGTATCCTTTGCGCTGCAGGGGAATCAGGAGTAAAGAGGATTTTTCCCATCAGCAAGGGCTTTGCTGCCCTCCAGGCTATTTTGGTTAAAGGGTTTGACTCCAGGCTCTGGATCAATGCGTTACAAAAGGAGGCTGCCAGAAAAGAAGGAACATTTTTTTTTTTTTTTTTTTTTTAGGAAGTCCCTTTTTCTCATAACTAAACATGGTCATTAGTGTATCCAAATCACATGTCTCATTCAACTTCACCCTGGAGGATTTGACGAATAACCGAAATTAGTGGGCTGTACCCCACCAAGAAGCAGCTCATCATTAGTTCCTAACAAAATGCCACACTGCCTCTAGATAATGGCCTCATCAGTGAAACAAAAGATGGGGCTTGCCCTGTGGTTTATTCTGCCTTAGAAGAAGGAGGCTGAGAAGCCTGCTTGTGATTACTGCAAGGAACAGAGGCCATCCTTAGATGAAAGGGAGTGAAAGGCCAAACAAGGCCCCCTTGGAATCTCAGCTTGAGCCTCAATAATTTCCCTTCAATTAGCGGCTTCACTTCTTTGTTGTGTGTAGCTATCTTAGGGCTCTTGTCTTTTCAGTTTTTAACCAGGGAGGTAACCCAGTTGTGTTTCTTCCCCATTCCACCATGCTATACCCTATGAGAGCCTAATAATAATAATAATAATAATAATAATAATAATAATAATTGGGGAAGATGACTTGCCAGTGACTTGACATTTGGAATGTATTTCAGTACTACTACACACAGATTTTCATTGCTTTATGTTTGTAAAAAAAAAAAAATGTCCCCCAGCTAAGTTGACTTGCCAGGGGCCCCTCTGAGCTGAGCTTTGCTTGCAAGTCTGGGTTGACTCCTCATTTATCATTCTTCTCTTCCTCTAGAACTTAACCCAAGTTCAATTACATCAGTGGGAAATGTCCCCTTTGTTCCCTTTCCAAGTGGGCCTTAGTGCTTTCCATGGATTGTATCCAGAATTTTTTTTTTCTTTTATATGAGTACCACTCTCTTCCTACAAGGGGAAGTAGACTTTTTCTGGGAGAAGTTTGTTTGCTCAATGCTACCCAACAACACCAAGGGAGTCAATCCCAGGATTAGTTTCATCTGGAAGTGTTAAACCATCTTCTTAACCAACATCAGAGGCTGATTTGTGCACAGAACTCAGAAAACTTACTTGTTCTTTTGTCATAAGAATAAATGGGATCTTTCCTGGTGGAATCGATCCCTAGGAAGGCCTTGTAATTATTGTCTTCATACCAGTTGAAGGAGAACACCCGAGAGCCCCCTCCCTCTGGGTAGCCGCACAGAAGGTCAGACAGGATGCTCATCAGCTGTGTGAAGGTCTGTGGACCGCCATTCTGCAGGAGAGGTCTGGTCACCCACAGCAAGTCTTGAACACTTGGCTGATGGATAAACTAGGGCAAGGGAAAGGCTTTGAGTTATATTAAAGCAGCCAGAATCAAGACATACATATTTGACTTCCACATTTAAAAGAAAACATTCATATTCTCAGCAATCCTTAATCCAGCTATAAAAATGGAAAACAAAACCTACTGCCCTCTACTTAGGGACTGGGAAGAAAGGACAAACCTTACAGAGTGAGCACCAGATCATTTTTTTAAAAATATTTTTTCAAATGTTGATGGACCTTTATTTTATTCATTTATTTATATTCAGTGCTGAGAACCGAACTCGGTACCTCATACATGCTAGGCAAGCACTCTACCACTGAGCCACAAACCCAGACCCCAGATCATTTGAATATTGCCTCTCTCTCTTATTTGAGTGCCCAGGGTGTACATCCTTGGGGAATTGCAGAGATTATTTCACTGTAAACTAGTTCCTGGGTTCCTTCCTCTCAATAAGATGGGGATGCTGGGGGGAAATTGAGAAATAAAATGATGGGGGAATGCCTCTGTTCTAGAAAGATAAGATCAGGGTGGATTTCTTTGGGCAAACAGTTTAGAATTTGTTTCCCTATATTTGGAAAATTATTTTTTATCAGCTTAATTTTATCAAATGTGAACTCTTCCATTCACCTGAAAATTGTTATTTGTGGTTCGTGTGTGTGTGTTTTAAGATTTAAGGAAATATAGACTGGATTAAGCCTCCATTCTTGGGAGAGCACTTATCAAATTCTACAACAACTAAGCAGAGCTTGGTGCCTTTTCTCCACTTAGGTGTCATGGCACTTGCTGGCCTTGTCCTTTGGAGGTAGACCTGTGATACTGAGAACTGCCAGAGTCGACAATGTCTTGGTTCCCATAAGGTCATCTGACTTTATTTTAGGGGTAAATACAAAATAAAAACAATGTCACTTTTATTCCCCAAACACACCTTATTAGTTACTTTGAAAGGCACTTGGGAATTTAAAAAAACCATTAGGACTCAATCAGGTGAAACGGAAAACATTCCCCTACTGCAATAAGTGGTGTTTACCTGTCGTCCCTCTCTTTGTCCATATGCCAACACTCGCCCTCTGAAACCGATGAGTGCCATGTGGAATCCACACATGAGTCATGCCTATAATCACATTCTATGCTTCAATAATAAAGTTAGAATCTCAAATTGCTTCGACAACAGTGAGTCTCATGACAGTCTTGGAAGGGGTTATTATCATTATTATGTTGCTCATTTAACCAAAGCACTCAGAGATGAAGGGGGTGTTCAAAGGTCAAACAGTCTAATATCAATTAATATAAACCAGGCCACCTGCTTGCTATCTAGACAGGCAAAGAATCTCCTGAAATTCCCACACAGAATTAAGAGTGTTGATATGCTTTGGGGAATTTTTTACATTCTCTATTGACTTCGACTCTGTTATACTGATATGAATTTTTTAAATGCTATGAAGTGAAGAATGTTAGAGACTCCCACCACATTAGGTGGCCATCAGTTCGATGGGCCCGTCTCCAACTTACCCTGCACAGCAGGGCTCTTCCTCTGCCCAGGTTGAGCTGAGTTTTGTAAAAACAGATTCTAACCTTGCAATGTCTCAAGTTATCTGGGCTTATGTCAGCTGGGAATACTGAAGAAAGAAAACTGTTCCACATCTTGCCTTCTTTTCATAATAATCACCACATCTGAGAATTGCTTATTTCATATCTATCTTCCCCGTTGATGTATGTTCCATAAGGCAACAGCTGTGTCTATTCATCACTGTATCTCCAGCATCAACCAACTACTGAGTGGAAGAATCAGTATCTAGATGAGAGACTTGTGCAATCAGGTGTTAATTAAAATGTGCACGTATTTTATAAAGAGCACCAAAAGTCACTTATTTGGGGAATGAAATAAGTTGATAGAGGTAAAGCACTTAGGAGTAAAGCTGATAAGCACCATATAAGGATGTGCTATTATTTTTCTATATATATTCATGTAGGTCTTAAGATCACAAAAGAAAAATGGGTCACCTCAGTACTGAAAAAACTCAGATTCAGTGGTAAGTTCCCTGAGGATTTGTGCTAGACCAGGCAAATTACTTATTTCTAGTGGTATTTCTTTCCAGGTGGGAAATCATAAGGATGGTTCTTTTCTTTTTATCTACTACTTAGGAATAGACAATTTAAGATATGAACAGATTCTTTGAAATTGCTAGATTTCAAAGAACAAATGTATTTCTCTTTGAATAGGAGTGAAGTGCAATTATTTGGCAAACTAAGTGTCTTAAAATTTTGTTAAAACAAATTATAATTACCAGCATCAGGCTACTTACTTCTTGAATTCTTGGAGATATATCAGATACTATTTTTCCCCAGGACTTCAGGTTGATGCCTTCAGAACTGCTATCTAGGAGTGTGGGAAGCTGTAATTCACAGGACATAAAAATTTTAAATATATATGTGTATATATACACACACACACACATACATGGGCACTCTCTGAGCTTCTCTGTGCTTGCAAATGATTCCCTCCCTTCTTTCTGATTGCAGGAATTTTCTGCTAGATTGTTTTCTGTTATGGTTTGGATGTAAGGTGCCCCACAAAAGCTCATGTGTGAGACAATGCAAGAAGACTCAGAGCAGAAATGATTAGGTTATGAGATCCTTAACCCAATCAGTGAATTCATCACTTTTAATTGGATTAACTGAGTGGTAAGTGAAGTGGTAAGGTGTGGCTGGAGAAGTTAGGAATTGGAGCATGGCTTTGGGTATATATTTGTATCTGGCAAGTGGAAATCTTTCTCTCTGCTATCTGATCATCATGTGAGCTGCTTCCCTCTGCCACACTCTTCCACCATGATGTTCTGCCTCACCTCAAGTCCCGAGGAATGGAGCCTGCTGTCTATGCGCTGAAACCTCTGAAACTGTGAGCCCTCAAATAAACTTTTGCTCCTCTACAGTTGTTCTGGTTGGGTCTTTTAGTGACAGAAGTGAAAAAGTTGACTAAAACACTTTTGGAAACAAAATTCTTTAATTGTGAAAAACCAAAGACACTAGTTCCAACTTTCCCTGCTGAGATAGTCAATCACAGTTTCATGGTGACATTAAATACACTAATGAAATAAATTCTGGTTTAGTGACACCAAGTGACACTTCTGGGATAAGGAAAGCAGAAAACAGCTGCTGGGGTATGAGGAAGGCTGCTGTAGGGACCCCCACACATCCACCTTGGGGCTTTATAGACACAGCCAGGGGCCGTCATCAGTCATACCTTCCCTCCCCCTTGTATTGCTTTCTCGTTGGTGTCCTTGGTTCAACACTACTCCATCATGGAAGATTCCACCAGATACATCAATTTTCTTTGAAAGCTATGGTTGGCAGGAATCAGAGAGAAGTCCTTTGCCAGTTCTCCAGGTGAGAACAGTTTGGGTAACCCGAGCCCACCAGACAACTCAGACCCATTTG
The DNA here is from genome assembly GCF_902686445.1 of Sciurus carolinensis. Classification (NCBI taxonomy): domain Eukaryota; kingdom Metazoa; phylum Chordata; class Mammalia; order Rodentia; family Sciuridae; genus Sciurus; species Sciurus carolinensis. The sequence goes on along the minus strand of NC_062213.1, from coordinate 128,650,240 downwards.
TGCATTTTCCATTTTGACAGGGAAGGTGAAAGCCCTCATGTTTGCTGCCTCTGAGTCCCAGAGTCTGATGTGAACACCATTTTCTGAAAACCTAGTTCAAGTTCTGATGGACATTATTCTTCAGTTACAGAACTGACTGAACCACTGATACCTTATGAGTGTATTTTAGGAAGCTGGTGGCAGTGACGCACACCTGTAATCCCAGCTACTTGGGAGGCTGATGCAGAAGGATTGCCAAGTTCAAGTTCACCCTGGGCAACTTAGTGAGATCCTGTCTCAAAATTTAAAAAATAAAAAGGGTTGGGGATGTAGCTTAGTGGTACAGTGCCCCTGGGTGCAGTACGGGGGCAGGGGAAAGTCTTTCAGAACTGAGTTCTGAGATTTAAGATAGTGATTATCAAATTCAAGAGTGCACCTTGAATAGCACAACCTTGATTTATAATTCTCATTCAAGTGGTTGTAGACCACAAGCCAAAAGTCTTGGCTTTTTATCTGCCAGTGTGGTTCTGTTGAATGATAACTGTGCCACTCTAGCTTGCTGCAAAGCTAAGAAGCAGGTGGAGTGCGGTATTGACCACCAGAACCCCATTTTTAACCTGGCATCTTTGTCTCTTTTCCTCCCTGCTATAGATGGAGGGGCCGTCGTATTCTCTCTGATCCTGAAACCATGAAAAAAATTTTAGGTACACTGAGCAGACATTCACATTTCAGACTTATTTTCTAACTGTAAAACGAAAGACTCTTTTGTGCATGAAAGATACAAAACGGCCAGACAAGAAGAATTTTCCAGAGGAGGCAGCTGCAAGGCTGCCACACCACTGAGAAGCAGATATCTTCCCGCTTTACCCTGAGCATGAGGCCTGTGCATTGGTCTTGCCAGGGCTTCTTTTTAAATTCCTTGAAGATGCCTTCAGTGTATCTGGGAAGAACATTTTAGTTCCTGTTTTTCCTATAAAGACTGAGTAAAGTGGGTAGGAAGGGATAAAGCAAACAGGTAAAAATGTGTGGTGATAGAAAGTTATTACTGAGTCCTGGGGATCCTCCCTCCTGACCATCCTCCTAGATTATTAGAGATGAAAAAAAACTGAAGAAACCTATCAACACAGTGCCATGTGTGATTTTTGATTCTTGATCTGGACAAACCAGGTGTAACAATGGGGTACGTATGTGTGGACCACGCATTGGACAACACTGAGGAATTACTGTTAATTTTGTTGGGTGTGATCATAGCATTGTGGTTTTATTAACACAACTAAGATTTTCTCTGGTAGAGATAATTACAAAGCATGTTCTGGTGAAATGGTATGTTGTCTGTGATTTGCTGCAAAAAAACTTTAGGAGAAATAAAGGGAGAGAACAATTAAAATAAGAACTAAGCCAAATGTTGATAATGTTTGATGCTGGGTGATGGGTACTTGGCTTCATTACCTCATTCACTCTAGTCTTATTCTTATTTCTAGAATAAAGTGTTCAGATAATAAGAAAAAAATTTTTCTCAGGCAAAAACAAATTATTGAATAAACGAATACTAAGTAAATACTTTCCCTATATTATCTTTTTTCTTCTCCACTAAGACCACCTTTGTTCATTTCTCTACTAGAATATTCTGTCAGAATAAACTTCTTGCTGGTTCTCTTGCCTCTAGTCTCCTCCCTTCCCATGTATCTTCCACATTGTGGTCTGAGTTACCTAAGAGTCCTATCTAATTGTGCCACTTGCCCTGTTCAGAAATCTTCCATGGTTCCCCTCAGGAAAGGAGGTCGATAGCAGAACTGGACACACATGGTCTCTCCAGACCTCTTTTTTGTTAGTTTGTTTTTTTGTTTTTTGTTTTTTGGTACCAGGAGTTGAACCCAGGGGTGCCTAACCACTGAGCAACATCCCCAGCCCTTTTTAAAATATTTTATTTAGAGACAGGGTCTCGCTGAGTTGCTTAGGGTCTTGCTAAGTTGTTGAGGCAGGCTTTGAACTCACAATCCTCCTGCCTCAGTCTTCTGAGTTGCTAGGATTACAGACATGTGCCACCACGCCTAGCTCTCCAGCCCTCTTACCTGCTTCTCCTTCACCATGCTGGACTTCTGTCTCTTGCATGTCCTGGATTCTGTACTCCATTCCCTTCCTCCTTTGCCTGGCAGACTCCTACTCTTTCAAGTCTCGTTCCTAACACAGCTAACTATTGCAAAGACGGTTGTCCTCCAGTAGCTTTCGATGCCCCTTTTTCTATGCCTCTTTGCCTCTTGCCCTGTATGTTCCCTGAAGTTGCCTTGTTTATTTCCCTCCTTAGCTTGTTCACCAGTGGTGATTATTTTTTTGCTCACCTCTCATCTGTCAATCTTGCAAGACTCTAAGCCCCCTATGTCTGTGTGCTCGGTTCACAAAAGTCACTCAAATAACATTTGGTGAATAAGTAATGCTCTTATTACAGCAATAAGCAGATTGATTATAACCATTTGCATACCTGGTACTCTGTGAAATGGTATACTTGTTAAGGACAAGGATTTTACATTTTTAAAAAATTATTTTTATTTTTGTTTTTTCAGTTGTCAACGAATCTTTATTTTATTTACTTATATGTGGTGCTAAGAATCGAACCCAGTGCCTCACACATGCTAGGCAAGCCTATTGAGCTACAACCCCAGTCCAGGATTTTACATTTTTATTTTTGTATTGCTTAAGCTTCTTATCCATTGCATTTTTCTGTAGTAGCTCAGGAGAATTTTGTGAATCATAAATCCCACGTGCTAGGAGGTGGAATGAAGATTGCCTTAGAGACTATGACATACTCATCAACGTCAAATTAAAGAAATGTTTGGCAACACATTTGCTTTTAAATTGCCTTTAAAAAAAAGAGTAAATAAATTTAAGCATTTCATCTTTAAGTCAAATTGCCTTTTGTTGATGTTCTATTAGAAAGAGATACAGTGAAGAGGAAGTAGCAATGACTTCCTGGAAATTCATAATTATTTAATTTTAATAATTCAAGTGAAAAATTGTTGCCCAGTTAGTTTTGAACCTGATATAGAACACTTAGGCCTTGTTTTCGCCTTTAAGATAACAAAAGTAATAGCTACTTACTTACATGAAGTACAGGGTAAAGCTTTCCCTGTGATCTGCTCCCCCCTTTCACCCAAGGATAATCACTATTAAAAATGTGGTGCAGATCTTTCTAGAAGTATCAAGCTCTTAACTTTATTATGTCTTTCCCTTGGTTGACAGTTCCATAGACATGCACGTTTTGACCACAGTTTGTAGTAAACCATATCAGCTTCCATGGTAGGGTATGTAGAATACCATGATGGTGTTCTTTCTTCCTCTAAAGACTAATGGTTCACTCCAGGAATATGAGATCAGCACTATCTTCATACATTCCAGCTGCAGTAACAACGTCCCACAAATGGGGTAGCCTATGGAAATTTATTTCTCACAATTCTGGAGGCTGGAAAATACAGGAGTAAGGCTTTGGCAGGTTTGGTGTCTGGTGAGAAAGAGCCTGTTTTCTGGTTCTTTCTATGTCTTCTTGCAGTAGAAGAGGCAAACTGGCTTTCTGGGGTCTGTTTTAGAAGGGTACTAATCCCAGTCCTGACCTAATTGCCTCCCAAAGGCCCAACTTCCTAATTCTATCACCGTGGGGATAAGAATTTCAACATGAATGCAGGGAGCACATTCAGACCATGGCAAGCACTTTCACTGCATTTCAAGAGGGGAATCTAAGAGTTATCTGAGTCCTGAAAAATCAAAGACATGATGTTCTGCCTCACCTCAGGCCCAAAGCAATTGAGCCAGCCATCTCTGGACTGAAACCTCTGAAACTGTGATCCAAAATAAATCTGGAATGTTCCCCAAAGATTCATATACTTGAAGGATTGGTCCCCAAAGCAGCAATGTACAGAGGTGTGTTTTTAAGAAAATGATTGGGTCATGAAGGCTTTAATTTTATCAGTGGATTAATCCATCATGACTGATGGACTATTGGGAGGTGGAAGAAACTGTAGGAAGTGAGACCTCGTTGGAGGAAGTAGGTCACTGAGGGTGTGACCTACAAAGATTTATCTTGTGGCTGAACCACTCTCTACCTCTCCTGCTTCCCAACTGCCATCAACTGAGCATACCCTTCCACCATGATGTTCTGCCTCACCTCAGGCCCAAAGCAATTGAGCTTGCCAGCCTTGGAGTAAAACCTCTTTAACTGACCCAAAATAAATTCTTTTCTTCTCCAAGTTGTTCATGTTGGGTATTTTGGTCACAGCAATGAAAAACTGACTAACACTGACATGAAACATAAGAAAGACCACAAGAATAAAGTACTCATTTGTTCATTCCATAAATATTGGCCAGCACTGAGTGACTAGGCCTGTCTACTCAATTCTGCTAAAGCTGATAATGCCTGGCTAGAAACACTATCTCCCAGGCTCCCTTGTGTACAGGTGGGCATGGGACACCATTCTGATTAGTAAGCTGTCACAGGACGGAGCTTCTGGCAATGATGTGTTAAAGGAGGGCCCTCTGTCCTTGCCTTCCCCCTGCCTGGAACAGAGGGTATGCTGGGGCAAGTGCAGCAGACAGAGTGAGAGCTCCAGATGACTGTGCCTGAGGAAGTCTCTAGAGTCTCCATGCCACTCCTGGGTGACCCACCACAGGACTGTGCTTGGAAATGGAAACAAAACCCACTTCTCTTTTACAAAACTCACTTTTTCTTTTAGGAGGGTGCTAATTGTTTCAGCTGATTACAGTTTCTAACAGATGTGATCACACATTTGACAAATATGGCCTGAGTGCCATATCTGGGACACAGTGATGAACAAAACAAAAGTCTCCCTTCACGGAGCTTCACTTCAAGAATGTGGGTGATGCACCCTCAGCCTTCCCGCCACACCGCAAATACGCTCGCACTTTCTGAACAGGGAAGAGTCTTGTTCTGATTCCTTATCCCTCTGTAGCCACGCTCTTCCTCCTCCACCCATTCTTTCCACCTTTCTTGGAAGCATAGTCCATACCTGGTGACTTCACCTCCTCAGCAACACCTCCCTATCTTCACCTTCATCATTCTACCAAGAGGCTTTAACTGAACCCCCACTTTCCTCCTGGGGTTTAAGTCTACTTGATATTTTTGCTTCTTTTTATGGTATTGGGAAAGGAATCCAGGGGTGCTTTACCATGGAGTCACATCTCTAATCCTTTTTATTTTTGAGATAGGGTCCTGCTAAATTGCTGAGGCTGGCCTTGAACTTGGAGTCCTCCTACCTCAGTCTCCAGAATCATTGAGATTATAGGTGTGCACCACTGTACATGCCCTATTTTTGCTTCTAGTCTGTTGAGAGAGACCTCTGCTTTTCTTGGCACTTTTGATCACTTTTCTGTTGCCATCTGTGACATCGTTCTTATCTGCTTTTTTTTTTTTTTTTCTCTTTCTTGGCCTTTTCTGTGAGCTCCCCTGCCTCCATCTTCCCCCTATGACTAGAAGTTCCCTGAAGACCAGCAACCCTCACCCCTCTCACACTGCACTCTCTCCCTGAGTAGTCATATTCCCTTTGTCATGTAATCTGCATCTGTTCCTCCAACATAGACTTTTCTCCACAGTCTTGGCCTTATGCATCCAACTGCCTGCTGGTCATCTGCCTGGATCCAACACGTGCCTCATTGATCTCATTGCCTTTCCTAAACCAGCTTCCATCCCTGTGTGCCCTTTTTCAGTTGCTGGTACTAACTTTTCCCCCAAAGTTAGCATTGATTCTTCTCCACTCCCATCCCATTGCCCAAATCTCCAAGCCTGGGAATCTAGGAGCTGGTGCTGGGTCTGAGTGTGGGGCAGATGAGCCCTCAGATTGCAGAGACGGTAGCCAAGGGATACCTGAAAGACTGTGCTAGGAGGAAGCTGGAATCAATGACCACAGTCAAAAAAAAAAAAAAAAAAAAAAAAAAAAATGGTCCTAGAGGATGGGAAGACCAGAAGGGACAGGAACCCAGAGACAGAGAAACTAAAGAATAATCACACTTATGTGTTCAAGCAGGTTGAACTTTGAGTAAATTAGTCACAAGGTCCTACACTTTCAGTTACTTCCTCTTCTTTCTGAGTTTATCGTCTGCCCTCCTTACTTGACTATGGGCTAGAGACTGTTCACAGCTGTGTTTTGCACATCTTCTACCCATTACTCCCTTACTGGGAGGGAACACCCTGAGTGCAAGCTTAAAACTCTGTCCTACAACCAAGCCAGCATATTGGAAAGCACCAATGTCTGTCTATTCACATCTTTTTCTATCTACATATTTGCCAGTCCAAATGTTTAAGGCTCTGAATTTTGTCTTTGAAATTATTTGGCATTCCATAACTCATTTAATGAATGAATGAATCTGTCATAATTTCTCAGCAATCATTATGAATACTTAGGAATGTGTGTAAAGTAGGAAAATCTGAACTATAAACTGAATTTTGAACTACACATTTTATGAATACTAAATTTAACAATAAAGTTGAGTAACATTACCTTTCTTAAACATCGTATTATTCCCTAAAGCACAGGAGGACAGTAAAACACCATGTCCTTCAATGCCCTCCTATTTGTTCCCCCAAATCTAGCCAAGATAAGGGGACAATGAAATTAAGCCTGGGCTGGTAGGTCCAGATACATATTATCTCAGAGGACACTGGTTTTCTTTAGGTACACTGGGAACTAGAGCAAGTTAATGTTTGTAGAAATCTACTTTCTTGCATATACCCCAGGACAGTTGCTCCCTGTGAGGCTGGTACTATAAGCAAACTAAGCAAGCTAATGCTGGCGATATCATGGCTTCTGCAGTACTGGGGATTCGAACCCAGGGCCTTGTGTTTGCAAGGCAAGCACTCTACCAACTGAGCTATATCCCCAGACTGATATCACTGCTTCTGTAACCCAAGATATAAAACCCCATTCAGGGTGGGGACAGGCCTGGAACTGAGGGCACTGTGGAAAGAATATATGTCACTTATCTAGTCAGTCACCACTGGACAGAACACTGTGATGAGGCACTGCTTGGCGAAACACTGTGAGGGACATAGGAGTTGTCCGCCTGTTGCCACTGAATTCTTCTTGGAACAGTCATTGATCTCTTGTTATCTGTCCCCAGTAAACCATATGTCTCCCATCTGCTGGAACTTTCTTTGGCTTTCCCATAACCTGACACAATTGGACTGTGAATGAGATAAACATGCAATTTGGTATTTATTCAATTTAATTCTAAAACTTTTTCTTTGTGTTTTGGAGTCTTTTTTTTTTTTTTTAAATTTCAAGTCTCAAACATTTTTGTAGGCTTCTGCAAACTTATGGCCATAAGGCACTATACCTAGCACTTTAGGGACCAAGGGATAAAACAGCCAATCCACCCCCACTCCACCTTAACTGGCAAGAATCAACTCATCTGAAACCACCTCTCCCCATGCAGAAGGCCTTCCCTCATCACCATCTGCTTCCTGCCTTCTTCCCCAGGGGTGAGGTGCTCCTCCTAGCTGCTCCTATCATTCATTCTTACCACATTTATTTATCACTTTATATTGGTTTGCTATTAATTTTTAAAGTATCTGTCTTCCAGCTAGACTGTAAGATCAGTAAGCATAGGAATAGACTTTATTTTGTTTTCATACCTTCAGAGCATGTACACAGGAGGCGCTCAATGAATATGTGTTATATTCGGGAATAAATAAACTATGATCTAGTTGGAAAGAGAAAGAATCTACTGAGATGATAGCTTCCTTGAGAAGTGTCTCTACCAGGTATGATGGTGCCTTACAGGGAGGCAGAGTCTGTTGCACCTAAGGACGCGAAGGTGACATTTGAACTGAATTGTAAAGAGACAAGCTGATAATTGTGAGGTGAGGGCAGTGTCTGTGGACTGAAGGGGAGGGACAGGAATTCCAGGTAGAGAGAAAAATGTGAAGAGAGCCAGCAAGAGAGTGAGACTAGAGAGAGAGCCAGATAAGAACAAGTCCAGGAATTTGGGGGAGAGGAAATGCGGGGGAGACAGCTCAAGATGCATTTTTGTGTCTGGTTAGCACTTTCTTTGTTTTGTTTTTGTTTTTTCTTTTTGGTACCAGGATTGAACCCAGGGGCACTTAACCTCTGAGCCACATCCCCAGCCCTTTTTATTTTTATTTTTAAAATTTTGAGACAGAGTCTTACTAGGTTGTTTACAGCCTAAGTTGCTGAGGCTGGCTTTGAACCTGTGATCTTCCTGCCTTGGCCTCCCGACCCACTGGGATTACAGGCATGGGCCACTGCACCCAGCTGAGGCTTTCTTTTTGACCTTGCCAATTATTTAATAAAATTTATGAATCAAATATTTACAAAGCTTTAGCTATGTGCCTGGAACCCTGACTGCAATTATCTTCCCAGTTCATTTCAGTGGAGATGGTAAATAATGAAAGTATTATACTCACAGCTTTGTTCGAGATACCACTTACATCTCAGAAGAGTATCAAACTCCCAAGAGCCTTTTAGCTGTATCTCTTTACCAGTGACCTGACTGGAATTGCTATATCTTATAAAATAACCTTCCCAGAGCTCTCTTCTCCTTTTAATTCCTTCCACTGTTATCTATTTAAATTCATAGAAATTGTTCCTGCCAAAATAGTCAAAAGAACCGGAAGAGACTGCAAGTTCATTTAAATGGAAATGTGGAAACATTTCTGGAAAAAAGGTCACAGACCAAAATGGCAAGTATCATCACACACCCACCCCACAGCTTCCTATACCAACAAGTTCTCTGAATTTTCCAAATAACAAAACTTCCGTGTCCTCATAGAGCTCAGTACTGCCAACCCAAGGTCAAGGTCTGATTAGACCTCTCACAGAAGATGGGATATACAAATAGGACTGTGGAAGGCATATTCTCCATCGACTGTGGTTGGTCTGAGCAGTCCCTGAACCTAGAATAAAAAATTGATACAAGGCCCTCACAGGTAACAAAACCTTCTGATTTTGTCTCCATGAAGGATCTTTGGAAACTAAAAAAGATGTCTCTTCTTTGAGGTTGTGTAATATTTTCTACATATGCAGAATAAAGCATATCAGCTCCTAAAAAATCTTGATATTTGCTGATGCTTTGGATCCAATGAGTCAATCCAATAGGTTTGACACCATCAGCACATGAAAAGAACATCTTATGAGTTGAATTTTTTTTTTGTTTGATTAACTTTCTCTGATTCAAAGATAATCTGGAAGCAGTATAAATTTGTAAGTTGAGGATATACTTAATACAAAGGTAATTAGGTCGCCTCAGGTTAAAAGTGTCTTTACAGAGATGACTTAGTTTCTGGAATATTCTGGAGCTGGGGGATGTGGTTCTGTTGAAAACATCCAGACCAGAGGTGAAGAGCAGAAAGCAGAAGACAGTGCTGCGCTGCTGGGCTCTGCTGGGCTGCTGGGTTCAGGCCTAGGCTGCTGCTGCAGGAAGCCCAGATTTATCCGGGAGGGAAGTTGTTGCCAGGCAACTGGGAGAATGTGGCTCTGAAGCATGTTTGTCGCAACCTGACAGTTGTTAAGCATCAAATGAAAAGAGAGGAAGCTGCCTTAGTGGTGAGGGGGCAACCAGAAGGGGTGCCCTGAGTGCTAGGAAATGCGTCATGAGTGGAGAATTCAGACTCAGTCACTGAGAGGGGTGGGGGACATGCCCAAACTGTCTCTGCTGGGGGAGGTCATTGAGACATGCTGTCTCCCTACTCTGGAGGAACGTCTGAACCAGAGGGTGGGCTCTGGGGTATGTGAACAGACAAGTTACGGGAATCTTGGCTCAACAAGAAATTGGGTCTTTTTCTCTCTGTGGTGACTTCCGTCCTGGTATCTGTGGCTGATGAAAGCAAAACTGAGTTTGGAAACTAGAGTCAGTCTAAGGTCACTCCATGAGAGAGAATGTCCCCTAGTCTGAGGGGTCACAGGAAGGAGCCAAGGGGCCTACAGCAAAGTGGGCATGTTCTTGCCTTGATAAGAACAAAATGGTTTTGGTTTCAAAATATTTTTCCATCCCTTCTAATGCAAATCTTATACATGTGTCGAACAGGTCTTATTGTCTCAATTTTACAGATGGGGGAGATGGAATCCCCTTTGAATGACAGCAAGTAAGCTGCCAATCCAGAGTTAGGAAACAGTGTCCAGGCCACTGGGAAATGCTGGTGTGCCTCGGTTGACTGCCCAGGACACTGGTCTCACCAAAGGTCATGCTGGGGGAGAGGGGGATGCTGATGACTTCATAAAGAGAATTAAGGAGGACTCTGTAGCTATATTAAGACCTTTTAGGAAAAGACACATATTGGTAGAAGGTAGCAAAGAAATTTTTAAAAATATGTCATTAGTTGTACATGGACACGATACCTTTATTTTATCTATTTATTTTTGTGTGGTGCTGAGGATGAAACCCAGGGCCTCACATGTGCTAGGTATGTGCTCTACCACTGAGTTACAACTTCTGCCCCAGTAGCAAAGAAATTTTAATGTAAAAGCTCCTGGGGCTCAGTGGCCCCAGTGTGCTCTGTGGAAACTTACATTCCCTAGAGAAAAGGTGCAGAACTGGTGTTAGATTCTCAAAGGTGATCCTAATCCATAAAAAGGTGAAGAAGTACTGTTCTGTAGAGATATGAGATGTCAAAAGCCAAAATCCTTTTTAAAACCAATTTATGCTGGAGAAAACCCCATGCCTGTCCAGTGGGTGCAGAGACTGTAGTGCTCACCCCATATTTACTGAATAAAGGTGGAGTCCCAATACCCTAAGTAACAGCTTTCCTACTGTCTTCTCCTATCTTATGTTGTTTTGGTTTTGACCTCTTCATACTTCTTTCTTTTTAAATCCTTAATACTTAACATCTGGTCTATCATGAACATCTACTCTGGCTACTGTAGGCCTAGAGCCTAAAAGAAACCAAGGCAGGCAAATGACAAGCTGTAGGCCTTATCTGCATTTAGTGCACATTAAAGGTCCTCACCTAGATTTCCTGTTGAAATTCACTCACCCAGGGAAACTTTGATTGCCATAGTCAGATTTTTGTAGATGTAGGCAGAAAAAATACTAATGCTATAAATCAAATGTTCTTGCTGTGGCTTGATAATTGAAAAAACAAAACAACTCTATTTTCTGGCTTAGTTTTGTTTCTGTCCCACAGTCCTGCTGTCCCCGGTGCTGCTGGCACAGGGCCTCTTTCTTTCTTCTCCCCTCCCAAAGCCCTCTCACAGAAATAAGAGAAAGTGGACAGTACAAAGATTTAGAAATCAGAAGAAAGAGGAAATCATGAAGTGAAATCATTAACAGGGCCTCAGTGGAGGATCCTGGAGGCGTGGGGGCTTTCCCAGAGATTCAAGAAACAGCAGTATCCATCCGAAAATTGAAACACATAGTTGAAATTTAACAAATTGCAGCAAATGACCCTGGAGAGCAGTAAGCATGGCCAGCTCTTACTGGGCCATGGGCTGTCCACCCCTGTTTATTCACGAAGCTTCAGGAATTTAGGGAACACAGCCAAGAATGAAGCAGGACATTGATGGGAATATGTACTCAGGACCCCAAGACTGAGTCCTTTCTTCTCTGGAACGTAGTGGTCAGCCAGTTGAGGTCCCAGGGACATGGGTAAAATGGACTCAGAAAAGTAAAAACCATAGTAAAAGGAGAGAAAGCTGAATCATGCCACTCTGGGAGCGTTTGCTAAGGGGGAAGCTGTGAGCCAAAAGGCCAGATTTCCTCCATCAACATCCATGGAGAAGGGGGAGGAGAGGGAAACTCAGATTTCCCAGCAGTGTGGCAGGTCTTGGCACCCGCCTCAGTTCCCCTGCCGAACTTCCACAAATAAACATTCAAAGCAGAAGGGACAGATTTGCTTCTCAGCAAGATTTCAAAGCTGTGCACCAGAGTCGAGAGAAAACAGGAAGGATCATAGTGGGAGGAGGAGGAGGAGGAGGGACATGCCTGCCTGGGGCCAGATCAGATGGGAAACCTCCCAACCCCTCACCCGAAACTGACGCACCGTTTTTTATGAGGTGTGAACATTTCAGGTAGTGTTGGCAGTAATGATACCCTGGGCCCAGTTCTGGGCTGCTGGGTTTCAAGCTGGGGGCGTTAAACCCGAAAGGCCCCAGGTGAAGACAAGTTCCTTTGAGCTGTCACATCAGAGGTGAAACCAAGAGGGGCTGAATTTCCTTGCAGAAAATTCAGGCATTGCTTTCTGGTTTCTTTCCCAGCTCACCTAGGTCACCAATTCGAGTGCGTGTGCACAAGTGTGCAAGTGAGCCTGTGCCACCGTGTGCCAGTGTGTGTGTGTGTGGAGTGCACTATGTGGATGGGTAGGGTGGAGGAAGGCTGTGGGTACTGCCTTGGGATTATTTGAGGATGACGACACTCACTTCTGACCTCCAAGGGACTGAGGAAAAACACAGCTGGTCCCAGTTGGTGCTAACCAACCCCCTCCCATTCTCTCAGCTCCACAGGTTCCCTGTTCTGGGAGGTTGCACCGCCCGCCACATTCCCACCCCAGGTCCTTACACAGCAGGGGCAGGTGCCCGTCACAGTGGTTTACTGAGATTTCCCCTTTCTTTCTTAATGAGAACTGACTTGGCATTTAGCAAAACCTTATTTATACATTGGCTACGTGCACACCAGAAACAGCCTAGAAGAACAGAGGGCTCAGCACTCTCTTGCAGAAGCTAAGTGTGGATGTGCGCCAACCAGCTGCAATAACAGCCTGGGCCCAGAGAGGCTGTCCTGTGCTCCTCTCACAGGGTCAGCAGTTGGCCCTGTGCCTCTCTGTGCCTGCCTCAGGGTCATTTTTCTAAAAATATGAATAGGATGAGTACAGGAGCAATAAAAGTAAAAAAAAAACAAAAACAAAAAAAACCATCCTAATGCCTGCTATTTAAGTTTTTTATTTGTAATTAAAAAAAAAAATTAAGCTGCTCTATCCACTTGTCCAATGGAAAATCACATTTCAAGGGCACCGGAGGATGAGATGGGGTGTTTGTTCTTTGTTTGGAGCCCACTTGTGTGTTCTGGTCAGGAATTTCCCCATAGAGGAGGAAGCAGGAGTGAAAGGTTGGCAGGTAAGGGCAGTCCTCAGAGGCCAACAGAGGCTTACCTTTGCTGGGGTATTCTCTAGACAGTCTCTGGGGCCCACTCTCAATCTGCAACTCTCTGACTTTGTTAAGCGAATAGGAGGGAGGAAGCATCTCTCTAGTGCTTCAATCTCATGAGTAATCAAATGAAATGCTTAGAAGCCTCAGGGGCATTTGGGGTTCAATTCTTACTGTGCTTGGTCCACAAAAATTGAGATGTAAGTCTAACTCTTATATTCTAGGTCAGTTATTCTCATCCATAGCTGGACTTTGGAATTATCTGGGAAGCTCTAAAAAAATACTGAAGTACAAAGTGTATCAATGGACTCAGAATCTCTCAGGTTGGAGTCCATCATGTGTAGTTTTTAAAGCTTCTGCATGATTCCAAGTACAGCCAAGTCTAGGAAGCGCTGTCCTGGGGTATAGATGTTTGTGCTTATTCTTCTAAGTTGGGCTGCTGTGAACTGGCTTACTTGCTTGGGTCTAGACTGTGGGTTCAGTGAAGGTGGGACACTCATGGTTGGAGCCTTGGCCTTGGGGCAGTGCCTGGTCCCTGGCAGGTGTCTGCTCTAGGTGTGAGCATGTAAACACACATTTAGAGGTGGTGAGCAAGCACCCAGGATCAATCTGAGGTTAGTGGAGCAACTGGCCAAAGATAGCCCTTGCTTTCTGAATCCAAGCATTATCAGAGCAGCATATAAAGACAGAAGGAAAGATTTTCTCTGGTCCTTGTCTAAGAAGTAAACATTTTTAAAGTCAGTGGCCTGTTTGGGGTTTACTATAGTTTGGATCTTGAGTGTCTTCCAAAGGTCCATGTGTGAAAGACTTGGTCCCCAGTTTGGTGCTATTGGGAGGTGGTGGGACCTTTAAGAGGTGGGGCCTAGTGGGAGGTCTTTGAGTCAATGGGAGGACCCCTAGTGGGACCCCACTCCTTCTTTTCTCTCTCTCTCTCTCTCATTTGCTAACTGGCCATGGGGTGAGCAGTTTTGCTCTTCTACATGTTTCTGCCATGACGTACAACCTTGCCACAAGTCCAAAAGCAATGGAGCCAATTGATCATGGACTACAACCTCCAAAAATGTGAGCCAAAATAAACCTTTTCTCTTTATAAGTTGATTTTTTTCAGGTATTTGAAATAGTAATAGCAATCTGACCAACACAAGGTCCAGTCACTAATGGAAAGTTTTGCCCAGGTGTCCCCTTACTACACCCAGGATAATCTTCCAGAATTGATGGTCATGCTCTAGGAAGTAAATTCATCAGCAGCCAAGGTGAAAAGCCAAGAAGAAAAACATGACTTGGTTCTACTCTTAGTAACAGGGGTATTGCAAAGTACTGGGTGGGCACGTAGGCAGCCTGGGCCCTGCCTACCCCAGTATGCTGGTACCTTTCATTCTGTTCCACGGGATTATGCAGCCCTTGGTTCTGCAGCACAGGCACTGTCTCCTGGCTGTCTGGGTAAAACTGCCCAGAATAAGGCATCTTTGTCATCTTACTCTTCTGTCTAATTCTGAAACAAACCAAGGAGTGAATCTAAAATCAGTTTCTTTTTGAACCTGGACAGAGATATTTGGACCACATTGCTTTTTAAGTCTTTCTGCACCATGAAAAACCTTGAGAACTTTGCTGGGGTCCTGGACCCTGAGCAGTGGTGGCATAATGTTATGTTTGGATGTGAGGTGTTTCCCAAAAGCTCACGTGTGAGACAACACAAGAAAGTTTAGAGGAGAAATGATTGGGTTGTGAGAGTCTTAACCCAATCAGTGAATTAATCCCTGATAGGGATTAACTGAGTGGTAACTGATGTGGTAGGGTGTGGCTGGAGGAGATGGGACTTGGGAGCATGGGTTGGAGGTATGTGTTTTGTACCTGAAGAGTGGAGTCTCTCTCTCCACTTTCTGATCACCATGTGAGCTGCTTCCCTCTGCCACATTCTTTGTCCCTGTTGTTCAGCCTCACCTTGAGCCCCAAGGAATGGAGTCTGCTGTCTGTGGTTTGAGACCTCTGAAACCATGAGCCTCCAAATAAACTTTTCCTCCTCTACAGTTGTTCTGGTTGGGTCTTTTAGTCACAGGGGCAAAATAGTTGACTAAAACACATCCCCAGATTCTGAACCCTCTTAACTACTTTGGATGTCCCAACCTGATGAACTGGGGAAATTGTAGAGTAACTTCCGAGGGAAAATCACAGTTTGAAAGGGATTCAGAGTGAACTCTGTCAGAAACTGTGGGGTCTCGTTTCATTTTTTTAAAGCCTTAAGGCAAGCTGAGAGTGGGGTTTTCTGGGGACTTGAGACAACAAGCAAAAGATAGATAAAATACAAATTCATTAATTAATTCTTAGCAACTGACTTTCCTCACAACACAGTTCCAGATATTAAAATATAGCCAAAAGAAAAAAACAATTCAGTACTAGTAATCCTATATTCCGCCTCCAAAGAATTCTGAGCATTGGTGAAAATGCACCCATAGGGACCCTCAGAATCTCCTAAGGCCCAGGGCAGCTCTGCATCTTTCACCAACCTTTTGGATGATTTTCATGCACCCTACAGCCTGACAATCCCCACACAGACCTTCCTTTATAATATTTCCTCTCATTTTACCCTTCTAGCAAAGGAGGAAAGACTTTCAGTTTCAAGTAAATTTTCTGGGGTGCCATATCTAGCAGAATGAGCTAGATCAGAGCTTTGAGACTATGAAATTTTCTGTTATTTGCTCTCTTAGAAACAGCCATTGGGGTGGGGGTGGGGTTAAGACCTGGCCCAGAGGAAAAAGCATGAAGTCCTTATTTAGTAAAATTTTTTAAATGCCTTACATCTTTTTTTTTTTCCTGTATCTTTTTCTACCAATCTATAAAGTATTATATAGATGAATAATGGGGCTAGGAAAGGTTCAATATCTTGCCCACAATCACAGAAGTCAGAAGTCAAGCCAGACTTTCTTCCCTTTTTTTTTTTTTTTTTTTAAATACCAGAGATTGAACCCAGGGATGCTTAACCCCTGAACCACATCCCCAGCCCTTGTTTATTTTTTATTTTGTGATAGGATCTTGTTAAATTGCTTAGGCCCTTACTATGTTGCTGAGGCTGGCTTTGAACTGACCGTCCTTCTGCCTCAGCCTCCTGAGCCACTGAGACTACAGGCATGTCACACCACACCTGGCTGCTTCTTTCATAAACACATCGCTAGAGGTGGTGGAGAGCACTCGGCCCATGTTTGGAGTAGACACACACCTGCCACAACACCTAATGCTGAAGCTCACATGACTCCTGGGTCTAAGCCGCTCTTCTAAAAATTATATTGGTCAAGAGTTCTTGGGCCCTTGGAGCCACGAGCTTCCTCCAGGTTTGTTCTGAACACCAGGTTCATGCCTCCACCAGTGTCAATTCGTGAGTCCCTGATGGCCTGCCAGCCCCAGGAATCACCCTTCCCTTACCACACGGAAGAGTTTGAAGAAGTCTACATTGGCATACAGAGTGTCTTCTATCCACTGTAGGGTGCCCTGGGAGAGGGAACACAGGGCATCATGCACAGTCCTTGCTCCACGATGCTGGCTGAAGATGATGAAGCGGTCCAGGAGGGCCTCACTGCAGGCGATGTCCTTCAGCGCCAGGTCTGGTACTCCATACGCAAACTGCAGGGTAGAAAGGCAACATTGAAACCTCCGGGTGGTAGGAAATCCCTGTCCCACTCCCACCCCAAGAGGCCCACATCCTAACCCACCAGGCCCATGAATACGTTATGGCAAAGAGAATAACATGGCCAGTGGATTAAGTTTGCTTATTAGCTGCCCAATTAGATCAGCAGTTTATTTTGATTTATCTGGTTGGGTCCAATGTAATCCTTGAAATGTGAAAGGAGATAGAAGAAACAGCGTCAGAAGAATGTGATGTGAGATAGACTTGGTAGGTCATTGCTGGCCTTGCAGATAGAGAGGGACCACCAGTCAAGGAACGTGGCCAGTGTCTGGATGCTAGAAAAGGTGAGAAAACAGATTTTTCTTGAGATCTCCCAGTAAGAAATATAGATCTCCTGGTTCCTTGACTCTCATTCTGTCCTCCAGAATCATGAGATAATATATTAGTGTTGTTTTAAACCATTAAGTTTGTGGTACTTTGTTTCAGCAGCAATAGAAAACCCAAACACTCCCCAAGCCTCACTTTATCAGGGAAACTTTCAAAACATGGGAGATCTCTTTCTCTGCCCGTGATGCCAAGGTGCCATGGAGACCTCCCCAGGAGACTGAAGGAGTGGTGACAAGACACGTGTGGTAGAGGCAAATGACCGATCTCCTTCCTTGGTTCTCATCAGATCTAGCACATAAAAGCATCAGAGTCCAGTTAAATTTGAATTTTGGAAAAATAATGAATATTTTTTCATATAACTGTGTCCCAAATAGGGTCTAAATGGGACATAATTATGCTTAAAATTTTTTTCATCACTTATCTGAAATTCAGATTTAACTAGGCATCTTTTTTTTTTTTTTGATATGTGACCCCCACAAGGCCTAAGTAGCCCAGCCACCAAGCTCTTAGGGAGCCCATGGACAGTGACTCCTGAAACACCGTGACCATGATGGCTTCCGGAGGCTGAGGTGCCAGGGGAAGGGCATGAACCCCGGTCAGGGGCCTTGACTGCCCAGCACAGTGTCTGGCCTGTTGGAGTCCTGGACCCACTGTGTCGGTCAAGACCTTGAACATCATGAACGAATCCGATTTCTGGGCATTGTGGTCTCCCTGTGGCTTCCAGTTACATGGTTCTCTGGGCTAGAGAGCAGAGCAGGCCTGGCTCTACCACCCGCTGTGTGGGGACATTCAGACCTAAGCTGGAAGCTGGTCCCTACACAAGGCGCAGATGACCACTGATGGTGGATCAAATGTGGACTCCTCCTACTAGTGACAGGCTGCATGTGCCCACAGAGCCTTCCTGCTTTGCCCATACCCACTTCTCCCAGGCACAACCCATCCTCATCTCTAATTCCAGAGGCTGAAACATTCCAAGGTGAAGGGTATCAATAAACTCATTTCGTCCAAGCCTCTCACACTCCAGAGAAGGAAGTGATGGAGGAGGGTTCTGGTGACTTGAGAAACTCACATAGCCAGCCAGCAGGAAAACTGGGACACCCTGAAGGTCACTAGTCACTCTCTCTCAATGCCCATTAGTTCTTTGGGTGCACACAACCACCATACAGGGTAAGTACTTTATTATTTTCATTTACAAATGATGAAACAGGCACAGTGTTGCTCATTAATTTGCCTGAGGTCACACAGTTAAGTGTGTGACCATGCTGAGATCTGAACCCAGAGCTTAACCCCTACCTCTTAGCTCTCTGGTGAATAGGGAAGAGGGAGAGGGCAGGTTGAGAAGGGAGGTTTATGAACGTTTTCACTGGGGAGACAGTATTTGAGGTGGACCTGAAAGCATATTCAGGAGTTTCCAAGGTTGGGGGAAGGACTGGTATGAGCCAGAGAACTGTACTACTCTTGTTGTCTAACAATTCCCTAGATGAAGAGCGGAAGCGATGAGAGCTGTGCTCAGATACCAGACAGAAAGGGCTGCAAGGATATCTGTTTCTGATGATAAACAACAAAAACTCCCTGCTTGATGAGGATGATCTACTGGGCAGTCGAGAACATTGCTGGCATGGTTGAAAGTTCTAGAGGATGTGCTGACGAGGAATCACCGAGATGGATGGAGACCTAGGGAGCTAGAAGAGACGGTGAGCAGCAAGGTGGGCCGGGTCCACAGGAATGGCCTCTGTCAAGGCAGGAGGTGCTGGGCTCACTAATTAGGAGGGCACCAGCTACTCAACCAGTGACACTTGACAGAGGCACAACCTGGTGACCCCAGCCTCTCATCCTCCCTGTGAAAGGCCTCACCCCTGAAACCAGCAGCTAGAGGTCCAAAGTCACCTCAGTAGGAACTCTAAAGAAATTTCCCCTGAATTCCTGCCCTTATTCCCATCTCCCTTTAATTACCAACTGAAAATTGTCACAGGCATTGCCGGGACTGGAGTTTTATGAGCTGGAGAGAAAGCAAAGGGGAAAATGAGCAATCGGTGCTGCTGACACCACTCCTTGGGTGGGGGCGAGAGGGAAGCCAGGCAGCGCCAGGCAGCCCGGCCTGCCTCCCAGGGCCTCTTCAGGAGCCGGCCCTATTTCCCTTCTCTAGTTTCGATGAAAACCTCAGGGTCTGAGCAGTCAGGGTTCACTGAGCCAATCCCTGGCAGGCAGGGTGGGGTTCCCTCCCTCTCCTCTCTCCCCTCCCTCCACTGGGCTCAGACAGCACCTTGTGCAGAATTTATTTGAAATTCTCGGTTTCTATCTTGTTCTCCCCTGGAGTCTGGAGGGGGAGCAGACCTGACCCAAAGCGAGTGGGGAGGGTACCCAGGCCCTCAGGTATGACAGACTTTCATCTTCACACTGAAAACCACACACCCTGGAGCCTGGGCTGGAGCCCCTGGAGGTCCCAAGCAAGTTAGTGTCTCTCATACCTGAGTCACCTGGAGGACTTGCTAAAACAGACAGCAGGGTCCCATCCCCAGAGCTTTGGACTCAACCAATCTGGGCTGGGGCTTGAAAACTCACACTCCTAACAAGCACCCAGGGGTTGCTGGTGCTGCTGTTCTCTGAACTTTGAGAACCTTCAGACCATAAAAGAAACTCAGGCTTAGGAAACAGAAGACCTGGATTCCACCCTGACTTGGGCTCTGACAATTTCTAGCTCTACAACTGTGTGCAAAATCACTCCATCTGCAGACACCTCAGTCTCCCATCTGCTCTTTGACCATTCTCAGGATTACTGTGAGGGACAAAAGAGCTAACAGATGTGAACGTCATATGTTTGTGGTAAAAATGCTGTTTAAGAAATTATTAAAATGGATGAAACAAATTTGGGGGCGGTATAGATCAGAAATGTGCTAGGAGTGTAAAAGAGGTTGCCTGGCATTGGGAAGAAAGTGGCCCAGGAAAGCAGAGGTTAGCTCTTCTGCTTAGGGAGGTGACCTCAGCTCACAACTGCGCTGCCCATTCTTAACTGGGGCTGAAGATGTTTCCATGGTGCCTTCTCTTCAGGAGGGCTGTTCAAATACACCTTTCAGGACGTGCTTCTCTGACCGTTCCCCTTAAACTGCCCCCTCCCACACCCCTCCTGTCCTCTTCCTGACAAGTGGAGACACATGCCAGAGTCTCTGCGTGCGTGACCCTCTCCTATCACCCCACTGGAATGTGAGCTCCTGAGCCAGGGGCTCTGCTTGTCGTCTTTACGCTGTATTCTAAGCACCTACAACAGTTCCTGAATATTTGATTAGTGGATGCATAGTCCTGGGTTTCCTCAGCCCCTACAGGGGAGGTTGAGCCTCTGGATGGCTAGCTTCCTCCCAGTTAGGAAAACCTGCTGTGTTTTAAGCCTCATGAGGTCGTGGGTGCTTCAGATCTGGTGATGGGAATTCTTATCATCTCAATGATCCCCAGGTATTTTTCCAAATACAGGGCATCAGTCATGGATTCTGAATGTGAGATCAAGAAAGAAAAGGAAGATAAAGATCTCCCTCGTCTCTCTCAGGCTCAGGGCTCACCCCTCCCCTCCAGAGACCACTGACCAACACCCACCTACCTGCTCCACACGGACTTGGGAGTTGACCAACAGATGGACAACTGAGTTGGACAGGCCAATGTTTTTAATCAGAAATGGGGTCAGTGTCTCTTCATCTTTCAGGATATCCCGAATGCGTACTCCTCGTCCTTTGTATGAGTGAAAAAAAGAACAGGGTGTTGAAGGGGAGATGGGTCAAAAAAAGGAAAACAGCCAGAGATGGTGGGAACTCTTCTAACTTGACTCTCAGGAGAAGACTCCTTCTTGGGTTCCCAGGGAGCAGCTGGATGTCCAACCTCTTTCCCGTGGTCGTCACCAACACAGTCACAGCATTTACTATGGAGGTAGCTGGGCACAGTTCAGTGGGAAGGCACAGAAGGTGGGGAAGGTCAGCCCAGGATAGGTGGGGTTGTTCCAGGACAGTGGCTTTCAACAGGGGATGAGTGGGTGGAGGAGGTGCAGCTGGGCAATTTTGTTCCTGGGGAATATTTGCTGATATCTGGAGACATTTTGGGTTGTCACAAGTAGGGCAGTGCTAATCCCACAATACATAGCACAAGTGTTCCCCAAACAAAGAATTATCTGGCCACCAAATTTTGATGGTGCTGAGGTTGAGAAATCCTGGTCTAGGATTGGAGGAGATAGGTCATTTGCCCACAATGCAGTTGTCATGGGGTAGAGGACCCTTCTTGGCATTTCTGTATTCTCAGGTCAGGCTCCAGGCTCAGGGCACTGGTGTGGACAAAGAGAGATGGGGTATTAAGGGAAGACAGGCTTCAAGGGGAAAGAGGAGAGCCAGCCTCTTGCCTGGACTTGTTCTGGTCAGACTCAGTCACATTCTCTCCAGCTTCCTGGAAACAGGAATCCCTTTACAAGGAGACATAAAGAACTCCTAACTGTCAAGATAACTGTGGGACTCTCTGTGGCCACACTGCCCACACCTACCTCATGGGATCATTGTGGGGTGACATGGGAAAAGGAATGTGAAGCGCTTAGCTTCCAGACCCCAACACGATCTCAATAAATGATTGTTCTGATGGCACCGATATTATTCCTACCCGTCCCAGGGACTTTAGACTAGCACCTGCCTCCTCTGCCTCCTCCCAGGGCTAATGTTCAGTTCATGAACATTCCTCAAGTGGGCCACTGCTGCAGTTCATGAGATGCACTGGCCAGAGAAGAGCTTACAGGCCCAGACCTCGAGGAAGTCATCTCAACATGAAGGCAAAGCGCTGCTATGTGAAGTGCCTCTCTACCTCCGAGTTCTGCAGTTAGCTCCTAGTTCTTCTCCATCTAGTTTTAATGACCCGATGCCCTTGCTCCTTCCTGTGAACCACCCTCTCCCCAGCCCCAATTCTCCCTCCCCAGGCTGATGTGAAGCTGCCCTTGAATGCCTGACAGCTTTCTTTCCATTTTTCTGCATGCCTCTCCCTGCACAACACCTCGTCCAGATCAATGTTGCTGACGATTTCCTCTTGAAGGGGGATGGGTCAATTCCACAGGCCTGGCCCTGAGGTAGGGCAGGGCAACTGGTCCGAGGCTCCCCGACAGAGGCCTCTCTGGCATCAATGGGCTCCCAATGGTTAAGTCACTGTCAGTCCTCTTTGCACAGAAAATCCAAGGCTTTAGAGGAACCATAGAAGTAGGAGGACTCTGAAAAGACCTGGTCCATTTTATATAAATCCTGTCATCTTCCACACAGCTCCCTCTGCTTTCCTGCTTCCTCTGGGACACCAACTCAATTGCTCTTCTCTCAATTACCCCTTTATACATCCTTATATACTCTCACTCCAGCAACATACACACACACACACACACACACACACACATACACACCCCTATGCACATGCATGTGCACACAGCTTTTTTTTTTTTCAGTACTAGAGATTGAACTCAAGTTCTTGCACAGGCTAGGCCTGCACTGAGGTACATCCCCAGGCCTTTTTTGACAGAGTCTTGCTAAGATGCCCAGGTTGTTAAGATGCCCAGGTTGGTGGTCTCCTGCGGCAGCCTCTCAAGGAGACAGGATATAGGAGCACATGAACTTTTAAGATTTAAGGGCTCTGGATCCCGCTTTTATTATGCTCCTCGTCCTACCTAGCAGTGTTGGGCACACAAAGGTAAGTCCTTGAGGTCACCTCTCTCTGATACCCAGCATCAGGTCCTGATATGGAATCTGGGCCTCCATCAAGTCTGTTGAATGACTCAAAGCACTCAATAAATACCCTTGGACTTGACCTGAGAGTCAGAGCCCATTTGACTTTTTATCTCTTAGTTGCTCTTTAACACACTCAGTTGACATTCCGTACACATATCTTGCAGGGAGAAGGGGCAGAGACAGGAACTGGGAGTCATTCTGCCCTGGCGTCAAAAATATGCCTCAGGTGACGGGACTGCTGTGGCCCTGGGGAGAAGGGCAGGAGCTGCAGGTTCAACAAACACCTGAGGAGGGTGCAGGGCCAGAGTGGAAGAGGGGCCACACCAGACAGGAACCTCACTAGATTACTGAGGCAGTAATGTGAACTGGGGACCTGAGGAAAGAAAAGTACATTTCATTTAAAATGTGGTTCTTCTTGTTTTCTTCCCTGGGAAGATTAGAGGCTGGGGGCGGGGTGGAGGGGAGCTGAGGGTTGGGTGGGAAGGAAGCCAGGAGAATGCACGAGGCTGTGGGAAGAAGGGGTTTACAGAGGATGGGAGACCTCAGCGCTTGCTGGGTGCAGGGGACAGCCCCTCCCCCCATCTGGGTTTTCACCATAACCCTCCCCTGCTGAGAATGCAGCACTACAGGTTTGCCGTGAAAAGAAAATGCTGCCTGGTTGATCACCAGCATACTTTCCCAGGTGACCCAGAGCTGACAGGCAAAAGCACACCCCAGCCTCACCGCCCACCGCGCTTTCAAAGACTCAGCATTTCAGCGCGGCTTCCCAGAGAGCTCCCCAAAGTCTCTCAAACAGTCTGCAGTCCTGACAGTGGATTTCAGTCACTGGCCTGGAATTCCTTCAGATGTGATGTCCCTTACTTGGGGATGGACCCCTGCCTATGCTCACAACCACTAGGGTCAGGGATTCTGCAGTCTCTGTTCCCAGGCTTTGGGGAAGCTTGGCTGGCCTTCACTGACCCTTTGTCTCCAGGCCTGCTCTCCTTTAAGAAATTCTCCCCACAGCCTGGAGGCCTGCAGAAAGAGCACCCGGCATGCCAATTCAAAATGAGTCCTGTTCTTGGGTTAGGCAATATTGATGTTGAGTCTCATATACACATTGTAAAACCACAGAGAAATTGTGGTTTGGAATTACTTCCCTTACACTTCCTCTATCCAGATTCAATTTGATGATCAGACACTTAAATGAAAAGTCTGCCTTATCATAGACTCTGCAGGATGAAGCGGGATGCAC
This sequence comes from Sciurus carolinensis, assembly GCF_902686445.1. Taxonomy (NCBI): domain Eukaryota; kingdom Metazoa; phylum Chordata; class Mammalia; order Rodentia; family Sciuridae; genus Sciurus; species Sciurus carolinensis. The sequence goes on along the minus strand of NC_062213.1, from coordinate 128,626,198 downwards.
ACTCGCTCCAGGAGTTGTGCAGCCCACGGGTAGCTCATCTGCTTGTTTAACCTTGGAAAAAAACACGTCCTCCTTTGTTTTCTTACTATTAAAATGCTAATATGTTCCATCTTATTGGATCCTTCAAACTTGAGCTAACTAAAATAAACTCTTCAGAGCAGCAAAGAATGCAGTGCTTGTAATCTAGTTTGTAGAAAATGACTACATAAAGGACATGCTGTCCCATTTTTTAAACAATTATATGCAATTTAACAATTTTAACATACCAAGTTGAACGTACTCCTGCATTTTCCTGCTCCCATAGGGAAAAAGGCAGAAGGTGGCAAGCTAGGCGGAGGGTCACATTCTCTTTGGGAGAAGACTCCTGACTCCCCTGCTTCCCTCTACCAGGCTCCCACACTAGCTGGGTCATTGTCTGTTCCACTTCTGCTCCCTAAGTCCTTTAAGGGGAGGCACACAGCCCAGTTCATCTCTCCACCCACAGATACCAGTCTGGTGCCTGGCTCACAGTAGTGCCCAATGTCTGCTGAATGTCAAAGGAGTTGTACAGCAGGCTTGGGTGAGGAGGGCCTGAATTAAACCACTCTTCTTCTTCTATTGTTTCGAACCTGGAGCAGAAGCTGTTGTGTTCAGCTGCTCCTGTCTCTTGGTGGTCCTCTTGCTGGTCTCCTTCTGTATTGCTAACAGTGGCCATCCCTTACTCCAAACTGCTGGAATTGCTGCACTGGAAGTATCCCAGCTCTGTTCCCCAGAGTCATCTTTCCCCACTAGACGTCTTTTCTTGGAGGTCACTCTCCACCCACAACCTGCAGTAAACCCTAAATTCCTGGGGCTCTACTTCCTCGCAGCCACTCATTTACCTGCCTCTCAGGGAATGGGTTCCAGCTGCCATGTCCAGCCCCTCCCCCTCCTGCCACTGCAGGAGGACATCCCTTCATACTTGCTGAGTTTTTGTTTGTCTTTTGTCTTTTTGTTTTTCCCCTGGGGAGGAGAGGCCCCTGAGGGAGCTCCTGCAACCCTCCTCCTCGTTGTGCTTCCCACCCGGGTGTCCAGCTCCTGCTCTCTTCCTGCACAACCTCCGAGTCTGCACGTGGCCCAAGTCTGGCCTCCCATTTCCTTTGCCTTTCCTTCACCATGCACCTTTCTTCTGCTGCACTCCACCATGGCCATCCTTGGGCTCTTGTTCTCACCCACCCTGCCTGGCTGCCTTCAAAATCCTAAATTTGAATATTTCATCCTCTATCAATGCTTTCATCTTGCTCATTTTCTCGGTCACTTAAACAGGGTCATGGAGCGCACTGAGACCTCATTCCTTGCATCTCTATTCCCTCCTAGCTTATCTCAGTACTTCTGACCTCTCAAGGATCCTTCTGCAGCCTGGGCCTGATGCATAGAGTATAATCACTTTCTTCAACCTCCTTGCCTCCTTGACTCTCTCTGGTGACTCCTCACAAGCCCCCAGCTGGGCATCACCCAGCTCAGGGCCTGGATGCCAAGTATCACTGGAAAAACTGTACCATTGTACTTTTTAAGGTTGTGATAAACCTGTGGTTTCTGGCCTTCACTGCTCCTCAGTGATCGAATCCCTCTTCCTCAGCTTCTAGCCCTTGATTCAACCTTGTGCTTCTCAGAGCCCCATCTCTCTCTGTGTTTTTTCTTTTTGTCTCTGGACTTACCTGCCCTCCTGCCCAACTTCCTACCTTTTAGGCTGGTGCAGAGGAAGAGGCCTTCAGCAAGGTGATTCTCATCAGCCTTTGCAGCTCTCTCTTCCTACTTCCTCTGGTATCATTTTCCACCAAATCCCCGACTTGTCCCTAGATGAGCGAGGCAGGTGAGAGGCCAGTGAACGTCGAGAATGCTGAAGCCCAGCTCACCTGCAATTCTCTCAGGGTGAGTCCTCAGGGTGTCCATGAACTGGGACAAGGTGCGGAGCTCTGTCCAAACTTGGCCAAAGTGCTGGCTCTCTGGCGCATTTAGGAGGAGCCCTTGAAAATCTCGATACACTCTTGCCAAGCTGTAAGAAGGACAAAACCTCGTCAATAAAGAAATACCTGTTATTTTCATAATAATATTAATACCTGTGCTACTTTTAAAAATAAGGTGCTTGACTTAGCTACTATGTTCTGTCTCTTTATAATACTGCCATGACAAAAGGAAAAAAGAGAATTATTTTTTATTCTTTTGCAAATGTAGGACAACAGATTGGGGTAGTGAGTGATTTGTCCAGTCCTCCAGTCTGGGCAGGGTCAGGTGCTTGTTAACCTCATGCTGCCTATGTCCCTTGTCCTGAGAAACTTTAAACTTGGTAAAACTTTTCAGGATATTGATGTTGGTGGATATTACTGGAGGTTCTTCCAGCCTTCTCCCACTTCTCTGAGACCTGCCCCTGTACCCATTCATGGGGTTAGCCTCTGACAGCCATGCTTCATCCACAAGGAACTCCTTGGGTGCACACACATACACACACACACCTCTCCACTAAAGCACATTGGACAGGAAGAATGAAGCTGGAACAGCCAAACGTATTCCCAGGAACTTAAACAGGATTCAGGGCTGCTCTTCTGATTGCCCAAGCCAAAATGCTGTGAACTGGGTGACTGGTGCAGCCTGGCCTTCTAGGAGGAGGGGAGACTGCTCCACAGAGAGAGGTGAGTGTTGTGGATGAACAGAGACAGGCAGAGGCTGGACCTTGAAGTTGCAGACTGAAGAGCTGAAGGAGCAGCTCCTGACAGCTCTCCAGCTCTTGCTCCTCCTCTTCTGAGGCCTGCCTTTACCCTTGGCTTTGTGAGAAGGTCTAAATCATATATCCAAATCATGTATATTTCTCTCTGGACCTCAAGCTTATAGGAATGGGTTCGGTACCCTGTGAGCAAAAATACCCTGAATAAGCCATTATTTCATTTGCAATATATGTTTGAAATGCGAACCCAGATTTCCTGGTTCAAATGTCAAGAACAGGTGGAGTCTGGAACCCCATTCCTGACTCCCACCTCTCAGTCTTCTCTCGTAACAGACACACACACAACCAGGGCCAACCCCACTGTAACTCCTGTTGCCTCCACCTACTGGTATCCAAGGCTTCCTGATCTTACCATACCCACAGGGTGTCTCTGGAGGGTAGGCACTTTTTTTTTTCGGAGACCTCAAGGAGTTTCAAGCTGAAAGTATAATCTTTAAAGTTTCAAGATGACTTTTGCAGCATATTTTAGTCAGCTTTTCACTGCTATGATTAAAATACCTGACAACAATTTTAAAGGAGGAAAAGTTTATTTGGGGGCTCTTGGTTTCAGAGGTCTCAGTTCATAGAACAGCCAGTTCCATTCCTCCAGGCTCAAGGTGAGGCAGAACATCATAGTGGAAGAGTGTGGCAGAGGGAAGTGATGATGATCAGGAATCAGAGAGAGACTCCTCTTGCTAGATACAAAATATGTACCCCAAAGGCACACCCCCAATGACCCAATTCCTCCAGCTCCACCCTACCTACCTTTAGTTTCCACTCAGTTAATTCACCATTAGGGGATCAATTCACTGATGAGGTGAAGGCTCTCATAACCCAATAATCTCTCCTCTAAATCTTCTTGACTTGTCTCACACATCCAAACCATAACAGAATGTGAGAGCCCAGCTAAAACATCACCTCTCCAAATTTCCTGGGAAGAATGTTGTCCTCTCCTATATCTTCCTATATAATCCAGGGATATTTACCCTATGATATTTATCAGCAAACAGATAAATATCTCAGACCATACAGTCTTTGCCACAGCTACTCAACTCTGCCATTATGGCAAAAACAACCATAACTTGTCCCCAGTGGGAAAGGCCACCTTGAAGCATTATGCTGACCTACTAAAAGTTACTGTTCAAAATCTAAATGCCGGTTTGTCCTAGGGGAATTATACTGAGCTTCCTTGTTTTGGATTGGATCTGGAATGTCCCCCAAAGTCTCATGTATTTAGAAGTGGGACTTTCAGGCAATGATTGGATCATGAGGACTCCAACTTCATTCTTTAATTCATTTGATAGATCCATCGTTAACTGAATGGACTAGTGGGAGATGGAAACTAGCTGGAGGAAGTAGGTTACTGCGCATGTGTTCTTTTCCCCAACTCCTCCCTCTCTGTCTCTCTGTCTCTCTGTCTCTCTGTCTCTCTGTCTCTCTATCTCTCTCCCTCTCTCTCTCTCTCTCTCTCTCCATCTTTGTTACCATGAGCCGAGAAGTTTCCCTCTGCTATGTCCTTCTACCATGATGTTCCCCTTCACCTCGGGTCCAGAGCAATGGAACCAGTGGACCATGGACTGAAACCTTACAAGCCAAAATAAACTTTTCCTTCTCCAAATGGTTTGTGTGGGGCTCTTTGGTCACAGTATTGAAAAGTTGACTAACATATTGTCTAATGAGAAAATTAGACACCAAAATAGGTCACCAAATACCTCACTATCTGTCTGACCTGGTGTGTATACAAATAGGGTCTAGCCCAATCCCCAGTAAGTCCTTGTAGGTGACCTTCAGATTTAACCTTTGTAAGGTACAGCTCAAGATCAGCACAGCAGGTAGAAGATGACCCTGTTCATATACCTGAGTCTCTGTGTATACTTCATGCCCACATTTTGTCCTCCCAATACTCTTAAGAGGGAATTCCAAAGGTAGAATTCCTTCCTAAGGGATTTGACTTGAAATTCAACCTCAGACTAGAAATTATTAACCTGGAGTCTTCAAGTTCCCTTAACTCACACACACAATGTTGTGATTTGTGCTTGGATCCAATTTTTGTGAGAGAGTGCTTGTCTATTTTCATCAGCTTCTTGGAAAGGTCTTTAGCCCTGCGGGTTAAGAATCACTACCCTCAAGCCATATCCCAAGATCTTGCACCAATGGCAATTACAACAGAGGATTTGGAATTGGTCATTTCCCCGTGAGAAGTAAACTTCACCATGTAGCTTGATTTCTTTCATCCTCACAAGGATCCCTGATATTTTTTTTCTGTAGCCCTTAGACATCTAAGAAAGTTTTTAAAGGAAAGGAGAGGGGGAAAAAGTCGGGGGAACCGAGTTTTTCTCACACAGTGACTCCACCCAAGAAGATGGATGAACATGAGACAGTGGACACATCACAGCAAGGGATTGCCATCAGATTCCAGATTCCATTTTGGGAATATAAGGACCAAGAAATCATGTTCATGTAGTTTTCATTTGAACTATTCCCCCCAAGTACGCTGCCAGTTAGTAGAATGTTCCAGGGAGGAAACCTGTTTGGCCCTGAACGGTTAGGGGTTCAGCAATCCACGAGGTTTGCTTTCAGTGCTCCAGGTTCTTCCTGAGCAGGCACGTGCATCTACTCCCGTGCACGAGGGGAATGAAAGGGTGTGCAACTTCCTCCCCATGCAGTGGGAATCTTGGTACTTACATGGAGTTGTTGTAGTTTGACACAATTCCAGGAGATTCTCCTGGGGTGGGGCTTTGAAAACAAGGATTGTTCACATTGCAGAAAATCCCCTGGAGCCATGGCAACATTCCTGCTGAGGGCATCGCCTTGTTGGGAAAATGACCTTTTAAACAGGGAATGAAGACAAGAAGGACTTAGTTTTGGAGACCATGCAGGACGCAGGCCCTAGGAGAAGGGCCTCTTGGGGAAAGAGCTTGGCCCCTCTGGTGCTCTCCTTTATTCATGGCTTAGGAAGCAGGAGCATCTAAACTAGGCCAGGCCTGTGTGGGGTGCTGCAGCCAAAGTCTATTCTCTGAAGCTCTGGTGGAGTGAGGAGATAGACAGATGTTCTCATAGAGGCATGGACAGAAGTGTGGGGGACAGATCATTCTGTGGTAAGAGGCATGCAGTGGTGTTAGCTCCGGGAGGCTCTCCAGGTTGCTAATGCCTGCAGAGAAGAGGTCCCTGTCTTCCTTCTGCAACTGTGTATGGAGCACCTATGCCACCCCCTATGCAGCAGTGCTGCAGAATAAGGCTCCTGGCGGGGTCAGGTGAGGAATTAAGAGTTTGCTGGACAGGAGGCTTACTAAGAAATGGAGGCTGGAAACTCATGAACCAGAGGTCAAAGACCAAGAACAGGGTACCGAGCAGTTTTCAAAATTCTTGAGGCATCCACATCAGCTACCTGGAGGGAGAAGCCTCCTGGCCAGAAACCTGGTGCAGGCTTTCCAAGAGGGTGGTAGTACAAAAGGTGGCTTTCCACAGGTTTGTTAAAGGTTCCCAGACAACTCAGGGCTCCAGGAACTATTAAGTATGATTGTATAGCGTACCTTCTCATTTTTCTCTAGCATCATGTATAATATATCCCTCAATCGGTTTTCTTTTATTGAAAAATAGACTTAAATTGGTCTGATTTAGAGAACTCTTCTATAACCTCTTCTCTTTTAAATGGGTAAGAGTTTAGGTACACACAAAAAATATATATGTATTTGCACATTCTTTCAGTATTATGTACACATATTTGCTTAGAATGTGTAGGATTAAAATGTTAGAATTTGTGTAAAGCTGACGGATCTGATTGCTGGTACATTGATAAGCAGAGGTATCCCTGTTCCCCCACCCCCAAGATCTTCCTGAATGACAGGCGCTGCAGTCTCCCAGGCTGCCCCAGGCTCACATTCGTGCTGGCTGTAGAGCGGGTTGGCGTTCCTCAGCCAGATCAAGACCAGAAACAAAGATAAAGGCCACACGAGTTCCACCACAAAGCGAATCTAGAGAAACAAAACACAAAGAGAAAGACCAGTGGCACTAATAGGTACACTTCCTCTAGGCATGGTCTGGGCAGTAGGACTTGGGTTGTGGGAGGGTTATACACTGCATGTTTTCGCCAAGTAACAGACTGCATAGTCCACATGGCCCCAAAAGATTATAACGGAGCTGGAAAATTCCTGTCACCACCTTTGTAACAGTGTGGTGTTATATCACTCACAAGTTTGTGGTGTAGCTGGTGTAAACCAACCTACAGTGCTGCCAGCTGCAGAAAAGTATAGCACATACAACTACACATGAGAAGTAAAACTACATAATGGTAACAAACAACTACGTAGCTGATTTAGGTATTTATTACTATCCTTTTTTATTATTTTAGAGTGTACTCATGCATATATATGTATATATATATATATATATATATATATATATATATATATATTAGTTGTGCATGGACACAATATCTTCATTGGTTTAATTCATTTTTTTGTGGTACTGAGGATGGAACCCACATGTACTAGGCAAGTTCTCTACCACTGAGCTACAGCCCCAGCCCTTGCACATACTCATTCTACTCGTACTAAATGTTCTTTGTAAGACAGTGTGTAGTGTTGTAGCAGCATCTGCCTCCTACATCTCATGCTCACTGGTCTCCTGATTGCATCTTTTTCCGTTGTGCTTGATTTAATCATATATTTAATTTTGTGTCTTGTTTGCAATGGCCTTGGGAGCAACAGACTATAATTCAAACACACACACACACACACACACACACACACACCCCACACTATATAGCCATACAGCATAGGTATGTAGTAGATTATACCATGGAGCTTTGTATAATGACACTCTGGTGTTCACACAATGATGAAATCTCCTGGCAGTTCCCAGTACGTGTCCCATTGTTAAGTAATGTGTAACTACATTGACCTGAAGAACTTCCTTCTTTTGTCTCTTGCTCCTACACCACCTCTACTTTGATTTATTATACAACCAGCTTTTGCTTTATTTTTTTGGTACTAAGGATTGAACCCAGGATGAGTTTGAACACTGAACCATATCCCCAGTCCTTTTTATATTTTGTTTACAGACAGGGTCTCGCTGAGTTGCTCAGAGCCTTGCTAAGCTGCTGAGGCTGGCTTTGAACTCTTGATGCTATACCTCAGTCTCCCAAGCTCCTACGATTACAGACATGCACCACCATGCCTGGCTACTAACCAGTTTTTGTGTCCAGCTGGGTTTTACTTGTCTCTAATTAGAAAACAGCATTAATATAAAACTGATTATAAAGGGTCATGGAGTTCATGGGCTTCGGTCTTTGCAGATGTTACTGTACACATGGATGCAGATTTTGATTCAATAGGCCCCAGCAGATCACATATATCTTGCAAGTTTTCAGGTAAAGTTGGTGCCACAGGTAATAAAGACCTTGTTGTAAGATGTCTTTCTGCAGATGAGGAAAGAGACTCAGAGAGGGCAGGTGACTTGTACAGTGTCACATCAGCAGTGACAGTACAGGAGCCAAAATCCAGTCTCCTGCTACTAGGGCCAGTGCTCTTTCTGCACTTCCCCATGACCTTGCCTTATGGTGCATAATAGACCTGGCATGTGGTTACTGAGTGAATGAATGAACCAACCAGGTGAGCAAATGACTGTGAAATACTGTGACCCATTTCTGTGTCAACAGAAACCTGGCTTACCAATATTTTCCTTCAACATTTTCTATTGCTTAAAGAAAGCAGGGAATACTTCAATGGGAATAGGCACACTTCTTCCCGGAAGGGGCCATTGATATCAACAATATGATGGAAACTTAGTATTTAAATTTAGGTTTAATTTAGAGCATAAAGATTTCTGGCTAAAAGAAGAGCCAGTTGATTATTCTACCTTGTACTCTGGCACTGCACTAAACTAGGGTAAGGGTTGGAGGTGTGGAATGCAGAGGGAAAGAGGGAAAGAGGAATGTGAGTTGGGGAATATAATAGCTGTTTTACCCAAGTCCTACTCTAGGGACCTTAGAAAGCAAACTCCTAAGATCCAAAGGAGAACCTAAGTAGCTGCCCAGGAAGGTCTCTAATTGTTGTTTTCCTTTCAAAGAAATGTGAATTAGCTCTCACCAACATGTTAGGCATCATAGCAGGTACTTCTTTCCTGCTAGTAAGGGAAAACTATGTTCCATTTTTAATTTTTTATTTTCTTATAGTATTAGGGATCAAACCTAGGGCCTTGTGCATGCTAGGCAAATGCTTTACCACTGATCTACGTCCCCAACCCTGACATTCTGGTGTTTTAAAAATGGTCTGCTGGCAATCAAATTATAACCAATCAGAAAATAAAATGGAAGGGGAAAATGGATCATGCATTGAAAAAGCAAAGAATGTTTAGGGGAAGGTGGTAATTATGCAGTTATAACTTTTCACAAACTGTTTTACTCAGAATCTGTCTAGGGAGAATTTGTTAGAAGAAGCATACACACACATATGGTAAGGAAAAAAGACCACAATTTTTCTTAAGACACTCATTTTTCGGGACTCCCCCTGCACATTTTTTTAGAAGGTAGCAAAACACTAATATTGGGCAATTCCCTCCCTGTGTTAAAGGCTCTGACCCCAAGCCTACTTGATAGCCACTGGAATGTTGACAGTTACCCCTGCCCCCAGGACATGCAAATCAAGGGCGCTGTGGCTGGGCCCCTTCCCAGCCAGGCCCATCTCTCCTTACCATCCTGGTTTCTAGACCACATAGCAACTGTCCTCCAACAGCTGGTTTCCCCTGTCTTATCCCTCCTACTACAGGGTCATTTCTCCTAGTAAATGGATCCTCCATGTGCTGGAAGCTTCCTGAGGGCAGGGGCCACATCTTTCCTTCACTGTGGTTCCAACACCCTACACGAGGTAGAACTCATAATTGGTTCTCAAGAAATGTTTGGAATGAGTGAACCTTTGTCAAGACTGGTCTAGGAGGCTTCTCCAGGAAGTTGGAAGATACACAGGGGTTCAGGTCATCAACAGTCTGCAAATTTAACAAACTGCACCCCCCAAAGGTGTGTACCCTGGCTTCTGGCCTTCCGTTCTGGATCCTCCAGTAGGTAAGGTGGGGAGCAGGTTTGGCAAGATTGTGATGTGAGTGACACGTGCGAAGGATGAAACTGGAAGTTGTTCCCGGTGTCTTCACCAAGGAAATAAGACAACCAGTCCAGATTCTTCACCTATGACTCCTCCTAAGACCATTGTTTGCAATGTTGGCTTTCTACCAAGTGAATGGGTGCCTTCCATGGAGGGACATCTTCCTGGGAATATTCTGGTAGGTTAAACATTGGCGATGATTTGGGAGTGTGAAAATATAGATTATAGCCACTTTCAGGCATGCTTAACCTCTGGGCCTCAGTTGTGTCATCTCTGAATTGGAACTATTTTTTCCTAGAGTGTACACTGAGGATTAAGAGCAGATCACTCTGGGGCTGAGTCCTGGAGTTTTTCTCCAGCCTCTTCTCTCAGCTACAAGATCTTGGGTAATCTGCTCACCTTCTTCAAGTCATGGATCTCATTTAAAAAACGAGGGTGATATGAGGACCTACCTCCCAGAGTAATTGTAATAATAAAATGAGTTCACTGTGCCAAACACACAGAGGCCAGCAAAGGTAACCTTCAATAAATATAAACCATTGATCACTGCCTCATAGGATTGTCACAAGGGTCACAGGGGCACTGTAGGTGACAGCACATTGTAAAGACAGATGAGCAAGAAAACACAATTAAAATGGTCTGTAACCTCTTAGCCTGCCCTCCAAGTCCATTTGCGTCTCTTCCCTTTCTGGATTTGGAACTGCACACTTGCCAGTTTGAAAACACAGGGCTTCCTGAGAAACAGACCACACACTCTCTCCTGATCCAAAAACAAAGCAGGTCTTGCAGAGTGGGAGGGACGAGTCAGTGTGCCTCCCTGTCCCATGGATGAGATTCTGAACCCACACTGTATATCTCATCCCTCTGTGACATGCTAGTCACATCCTCCCTCATGCACTCTCATGCACTCTTGTGTTTTTGAAGTATCTTGTCTGTGCAGGCTTTGTGATTCAAAGTCCTTCATAGTGGGAGGCAGATCAGAATCCACTTCCTTCCTTGGTCTAAAGATTAGTACGGCTTTGCCTGTGTCCCTTTTCACGTCTCTGAATTAGGCCTTCTGTTTTCTGTCTGTAATCCTGCCCCTCAAATAATCACCTTCATTAACCTAGATCAGCAGCTCTCAGGTGCTTGCAGGCTTGAATCACATGGGGACCTCAGGTCATGCCACATGGGACATCAGGATAATTTTTTTAACACCTCTCAGGTCATTTCAATATCCAGCTAAGGCTGAGAACCACTGGTCTAGGTAGTGGTGGGTAACCTTTGAAAAGCATTGGCGGAGAAGTTGGTGTTTTTGGAGGGGCTGCCCCTCACTTCGCTCCCTGCACAAAGCCATTCTTTGCCCAGTCACAGGTCTGTTCTCACAGCAGCCTCTTCTCCCTCCTCCAGAATTGTGCTCAGCGCCCCCACCCCAGAGCCACATCCTTGTCCTTGATGCTCTACTGTGCACAGGCATACCCTAGGGAGAAATTCCACAGTGTAATTAAAAACATGTTTTCAGAGCTGCTTGGATTCCCCCACCCCTTCCCTTTAAACATGTCTGTAACTTTAATTAAGCCCAGTCGAAGCTCAGAAGGGGTCTGTGGAAATTTTTTGTTCTTTCTTTTTTGTTTTTTTCACTGAATTGGTATTTCCTTGTCGTGTGTGTGTGTGTGTGTGTGTGTGTGCGCGCGCGCGCGCGCGTGCGCACGTGCACATGCGAGCATAAATTTCTCTCCGCCTCCCCTCCTCCTCTCAGTACCATTCAGTCTACATGGAGGAGGACAGGTTTCTGGCAAGGGCAGAGTTGGGCTTGTTATTTTAACTTAGCCAGTTAGATTTTCTTCCCTCCCTCTCTGTTTTCAATTTAAAAGGGGGTAGCCAGGGCTTGAAATAGCTGCACGACTCTCCCTTCTGCACTGAGAACCTGGCTGCACTTGGAGCTGACTGCCCAACCTTCTGCATCTGCCACATTCTCTTGCCCGGACACTGAACCCAGGCCTGAAGGCCACACCAGATGCCCAGGTCTGGAGACCCTGAAATGATGAGCACCATACGCTCATGAGTCCTCAGCCTTTCCCAAATATCCTGTCCTGATCTAGAAGGTGGGACCAGGGACTGACACCAAGGGACCCTAGGCTATGAACTCTCAGGGGAAAGGGACATAACCTAGTCATCTTTATAGACTTTCCCTGATGCTGTGCTTGGTCCACAGCCAGTGTGGGCAGATGTGTGTGTGTGTGTCTCCTGCAGTGAGATAGCTCTCGTCATTGGCCATGCATGCTGAAGCATGAGCTCCTGGGAAAATCTTCTCTCACCCTTCACTCCAGGTCCCCTCTGAGCTCCCAGAGCTCACCCCTAAGCTGACTGGGGTTTCCTTCTACTCCAGAGTTGCACTCATAATTCTGCTCAGTAATTAAACATGGGAACATCCTCCTGTCTGACTCTGAATTCCATGAGGGCAGTGACTGTGTCCAGTTTACCTTGGTTCAGGCCTAACATACAACCTGGTCTTCCAGGGCCAGTATTAATTTGCATTCATTATCCTGGTGGATCACAAGTGATCTGGCCACTCGCCTCTGTGATCTCCATGACCCACTGCTTGATACACTGGGGCAGTGTGGTGTGATGGCTGTGCCTTCTGTCCTGGAGTCATAGTTTGAATCCCAGATCCAGCCCACCAGTCACAAACCCTTCCCTGAAGCCTCAATTGCCTCATTAGTACCCACAGGGAAAATTGAGCTCTCGCCTGGAAATGTGAGGATTCAGTGAAGCAATGCACTTAGCACTGTGCCAGGAGCTTAGTAACACTTTGGACAGATGCTAACAGAATGAGAAAAAAAAAAAAAAAAAAGGATGGAGAGGAGGACCTGAAAATGGTGTTCTTATACCCTTAGGGATTGGGAGTGGAGAAATGGGGAAACTCCTTATCTGTTCTTACTTCTCACTCTTGCTCTGCTCACAAAAGTAAACCATGGAAGTTTAAGGAATTAAAAAACTAGGAGTTGAATTACAGGCTGAGTGTATTGTACTCTTCTAAGAGGAGGGCAGAAGTTTCCAGAAGAGTCAAAAACTTTGGCAGGAGACACGACCCCTCTCAGAGGTACTGAATGAATGTTTCCCTCTCACCCAGAAATCCTGGAAACTTCTGGAATAAGGTAGCCAACTAGAGGTACACCAGAGATGTCTGTTTCCAGGGCATTAAGATGGCATCAGGTGATTGTCAACCCAGACTATGCCCAACCTGAGAGATGGATCTGAGCCAAGTTTCCTAGTGTGGATGATTCCATCCTCCTGGATCTCACTGTGGAGATGACAGAGTCGTTGAACAGGAAGACACCTACCAACACCAGGAAAGGAGAACAGAGATTGTGAGGGCACCTGAGCCAAAACCAGTATCTGAAGTAGGGTTCTTTGCAACAGCAATGTGCTTGCCACAGCAATGGAATCATTGCAGGCCAGTGGCTACAGTCCTCTGGTTCATTTTCTTTGAGAGCCACAAAGGGCACATTGAGAGTAAAATGAACTGAGAATCTTAATTCATTATGACTAAGAGAGAAAAACAAAGTGGGATAGTGGATTTTCCTTGGCAATCTGTAGACATATGCATCATGTGGGCAAGGACTAGATGGTTTATTTGCCATTGTGTACTCAGCACGGGGCACTATGCCTGTTGATAACTATTTGTGGATGGAAATAATGAGGGAAAATTGATGAATAAATTTAACGATGAGTCTTGTTCACTTTTCATTAATATTTTCACTCAAGAAGGGAAGCTTCTGGAAGGAATCAAGTGTTTGATCAAGACTCTGGGTTCCTGGGGGCCAAAAATAGCTTCAAGGCTAATTTGAAGTGACACCCGCTCTGACAAAGGAAAACAGCCTAAGGACAGTGGTGTGCTCCCCGCCCCCCACCGCCCCTGCCCCTGTGTGTCCTGTGTGAGACACATCCAGACCTTTGAAGCATCTTGTGCAAGGTTGGAGTGTGTCTCTCGCTGCTTCCCTTCGTGCTAGTTATTAAGCCATTGTCCGCTAGCTCCACACTCACCAGGCAGGGAATCCCACCACATGGGGGTCCTCAGAGACCCTGCAGCAGCCTCTGCACAAATCCTAATTTCGGTTCCACACAACTCTGGTCTTTTGTTTCCATCTTAATGATCCTGTTTTCTTCCCTCAGTCCTTAGTCCTAGGGAGTAGCTGAGTTCTGCAGTTCTGCCTCCAGGATATCTCATTTTCCTTCCACGCTTGACTACCAGCTTTGAGTTAAGCTAACACCTTTCCACATTCAGATCTCTGACCAGATCCTGAGAGGCATTCACTCAGGTCTTCAGATGTTGCACCAGTTGGCCCCATTTCTTCCCTAACATTCCTCTGGAAACCCAGGAAAAATCCTGCCCCACCCATATTCCCATCCTGAACTGAGGTTCGGGGCAGACACTGTTCTCTTCCTCCCTATGGCTAGTCTTCCTCCCTCCACCGACAGACTCAGTCTTTCTAATCTCAGCTCTCTCCGGCCCTCCCTGATCCCCGTCCCTCGTCCCACTTATCAGCTCCTTAAGTCACTTGCAGAACTCTGCAAGACTGTGGTAAAGAACATTGTTTCTTTATAGTTACATCTCCACTCCTTGCTGCTTCCCAGAAAAATTGCACTGAGGCCTTTTGGCAATTATATGTAAGCTCTTGGGGTTCTCTGGTCTTCTGTGGCTCCTGGGATATTGGGCCTCAGCTACTTTATATTGCTCTGGATCTCAAAATATACTTCAGATTTCTCCAGCTATCATAGAAGCCAGTCCAGGGGGGTTCATGTCTCATGCTTTCAGGTCCCTAGTCCAGCCCAGCTCCATGTCTGCTAATTGAAGAAGCTCAGGACACACGCTCTTTGAATCTAAGATGCTACCTGTTGTGAGATGAACTGTTATTTCTCTGTATCATGAAGAAATAAAAATAAAGTAACTTGATTATGAGCTGCACCCCAGTTTTGGAAGTATTAAAATGTGAAAACCCAGTGTGCCTCCTGGAACTGATGAAATAGATATTGCTGTGCCAGGGAGCTAGATGAGGGTAATCTTGTTTACCTTGAGCTTGCTCTGCAGGGCTTGGGATTCTCCCCCACTGCATGGGGCAGATACTCAAGAACATGGTAGACAGGGCTGGCAGGTGTAAAAACCAGGGGAACGAAAACAGAGATGGGCATTCAGTAGATTCATCTGTGTGTGTGTGTGCGGGGGTGGTATTTTAAGGTGGTCAGGGACAGAGCAGCATGTCATCCTGTGAAGGGTACTTGTCACAGGCTCCCCAAGGAGTCAGACAGATAAACACTACTTCAGGATTAAATGGCAACACAGAACTCCTCATGCTCTCCTCCCCCCACCACACGCACTCATGCTTTCAATCTATTGACTTGCTCCACATCTTACTTCTAGAACATAGATGGTAACTCGTTACCTTTTGCCTTTTCCGCAGAGTCCAGTTCTTCCAGAGTAAAAGTTGTATCTGTCTGGCGAAGCCCATGCTGGTGACCACCCAAGAACAAGGGGATGGCCTGGAGCAGAGGCTAATGGGTCAGGGTTAGGGTCAGGGTTAGCGATGAACGTACACGCTGCTCAGAGCACCTCCAGCTCAGGCTGCTGTGTCCTTCTGTTGGTGATTAAAGGCTACTTTTCCCCTTCAAACATAATCCCATTTAATTACACATAAGCCCTTTGTTGGGGAGAAGAGGCAGATACTGTACTTGGTTCCTTTGTAGGAAGAGAAAGGGAACATTAAAGACACACGTGATTGGGTGCTGAGTGGGGGCAGTTGATGGGAACCAAGAGCCTCGGCACTGTCCTCTACCAGGGGCTTCTGGGATTCTGGAGGGGACCCCCTCTGGATGCCTCTGGCCTTTAAGTTTGGGACAAGATCTCCTTGTGTAACTATAGGCTGGGCATTTGTCTCTCAGCAGCCAAACATGAGATGATACCCAGGGTTTGACTGTGTTTTTTAAGTCCCGTCAATTCACTTGCCAGAGCTGAAGTGACTTCTTTCTTTTTAACCCTTTATCTTTTTAATAGTGACTTTAGGCCAACTGATTAATTAGTCATGGTTGCCCAGAGCTGTGTTGAAAAAAGCCCTGGTACCCTCCAAGCTCAGGTGGACAGAGTCCATGATTGATTAGCAAGGTCTGCCACAGGTGTGGGAATGAGGAAGGGGGCTAGGTCTTGTCATTCTAGTGTGGCACAGAGATGTTGGTGGATAGGTTCCTCAGGTGATGGATATGTGATTCCAAGAGACACCCCAAACAGAAGCCTCCCAGGTACTTCCCCATGGAAATTTTGTGTTTACCTCCTCAAATTCAGAATTTTTTTCTCTAGACCTTTGAGACCTCAAATGGATAGAAGGAGAACCATAGAATAGGAATGGATGCTGACTTCATGAAATTTGTGGTCTGGTTATAAACATGAGGCATGAACTTGGATAAATTAAGGAGCATGTGACAGAAGTCAAAGGCCTACAGGTTGTTGGGTGAGGCTTCCAAGGAGAGAGAGATGGTTTCTGCTTGGGTTGTTTAAAAGACTCCTTGGAGGTGGTGGCATTTAAAATAGGCTTTGATGAATTACAAAATAACATTATATAGAAATATAGGATTTCCAAACTGCTTTCCTGTCTTTTCTTTTATCCTCACTACAATTTTGTGAAGTACATGCCTGCTCTATTTCACTGATGAGAAATCCGAAGCCTAGTGAGATGAAGTATTTTGTGTGGGGTCACATATGACAACCTTAAGTTCTTGAACGAATCAATCATTTAAAATCTCCGTAAAACCAAAGAGACAGAACTAACTTATTCTGCCAGGAAAACCAAAAGAATGAAGCATGGCAAGAGTGAAGGGTATGGAGGGAAGATGCTGGAGGAAGAGGTTAGAAATGGGGGAAAGTCTGAAAAACGTGTTGCTGCTGCTGCTGATGTTGATTGATTGATTCAATTAAGATTCACTGAGTATGTCTGAAGTGATTTCTGAGTGACCCACAAGTGGAGGGTGCCCCCAAAAGAAGCAAGCTCAGTGCAGAATCAAGACCCTGTTGCATGTTTAAAAGTATTTTTTTTTTTTATAGGAAGAGATAAAAGATTTTGATGCAAGAGTAGTCAGTTTGATCTGGCATTCGTGTGGGGGTACGCTAGGGAGAAGCAGAGAATCTGAGAAATGGCAGTGACAACCGTGATGGAGAGAAGGGGAGGGATTGAAGTGACAGTCAGGAAAGAGACAAAGCCGTGCTGGCTGATGTATTAGAAGTGGACGGTGAAGAAGGAGAAGTCAACTAGAAGGCCTGGGGCTTGAACCCTGGCTGTTTGGACATTGAAAGGAGATGGTGTTCCTCTTGAGAGAAGAGTGCCAGAGGAGGGCCAGCAGGAGCTGGTGGGGGAGGAAGGGAGGAAGAAGAAGGGTTTGCATTTGACATGTTGAAGTCCCTATAATGACATCTTAGTGGAGAGACTTAGCAAGCAGCTGAGTTTTGGAGTTAGAACAAGCGTCTAGGATGGAGGCAGATTTGGGAATCTTCAGATTTGGGAAGATTAAGCCCTGGGACTTATTGAGCAGGTCATCTAGGAAGGATGCTCCGAGAGTGTGTGAGGTCAGGTGCAGGCAGCTGCAGGTGGTGAAGAAATACGCTTCCTCCAAATTCCCAAAGGGAAGAAAAAAATTGTAGCCACCAGATATCTCCTATGTAAATGGTGTTATAGAGTAATTTATAAGTGGCCCACTTTTAACTGAGTTAGTAAAGAAAACATTCAATGAGCAGTTTGTTCTTATTCAATTGGTGATTCTCTAATAGCATTATTGCATCTAATTGGTGTTCTCGCCCAAAGTTTTGCTGATGCTGATGCTTCCTCTTTCTTCATTGTAAAACATGCATAACATAAAATTTATCATTTCAACTATTGTAGGTATACAGTTCAGTAGTGTTAAGAGAATTCATATAATCATATAATCAGCACCACTGTGCATTCCCACAACTTCCTAAATACTAAAACTCCATGCCCATTAAATACCAACTACCCATTCCTGCCTCCCTTCAGCCTCTGGAAATCATCATTCTACTTCCTGTCCCTGTGAATTTGACTATTTTAGGTACCTCATTTAAGTAGGAGCAAAAAAATATTTGTCCTTTTATGTCTGACTTATTTCAGTAATCATAATCATTCATATTGTAGCATGCTATCTTAGTTCATTCAGGCTACTATAAAAAATTACCACAAACTGGATATCTTACAAACAATAGAAATTTATTTCTCACAGTTCTAGAAGCTGGGAAGTCCAGGATCAAGATACTGGCAGATTCAACATCTGGAGAAGGCCCACTTTCTGGTTCATAAACTGTGTCTTCTAGTTGTGCACTCACTCCGATGGAAGGAGTAAGGGGTCTCTCTCGGAACTCTTTTATAAAGGCATTAATCCCATTAATGAGGTCTCTGCCCCAATGATTTGATCACCTCCCGAAAGTTCCACTTCACAATACCATCACATTGGTGATTAGGATTTCAACCAATGAATTTTAAGAGACACTATATTCAAGCACCCTTTCAAATTTCTTTCCTTTTTAAGGCCAGATAATATTGCCTTGTATGTATATATCATTTTGTTTATTCACTTATCCATCCATGGTCATTTGGGTTGTTTCCACCTTTTAACTGGTGTGAAAAATGTTGCTATGCACATGGGTGTGCACATATCTGTTTGAGTCTCTGCTTTCATTTTTTTGGGGGCATATAGCCAGGAGTGGAATTATTGAATCAAAAGGTATTTAATATTTTGAGGAATTACCATACCATTTTCCAGAGCACTTATACCATTGACATGTCTATGCACAGTGCATAGGTATTAGAGTTTCTCCCTGTCTGGGCCAACACTTGTTCTGCTTTGTTTTTGTTTTGTTTTATGATAGCTATCCTCATGAGAGTGAAATGGCATCTCAGTGTGCTTTTGATGTGCATCTCTGTATGTTGAAGACACTCTTCCAATATTATAGCTTTATTTAGATGTGACAATCCCCCTCCCCCAGGTAACCACTTTTTTAAAAAAATGTCAAAATAAAATCTGCATTCTCAGTTTTCTCAATATTTCTTAGAATTTGTCAAGTTAGTCCTGGATGCTACTGATGATGCCTGTACAATTCATTTTCATAATTACTATTAACACTAGTTGACCTGAAATCGGCATAAATGTAGAGGTTTCAAGTTGGTCTCTGCACATGAATTGAATGATATGAAGTGAAACCACGGACCATATCACCCCATATTTGTCTTTGGAAGTATAAATAAATAAACGCA
The DNA here is from genome assembly GCF_902686445.1 of Sciurus carolinensis. Lineage (NCBI taxonomy): Eukaryota > Metazoa > Chordata > Mammalia > Rodentia > Sciuridae > Sciurus > Sciurus carolinensis. Next base: position 128,607,095 of record NC_062213.1, on the reverse strand, counting down.
AATTGCAAAGTTTTAAAGATCTTGTTCCTACTTCTGAGGGTTGAAATGTAGTATTCTAAAGGAAGAGGCATTGTTGTTTATATCAGTTGCTTTGCCACCAAAAATTCCATAATGGAGAGATGTAATTTATAATTTCAAAAAGCTTCTATTTGGAAGCTGGACACAGTGGTACATGCCTGTAATCCTAGAAACTCAGGCGATGGAGGGAAGAGGACTGTAAATTCAAGGCCAGTCATGGCAACTCAGAGAGACCCTGTCCCTGTCCCAAAATAAAACAAAAATGGTTGGGGATATAGCTCAGTGGTGAAGTGTGCCTGGATTCAATCCCCACTACCTTCCCACAAAAAGTTTCTATTTGGGAAAAAAAAACAAAAACAAAACAAAAAAAAAACCTCTGGAAATTGCATAATTTTGGAGTGGGGATAAATTTGGTAATGAAATTAACCCTTACCACATATCAAATCTCCAAGCACTTTGAACTTGGGCTTCCCAGCCTCCAGAAGTGAGAAGTAAATTTCTGTTGTTTATAAACTACTTGGTTTATAGCATTTTATTGTAGCAGCCTGAATGAATTAAGACAACATGCTATATAGCACGGATGAGTTGTAATATTAATAGATCACCATCAGTCCATTTGAAACAAGCCGAGGAAAACAGAATGTCTTCAGAATATATTATTGATCATTTTTTTTTATTAGTGATTATAGGTAGGTGGGAGGCATTATGAATCTATGTCATGAGCACAAAAAGCAGTTTGGGGACATTATAATGTAAGATAGAGGCAAAGATATCTTGATTTTTAAATTAGAGTTTATTTCTACCCACACTAAATCATTGAAATCATTGAACAATTAAAACAGGCAGTTCTTTCAATCAGCATTAATAACTTAAATGCTTCCCCAACTTATTCAATAAAATTTAATGAGAAAACAGATAGTTCAATAAAAAGATAAGCACTAGTTGACTAAAGTTATGCATTGAGAAAAAGTTCAAGACTGGGTGGAAGATGCCAGCTGGTGGGCTGCCCGGCTTACAAAGATTTATTCTCATCTGGGAGTCATTCTAATGTCAAGGGAAAGGTCTACAATAAATTTGTTAATGCCATAGATACCTGTACCTGGACATGGTTGATTGGTCCATGTATGGTGTTTCAGTCAGCTTTTTCACTGCTGTGACTAAATGACCTGACCAGCACAATTATAGAGGAGGAAAAATTTATTTGAGGGCTCACAGTTTCAGAGGTCTTAGTCCACGGAAGGCCAGCTCTAATCCTTGGGGCTTGAGGTGAGGCAGAACATTATGATGGAAGAGTGTGGCAGAGGGAAGGAAGCAGTTCATATCTTCAGGAAGCAGAGAGAGAGATTTCACTTTCCAGACCAAAAATATGTGAAGCCACACCCTAATTCCCATCTCCTCCAGTCACATTCTACCACTTCAGTTACCACTCAGTTAATCCCTATCAGGGGATTAATTCACTGATTGGGTTAAGATTCTCACAACCCAATCATTTTTAATCTGAACCTTCTTGCATTGTCTCACATATGAGCTTTTGGGAGACCCCTCACATTCAAACCATAACATGTGGTATCATGACTCTAGCTGGCTAATCAGAGTCTACTCACAGAATTTTTGATTGTAGACCTAAAAGAAGTATAGAAGCTATGAGAAATTAGAGGTCATCCTGGGTCGGTAGGTTCAGTTTATGTACTGTGCAAAGGTGCCCAGGTCTTTGAAGACTGGTAGCGGGTTGGAATCTCACTTGCTTTTGCTGACCAAGTATTGGACCCTGGTGCAGGACTGCATCTGGAAAGGAGCACGGTCCCTCCCCAAAGGTGTCTTCTGTTTACCAAACTATGCACACCATAGAGCTATCTGCACTCAGAGAAGCATCTTTTCTAATTCATGCAGAAAAGTAGCCCAGACTAGCACAGGCCCAGAGACTGCTCCCCATACCAGAGGCATGTGATGTTCAGCAAAAGAGAATGAAGGGAACATAGTGGGGCCAAGATGGAGAGCACCTGCTCCAGCTGCAGCTGAATCCCTGTCCAGCTGTCCTGGGACACTGGTGTGCTGTTTTTCAGGCAGTTTAACCATAAGACACTCAGTCCTTTCAATAATAGCTCTTTTGCCTAAACTATTGTTTCAGTCAGTTTTTTCACTACTGTGACTAAAAGACTTGAAAAGAACACTTTTAGAGGAGGAAAAGTTTATTTGGGAACTCATGGTTTCAGAGGTCTCAGTCCATAAACAGCTGGCTCCATTCCTCAAGGCTTGAGGTGAGGCAGAACATCATGGCAGAAGAGTATGGTAGAGGGAAGCAGCTCACATGAAGATCAGATAGCAGAGAGGGAGAGAAACTCCCTCAACAAGGACAAAATATACATCCCAAAGGTCTACCCCCAGTGCCCACCTCCTTCAGCCACACCCTACCCACCTTCAGTTACCACTCAGTTAATCCCATCAGGGGATTGATTCACTAATTAAATTAAGGCTCTCATAACTGAAACATTTCTTCCCTAAACCTTTTTGCATTGTTTCACATGTGAGCTTTGGGAGACACCTGGCATCCACACTATAACAATTTGTTCAAGTTTGATTCTCTGACTTATAACCTAAAAACCTGACCAATGTGAATTATTTTAATCAAGGAATGGATATGGCCTGTACCAATTGCCATAAGGTAAAATAGAATTATCTGTAACCTATTGGAATGTGTCTGAATAAAATTAAAATTCCTGGGTAGGTCCATGATCACAATACTAATGTGAGTAGAAAACTTTGACAGAGTTGTGCTCCTATTTTTTTTTTGTGGTGTTGGGGATCAAACCCAGGGTTTCCTGCATGCGAGGCAAGCACTCTATCACTGAGCTACATGCCCAGCCTGAATTTTTATTTTGAGACAGAGTCTCACTAAGTTGCTGAGACTGGCCTCCAACTTGCAATCATCCTGCCTCAGCCTCTAAGTAACTGGGATTACAGGCATGCACCATCATGCCAAACTTGTCATAAGTATCTTTTAAGAAAGTAAAAGAATTGACGGGTACTGGATTACTACTAGATAGGAAAGAGAAGTTCTGGTATGCTCTTGCACTGTAAGGTGACTATAGATAACAATGATGTACATTTCAAATACCTAGAAAGGACTTTAAATGGTTTCACCATCAAGATATGAAAGAAGTTCAAGGAGACCAATATGTTTAATCTGATTTAAACATTACACAATGTATACATGTATTGAAACTTACATGGCACTGCATAACTATGTACAATTATTATGTATCATTTAAAAAATAAATCTATTTTAAATTTTATAAGAAGAAAGTAAAACAACTTCCAAGTTCTCAATATTGTCAATCCCTGCATCTATCAAAAAAAAGTGGATAATATTTCAAAGCTTGCTGAGTCGTGCGAAGGTTCAAAACACATTAGCCCTGGTGCATTATGAGCTAGGAATGAAGCAATTTTGTAGTTTATTAAAATTATGTCAGTTGTTTCTTTAAATGCTTTGGTGGCCAGTGAATCAAGTGAGATCTTTGTTCCCAGTTTTGAACTAATGTTTTGCTGAAAATGTATCTGTCTCACAGTGTTACAGATTTCCTTGTTAGCAGACTCAAAGTGAAACTGTAAACACATTTTTCCTTTGATTTTAAAAGTAGAAGCAACACCACATAGTTTATCACCAGAGAGAAAGAATGAATATTGCAAAACCATTTGGCACAGAGTAGAGGATTTTTCTAGACAAAGAATCTCTAAAAGCCCCTTAGTAAAAAGTATAATTGGAGCTGGGTGCTCTGGCACACACCTGTAATCCCAGGTACTCTGGAGACTGAGGCAGGAGTATCACAAATTTGAGGATAATTTAGTGAGACCCTGTCTCAAAATAAAATGGGCCCTGGATGTAACTCAGTGGTAGAGCACTTGCCTAGAATGTGCACAGCCCTAGGTTCAGTCCCCAGTAACATCACACAGGAAAAAAAGTATCTTTGGAGAAGGGAAAATTACATAGCATAAAATTTGGGGTAAAGCATCTTTCCCTACCTCCTCAGGACACTATAAATTAATACCTATTGCTATGGACTTCAACTATACTATTAGATTTAAATTTGTATTTTTTTCTGAGAATGATTGTACTAAAACAAAAATAATCATTGAATTATTAAGTAAAGTGATAGCAAAATATGTAGAAATTCCTTGTAGTCATGATGCAAATATAATTCCAGAATTTTGCATATACCTAATATGTATAACTCAATTCCATCTTTTACTCAGTCTTATCTGCTCTTTTACTTGACATTCTTATTCGTGCTTAGAGCTATTTCATACTGCTTTTATTTGACTGATCAGCAAGACAAATTAGCATGTCTGTTTTCTACTTTTTTTTCTTGCCTTACTAAGAACATATACACAGATCTAAAGAGTTGTGCCAGCAATCTTTATTTATATATGTCTCATTATCAGGTTAAAGACTATGCAAGCATTATTCTTTTCTTTTTTTTTAAACATCAGGAAGCAGGGCTTTATTCTGCAACACAGAGGAAAAATGCTTTGCCCACCTGCCCTAGACATAAATTGTTATGACTCAGGTATTGCCCAGCAATGCCCCTTGTGGACCCCATGCAGGGTTCTAAAGACAAACCAGAGCCTGAAAATTCTGAGCTTTCTTCCCATAAACATACACATATTGTTATTTACAGAATTCACTTTTATACTGGTATCAAAATTGTTCAAAATCATTTATCACTAAACTAACTTTATTATATTTTTCCTTCTTAAATTTCTTTGCTAAGTATCTTCACTATCCTGACAACTTCTGCTTCTTATTTTCTTGGGAACATACTTCTTTAGGTTTTCTGCACATCTCTTGGCACCTCGAATGACTCTTTGTACTTACTCCGGAAAGTTACAGAGCTAGAAACATGTATGCAGCTTTTCCAAGGTTGCAATGTGCAATATAAGGAACTTTGTGTAGCCCTCAAGGAGGTCCATTGTTTAAAGTTAAGTGGGCAGACTCACAAGTAGCAGAGCTGGTGAAACATTGTGGTTGTCAAGCATGAGAATTCCTCTATTCCTGGGAGCTATGTGCCTGAGATCAAGGTCAAAGCTGATAAGACTCTTGCACAGAGCCTCCTCAGGCAGGGCGTTACCATAGCAGCTAGGCATCCTGTGCCCTTGCATAGAAACTTTCCCAGGCACCAGGTGTGCCACAGCCATGAGGTCATCAAAGACCCCCATTCTCTGTCACCACTCTCCACAAACTGTTGTGATGTAAAACTCACTGACCAAACTGATAGCACTCAGGGATTCAGTAGTAGTATGGAACAGGGACCCTATCAACTGAGAAATAGATAATTTTTTAACAAGGGAATCTCTCCTATAAGAATCTTTTGGTGTAGAGGAAAATGGGGTGGGAGGGGGTGGGGGACAGAAAGATAGTAGAACGAGACAGATAGTATTACCCTATGTATATGTATGATTACATGAATGGTGTGAATCTACACTGTGTACAACCATAGAAATGAAAAGTTGTATCCCGTTTGTGTACAATGAATCCAAATGTAGTCTGTAAAAATAAAAATATTTTAATAAAAAAAAAGAATCTTGCTTGGGGAGTGGGGGGTAAGAGAAGAATGGAGGAACTTTTGATTACATAGAGGGAAATGAAAGGGAAAGGGGACAGGGGTATGAAAGATGGTGGAATGAGACAGACATTATTACCCTATGTACATGTATGATTGCACGAATGGTGTGAATCTACGTTGTGTGTACAACCATAGAAATGAAAAGTTACACCCCATTTGTTTACAATGAATCAAAATGAAGTCTGTAAAAAATAAAAAATCTTGCACATTAGCTGCTACTAATTTAATCTTGCCTGTAAGAATTTTGGACTTCAGGTTGTTATTATTATTTGGTTAACATGCATATGTTGAATTTTAGTTTATGAAAATTATATTATTTGAAAAATATTCACCTGAACATTTCCACAAGTCTTTGTATTGTTTAGTGAGAAAAGAAACTTACTGCTTTTATATCTAAATAATCTTTGCTTATCTAGAACATTTCCACAAGTCTTTGTATTGTTTAGTGAGAAAAGAAACTTACTGCTTTTATATCTAAATAATCTTTGCTTATCTACCCCCTAAGTATTCCAGATTCACTCTGAGAAACTATGCAAGGGAAGAGGTCTCAGTGGGAATCTAAGGAACTCAAAGTTTAAAAATCAGGTATGCGTGAGTTCACTACAATGTCCCCTTTTTAATAGCAAAATCTGAAGATTTACCAAATATCCATCACAAAAGAATGGATAAATGAACTGTGGTATATTCTTTCAGTCAGCTCTCTTATAGCAATGAAAATGACAAACTATACCTACAAAATGTGGATATTTTCTCATATACAATACTAAGCAAAAGAAGCCCTCATCCAAAAGCTTTCATAGCCTACATTCACACAAAGTTCAAGCATAGGCAAAACTCACCTGTGACATTCAAAATCAGCAGAGTGGTTACTCTTGGAGGGAGAGAATGGTGACTGGAAGGGGCACAGGGACATTTCTGGGGGTGCTGTAAATACTCAGCCTTTGTTCTTGGTACCTATTACCTGGGTGTGTTCAGTTTGTGGAAATTGTCAACTGGTGAACTTAAGATTTGTGCACTTTTCTGTGCATATATTATACCTCAATAAAAATAATTGTTTTTGTTTTTTTAAAAAACTGCAGGTGAAAGAAGAGAACCCAATAAAGAAGTTGAGCAGGTTGACTTGGAGATGAGGGGAGAATATTAGAAAGAAGGGTGCTCTGGGAGTCACAGAAAAGGGATGTTTCAAGGGAGAGAAATTAATCAGCAGTATCCAATGGTTCAAGAAAAGCCAATTAGGATAAAGACTGAAAGCTTTTAGATTTGATGGTTGGTCTCTGAGAGAATAGTTTTAATGAAAGGCAGAAGCCAGACATCAGAGGGTAGAAGAATGAGATGCAGAAATTCTGGTTACTCTTTCAAGTAGCTTGATGTGAAGGGAAAAAGAATGATGGAGACAGTAGCTAGAGGGCACACCAGGTCAAGAAGGTCTTGGTTTCCCTTACGACAGGAGAGACTGACCATATTAATTTCTGAAAGGAAGATGCTAAAGTTACTGGGGGATGATTGATGGGGTCCCTAGGAAGAAGAGGAGGTGGAATTAGCCTTGGGCAGGAAGGAATACCTCACATTCCAGGGACACTGAAAGAAGGCTAGAAAGGTGTGGCTACTGATTCACTCAGGAGCCAGAGGCAGAAGTTGAGGAAGCTCATCTTAGTAGCTCCTGTCTGACATAGGAGGTTGATAAGGGCATTCAGTGAGATAAGGTGAAAATACTGTGAATTATAAGTTGTTAACAAATGTGGAGATTTACTATCTCATTTTTCCTTGGTCCTCCTTTGACCATTTTTTGTTAATATGAAGTGAATACTTGCTTAGGCCTCTCTAATGAGAGACTCGCTTATGTAGTGTGTAGAGATCTTAGAGACACACTGTGATATTCATGTGCTTTGTTGGCAAATTACAGGATAAGAGTCTTGCTATTCAATTCACATTGATCATTTAACCCAATAATCAATGACAGCAGGAGTGTTTTCTGGGAGTCATTTCCCAGTTGCAGTTATTTCTGATCCAGAAGAGCTGTCCCCTTTCAGAGGTCTCCCGGTCCCTGTCAAGGTGAGGTCTACCTCTGGGTTCTATCCTCCCCTCTGCTGTCCTTCACCTGCCCCTATGGGGTTTCCTGTACCTTTCTCTCCTAGACATCCAACCTCAACCATTTCTCTGGCGTTGGTCCAAACTGGATCGTCCTGGCACCCCCACCTCCATTCCAGCAGATCAACTTGAGGAAATGATATGTACGACAGTGAAAGATCTGGAAATGTATTCACGCATATTATTCTGGCTTGGCACCTTTGGAAAGTCTTTGTGCTTTGGAAAGAACTATGCTTTGGCAAAATAAAGTTGTTATAGAAAATGAGGGGCAGATTGCAATTCTGAACTCATTTTCTGCATGAATTTCCAAAACTGTTTAGAGTTTGCCTGACTTGAGCAAGAGCCCAAAGATTTTACATTTTCTGGGTATTAAGTGCAAACTACAGAACTTGCCAGATAAGAGTTTTAGGGGCATGTTGAGGAGTGTTTCACAGGAGACCATTAGTCTTGGATGTTATCACCCAAGTCTCTGTGGGGGTTTTGTGCAGCTGATTGAGGAACCTCGCTCCTGGGGCCGGATCAACCACTCTGAATCTCAGATCCAGAGCTCTAGTGAGGTTGGATCAGGTATTCCAAAAGGCTCTGGTCAGAGGCAAGTCACTCTATTAGGTGAACAAACTTAAAGGACAGAGGGAAAGAGACATTCTAGTACCAAAAATAATTTTGAAGAACTGAGCTACTGGACTAATTCAGAACAAGTTCTGGGAAGTGATCCATCTAATATCATAAAGAAGGTAGTAATTTAAGTAGCTGTACACTTTGCACTTTGTACTTCCTTATGCAGAGGAAGACTTAGCCCTTGTCCTGGAGAATTTGTGTTCAGGAGGTTGGAAAGGGACATCTCCACAGACGGGACTTGCAGGTGCATGAATGACCTTCAACAACAAGTGCCTAACTTGCCTCCCGATATAGTCCTGCAACAAACAAGTGAGGAAAGCAGCAGGAAAATGGAAACTGCTTAGGCAGCATTTTGCAAAAAGGTGGAAGTGGCGTGGGAAAATAATTCTCATGGTTCTTGTCTATTCATCTGGACAAAGAGAGTTTGTGGTTTGTTGCTGGATTTCTCCACTAAATGTTTCACAGAGAGAAAATCCTCTCCTGAGTGAGAGGACTCTCTTCATGCAGCTCCAAATCACCTCCCTCCTCAGTGACTCATAGGGCTCTGATTCTGGGGCTCCTCCTTTCCTCACTCTGGGGCCAGGAAAGGGGAATAGAGAGCACGTCAGCCTCCATTCCTGCATTCCTCACTCCAGACTCTACTTGGTGGGGGTGGACCATGCTCCATGGGCATTTCAGCAAACACAAAAATAGCCTTGACAGCACTGGGGTCCACGCAGTCACCTCAGGAGCCCCCAAGAATGGTGTACAAGAGGTTTCTGTTCCTGTAGGCTAAGCAAATTCTGAGTCTCTTTACTCCTTTATGAAATTCCGTTTAAAATATGCCACTTCTTGATACCACTTAATTAATAAAGATTTGAGTGTGATATTATGGTGCTGGGAAATGTCATGGTCTTTGGAACTAGACAAATGTGGGTTCACATCTCAGATTTGCCACTTTACTCTGTGACTGCTGGTGAACCTATAAACCTTTCTAAGTTTTAAAACTCTGGATGTTTCTATTCAAAGGAGAAAAGAAATGTCTGCACTAAACCAGAAGTTCCTCAAGAAAATACACAAAGGGACTTTTTCTTAATAAGCAATGCTTCTTTATTTTTCTCTCAATTGCTATTAAAGTTGCTAGCTTATATTTGGAAAGAGACAGGACATGGTCTACAGAAGTCCCTCAACATAAAAGGCTACCCTACTCTTTTTAGAGGTCACATTGGGTCAGCTTTGGTTTCTCAACAATGCTGGGAGAGCCCTCTGAAGCAAAACCTGGGCCACGAGAGACAAAACAAACCTTGCTCTAATATCGTTACCACCAGCTCTCAACCTTTGGCAGTGCAGTTGTAGCTGGGGAGTGGCCAATAGGGCCTGGGCTGGGGAATTCATCCCAGCAGGGCTGTTACAAACCTTTCCCAGAGCTTGGGCTTTTCCTCTGAAAGATGCTGGGCCAGGACTTTTGAGATATTGATAGTAACTTCTCACTTCTCAAAGTGGAGACTCGAGCCCTGTGTGGCTGCAGCTGTGTTTGGACCCTCTGTGTAATGCGGGGTGGACAAGCAAATTTCTTAGGGAAGGAATACAACCTTTGACTCAAGTTGCCTTCCTGATGGGGTCGGTGCTTTCAACCAGAGCTGGGGCGGGACCGAGTGGGGAGCTTCGGGGAGAATGTTGACAGACCTCTCAATCATTAGGACGGTTGCTGAAGACAAGAAGAGCCATCTGAGATCAATCAGAGATCACCTTGACGACTGCCAGACGAGTCTGTTTTCAAACAGGGAAAGCATCTGCCAGGGCTTCCCCAAAGCAATTGCCTTCGACTTTACCATATTAGCCATATCCGTGGAACACCTGTGCCTTACTGAATTTACTTGGTTTAAAATTGCCTCATTTTTTATACGTAGCTGAATTCTAAACAATAACCTGGGAAATCACAGGTTTCTATTTTTCCAGCTTCCCTTGGCGCACAGAACTAGTAAAGTGGGGCTGGGGTTGTGGCTTGGTGGTGGAGCGCTTGCCTAGCACGTGTGAGGCACTGGGTTCCATCCTTAGCACCACATATAAATAAATAAATAAAATAAATGTATTGTGTCCATCTGCAACTAAAAATATTTAAAAAGAAAACAACTAGTAAAATATATTTTTCCTGTGCCTCTTGAGATCCTCTCATGTCCTACCATACTTTGGAAGACACTTCTTTAGATGATCAACTATTATCATGAAAGGAGTGACAAGCAGGGGCTTCATGATTACTTTTCTTTTCCTACATTACTGACCAACACTTCTCCCTTTCTGGTTGGAAATAAACCCAGTCAGAAAGCCTTCCTTTTCTTTAGTATTGAAAAATAATTTTCAGGGGTACTATGTCACTTGGTCCTCACAACTACCTGTGCCGTGGCTGGACAAACCCTATGAATCCCCACTCAGAGGGGAATAAGGCTCAGGGTTTAAATGTCTTCCCCAGAGACACACAGCTAGCCAATCTCAGGCAGGAATATGAGCTGAAGTTCCCTGGCTCCTCCTGTCAGTGCGTCATTTACCACTTAGCAGATTCCTGGTGGACAGGGACCAGATGTGAGAGGCACACCCACATATATGTACGTGGGTTTAGACTAGTCTTATCACCAGGCACCCATTTCAAGGTAAGGAACTGTGTTTCATCCACAGCCTAGTAGTGTAAGGGCAGTGGGGTGGGTTGCAGACAGACCAAAGAAAGTGGCCAGAGGCAGCATGGGAGATGTGGTTTATTTAGGAACGCTTACAAGAGATCAGAGACTACTCCAAGAAGAGTCCAGTGGTGACAGGCAGACAGATAGCACCTCCACACCTCATGGTGCTTTGCCAAGCGGTCCCTCCTCACAGTGTTCTGTCCAGTGGGGGCTGGACAAGTGACATGCATGCTTTTTATAGTGCCCTCAGTTCCATGCCTGTCCCCACTCTGAAAGGGGTTTTATAGCTTGGGCTGCAGAAGCAGTGACAATGCCAGCATTAGCTTGGTCAGTTAGCTCCTCTGACCAGCATCCCAGGGAGCAATTGTCCTGGTGTACATTGAATAAAGTAACTTCCTACAGATAACACTGACTCGCCCTAGTTCCCGGTGTGCCTAGGGAAAGCCAGTGTCCTTCAAGATCATATGGATCTGGACTCCCCAGCCAGGCTTGCTGGTTCCTCTACCCTGACTAAGTTCTTGAGAACAGAAAGGGGCCATTCAGGGACATGTGTTTCGTTGTCTTCCTTGACTTTAGGGATGGATACAAATTTAAATCAAGGTCAACTTATCACAGAGTCAGGACTTCTCCTCCAATTAGGGAGAGCATGGCTTCCATTCTCTTTAAGATGTAAAAATATAAAAAATATAAAATGTTAAAAATAAAAAATTTAGAGTCACACACCCCTGGGGTTGAAACTCTATTCTGTTGCTTATTAGATGCAGATCCTGGGAAAGATTTTAAAAATTCCATTTGATCCATTTCATCCTCTGTGACATGGGAATAATTCTGTTTGCCCAGAGTTGTAGATAATGGCTGCTGGGAACTCTTACATCATGGGGACTGTGATTAAATGAGATGATTTGAAAAGAAGAGCTTATCACTGTGTTAAGTTTAAAGGAAGCGTCAAAGGATAGCTTCAATATTATTAGGACTTTGATGAGAGATGTCTACTGTTGATGTCTTTCTCCTTATATCTTAAAATCAATGATGATACAATTGAGCTTTTAAAATGAAGGTCCATCTTCATACATACAAAAATACACCTTTGAGACCAGTTATATTCAAACATTTTACTATTTCCATCCAGGTGTGAGAAAGTACATTCTCTCTCTTGCCTCATTTCTACACCTAATAATCTCCTAATACCTTCACAGAAACAAAAATAATTTTTTTTTTCACACTGGGGATTGAACCCCAGGGGTACTTAGCCACTAAGACATATACTAGCCCTTTTTGTTTTTTTTTAATTTTGAGGCAGGGTCTCACTGAGTTCTTGGGGCCTCAGTTACTGAGGCTGGCCTCAAACATTGGATCCTCCTGCCTCAGCTTCCTGTGCCACTAGGATTATACATGTGCACCACTGCACCTGGCTCCATGTTTTTATAAAATGTGCACTAACTCAGGTACACCTGCCCTTCATACCTGCCCTATGTTGTAGATACTATTCTCATTTCACAGATGAGGAAACACTCTCAAAAAGGTTCAATGACCTGCCAAGGTGGCACAGTGTGTTAACAGAAAAGTTGGAACAGAAACAATCCTTCTCATTCTTTCCCACCACATGAGTCTCTGACAAAGCAGGAAATACATGGTTGAATCTCCCTTTGACTTTTATATTCCCCTTCCTGGTATACAATGTCATAAGCTTCTGCAGAGAGCTCTCCAAGGCTTCAGTGAGTGGGGAAGCATCCCAATTTCCATTGCCACCAGTGCAGGAAGCATGGTGAACTCTCCCTGCTGCTCAGTCATGGTTATGGTCCCTTTAGGGAAGCAGGAAAATCAGGCAGCTGGAATGAGCGTTTTTCTATAAGGGAAAACTGAGTCACTTGTTTTTCTCGGATTTCCATTCTAACCTCTCTCTATGCTGATGGATGGCAAACAGCTCCCAGGCCTTTGGTGACTCACCTGCATATTGGCAGCTTGTCCACAGCTCCAGTTCAGTTCCAGGAGTCCTACTTTCCTATTTCCTCCCTGTTTTAGAAATTATCACAATAGACTTTAGTGACCACTGTGAGCATCCAAACAGAGGAAAAGGTTGGGTGGGTCTTTCAATCCTGAAGATGGAACTTTTGAACTGAAGTCTGTGGCCAATGTATCTGACCAGTCTTTGTTAAAGGTCAAATACCACCTTTGAAATGTCTCAGATTTTATTCACGCTTTTGAGAAAAAGGGGAAGAAAAAGTGGAGAAGAAAGGGAGAAAAGAGGGAAAATGTTGGAAAAGATAAAGGCAGACAGAAATGAAGATTAGAAGCCTGATCTCCCAGGAGTACCTTCCCTCAAGCAAAGAGGTCCCTACTGCGTGTGCAGCAGGTCTCTGCTTCTCCTTCCCACAAGGCCTTCCCAGCAGTCGCCATTTTACTTGAGCACTTGTACAGCTTGCGTCCCAGCTGCTGTTCTCCCACTGTGGAGAACTGTTACCACATTGGATTACTTAGTACTAATCTCTCTTGATTGGATTACAAATTATGCTGGATATTGTTTTAGTGAAGTCTGTATCCTATTTTCATTCAAATCAAAGGGTAGGATTTGTCCTAAGAGCTTTGGAAGAACAGTTGAATGTACTGGGTTTGAAAACATTGGCTCCAAGACTGAATTTCAGCCAGGAATAAATGTTCAAGAGGCATATAAGGTTCTTTAGTGTATAAATACATTTGTTAAAAAACAAAAACAAGCTGGGCACGGTGGTGTGCGTCTATAATTGCAGCCACTTGGAAGGCTAAGGCAGGAAGGTCACAAGTTTGAGGCCAGCCTGAGCAAATTAGTAAGACCCTGTTTCAGAATAAAATAAAAAGGGCTAGTGGGTTCAGTGGTAAAGCGCTTGCCTACCATGTGTGAGGCACTGGTTTCCATCCTCAGTGCCACATAAAAAAATAAAAGTATTGTGTCCATGTACAACTAAAATAATAATAATAAAAAAAAGAGCTGGGGATATAGCTCAGTGATAGAGCATTCCTGGGTTCAATCCCTGGCACCACAACAAACAAACAACAAACACTAGTTTAAATAAAACCGTTTAAGACATGCCGAGTATAATAAAACTCCCCTATTGGCAAGGTCGTGAAGCCCTTGAGTAGATTTTCTTCAGCTTCTAAAAGTGAAAAACCCCAGAACAGTCTTGTTGTGGGTACTAACCTGGAATAGCTGTTTAACATACAGATTTCCAGCTTGGTGGTCCAGCTACTCAATGAGAACCTCTGGGAGCGAGGCTCAGAAATCTGGATGGTTAGCAAACTTTGCATGGAACTCTGAGGTACCTGGTGTGAAGCAGCCCACGAGATCAGGAGGACATGTCAGTCTTCCAGGGGAGCACCGTCATTTGCCTCCAGTCTCTCTCATCGTGTCCAGTTAATTCTTACAGCATCATCGCTGCTGTAGGAAAAGTGGAACTGGTGTTGACTAAGAAAGCATAACACTGACTTCTCTATCAACACGCATCACACACCATAACCAAAACATGCAAATCTTAGGGTATTTTCAGTTACTGAATGAAATAAATGGGGTCTTATTTAAAGCTCTTGTTTAATTGGACAGTTATTTACCCATTTTTAATCAGGGAAAGACTCCACAAACATAAAGAATGTTTTGTGATAACAAAGACACATTTTTCCTGCAATCTTAGCAATAAGGATCTCCTTACCAAAAAAACCCAAACACATATATGTTATATCTACATATATTTGTGTGTATATATGTGTACATACATGTGTATCTATTCAAAAGGTAATGTTGAATATGCACACACATGGATGTGTGTGTGTGTGTGTGTGTGTGTATACATACATATTTTACAAAAGAGGTTGGGCCTGTCCGGGTTAAATCAATAAGTGGTGAACTCAAATGACAGAACTTAAGTAAGTGCAGTGTGGATTTACTAACATTTTATTTACTCAGAAACTCTGGACTGGCTCAATGCAATGACTGCCAATGGCCACTCCAGCGAATGAATTTGTTTCATAAACCTCCATCTCAAACCAGTTCACCAATTATGTAAACAGTTTTTGAGGATTGTCTATGTGCCAGGCAATCTTGCTGTTTATGTGGATAGAATTAGGCACTGTATTAAAAGTGTTTCTTAGCTATGTGTTAGAATTACTTGTTAGGTTTTTAAGGAATATTGAGTATGGGCCCTACCCCATGCCTACCTACTGAATTGGAGCCTTGGGGCCAGCACCCAGGCTGCATTTGTAAAATCTCGCAGGTGATTAGAATGAGAGTCAAGATGAAAAACCACTGTGTTCAATCCTGTAAAGAGTCCTCCACCTTAGACATGGATAGATAATATTAATGCAAACACATCTGGATAAGGACGTGCAGTAAGAGAACATTCTAAACCAAACACAATAACCATAGATAATACCATAGAGTATGGCATGAGCAAGTGCATAGATGAAAAAATAAACATAAATTGGCAGAGGTGAGAAAAAGCATGGACAGATTCTATTGCATCTGGTTGATGGGAGAAGAGATTCCATTATGTATTTTTTAAAATTTTAAATAAAAGCTTAAACTCAGAAAAACTAGTTCTAATTTGAAAGGTAAGGTTTTAACTCTTCAGTTATCTAGAATGCCTGCAATTTATATTAAAACTATAAAACATTTCATTTTTATCCCAGAGTGACAAATAACAAAGGCCTACATAAGACTGCATCTGTTGTCCAGAAAAAATGGAAGCATAAGTAATATGCTCTGAGTGTGTATGAACATATATTTACAGCCATGTTTAAATCAACTCCAGGTGGTCACATATCAAGTGAAAAAAAGTCAAAGGTTTGCAGTCTGGCTAATGAGAGCTCCTCTGAAAGGCACTCTGTGGAATGCACTTCTCTTGGCAGTAGCTCTCTGGTGGACTCAATTCAATTCTAAGCAGATTTCTTTAATCCTGGCCTCTAACTGGGTCAGTGCTGTCTGCTTTCAAGCATTATTATAGGAGATGTGGGGACGACGATTATTGAAATGGCTGTGACAAACTTTTTGCTGAAAGCTGCTTTTCCTTTGGTCATGCTCAGAAGCCTGGATTCACCTGAGTTGAAAAGTCTCAGGACCATCTCTCTTTCAGGGGAGGGGACAAACTAAGTGTAGCTGGTGGTCCTCAGGTAATAAATATGCCAAAACTCTATTGAGAGGTTTTGGTATTTTTTTGTTTTAGTAGGCTGCTTAGGAACCGTGCTTAATTACTTTACTATATTCTTCTTTGTATCAGTTCAGGAAGATTCCTCTGGGTAATCTGAGGACATGGTCTGGAAGAGAATTTTCAGAGCTGGGAGGATAAACGTATTTTAAGATCACACGTTCTAAACGATAATGTGGTTACCCTTCACTGGAGACAATTCTCAACAGGTGGCCCAGTGACAATAGTTCAAGGTAGCTCTTAGGTGCTGCCTGTTAACTTAGGATCATTTTTGTATTTGCCAGCAGCTTACCACATTCTTTTGTTGTTTATAGTTTGGGTTTTTATGTTTACAATTGTATTTCATAGTGATCATTTTATCTCTTCCTTTCCAAGATCTTTACCTCTACATCCTTTCTGGTTTATTTTTTATTTTTATTTTTTAATTTTTTTGGTGCAGAGGATCAAACCCATGACCTGGCACATATTTCTCTTGTTTCATTGTATTGGGCAATATTTCTACTAGAGTGCTAAATAGTAAACCGCAGAAGCAGCCGGCGTTCTTGTCCTGTTTCTCTACATCAGGACGCCACCGTGTTGTTTACCCATTGAGAATGATGTGGGTTGCCATCCCTCTCTGTCCCCAGTTGAAGTGACACTAACAGGTTTTATGTTACAGGACCACCCAGACATTCCTGGAATAAACTTCGGAGTTGACAAATAAAAGCAGCACAAGTCTGGCTGGGCCTTAAAAAGCTGCAGTACTTTTTCTCAAGTAAATAAACTAATAAATTCATTTCTAGACTGGAAGATCATGACAGGAAACACACCCCATCCATCTCTCTCTGGATTTGTAGATTTTGAGATATGTGCCCTGTAAGAAACATTTTGAAGTGTCCTTTCATCTTTGTAACTGTGATAAAGCCAGATGACTAGGGGGAGATCTCAACCCTCAGAGTCTCTCACTACTGCTACACACTGTATACCAGTCATGAAGACTTCTGAGGGTCAGGGGCCCAGGGGAACTTAACCCTGTTGCCACATCCTGTTGGGCAGCTCTCTCTGCCCATTTGCAGTAGGTCACCTGCCAGGTCAGTGATTTGCACAGAAAGAGAACAGTTTCTTTTCTTGTTTACTGGACTTCAGAAACTGAGACGTATCTATAGGTTGAGGATTGTAAATAGGGTGAGATGCCAGAGAACACCGCCCCCGCCCCCACCGCCCACCAAGGCATGATTTCCTGACTCACTCCGGAGTATACAGGTGTGTGGGGAATAGAGAAGGGAGACCAGGTAAGGAGAGAGGAATGACAGCAAAAGATGACATTCCCACTGAGGTCTGCCGGTGAAGGAAATGAAGATATCAGTTTACCAGGTAACTCCATAATATTCTTTAGCTTGGTTATCTTAACATGTTTAAAGGCAAGTGGAAGTATTTTTTATTTAGAAACTGACTCTATATGTATATGTATGTATATATATATGTACACACATATATATGCACCCTATATTTTATATATCTACTGTAGCATACATATAGTATAATATACTATGATATATAGTAAATTATACATAAATGATAATTTATAATTATATGTATTGATGGGGTATAAAGTAATGTTATGATTTACAAATAATTAAATCAAGATAATGAACCCGTCATCTCATGTGAAGGTACTTTAAAGTGTATAAATACTCACAACTATTATTTAATAGTGAGATAGTGGTTAAGAGCCTTGCCTTGATAATCTGACAACTTGACATGTGAAATACAACTCTGTCGGTTACAGGTTGTGTGATCTTGGGCCTGTGTGGTTATTAAGCTTTCATTTCCACATTTGTAAAGCAGGGATAACATATCACACTCTCGAGGTTTTTGTGTGGATGAAATGAGAGAATGTACGTAGTATATACATGGCACCATGGAAGCTCAATAAATGTCAGCTACCATTATTTTCTCTTTAGGTTTCTATAAGTAATATGATTCTTTTATATTTCACACAATGAGGAAGAAAAAAAAAAAAAACAAGGCCTTGGGGCAAAGAGAAGAGCTATTCATATCCCTGTAGTTTTTAATGACGTTAAGAACTATAATACAACTTCCTATAAAATATATTTCATCTTGAAGCCAAGGGAAGTATGATTCAGAATGTTGAAAAACATACGGCTCTTGGACTTGAATAAAGTCTAAGAGACCATGAATTCAGAGGAGACACGAGTTCTTAAAAGGATTGTTTGCAAAAATTACATGTTAAAAAATACATACATCTAATATGTATATATACATATACATCAGCAGCTATGAAATGATCATGCAAAGCAATATTAAGTACTAGTGAATATAATATGCATATACTAGTATAGACATGTAGGCTATTTTGGTTCATATTATATTCTATTTTAAACACATTAGTCAAAACCCAGAAGAGGGAATTCCTGTACGTAAAACAGACACTTATTGGAATAGCAAGTGAAATATTTAATTCACAGTATGACACATTCATCAAGCCCATAGGTCAGCACGCTTTGTTTTTTGTACCAGAACAGATAGTAAATCCTTTAGGCTTTGCAGGCTGGTGGGTCTCTGTCCCAACTACTCAACTCTGCTGTTGTAGCAGGAAAGCAATTACAGACAACTTGTAAAATAAATTAGCATGACTGTGTTCCACTACAATTTTATTTACAAAACAGGTGGCAGGTCAGATTTGGCCTATGTGTTTTGTAGTTACTTATTACATTAATTTAAATATATATATATATATATATATGTATACATATATATATATATATGTATATATATATTCATGTGTTGCATTCAGGATGTTAGGGACAAAAATGAGAGATGAAACTTTCACTGAACTATTCAGAAACAAGCTTAAGTAAATGTGATCTCTGTACTTTAACAATTTGTGCACTATTAACAGAGACAATTGTGTAAAGGTGTGTATATATAACATGTTATTAATATCTGTGTATATATATATGAAACATGTTATTAATGTTATAAGTATTTAATGTTTACATCTTTTATATAATTATGAAAAAGCTTAAAACTATATTGTATTCTCTTTTTTCTTTTTTAAAATTTATTTATTTGCTTTTATTTTTACAGACTGCATTTTGATTTATTGTACACAAATGGGGTACGACTTTTCGTTTCTATGGTTGTACACGATATAGATTCACACCATTCATGTAATCATCTTGTACATAGGATAATGATGTCTGTCTCATTTCATCATCTTCATACCTGTACCCCCTCCTCCCTCTCATTTCCCTCTACATAATCTAAAGTTACTCCATTCTTCTTTTACCCCCATCCCCCTACAGCCATCATGTATCATCATCCACTTATCAGGGAAAACATTTGATCTTTGGATTTTGGGGCTTGGATTATTTCACTTAGCATAATGTTCTCCAATTTCATCCATTTATCTGCAAATGCCATAATATTATTCTTCTTTATGGCTGAATAATATTCCATTGTGTATATATACCACAGTTTCTTTATCCATTCATCAATTGAAGGGCATCTAGGTTGGTTCCACAATCTAGCTATTGTGAATTGAGCTGCTAAACCATTGATGTGGCTGTGTTACTGTAGTATGCTAATTTTAAGTCCTTTGGGTAAAAACTGAGAAGTGGGAAAACTGGGTCCAAAGGTGGGTCCATTCCAAGTTTTCTGAGGAATCTCCATACTGCTTTCCAGAGTGGCTGTACCAATTTACAACTCCATCAGCAATGTAAAAGTGTGCCTTTCCCCCCACATCCATGCCAACAATTATTATTGCTTGTGTTCTTGATAACAGCCTTTCTAACTGGAGTAAGATGAAATCTTAGAGTTGTTTTAATTTGCATTTCTCTAATTACTAGAGATGTTGAACACTTTTTCATATATTTATTAATTGCCTGTATGTCTTGTTCTGTAAAGTGTCTGTCCAGTTCCTTGGCCCATTTATGAATTGGGTTCTTTGTATTCTTGGTGTAAAGTTTTGTAAGTTCTTTATAAATTTTGGAGATTAGTGCTCTATCTGCAGTGCATGTGGAAGAGATTTTCTCCTACTCTGTAGGCTCTCTTTTCATATTATTGATTGTATGCTTTGCTGAGAAAAAGTTTTTTAGTTTGAATCTATCCCATTTATTGATTCTTGCTTTGATTTCTTGTGCTTTGTGAGTCTTGTTAAGGAAGTCTGATCCTAAGCCAACATGATGAAGATTTGGGCCTACTTTTTCTTCTATAAGGTGCAGGGTCTCTGGTCTAATTCCTAAGTCCTTGATCCATTTTGAGTTGAGCTTTGTGCAGGTTGAGAGATAGAGTTTTAATTTCATTTTACTACTTAAGAATTTCCAGTTTTCCCAGCACCATTTGTTGAACAGGCTATCTTTTCTTCATTGTATGTTTTTAGCTCCTTTGTCTAGTATAAGGTAACTGTATTTATGTGGGTTTGTCTCTATGTCTTCTATTCTGTACCATTGGTCTACCTGCCTATTTTGGTCTCTATCCCATGCCATTTTTGTTATTATTGCTCTGTAGTATAGTTTAAGTTCTGGTATTGCAATACCTACGGCTTCACTCTTTCTGCTCAAGATTGTTTTGGCTATTTGAGGTCTCTTATTCTTCTAGATGAATTTCATTCTCTCTTTCTATGAGGAATGCCATTGGGATTTTAATTGGAATTGCATTGAATCTGTATAGCACCTTTGGTAGAATAACCATTTTGACAATATTTTTTTTAAATTTATTTTTATTGT
Source organism: Sciurus carolinensis (assembly GCF_902686445.1). Classification (NCBI taxonomy): domain Eukaryota; kingdom Metazoa; phylum Chordata; class Mammalia; order Rodentia; family Sciuridae; genus Sciurus; species Sciurus carolinensis. The sequence continues at coordinate 128,586,195 of NC_062213.1, read as the reverse complement.
AAACAAATGGGATACATGTTGTTTCTGTTTGTACATGGAGTAACAGCATACCATTTGCATATTCATACATTTACATAGAATAATGATGTTTGATTCATTCTGTTATTTTTTTCCTTCCCCCCACCCCTCCCACCTCTCTTTTCCCTCTATACAGTCCTCCTTCCTCCATTCTTTCCCCCCTCCCACCCCCCATTATGTGTCATCATCCGCTTATCAGTGAGATCATTCATCTTTTGGATTTTTGAGATTGGCTTATCTCACTTAACATGATATTCTCCAATTTCAACCATTTGCCTGCAAATGCCATAATTTTATTATTCTTTATAGCTGAGTAATATTCCATTGTACATATATACCACAGTTTCTTTATCCATTCATCAATTGAAGGGCATCTAGGTTGGTTCCACAGTCTGGCTATGGTGAATTGAACAGCTATGAACATTGATGTGGCTGTATCTCTGTGGTATGCTGATTTTAAGTCCTTTGGGTATAGGCCGAGGAGTGGTATAGCTGGGTCAAATGGTAGGTTCATTCCAAGTTTTCTAAGGAATCTCCACACTGCTTTCCAGAGTGGCTGCACTAATTTACAGCCCCACCAGCAATGTATGAGTGTATCTTTTTCTCAACATATTCTTCAGCACCTATTGTTGCTTGTATTCTTGATAATCGCCATTCTAATTGGGGTAAGATGGAATCTTAGTGTAGTTTTGATTTGCATTTCTCTTATTACTAAAAATGGTGAACATTTTTTCATATGTTTGTTGATTGCTTGTAGATCTTCTTCTGTGAAGTGTCTGTTTATATCCTTAGCCCATTTGTTGATTGGGTTATTTGTATTCTTGGTCCATTTTGACAATATTAATTCTGCCTATCCAAGAACATAGGAGATCTTTCTATCTTCTAAGGTTTTTTTTTTTCTTTCCCCTAAATAAAATCAGTTTATTATTTAATCACACCTCAAAGTTTGAGTTTTCTCTTGGTACAAAGCAACCACTACATACACATTAAAATACTTATTTGTTAATGTAATAATTTTTCCCTGGCTCATCCAACGTGCAATGCGCATGACACCAATGATTACAATGTAGGGCTAGTGTACATGAACTGAAAAACCACAACTAGTTCTTTGAAACTAGTTCTTAAAAATTATTTATAGGACACTCAGGTCATTTTTATTTCTTCAGCAAGATGTCATTTGATTATCAATCTACCTCAGCACAAAAAAATTATTGTATGCCAATTTGAAGGACTAAAAATTCCAAAGTACTAGATTTAACAGCTGAATAAGGTCATTACAAACAAGTTTACATTCTGCTGAAAACGCCTGAATGGTTTCAGCACCTAACAAAATCTACCAGGCTCCCAAGACCATTTCAGGTTAAATGATGGCACAACTTTTTAAAAGGAGCCAATTACTTTAGCTAAGTCATTCAGAGCCCAAAATCTGAAGAATGACCAAAATCAAATCTTTATTTTTATAACTGTATAAATGTGATCCAAATGTGTCCACCACTAGTTTTTCCAAAAGAAACATGCTATAAATAAGCAAACTACATCTGCTCACTGATGTGTGTATGGACTTCTTCTAAGGTTTTTGTTAATTTCTTTCTTTAGTGTTCTGTAGTCTTCTTGTAGAGGACTTTCACCTCTTTTGTTAGATTAATTCTCAAGTTTTTTTTTTTTTTTTTGAGGCTATTGTGAATGGAGTAGTTTTCCTAATTTCTCTTTCAAAGGATTCATTACTTATGAATAGAAATGCATTAGTTTTATGCATATTGATTTTATATCCTGCTACTTTACTGGATTCATTTATTAGTTCTAGAAGTTTTCTGGTGGAGTTCTCTGGATTCTCTACATACAGAATTATGTCATCAGCAAATAGTGACAGCTTGAGTTCTTCTTTTCCTATTCCTATTCCTTTAATTTCTTGGGTCTGTCTAATTGCTCTGGCAAGTGTTTCAAGGACGATGTTGAATAGAAGTGATGAAAGAGGGCATCCCTGTCTTGTTTCAGTTTTTAGAGGGAATGCTTTCAGTTTTTCTCCATTTAGAATGATGTTGGTCATGGGCTTAGCATAGATAGCCTTTACAGTGTTGAGGTATGTTCCTACTATCCCTATGTTGTGTAGTGTTTTGAGCATGAAGGGGTGCTGTATTTTATCAAATGCTTTCTCAGCATCTATTGAAAAAATCATATGATTCTTAAGTCTATTGATGTGATGGATCAAGTTTATTGATTTCTGGATGTTTAACCAACCTTGCATTCCTGGGATAAACCCCACTTGATCATGGTGCACTGTCTTTTTAATATGTTTTTGTATGCAATTTGCCAGAATTTTGTCAAGGATTTTTTGCATCTATGTTCATCAGGGATATTGGTCTAACATTTTCTTTCCTTGATATGTTTTTGTCTGGTTTTGGTAGCAGAGAGATACTAGCTTCATAGAATGAGTTAGGAAGGGTTCCTTCTTTGTTTCCTGGAATACTATGAAGGTCTTGTAGAATTTGGTTGAGAATCCATCTGGTCCTGGGCTTTTCTTGGTTGGTAGACTTTTGATGGCTCTTCTATTTCAGTGCTTGAAATTGATCTGTTTAAATTGTGTATGTCCTCCTGATTCACTTTGGGTGGATCATATGTCTCTAGAAATTTGTCAATGTCTTTGATATTTTCTATTTTGTTGGAATATAGATTGTCAAAGTAGCTTCTCATTATGTTATGTATCTCAGTGGTGTCTGTCGTGATATTTCCTTTTTCATCACAAATTTTAGTAATTTGAGTTTTCTCTTTCCTTCTCTGTTAGTGTGGCTAACGGTTTATTTTGTTTACTTTTTCAAAGAACTAACCTTTGGTTTTGTCAATTTTTTGAATTGTTTCTCTTGTTTCAATTTCATTGATTTCAACTCTGATTTTAATTGTTTCCTGTCTTCATTACTTTTGGTGTTGATTTGTTCTTCTTTCTTTAGGGCCTTGAGATGTAATGTTAGGTCATTTAGTTGTTGACTTTTTATTCTTTTAATGTATGAGCTCAATGCAATGAACTTTCCTCTTAATATTGCTTTTAGAGTGTCCCAGAGATTTTGATATGTTGTATCATTGTTCTTGTTTACCTCTAAGAATTTTTTTTTTATTTCCTCCCTGAGGTCTTCTGTTATCATTGCATCATTCAATAACATATTATTTAGTCTCTAGGTGTTGGAGTAGTTTTTGTTTTTTATTTTATCATTGATTTCTAATTGCATTCTATTATGGTCTGACAGAATACAAGGTAGTCTCTCTCTCTCTCTCTCTCTTTTTTTTTTTTTTCTTTTTTTTAGTTACTAATGACTGTTTTGTGGTATAGCATATGGTCTGTTTTGGAGAAGGATCCATGAGCTGCTGAGAAGAATGTGTATTTGCTTCCTGATGGATGAAATACTTTACATATGTCCATTAAGTCTATATCATTGATTGTATTGTTTAATTCTATCATTTCTTTGTTCAGTTTTTGTTTGGAGGATCTATCCAGTGGTGAGAGTGGTGTGTTACAGTCACCCAGGATTATTGTGTTTTGGTCTATTTGATTCTTGAAATTGAGAATGGGTTGTTTGATGTACATAAGTTCTCCATTGTTTGGGCATAAATATTTGAAATCATGTGTCTTGCTGGTTTATGGTTCCCTGAAGCAGTATGAAATGTCCTTCTTTATCCCTTCTAACTTAGGTTTGAAATTTACTTTATCTGATATGAGGATGGAGACCCTGACTTTTTTTCTGAGTCCATGTGCATGGTATATTTTTCCCCATCTTTTCACCTTTAGTCTGCGGATGTCTTTTTCTATGAGATGAATCTCTTGAAGGCAGCATATTGTTGGGTCTTTCTTTTTAATCTAATTTGCCAGTCTATGTCTTTTGATTGATGAGTTTAGGCCATTAACATTCAGGGTTATTATTGAGATATGATTTGTATTCCTGATCATTTTGACTTATTTTTGGTTTTTAACTTGATTTGGTTTCTCCTTTGATTGGTTTTTCCTTGAGGGTAGTTCCTCCCTTTGCTGTTTTGCATTGTTTTTCATTTCCTCCTCATGAAATATTTCACTGACAATGTTTTGTAGTGCAGGCTTTCTATTTGTAAATTCTTTCAACTTTTGTTCATCATGGAAAGATTTTATTTCATCATCAAATCTGAAGTTTAATTTTGCTGGGTATAAGATTCTTGGTTGGCATCCACGTTCTTCCAGAGCTTGAAATATATTATTCTAGGCCCTTCTAACTTTTAGGGTCAAGGCTGAGAAATCTGCTGATATCTGTATTGGCTTTCCCTTATATGTAATCTGACACTTTTCTCTTATAGCCTTTAAAATTCTATGTTTATTTTGTATGTTAGGCATTTTCATTATAATGTGCCTTGGTGTGGATCTGTTGTAATTTTGTGCATTTGGTGTTATGTAAACCTCTTGTAGTTGATTTTCCATTTCATTCTTCAGGTTTGGGGAATTTTCTGATATTATTTCATTGAACAGGTTGTTCAATCCTTTGGTTTGTATCTCTGTGCCTACCTCAATCCCAATAATTTGTAAATTTTGTTTTTTTTATGATATCCCATAATTTTTGGAGGTTCCATTCATGATTTCTTACCATCTTCTCAGTTTGATCAACTTTATTTTCAAGATTAAATATTTTGTCTACATTGTCCAAGATTCTGTCTTCCATGAGATCTAGTCTATTGGTGATACTTTCTATTGAGTTTTTAATATAATTTATTGTTTCTTTCATTTCAAGTATTTTTTTTTTTTAAGAATTTCTCTGTATTGAAATTGTCTTTTGCTTCCTGCATTTGCTCTTTAGCTGTTTATTGGAGTGCTCATACACTGACTGTGTTTGCTTTCTTATCTCATCCTTTGCTTCAAGAATTATTTTAATTATGTACATTCTAAACTCCTTTTCTGTCATTTCTACTGCCATACTGTCATTGTATTCTATCAAAATATCATCTTGTTTTTTTGAAGGACACTTTCTTTGCCTGCTTTTTCATGTTGTTCCTGTATCTTCCCCTCTAGCAGTGAAGATCTGAGGTGTTGCAGCTTCCCCCCGTAGGCTTATTGTGACCCTGCAGATCCCCAATACCTCTCTTTTAAGGGGGAGATCAATATTAGCAGTACCCAATACAAACAATATGCAGCCCTAAACCAGATAGCCCCTATGAAGACATTAACGGTATTGTAATAAACAGGATGAGTTTGATTATTATCTACAGTAGAGTCATTAGGCTTGCAATGAGCTCTACAGTTTCTAATGGTGGACAAAGAGGATGGGGAGGGGTGTGCGATGTGACTGTTAACGGGATAAGAAGTTTGAGTATATAAAGGTACTAGATCAAGGGAAGAGTGAGAGCGAGATCAAAAGAAGTTTGTCCTTACCATGAGAAAAGGGAGAAAGAGACTGATGAAACAGGTAAACAAAAGGAAAATAGAGCAAGAAAAATAAAGAAATAAAAACTTAAAAATTAAAAGAAAATTACAATACAATAGTCATCCACCACTCAGACCTCCCAGTCCTCAGTATCCTGATGAAAGTGAGGTACCTGTTAAGGAGCCTCCATTCTCCCACAGGTGTCTCAGGAAAGGAGCAGCCCCTCCCAAAGATGGTGGCCACTCCCTCAGGGATAATTCAAGTTGTCTACACCAGCCTCCAAACACCCTGGGAAGCCACATTGTGGGTGTCGAGTTTGCACGAGGTGCGAGGTGCGGGTGCAGAGTCTGGGAAGTGGCTGGCGGGGGCAATTGCTCTTTTTTCTTTTTCTTTTTTTGGTCAAGGTATAGACCTCCAGGGCACTTGACCACTGAGCCACATTCCCAGTTCTATTTTGCATTTTATTTAGAGATAGGGTCTCACTGAGTTGCTTAGCACCTCACTTTTCCTAAAGCTGGTTTTGAACTCGACACCCTCAGCCTCCCAAGTGGCTGGGATTACAGGTGTGCACCACCACCGCACCTGGCTATTGTATTCATTTTTATACCCACTTTTAGAAGTTAACAGTTTTATAAATTGTCCTTTTTACAATAAAGAAATACAGTTAAGCTGATCTTTGAATTGTGAGGTTTAAAGAAGTAATGTTATTTGTTTTAAACCAATAATAATCATCACTCTCCAAATATTTCTGCTCTGTTGGGTATACTTTAACTTTTTTAATCTTCAATACAGTTCTGAACTTCTCTCACCATTACATAAATTGTTCAAATTGTCAGCACTGAATTTTATAAAAAATGTAAATTTCCTTCAGCCCATTTAAAAAATATGAACATACTAAAAAAGATAAATAATGAGATGTAACTAAACCATATTATTTAGAAAGAGCTTTAAGTACATCCAGATTATGGTCACTGGTAAAAACTGGCAACACCAAAAATCTTAGTAGGAAAATATGTAGATGTAGTTGGCAACATTTAGCTGATACGGAAGAAAATGTAGCCGTCAATTGGAAAATAAAACATATGCTTAACAGAGGACGACTGTTTTGTTTTTATAAAAAAACTGTCAAGTTCTTTTTTACAACCATATAATTTATATTATAGACATTTTAATTTTAACCATTGTAGTTAGAAATACTACTTCTATACTTAAGCACTTAGCTCCAGTCTAGAAAGTGAAGTTGCTTCTGGCTATTTCTATCAGTTTGACAACTGTACTTTGTTGAAGGTGAACTAAAAAAAGGTTGCTTTATGGGAAAGAAAAATCAATGGAACTTTAAAAATTTTAAATCAGCACATTGTCTTTGAAAGTCTCAAAACACAAAGTGTAGTGATGTGTGTAATGAACTCAGGAGGCTTAGAGAACATCATTGCATATTTGGCCTGCGATGTTTTCTGCACTCTGAAAGCAGTTCAAGAACTTGAAGCTGAGCAAGAGCTAGATATTTACCGAATTCTTTTTTCAAGAGCATCTTGGTTCAAGAGCAAAAACTTTTTTTTTTTTTTTTTTTTTTTTTGGATACTAGGGACTGAACCCAGAGGTGCTTTACCACTGAGCTATATCCCCTGACCTCCCTAAATTGCCCAGGCTGTTCTTGAACTTGAGATTCCCCTACATCACTGGGATTACAAGTGTGTGTGACTGCATCTAGTGTGTGTCAATTTTTTTTACAAACCAAACTCGAAGGGTATATAATTAATAGCCAAGTTTGAGTTCATAGATGCAGAACCTTGTAGATCAATGAAGAGTTCACTTGAGTTTGTTAAGGGAGAAGTGAAAAGTGCTTAGAACAGTACCTGACCTAATAAATTCTCAATTCACTTCACTATCTTGTTAAGATCGATGATTCTCATTGTGTACTGTATGTTATTGGGTAGTAGAACCACTGGCTTAGAAGTCAAACTAGCCTTGGTTCACATCCTGACCAAACCAACTTATTTAACCTCCCTGGATAATTTCACCAGGGGCAAAATGCTAACATTCCAGATTTCATGGAAGAACACTGGCAAAACTCACTTAATTTACATCGTTCCCTATTTCTGCCATTACTCTTCATTGGGGGTCTTGCAAGAAGAAGCCTATACACAAGTAAATTTATGGGTCCAGTCTTTACCTTTATCTTTGGAGTATACAACTTTTGTGGGCTAACTTCCCAGTAGGGGTTCAGAGAAAGTGGGCTTGAGGTTTTCCCATTCTTCATTTTAGGGGAGGAATGTGAACTCTTGGGTTGTTACTTTATGTGCCAAAACCAAACTAGTGTGACACTTAAGAAAGCCTGACCAAGTTAACAGACAGACACACTTTCAACGTTAGGAAAATTATATAATTTTAAATGAGTTATTTGTGATCTAAAAGATACATAGGCATTAGTAAGTACTTCTTTCTGCTTGGCACATAAAAGTTGTTCCCTGCAAAACAGAAGTACGTATCTCTAATATATTAAAAGTACACTTTTCTATGGTTGTACATGATGTAGATTCATACCATTCGTATAATCATACATGTACACTGGTAATGATGTCTGTCTCTTTCCACCATTTTCCATATCCCCCTCCCTCTCATTTCCTTCTACATAATCTAAAGTTCCTCTATTCTTCTCTCACTTCCCACATCCCACCCCCATTATATATCATTCTCCACTTATCAGAGAAAACATTCAGCCTTTGGTGTACAACCATAGAAATGAAATGATGTACCCCATTTGTGTACAATGAATCAAAATGCAGTCTGTAAAAAATTTAAAAAAATAATTTTTTAAAAAGTACACTTTTGAGCTGAGTGCAGTGATGTGTACCAGTGGTCCTAGGCTAAGGGAGGCTGATATAGGAGGATAACTTGAGGCCAGGGAATTGAGACTAACCTGGGCAACGTAGTGAATATACTTTGATTGAAATGGTAGAAATATATACACAGTCAGACATCACTTAATGACAGGGATACGTTCTGAGAAATGGGTGCTTAGATGAATTGGTCATTGTGCAAATATCATAGAGTATACTTGTACAACTGAAGATAATTGCAATATCATTAGGCAATGCTTATGACTCTCTTTTGTTGACCAAAACATTCTTTTCTTTTTTTTTTTTTTTTTTTTTTTTTCGGGTGCTGGGGATCGAACCCAGGGCCTTGTGCTTACAAGGCAAGCACTCTACCGACTGAGCTATCTCCCCAGTCCCCCAAAACATTCTTAATGCAGGGCATAACTGTACATGTGTTAAATTGATATAACAAACAATTACAAAACACACTGTTAAACAAAAGTCACTTCTGTGAAATCCTTTTATGAAAACTTGAACAAGCATTTCCATAAGGTAAATTCATAGATATGAAATTAATGGGTCAAGACAGTCATGATTTCAACAGACAGACACTGGTAACCTCAGAACAATAACACTATTTTATACACCAACCAAAGACATGTCCTGAATCCCAGGGACTTTGCCTCCTCACTTAATCTGCTTTCCAGCTACATTCCATCCACACTGAGGGCACACAGTGGAGAAGCCTTGGATGCTCTCCCAGTGATCAACTAAGACATGGCAACACCATAGGTCAAATTAAGGTTGAAGAGTTGTCAAAATCACCATTCTGCTATGGCCCTGGTGACTCCAGATTTACTTCCTTCTCTTTCTCCTCTAGTCTAGTCCCAGGTCCATGTTTTCTCACCTAGAACTCAGCTCCTCACACTCTGTCTTTGCTGCATCTACCCCAGAAGCTCCCATTGCTGGAGAGGTGCAGCCTTCTGGCCATGATCCTCCTCTCCCTGCTGAGAAACATCAGACAACTGTGGGCCTTGACTGGTCTGATGGCTTTGCTACTGGTCCTGCTCATAGCCCACGGTCCTCTTCCCTGTCACCTGGTCCTTCTCCCACATCCTTGGGCAGTGGTTTGCACACAGGTGCACAACCAGCATCACTTGCAGGTCATCATGTCACCTGACCTCCTTCTTCACCTGGGGCTGCTGACCTCTCTGCCCTGGTTCCCATGCAGTGCACCTGTGATTTTCTGTCCTGGGCCCTTGTCCACATTTACAGAACACCCTAAGGGAGCTGAGCCATTGTGGTTGGATGTTAAGCACCAGAGCGTTCTTAGTTTTGCAGAACTTCTAGCATGATGGAGGAGAGTGCAGACTCTGCAGCCAGCTGCCTGGATGTTGGCTCAATTCCTGCTCCACTTCTGCCCTGAACAAGTCCACTGCACCATTTTCCAGGTAGGTGTCAGTCCCTACCTGTCTTCCTCTATCAAGAATCCTATGTGGAGCTGTGCTATCACATGGTCTTACTGATCTAATAAGGAAAAGGCTTAGAAATAACTGGTATGTAGTAAGCACTCAAAAATAAAAATTCAAAATTATCTTTTATTACTATTCCTAATTAGGAGCCCTGGATCTTGGGATAGTAAAATAAATGGAATCTATCTGGGTTCAAATTTCAACTGAACAACTCATTGGGAGCATAGTTTGGAGCACAGTATTAAATTAAGATTAGCCTGTTAGACTATAGGTTGAATGGGATTAGTACTACCTATTTCAAATCACATAGTTATTACATTAAAAAAATCAGCACTTTGCATAATGCCCAGCATGAAATAAATAGGAATTACTAATCTTCAGTGTAGTGTTTTTTTTTTAAGACCTTATGATTACTGATACTAGATTGCAGCACAGCTGGAATAGAGATTTATTTATCTTGCAGTCTTAGGTTAAGAGCTAGAAAGGACTTTACAAGTGATTTAAACCAACATTCTTTCCCAGAATGATTTCTATTTATAATGTACTTAAAGGCAGTTGCTATGGTCTGAATGTGTTCTCCCCAAATGTATATGTTGTAACAATCACCAGTGTGATAGCAGTAAAGGGGGCATTTAGGAACAGAATTAATTATATAAGAGGCTTCACGTATCATTCACATCCCCTTTTGCCCTTCTGCTTTCTGTCATCTGAAAACACAGCAACATGCACCATCTTGGAAACAGAGAACTAGTATTCACCATACATGGAATCTGCTGTCTGCTTGTTCTAGAACTTCCCAGCTTCCAGAACCATGAGAAATAAATTTCTGTTGTTTATAAATTACCCAGTTTGTGGTATTTTGTTATGGTAGCAGGAATGAACTAAGGCGGTGGTCATATAGTCTTTGCTTTCTTTTTTTTTTTTTTTTTTTTTTTTGGGTGCTGGGGATCGAACCCAGGCAGGGCCCTGTGCTTACAAGGCAAGCACTCTACCGACTGAGCTATCTCCCCAGCCCCTAGTCTTTGCTTTGAATGCTTCTCTAATGACTGAGAAATCACATCATCACACATTTCATTTTAGAACTATTTTAATTGTAATATGACTTCTTAGAGCAAAAATCTGCCTCCCTATGAATCCCAGTCTTTGGTCATATTTTCCCCGCAAAATGCAAACAGTTTCTTAACTCGAATCCTTTTCCACTTCCAAAGTTTGAGACCACTGTCATGTCCTCAAGTTTTCTCTTAGGTGAGGCATCTCTGTTTATCATGTGACCTGGTTTTCAGATTATGGCCCTTTTTTATCTCATTCAACTCAAGCTTTCCTGTCCTCATTTCTATATTCACAATAGTTCACTAAAACCCTATAGTTCTTCAACATTTCTTGAACAAATCCTTAGTGTTCCACCCCCCAAAGCCAACAGGTATTACTGTCTACATTCTTCTCAAATTACATGTTCAATTATTATTATACATTATATTTCAAATGTAATCTTGATCTTTGGTGTGATTCCAAGGGATACTGATAAAATTGGGGAAAGCTTGCATAGCACTGAACATATTTTATGAGAAATCTTATCAGATAATAACTTAGCCCAGATAAGATTTTTTTAAATCTTATAATCAAATTTTTTAAATCAAATAAGTTTTTTTAAAAAAATCTGCCTTTGAGATACAGCTCAGTGCTTACCTAGTATGTCCAAGGCCCTGGGTTCAATCCCCAGGACTATAACAATAATAACAATGAAATTAAAATTAAAAATCCCCCTTTAACATCAAACTTAGCTTAAAAGAGAGTTGAGGAAGGAAAAGAAGCATTCAATGGATAACCAAAAGAATTTGTAGCTAAGACAAACTATCCAGCTCCTTCATGATAGAAAATGTTTGTCTTTGTCACATGAAGTCTCACAGGATCCCAAATAATTTAGGGCTTTCTCTAGATGGGGTCTTAATTCCTGGGACCAGCTAGAACCACTTCAGGGTCACTTACATACTTAGGCTCACATCTCTAGGGTGAACCTTGAATAGTACTAGTTTTAAAAGAGAAGACAAGGGACAAAGTGGCCGTTGACAATCAGTCTACAAACTTCAGTGTTGTAATGAAATATTTTTCTAACTTTAAATTCAAGGAATTTATTTAAGTGAATAAACATTCGGTAATAGAGAGCGTGTTAAAAAGAAAAAAAGAAAAAGGGACTTGGAGTTTGGGTTTCAGGTGAGTTAGGGTCTATAGCACGTTTCCCAAATGCAAAGATGCTAAGAGGAAGAAATGTACCCAGGAAGAATAGGGCTGGTATAGGAGGGAAGTAAGAATAAAGTAAGAAATAATGTATAACACAGAAGTGCTTCAGGGGCTATCTTCTCCCACTAGTTGTACAACCTCTGGCAAATTAACTTAAGCCACTAAGAGAAAGTTCAAAACATCAGTTCTTCTGAGGATCATGAGACAGGCTATATCAAAGTATCTTAGAGTATATTTTCCTCATTTGTAAAATATTGGCAAGAATAAATAGGACTGGGCTGAATGTATACAACAGTTTGGGAGAGAAATGCTATCTTCATAATATTGAATCTCCTAATCCTCAAAATGGTATGTATATACTGTCATTTATTTAGTTCTTTAATTTATACCAAGAATATTTTTCATATTTCAGTGTAGAAACTCTCCTTAGATTTCCTAGTTATTTGATGTTTTGATATTATTTTAAATATTATTTAAATATTATCATTTCATTTTCTATTTGGTGTTGATATAATATTAGTGACTTTTGAATGCTGAATTTTAAAAAATTTTTTTGCAAAATTATCTACTAATTCTTATAGTTCATAAATTCCTTTACATTTTTCATAATGATAAAATTTGCAAACAGTAAAAATCTTTACATTTTTCATTTCTTTGCCTTATCATTTGGCTAGAATTTCTAGTTCTGTACAGATTAGAGGTATCCTTGTGTCAGGGTCAAAACTTTTAATATTTTACTACTAAGTAGCCTGCTGAAGACTAATAGACTGTATCTCTATTAGGGAAGTCCAATTTTTTTTTTTTTTTTTTTTTTTTTTTTTTTTAGGTTTGGCTGTTGAATTCTCTTTTTAAACTTGAATCTATTGATATAACTATATTTTTCTCCCTTAAAAAAATTGTGACAAATACAATTGATATTCCAAATGTTAAGGCACTTTTGCATACAATTGAGAATTTATGTAGTCACATACTATCCCTTTTATATATTGCTAGTTTATTTTCTATATATTTGGTGTTTTTGTGAAGTCTTAGTATTAAAGTGAGGACAGACTTAAGAGTTGGGTAGTATTCCCTTATTCTGTTTTACAAAAATTCATGTAACTTGGGGTAATTTCTTAAATGTTTGAAAGAATTCAGTTATAAGTCTTTACATTTTCTCCAAGGAAAGCTTTTAAATAACTGAATTCTGCTCAGTGGGAACTCCAGGTTTTCTTTAGTCAGTTCAAATTTTTATCATTAACTTCACTCATTCAAGTTGATATTTAGTTGATATATTTTTAATGTTTGTGGGTTCTCTAGCAATGTTTTCATTCCTGACGTTATTTCCCCCTTTTATTGATTAGTCTTACTAGCTGCTTATCAATTTTATGAATCTTTTCAAAGTCTCAGTTTTTAGTTTTGTTTGTAACTTTGTCTTGCAGTTATCACTGCTCTTGACTTCCACCTACATTTTCAAAAATTGATTTGCTGCATTTTGCTTCTTGAGCTACAATTTGATTTTTTTAAAAACTTTTTTAGTTGTAGATGGACACACTACCTTTATTTATGTGGTGCTAAGGATCAAACCCAGTGCCTCATACATGCTAGGCAAACACTCTACCACTGAGCTATAATGTAGCCCCCATGTTACTTTTAACTTTTCTAATATGTGTAGGTAAATCTATAAATCTCTCTAACTGTTGGTTTAACTGCGGCCCATGCTTTTTGAATTGGCACATCTTCATTGTCAGTTTAAAGTATTTTCTAATGTTTATTTCTTCTTTGATCCTTGTGTGTTCTGTTTAATTTCTAAGCAACTGAGACAAATTTGAGGATTTTCTAGTTATCTTTTGTTATTAACTTCTGGCATATTTTTCCTGAGGTTAGAGGGTGTATTTGAATTATTTAAATCCTTTGAAATATTTTAAGGCTTTCTTTATGTCCTCTTTATTGTCTGTTTTGGGAAATTTTCAATATGGGTTTAAATGAAATGGGAATTGTCATTGCTTACAGTGTTCTCTGTATCTCAATTAGATCAAGTGTGTTAACTGTACTCTTCATACTGTTTTTGCAAACTTTCTGTTTAAATGTATCTGTGGGTTTGCCGCCCACTTTTTCTTTTTAGTTGTCTCTTCTTGCCTTACCTATTTTGAAACAGTGTTTAAAATTGTGAAATTCTTCCTAGAGAATTGGCTTCTTTATCATTATGAAATATCCCTCTTTCTCTTTGGTAGTGCTGCTTCACTTAAAAATCTGTTTTATCAGATGTTAGTGTAGTTACATCATCTTTTTCATTTGTTCCAAATTCTTTTTCCATCCTTGTACCTAAATGCCCATCAACAGTGGGAAGAACAACACATTGTATACTTATCCAACAGAATAGAATGGTTTACAATTTAAAAAAAATTTTTTTAAAAAGGAAAAATCATGATTTACATGATTAATCTCAAAACATGTTAAATATAAGAAGTAACGAAAGTAACAAAAGATTCAGTGACTCCACTTGTAAAAGGTTCAAAAAAACAGGCAAAATTAAACAATGTTGATGGCAAATTAAAACAAAAAAATCAATATTCAAGATAGTGTCTGGATGATGTGGTGCACGCCTGCAGTCCTAGCTATTTGGGAGGATGAGGCAGGAGAATCTCAAGGTCCAAGCCAGTCTGGGCGACTTAGAACCTGCATTAACATCAAATAGAAAAGGGGCTGGGCATGTAGCTCAGTGGTGGAATGCTTGCCTGGTATGTGCAAGACACTGGGTTCAATTCTACCACTCCTCTACCCCCAATCATTCAATAGTGTTTACCCTGGTTGGGGGAAACAGGTCCCTGATCAGGGAGGTATGTGTTAGTGGCTCATTAACAATCTACTAGAGAAATATGGGTACATAGGAGTTCATTTTATTTTTTATTTTTATTTTATTGTTTTAGGTGCTAGGGATTGAACCCAGGACTCATGCTATCTCTAGCTTTTTAAACACTTTTGAGAGGGATTCACTAAGTTGTGCAGGCACGGCCTTGAACTTGCATTACTCCTGCCTCAGCCTTTTAAGTAGCTGGGATTACAGTATGTGCCACCATGCCTGGCTAGGAGTTCATTTCATAATTATTCTTTAAATGATACACACATATTTACACACTTCAGCATTTGTAATTCAATTTTTAAACAAAAATCATTTAACCCTTATTAATCCTAATTATTTATGTCTCACTTGCAGATGGAGAATGTGTAGCCCTTGATTCATTATCTTGTTGGTTATGTTGAATAACACAGTCTATTGACTACGTTTGGCAACTCACTAGATAAACTCTCACAACCTTGAGGAAAATAGATGAAGACAGAAAAGTTCTGATTTTGCCAGAAGTAGATCTCAAAAGTCAAAATTTTTGATGTAAAACTAAAGGAAAAACAGTTTGGTAGACAGCAACTATGATGTGTCAGGCTCTATGCCTCCAACTGTAAATCAGATCTTCACATACTGAAAGTCTATGTCCTGGTTTTTAAATTTTGGAGTTGTATTCACATATCAATAAGCAATGCTTAGACAGTGAAAAGCTCACATTATATAGTTTTACACTGTTTCATCATCTTTTTCTAATTTTTTAATAATATAAGGGAGACTTAAAATATTCTATAACATGTGGGCAATACATATCCAGAAACTTTGTGTGATGTACCACTATTTGTTAAATTGTTTACATAAAATGTCAGAGACAAATTCAAATCTATCACCTGAAATGTATGCAGGGTAATTGAACTGGTTGATTATAAAGACATTTTAAAACAGTATAACATATATAGCTTACTTATTAATGTATCAATATTATTTAAAATTTGTTGTAGTTGAGACTAAAATAATAATTATTTTTTTGTAAATTTCTATAAATGTTATAAATATGTCCATGTTTAAACATTTCTGGTAAATATGTATAACCATTCATTTTTAAACTTTACCCAGTAAACTCAAAATTCAATTGCTCATTTTCAAATTATGACCAATTTGTTTCTTACCTCTTCCTGGCAAATGATAGGGGCCTAGGATTCAAATGGTGGATCAGCATGAACTTCCCTGGGGCTAAGCGTTCAGTTGGTGTGGTCTGGGCTGGTGTGGTAGAGATTAGGGTTTCAAGTGGCATACCAGGGATCACTGTGGTCAGGACCAGTGCAGTGATGACTGAGGATGTGGTTTGGCATACTTGGGACCAGGTAGAATGAAGCAACAGCTGACGTTGTCAAGAGGTTGAGGGAACAAATAAAGTATTTAGGATTATGGCAGCCAAATTTCTATGAGAAAAGGGAATTACAAATATGGAAAGGGAAATAGTTTAAATCCCAAAGTACTGAAGTAGAATTAAAGACATCAATGTGAACTCAAGGTTTTCAGGGTTTACAATGCATGTTTACATATGAATGCACAAGGATGTGTTTATGTCTACATATGTATAAGTTTGTCTACCAACAGGACTTAAAACCAGTAACTTCCCAATAAGCTATGAATCCTTATCAGGTCTGGGCTTTCAAATACCATTTTCCATTTAAAGGAAAAAGCATTCCTTTGAAAATGTCTAATCTAGATTTGGGATACAGAAAAGTATTAGATGACCTTGTAAATACTTTGATGTATCAAAAAAATAAGGAGGAATCTAAAAAGAAATGTAGACATGTCAAAGGAACATAAAAGCCAGCTTAAAGAGATTCCCACGGACAAAATCTGGGAAATTTTCAGCATGAAAATAAATGATAGTAATGTATTATAAACTACTATGTAAAGTGAGAACCCAGGAGCCTAAACTGATATAAATGAATAAACACATGGAAAAGGGAAGGTTCTTCCTTACAGTGGGATATCAAAGCAGAAGTTATGGACTCACCCTGGCAATCAAAATAGTAACAGATTCAGGCAAGAATTGTCAATAGACTCAAATTAGCTGTAGGGTAAATTCAGTGAGAAGTAGAGAACATTTACACAGTCTCCAAGAATCTCCTCGATTATTAACTTTGCAATGGAAAAACTTCCTAGATACTACCCTAACCTAGTGGCCAAAGACCACATTACCAGAAATGAGACAAATGGACATTGTGTATCTCTTAGTATGACACACAGAAAAAAAATAAAGCATCATTACTGATATTGATGACAAAAATATATATATCCTGACTCTAAGCATGAGGAAATATTACAGAACCAAACTGAGCAATATTATACAAACTGGCCTACACTCCTCAAGTGTCAAGGTCATGAATGAAGAGACCAAAAAACTGTTCCAGATTGAAGGAGACCAAAGAGACAGACAACTAAAAGCACCATGTGATCTTGGATTGGGATACTTGAAGACAGTAGCATTTTGGGGGCAATTAGCAAAATGTGAGTTCAATCTGTGGATTAGATGTCATTATCATGTCAATCTCCAGAGTTCGATGGGTATACTATGGTTATGAAGGAGTGTTACTGTTTTAAGTACACACTCAAGTGGTTGGAGGTAGCGGGGCATTATGTCTTAAATTCTCAAATGGTCCAAAAATATTTTGGTTGGGATTATATTGAATCCATAAATGTAAATTACCATCTTTATAATATTGAGGCTTCTAATTCCTGATGTGGTCTAAAAGATCATGAAGATCTTTTGTATCTTTTTATTCTTAAGTACTTCAATTTATCATTTTATTATTAAAGAGATATTTCTATAGACCTTATTTTCTGTTGATTGCCCATATCCAGTAATACAACAGACTTCTGCATACTGAATGTGAATGTAACATTGCTTAAGTACAGATGTTAACTGAATTGTCTACATATATAACTGTATCAACACAGTACATTACAATACTCATACTCTAAATTCTCAGCATGTAAAACATGCCCATGTAGGGAAAGTATAATCAACCCTCCACAAACACTTCTCATAAACTTGAACAATGTACTTTGAACAAAGCTTTCTGGTGGCCTGGCAGTTATAAAAGGAATCGCCATAATGCCTTTTCCCCCTTTGCTCACATCTGTTTCCAAGTGTCATAAAACAAGTTTCCAATGAACAATTTCTACCATATTATTGGGTAGCAGGGCACTATGCATAATCTGGGTACTCTAGAAACAGTAATTCCTTCTCAGGAGACACTTGCTTCAATGCCTCCAGGAAGCTGGAACGTACTGGCTCCAAGCTGAACACCATTCCAAGGAAGACAGAAAGGACATGAAAGTGCAGCTCTCATTTGTGAAGTTTATATTCTTTCACTGGGTTGTATTCACATATTAAAACTGAATGAGTTTAAAAGTATGCAAGTTTTATTGCAGGATGATGAAAAAGTTCTGGAAATAGACACTTAAATGTAGTTGCAAAAAAATGTGAATGTACTTAGTGCCACTGAACTGTACACTTAATGGTTCAAATGGCAAACTGTATGTGTATTTCACAATCAAAATACCTAAAGGTGCATTTTCTATTGTTAGGTGTTTCCTGCTGTTATTTAGTAATCACAGTCATTATGAGCACTAACCACCAAAACTTGACAGCCCTATGTTTGTTTGCTTGTTGCATCTGTGGAACCTAAAAGCATGCCATTTAATTTAGCCTCAGTTTCCTCATATGTAACACAGGAATAAGAAAATTACTTACCCATTATATGTAGCTGTGAAATTTCAACTTGGTAAAGTTTTTGTACACAGAGGGATTCTTTTTAGATTTTCATACCAATATGATTCTTGTATTTTATATAAGGAAGACTAAAAATAGCAGGCTTCAGTATAAACAAACTGGTTATTCATTTCTCCTTAATGTTACAGAGAACTGTAAGACAATGTGCCATAAAATGCATTTCATATTATAGTCAAGTGCTATATGAGCCCAAGTGCTATATGACCACTGAGTCAATGGTTAATAATCTTAAAAATATCATACTCTTAAGAGGTAACAATTTCAGAGAAGCCACAATAACTTGAAATACTTGAAATAATTTAAGTATATATGTGTATGTATAAATATATACATATAATTTTTTATCAAGTGTAACATGATCATACAAAAACATTGATTAGAAATACAGTTCACACGTATAAAAAGAGGCTATTTTATTTTTGTCCCTTTTATATCCTATTTTAGACAAAATGATGAAACCCAGAAAGTAATAGGAATGCATTAGTTATAAAAACTTTGATATTTTATAAATGAAACAGATCCAATCATCTATTCCTTCTCTCAAATTCCAAACAATGAGGCTTACTGAACTCTACTCTTGGAATGAACTTAAATAAATTTTTTCTTAATTCTAATGAAATATACATTTTCAATGGTTGATAGTCCAGGTAGAAAAAGTACATAAAATGATTTATAAGTCAAAATATTTCACACAAAAAGAATGGTTTTAACAAAACCCACAAATATCAAGAGAAAATGCATTGAATTTAAAAACTTCTGAAGCAGGCACTTCTTAAGACCATTATAGAAAATAACAAAAGGTTTGGAACTGTCATAAAGTAAAAATTTATACAGATGAAGCTAAGGGGTAAAAAACTATCAAATGTATTAAAACCATCTAGAGCCAAATAAGATATAACTAAACTATATAATTTAAAAATAGGTTTAAGTGCATTTTCTTTGTACAATTTAATTGACTACCATATGTAAAAAGTGACAATTAGAATGCAATTAAATACAGATTTGCAAGTTTTTTGGCCATCATGTAAATATTAAAAAGTTAAGTGAATTGCCAATTGAAAAATAAAAGCTTACATTCAAACTATAAACACACAAATGTTCAAAGATGCACTATAAAACTGTTGGGAAAAGACATATTCATACCCCATAAAGATTGTTCAGGCACTTGCATTCAGAAACATTTTATAAATAAGCACTTCGTTTTGCAGTTTGGGAAAATCAACTTTATTTTTTGGAGCGAAACTAAGTGCTTACATATAAAATGTTTCTGAATGCAAGTACCTGAAAAATCTTTATTGGGTATGAATATGTTTTTTTCCATATAATTTTGACCATTATAGAATTGCATTAGAAGTTTGTCATGTTTATGTTAATGTTAACAGTCTTTGAACTGTTTTGAGTTGTGTTTTGCTTTTTTAGTTTAAAAATTCTCTTGCATCAATAGGATATCCACACTGCAGATTTGTTGAGAACTATCTCATAAGTTGGGATGCATTTAAATGGACCATTTTATGGGAAAAAGCATTTGAAATCTTAAAATTATGATACTTGTTTTATGCACAACTTCAAAAACACAGAATTTAAAGATAATTCCAGTGAGGCACAAATGTGGCCCTATCAAAACACTACCATGCAATATGACTGGAAAATATGATACAAGGACAAACAGCAAAATACACACTTTGGCAATCCTATACAGAAGGGGTCCTGTCAAAGCATTCTTTCATAAAATAAACACTACCTATCAAAACACTAAGGACAAACAGCAAAAAACACACTTTGGCAATCCTATACAAAAGGGGTCCTGTCAAAACATTCTTTCATAAAATAAACACAATATCACAAAACAGAACAACAAAAAGAAAAACTGAATTTTGACAACCCTACACAAATTGTGGAATTTCATCTTCAAGGTCTTCAAACTGTTGCATTCGTTTTAGCCTGGGTCTCTGGTACGTTGGATTCACATCAGGCAGGCCATGCTCCTCAGAGTTCTCTTTAGGCTTACCATCTAGCTGCAAAGGACAAGCTGATGTGCTGTCCAAGTCTGGAACTGACTTTTCCACCTGACTCAGGGGAGTATGAGCTGTGCCAGGAGGCACTGCTGCTGAAGGTGAAGCTGGTCTCTCCTCAGTCCCCCTGACATTGCTGGTGGGTGTACGTGGTTTATAAAATGTTGTCCAGTGCTGGGGCTGCAGTGTTCTGGGTGCTCTGGCAGGAGTGAGAGGGTAGGAATCAGAAGACCGTCTCTCTGATGCCTCTCTTGTTGATCTGGCTGGTTCTGTGTATGGCTTATTGGGTTGTGTGGCACTGATGGAATGGTCACCACTGACGCTGATGCTCACTGTCACTTTTTCCTGGAGTGCACCAGGCACAGTTACTGTAGTCTTGGCAGTTAGGTTGTTTTGTTCACATTGTTTTCCCCAAGTTTTTGGTAGAATCTGCTGATCAAAGCCATTGAATTTGGAACAAACAGTAGTAGGAGTATCTTTTCTACTAAGTCCTTCAAAGGTAGGATTCTTGCAAAACTTGTCTGCATTTGTATTTCCCACATTTCTGCCGTTTTTCTCACTAGGAGGGCTTGCAAGAAGTAACCTATCTACAGGCAAACTTACAGGTCTAATCTTGGTCCTTGGAGTATGCCTGTGCATATTGTTTGTTACTCTATCAGATTTCAAAATAAGTGGCTTATTGGTTTTACAAATATTGTCCATCTTTTGGGATGATGATTCAGGTTCTTTGTTTTCTGAAAAAGAAAGATTTCTTTTTTAACTTCATGAAGCTTAGTTAATAAGGTAGTTAGTTATAAATAGGTACTGTCTCAAAACAACAGTCTTTCATATTTTTCCAACTTGATATTCTCAGTCATCTATGCAGAGGAATTAAAAATTCATACAGCATTAAAGACCATTTTGAATTAAAGCATTACTTTAAAAAATTTATCTAACGCAATATAATACATAGCCAAAAAAGTACATCATAGGTTGATTAAATAAAATAAAACAATAAAAAAAACTTCCTGAAGTAACTTGCTCTAATATACTACTCATGAATCAATATCTCTGGGTTAAGACTGTCGTGATTTCAACAGACAGACACTGGTAACCTCAGAACAATAACACTATTTTATACACCAACCAAAGACATGTCCTGAATCCCAGGGACTTTGCCTCCTCACTTAATCTGCTTTCCAGCTACATTCCATCCACACTGAGGGCACACAGTGGAGAAGCCTTGGATGCTCTCCCAGTGATCAACTAAGACATGGCAACACCATAGGTCAAATTAAGGTTGAAGAGTTGTCAAAATCACCATTCTGCTATGGCCCTGGTGACTCCAGATTTACTTCCTTCTCTTTCTCCTCTAGTCTAGTCCCAGGTCCATGTTTTCTCACCTAGAACTCAGCTCCTCACACTCTGTCTTTGCTGCATCTACCCCAGAAGCTCCCATTGCTGGAGAGGTGCAGCCTTCTGGCCATGATCCTCCTCTCCCTGCTGAGAAACATCAGACAACTGTGGGCCTTGACTGGTCTGATGGCTTTGCTGCTGGTCCTGCTCATAGCCCACGGTCCTCTTCCCTGTCACCTGGTCCTTCTCCCACATCCTTGGGCAGTGGTTTGCACACAGGTGCACAACCAGCATCACTTGCAGGTCATCATGTCACCTGACCTCCTTCTTCACCTGGGGCTGCTGACCTCTCTGCCCTGGTTCCCATGCAGTGCACCTGTGATTTTCTGTCCTGGGCCCTTGTCCACATTTACAGAACACCCTAAGGGAGCTGAGCCATTGTGGTTGGATGTTAAGCACCAGAGCGTTCTTAGTTTTGCAGAACTTCTAGCATGATGGAAGAGAGTGCAGACTCTGCAGCCAGCTGCCTGGATGCTGGCTCAGTTCCTGCTCCACTTCTGCCCTGGGCAAGTCCACTGCACTATCCCTACCTGCCTTCCTCTGTCAAAAAAGACTCCTATATGGAGCTGTGCTATCACATGGTATTAATGATCTAAGCAAGAACAGGCTTAGAATTACCTGGTATGTAATAAAAACTTGAAAATATTTAAAAATTATTTATTGTTATTACTATACCTAACTAGGAAACCAATTTCATGGGACAGTGAAACAAGGTTAGATTTAGGAATGAGGTAGGACTAGTTTAGGTACATGACCCTTGGCATTATTAACCTTCTCAGACTGTTAGCTATGGCTTAAATGATGCTAATGTTATTTACTTCATAGTACTGAACTCCTAATAAGATCAAATCAGATAAATGGAATCAAACAGTTGAGTCTTGGGTTTTTGTTTTATTTCTTAAGCAGGTAGGTAATTGACTTCCTTTGTTTTCAGACTTTCTCAGGCTATGATCATTGATATTTAATTTTATACATCAAATTTAACATACATGGCTATGTTTCGAAAAATTGGAATTTAGCTCTACTAAAGCAGTAACAAATGGAAGCTTTTCAACCATCTTAACAGACCATTCAGAGAAATAAAATTATCAGAGAAAAATAATGAATAAAAGGACTCCAGTCAAGGAAATGGAAGACGCATGCTTAATGTGTTAAAGGCAGGCCACAGGTAAAAGTACATAAAAAAAACCTTTTGGAGTCTATTTTTTTGAGTTTCAGGAGTCCAGTTTATTTTTGTCTTGACTTTAATTGAAGATAAGACGTAAAAATGAAAAGAAATTTCATAAGGAGAACAAAAACATGAATTCCAAGATATCTCTTTACAAGAAAGAAGCAAAGAATGATATTCATTTAAATGATTTTCATTAAACTTTCTCAATGGCTAGCAAAGTTAATTAATAAAACTTTGAAGTTTGAACTTCCCTCAACTCCATTCATCTTGGTTTTTAATCATGGGTTGTTTGCAAAGTTTGAAAATATGCAAACATATATTTTACATGACCACTCACCGATGAGACATGCATCACATTTTTCCAATATATTTTGCTTGTGTTCTGATTCCTCAAATGATGGAGTAGTTTCAAAATTTTTGCTTTCACTGTCTGCAGTGTAGATATCCTATTGATGCAAGAGAAATTTTAAACTAAAAAAGCAAAACGCAACTCAAAATAAACAGTTCAAATATTGTTAACTTATTAACAAAAACATCACAAAGTTCTAATGCAACTCTATAATGGTCAAAACTCACTTCCTTTGAAGTAAAATATAGTGACTTCATGGAATGTTCTGTGTCTCTTTCTTCTGATGATAACAGAAGTTTCGAAGGACAGCTTTGATCAACCTGAGGTGTAAGAACACCTGCACTACACGTAACATCTTGAGGCTGTAGGGACCCATCGAAGATCTTCTGTGAGTAAGTAATGAGGAACTCTACCAACCGTGCCTGATTTGAATATTCAGCAAGGGAGGAGATGGTGACAGGAGCAGTTGTGGGCCTTGGCCTAATCAGACTGGGTCCAAATATAACTCCCAAGTTTTTGGAGTTCATCTTATTTTCTTCTGCATGATCTACTACCCTGAAAAGAACAACACACAAAGCTATGAGATTTGCCTAATTATTAGAGCTCCTTAATAGTAATTTACTATGAATTGAGAAGGGTAGCTGGAACATGGGCTACAGAAGTCTACAAAAAGTATGTCAAGGGTCAAGTTTGGTTGGTCTAGGAAGAGAATACATTTGTTTGATAATAACCCAAAATGAGTTTCAGAGTACTATATTAGGATGAAATTAACATAAGTAGAAGGAACTACTGAAGTTTTATAGGCAGAAGGAAAAAAAAATACCCCTAAAAATTGCTCTTTGTATATGGTATATACTCCAAGTTCCTTATACTGGAAATTGAAACACCACTGTCAATCCTCTCTCATTGCCCACATTTTTTTCTTTTTTTTTTTCAGTGCTGGGGATTGAACCCAGGGTCTTGTGCTTGCAAGGCAAGCACTCTACCCACTGAGCTATATCCCTAACCCCCACAGTTAGTTTTTTGAGTTGTAGATGGACACAATACGTTTATTTTATTTATTTATTTGCGATGCTGAGTATCAAACCCAGTGTCTCACATGTGCTAGTCAAGTATTCTACCACTAAGCCATGCTCCCAGTCCCCCACAGCTAGTTTTCTAGAGTAGATGATTCTCTCTCCTAAGCCTCTCTCTGTTCTATTGCCACTCTCAATGTTCTGGCTTTATTTCAAATGCTCACTGCTTTTTACTTCAATGACTATTCAAGGAGATCTCCAACCCATTTTTCATATTGCTGTCAGAAAGATCTAACAGGCAAATCTGAGCATGTAAAATTCCTGACTCCAAATTCTTTAGTGGGTACAGAAACAATATGGTCAACTCATCTGCCAGGTATGTAAGATTTTCTGATCAGGCCTCCTGGGCAGCTCAGTTCCTGCTACTGATTGCTATATTGTAGTCTAATGAAATTATATTTTCCAAATGCAAAATCTCTTGTGTCTCCATGTCTGGTACCCTCTGCCTAGAATGCTCTTCTGCACATTCTCTACTGAATCACCACTCAGTTCTTAAAATCTGACTCAAGGGCTTGCCTCCTCTGCTTTTACCCCTAGCCCCCAAACTTCCTCTGCATGCTTGCATGCTATGCACAGGTATTATAAAAAGGATGATGTTGTACTGTGGTCATATACAGGTCTGTCCCCCAAGATGATGAACCCATAAATAGCAGAAACCCTGTGTTTCCATCCTAGTTTCCCCAGCAAGAGCCTGGCATGTAGAAGACATCTGAGGGAACAATGTTGGCTGCATGAACATATATTCAATGTCTCCCTTTCCCGACACATAATAAAATCATAAAAATCAAATAATCATTTAAAAACCAATACCACAACAAAATAAATGTACTCAATACTAATGCACTATATAATTAAAAATGGTGAGGATAGTATTAAAATTCTTACCGCTTAAGATGTACAATGAGGTAATGAAGACTGTTAAAATTTGATGTTGGCAATTGTCTTAGAAGGTCCTTGCTTTTTAGAAGAATTCGGTTTATTTCTATACACATATTTGGAAATTTTTTGTCCTCAGGGTTATCCTTTTTGGTTTCTTGTTCTTCATTAACATGTTGGATCTCTTTTGCAAGGTCTATAAATTCCTTGTATAATCGGAATAAAATAAATGGTTCTGGGAGCTAAAGAAAGAAAATTACATTAAAAATATCTTCTACTTTTTTCTGTTTAAGTCAACTATTAGGTAGAGTTACTCAAATGATTTAGCATATTCCTTTAGATTAACAGAATTTAAAGTCAATCTTTATTTTTGCAGTACTAGGAATTGAATCTAGGTAGGACCTGAAGCATGCTAGGCAAGCACTCCACTAATGAGCTTTGTCCCCAATCCATAAAACATTATGTTTTCTAGAGCTATGTCTTATAAATAAAAATCTTCACCATAAATTATATTCATGTTAAAAAACAAGTTAACAGATAATCAATTAAACTCTAAACTTTAAGTTTAAACTTTAAGCTTCATGATGGGATTTAAAAAATTTTTGTCTATATCCCATATACATTATATTCATGTCTGTCCCCCAAATAGCATGATCTTCAGCTGTTTTATTGAAATAAACCTAGGATAATGTACAAAATAAATAAAATGAATTAGAAAAGGTGAATAACATGGATTTTATTGCTAAGGGGTAAAAATTACTAAAGTGCTAAAGGGACCATGCTTTAATTGGGTCAGAATGAAGATTAGCATCAGCTAATATAACCTACAAAAACATAATGTTAACATCTTATTCATCAAATTTTTAAACAGCCTGATTTGCCATGAGTGGGTCAAAAGAAAAAGTTCCTGTAACAAGTGTCCATTGCCATAATGAATTTCAATGTTTCTACTGATCTGCAATAGAAAATTCAGTGTACCTTTGGCTACCTGATCCTATATTATCTGTGGAAAGATAGGGTGTCACCCTGTGATCAGTTTCTATCTTCACTACTCTGGGATCTGAAGCAAGTCACTTAACCTCTTGGAGCTTTAGACAAATGAGTAAAATGAAGGTTCTTCTCTAACACTGTTTTAAGAATTAAGCACAGTTTCCCACATGAAAGTCTTGGACATATAAACTTCCTGAAACAGAATGCAAGTTTATAGTACTGGACCCCATTCACCTCCTCTCCTTGACTGGCTAAAAGAGATAAAGGATGACACATTATGAGACTTATAGTCATTCAAAGGTAACAACCTCCAATTCTCAGTTGAGGGGTCTGTAAAATATGATTGAGTTATCAATATTTTCCTGGGCTAACATCGTAGATCCAGCAATTTATACTTAATTTCTTTCCCTTCTGCAACCCCACTAAAATACAATAGGCCCATAAGGACTAGGAAATAGAGAAAACAAAAAGCCAACAATTCACAATTAGAAGAGTAGATGAAGAAATCCTGATTCAGCAGTTCAAAGAAAGTTGACCCCTTGTTACTCAACATGATTTTCAGAATCCTAAAGAGACTGGGACAATCAGTACCAGGTCCTCTGTTCTTGGTGTAGTGTGTGGTGGGCCATCTGAGAAAGGTTAGCTCTATACAGAATCCCGTCTCCACTCCATGTTCTTGAGTAACCCTTTCCCTAAAAATCTGGAAAAATTTTCTCTGGGCAATGTAATACAGAGGTTCTCTGAATGGGGGCGATGCTAAACATAAAGAACAGAGAAGTAACTATCTGAAAATGGGGATTTGTTGGCGGCAAGCACACTGAATGCACAGATCCTGCAGTCGTCTTAACCACCCTGGTTCCCATAGTACTGGCACCATATCTCTAGGCAAGGAAAAAATCAGTCCAAGAGCAGGGACCTAGAGACAAGTAATCAGGCCTATCCCAAACAGCCCACTTAGTTCGCTTTACAGTAAAGTTCAGTTTTTTAAAAACATTTATGTGTTCAAGAGCTTCCAAAGAGATTTCAAGTTCTAACGTAACTAGAGACCAAGAAAGACAAAAATCAAAATGGGTAGAAAAATAACAAATTGAAGGTCTAAAACTATAATGTCAATATGCTGGCCACAAATCATATATGGTGCCAGATTATTGGAAATGCAGCTGATCTAAATTAAGATGTGCTCTAAATGAAAAATAGATACCAGATTTCAAAGATTAAGAGCTCAAATAGTTCATAATTTAAAAATACTAGATATTCAAAATGTTAAATAAAATATTAAAATTAACTTCAGCTTTAAAAAAATTTATGTGTCTATAGAAAATTTAATGCTATATATCAGGATAATATTATATTTCTATAGGAGGTTAGAGGCTAAGTAGAGAAAAGAACCCTTACAAAGAAAATCTACAAATATCCATAGGAAAATAGCATGATATCATCATTTAAAAAAATGTTATCAAAGGAATAGAAAATCAGAATTCTTAAAAATTAAAACGTGATCTCAGGAATGAAGTAATTTACAATAGTCAAGAAGATAAAACTGAGGAAATGTCTTAGAAAGTACTGAAGGAAAAAAGAAGAAGAATAGAGGAAAGGTAAGGCAACTAGAGAACTAGTGTGGGTTATTAAGCATCCAAACAAGAGCTCTAACTAGAAAGGACAGAGAAGATAGGGAGAAAATGGGCAATAAAAATCAAGAAAAATTCCAAGAACTAAAACCAATAATTGACAGAGCTCACGGAGTGCCCAGAATAGTGAATGGAAATATATCCACATCATTATACATCATTGTAAAATGTTAGGATAATGGGGGAAAAAAAGATTCCATTAGCTTTTAAGGGACAAAACAATAGGCACATAACAAGAGTTAGGAATGAAATAAGAAGGACTCGCATTTTGAAGAGAACAAAAAAAAAAACATGCTTTCAAAATTCAGAGGAAAAGAAATTTCTAGTCTACAATACTAAAACTTCCATACTATCTCCACTACTCCATTTCTATTAAGACAGTAGAATAGATATTTATGGATGAATATGGTTTCAAATATTCACCTTGCTTAAGGTCAGACATAACCAAAACAGAATATAACCCCAAAACAAGGAAAACTGAAGAGGTGTTCCATCACAAATGAGGAGAGGAGAGTGATTTCAGGATAATAGCTAATGACCAGATTAAAAAGGATCGGCAAGGGAGCAACAGAGCTCCAGAGAATGACAGATCAGCACTAGTCTCTCTGTTATTATCTCTTCATTTTAACCCAAGGATAGGACGCCAGCTGGGTCTGACCCAAATCTTTTTGCACTTGGTTCATGACAATGTAGTGATTAAGTTCCTGTAACCCCTCTGTAAGCTGTTGCCTAAAGCCACCAAGGCCCCTTACTCCACCCCAGCAGATATGTTTCTGTTTTTGTTTTGACACTCCTGCAAACTGTAGGTATAAGAGTGAGCACAGAAAAAGACATTAATTATAGGACAGCTCACACCCTGACCATATTCCTGCTGGACTTCTAGTACCCATCTTACAGAAAGAGTTATGCCTATGCCCCAAATATGATGAACTTCATGGCCTTGCCTACTGACCTCCCAAAATAGATATTTTAAAACACCACTGAAGGCAAAGCTAGTCTATATAATCTAGACACTGTTCTACCTACTGAATATTCCTAACAGTATGAACACTGGCCTTTATTTATAGTTACATTTATACTTTTAAGTTAGTATTCTAAAACTTTAAACAAAAACTTAAGTGTTATTTATTCCTTTAAATTTAGGAAAATGTTTCTCTTTAACATGGTTAGGAGAGAACTCCAAGGTGCAGTTGGAAGGCTGCAACATGGAAGAGGTACATGGAAATCTTGTACAAGGGATAGTAATATTCTATTTTCTTAAGTGGGGTAATGAGAAATGAATTTTGTTTTATTATTACTGTTCTTTAAACTGTATGTATATTTTATATATATTTTATGATCTGTATATTAATTATTAGAAAAACACCAACACGGGGGGGAATCAGTGGAATGGAGTGAGGAGAAGAAGTGAGGAAGAAAGGGGACTGAATGGAGAGTCAGATTCCATGCATGTATGAAATTGTCAGGACGAACCCAATTACTATGTATAAATGTAAAGCTCTTATAAAAAAAGACATCAATATAGTCTATGCTAATGAAAATATGTGAAATATAAAAAATTTTACTCTTTTTATTTGATGGTAGACTTAAAATAAAAACTTTACCTGTCGAAGGTATAATTTTAAGACCTCACAGATATCATGTGAATTAAATTCTGAAATGTCTACCAAGTGCATTCCATTCTCCAAAGCTTGACACAGTTTTTCAGTTTTTGTTTTGTTTCCACTAACACGATAAATTCCCTTGAATAGAAAAGAAAAAAGGTTGTGCAACATTCTGCTTTAGTTTGAAGGGTTAAATGCAGACATCTAAACATATTTGATGTATCCACATCAATTTTTATTAGTATTTTAGGGAAAAAAAAGTTAAAGTCACATAAATTAACATTTTCCAAATAAATGTGAATAAATTCAGCTGTTACAAACTGAGAGTACTGATTTTCTTGAAGTCTCCTTTTCAATAAAACAAATCACACAGGCATTTTACGTTTTTAGAATTTTAAGAGTTAACAACATACCTGTAAACACAAGGCTCTATTTTCAATCTCTGAGGCACATATTTTGAGTATAAAAGGAATGCCATCTGGCTCCTTTTTTGCAACTTGTGTGAATTCTGCTCCAAATAAGTGTATTTTTCCCAGAAGTTTCTGATGACCACAGATAATGACTAAGTTTTCCAAACATTTTCGATGACAAACAAGGAGACACTACAAGAAAATGATAGTTTAAAACTAATTAACTCACCTTAAAACTACACGCAGCTAAAGCAAACTAATAAAAAATGAGTTAAAAAGTATTATGTGTGGTGTATGAAATACATTTAACAGCAAATCAAAGTATAAAACTATAGACTATAAACTGTGGGACTTAATTAAAAATATATTTGCAGAGCCAGGTGTGATGGTATATGCCTTTATTCAAGCTACATGAGAAGTTGAAGCAGGAAGATCACAAGTTTGAAGCCAGCCCAACTTAGCAAGACCCCCATTTCAAAATACAATTTAAAAAGGAACGGGGTATCATTCAGGGGTAGAGTGCTTGCATGGCATGCATAAGACTCTGAATTCAATTCCCAGTACTACAAACAACAGATTTACGTACATTTATACATGTGTATGTTTATGTCTATTTACACACACATACACCACACACACACCTTCTAATAAGTAAAATCGTAACAAAAAAAGCATAAAAATAAGGGGGCCAATGTGATTCCAAAAAGATCTTACCTCTTCACATTCAACACCTTGGAATACTACAATGCCTTCGCAATCTCTGCATTTTGTGGGGGATCTCAATTTTCGGAACTTGTGAGTGACAGCTGCTTTTGACATCAATGTTTTCTTAAATGCTCCAAGGGAATTGAGTCCTTACAACAGAAATGTTAGTATAGAAGAAGGGTAAGATGACAAAAAAAAAAACAACAAACAAACAAACAAACAAAAACCACAAAAACCACATGATATTGAATTTGGAATAATCTTTTTTTTTAATGTATATATTTTTTAGTTGTTGATGGACCTTTATTTTATTCATTTATTTATATGTGGTGCTGAGAATGGAACCCAGTGCCTCACACATGCTAGGCAAACCCTCTACCTCTGAGTCACAACCCCAGTCCCTGGAATAATCTTTTGACTTTGAGATTATTCATATATTACAAAAAGCTATTATTTTGAGTTTCTAACATGAAAAAGAGCACCCAATTTATATATATCTTATAAAACACACACTTTCATTAAACATTTTATCCATGAGTAAAAATCACCACCAAACCAATAAAATCATTCTAAGATACCATGGCATAATGTTTTCAGAATCAACAAATTTAAGCCAGGCACAATTGTGTACGCCTGTGATCCTAGCAACTCAGGAGACTGAGGAAAATCGCAAGTTTGAGGCCCACCTCAGCAACTTAGTGAGACACTGTCTTGAAATAAAAAATGAAAAAGGCTGAGGATGGCAGCTTAGTGAAAAAGTGCCCTGGGTTCAATCCCCAGGACCAGGGGGGGAAAAATCAGCATATTTATACTTTTATAATATGCCCTTCATAGAGCTGGGAAGTATGTTCATAGGTGGCATATAAATGCTATAAATGCTTCAAAGAGGAAAAAGCTATACAAGGCTAGCACATTAGAGTTATTTAAATAAATAGAAAGGATAAAGCTCTTCTTAATTCATTATAAAATTACAGGTAGTACTAGCTAGTTACAGTTTAATATTATATTGATATTACATTAATGTGGGAAATTATGCCAAGACAAGTATCTGCAGGTATCCAATGTACAAAATTAATTTATTTGAGTCTAATTTGAGTCATTAAGGTAACTGACTTTACTTTTCTATCCTTCCATACCTACAACATTCCCTGTTCTCAAGAAGTACACTTAATCTGCTCTTCCTACTTCATTTCTTATACTCTTTTATTTTTAAATGTAAACAAATGGGGTACAACTTGTTTCTCTGTACATGAAGTACAGGCATACCATTTGTGTAATCATACATTACATAGGGTAATGGTATTTGATTCATTCTGTTATTTTTCCTCCCCCCCACCCCTCTTTTCCCTCTATAAAGTCCCTCCTTCCTCCATCCTTACATCCCTCCCACCCCCATTATGTATCATCATCTGCTTATCAGCGAGATCATTCATCCTTTGGTTTTCTGAGATTGGCTTATCTCACTTAGCATGATATTCTCCAATTTCAACCATTTGCCTGTAAATGCCATAATTTTATTATTTTTTATGGCTAATATTCCATTGTATATATATACCACAGTTTCTTTATCCATTCATCAATTGAAGGGCATCTAGGTTGGTTCCACAATCTGGCTATGGTGAATTGAGCAGCTATGAACGTTGATGTGGCTGTATCTCTGTAGTATGCTGATTTTAAGTCCTTTGGGTATAGGCCAAGGAGTGGGATAGCTGGGTCAAATGGTGGTTCCATTCCAAGTTTTCTAAGGAATCTCCATACTGCTTTCCAGAGTGACCGCACTAATTTTCAGCCCCACCAGCAATGTATGAGTGTACCTTTTTCCCCACATCCTCGCCAACACCTATTGTTGCTTGTATTCTTGATAATCGCCATTCTAATTGGGGTGAGATGGAATCTTAGGGTAGTTTTGATTTGCATTTCTCTTATCACTAGAGATGTTGAACATTTTTTCATATATCTGTTGATTGCTTGTAGATCTTCTGTGAAGTGTCTATCATTTCCTTAGCCCATTTGTTGATTGGGTTATTTGTATTCTTCATGTAGGGTTTTTTGAGTTCTTTATATATTCTGTAAATCAGTGCTCTATCTGAAGTATGAGTGGCAAAGATTTTCTCCCACTCTGTAGGCTCTCTCTTCACATTGCTGATAGAAAGCTTTTTAGTTTGAATCTATTCCAGTTATTGATTCTTGCTTTTATTTCCTGTGCTATGGGAGTCCTGTTAAGGAAGTCTGATCCTAAGCCGACATGTTGAAGATTTGGCTACTTTTTCTTCTATAAGATGAAGGGTCTCTGGTCTGATTCCAAGGTCCTTGATCCATTTTGAGTTGAGTTTTGTGCAGGGTAAGAGATAGGGGTTTAATTTCACTCTGCTGCATATGGATTTCCAGTTTTCCCAGCACCATTTGTTGAAGAGGCTATCTTTTCTCCATTGCATGTTTTTGGCACCTTTGTCTAGTATGAGAATACTGTATGCATTTGGGTCTGTGTCTGTGTTCTCTATTCTGTACCATTGATCTACCTGTCTATTTTGGTGCCAATACCATGCTGTTTTTGTTACTATTGCTTTGTAGTATAGCTGAAGTTCTGGAATTGTGATACCCCTTGCTTCACTCTTCCTGCTAAGGATTGCTTTAGCTATTCTGGGTTTCTTATTCTTCCAGGTGAATTTTTATACTTTTTCTTTAGAAGAAGATTTCTCACACTTTCTCATGCATGCTCCCTTTTAAGTAAGTCACTGTATTGGGTTTAAGAAAGGAGACCATACCTAGTCTGCTATTTTAATATCATGCCAATACATTTTAGATCTACTAATTTTGTTGCTTATTCTTTTTTTTTTGCGGGGGGTGGGGGTGCTGGGAATTGAACCTATGACCTTGTGCATGCTAAGCAAGTACTCTACCACTAAGCTCTTATCCCTAACCCTGCTGCTTATTCTTCCATTTGTATTTTAAACAATTGATTAGTACATTATCAACTAATACTTGAACATAATTACTGGGCTATATTTAAGATCTTGTGTGATGCTTTTGTTTAATACACAGTAATGACTCTTTAAAAAATTATACTATTTTTCTAATATCATGAGGTGCTACTATTTCAACTGGTTTAATGCATTTTTCATTTAGGCAAATACAATACAATACCTGCTTCTGAAGGGGAAGGTGGCTCTCTTTCATCTAAATCATCTGCTGAAGACATGGTTCCACTGGATGGAGTTCGTGGAAGTTTTCGATGAAAGTCTCCTAAAAGAAAATTGTTGACACCGTTATCTGACTATTCATTATAGAATACTAGAAATGGGAAATGACAATATTTTTGGAATTATATAAGTCATACTATTTTATTAGCTTTGATGCAAAAATTTGCTTCCATTCTTATACTCTAGGTCATAGGGAATTCTGATGTTCATTCATGGAAACAAAAGGCATTTAACTAAATTTATCTGACTTTTCCAAATAAATTTAAAGTTTAGGATCATATATTCTTTTAAGAACTTACTGCTAACTTCTGATAGAAAGTATCTGAGGTTGTAAGCTTCACAAAAATAGGTAGTATCTTATATTCATTTTCTATATCTAATATCTGACAGAGTGGCTACCAAAATAGTAAAGTTGTCATTAAATGTTTGTTCAGTTGTAAATAAAGACATACAATACAATCTAAGGCCTTTTAAGATACATAAATATAATTTAAACCCAATAATCCAATAATAAAATTAAATTATGTTATTAGTAAGATAGGAGATAGAAGCCAGGAACAACCACCCAGGGATCTCTAGCCAGGAGCTGAAACCACAAGTTCAAACTATGTCAAAGGACTGCTGTATATATCAAAGCATGTTTGGAAGCAGACTGACTAGCAGAGATTTTCTCTGTTGAAATTATAAATAGGTCTACCACCGAGTAAAGAATTTACTTTAACTCAAGTCTTAATAGTCTTAACTTTCGTTAGTAACACTTTTCATAAATGATTTTAAGTAATATCCTCTTCTCATAAGGGTTTTTCTTCTCAATATGCTTAAAGATGGGTGTCTAGTTTTTGCTTTGAATGTGTTCCCAATGACTGAAAATTCACAAGTTTACCTGGTTCCATTTTAGAACTATTCTAATTATAAAACAGTTCCCTTATATTATTGAACAGAAATTTTTCTGTGTATGAATTGTAGTCTTTGGTCATATTTTTTTCTCACAGTAGCAAACAAAAACTCTATCTCAAATCCCCTTTCATTTCATTCCATGTCATATCCTTAAGTGTCCTCTTTCTTAGGTGAGGCATTCCTCAATCTCACTCATTTATCAGGTTGAAAGAAATTCCAAAATTTTGCCTTCATCACATGACATCTACAAGATCCCAAATGGGTTAGGGTTTGCTCTGGATTGGGTCTTAATTTCTGAATTACAAATATTTAGGCTCCAGCATGTCCCTTAAATAGAGCTAATGGGAAGTGGGAAAGTGATCTACCTACAAACCCTACTGCTTCATGGCAAAAATTCTAACTTTAAATACAAGACATTTATCTGAATGTATAAAACTGTGCAATATGTAAAATACTTTTAAAAATGGCCTTGGAATTTGATGAGGTCAAACTCCACAACACCCCCAAGAGTCTAGAGGAAGGCACATAGCCAGAAAGGACCACAGCGGTCTTTGGTAGAAGAATGGAAGCAGAAGTCTCCTGGGTTTAAATGCTACCTTCTCCAGCTAGCTATAAAACCTATGGCAAATTATCCTCTTTAATATTACTAAGGGGGAGTTGAAAATATGTCCTCTCTGAGGATATTGAGACAATTTATATCATAATATCTTAAAGCACACTTGTAAAAAATTAACAATAATCGATCATAGGCACAAGGGTTGGCATAATGGAATTGTTTATTATAGAAATTACTGCAAAACAATTCAAAAGATAGATAATGATATTCAAGTTCAGAGAATAGAATACAGTAGGAAAAATTAAGGCAACTACTCACATTAATGTAACATGCACACATGCATGAATTAAGTCACAAAAGAATAGTATGAATATATTTGAATAACAACCAGGAAAGGGCAAAACTCCACTACACATAGGTACTAAAAACATTTAAAATATCTACAGCATGATTTTAAAAATGTTCAGAATAATGGTTTATTCTGGTGGGAGATAAGGCAGTGTTCAAGAAGGAGTACCCGGGGGTGTCTAATATATTAATATTGTTAGTGAGGTCTGCTTCATTCTTTTTCTTTAAACTGTACATATACATGTACACTCTCATCTCTATATCTAAGACAGTTCATTATAAAAGTATGGTAGTTATAAATACTCCCCAAATGACTATTTTAATATTTTCATTGATTGCCCTGCTAGACTTAAATATTTATGTACCTGGACTTATAGATTCTGAATCCAAAGATCTAGATTCACTGCTCCCTCCAGTACTCTCAGAGTCACTAACCATCCCAAATGTCCATGATCTTATGAAAGAAGAACCTTTAAGAAAAGAATGTTTAAAGTCAACACTTAGCTAACAGATGGATTTCATAATGTAAAATACTGACATTACATAAAAGGAGACAATTCAAATTTCTTTAACAATGAGCAATTATGGACTTTAAGGCAGGCATTATAATTGTGACTTGATCTCACAGAGTTACAGTATGAAGTCCAATTTTCTAATTCCAGAGCTCCAGTTCATTTAATAAATCAAACGAACAATCTGCTCCTTCATAAACCTGTATTCTCTTCAGCATGAAAAGTACCTGTTAGGTCTGCACTGTTAGAGCATCTGTCCTCTTCAATTTTATTACAACTGTCAGGAAGGCGCACAACATCCTCTAAAGAGTCAGCAGGGCCATATCTAGATGTCTGGGAACTACTCGTTAATGGTTTATTTACATTCCTAAGAAAAAGCAAATAAAGCTCAGCACTAACAATAAATCTACTTTATACCATGTTCAGAAAAATGTATTAATTTAATAAATGTGGAGTAATTAACTAAATATCATGAACAAACTAACATGGTTCAGCTTCTTGAAGGAGATATGGATAAAACTTACATTTGCACAGCTGAAACACAGATAGGAATAGCAACGGTATAGTCAATAATTCGTGTCATGGTTATGACTTTACTAGTATCACCTCAGTGGAAAATGTACGTTAAATTTTATGGACATTCAAAATGTGTATGACTATCATTTGTCATTAAGTCTCACAGTACTGAGTTCTGTGTCAAAATGGAAAAATTTTACTCTCAAGTGAGTTACACCTATTCACTGCATGGACTTACTAAGAAACCACAAAATAATACAAAAAAAATTCAGAAATTTTTAAAGTTAATTATATCAATTTTAGAATAGATACCTCTTTATACCAGACACAAACTTAGTAAATGTTTTATTTCTAGAAATTCATCTATATATTAATTCTTACCCATCAACTTTTTCTTCTTCAGTTGAATTTGTAGCCTTCACAAATTCACTGTACTCTTGGCCTGGATCATAAAGTTTGGCATTATCAGAGAGAGACTGTAAACTGTTTGCAAAGGAGGCAGCCTGCAGGTGCTGCATTTGAAAGAGGTTAACTGTTACCTGTAGTCAGAGACAAAAGGCAGAAACAACTCATTATATACAGAATGCTTTATAAATAAATGTACACTGATTTCAATGAATGCACCAATAAAAGGACACACAAGTGAAATACCACTGCATGCACGCTATATTGGCCAATATTATGAAAGATAAAGATTATTAATAAAAAGGCAGTTTTAATCTAATATCTAGGAGTGATCATTTCCTACAAAACTGTTTTTAAAGTATAAAGTTAAAAAAATACAACCCATGTCCCTGACAGTTCATGATTTGAGGATCCGTAGCTCTGTACCCTGATGGTCTGACCACACTCCCTAAAATTACTTGCATGACCATGAAGAATTTATTTATAACCAGTGATTTGAAAAATATTAACATTCCAATGAATCACCTGGGAGATCTTGTTCAAGTCCAAAGTCTGGATTTAAAACCCAAGATTCTTATTTTTAGAGGAAAAGACCTTATTTTTAGAGGAAAGGCTTTCTAGAATTTGTTTCGGCATCAGTTAAAAAGGAGATAAAAACAATTATATTTTATCCAATATGATTATGTGCAAATTAAATAATGTAGACAAACAGCTTAATACACTAGCATGTAAAGACTAAATCTTAAATATTATTAATTATAGTTTAAGGGGAAGGGGACTTGTCAAAGGTAAATGGTTAGCCTAAATGACTTAGAAGATAATTTCAAATCTTGGGATTTTTACAATTCTATTCAATTATTTTATAATTCTGTAAGCTATAACATTAATTAATCAAAATCTATTAAATGAATAAAACATAGAATGTAGCAAATAAACTACAATTCGAGGTACATTTTCCTTGACCCCACCCCAATCACATTTTCCAGTCTATGCTTGGCCCCTACTCAAAAACAGCTTTAGTCCTAGAAGTATAAACAGGGTGTGCACAGAAAGAACTCCAAGAGAGGTCTGCTCTGGACCAAGGCACAAAAAAGGATGTGGGGTAGGAGACGTGACTAAAAGAGTAGGTGATAATCCTGGTTTCTTTGGTGTGTTTGTTTCTTCTCCTGCCCCAGTGCCCGAACAAGCACAAATCTATAAGATGCAATCCTGTGGCAGCAGGCAATGGCGATAGAACAGTTATCTAAACTTTGAAGGAAATCCTTTATGACCAGATGAATTGTGCTCCTGTGAATGAGTGGATTTGAAATTCTTCTTGTTTTTCTTTATTTTCCCCTTACTTAATGACCGAGAATTGATGCCCCTGGCTCCCTGGAAGGCAGCAGAGTAGGCACCAATAAGTTTTAGTTTCCCAGTCAGAAGACTAGGAAGGGAGGCACACAGGAGCTGGAGAATGAACTGAATTCTGTTAAACTTAAAAAAAAAAAAATCAATATTCAATGCAGGTTATAAACAAGACTAAAAGTCACAGAAAGTAATATTGTAAACAAGTCAGATATCATCTAATGCTACTTGTCACACGAAGAATGAGGACAATCTCAACAAGAGAAAACGACAGTGAACAGACATGAATGCTGAGATGACTCAGTTGGTAGAATTATCAGATGAAGACTCTAAAGCAGTTATTATAACATGTTCAAGAAGTAAGGACAATTAACCTTGAAATATGAACACACAGAAGTCTTAGCAGAGAAATAGAAGACCCAAAAAATGAAACAAAAGGTAATTTTCCTACTAAAAATAAAATTTCCAAAACAAAAAATTTACTAAAGGATTGAATAGAAAATTGAAGTCAGTGAACCTGAAGACAGATCACAGGACAATAAAGATGCCCCTCAACTTATGATAAAGTCACATCCTGATAAATTCACACTAAACTGAAAATGTATTTAACACCCACTGTAAAGTTGAAAAATCTTAGGCAGATCCATAAGAAGTCAGGAACTGTTTGTAAAAACAATTAAGGGAAAAAAGATTGGGGAAAAAAATAGGATCATCCAGACCTGTGAGAGCATTTGAGTTACCTGAGTCTTAGAGTGGAGAAAGAAAGTGCTACAAACAAAAATATTTGAAAAAAATAATAGCTAAAATCTTGTCAAAATTTGCAAAGATCAAATATATAGATTCAAAATATTCAGTGAATCCCAAAAAGGAAAAACTCAGCAAAATTCACGCAGAGATGTATCTCAGCCAAACTACTGAAAATCAAACACAAAGAAAATCAAACCTTGGAAGCAACCAAAGAAAAGCAACACATACAATGATGATGATG
This sequence comes from Sciurus carolinensis, assembly GCF_902686445.1. Taxonomy (NCBI): domain Eukaryota; kingdom Metazoa; phylum Chordata; class Mammalia; order Rodentia; family Sciuridae; genus Sciurus; species Sciurus carolinensis. Next base: position 128,546,662 of record NC_062213.1, on the reverse strand, counting down.
ATGCAAATGATTATGGATTTCTTGTGAGAAACCATGGAGGCCAGAAAGCAGTAGAACAACATTTTTAAAGTGATGCGAGGGAAAAAAAAAATCAACTGAATTGTGTACTGAGAACTCTATATACAGTGAAAATGTTCTTTGGAATTAAGGATGAAAAAAAGATATTCTTAGATGATGGGTAAGGGTAATTAAGAAAAACTGTGGCCAGCAGAATTGCTATAAAATAAATGGTAAGGGAAGTTTACAGAAGAAAAACGTTACCAGCGGGAAGATGAAACTACAGGAATGAAAGGAAAATAAAACAGAAATGGAAATATGTGGGCAAATATACTATTTTCCTTCTCTCCTTTATAATACATATGACTTTTAGGTAAAAATTTTAAGATGGCCTTGGTGAGAGATCTTTAATGTATAAACACATACCAACCATGATCCTCAATGGTTAAGGGAACTTGTATAGTGGCAAGGTTTCTACATTCTACTTGAAGTGGTAAAATATTAGTTTTAAGTGAACTGAAAAATTAAATACAGTTATTCCTCAGTATCCAACTGGGATGGTTTTAGGATACCCCTCGGATACCCAAATTTCAGATGTTCAAGTCCCTTATATAAAAATGGCATAGTATTTTCACATGCATATTCTCCCAAATAAATAATTTCTAGATTACTTACAATATCTAAGAGAATGCAAATACTATATAAATGGTTGTTATATTGTTTAGAGAAAAATAAAAAGGAAAAATCTGTTCATGTTCTACAGTACAGATGTGATTTTTTGTTTTTTTGCTGAATCCACAGATGTGGAATCCATGTATACAGAGGATCAACTGTTTTATATATATGTACATACAAATACTGCAATTCCCAGTACGAACAACTAATATATGTATGTTTACAATGAGATATAATAAAAACCCAGTATGTAAAATAGAGAAAATGTAGGTGAGTATTTTAAAGTAAAATGTAATTCTGATAAAATATTAAATTAAATATATAATAGACAATATAATTCCAGAAAATTATCAATTCAACCAAAAGAAGACAGCAAAAGGGAAACAGATAAAGGAAATATAAGGTATAAACAGGAAAGAAATAAAACACAATTACATCTGAACATAGATTTACATTAAATATAAGTGGACTAAACACTTTAAGACAAAGTATATTCTAAGTTAAAAACTTACTTTAAATACAATGATGGGGCTGGGGAGAAGCTCAGTTGGTAAAGTGCTTGCCTTGCAAGCACAAGGCCCTGGGTTCGATCCCCAGCACCAAAAAAAAAATACAATGATAAAGTTAAAATAAAAAAAATGGAAAAAAGATATACCATGTTCAAAATAAAACTGAAATAACTATCAATATTACATAAGTTAGTCTAAGAAGCAAGGAAATTTATCAGGATAAGAAGAGACATTTCATAAATTATAAAAGGATAAATTTATCAAGATCATATAACAATTGTTCATGTGGTTGGGCACAACTGTAATTCTAGTGGCTCAGGAGGCTGAGGCAGTAGGACCCAAGTTCAAAGCCAGCCTCAGCAAAAGCGAGGCACTAAGCAACTTAGTGAGACCCTGCCTGTCTCTAAATAAAATACAAAACAGGGCTGGGGATGTGGCTCAGTGGAGTTTAATCCCCAGTACCCCTCCCCGCAAAATAATAATTGTTAATGTGGAAGTAACTAACAACAGAACTCAAAGACTGAAGGAACTAAAAATACATAATGTTAGAGTCTTCAAACGCTTTTCTCAGCAATTGATGGACACATTTAAAAATAATCAAAATATACAACAAATAAGTTACACTATAATCCAAGAGGAACTAATATTCATGAAACACTCCAATGAACAGCAGAGCACACATTCTTTTCAAGGACACATATGGAATATTCATTATTGATCTTTTCAAAGAAACAGCTTTTAGTTCCACTGATCTTTATTTTCCTTTTTTCAGTTTTATTGATATCTCTGCCTTTCATTCTGTTTGTTCTTGACTCAATCCTGAGTCATACAACAAACCAAATTTAAAAGAACTGAAATCATGCAAAGTATTTCTCTCACCATAATGAAATTAAATTGGAAATCAATATCAGGAAAACATCTAGAAAAATCCTCAACTACTTGGAAAATTAAACAAATTTTACATTATCCCTATATTAAAAATGAAGTCTCAAGGGAAATTAGAAAATATTTTGAATTATACAAAAATGAAACTACATTTTAAATTTGGTGAGATTCAGTTAAACAATAATATAGGGAAATTTAAAGCATTAAATATTTTTACTAGAAAAGCAGGAAGGTCTCAATAAACAATGTGAGCACCTACCTTTAAGAAATTTGGGGGGGAAAAAAAAAAAAAACCACAAGACAAAACAAACCCAAATCAAACAGAAATAAAGAACAAAAAGCAGGAATCAATAAAAGTGGAAAAAGAAAAATCAATGCAAATAAAAATTGTTTTTAAAACAAATTGTTTTTGAAAATATAAATAAAATTTATAAACTAGGAGCCAGATTGATCAGAGAGAAAAACTGCCAGTGCAAGGGAGGGGAGATGAAGAAGAGTGGATACAAAAGATCTACATCAGAAACAAAAGAGGAAAAAAATCACTACAACCTACAGAGACATTAAGAAGATAAGGGAAAACTACAGATAACCCTATGAACATAAATTCAACAATTTAAGATGATAAGGCCCTACTCCACCTAAGTCACAAACTACCAAAATTTACCTAAGAAAAATAATTAACTTGAATAGGACTTTATCAAAAGAAGTTGAATATGTAGTAAAAAATCTGCTAAAAAAGAAAATCTCAAGCCCAGATACTTTCACCAGGGAATGCTACCAAACATTTAAAGAAAAATACAAATTTAATACAAACTCTTCTAGAAAACTGAATAGGAAGGAATACTTCCCAAACCATTTTATGAAACAGGAATTACCCTAAAACCAAAACCAACAAAAAAGGAAAACAATGCACCTCAGATAGAGCATTAATCTCCAGGATATATATAAAGAACTCAAAAAACTTAACACCCAAACAACAAATAACCCAGTCAATAAATGGGCTAAGGAACTGAACAGATACTTCACAGAAGGAATACAATCGACTGACAAATATATGAAAAAATGTTCAACGTCTCCAGCAAATTAGAGAAATGCAAATTAAAACTAAGATTTCATCTTACTTGTCAGAATGGCAATTACCAAGAATACAAGCAACAATAAGTTGGTGAGGATATGGGGGAAAAGGTACACTCATACACTGTTGGTGGGATTGCACACTGCCGCAACCATTATAGAAATCAGGTGGAGATTCCTCAGAAAACTTGGAATGGAACCACCATTTGACCCAGCTATCCCACACCCCAGTTTATGTCTGCTACAGTGAGGCAGCCATATCAATGTTTATAGCAGCTCAACTCATAACAGCTAAACTATGGAAATCTAGATGCTCTTCAACAGATGACTGGGTAAAGAACATGTGAGATATACACATACACACACACACACACACACACACACACACACACATGTGCAATGGAATATTACTCAGCCTGGAAGAAGAATGAAATCATGGCATTTTGTAGGTAAATGATTGATGGAGATGGAAAATATGTTAAGTGAAATAAGCAATTCCAAAAAACCAACAGCTGAATATTTTCTCTAACATGCAGATGCTAATTCACAATAAGGGGAGGGGCTAGGGAAGAACGGTTACTTTGGATTAGGCAGAGGGGAGTGAAGGGAGGGGAGGGGTAAGGAAGTAGGAAGAATAGTAGAATGAATTGGACATTACTACCCTATGTGCATACATGACTACACGACCAATGTGATTCTACATCATGCACAACCAGAAGAATGAGAAGTTATACTGCATTTATATATGATGTGTCAAAGTGCATTCTGTCATGTATAACTAATCAGAACAAATTAAAAAAAGAAAAAGAAAAAAAGATATACCAATTCTTTTAATAAGAATATCTTTTCATATAACAAGATATTAGCAAACTGAATCCAGCTACATAAGAGACACAATATATCATAAACAAGAGGAGCGGGCTTATCTCAAGAATGCAAGGTCAGTTCAACATTCAAATATCAATTTAATTCACATTAATAGGCTAAAGAAGATAGACCACATGGTTACATCAAATGATATAGAAAAACATTTTATAAATTCCAATATTTATTCATGATAAAACTCAGCAAACTGGCAAAAAGAGCAATTCCTTAATCAGATTGAAGGGTATCTTCAAATATCTTACAGGTATCATTGTATTAATGGTGACAGACTTAATGTTTTCCCCCTAAAGAAGAATAAGACAAGGATGTCATCTCTTACCCTCTTATTCAACAGGGAGCCCCATCTAGTGCATCTAGTGCAATAAGAATAACAAAAAACAAAAAACTGGAAAGGAAGATATAAAACTGTTCTTTGAAGATTACATGATTTTCTATGTAGAAAGCCCCAAGAATCTAAACAAGCTCCTAAAACAAGTGAGTTTATCAAGGTTGTAAGAAATACGATTAATATAAAGAAATTAACAATTTCCAAATATAGTTATAAGTTAAACAACTGGAATTTGCAAGTGTATGTATACACAAATCATTCACAAATAAGGTTTAAATGTAACAAAATCTGAAAAAGATTTATATGTTGAAAACTACAAAATGCTGATTTTATATCAATAATCTAAATAAATAGAAAAATATACAGCATTCATGGATTAAAAAAACTTATAGAAGATGCTACATATACAATCAATTCTCCATAATATCATCTAAGAATTAACAGAACTTCAATAAAAATGTTAGCAAGATTTTTTTGTAGATAAACACAAATTGATTCTAACATTTTCATGGAAAGTTAAAGGATTTTAAACACATAAACAATCCTGAAAAAGAAGAAAGTCGTAAGACTCAAATTACCTGGTTTTAAGATTTTGTATAAAGCAACTGAGTCAAGATATTGGGGTTTTAGCAAAAGGATAAACAAATACATTAATGGATTAAAGCGGAGAATCTAGAAACAGACACAAATATAGTCAAGTGATTTTTTTTAAAAAAGATGCAAAGGCAATTTAAAGAAAATGGTACAGTGTTTTCAACTAATGGTATCAGAACAAGTGGACATCTATATTAACCATGTTTTTTATTTTCTGTATTATATGCTATCTTGATGTTTTTTAAAAAAGAATGCTGTCATGTACAACCAGAGAAATGAAAAGTTGAGCTCCATTTGTGTACTATGATTCGAAATGCATTCTGCTGTCATGTATAACTAATTAAAACAAATAATTAAAAAAAAAAAAAAAAAAAAAGAATGCTGGCCAGGAAGAGACTGCCTCTTCTTGGGTTAGGCAACTCTTTAAAAAGCCAAGGGTTCTGCTGGGATCACATACTTCATATGCAAACCAACAAGTCCCAAGTCTGTAGCCCCAATCGATTCCCAATCTAACTCTTTTATCAAGTCAACTATTTCCTCCAACCCGGTATCATCCCAAAGCCAGGTACCAAGCAACCAGAGACTATCCCTGTGTCCCAAAGCCACCTGAATTATTCAAACTAGACAATTCTAAACTGTTACTTTTCCCACTTTGCCTTTCCTGAGGAAACCCCAATACTCAACTCAGCTTTCCTTTCACTCCCAATCTGTCTGCCAAACCTGCCATGACAATTCCCCTTCTGTCAGAAAATGTAAGCAATAAATTCTTCTATCAATTGCAATGACCTCTCTGTTTGTACTTAGTCATTTCCATAAATTGAAATTCCACAGGTATAATTTTTTTAAAAAATATTTAACCTTTATTTATTTATTTATTTATTTATATGTGGTGCTGAGAATGGAGCCCAGTGCCTCACACATGCCAGGCAAGTGCTCTACTGCTGAGTCACAACCCCAACCCACTGGTATAATTTTAATATAACATTTATATGCTAAAAACCAAGCTTTAATCTATAACTCTTATGAAAATCAAAAGGAGATCAGTAGAGTAGAGAAAAGGGACAAGGGGAAGAGAAGGGAAGAGGTAATTACTGGGGAATGATACTGCCAAATTATTTTGTTACATTGTATGCATGTATGAATAAGCAATCACAAATCCCACCATATGTACAATTATAATGCTCCAAAAAAAAAAAAAAAAAAGGAAAAGAGTAGCTCAAAATGGATCAAATATCTAAATGTAAAATTACACAATTTTGTCAGGCACTATGTTGCATGCCTGTAATCCCAGCAACTAAGGAGGCTCAAGATAGGAAGAGCCTTGCAAGTTTGAGGCTAGTCTTGGTAACTTAGTGAGACCCTGTTTCAAAAGAAAAGGACTGGGGATGTATGCAGCTCAGTGGTAAAGAGCCCCTGGGTTCAATCCCAAGTTAAAAGAAAAAAAAAAAAAAAACTATAAAACTTTTAGGGGAAAACTTTGTGACGTTGGGTTAGATGAAGTATCCTTATCCTTAGATATAACACCAAAAACATGACCCATAAAAGAAGAAACAAATAAGCTAGACTCCATCAAAATCAAAACCTTTTGCTCTCTAAAAGACATTGCTAAAAGTATAAAAAGAAAAGCTGTGAATGGGAGAAACTACAAGCAAGCTCAACAATAAGAAAACAAACAACTCAATAAAAAATTAAAGACAGGCAAAATACAGATTACAAATAAGTCCTTTAAAATTTTTCAATATCACTAGTCATTCTGGAAACACAAATTGAAGCCACAATTAGATAACACTACCCATCTATTAGAACAGATAAAATTTAAAAACAAGAAGTGACAAATGTCAAGGACAGAATAACTGGAATTCTCATGCACCACTGATTATACCACTCTGGAAAACATTTTGGCATTTTCTTATTAAGTTAAACATACATTTAGTATACCAACTGGTAAACGCACTCCTAGGTTACTTAAAATTATGAAAACATATTCAACAAAAGCCTGTAAACAAATATTCCTGTAGCTCTATTCATAATTACCCCAAACTATAAGCAACACAGATGCCCAACTGGTAAATAGATAAACACTCTGATATAGTCATATAATGGGCTACTATTCAACAATACAAAGAAATGAACTGTTGATCATGCATAACGTTGATGAATTTCAAAGGCATTAGTCTGTGTAAAAGAAGCTTGTCTCAAAAGGTTACCTACCATATGATTATATTTATATGATATTCTGGAAAAGATCTAAGTAATGGGATGGAGAACCCAACAGTACTTGCCAGGGGTTAGGGCAAGATGGTGAGTTTGACTACAAAGGTGTAGCATTTAAGAACTTTTTTGTGTGTGGCACTGGGGATTGAACCCACCAGGGTCTTGCACATGCTAGGCAGATATTCTACCACTGAGCTACATACTTTCTGAGCCCACTTATTTTGAGATAGGTTCTCATTAAGTTGCCCAGGCTGGCCTTGAGCTTAGAGATCCTCCTGCCTCAGTCTTCCAAGTAAGCTGGGATGGCAAGTGTGTGTCACTACACCTGCAGAAACAGTATATATATGTGTGTGTATGTGTGTGTGTGTGTGTGTGTGTGTGTGTGTGTGTGTGTACTTTTTTTTTTAAATGGGGATTGAATCCAGAAGTGCTTTACCACTGAGCTACATCACCTGCTGTTTTATTTTGACACAGGGTCTCACTAAGTTTGTTAGGGCCTCACTAAGTTGCCCAGGCTGGCCTTGAACTTGCTAGCCTTCTGCCTCAGCCTCTTGAGTCACTTGGAGTATAGGCATGCACTACTGTGCGCCCAGCAAAAGAACACCTTTGAAGTGATGAAATTGTTCCAAATCTTGACTGTGGTGAGGGTTACACAAATTTATATGTGTGTTAAACCTTATAAACTATACACCAAGAAGGTTGTAGATATATAAATATTTTACAACAAAACATGTTAAAGAGGTAATGAAAACACATGCAAGATGAATGCTTTGTCTTCAAATACATCACTGGGTTCATTTTAATATTTAGTTTATTCAAATTCTGAAGAATAGATCTCTCTTTTGTCAAAGAACTGACAGAAGTTGTAGGATCAAATCAAATTTATCAACCAAGGCAAAAAGACAGTGGCTAGAGGCAATTTCCAACTTTCACAGTTTGGTTTTAACTAAGCAAATCATGAATATAGGGGACATAGAGGGAGACAGATCAAAAATAAACTATGTCACTACTGAAAACTGAGTCAATTTTCAAACATGTTCTATTGCTCTCAGAAGTTACATCTCATAAGAATCAACTTATCAGGCATCCCTCTCTCTTCTGCAGATAAGATTTTATTTTCCCCTCTTGCCTTCAAATATACTGAAGAAATCACTTACAGCTTTAAGGGTAAGATCACACTGGAAAACAAGTGTCCTTAGTTGTGTTAAAATTTCTTTTTTGGTATTTTCTAGATCATTTCGTCTTTCTTCAACATTTGTTACACAAACTTTGTAGAGTTCATTTGCTTCTTCTACCTTTAGGAATATCACAGAAAATAAAATACTGATCACTAGAATTTATATTTTAAAATAATACTTATTGTAGAAAAGCTGAATGATAATAAAAGAAAAGTTTTATTCATGAAAATTTTGATATAGTCTACTTATATTTCAAATAGAATTCTTCTAAATATAACACAGAAATTCTGGTCAGTGATTCAAATGTATTTGGCTTTAATGAATAGTCAAGCACAATTTACAATTAGTATATTGTCTGTCTATAAAGTGTTCACTTCTATTTAAAGTAGCCTTTTCTATTTATATTTACTGTTTATTTCACAGAATTTGTTTATCAACTATATTTCATAAATAATACAAAATTTTAGTCTATCCTTGCTAGCAGGTGCTGAAATTAGCACACATACAAAATATATGTTTGCCTAAAAGGTGAACTTTCTGAAAAATCAAGTAAAAAATATTAAACTACTAAGCTTTAAGAGACTTCTTTCACAAACAAAACCCCAATCCTTAAGTCTTTTAGCATAGTCATTCTCAAAGTGTAGCTCTCTACACCAACAGTAGCAGCATCACCCGGGAACTTGTTAGAAATATGTTGTTTGGGTCTCACCCTTGACCTACTCAATCCTCAGCTCTGAGGTGGGTCCAGCAGGCTGCTTGAATAAGCCTCCTACATGTTCCTAACACATATTACAAGTTTAAAAAACAAACCCTTTACAGATTATTGCTAATTCAACTTTCAAATAACAAAAAAATTACTTTTTGAAGAGCTTCCTCTTCCAACCTTCGCTTTTTTTCTAGTTGTTTGTTGAGATTTTTTGCTAATCCACCACTTGAGTACTGATGCTCCTCCTCTGCACGAAACATGGAAGATTTTGCTTTTTCATATTCATCTTGACGTTGCATGCATAACAATTTTGCCTTTTTGAGAGCAGTTTCTGTTTCAAGCTATTCAGAAAAGGGTATATTAAACATAGAATTTTAAAGAAACCCTACTATACAAGTTTCTTTAGCATATTTAGCAGATAGTTAAGTAGCATTTTAGAAAAACTAGAGTAAGGTAGATGGTTATACAATACAGATGATTTTTAGATGTTCACAAACAGGTACATGAAACTCTAATATAATACTAACCATTTTATTTTGTTCCTGTTTCCAAAGTTCTTTTATTTCTTTCCTTTGTTTTTCCATTTCATTTTTCCTCCCCAGAAGAGGCTATCAAGGATATTTCAAAAAAAGAAAAAGAAAAAAGTTGTTTTCTAAAGGTATATTGCTGTTAAAAAAAAAATTGTGCATAATATAAATAAATAAATTTTACCTGTACAAATTTGTTGGCTTGGAGAGCTGCAATTGTTTGTTGTAAAAGGTGACTATTTTTTATGTCATTGAGGAGAGCACTGGTAAATAGAGACTGTAGCGGCATAAATTCCTACAATTAAAAATTAACAAGTAAATTTTACAATAGAAATGGCACTAGAATACCAGATGCACATACTATTTTTCAAAAAAAGAAACTTTAAGTTTAGATTTTTTTCTAATCTAAAATAATAATAATAATAATTAGAAAAATGACTTTGTGGACATGACAGGAAAAAAACTGTTAATTATATTTATAAATTAGAAAATTAGCAGCTATCACAATAATTAATATTTTTATAATATTGTGAATTTCCTAGTTTTTTTCTCCATAATGAATAGTCATATAAATTTAAAAGGATTTTATTTTATCAATAAGAAGATTGGCAATTAAATTCGTTCCTCAAGTAACTGAAATTTTCTGATTTTACAAGGCACTATCTGGGAGCTCATTTGACTAGTTTCTTGTAATAGAACCCTAGAAATTCACAGAACACTTACCTGCAGTCCAATGTTAGCTCTAGTTGCCTCTGCCAACTTTACAATATTTCTGGTGGACTCCAATTCTGAAAAGATTAAAGACAGTATCAGAAGGCAAAATTAACTTATTTCTCCCTCCATACTCTTACTCATAATTCTCCAATTGAAAAGTGATTACAATCTGGGAATAGTGGTGTGTGCCTGTAATCCCAGCAGCTCCAGAGGCTGAGGTGGGAGGCTGAGGCAGGAGGACTGCCAAATTCAAAGCCAGCCTCAGTAATTTAGCAAGGTCCTAAGCAACTTAGCAAAATCCTATCTTAAAAAATAAAAAGGGGCTGGGAATGTGGCTCAGTGGTTGAGTACCTCTGGGTTCAATCCCTGGTGCCAAAAAAAGAAAAGATAGGAAAAAAGTGATTTACACATATTAGTGTGCATCTTGATAAAATGTAGTAATTCTTAATCTTCAGTGTTCATCAGAATTAGCTGGAAAAATTTTTCAAAACACACTTGACTTCACCTCTCAGAAATAGAGAGGCCTTTGTATTGCCCCTTTCTAAGGCTATTCAAGTGATTTTAATTAGCATTCCCTATTAAAAACAAATAATACAGTAGAAAGCACAGGCTTTGCTAGAGTCTATTTTCTTCCAGTTATGCTATATGACCTTAAGCAAATCTGCTACATGACCTTAGAAAAATCATTTGTTCGTCTTAGCTGTAAATGGGGCGAAGAATTCTTATCTTACTTCCCAAGGTTTTGTAGGAATAAATGAGATAATGTATATGAAAATATTTTTTCAATTGTAAAACTCTACGCTAATATTTCTTCAAGCTGGCAACATAGCTCAATTGTGGTAGAGTATAGTGTGCTTGCCTAGCCCACATGATGTGCTGGGCTCAATCCCCAGCACATCATGGGCAGGGGTGTTTCTTCTAACCTTTCACTGCCTTCTGCTTAAACATCTATTGTTGCTTTTATCTCCTTTTAATATATTATCTGATTTTCTTTCTTTTCCCCCATTAGAATATGACTTCTAGATATAGTGGCTGACTCATAGTAAATGTTCAATAGATATATCTAGTATAAGAAATATGTTTCAATAAGAGAAAATGAAAAATTACTTTATGTACTACAATGAAACAACTAATTTAGAATCATAATTCTTATAAGTCTACAGAAAATGAATCATAAACAATTTAGTTCTTAATCAGATGCTCCAAAGGACAACTCACCCAGGTTAAGCTTTTTTTCAACCCATGACACTATGTTCTTTGTATATTTTGACCATGTTTTAGCATATGACAAGGCCAATTCAATAGAGTCAGTGTTTCTTAACAGCACACTGTCTAATTCTATAGGAGAAAAATTTCCTGAAAATAAAAATATCAGAGTAAGTATTTGTTAAATATAGTCTATAATAATTTTAAACAAACCAGCATTGAGACAAATTTATAATAAAAGGGTACAATTTAAACATAAAATGGCTTCAAATTATAATATATTTTTATCTTAATATGTATTTCTATTATTCAAGTTACAAGCCTTATATTCTTGATCGGTCTACATCATCAAATTATTTATCTACTCAACTGGGTTTTTCCTTTGAAGTTTTAGACATAACATAACATAACACTTTATAACTCATTTTGCCATAAGAATGAGTACACTATGCACACCAGGTTACTAAGAAAGAAGAGATTAAGTAATCCAAAATACTAACTGAAAGAAACTACAAAATGTTTGACAAAAGTCGTAAGTACACTGAGTATTACCTTTTTCATTGGATGACTCCACTGAGTCCACAGAAATGTTTTCAAAAGACTTTACAACATGGAAGAAAACAAATTTAGTATTAGTGCAAAAGACAACAAATCTCTGCTTCAGAAATTTTTTATCCCAATTTGTTATTTTGACATAATTCCTGCTAAAGAATTTCAAGTATTTAAAACTCAAAGAACCTAAGAAGTCTGTTTAAATACCTGAACACTTTCTAAGAATTATATGCCTTTTTACCAAAGCAGTTCTCAAGATTCAAGAATGAACAATCTCACTGTTTACTAACAGCATTAAGTTAACATGAATGAATCTATGCAAAATTTTAAATTCTGCATATCCCCAAAATATTAGTCAGGAAGTTAAAGAAGTGATCTAAATAGATTGGTATCTAAATAGAAGATAAAGATCTGTCTTGTCCAGCCATCTTTTACCATTTTATTATATGATAAGTCATGTCCTTGAAAGTTTATTGGACAGTTTAGCACAGAACTTTCTGTAAAAACACAAATGTTTTATATATGTAATATCCTATATGATAGCTATTAACTACATTGTAGTTACCTACTTGAACATTTTAAAAGTATCTAATATGACTAAAAAGCAAATTTTTACTTTTATTCAACTATTAGTTAAATTTAAAGAAGTAGATGTGAGTAGTGGCTACCATATTAGTCCAGGGCTAGAAAACAACTCTACCACTGTTAAATCCTAAACAAATTTGATGTACTTGGTTGGGCAATATAAGGTATGTAGGGATTCAATGCAAAAGGGATCAAAAAGACCTGGGTCTCGGGTCCAGCTCTATTATTCACTGTATGACATGGGGTTATACATAATAAACTCACCTAATTTTAGTTTGCCCTTCTGTAAAAAGGGGATAAGAACACTATATCCATAGGCTGTTTTAAGAATTAAGATGATATAATGTTTTTAGCACAGTAGAGGGTACATAGTAAGCACTATTAAAATGAATTGCAGCATTATTTTTAAAGTGTATTTTTCAAAAACCTCCAAAGTAATTTTATTATTAGAATTATATCATGAGCTTTTAATCTTAAGCTCTAGGGAAAACTAAAACTTCAAAAAAAGGAAAAATAAGGTGTAAAATTTTTAAAAAGGGGAAAAGTATTTTCCTATTAAAAGTCAGTGTAGTATGTATTCACAATAGAGACCCAGGAATAGGAAATATGATTCATACCTAGAATTTAAATTGTTCAGAATCCTGCTACACACATAAAATGTCTTATCTTCTGAAGAATCAGTAACAATTTTAAAAGGTAAAATTGAGGAAGAAACATGAAAAACAGTAAAATATTTGACAATTTTAAGACTCTTCCTTATTCTCCTTCATCAAGAGAAGTTTAGAAACAGTCCTAATCATTTTTGCAATGTTATAATACATATACCAAAAGCCTTAAGCATTCATGTTCATATTTTGTATCATTTTAAGAAAGATCTTAAAGTTTCTTTTGTGTGTGGATTGGAGGTACCAGGAATTGTATCTTGGGTACTTAACCACTGAGATATGTCACCAGCCCTTTTTATTTTTTTATTTTATTTTATTTTTGGTACTAAGGATTGAACTCAGGGGCACTTAACCACTGAGTCACATCCCTAGCACTTTTTTGTCTTATATTTAGAGACAGGGTCTCACTGAGTTTCTTAGGGTCTTGATAAGTTGTTGAGGCTGGTTTTGACTCTCAAGCCACTGGGATTCCAGGCGTGCACCACTGCACCCAGCAGCCCTTTTTATTTTATTTTTTTATTTTGAGACAGGGTCTTGCTAAATTGCTGAGGCTGGCTTTGAACTTAGGCTCCTCCTGCCTCAGGCTCCTGAATTGCTGGAATTACAGGCATGCACTACAGCACCAGCTTAAGTTTTTATATTATTTTGATATAATACAAGTACCTGGCACATTTGTTGAAATCCTTTTTGTATCTGATCTTTTTTTATTTTTTTTTATTTATTTATTTGTGTGTGTGTGTGTGTGTGTGTGTGTGTGTTTTAGTACCAGGGATTAAACCCAGGGGCACTTAACCACTGAGCCACAACTCCAGTCCGCCTTTTTTTCATTTTGAGACAGGGTTCACTAAGTTGCTTAGGGCCTTGCTAATGGATCTGATCATTTTTTAAAAAAATTTCTTCAATTGAAAAAAAATTCTTTTTTTTTAGTTGTTGATGGACCTTTATTTATTTTTATGTGGTGCTGAGGATTGAACCTAGTGCTTCACACATACTAGGCAAGTGCTCTACCCCTCACACATACTAGGCAAGTGCTCTACCCCTCACACATACTAGGCAAGTGCTCTACCACTGAGCCACAACCCCAGCCCCTGGATCTGATCATTCTTAAAAGGAATTATCAACGTATGTCCCTGAGGCAGTATGTTTAAATATCTTGCACTAAGTGAAAAAATTCAGTCAACTGAAAATATTCCTACTATTATAAATCTTCAAGGCAATATTCTCCATACATTCCTCAAGTTTTATTATTTCAAAGGAATTTTTCTTCCAATTAGAAATCATAACCCTAATCCTATAACAAACGTATAGGGATACTGGTAGGGAGAATTAAGACCTACAGGGTTTTTAACAAGTGTTTCCTGGCCAAAAAAAAAAAAAAAAAAGAAAAAAGAAAAGAAAAGAAAAAAGTATGATATGTGAGAAGATTAACACCCTCCTTACCCTCCTTACTTTTTCCTTTTTTTTTTTTTTTCAAGTTTCACCATTCTCAAGATCTGTGGCAAAGTCAGTAGGGAAAAAGGGTTAAAAACCCCTTCTAAAATTTTAGACCTTCTACCAGATGGATTCATTATGTATTATAAATTATCATCATACTCTTTTAATAGTTCAATTCACTTACCAAATTACTGCTCCAGAAACTGATCATATTATATTTTAAATGAATTGGTTTGATTTTCTTGCCATTATATGGTAATTTATAAATTTAACTATGAAGGAGTAATTCTGAGATTAAGATTAGGAAATAAATGAAACACTCAGTTAAAAATATTAAAGGCTTCACTTTCACACAAACTTAGCTTACCTTATTTTCCCGAGAAACAGGCAGTCGTAACAATGAGTCACTGCCTACATCTCCCATAAGGAAGTTTGTAAGGCTATCCAGGGATGTTTAAAAAAAGAAAAAAAATTTTAAAAAATACATATCATTACACTTTGTCACAGGCTTTACAATCATGTCATCTAGGACAATCTTTTTTAAGTAAGAATCTGAGAAAAAACTCCTAGAAGTCTATTCTCATGAATAAGTGACTTGTAAATGAATATTGCTTCTAAACAGTTATAAAGACAACTCCAAATACATTAATACAGCAACACAGAATGTAATTTTTTTCAAAGCTGTGATAATATGTTATAATAGTTAATACTTTATTTTCTATGGATCCTACATGCAATATACTCAAACGCACTAGACCCAGTACCTTTAAATGATAGTCCTCTACTTACATATTCCCAAAGGTAAATGCCAAAGTTTCAATGGAAGAAAAGACTTCTCGGAATAGATCGTTTTTGTTTTCTTCATTAACTTCTGTAAAATTCACAGCTATAGGGAAAGGTTGGTTACAATAAATGAGGGAGAAAATGTTTGAAACTAGATTCATACAAAATCATTTAATCCTTTAAAAATTTACCATTACTTCATCAAAAGGTTCAGAAACTCAAAGGGCTAATAAAATACAAAACTGACAGGATGTTCAAGTTCTTCATTAAGGAAATCATAAAAAATTAGTTTGCATAAAAGTAGCTGGCATTCCAAACTCTCTACCCCACGCTTTACATAATTAGACAAATATAAAAAGTGACCTAACGTGAAATCAATCTGTCTTGGAGTCAAGAGTCTGTTATACCAGACCTCTTCATGAAGAGTGTTCTTTACTATTTTCTCTTACTGCTTTCTGGTGTTTTTAAAAACAGTTAAAGACACTGTGGTTCACTAAAATCAATAGGAAGCACATATTTACTATGAACCATCAATAACTGAAATTTTTTATGTTTATATATAAAACCTATAACACAACATAACAAATTTTTAAAAAATCCAGTGCTTTAGAGAATTTAAATGTCTATTTATTCATAGTTTTATTGTTCGTAACAGCTCTTGGGCTCTAAGATCTATGTTAACTGACATATGGCTGTCTTTTGTCTCACAGACATTTTGCATTATGTTAATGCAAATTATGAAACAACTGAAAAGTGTTTCTTTTAACTTCTGTATGCACTCTTGATAAAAGCCCAAACACAATTTACTAAGACAAAATCTGAAGGTGGAAATGGCTTTTTCCCTTTAAGTAAATAAGCCATGCTACTCAGCCTGGTAAAAAGGAGCAAACGGTTCTCTGTAAACTACGGTCTCTAGTATCCTCACCAGTAAGGTGCAGGTAGAGAAACCATGTGGAGAAGAAGTTACCCTCTGCTTTACAAATTGTTTTTAATTTTGGATGAGAAGTTTTAAAAACAAAGTCAGCCCCATGACCAAAGATGCAAATTTGAAAAGTCTTTAGTAGCTGGGTGCAGTGGCACATGCCTGTAATCCCAGTGGCTCAAGAGTCTGAGGCAGTAGGAAAAAGCCAGACTCAGAAACTGAGTGAGGTCCTAAGCAATATAGTGAGACACTGTCTCTAAATAAAGTCTAAAAAAGGGCTGGAGATCTGGCTCAGTGGGTAAGCACCTCTGGGTTCAATCCCTGGTACCAAAAAAAAAAAAGCTCTGGAATAAAGAACAGATATTTTCTCAAAAGATCTCCCAGGTGATTCTAATATGCAAATAGAGTTGCAAAGCAAGAACTCCTAAATTGTGATGAATTAAACCTCAAGTCTATAAACTCCATGAAATTATAATCAGATTTTACATGTATAAGCTTTTGCAGGTTTGTGGGGGGGGGTGAAGGGGATCCACACATTTCATCACATTCTCCTAAAGATCCCTTATATAAACAAAAAGAAAAACTTAGGAATCATTGCAAATAATTTTAAAAATATTCTTAAGACTTCTGTTCTGGCCAAGATGAAGAAAAAGGTTATAATTATGCCTGAAAAAACTGAAAGAAAAACAAACTTGTATAAAATTTAAGAAACAATATTTTTCAAGACACTGGATTATCACACAATACAGGACCGTAATCAATGACAGACAAGAAACACCATGATGCTGGGGGCAGTGGCCCACACCTGTGATCCAGCTATTTGGGAAGCTGAGGCAGAAGGATCAAGAGTTCAAAGACAGTCTCAGCAAAAGTGAGACCCTGTCTCTAAATAAAATACAAAACAGGGATGGGGATGTGGCTCAGTGCCCCTGAGTTCAATGGAAGGAAGGAAGGAAGGAAGAAAGGAAGGAAGGAAGGAAGGGAGGGAGGGAGGGAGGGAGGGAAGGAAAAGAGGGAAAAGAAAGACAAGAAAGACCATGTTCCACTTTACTGCCTAATATTATGCAATGCAGATTCACAAGCAAAGGAAATTACCAGGTGGTGGGGGGGGCACCACATTGTTTTATAACTATGAAGGAGTCAATTCATCAAGAGGACCTAACAATTCTATACATTTATGCATCCAATAAAGAGAGCTTCAAAATGCATAAAGCAAAAACTGATAGAGCTGCAACAGAAATAGACAAATTCACAGTAATAGCCAATGATTTCAATAACCCTCCTGTAACTAACAGAACACATAGATGTAAAAAGAGTAAAGGTAAGGAGATCTGAACAATACTATCAACCACTTTGACAAGACAGACTCCACTTAGCAACAGCAAACATATGTTCTTTACAAATGAATATTTACCAACAAGCCATGTTATGGGTCATAAAACATGTATCACACTGAGTTTGAAAGTATTCATATCAGGCAAAACACATTCTGTGACTACCTGGAATTAAATCAGGAATAAATAATAAAAGATCTCTGTAAAATTCCCAAATACCTGAAAAATCAAATCTCAAACTTCCAAATGACCCATGTGCCAAAGGAGAAGAGAAATTAGAAAGTATTTTGAACCAAATGAAAATGAAAACAAAACATCAAAATCTGTGAAAGAGAAGGTGGAGAATTATAAGGGAAGTAAGCATTATCATGACTATGATGATGTTTGCACAGGAATGTACATTTGTCAGAAGTTACCAATACATACATGTATTTGCTTATATATGTATAATACATCTCTGCAAAGATGCACAAGAAAGCAGTGACAATTATTACTTATCTAGGGAAAGATATGGATAAGCAAAGAGGCTGAGGTAAAAAAATTTCATTGTTAATACCCTCTCACACAATTTGCATTTAATTGTGTGAATGGCTGCATATCGAAAGAATCAAGTTTGAAGAACAGAGAGAAAACATGAAGCTTCTATAATCTTGGGAGTATAATTAAGGTTTATTTTTCTACTTGCCCATTTATAAATATAGGGCAAAATACAGAACATGAAAAATCTAAATAAAACATTCTTTTCATTTATCCTACATAATAAAATCAACCTAAATAAATGAAAATACAACTACTAAATACAGCATAAATTACTGAGTTCTGAAATGTCTTTATCTGTTTCAAAAATAGGCTGTATCTCTCTTAGCACATTGCAAATATTTTGTCAGACTGAACTTCCTGCTTGGAAACAGGAGGAGACATAGGAAATACAAATCACTACTATAATGAATGGAGAAAAATTAAGAATTTTTCCTTTAAAGTTTTGACAAGGTAAATTTCATATTTACAATAAAAAGTAGGGGGAATTAAAGATTTCAATTTCTCATTTCTTATGTACAGGAAGTGGATGCACTTTATACATTCAAACCTGGGGAATACAAACATCATTATATGTATACCTGACTCTAAAGTTATTCTGTAGTCGGAGGAGGATGTTTGTTTTTGTTTGAGCAGTCTGGCAAACTTGAAAAATGCATTCGATGGGTAAGGACTCCAAAACAAGTCAACTGCTTAGGTCACTGTTGTTTTTAAAAATGTTATCAGGGGTGTTAAGACTAAATGATCTAAATGATCTCCATATTCCTACAGTTTTTTATCCTGTCATACAAGAGTTTTTCTTAACATTACTCTCTAAAATAAGAATAACAAAGATGTATATTTACAGATTTTTTGCAAAGATTGAAGCATTACACAAAGCACTTAGATTGCTTGGCATAGAATAGACATTAAACAGTGGTTTCCACCTATACCTTGCCTTTCCAGGTTTTGAAAACTAAACTGTCATTAAATGAAAGAAATAAGTTCTGATGTCCATTTTGCAGATCACTGAATATGTTTCATTTATAATATCAACATATTTTTAGGGGGGCTCAACATTAGTAGGGACAGGGAGGAAGGTTTTATTTAAAAACATGTAAACCTACTCCAAAGAAAATAGTTTTTAAAGTTTTCTAGTCTCACAAATCCTTGCTGAAACAGTGTATTTCACAAATAATCTTCCCCCTTTAAGTTTCATCCAACTTAAAGTAAAACAGTAACAATCCGAAGTATAAAGACAGTCATCATGGGAAATAATATTCAAAGGATTACTTTGCCTCAAAGATAAAAAGATCTCCAAGGCAATTGAGAGACCACTCTTTTCGTCTGTTTCTGGAATGTGGACACCAACCACAGACCCGCTCCTTCCCCAGGACATCCTGACTGCACACAATAGCCACTGACAACAATTGAACTAGGTCGCTATTTCCAAGCATGGAAATTTTACTATCTATAGACACAAATTTCCCTAAGTAGAGTTAAATGGCACTTGTAAACAGTCTATTTAAAAACAAATTTGGTTACTAAGCACATCTTTAAAGGTTATGAAGAAGCTACCCACTTTTCCCACTTAAAATTATCTACCACCTATACATCAAATCCCATGTCTACATCTTCAAATCCAAACTTCTCCATAACCCCTAATATGTTCAACATGTCTTGTTTTTCAATTGACACCCATCCCCTCTAGATGACAGTAAACAACCTACCACTACCACATCCCAGTGTCTGCCTTAGATCAGAACTTTTATCCTTATCTTGCCCATTACTTCTAACAATCTCCTAATTTACCTAAATTCTCCCTTCACTTTCAATCCTTATATGCTGCAGTCCAGAATAATTTTAACAATTTTGAGTGGCAAGTCACTTTAGTGGAAAGTCCCAATTCTTGGCTGTTTTAGCACACATAGGCTATGTAAGTGTTCACACACACACACATACATATATAAGATAAACTTATTTAACAATTTTAATTTCATTTTCAAATCTTAAGCCTTTTGGTTCCTTTTACAAACTGGAATCACTACAATTGAATATTTTCTAACACCACTTGTCCTCACATAACAAAGACATTTGTACACTAATAAACTACCTCAAAATACCATGGACTCATTCATAAAGCTCAAATTTTAAACATCAGTTGTTTGGTTTAAGTTAGTAATTTTACAGTCAGTGTTCATTGACAAGTAAAGTTTTCACTTTTAGGAGGAAGAAAACTGTAGGCTGATTTAGTGGAAGTATTTAAATATCCAAGTATACATAACTTTTCACTGATACACCTCATACAAATGCCATCAGAGGAGATGATTATACAGTCATTATGAACCAAAATGTATCACTGGATACTTTCTGCCCACAGCAACCCTCTTTAAATATATCATCCTTACCTTTCACTTTTGCAGTAAGCATTTCTGCAGCATTTTGAAGATCAACAGAATTGAGGTTCTGATGCTTATTCATTATAGACTTTAAAACACAGAGAAGCTCATCCAGACGGATATGAATGACTTCTTTAAAACAGTCTTAAAAAAGGAAAAAACAAATTATTTCCAAAGAGTTCTGTAAATCTAAGCTACAAAAGATCACATGAACATGTTTCACGTGGAAAGCATTGAAAGTATTCCACAATTTTTGACTACTTCCCATTCACTTCTATTTCTACTGCTGCAATTACGTTACATTCAGAAAATTCTTGGTCATTTTAATTCATTAAGGATTTCAGAGACTCTCACAATTATGGTCAATTTAGCACTAGCTTTTTCATTTTCCTCAATCTACATATGCTCTCTAGATTTTCCCTGAAACAACCATACAAGGTATTTCCTGTCTTACAGTTTTTACTATCATGTATTTAATACATGTCATAACAACGTTAAAAGGCATAGAAATTTTGATATGTTTACATAACTAGTATGTTTAAAAATAATGTTCAATTTCCACATTAGAATTCAATCTTTCCATTGAGCAATTATCAGTTAACTGGAAATAGTTAACTTTCAGGCTTAAGGATCATCATTTGACATGCACATTAAGAAACTGCAATATAAATTATAAGTGATAAAATGTATAGATCTTTAATGAATTTTTGTGCTTTTTAGAAAAATTTAACTAGTTGATAGTGATGAAAAATTGGGTGAACCATTTTGAAAATTCCAGATTTCTGCCTACTCCTAAAAAAAGCAAGAAAGGATTATACCAAGCTTACTATTTTGCTCAGTCACTGCAGTGAAGCAGTGCTGATGTGCACCTTTCCCTGGACCCACTAGTCTAATCCTAGCCTTCTGTATCACCCCTGCCAGAGGGATGCAGATAAGAGTTTTATAACCTCCCAAAATTAAGTGAGCACATAAGTTATCATCCAAACCAAAATACTTTAATGAGTAAAAAGGAGGATGCTCTTTATAATCATGTCAGCATAATAGGCATATTCTGGTTTATCACCCCAGGCAAACCAGTATGTATTATCAACCACCTTTAAGACTCTGAAGCAATCTTATACATGAATAAAAATAAAGGCCTATCAACATCTAAAAAAATGTTTTAAAAAAAGATATATTATCCCATTTAATGTTTAAGATCTTATTACCTATAAAACCCTAAGTTCTCTCCTGTACAGATGAGAGAACTGAGGCTAACCTAAGTTTACTGAGTTATTAAACTATGGAGCAAGAATTTAAAGCCAGCACATATAATTCCAGAATCCATGCTCTTAATGTTATACTGCCTCCCTACTGAAATAGTTCAGCCTAAAAACCAAAAATATTTTTTTGAAATTTGGAGTTAGAATTAAACCTATTACTCATGTTTTCAAAAATGCAGAAAGATAATTAAACAAATTAATCATTTTTTCAGAAATGTTGAAAGACACCAAAATGAAAAGTTTCTACAGCATAAAAAATAAAAATATTCCAACATAATCCATAAAATAGTCCATTTATTAACAGCACTATCAAGAGTGAAATAAATGTGTAGGAAAAGAGGAGTAAGGGGCAAGGGTGGTGGGCAGACAAGATAAAGAGCTGGGATATCAGGGCAAAGAGTATTCAGAGAGAAGCAACATAGAGTAGTTCAGGTAGTGCTAGAAACAAGAGAGAAAACAGTACCTTCCAGGAAAAAAATCTGATTCATTCATCTATCAAATTTTATTGGTGGGGGAGAGAGAAACAAACCAGGAGATTAGTACTAGTCTAAGTAACTCTGGAAATAAGTAGACTAAATGGGTAAGACTAAGGGCAAAGGAAATACTCTTGAGTACCGCACTCCAATTGAAAAAAGTTTTTTCAATGGGAATTTGGGTTTACAACTGACACCATTATACATGTACACTGTAAATGAACAACTGAATAAATAGATAATATGGTGGGATACAGACATTTCAGTGTTAAGAGTGGAATTCAGAAATAAACAGGGAGGAGACTATAATAATGCAAGTAGTGATGGATTAAAGTTGGAAACTTCAATAGGAACTGATGTTCAACTTGATATAAATGGTTACATATAGAAATACTTATGGATATATGGGTATGGATACATGGATGAGCATAGACATATGTATTTCCTTGCTGTCAGTTAAGAGGGTCTTAACAAATGACACCCTAGTAGCAACAAGTATACCTAGAACCCAGGTCTTGGTTCCTGAACCATTCTCCAATAAAAGGCATCAGAGCTCCTTTGAGAAATGGCTAATTCTAGGGCAGGAGCAGGATATATACAAGCTGAATCAAAAGCATCACATAGGGCTGGGGAGACAGCTCAGTTGGTAGAGCGCTTGCCTTGCAAGTACAAGGCCCTGGGTTCAATCCCCAGCACCGTCCAAAAAAAAAAAAAAAAAAAAAAATAGTGCCAGAAAGTAAGGAAGAGGGGAAGGAGGGAGGAGGAGAGGGCATGGAGATGTAGCAGGGAACAAAATCTATCAAATTATGCTATGTCCATGTATGAATATACCACAATTAATCCTGCTTGTATGTATAACTATAAGGCACTTGGTAATCAAAAGATTAGTAGAGCCAGCAGATCAGGATAAGGAAGAGGGGAGGGAAAGGGAGAGTACTGGGTAATTAGATTTGATCAAATGATGTTATGTGCGTGTACGAATATGGCATAATGAATCCCCACTATTAAGTACAATTATAATGCATCAATAAAAAATTTAAAAAGAAAGTGAAAAGGGTATGTCAAAGGAATACAAAAGTCAAATAAAAAGGTTCCCTCTGTCCAAAGCTGAAACAATTGGAGCAAAAAACAGTATTGACTTATAGCTAAAGTATAAACATCTATGTTTATATTGATATAAATTACTGAATAAATTAATAAATGGAGAAGAAACAAACCTCTGTGTAAAAGAATACTAAATACTTTATTTAGATACTTTGCCCTCAGAGAGGTATGGGCTATGCATACTGACTTCCTTCAAAGAGTACAATATGCATGGGAGGATACGAGCAGTAATTTTACAGTGCAGAAATTGAAAAACACCACTTAAGACAGTTGATTAAGGTCAACAATAACAATGATAAATCATGTTAGTAGCAAGTACCCTTGAGATGCTGTGATGAAAACAACACTTTACATCTGTAATCTTTCTCCCAATATTTCATAACCTCAGTCCAATGATGAGAATATCAGAAAATTCTAACCAAAGGGCATACTACATAATATCTAGTTAGTACTCCTTGAAACTTTCCTCACCAAAAATGAGGAAAAGTCTGAGAAACTTAAGAGCCAAGGAGGACCTAAGGAGACATGACAATTAAATGTACTGTAATAGGACAAAAAAGGACATTTGGGGGAAAACTATAAAATTTGAATAAACTATGAACATTGTATAATAATAAGGTAGCATTATTGTTGGTTATTGTCAAATACTGATTCAAACAGATAAAAGAGGTTACAAAATAAGGCAAAATGGACATTGGATTATATGGGAACTCCATACATTGTCTGAACTTTTCTGTAAATCTAAAACTGTTCTAAAAATCAAAGTCTATTTTTAAAATGAAATATAAGCTGGTCAAAGATTTTAGGAATTTTATGTACATCTGGAACTTTCCCCATAAACATAATTTTTTAAAAAATCATTTGTAATTTTTAATCCTTAGGGGAAATGTGAATATGCAGCTTAACAAATTATATTCGTTAAATAAATAACTGTTTTGTAATTGGGGATGTTAGGTTTACTTAGTTAAGCCAATACAGCACAGTGATTAAAAAGCATAGTTTTTAGAACCAGACTCCCTGACTTCAAATTCTACCTCCAAAGTGAGAAATTTGGGCAAGTTACTTAATCTCTCTTTGCCTACTTTCCTCACCTATAAAGAGAAGATAATGAGAGTTACTTCATAGAGTTGTTAGATTAAATGCATTAAAACATATAAAGCATTCAGAATAGTTGCTAGAACATAGTAAACCCTCTATAAAAATTTGCAGTTCCTATTATTTTAAGCAACAGAAGACATAGGTTACAAAGGTTGGCTCTGAAATAGAACCCACTGAAATAAAAGAAACTTCTGGGAAAATAATACTACTTGATAGTCATAAAAAAAAATGTAAAACATTTCAGACTTCCTATGTTATCCCAGTTTTGCACCAAGTCTCTTCTCTGTACGCTAAAGCTAGTATGTACTAGTATTTCTGCCTACTTACCAAAACCAAGGTTGAGTGATTATCATCACAGAAAATTGTACTGCATTCTTTTATGTTTTTAGATGTTGATAGACCTTTATTTGATTCATTTATTTATATGTGGTGCTGAGAATTGAATCCAGTGCCTCACAAGAAACCTAATCTATATTAGTGCTATAGTACAGATGCTAAATATTCCCCAAAGGCCTATGTTGGTTCCCAGAATGGTACTCTTGGGAGGTGGGCCTTCATCACTGGGGATGTGTCCTTAAAGAAGACTGTGGGACTCCAGTTCATTCCATTTCTTCTCTTCTCTTTTGTTCTGAAGCTTGATTTGTTCTACCGTGTGCTGCCACAAAGATGTGCTGCCTCACCACAGGTCCCAAACCATGGGGTGTTAAATGATAATGAACTGTGAACTAAAATAAACTTCTCTTTATAAATTATCTCATGTTTTTGTTATGACCCAAAGCTTATAGTTAGTCTTCAAAGAGAAAACTTCATTTCTAATATCCACAATAAAATAAACAGACATCAATATACTTAACGAATACACAAGAATATATTATTTTATTTTGAAGTTTCAGGCCAAAAGAGTTTGATTTTAAATGAGTGTCAACAACCACCTCCAATATTCAGAATTAGTATAGGATATTAAGTAAGAACTATAAAACACTAATGACCTAAATGTCTAAATAAATGAAGGTAATAAATTCTGGTCTTCTCAGAGTCAAGGAAATCAAATATACAGACATCGGTATATTTCAAAATTATTAAATATTTTTCAATATTCTCAGTTTTAATTTCTAATATGGTAGGTAATATGTAACAGATATAAAATACACAAATGGAAGATCTTTGGGATCTTCAATTTTTTTTTCACAGATGTCATGAGAATCCCTGCTATCAGTTTTCTTAAAATTACTATAAACACTCCAATAACTGTCAGCAAAAAATACCTAAATTGAAATTCCTTTTTCCTAAAAGTCTTTATAAAAAGATATTGAAGTTGTTCCAAAACAACTTACTGAAAAACAGTCACTGAGTTATTGAGAAACATGTTTCAGAAAAACTAATAAACTACACTATACTTACAATTCCTATGCTTAAACATATTTCTGAAGCCTATAAATTATTGTTAATGAATATGTCAACTAAAGAATATGTTAATCACAGATTCATAAGCTTTCATATATATTTGGGCAAAAGGGTCAACTACTAGGACATCAGTATATCCTGGTAATACTTCACCTGGGACTTTATAAATTAGCAAGTCCTCAACTATCAGTGCCATAAAAGTTAAAAAAAAAAAAAAAAAAGTTCCATTTTTAC
Source organism: Sciurus carolinensis (assembly GCF_902686445.1). NCBI lineage: Eukaryota > Metazoa > Chordata > Mammalia > Rodentia > Sciuridae > Sciurus > Sciurus carolinensis. Next base: position 128,520,405 of record NC_062213.1, on the reverse strand, counting down.
CAAATCTTTTTTTTCCCATAGAATAAAGCTACCCCAAACTCTCTTTAATGAAGCAAAGAAACCTCTTAAACTAAAATCTAACTTAAAAAAAAAAAAGTTTGAAGGAGTTTAAACAGCTCCTTCATCAACACTAAATATCCCCTGCCCTGGCCCCACAAAATAAAACAGTCACACAATGAGTAAAGCAAGAGGCAGTAACTGTTCTTTCCCAATACTGAATAAAGTGGCTGCTTGGTATGTTAGAAGACAAAGAACTTAGATTAAGAAATCTGGTTCCAATCCAACTCTTGGTTTCTCTGATCTTAGATGCATCATCAGTAAAAGAATTGATAAGAATACCTATTCTACCTTAAATGATTGTTGTGAATATCAAATAAGTTAATAGAAATGAAATTGCTTATAGTCTTAATATACAAATAAAGATTATTACTAGTAAATCTGTAAGCCATTCAAACTAAGTATCTTTGAAAGCAGATGTGCCTCAGGTAAAATTACATTCAGTAACAAACATCTATAGGCAAGTCTTAATGTTTTAGTTAACGAAAAAGAAACATTAAAGTTCCAATTTCATTTTATATGTGAAATCTAAATAAATTACTTAGAAATAAGTCATTAAGCATATATTTTATATAAATACTTCTATGCCTGTTAACTTATAGTATTTAATTTTGTTCTATAACTATACAGGATATTTTTAAATGTCATAGTGGCCACACTGTAAATATATAATAAAGTTTAATTAACACTACAAAGGTTTTATACATGCAAATATAATGAAATTCAACCAAAGTCTTAACACCAATAATCTAGAACAGTAAAAAAGTATCCCAACGTTTACTTATTTATCTGCTATCCCTGTAATATGATAACCTTTTAATTATTGTTTTACCTATTTGTGCCATTTACTTTCTGCTTCGTTTGGTTTATCAAGTAAAAACAAATCAGTCAGCTCATGTTTTTTGGTTCTCATGCATTAACACAATACTGTACTGTTTATATTGCAAACGTTTCATGGAAATGCTTAAGTAAATAAATGGAAAAAAAACTGTTTTCCTTTATTTAAAAAAAACTGACTATAATTTTAAAATCAGTCTTGTTAATTCAGCTTAACCTAACTAAGGAAAGCAATGAAAAAAACAAGGAGGAAAAAGTATCAGAACTCATCACTAGGAAACTCATATTTTTTGCTGTAATAACTTATGAATTTACAGGAAATGAAACCTAAGGAACAGCAGTTTTATCTAGCTACCTGGGGACTATAGAAACAATAACTGCTGACACCTTAAAACTCATTTACTGCTCTAAACTCATTTATTGTCACAAAAATCCAGTGATGTAGATACTGTTATCTCCTTTTAACAGATGTAGAAACTGAGGCACAAAGGTTATAGCTAACTAGCAAGTAGTAGAAATGAGGATTCCAACCTCAAGTATTCTAGCTCTGAAGTTTGTCAGGTATTCTGGCTCTGAAGTTTGTGTTCTTAACACTATAACACACTGCCACATGGTTAAAGAAGTTAAAGCTTAATGACGGATACTCCATAACATTTGATTTAACAGGCTTTAACTTTCAATGAACATGCCAGTTGTTACTATAAATAGTATTAAATTATGTAAACAGTTCTTGGCAAGCACAGATGACCACAATCCCCTAAGAACTGGTAGAGGTGTATTAAATGAGTTACTTGTATTTCATACTTTACTCCTCAAAGATTCATTTCACATCTTTTTGTCACTATTAACATTCACATTCATTTCTCCTAAGTGATACCTGTTAGAAATCACTTCTAAAGAGGATGACTTCTAGAAGATAGCACAACACATCTGAGGATAGCAACTTAATTTTTCTACTATACCACAAAACTTGTGGCACACTTTCAGGCAAAAATTAAGAATTATCAATGAGGTAAAATTAACACTCACTGAAATTTTTCTGGGAAAAATATATTTACCTAACTTACTGTATATTCAACCTGTGGGGGAAGGTGTTGATTAATCTACAAGACAGTAATTGAAAGTGCAAATTTATAAAGAATCTCTCACAACAAAACATTTAATGATATTAAGCTTTTTCATTTCACTTCTACTATTTAGTAAAATCTGCTTAAAAAGTTAACATACTTATTCCAACTACAGTTCTGTAAAATCTAGGATCTAGAATTCATCAGAAGATATCACTTATAAAATAAGTTATGCTTTTACAAAATAAAATGAGCACTAAAAATTAGAAGGCATTTTTAAAAATCCATGAACTTAACTAGTTTATCTGAAACTTAGGATAAATTTTATCTCCCTTTCTTGCCTATTTAAAAGACAAACCAAAACACACAACAAAACAGAAAAATAAGACCCCATAGTTAACAACTGTAAACTTTCATTAAAATCCATTTTAAAATAATATCTAATAAACTAAATGAAAAACCTGTAAGAATTATTAGACTGGTTTCTCCTTATAACATTTTATAATGGCACTTAACACTTTCAAGCACTGAGTAGCAAAAAAATGAGGTATTCTGCACTATTCTTTCAAGACAAATTAAAAAGTCTTGCACCTTTAAAATTCACAGATTTTTGAATTTCCTTGAATGATGCTCCACCTGAAAATGGTAAAGTATATCACAAAGGTATGCTTTTAAATTACTGAAAAAGCTAGAAGAGCATTTGTAAATCAGTTAATTGAAATTCAGAACACACTATTCCTCAGGGAGCAACCATAAACCTGAATTAGTACTTACACTGAACATACATTAATCTAAAGTATTATAATTAAACACAAAGTATATATGCATAGGTGAGTACCTTCAGTGCTTTAATATAAGATGTAGATTTATCCCTATAATTATTCATAATGTACCTTAATGATACTGGACAGAGATCTAAAACTTCAAATTCTATATCTGCTACATGTATAAGAATACACGGCAATCTCACCCTGCACACAAGTAGTGGAAAGGGAATTGCCAAACTCTACTTTTCCTATCCAAGTAAGAATGGAGTGATTTCATAGTCTTCAGATCTCTCACAAGATAGCTATCATACAAATTTGTGAAAAATTTTCATTACAAAAGTCATGAAAACATTCTAGAGCGTGGAGAGAAAAGAGGATACCCTATAATAAGCATTTCATACTTTGAAAACAAATATTTGGCTGTGTTTTTCAGCTTCAAACTGAAAAGTATTCAAAATGACATATAATCTCCAACTTGAATCAAATTCTGATTCACAAAATCATAAAACTGACGGAAGCTTGTCCAAGTAACTCATTCTTAACAAATGATTAAATGACTTAAGTCATATTCCAAAGCAGTAGCAGCAGAACTAGGTCTAGACGCTGGATGACATGATTCTCTTTCCAGAGTTTTTTCTGCCATCCTTTACTGTCAATTAACCAAATTATATAACCTAGCTAGAAAATTATCTGCTGGTTCAAATCAAGAAGGAAATACACACTACAAAACCAACTCAAGGAAAGGGATCCCAAATGGACTTCTGTCTCTGTGTAAAAATTTAAACATTTGCTTATTATTAATAAACAACTTTCCTAGGTTTAAAAAAAACGCTCTAGAAATAAAAAACATTTATAATGCAAGAACTCATCTTAGTATTCTCAATAATTATAAAGACCAAATGTCTATATGCGTACTATCCAACAGAAATTTCTGAAATAATGGAAATTTTCTGTATCTTTACTTTCTAATATGGTAACCACCAGTAACATGCATTACTGAGCATATAAAAGGTAGCTACTGCAACTGAGGAGTTGTTTCTTACTTTAATTAAATTCAAATAGTCATGTATATCTAATGGCTCCCATATTAGACAATGCAAATTTAAATAATCCCCACAGAGTATAGAATTAGCTAGTGAAATAATGAAAACTGAGCAGTGTTTTTATAGGGTGCCTGCCATGTAAAGCAGGTGCAATAGCCTGGAAAAAATATACAGTTCTGTATGAATGACCTCTGGGGCTCCAAATAAGACCATTTTTTATCAGCAATAAGAAGTTGACAAAAATCATACAATCTTAGTTATACATACATCTCCATTGGTAAAATGTGGCTAAAAGGACCTGTCTTTATGGGTGCAGAATGAATAAATTTCTTTGCATATAAAAATATTCTATAAAATGGAAAGTACCATGTACAAAAATAGAGGTTGATTATCCCTTATCTAAAGTGTTTGGAAACAGAAATATGTTAGATTTTGGAATTTTTCAGATTTGGGAATATTTGCACAGATTTTACCAGTTCAATATCCCTAATCTGAAAATCTAAAACGCTCTAAAATCTGAAACTTTTTTTTTCCATTGCCATGATACTCAAAAGTTTTGAATTTTAGATATTTGGATCAGGAATGATAGTTTCTATAACTCATTTGGGGAGATAGAAATATTACCATAAATCAATCAGAAAGTTACTTATCTAAGACTAGTTTTAACAGAAGGACTGAACACCTAAGGCAATAGTCAAGTGACTTTGTACATTACTGCCTCATTACAACTGAAGTATTCATTAAAAAGGGTATTCTGATTAGACCAAAAGGTACCTTGTCTAGCCACACTTTTTATTCTTAAAGACTAACTTTCCAGTTTTTTAACAGCTAACAGATGTGACTTAAAAGGTAATAAACAATGCCAAAAATCTGAAGTACTGTCAAAGTCACTGGCAGAATAATGACAAGGTTCCTTCATATCAAAAGGGAATAGTGAAACAGCTCTTTGCTGTCTGGCCCTTGTTTATTGCTGTGGTGGTAACTACAGAAGTTCAGGAATTGTTCCCAATACACATGGTTCATGTTTATAGAAACATAAGTAATAATACTATCTCAAAGAGTTACAGCATTTTAAACATTTTATCTGTTTTCCTGATGATTATATTTCATGTGATCCTTATAATAACTACTCAGGTAATAAGAAATAGTCTGTTAATCTAAGAAGCTAAAAATCATGATCAAACTCAAACACAAGCATATTATAACATTCTCCTAATCTTTTATAATGGGATTCATTATATGTCTATATATACTTCCTTGCTTAAGGAAAACACAACAAAAAGGTTCCAGTCACTCAAATTAACTAAATAGTAATTTTCAGATTTGGATAACAATCTTCCAAAGACAGAGAAAACAAATTCTTGTTAAATTCAAAATTCATTCTGACATGGCATACATGGATCTTTTTAAATCTGATTGAAAAACCAAGCAGTAAGATTAATCTCATTAGGATGAGAGTTGGTTATCAAAAAAATTGTTTTGCTGGGTTTTAAAAAATTAATTTACAAGCTTTTCAATAATTAGTGACATCTGTTATTTAAGTTAAAGTACTAGCACGTTTATTATTAAAAGGATAATGTCCACACACATTTTTAAACTTAATTTTCAGTGCATAAATGTGTTTCTATATATATCCTTTTATCTGAAGGGATAGTCTCCTGTATCTTATTAGCATTTTTCTCTTTTCTCACTAAGGATGGTTTCCAATCCTCTTCTTTCCTATTCTCTGAATTGTCTACTCACAAATTAAAACTGCTAAAAAATTTTTTTGCCAATAAGAAGTGGCTCAACTTTATTTATTTATTTATTTATTTATTTTTGCGGTACTGGGGATTGAACCCAGGGCCTTGTGCATGAGAGGCAAGCACTCTACCAACAGCTACATCCCCAACCCCTCAACTTGTTTTAAATTACCACCATTTAAAATCTGTGAAACAAGGGATACCTACATAAGATGAGGATTTTAAAAGATATAAATCTCCCAAAGAAAATAAACAAACAGAAATCCTAACTAAAAATCTTATATTATTGAAAATGTACTTACATTGATACATTAAATAACATCATGTTTTACCCTAGATTGAGGTAAAATATATGATTTGTCAGTGAATATATCAATTTAAATTTCACCTTAAAAATTAACCCAGTAAATAGTGTGAATATACATTGTGTACAACCATAGAAATGAAAAGTTGTGGGCTGGGGAGATAGTTCAGCTGGTAGAGTGCTTGTCTTGCAAGCACAAGGCCCTGATCCCCAGTACCACAAAAAAAAAAAAAAAAAAAAGAAAAGAAAAAAAGAAAAGTTGTACCCCATTTGTGTACAATGAATCAAAATGCAGTCTGTAAAAATAAAAAAAATAAATAAATAAATTAACCCAATAATGAAGTGTACATCAAAGAGAACAAAATTTACTACATGCAAACTTAACAATAAATTTTAAATAATTAAGCCAGTTAAGAATAAATCTTTATTATAAAACTAGGCTCCTTTAAATAAATGGCACATTTATTTAAGTAAGAAGTTTGTTACCAGTAAAATATTTAATGTATTTAGGATATTTTCCATAATAATAAGTTACTTTTACTAAATTTAATCATCCGTTTTGGACTTCGAAATCAACCTATCAAAATTAACAGGAATGTGAGCAACTTCTTTCTAATAACATTTACAATGTCTGGAGCCAGGTGTGGTGGCATGCCTGTTAATATCCAGGAAGGACAGTCATGCAAGAGGATCTCAAGTTCAAAGTCAGCCTTAGCAACTTAGGTAGATCTTAAGCAACTTGGTAAGACCCTGTCTCAAAATAAATAAATAATTAAAGAAAAAAGGAGGGAGAGACAAGGAACGTGGCCCAGTGGTCAAGTGCTCCTGGATTTAATCTGTGGTCCCCCCCCAAAAAAAACCCCATACACACACACACACACACACACACACACACACACATATATATATATATATATTTTTTTTTTTTTTTTTTTTTTTTTACACATAATCTCAAAAGAATTACATATGATTGCTGCTTTAAGGAAAATTCAAACACTAAAATTTTGTGGCTTTGGGGCTACAGAGGTTGTATAGTGGTAGAGTACTTGCCTATCATGCATGAGGCCCTGGGTTCAAGCCTCAATGCCAGAAAAAAATCATTTTTTTCTTTTTTGGAGGCTTCAATTCTAGTTCAATCATTTTGGGAATTTCAACTTGAACATTATAGTTAGGTTAGAAATAAACTCAAACTAATATAAACATGAGATGTGGTTTCAGATTCTGGTTTTCAAAATGCATATCAGAAAATAACCATTAAACATATATACACATAAAGATTTGTTGAAACCTCACAAATTCCTAAGAAGGCTCAGGAAGTCTCATATAAACACAATAAAAGTGAAGCATAATCTTCAGTTTCTATAACATAACATTATGAACATGGAAATGAACTGCGTCTTATCACAAAAGAACAGGAGCTGTGTCTCAACTATTAATTATCACTGACATCAAATTTTGATATTAAAGAAACACTAAAAGTTTAAAGACTTAAGTCAGGGACATATAATTCTTCACTTCATGATAACTAAATCCCATTATCTATAGACAACTTCTGTGATTATCCCTTAATTTAAGAAGAGTTTACAGATCAGCAAAACAGAATTAAGTTGAATATTAGGGAAGAAATTTCATTCAAATACAATCATTTTAAATTTGGCAACAATATGGAAAGCTGAATTAAGGCCAAACCATCAACAATCTACATCATAAATATTAGCTTGCTTATTGAAGACCTTCAATGTGCTGCATTGCTTTAACAAGGTGGTTTAGATTCCAATGGTCTCAAATTATCCTGGACCAAACTCCCTAGAACAAAAGACTTATTTTTTCTTTTTTTTTGGTACTCTTGTTTCCTCACCCTTACCAATATTTTCATTATGTACTGCACTATTATTTATTTTTAAATTTTTCCCCCCATTATTCTCATTGGTACATTACAGTTGTACATGATGGAATTTGTTGTTCCATATTCATACATGCACACAATATAACAATATGGCTTGGACAATATCATTCCTCAACTGCACAATTATTCGACTATAAAATGGTTTTCACTGAAAATATCAAACATTTGGGGAGGAAATTAACCACAAATAACTAAAGCAGAATAATACCCTGTTTCTACCATTGTGTACACACTTATCTGTAGGGAGGCTGGCATTTAAAATTTTACAACCTATCCAGTAAGAATGCTAAGAGAAAACAGTTGACAAACCTGAAAGAATAGCTTCTTTCAAATATAGTAACACATGGGAGAACTTCCTGATATCATTCACCAACTCCTGGATGTAGTCCGGATCAAAAATGGAGTTGGAACTTATGGACTTGAGCCCCATTTCAGAAGCTGCAACATCAGTAGAGTGTTGGCTTGATGCCCAAACGCGTTTTTTCTTTGCCTTTTTCTGTTTGTGAGCAATCATCCTCTCATTTAACAGTCAGAAAAACTGAAATCCTTAAGGAGGCAAGAAACAAAAACAAAAACAAAAACAAAAACAGAAACAAAAAGAGAGAGAAACACAAATACTACATCAGCCAGGGAAACACATTAGGTTTTCACAAATTGCCAAGAGTCCACCTTAGTATTCTATTTTTTTTTTAATTTTTAAAAACAAATGAATAAAAAGCTATACTATGAATTATAACTTCCATTTTTTAAGTGTCCATATCCTGAAAATGCTACAATATGCAAACTATCATTCTTTTCATTTCATAAGAGAGGAACCTGAGGTCTAGAGGTTAAAAAAATACGTCTATGCTCACAACTGATAAATGACGAACTTAAGAGTTAATTCTAGATAGATCTGCCTTAACTTCCTCTTAATTCCTAAGATATAGAATATTTTTTAAATTGTAAAAGTTGTTTTGAAACATCACGTAGCATTTTCCCTCTATAATACCACCTTCAAAAATAAAGATTAAATACAGACTTTGAAAAAAGAAATGTGTTTTTAAAATCCTCCTCCATCATTTACTACATGACCTAAGAAGCTGTAAGTTATCTCTTTACTTTGGTATGTTCATTTATAAAATCAGAAAAACACCCTGACAACACCTACCTCATGAGCTTATCTTATAGAATTAAATGAGACAATAATATATAAATATCCATTGAGCACATAAAAGAAGTTCAATTAAAGTTATTTTTTCTAGTGATATATATATATATGTACATACCACACTGACATTCTGGGTTATCAAGTATCACGAAGAACATTTTTGTTGAAAACAAATTCTGAGGATGTCCCCTAATCTGATGTATCCTGACTGAACAAATAAACGTCTTATTATTAGAGTAATAGTTCTGGTAACTTAAGGATATAATAGTGAAAAGGCAATGTTTGGGAATTTAAAAAAAAATTAGATTTGAATCCTGGCTCTAATATCTTCTAGATGTATGACTTGTACAATTTACTTATAGGTTTGTGTAAAGATTAAAAGGGATCACAAAATTTAGAAATTTTTATGTTAAAATATCTAATCCTGGCCCACTGGGACTCAAGAGAATCTTACTTTGTTTCTTCTTCATCGTTATTTTAACTTTCCAGAATTAAAAGCCCTAGTTTTTTAAAATTTCTAGAAATCAAAAAGGAAATGACTAGAATTAGCCCAAGCATTATCATTAAAAGATTTTTCAAATATCTTGTCTTAAATACTTGGATACTTTCAAAATGTAAAATGACTAAGGACTCCTATGAATCCACAGTAGAAAGTTTTATGCAATATTTTCATTATTTGTAAGACACATTATTACATTATGTACTATTATAGCATAATAGTACATACCATAGATTTGGTTACCAATTTGGTTACCAATAGTACCAATTCCATAGATTTGGTTTTTCCCTGTGATTACAGTTCTCTAGTCTATCCACTTCTATTTCTGCTGCTACCATGCTACTGAATTATCATTTCTTGCTTGAGGTGCTGAACTAATTTCCTAATGATTATTCCAGAACCATTCTTGTTCCATTATAAATGTAGTGAGTAAACTTTTCAAACATAAACCTCATGGTTTCATTTCTCTGCTCAAACCCTTCCAAAGGCCAAGTGAGAAAATGTAAGGCTCTGTGAGGTTCAAAGTGAGATAAGGCTCTTGCCTGCCTCTGCAATGTCATCTGGAGTCACACTCCTGGCTGTCGAAACTCCTTCCATACACACCTCCTTTTCATTCTTTTAACTATTTATTTACTGTAACCCATAGTAAGAAACAATTTTACATCATGACCAGTATATATATATATTAGTATATAATGTTGGTATGTGGTATGTCTAAGAATCCATTTGTCTTTCATAAAACAGATTCTAGATAAGGATCCATGAGGTGTACTCAAGAGTTTTTCATTCTATTCCATTTCATTTTTGTAAACCTTGGTTGCAACTCACTAAATTGGCTTTATACATGTAATGGAGTCACGACAGCATAGCTTGAAAAACACCTATTGTTCAACTCAGGGTCCAGTCTACACACAGATTCATTTGCCTGCAATATTCCTTCTTCTTCATTGACTCACTCTCATCTCACTCAAAGGTCACTTCCTCAGAGAAACTTTCCTGTATCATTCCCAAGGCCCCACAACCACCACAACCAAACTAGAACAGAATCCCCTACAGATGCTCTAGAGCATCCTACACTTTTCGTCACTGTACTTATCACAGTACAAATAGATAATTCATATCTTCCCATTTAGGCTACAATCTTAAGGAAACTAAGACCTTGTCTTGTTTGTTAATCATTTGTTATCTCTTACGCTGCTCACAGCACAGTTTGTTACAACAGAAAGGATGGACTACTTAAACTATTTGCAGAATGAATAATGAATTTGCAGAAACAATGGACATATATTAATAAAAGTTACAACTGATTTTTATAGAAACAAAAATAACTATAGGTTGCTGCACTATTTCAAAGAAAAAAATTTTTAGATCTATCTCTAAAATGCTATCTTTAAAAAAAAGTACATGAAGCTGAATGAAGGCAAAATTACATAAAACTGAAATAAAAGTTGTATTTCTACTATTGTTCTTTCTGATTATATAAATAGGGTGCCCCAATACTTTTTAATTGCTTTTAAGTTCCTTTATTCAATATTCTTTTGTTAATTCCAAATTATTTAAGAATAAATTTCTGCACTTAAAACTAGTTTCAACCTATCTAATATTAATCCTTAAATGTGTAATTTGTAAAATGAACTTATGATAATTTTTTAGCACTACTGTTATACCTAATTTTTGCCATCAACAAAATTAAACAAAAAATTCAAGTGTCTTGTTTGGGCAGCTCTTTTATAAATCACTAACTGAAGAAGCTATTAGCCTAACAAATCTTATCACTCTTGCAGTTTACTTAATCAAAGTCATTCTGTTTACCTCTGGCAGCTTTTAAAATTTAGTAAATTAGGCAACTGGTCACAGTTATTGGTAAAGATGTTTACAAAAATTAAAGACATATCACAAGTTTCAAATAAAACATCTTATCTATCTGCATAAAAAGAATGTACCTTAAATAACTGTGTGTCAAATTAGTAATCCAGAGTTGTAAAAAAGTGTTTTAAAAATACTTGAAAATTGTTAAACAAGACAGATCTGTTTCTCTCTCTTTCTCTCTCTCTCTCTCTCTCTCTCTCTTACACACACACATACACACACACATTCACACACACAAGGGGTACTAAAAAGGACTGTAGTCTACCTCTAGTCAATATTATGATTAATGTTCTAATTTTGTTATTCTACTACCTTTCACGTTAAAAACTGAAAAAAGGAAACATTAACATTACAAATGAAAAAAATGTTTAGAATAACAAATATAAACCAAGTTTTCATAACTGAACTATGACAAAGGAAGTTTAGACAACATACACTTTTCCATGATCACTAAGATACTACTTATTAGGCACTTTTCATTTTCCTATGTGCTAAAACAAATATTTCTATGTTAGAGGTAACATAAAATGAACAATAACAGACTGCAGCTAGCAATTTAATTAAGTTGGGTTGCTAATGCATGGAAAGTACTTAGCATAGAGCCTGGATCATCAAGAAGACTCAATAACTGTTAGCTGTCATTACTAGCAGTGTTTTATTGTGGGAAATTGTTTTTCAACACACTTAAGTAATAAACTGTGACTTTGCTACTCTGTAAATTGTGAGTAAGGAATACAGAAGTGGAAAGAATTGCTGAGACTTAACTGACTTCATGCAAACCTACTAAAAGGCTTCCAAATGAAGTTTGAACTGTGCAAACAGTTGAGCAAAACATTTGTGAAACTCTAATTCTTAAACCATTTCCTCCAACTCTGAACCACTGACATTAAAAACGTGCATTACCCACTTATCACAGAATTCTGTAGCAAGCAGAAAAATCACTGTGCAAAACTACTTTCTCTGTTTATTCTAAATAATATAATTAGAAACATGGGCACAGGATGGTAATAGCTCAGTGACAGAGTGTTTGCCTAGTATGGGGCAGGCCCTGGGCTGATACCTAGTGCTGAAAGAGAGAAATCAAAGAAAGATGTATACAAACATTCTCCTGTCTGTGGCTTTTCAAGACTTCAGTAGCCTAGGTCAATCAAATATCCCCTATCCCATGCACACACACCCTGAAAATGTACTTTATATAAGTATTTTCATTTTAGGCACTGGGCTAATTGAAGCACACAACGTTCTCAAATATCTGTGTTTAACTGGACCCACCTTACTATGTCTACTTGAGGAAAAACTGTAGATGTTTCAGAAATCTGCTATTTCAGCACAATTTCTGATATGGTAAGAATCTATTTAAAGATGATGAAAAAAATCTGAAGGGTTCTGAAGGTCTTTAATTGTCCTTTTTAAACGCACTCCTAAGTCTAGCACAGTGGCACACACCGACAATCTCAACCACTTGGAAGGCTGAGGCAGGAAGATGGCAAGCTCCAAGCCAGCCCCCACAATTTAGCGAGACCTTGTCTCAACTTAAAAAAAAAAAAAAAAAAAGGTTGGGAACTGAAGCTCAGTGGTAAAATTCTGGGTTAAATTCTCAGTAACACAACAAAACAAACAAAAACAAAATAAACCCCCTCCCCCCCCCAAAAAAAAAACAGGAACACGTCAAAGACAGTGTTATCAATAATATGTAAACAATTTCTAAATGAAGGCGTGCAACACACATACACTTCATTCCTGTGCAGTTTGAACCCAGCACGATTAAAAAAGAGGAAGCTGCCCAGCCTCCCACGCCTCCAGAATGTCTAGCATTCCTGGCAAGCAGGGTTTGTCTCTGACCAGCCAAAACTACCCAATGGAAAGAGCACATTCCCCATCCTGGACTTAAATACGGAGGCAAGGAGAGAGAACCACCACCACCACCACCCCGCCCCGCCCCGCCCAGGCTCCCCAAAGACCTGGTAGCGACAAACAAAAGATATATGACAGACAGGAGACAGTCACACAGAGAAAAGGGAAGGAGTGCTTAACTCTTGCCTTTTGCAGGTAACATCCTGCCCTCTGAAAAGGTAAGAGGCCAATTCCCTCCTGAGAAAGTGTGTGAAAAAACAAACAGACACAATGGTCATCAGTCATTAGGGCTCAACCTTGAACCATCTCCAACTTGATCTCACTCCTTCAAAGAAAAAACTTTTTTTAATTGAAACCATCAAACCTCAAAACCCATCCAAAATAGAACTGAGACAAAACCACTGAGCTTGAGAAGCCCGCAAACAAAACGCCCATTCTGAATTCAAAAGACAGAGGTGAGGAGAAAAACACACGACAGAAATCCTAAAACACCCCCAAGCAGGGGTGAGAGCCCAAGTGGAGTGAGGATTGCCGTCAGGGTTGGCGGGAGCAGGGCAGGGACTGAGGAAAGCCCGCAGACTTAAGTGATCAAGAGCACGCATTCTGGAGTAAAGGTGCCCTGGGTTTAGGTCTTCACTCTGACAATTAATAGTCAGTATACTTGAACTGGTTTTTAACCTCAATTTTCCTGTGTGCGAAATGAGTAGAAGAACCAAGGATCTGTCGCGACAAATAAAGGAGGCAGAACGTGTAACACTCTTACAGCAGTATGCAACTGGTGTGGTACATGCTATCAGTTCGCTTTTACTGCGTTCACCATCATCAGTCCTGGACACCACTCCGGTCCACCCCGCTCATGGGTGCCCCTCATCCGAGACCGACCTCTACGAGAACCCCGCCTAGCCCGCAGCGGCCTCCGCTCTGGGCCACCGCGTGGCCTCCCGACCCCGGACAGCAACTGGCCGGCGGCTGGCGCTGCAGTCCCGAACCCCGTCCGCCGCCAGAGTGAGCACCGCCGTCCCACTCACCGCGGCGCTCCATCCTGCGTCCCGGACGCCCGCCCAACGCTCACGGCCGCCGCCGCCGTCTCGGAGGACTGGAGCTCGCCGTCCCCATCCCCCACGCAAGGAGCCGCGGATGCCCGACCAAGCCACAGCCGCCGCTGCCACCGCCCCTGCAGCCACACTCACGACCGCGCCGGCCGCGGACACCCCGCCCCCGCCGCGCGCCGCCCGCTCCCCGGAGCCCAGTCATTGGCCGACGCTCGTGGGGGCGGGGCCGGTGGCAGGTGGGGGCTGCCGCTCGCTCACCCGGCGCCGGCTATCCGCTGCGCGGCCGTCTGACCCAGTCCCCACAGTCGCCCGGCTCAGCGGCTGCAGCCTCGCAGACGGAACGACTTAGGAAAAAGTCACCTGATGACTGGATCCGGCTAATGGGCGTTCTCAGATAAGCAATCTATATTTCTTGTGAGGTGCTTTTTGGACCAACTTTATCCTCCCCGTCCAACCCCGGTGAGGGGAAGAACCCGGGAAGCGGCACTACAGAGGTAATATGCAACACCACATGGCTCAACACCTTTCCAGAGGAACGTGCTACTCATGACCGACAAGACACAGTCACGGACAGAGAAAAGAGGAGTGCTTAGCTCTCGCCTTTTGCAAGTATCATCCAGCCTGTCCTCTGAAAAGGTAAGAGACAAGGTTCATCAGTCATTAGGGCTCAACCTTGAACCATCTCAGACTTGACCTCACCCCATCAAAGAAAAATAATTTAAATTGAAACCAGCCCACTACTCTGCCCGCGGTGGAGGGTAGTATTTCCCATGCAGGCATATCTTACTTCTCCAACTACCCTCTCAAACCTCATCTCAGAATAAGAGAAAACGACTATGGAATGATTATACGAAGTAATGGCCCCCGCCAAAAAAAAAAAAAAAAAAAAAAAGGCACAAAAGCTCCAGGATCGTGTTACTCATTGGAACAAACAATGCCATTTATCTCAGTGAAGGAACAGTCAGAAAAACAGAAACATGGAGAGTGGGTCTGGGAACAGCATGCTGAGGCAGAGAAAAATGTTCACACAGGGAGAGACTGAAAAGACCTTGGGGAGTGTGAAAAGTGCAAAGAAAATGGTGGTGTACACATAGGGAGGAGAGATGAAACGATGGAAGGCAGTAACAAGTGAAGGCGGAGAGAAATAAAAGGAGAAAGAGGCCCCCCACTTAGAAAAATAAGGCCGGCATGATAAAGCCAACAAGTTGGGGTAGTGAGACAGGAGAAATCACTCACTGACAGAGAGCAGGACACCTCTTAAATAAATGAAACACTGCAAGAAAAATAGTGTTGAGGAAATAAAACAAACAGCCCCTTGGGTACTACTTGGAAAAGACAGAAATGAGGCTCTTTGGTTATCATATGAGTTCCATGCTGAATTTTTCAGACTCACAACTTATCCCTTTAAACCCCAAACACAATACCAAGGTTGAGCCACAAATACTCAGGAAACCTCCACACCAAACTTCCACTTAACTACACTGAAAAATAAAGCCACCAACACTCTCACCATAGAAACTTATGAAGCCTGAATTGAAGCAAACTAATAAGAAGAAAGGAGTTATCAGAGGCTGGAGTGGAGCAACCACAGTTAAATCATAAATAAGGTTTTTGGAAGGAAATGTGAAATAGTTCCTTAACCCCAAACACCCTCTTAAGTCTACTTTAAAATGCCTTATTTTTGCACTTATCCACCATTCCCTTTAATAAAGAGGACAGTGTTCCTAATTAAAATGGAACTGGCTATGTCATTGACAATATCATGAACAAGCTCCTGATGGAGAGAAATGGTGTGTGAAATGGAGGTGGTGGTGTTACACACAGAAAAGCAGAGACAGGTATGAAAAGGAGAGAAAATTATGAAGGGAAAAGAAAGAGAATAGAATAGAAAGTAGATCAAATGAGATGGGAAGATACAGAGAAAAGTGAAGGCAAGGAAAGTGAAAATAAGATGAAGACAGAGATAAGGAAGATAGACAAACAGGTGATAAAGAAAGACACCATTCACTGATAGAAAGAGGAGGAACACTTCTCACACTCAAAAAGTTCTGGTGGAAATGAAGCCAATTATCTGGAAAAGATAAATAGAACCTGGCTCCACAATTATTTTTCAGAGTTGATTTTTAAAAATTTACCCATTAAGTCTTAAGCACAACTGTACCAAAATCAATAGCTCTCACTAACAATACTGAAGACATCTAAAAACAAACATTCCTTCAAATACCTCTAGAGGAATGATGCACCATGTACAACTCATGAAACCACTGATGAACCAAAACTGAAGGATACCAATGGGAGAAGAAAGGATTCTGAAAGTCAATCACCAGGTAGGGGGCAACTCTCAAGGGTTCAAGGAAGCAAAGTTTGTTCCTGTATCTGCTCCAGGTTATTCTCAACACCTTCCACAACATATTTGCCTTTAAAGTATCCTCAAACAGCCAAATATTACATGTCAAACCTGACACAGAGAAGCTATTTGATGAATTAATATTCATTGGTTAAATTAAAAATAGGGTTGGTCTGAGACATTTTGATATGTCTCTCAATCTCAATCCTCCTCTCAAATTTTTTAAAAAATACATTCTCTGTCATCCTTCATCCAAATGATGATAACATTTGCAAAGACACACAAAAATGGTAGTTCACTTTAAAAATGTTTCTAATTTTTTTGGTACTAGGGATTGAACCCAGAAGAGGTACTTTACCACCAAGCAATCCTCAGCCCTTTGTTGTTTTCTATTTTGAGACAGCATCTCACTAAATTGGTTAGGGCCTCACTAACTTGCTGAAGCTGGTCTTTGCTTATGATCCTCCCCACTCACTGGGATTACAGGCATGCACCACAGCTTTCAGCTCACTTTTAAATTAAAAGGATTATTTTATTAATCTCCCCTGACTTGCATAGCTTAAAGTAATTTTATATTATGCAAATCAATTTTAAGTATGAAAACTGCATTAACTGAAATAATATTTTTCTGCAAGTCCAAAATTCTTGGTTTATAATAAAATTATAAAGTGCCTCTCTCCAAAAGAAAAACTATCATTGTATCTATTGCATAAGTCCAACACCTTAAATTGTTCAACTAATCTCAGAAAAACACTTCTGGAAACAACCTATAATTGAAAAGAATTACTTGTGTTTTTAACATTTTATTTTATTATTGTCTCTAGTATTTTCCTTCTCAAAAGGAAATTCACATCCTCTATATGTTGCTTTTGAAGACTCACAATTTATTCCTTTAAGCCCCAAACACAATACCAAGCCATTCTGTGCAGCCTTAAATTAAATATTCCTAAAATCTTGTTCATGTGTTTTCAAAGTATCTGTGGTTCCAGACTGAATGATCTTTTTATCTACAGTGGTGATCATCCATATTGTTAATTTTGTAGCTTAGATAACCTACTTTTCGTAGCAGAACATGGTTTGTTATGAAAATACTTGACAAGGTCTGGAGACCTGGGTTTTTGTTATTTGGGTTTTTTTTTTGTTGTTGTTGTTTGGGGTTTTTTTTTGGGGGGGGTTGGTTTGTTTGTGTTTCTTTTTTGGTTTTTTGTTTGTTTGTTTGGGTTTTTTTTTTTTTTTTTTTTTTTTTTTTTTTTGCTGTCACAACTAAGGGGGTTCTACTGACATCTAGTGGGTAGAGGCCAACGATGCTACTAAATAGCCTATATGCACAGGAGAGTCCTCATCCTCAACAAAGAATTATCAGACCCAAAAGGTTAACAGTGCCAAATTAGATCCAAATCCTACTTTGGAAACTTTAAAAGAGAGAAACATTAAATTATGCCACATGATACACCCAACAAAACCTGGACAAACACCACAATTTCTTCAAAAAATAAGTTGCAAGAAAACAGGTGGAACAACCAATCTCTAGATTAAAAAAAGCCTTAGAAGATATATCAAGTGCAGTAATTAATAAGATAAGACTTACCCTTCTACTGTAGTAAACAAGAGAAAACTGCACAAAATAAATATTGTTTTCAAACACTGAAATACACTGCACAGAACTGTAATCCCTGACAGAGACTCACAAGCAAATGAGGGAAACCTTACAATCTCCCCAACTTTCTGCCTAAAGGCACAGACCAAAAAAAAAGGAAGGGAAAAGCCAGACAGAGTATGGTAGTCTTGCTAAGAGGCAAGGGATCATAGTTCTAGGAAACTGGGGTGGCTAGACTCCATACAACAGATAATAGAGGGGGAGAACGTGGAAGGAGGAAGAGCTCCAGGAATTCGCATAGGAAATTCTTTAATTCTCTTGCCTGAATATCAAGATACACATATGTAGGACAAAACTCCAAAATGATAGGCAAAGAATTTCAAGGGGACTGTATTTGTATAATTCCCAAGTTCCCTGAAGATGTGGAAGACCTGTGAGTTCTCATTCGCCGGAGCAGAGTGACCCACAGAACACCCACCCAAGGGAAGTTCTCAGAAACACATGCTTTGTAGTACAGTACATCTAACCTAGATCTAATGAAAACCACCCCAATGAAGTTTCAAAACAAGCATATTTTATAATTTCTTTTTAAAAAGTTGGCTTAAAACATAAGTAGTAACAATGTGTTGTGGCATTCACAACATATACAGAAGTAAAATGCATGAAAATGGTGTAAAGGAGAAAATGAAAATACACAAGAAGCTTCTTACATGTGAAGTAGCATAATATTATTCAAAGATATACTATAATTATTTAAAAGTGTGTGTTAAAATTTCCAGGGATACAATTAATAAGTCAATAGTAAGCATAAATAAAATTTCAAAGTTCTAATCCAAAGAGAAAAGGACAAGAAAAAAAAGCCAATAATAGATGGGAAAAATGAGAAAGAGCAAAGTGGCAGCTTTAAACCCAATCATGTCAGTAATCAAATATACTTTAAATGTCCCCTAAAAAAGGCAGATATTCTCAGATTGAGTAAAAGAATAAAATCTGACTACATACTGCATATAAAAATTACTTGAAATATGAAGACAGATATATTGAAAGTAAAACAAAAGAAAAAGCTGTGCTATTCAAACACTAATCACAAGAAGGCTAAAGTGGCTCTATTACATCAGATATGAAATTTTACCAAGGACAAAAAGTAACATTTCATAATAATAAATGTCATTTCATTATAAAGTCATAACAATACTAAAAGTATATGCACCTTAAAAATAGAGGTCCAGAATATCTGAGGCAAAATCTGACAGAAATATAAGGGAAAACAGAAAAATCCCAAATGTTAATTAAAATATCAACAATTCTCTCAGTAATTGACACAACAAATGACAAAAGATTAGTAGGAATATAGAAGATTTTAACAATACTATCTACCTATTTGACCTGACAAATGTTTATAGAAAATACCACCCAACAATGGCAGAATACACATTATTTTCAAATGCATATGGAGTGTTCACTAAAAGAGACCATATGTGGGACCATAAAACAAGTCTTAATAAATTTAAGAGGATTGAAATCATTCAGTATATGTTCTCTTACCCAAACATGAGAGGAAGAGGGAGGCCCTCAGTTGCTAGGGAGTCCCTCCCTCAACTCAGTCTCCCAACACACTAAGAATCTCCCCTCCTTCCAGTTTCTATTCCAGAACCCAGGGGCTTAGGGAGCTCTACTGTCATGTACCACTACGAAGTTCTCTGCACCCTCCCTGCAAAAAGAACCTAGAAAACAAAAAGAAAATTAAGTCCAAAGTAAAAAGAAATAATTATAAAAACATATATCAATGTAACTAAAAAGCTAGTTGTTTGAAAAGATCAGTTATACTGATAAATATCTAGCTAGACTGTCAAGAAATAAAGAGTAGCGAGGCACAGTAGCACTGTGTATTGTTTGAGGCACAGACATAACAACAACAAAAAAAAAAAAGCAGAAAATTGAAATATCCCTCTACATATTTTAGAAATTGAATTCATAATGTAAAACTTCCCACAAAGAAAACTGTAACCTTGGGGCTGGAGTTGTGGCTCAGTGATAGAGTACTGCTTGGCACGTGTGAGGTCCTGGGTTCGATACTCAGCACCCCATATAAATAAATAAAATTAAACAAAAGAACCATTGACAACTAAAAAAGAAAATATTAAAAAAAAAAAAAAAGAAAATTGTAAATCTAGATGGGCTTCACTGATAAAATCCACCAAACCAGAAAAAATAATCCTACACAAACTCTTGGAAAGTAGAAGAGACAAGAACCTTTCCAATTTATTCTAAGTTGACACTGCCGTGATACCAGAACCAGACAAAGACATTACAAGAAAATTGAGTCCAAATTCCTCAATACGGTAGGTATTAGCAAATTAAACCCAACAGTACCATGGCCATGAAAAGGTTTTTCCCAGGATGCAAGCTTAGTTTAACACACATGGGAGAAAAACTACGTGACAATTTCAAAAGATGCAGAAAAAGCATCTAACAAGATTCCAGGCCCATTCATGATGAAGTCAGTAAGTCAGAACAGAAGGAAATTTCTTTTACCTCATAAAAGGCATTTATAAAAAACTTAGACCTATGCTAAGACAATGCTTTCCCCTTAAGATCAAGATCAATATTGTTACTGAAGGGCATAGCCAGTACAGTAGATAGAAAATAAAATGCATTCAGATTGAAAAGGGAGAAAATAATGAGATGACATGTTTATGTTCCTAAAAAACATCTTGAGAAACTTATAAGTAAGCTACTACATCTAATAAATGAAGATAGCACGGTCACAAAATACAAGTCAATATACTGCAATTTTATTTCTATGTATTAACTACAAATAATTGAACAACAAAATTTTAAAAACCAATTCCATTTACAAAACCATCAAAAAAAAAGATATTTTCAGGGATAAGTTTAACAAAGCATGTGCAAGATCCTAAATTAAAAGTTATATAAAACACTACTGCAAGAAATTAAAGAACTGAATAAACCGACAGGTATACCACATTAACAGATTGGAAAACTCAATACTCTCAAGATTTTTTTTTCTCAAAATGATATACAGTTTCAGGCAATTCCAAAATCCCTCCAGGTTTTTATGCAGAAATTAACAAGTTAATTCTAAAATTTATATGAAAATGTTAAAGATATGAAATAGCCAAAGAAATTTTGAAAGAGAATGAAGCTGGAAAATCTAGACTGCTTGACTTCAACATTTACTAGAGAGCCACCAGAATCAAGACAACTGCTTGATTTTAAGATTTACTGTAAAGCTATAGGAATCAAGATAGTATGATATTGGCATAAGAGACATACAAATCAACAGAATAAAGCAGATTCCAAAAGTAGACCCTCATGTATTTAGTTAATCGATTTCTGACAGAGGTGCCAAAGTAATGGTCTTTCAATAAATGGTGCTGAAATAACAGATATCCATGTGTGGGGAGGGGAGATGAACCCCAACCCTTATTTTAGTCAACTCTAAAATTAACAAGTACCACACACCTAAACATACAACCTAACACTATCAGTCTTTGATTCAGGGTTATGAAGGGCAGCTGCCTATTTTTATTAATAAAGGATTTTTTAAGAACATAGCCATCTTTATGTATTGTGTATAATTGCTTTTAAGCTACAACAGCAGAGTTGAGTAGTTGAGGCAGTATGTCCTGCAAGCCTAAAATAAAATATTTACTATCTGGTTCTCTAAGAAAAAGTTTCTGAATCTTTTTCTAAATGAAAATACAGTAAATAATACAGGGAACAATTTCTCAGTGACAAAAAAGAATCATAAGGAAACACTGGCAAACAGACAAAATTTAAAACTTCTACTTTAAGACACTGTTAAGATATGAAATGCCAGCCACAAACTGAGAGAATATATCTGAGAAGGAATTTGTATCTAAATTATTTCAGAATCTGTTACAAATCAATAACAAGAAAGAAAATAAATCAATAAAATGAGTAATAAAATGAACAGACATCACAAAAGAAGATACACAATGGGCAATAAGAACATGAAATAACACTTAACATCATTAGTATTAGGGAACTACAAATTTAAACTGAGATGCCACTAAATTGTCACAAGAAATTTTAATTTCAGCTAGTCTGAAATACTAAATGATGATAAAGATGAACAGCTACTGTAACTGTAATACAATGCTACTCTACAAGGTCCACAATCACTCTGGAATTTGGCAGCTTCTTTCCTTTTTTTATAATGGGGATCCAGTGACCTTGTGCATGCTAGGAAAACTGAGTTTCCTCCCCAGGCCCCTGACAGTTTCTTAAACAGTTAAATATTCATTTAACATACAACCCAGCAATCTTGTTATTTTACATACACAAAAGAAATGAAAACATACACTCCCTCCAAAGTTCAAATTTGTTCACAGGAATATTTTTCATGTCAAAAACTAGAAACAATCCAATATTTCTGAATGGATAAACAAATGGTGGTATAGTCTTAAAATGGAATATTACTTAACAATAAATATCCATTACACAGTAAAAAACCATTTAGCCTTATGCTAAATCAAAGAAGCTAGTCCTCCCCCCCCAAAAAAATACATACATGTAACAGTTTGATTGCATGTATATGAAATGCTAGCAAATACAAAACTTAATCTTTAGTGACAAAAAGTATATAAGTGGTTGCCTAGGGACAGTATGGTACATAGATAGGTGTGGGAAGAATTACAGATGAGCATGAAAGAACTTTTTAAAGTAATGAAAATATTCTATAATTTGATTATGATGGTGATTACAGGGTGTATAAATTTGTCAAAACTCAAAGTGTATGCTTAGAAAGAATATATTACACGTAAATTACACATCAATAAATTATATGTTTATGACTGTGTATCGATCAAATCAATTATAATATGTGGACTTTATCTGGATCTTGATTCAAATAGCCTGTTTAAAAAAAATTACTCATAATTCAACTTGACTGAACAATAACTGAATATTGGATGGTGTTGGTATTATATTTAATAAGTAATCTTGTTTTGGGAAATACACTGAAATATTTATGGGTAAAATAATATGATGTCTGTGATTTGCTTCAAAAGAATATGGAAGTTTAAATGAATGGTATTATAGATAAAAGAGGACTGTTCATGAGTTGATAATTTTTTGAATCTGAGGTTATATACACAGAGCTCATTATACTGTTTGGCCTACTTCATATGTATGTTTGAAATTTCCCATAATAAAAAATTGTTTTAGTTTTTTTCATCTACCTTTGGATCTACTCTGGGCTATCTCAAGATTATCCCCATAAACCCCATCACTCTCCTTCCCATTTCTTTCCAGCAAAGTACATATGTGACTCAGGGCTAACCCAAACCTACTGTCCCCTGAATATCCTTTGGAAGTCAGCCAGTTACACACAATTCTAACACACTAAGCACAAATCTGACATCTTGCTGGTACTCAATGAGTATTAGATAAATAAATTCTAAATAAAATTATGGGAAGTTATGTCTGAATACTCCCTAAAGTTGAAACTCAATTTACCCTTCCCTAGTACTTCTAAAAACATGTTAGTTAGCTCCTATCTCTTCCTTTAAAAGGGGGTGGGGGAGCGTAGTTCAGTGGTAGAGTGTTTGCCTAGCATGCTTGAAGCCCTGGTTCAATCTGAAGCACAACAAAAAATAAAAAATAGAAAGAATATAACATGTGAAAGCTTTCTCAGCAACACACCCTAAAACATTCTTTAAGAAAAATAAAATTCTTATCTAGGGAGGCAATATTGCCAAATGTCTGCTCTATGAACAAGGTGGCTCATTTACTTATCACCATAATAATAAAGACAATAAATAAAATGCTTAACACCTTCCACAAAAAGACCAAAATGTGCTCCTAACCTTTTAAAACCCCCTTGTTTCTTTACACACATGAATGAGTCTTTATGTGTGTGGCTCATTACCATGCTGAAAGTGAGTGGGAAATTAAAAATAAACAAGCAAACAAAATAGCCTTCAAAGCAGAAAATCCAAGCTGGATCAGTGACATCCTGGTATACATTAGAGATACCCAGCAATTCTGTGCAGGAAGGCCATTCTACCTTCTATGCTTATTAAAGTTACTCTTCACCTTCAAGCTCACACAAAAACATCACTTCTTCCAAAATGCCTTTTCATTTCCTCCACTGAAAATAATCAACCCTATACTTTTCCATAAATGATTCCTCATACTTCTCTCAGGTAACTCATATTATGCCTT
Source organism: Sciurus carolinensis (assembly GCF_902686445.1). NCBI lineage: Eukaryota > Metazoa > Chordata > Mammalia > Rodentia > Sciuridae > Sciurus > Sciurus carolinensis. The sequence continues at coordinate 128,496,101 of NC_062213.1, read as the reverse complement.
GGGCTCTATTTTTCGGTTATTGTATACCTGCCACTCAATAAATGGATAGGTTCTACAGGGACTCTGTCTAGCATAAAGTCAGATCCTGCTAAATATTCAAGGTGAATGCTGAATAAATTATCATGAACAGGAATCAAAATCTTTCCAGGATACCTTCTGGGAATAATCTTTGTTCAATGGTGGTTCTAACCCACTGGGACCAAGAGTAGTTGTAAAAGCCCACATTCCTAGGTCAAGGGCTTTTACAGCTGGGAGGTGAGGGTGCTGATAATTGAGATGGTTGTTCTATTTTAGGGAGGTGGAGGGAGCTGGAGTGACCATGGATTCACTGAATAGTGATTTCTTCATGCAAAGTTCAATATCCTGCCAACTTGGGGACTGAAACTTTTCTACCTAGGCCTACCTTGCTTTCTTCAAATTTACTCTTAAAAGTCTTCTCAAAATCATGAGACATATATATGTACTGTTAAGCTAATGAGGCTTAAGTGTCAGAGTTCCTCACTTGCACAGTTATTACAATAAGGAAGCATTTCTGAGTAGGCATTTCTGGCAATCTGCCTATAGAAATCACTGAAAAAAAAAAAAGGATCTAAATCTCCAAGTGTATCATAATGTGCTATGATTTATTTACTCATCCGAACTACTCACCTTCACATCTAATTTTGAAATTCTTTTTCGTGATGAGGGAGACCCCCCACACTCCCAAACTCAATAAGGAGGTGAAGTTTTAGCCCAATGAGGAAAAGGTAGATACAGAACGAAAAGTTGCCTGCTGTTCTAAACACCTCTCCTCCCTTCCCCCAGAAGATCCACACAACTCAGTATGGAACCCCATCCTTGGTCTCTGCAGAGAGGGATAGTAATGAAAAAGTGAGATTAAACCTGGCACTTGTCTGACTAACCCAAAGACAAGGAGAGTCCTGGTCGACTTAGTTTCCACACAAGCCAGGCCGCCTCCGGAACACTAGATTTCGATCATGGACAGGGTCCTGGGACATCCAGGGCAACAAACTCACAGGGGCATGCTCTCCATGTAGCAGCTGCAATCTCCCAGCTTATCAATTCCAATTTTGCAAAGCACACGACTTGCCCTAGGGCCACGGCTGGGAAAAGGTGAATGGTAACAGAAGGGACAGTATCAAGGGAAGGACAGAGAAAGGGCGGGATACAGATGCAACAGAGGGGGCACTCAAGGGTGTTTCTGAACCTTTAGACATCCCCCTCCCCGCCCAAAGTAGTAAACAACCAGGGCCTACATGAGGTGAAATGTGGTAAGAAAAAGTAAATATAGGTCACGAGGTGTTCGTTTCTTTACCTCAGCCTTTGTACTAGTCAGACTTAAATTCTAGGAAACGTCACCAAACTTCCAAACAAATCCCTGTGGCAAAGACGGATATGAAGACCCGGGAAAGGAAACCAAGGAGTAAAAATAAAGAGCCCCTGAATTCCGCAGGGAGGCGATGAACGCAGGTGGCTAGAAAAGGGAAAGAGGCTGCGGGACGTAGGGTGGGGAGACCTACTTGAGGAGGAAAGTTCGCCCGCAAGTTTCGCCCGCGGCTACCGCGGCGTCACCGCACTGGCGCTGCGCACCTAGGTTCGCAAAGTCCCCACAGCGCCCGCTCGCGACCTCCCCGCTCGTGGGCGTCCTTCGCTAGAGTCCGAACCTCCCGGAAAACCCCGTTCCCGCAATCGCCTCCGCTTGGGGCCACAGCGTGGCCTCCCCAACCCCGGACTGCAACTGGCCGGCGGCCGGCGCTGCAGTCCCGAACCCAGTCCGCAGCCAGAGCGAGCACCGCCGTTCTACACTCACCGCGACGTTCCATCCCGCGTCCCGGACACTGACGCCCGCCCAAAGCTCACGGCCGCCGCCGCCGTCGCCAAGGGCTGGAGCTCGAGGCCCCCATCCCCCACGCACGGGCCGCGGACGACCGGCCAAGCCGCCGCCGCCCCTGCAGCCACCGCCACGACCGCGCCGGCCGCGGACGCCACGCCCCCGCCGCCCCCCGCCCGCCCCCGGAGCCCAGTCATTGGCCGGCACTCGTGGGGGCGGGGCCGGGGCGGGGCCGGGGCGGAGCCGGGGCTGTGCGGGGACCGCCGCTCGCACGCTGGGCGTAGGCTATCAGCTGCGCGGCTGCCTGACCCAGTCCCCACAGTCCCCGGGGACTCAGAGGCTGCGGTCGGGCAAGCGGGACGACTTAGGAAAAAGTCACCGTTTGCACATTCCAGTAGGGACCAGGTTTTCCATCCTTGTATAATTGAACATTTCTCTTGAGGACACTATAAATTCTAGTCAGAATTCTGGTCCTCAACTTCTTGTATGGGCCTTCTTCCCTTCCCTCCTTTTCCTTTTTGAAACAAACATAGATTTTGGGCCCAACTTTAAAACTTACCCGCGTTTTTCTTTCTTCAGCTGATTGTCATTTTCAGCAAACAAAATTACTCAAAACATAAGTTATTCTGTATACATAGTACCCAGCCACATGGAAATGCTCAGTTGACTACATGTCAGTCTAACCAAGCAACTTGCTTCTTAACATTAAATGCTCCTGATTAATGGGTCTCATTAACATAGTGGAGAGAAATGAACAACCACAAAGTATTTATCTAGATGTTGCATCATACATCGTATATGAAAGGTAAAAAGCACAGTGTTTATACTGGATAAAGTACTGCGCATATTAGTTACTCTTAGTAGCTCTACCAAGATTATTTTTCCTGTTGTCTATGCTGACATATAACAGACAGTCCACAAATATTAGCTGACAAATGAGTGAAATTATATAAAGTTATTTGGAAAAGTCGTTCAACCTCATCCTCCCCTTAAATCTTTTTCAAAATATATGAGACATCTGCTATATCCTCTTTCTTCTTAATAAGAAGGAATATAATATTTGAAAACATTTCCAAAGAATTATGGTAGTTCATTTTTATAATGAAACAAAGGTTTTAACTGACAAAGAATGAATGTCAAAAATCTGCTATTAGGTAGTTTCTTTGCAAAGAAACTAAGGAATAAGGTGTATACTGCCACCAAACCCTCTGAAAGTTCCCAAGAACTTGCCCTGAATTATTTTTTTTAAATATTTTTTAGTTGCAGATGGACACAATACCTTTATTCTGTTTGTTTATTTTTGGATCAAACCTAGTGCCCCACACATGCTAGACAAGCACTCTACCATTGAAGTAGCCAGCTCCTGAATAATCTTTTTAAACCAACTGGCTGGCTGTGTGCGTGGTTGTGTGTTGTTTGCTTGTTTGTTAACCAGTAAGTGTTTCTTAGTTAAAGTGGTTCCTGGTTATGGCATTAGAGGACAGGGAACAACAGATAAGTGAGAAATCAGAGGCTTAACTGGGTAATAATAAAACATATATAGCAGATGATGTAGTATCACTATTTTATATTTATAGCACACATTAACATATAATAACTCTGCTCATTGATATGTTCTTCACTCCTTTCATAATAAAGAATACCACTTCTACTCTGAAACTTTTCTGTTCTCCCCACTGAAAATTAACTATGTTATTTGAGATCATATGATACATAGGATACTATTCTGTGGCGCCATGGTGCTTGACCAAGTTTATTTGGTAGTGCTTTGTTTTGTTTTGAGACGGGGTCTTGCAATGTAACTTGTGGGGTCAAGCCATCCTCTGGCCTCCACTCCCCAAGTAGCTGGGATTGCAGGTGCATTCCTCTGCACCTGGCTATTTGGTGGTGTTTACTAAGTAGAGTTGAAGTTCCATATAACTACATTACCCAGTCTGATACAGAATGGGCCCTCACTAAGTATTTTCTGAAGGAATGTTGAATGTTGAGAAAGAAGGAATCAGTTCAGTGGATCTGAGAATAAAAATTGTTCCAGGGTGAACTTATTTTACTTTTTTAATATAGGCTATGCTCAATGGTTATTACTCATGGAACCAAATGCAGTGACCACATAAACCTCATGCCTAAAGCAAAGGTGGTCCCAGATATCACAAGCCCTGAGGTAACGGGGGCTGATCATAAAGGTGCATGTTCCATATGAGCAATAGAGGTAGGAGTCTAGTCCCTCAATGGACAGGTTTTCATCCTTCTCAGCCACACTTTAATGACTGTCTGTTTAGGAGGGTACAACATTGTCCACCAGGCTTATCCTATTTTTATTTATTTAACTGTCCTATTTTTATTTATTTAACATTCCACAAATTTGTGTACCCCCAATGTGCCAGGCATTATTCTAATCACAGAAGGTATATCAGGGAACTTTCAATCCACTCAGGATGAGGTGGAGAAATAATGGAGGTAGGCAGGGGTTGCCCAAAGACATCCAGGCCCCTGGACTGCTGCTGTCCTTGACCTCACTGCTCGAGCATTTAGCAAGAACGACACAGAGCCCAACAGGCCACAGTAATTACAAAGCCTCCAGATTCCAAAGTGGACAAAACTCACCAAGCAGGTTATTAATCTTGATTCCATGATGGTTGTAATTGAGAAACAAGGAATCAATTCAGTCCACATGCTGGAAATGAATATGAAAGACATTGCAAACATGCAAGGATTCCTTGCTGTCATGAGGAGAGGAAAATGAGTAAGATGGACTAATAAAAATAAAGAAAAACTTAAGTGAGCATATGGATACAATATAATCATTCTATGATTAATTAAGATATTAACATTATAATTAAGGTACTACATTTTATATTATTTTAAACTTTCCTGTAGAACTTTGATGACATAAACCTTGGTGCTTGAACCACTCCATATCATAACCCTACCTAATAGCCTAACAACCTGTATAAGGAAACTCCCCTAATAATTAATGGTCAGTGCAAAAAACAATATTGACCTTAAAATCCAATTACTGAAATTGCTGTAAATAAAGAGATGATAATGATTTTGTCAGTTATAATAACTAGACATCATAGTTTAACTCTGTGTTAGACTACCTTAATTATACTTAGCATTCAGTAAATCATTTAGTCCTCACAACACCCTTATGAAACATTATTATCATACCCATTTTACAAATGAAAAACAGGCACAGACCAAGAAGTTCAATTAGGAAGTGTGTGTATGTGTATGTGTAAGTTTGGCCACACTTTTCTTAGAAATAAGCCAGTGGGAAATTACTCCTTTTATTCTACCTCTGACACTTTGTCCTTCTTGCTCTTCCCCAGAAACCTGCTGTTCCCTCAGCTGGGAATGGGTTCCTCTCACACATTTATTCCTGTGATTTGTCTCTTGCTCCATTCTAGCCTGTCCTCAAATAATCCGTATCAGCAATGCAGTTCACTTTGTAGAAAACAGCACTCTCCTTTTTTGATTCCTCCTATCTTCTTTATTCTGCTTTAATTTTTGCCATAACACTTATCCCTCTACTGACTTGATACAGTGTTATTAGTTTATTTATATATTTTTTGCTTCCTCTCACTAGTATGAGAATGGGTGTTCTATGAAGGAAGGAACTCTGACTGCTTGGTTCACCACTCTATCCCCAGTGCCTGGGAGGACTTAGAATTAATCAATCATTGAAATGTTTTAAAGAAAATAACATTATATATACCAAACACTAGATTTATCTTTTGAAAAGATTAGCTTGTTAACGTTTTGAACATTTTAATCAGATAAGAGAAACATATTGCTTTGTTTGACAATGATTTTATATTAGCTGCTTATAATCAACATACTAACACATGCCAAGTTTAATTACTTCACCAAATCTTTATCTGAATGAACCATAAATAACTCTAGAGTCTTAAATTGTTTCCTTCCTTCTTTAAAGTGGAGCGGGTAAATATCTTCTGCTACTGTTTTTCTTTCATCTATTCCACCAAATGCTCTAGCAAAGAAAGCAAGTACAGCTACCCCTAACTGATATATTTTATTCTTTGAGCCTCACAAACACCCTGTAAAATGGTAATATGAGGTCTATTTTTCCCAAAGAAAATTTCATAATTATCAGAATCAGAGGCAATTAAAGCCCATCAACTTTATTCACCTTTATGTTATAAGGAAAGCCCAGCCAGCTTTCCCAGAGTTCACAGGTTAGCCATTGGCCTAACTGGATTGGAAGCTTGGCCAGGGCTCTTTTTACACTAACTGGTAGATTGAGAGTTTTTAAAACTCTGCAAGCCTATGAAATTAGATCAAAGTGCCTACCTGAAACATTCTTAGTTTAATGAGTAAATATTTAAGCTATACCCACATGTTTAAAAATGAAATTCATTGTATAAATATACTCCTACTATATTGGAGGTCTGACTTATTGTTACTAAAAATGTTGCCCCTAAAAAAATGGTTGGCTTGGCATGGAACCAATAAGGAGCATGGTTTGTCCTTGAAGCAGAAAGATATCCTAAGGCGTTTCTGAAACACACACCTATAATACTGCCTTTCTCCTAGGGAGATGCCTGGCTGGCTTTAGGAAGGAGTAGGACCCAATGGAAACATTACTAATCTCTTTCTTCATCTACCTACTGAACAAATATTGCTGAACCCTCTGAGAAACAATGCTACCACTAGTGACTTTAATGAGTGTTTATCTTTCTAACTGCATATTTATATAGGGGTGGCTGCCTGTGGCATGCTTGCCAGAGGATTAGGAAGTAACTGCTTGTAAAAATTGGAAAATATTTGGTTTTCAAAGCTGGTTTTAAGTTCATTTGGGAGAATGTCACATTTCATAGCATTGAAAAAACTATTATTATACAACTATTAATTTATGACTTAGATACCTGGATTTAAAGTACTTTATTCTGAAGTTATCTTAATAACTGACAATATGGGCCTTAAATTAGAAGAAAAGAAAATGCAGGAAAAAAATCATACTATGAGTTAATAATTCTATAACATTGTTATCTAGAAATGTCTACAGATACTCTTATTTAAAAGACCTTCAAAAACATTGGTTGAGGATTTTGTTTGAAGGTTACGGCTTTAAAAGCAACAACAATAAATTGTTCCTGATGTATTGACATTCTCTACCTTTTGCACTTGATGACCTATTCAGTTTAGAATATATTACGTTTTATCTGGGAGCTATATTGTACTAGATCATATGAGGTCACTAACCAAAAAACTGATGAAATAGTTGTTATGTAACATCACTGAAGCCATCAGTTTAGTATATTTAGGGTAAAGAACAGATGGAACAACAAACAAGGCATCAAGACAGCATATTGCCTTGCTTGGGAATTAACCTAAATTGAACAGCAGGGTTAAACATGCTTTAGATTTCTCTGTGAGTATGGCTTGGTTGAAATGGACAAGGCCAGGTGGATTTCTAGTAACTTCATTCTGTGCGATGACTAAGAACCAAAAAGGGGTGGGGGGAGAGCTCCATTTAGGAAAAATGACTAAAAGATCAAATAAACCTACCAAGAAATAGGAATTCAAGGGTAGACCTTGGGGTTACTGAGAGACTCAAAAAAAGAAGACATAGGATGTGGATCAAGGGACAGTGGATTCTAGAAAGACCTTTGAAGATGCTACATAGAGACATGGTGTTTTCATTTACATAGGCTATTCTTGAACACCAGCACCTCAGTTAAAGGGAACTGCCGATACCAATAGCAATGCTGTATTCATGAGTCTTTTTGAAGTACTGTGAAAACTGGAGGGGTTGGGGGGGTTGGTAGTGGGGGCAGGGCAGGACTGTGGAGAGAAGGAAAAGACAAAGGAGATAGAGATGGGAAGTTAGGGAAATTTCTTTTTTTTGGAACAATAGCATAAATTATGTATTATTTACACACAGAAACAATATCATTGATTAAAACCAGGTTCATAACTGAGGGCCAGGTGCAGGCTACACAGTGCAACCTATAAACCAAGCACACACCTCAGCAAGTTCTGAGGGCTCTCTTAACTAACGCCATCAAGCAAGAGCATTCAAGATGTCACAAAAAGTCTTGATTGATTTCTGCATCTACTAAATTGCCAGTGGGAAGATGTTTCTCTGGTGCACAGTATGGAAGAGCTCATGAACCTGATGAATCCTGAAGATGGAGAGGCAGATGGTTAGAAGACAAGGCTCTAAGACAATAAGAAGCATGAGCAAAAGTGAAAGACCTGGAAATGCAGAGATTATTTTGGGATGGACAAGGGATCTGCTTCATCTAGAACCAGGGAACAAAGTAACCACTGATTTATATAACAAAGCATTTACAAGATGAATTGTGTCCTTCCAAAATTCGTATGTTGAAGTCATACCCGCTGGTATCTGAAAATGTGACTATAATATAATTAAAGTTAGACCCTTTAAAGGATGCTTGAGTAAAAGTGAGGTCCTTAGTGTGGTCCTAATGCAATGATTGTTGTTTTATAAGAAGAGATTAGGACACAGTTATACACAGAGGGCAGATGACACAGGAATAAAGCAGCCACCTACCCACAAGCTGAGAGAGGCCCTAGAAGAAAGCAACGATACTAACACCTTGATCTCAGGCTTCTAGCCAGAATTGTGAGACAATAAGTTTCTGTTGTTTAAACAACCCAGTCTGAGGTACTTTGTTGAGGCAGCCCTTAAGACACGACATACAAGGCAACACCATTTAATTCCAGGAATTCTAGGAACTCAATAGTAACAGCATTGATGAAGTCAATTCTAATTAGACCACCCCCTTCCTTGCCAGGTAGAAATATAGTCCAACTGTGGCTGGAAGTTGCCATTGTCCAACTCTTGAAGTAGGGCATTTCTTCTTCCTAATGCAAGTCACAATGAGTCAGTATCACTCCTACTCTGGGGTGTGGGCCAGGGTGCTGCATCATATCCACTGTAACATTGTCATTAAACTCAGACTGGCAGGATGTTTATAAGCCTGGTGTTCTGGAAGTATTTTCAGTGGGAGGAAGATAGTTAGTTTCTGCTTAAAGTTGAAAGGAAGCCCTGATCTCTGTTTGTATGTAACTGAGGACCATTTAGAGTAGCAGTTTTAAGGACAGTATTACCAACACTGCAATTGGTATTGAAGGCTAGTTAATAATAGTCATTTCATCATAGTGCTCAGTTCATAACATAAGCCCAATAAGCACTTATTTGTTTTTCTATTCTTTGTGATTCTACAAAGTTCAGCTGCATACCTTATCTCAACAAATCTTCAGAACAAGTTGGTGAAATATGAATTATTGTTGTCATCCTTAAAGCTGATAAGAAAACCGCATCTTAAGGAGAGTGAGTTATTTATGTAAAGTTGCATAAGTTAATAGCAGAGATTAAATTAAAAGCAAGATCACCTGTCTCTATAAGCAGAATTTCCCAATATATCCTAGTTAGATAGTTCTGTTCCATCTTGTAAATTTCAAATAACCCACTTTAATCAAGGAATGGCATTTTCTGTATTCATCAAATATCCTAAAGATTATGGAGATTCGATCTATCTATTTATCCTACAAAGATTACAAGAATAATATTTAGAAGATACAAATAGGCAGAGGAAGAAAATGCCTCTAGAACCTCTTCATAGGTTACTTTTCCCCTCAATACTCTTGGTTCAGAATTCCTAAGAAGTTAAATACTCAGAAGATACTCTCGTTTTTTTGGAGGGAGGGTGGCGGGTAACAGGGGATTTAACCCAGGGGTGCTTTACCATTGAGCACATCCCTGACTCTTTTTATTTTTTATTTTGAGACAGGGTCTCACTAAGTTGCTTAGGGCCACTCTGAGTTGCTGAGGGTGGCCTTGAACTTTCCACCCTCCTGCCTCAGCCTACTGAGCTGCTGGGACTACAGCATGCGCTACTGTGCCCAACAGATACTTTCTTTTCCACATAAATTCTACCTCAACCAGTACCTAGAAAGAGATTTAACAGTACTAATCTTTACATGTTATATGATTTATTTTTTATTTTACTTTGTATGTATGGGGCGGGAAAAGCAACATTGTTTCACTAGGAATATGCTAGATTTATAATTAAACTTTGGATCACAATACATTTGTGGGATAGGGACTCCTTGAAAATTCAAAATTTTCAAAGAATTGGTTTATGTTCCTCTCAAACCAATTCTTTCTGATTCAGAAGGCACTTCACAAATCTTGTAATGTCTGTAAATTATGACATATGTGATGCACAGCCTAATGATACATGCCTGATGGGTACAGAGAAGGACTAGTTACTAAGACACTGAATTATTGATGGCATTGTGTAATTAGTAATGTACTATTGGAAACCAGAACACTTGTTGTCACCTGAATGAGGTCCAGCATTGATTTGACATCTTACTCTGCATCTTTTTCTTTTTAGAGGAAGGAGAAAATGATAGACGCCCAGACCAGAGATGATGGATCCTTCTTCCTAATTCTTACAAGTCACTATTTCCATTTTCAGTAGAAGGAGGATGGTTAGTTTCTGCTCAAAGTTGAAGGAATGCCCCGGACCAATTGTTATGTGCGGTGTAAGGTGTTAAAATAGAAGTTGAAAACTCAAAACCAGGGAGGTAAAGGCAAACAAAGAGAGTCAATACCCAGAGGCATCCATTCCCAAGTAGCTTCAGACCACTGGGGTTATGGGTAAGGTACCTAACCACACATCCCAATTTTCCCCAGGCAATCTCAGGTGACACCTGTTGTTTAGGCATAGTTATTAATAAAGCCTTCTCAATCTCAAAAGTATGCCAATTGTACAATATGGTAAATGGGCATTCTAGACACAAGAGAATTTACTTGTGCAAATCTTAATCTTACCTGGTTCTATTTTTTTTTAAGCCAGAAATTTGAAGTTTTATAGAACAACTCTGGATTTTTAAATGTCAGCAATAGACACCAATTTTTTTCAAAATTGCCAAGACCAAATTAAACTCATGAGGAGTAGAATTTAATCTAAAACCTGCCAATTTGCAACTCTAGGTAAAAATCTTTGGCCAATACTAGAGTGCTCTTTTTTGGACAGAGGAGGGTTGGGGTCTTTCTGTGTTTCCCAGACTGGTCTCCAATTCCAGGTTCCAGTGATCCTCCTGCCCCAGTTTCCTGAATAGCTGGGACCACAGCCTGAAACACTGTGCATAACTTGTTAGAGTACTCTTTGCTTTACGCTTTCAGAGAAGCTCACTACCACTTATCTAATGAGAAAGGGCTTTAGGGTGCTACCACAGGGGGAAACTTCTGCTCTACAAAGTACAGGTGTAATCAAGGTAGGGCCCAGGAGATAAAAGGTCTGGTATGGTCAGTTTAGGCCGTCCTTCTGGCCTTAGTAATGATTATAGCCAGCACTTGACATGTACTGAGGGCACTGCATAGATGATGTCATCTGTTCTTCACAGAAGCCCTATCAAGAAGATGCTACTACTCCATTGTTCAAATGAGGAAACTGAGATTCAGACACTAATTAGTTTGAATGAGTTCACCCAGCTAGTAAGTGACAAAACCAGGATCTGAATTCATGTCAGACTTGATTCAAAGCCTACATCTTTATTCTCTGTTCTATTGCTTCCTCTACTAGAGGGATCAACTTTCTTTTTCCCTTGGGGCATCTTTAATTTGGGTGAATCCCTTTTGAACTCTCGTCACCCTGGAAGAGTTTAAAGTATTGATTATGAGTCTGTAAGAAGATATTTTCTTGCTTTTATTCAGGGTGTTATGCGAGGCCCAGCAGTTTAGCCCAAATCTCTATGGGAGTTTAGAGCCAAAATCCCAGTTAGTTATAAGCAGTGTCCATTTGCTAGGTGTCCCTTCTGCATAGGTCCCATGGGAGTCTGTGCTGGTGATAGGTAGCCAGTCAAATATTTAAGGTTTCACAACTCCTCTGTGACCAGTATTCATTTTAGAGACAAAAAGGAACATATATACATCATTCAACAGAGACTAAGAAAAGCACAGGATTTGTCCCCATTATTATTTTGACCAAAGATTGGAAAATGTTTAACATGTTGTAGTGTATTGCATACTTCCCCCCACCCCAAACTGAGTTCTACTCAGAACTTCAGGATGGGACCTTATTTGGATATAGGGGCTTTGCAAATGAAATTAGTCATGCTGGATTTGCGTGGGTCCTAATCAGATGACTGGTGTCCTTCTAAGAACAAAAAACTGGAGACACAAAGGGAGGATGGCTTTATAAAGACAAAGGTACAAATTGTAGCAATGTAGTTGTAAGCCAAGGAATGCCAAGGACCGCAGGCAACCATGAGACCCTGAAAATAGGCGAGGTAGGAGTCTTCTCCAGGGACTTCAGAGGCAGCATTGTGTTCTACACCTTGTAAGGGAGTCAATTTCTATTGTTTTATTTTATTTTCAATAGATATACTTATCACATTTATTCTTTACTTTTAATTTTATTTGTGCCTGACAATTATACATAATAGTGAGATTCACTGTGATATATCTGTCCATACACATAACACTATTTGGTAAATTTCATCCCCCTGTACTTTCTTTTCCCTTTTCTTCTCCCTCCCCCATCCCACCTTCTATGCTGTTGGTCTCCCTTCTATTTTGATCATTTTCTGTTAAGTCATCCAAGTTTGTGATAATCTGTGAAAGTAGACATAAGAAACTAATACATATGTTAAAGAAAAAAATTGAATACTGTCCTTTCAAGAGGGAACGGAGGAATCTGTGTTAGATGTTTATTTTTATTTTATTTTGTGGTTCTGGGGATTGAAACTATGAGCATTCTACTGTTGAACTACATCCCCATTCCTTTTTAATTTTTGTTTGTTTTGCAACAGGGCCTCATTAAATTGTTGAGACTGGCCTTGAACTTGCAATCTTCCTGCCTCAGCCTCCTGAGTCACTGGGATCACAGTTGTACTCCACAACCCTCTGCTTCGCTTTTAAATTCAGAGTTCTCAAGTAAAAGAATTCAGGGGTTATTTCCCAACTCACTGTTAGCTAAAGAATAAACTGTTCAGAGAGTAACATTTTCCTCCCTATAAAATGCAAAAGTACCCATAGAATTTTTAGGGAGGACCAGAGCATCCAGCATGTTGATCCAATATGGTTCATTTCAAAGCTAATCCTGACCAAGACTTGCTTGTGTTAGGAAGTCCATCTGCCAGTCTACCACTATTTGTCATGCTATCCCAATTTGTTATGCCAGCAGTAGCCATGGACATCTGAGTATGTGTTATGTAATATTTTCTTATGCTTTGCCATTCTTGCTCTGACTGGCTGCAGTTTCCATTTCCCTTTTGGAACTATTATTCTGACATTTCCAGCTTTCATTTACCTCTGATCAGGACTCATTCTCAAACTGGAAGAACTCTACATTGAAGAGGAATCTCTTATTCTTCTAATGCCTGGAATACTCAGTTGCTCCCACCGAGGAAAACTGGTCACAAACTTCTACATCCTAATCTCAGTTGATTCAACCAAATTTGCACATATGATCCCAGGGCAGTCGGTTCATAGGCCTGTCAGCATTCTATGAAATAATCTGTCAAGGGACCTTTACTTAATGAGGAAAAGGGTAATGAATTGCACCAATAAGATCCTCTGTTTTGTAGAGTTTAAATAGGAGGTTTGATGGAGTGAGGTGTGGGGACTGCTGTTGGTAGTGGGAACAGAGGTTGGAAAAACATACATAAAGCAGATACCATGATGTGGCAGACACCATTAGTGAACAGAGACCAGGAGACAGAAAAAAATAAAGAAGAAAATGGAATGGTAGAGACAGGAACAGTAGAAGCCCAGACAAAAAGCAGCTGCATCATCATCAAATGTAGCAGAAGTGTGGAGCCAGGACACCTGATGCTGGACCCCCGGGACCCACAGAATGAATCAAGGTGCACTGTTTCTAAAGCAACTTCTGGTTCTCAAAGGATATGCTGTCTCTATGAGGTCCAGCAGTGCAGTTTTGAGCATTTCCTGCTTCCTTACCTGTCTCACAATCCCTACACTGCTCACTCCCATACCCCCCATTAACTCGGGTAAACATGTCTCTATTCTTGAATCATTAAAACACCAGGCCATGAAACCACCTTCTGCCCCTGCCAAATTCCTTCAGATTAGACTTCCTGGCTACTATCCCAGTGATCCTGAGTATCCACTCACCAGAGAGATCTTGATACTTGGCCACTTCTTACTCCCAGCTCTATTGCCTCCTCTTTCCCAATTCACCTGCTCCAGAAGTTCTGATATGTTTTATAAATCAAAGCACATGGGTTGTAATAGCACAGATTGCCTTTAATGTCTTTTTATTTCCATAATTGAATGACAATGTAAGGCATGCTTAAATTTGTGTTTATTACAACAAGCTTGAGTCTCATTTACCTTAACTGTGTCATGGTTTCAGATCAAATACAGCTACATCTCAACAGAATTAAAGGGAACAGAGTTAAAAAAGAAGTCAGTAATTAGAAACAAATGATTTGGGGTTTTATGTGTCTGCCTTTTTTTGTTTGTTTTGTTTTTGGCAATCAGGAATAACAGTATTCTAAAGATATTAGAAGTCATGCAGACCATATACTCATGTCAAATTTTGAGGCATAATTACAAAATATCACCTAAGGAGGTAGAACTCAGTGTATTGCATTCCATCCGCTTCCTATTTTCCTTTGAGTTTTATACAATATTTTTATGTTTTCTGTTTATAATTATACATGCTTATCTTAGAAAATTGTGGAGAATTCTAAAATAATCTCTAATATCACTATCTAAGACAGTGATTATTAAGCTTTAGTATTCCTCCTTTCATTATATTTTTGTGCGGATATATTTAAAATCTTTTTACAAAATTGAGATTATTCTACATGTTCCACTTTGTTTTTTGTTTTTTCTTTCTCCACTTACCATTTATAACCCAAGCATTTCCCCTGCTACTTAGTATGATTTAGTGTGGCCACCTAATAGTTCATCTTCCGGAAGTTTCTTCCTTTAGCTGGTTTAGTTCTCTGCAATTGAATGTTCACATTGTTCCCAGTTTTCCTTGAATATAAAAAGCACAATAATGAGCTTCCTTGTACATAAATCTGAGTTTACATCGACGCTTGTTTCCTTTATTTAGATCTCTAGATGTTGACGTTTCAGTCGGAGATGGGGCATATTTTTTATGGCTCTTCCTAATTAATGCCAGATGATCTCTAATAATCTAATGATCTAATGATCTCCAGAACAAATGTACCTATTCACAGTCTTAGCAGGAGCATATCAGGATGGCAATATCACTCCAGCAGGCCTTGATTTCGTTCTCTTATGACTTAATGAAGTCCTGTTGAGGCTTAGGAGTTCTTGGGGCTTCCTCTCAGTCCTTCTGTGTTAGGTTTGCTGCTGATCCTCATTTTCCTGTTCACAGTTGGTATGTAACTATCCCAAGCCTGCACCTTCCACCCTAAGACTAAGATTCCATTTGGGAAAAACATCAGTAGCCCTTGCCCTGTTGATCACCGGAGAGCTGGAAATGCTCTTTGGTTCACTAACTAAGACCTAAGACCCAAGTGCATTAAGGTATTTGAGCTGTGGTTCTCCCTGCTTGTCCCAGGATAGACACTATGGCTCCTTCTACTTGTTTCTCTTGGGCACCTGAGTTTACCAGGGCAGTCCTGCCTTATATCCAACATGGAGCTCATATCTGCTTTCCCTGCCTCACCCCTACCAGCCCCATTTTTCTCTAACTTCTTTCTTCCCCAGAAGATTAAGCTTTTAATTTCATAATCCTCCATCCCACCCAATCCCTGTTTTTTGTTAAAGGCCAGTGAGCCCATTCCTTATTCTGCTTTCCTGTTTGTTGTCCCTTTGACCTTAACATTTATGAGATGGATCTATTTTTGCTATACCTTTGCTTGGTTATGGTTTCTCATGGACATATTCCCCTCTAAATGACCATTTCTTCCCTAGCATTTCCCTGACTTGGGAGACGCCTTCTAATTTTGACTCAAAGTTTCTTTTCTGTTCCCAGTATACCCTGGCCCTTGTGATACAAGTCCAATAAGAAACTGACACTTCAAGGCCTTGCTTCAGGATATTAAGGGAGTGTGCTTAATGTTCACAGAAAGGCTGTGGCAGTTTGCCAGTTTCATCTTAATAAACTCGATTGTACTTCCCAGACATGCCTTCCCTGCCCTATTTCCATTGGTCTTTCTTCCTTCCATTTGTTTAAGCTCAGCATCTTGATTGACCTGCCCTCTGGCCTCTGGATCACCATATGATATCCCAGTTGCCCACTTAGCTTTCCCTCCTGCCTTGGCATTGCTGGCCTTGTTTGAATTCCTTATGAGCCATATCCACACGCTGCCCTGAAGGCATGACCTGGCATTTCTGCAGGCTTGGCCTCCTCCCGGGCTCTGGGCCTGCTCCAGAATTTTTTTGGGGTAGGATATTTTAACCCCTGAAATTTCAGTTTTCTCCTGAGAAGGTAGGGCCTAATCCTTGCATATGGGTAATCCAAGCTCAGACCATTCCCTTTCCAACAAATCCTTTCCAAGGACGCGTCCTAGGAAACAATGTGGAGAACAGGGACAGTCACTCATATCTGAAGGAACTCTGAGAAACAAACTATCAATTATTGCCTAGAATGTCCTCACTGCTTTCCTTAGACCTTCTGCTGACTTTCTAACCCCTCGCCCCAAACCTGCTTCAAGAGTGAGGGTGGCTGGTTGTCTTGGTGAGTTCTGTAGGACTAGGAGCTATTTCCAGAGGAAATGATAGGGGGCACCAAAACCAGTAGGTAAGGGGAGGTCTCTTGGTTCATGGAAGCCAAAGTCCAAAGATCCACAAGTCTGGTGCCTCTCCATTCCAGCAGCTTGTGCAGATTTGGCATAGCACCAGGCATGCGCCTGTAGGGAGACTGAGAAGAAAAATTGCTCTTGTTTCTGACTATTTTATGAGCCAGCAGGACAAGAAACATGGTGGTATTCTTTCTGGTCAAGCTGCTTTTGATTAAAAGAAACTGAAACCTACTCAGAATTCAGGCAATTGGAATAAGAGGAAGCCTGATCCCTCTAAGGTGGGGGAAGTAGGGAATGACAGGCAAATCGTTGACACGTCCAGTGCAGAGGATCAGTTAGACTCAAAAGTCAGGCTGTGGAACTCAGGCCACATTCTCCTTCTGTCATATGCTTATTCCTGGTTTCCTCCTGGTTACACAAACTCTAAGTACTCCTAAAGTCTATGCTACTCCAGAAACTTCTCTCGAAGAAGTCAAACTTTTCTTACCTCAAGACTGTGTTAAGGAGAGATTAGATAGAGCTTTGAATGGGATTATGATCTCTCTCCCTGATACAGAGGAACTTTTTCTGAATATGGTGTTCACAGTACTAACCTAAGAGCTAACTCTACCTCCTTGCCCCTCCCTTCTCTTCACCTCTGCTCTTTTCTTCTATTTCATGATCTGAGCTCTAAGTGGTATGGCCTTGGCTTCTTTTCACCCACACTTCAGTGGGGTTCAGGCTGTGGAGCACATGGAGAGGATGGCACACCCAAATTATTCCCATAACTGGTTCTAAAGAGGACACTTCAGGTGAAGTACCAGTTGTCCTATCTTTACTAAATTTA
This sequence comes from Sciurus carolinensis, assembly GCF_902686445.1. Taxonomy (NCBI): domain Eukaryota; kingdom Metazoa; phylum Chordata; class Mammalia; order Rodentia; family Sciuridae; genus Sciurus; species Sciurus carolinensis. The sequence goes on along the minus strand of NC_062213.1, from coordinate 128,478,693 downwards.
TGGTAACTTTACATCTTACCATACATGATCTTCCCAGTTCTGGAGTTGCTCATTCTAATCTTTCTGAATCAAACTTCCTGACTGCCCTCAGGTTCCAGAGATACATACATAAATCAATTATTGGTGACAATTAATCATTATCTCCTGAGAGAAGCACACCCATCAGCATTCTTTAAGCTTTACAACTTTGGATATCATACCTATTAGGAAACCCAAGACTCAGTGGTGAAGTGACTTGCCCAAGGTCACATGAGTTAGTAATAGAGCCAGCATAAGAATTTAGATCTTCTGCTCTCAATCCAGGAATCTTTGCCTTGTGCTATCACACCTTCCTTAGATTTTGTTCATCTTTTGCTTATGCATCACTATATCTTGAGTCAAAATTACTCACATAGCTTAGAATTAGGCCAGTTGACTCTTTAGCATTTTATTCTGGCTTTCTACAAGATAGCCTCAAAAGACTATGGTCTGCTCAAGTAGAGAATAGGAGCATCATGGAGACAACCTCAACAGGTGTTTTAACAACAGGTGTTTTAGTAAACCCATGTCTTGGGAAGTCCCTACTGGGGACCTTTTCAGGCATCTTCAGCTTCGGTTTCCAAAGGCTACAGTGCCACAAGTCTTATGGTCATGAATACCTTCGAATGAACTATGTTATGTTCTAGGATAAGGTAAAAGTGCCATATGATTGTCAAATCTCACATTTCTCCTCTGCTCTTGTGAAGATCTAATTCACTTGTTTTATCTCTCATTGTAAACATGAATGCAATAGTAAAAATAGTAAAGAGGTAGAGAGCTTAAAGAATGAGAAAGTGGGATCTGGTGGCAAACAAACCTGGAATCATTTCCTGACCTGGCCACCTGTTAACTGTGTGACTTTGGTAAATTACATAACCTCTTCAGTTTTCTCATTCGTCAGATGAGTGCTCTTTGAAGTCATTATATGAAATAATCCATGAAAAAGCTTTACTACTAGATGTGTCCAATAACAATGCCCCCAAATAATTATTTTATTATTATTGCTCTCTATTGAGCTATCTTAGTCTTCATTGTATATAATAGAGAACTTTAGGTGCTCAAGTTGCCAAATGAAATAACTGCATTTCTTTGATATATTAATAGTGCTAATATTTGTTCTCTTACCCATTCCCTGTTTCCCTAACTCTTTTAATTTTTTTACTTCACATAAGCTTCAGCTAAACATAGTCTTCTTCTGTCAGACAGAAAAGAACAATTAGTAAACTCATTAAATACAATTATGTTTAATATGTCGATTTTTAAAAGTAATTGTGTCTAAATTCAAATATTCATTTTGAATATCATCATGGAAACTGAGTTTAATACAAATATTTATTTTATATAGTAGTAAGGCTTGGATATAGCTTGTCCCCCAAGGGTTCATGTGTTGGAAGTTTGGTCCTCAGTGAAGTGGTGGGCCCTTTAAGAGGGAGCTAATTAGGTCATTGGAAGTTCTTAGAAGGATTAATGTAGTTCTCACAGGAACCCCAGTTAGTTCCAGAAAGAGTGAGTTGTTATAAAATAAAACAGGACTGGACCCTTCTCAGTTTCTTACTTCCTATCTTCCCATGTGATCTCTCCCTCACCTAGTTTTGATGCAGCACAGGGCCCTCACCAGAGACTGACCAGAGGGGGTCAACAAATCATAAAATTTCAGCTTCCACAACTGTGAGGCAAATAAATCCCTTTTTTTCATGTATTACCCAACCTAAGGTGTTTCGTTATAGCAATATAAAATGGACTAATACACATGAAAATACCCATAGATAATATTTGATGCAATGATTTCAAAGATATTCACTTTACTAATTTCCTCTCCTTTTTAAAATTTTTTTTTTATTCTTTCCTGAGGAGCATGCTTAAAACAGCATTAAACAACTATGGCAGATAGAAAAAATTGCATTTGTATTGAAAACATACAGACTTCATTTCTTGGCATTATTCCTTAAACAATTTAACAACTATTTACACAGTATTTATATTATATTAGGTATTACAAGTAATTTAGAGATGATTTAAGCTTTATGGGAGGATATATGCAGGTTCTATGCAAATGCCACATCATTTTATATAAGGAACTCCAGATCTGAAGATTTTGGTATCTGAGGGGGTCCTGGAACCAGCCCTCCACAGATACCAAGGGACTACTATATTCCTGTTTCAGAGAAAAAAACAAAGTTCATTCAGAAAAGTCAACATCACTTTGGGTCATTATGATCATATACTTTTGGGGAAGAAAGATATTCCTCTATTTAAGAGATAAGTTTTTGCAAAGAAGGAAAATCACCCAAGGCATCACTTTCTAGAATAAAGGTGAATGCTTGAAAGAAGGAGAAGTGCATGAGACCAAGGATTTAGAGAGTGTTTTCTCCTGTGCGATAGTGAATAGCATAGACTCATCTCTTCCACAGAGACTTCCTCTCCTTCTTTATATTTTTGTTCAAATCTTACCTTCTGAGTGGTACTTACTCTAATCATCCCATTTAATGCTGTAAGCTTTCATCTTCTCCCACATCTACCTTCCTTTTGCCTCAGAAACTCATCCTCTCCCACTCCTACCACAAACCCCACACACACATTGACACTCCCAAACTGCCTTATACCTCTCAATTTTCTCCCCATAGCACTTATCACCATCTAACACACTATATAATTTCATTATGTTTATTGCCTCTTTTCTCATGGGCAGGGGTTTCTTTCTTTCTTTCTTCCTTCCTCCCTCCCTCCCTCCTTATATCTCTCTCATTAATATTTTTAAGTGCCTAGAAGAGTTTCTGGGTCATACTAAATATTCAGTAAATACAGTAAATATTGGTCAAATGAATACATGGCATATTAGATCTATTTAAACTACTCCATTCTTTGTCAGGCAGTGTTCTAGGCATTGTGATTATCTTCTGTGGTGTAAATATAGATAAACCCTTGAGCCGTTATCTTCTATTTGTCTTTTATCATTTTCTTGCTAAGTCAACTTGTCTTTAGTCATGACTGTTAATCTGTGTGTGTGAATATACATGTATACACATCTATACATGTTTAATATGCATATAAATGCACATGCACGCACGTTTAAGAATATTACATTTTTTTCATTGTGCAATAAGTCTCTCAACAGAGTACAATCTTTTTCCTTTTTTCTATTTTGAGGCAATGTTTATTTCTAAAGAAGTAGATACTTCATCACATATCCCACAGAGCAATGAATACCCTGGGGTAAAAGCACAGAAAAAATTCCTTTTAAAAACTCCCAGAGTTGAGTCCAGTTTTGGCTCAGACCCAGTTAGACAACTGAATCATCTGCCATGGTGCTTGATTATGGGGCATCATTTTAGAGCAAGACTCAGAAAAAACATGTTTTTATCTAAATTAAACTTGTTAGTTGCAGCTCAGCTCTGTCAGGGTGATTTGATTCATTTATTCATAAACATTCATTTAATTAACTTACTCATTTCCCATTCTTTGTCAGGTATTGTGGCTAGGTCCTGGTTATATATGATGAAAGGACAAAGTTCATTCCTTTAAGGAATCTAATCTAGAAGAAGTCACAGACAAGTAGAAAGGGTGATTATAATGCAGTTTTAGGTCTCCTTGCAGCTGACAGCAGGATGCTGCAGGAACATAAGAAATTAGGAGAGAGTCACCAAGTAACCCATCTCTGCCAAGTTCACCCTTGTACAGGAGGTTTTCACTACTGGACCAACTTTTCTGTCTACTTTGTGTTGTCAACTGCTTGTGGCCAGGAACAGAAGGAACAAAACATATGATGATTACTGTTATTATATTTTTATTAATAATACTATTGGTGAGGAAAAGACTAGTTTGTTACAGAACAAAAAATACAACCTTAAATTTAATACATAAAGTATTGCCAAGTAAAATAATAATGAATAAATAGATTTTATTCAATTACAAGGCACCTATTGTATGCCAGGTACTCTGAATGATGCTGAGGATATAGCAAGGACTAAAACTGACAAATTCATAGCTCTCAAAGAACTTATGTTCTAATTGGGGAGACATAAACAAATAAATAAATAGGTGCATGAGCTTATAATTATATTCCTGCTTGGAACCCAGTTTATGGAGAGGGGGGTCTACTGGGTCTATGGATCCAGATGGGGTCATTTTCCTAGTCCCCCTAATTTATAGTTAATATCAGCATTCATGGAAGTTGAAGAAAATCAAGGAGATGGACAATAATTTTACAGTTTTGCCCCAGGGTTCTGTTAATTATCCTACCCTTTGACATAATATACTATAGAAAAGAGAGCTGGACCATCTGGACTTCCCTCAGAACATAATTGGTAACATCATGCTGATCAGGAAAACAAAACAGCAACATGTTTTACAGTGCTGGAGACCTTGATCAGACACATATACTCCAGAATACGGGGGAAATCTCTATCAAGATTCAAGAATCATTAGAATAAGTTATACCCCATGCTTATATAATATGTCAAAATACACTCTACTGTCATGTATATTTACAGAGAAGAAATGAAAAAAAAAAAGATTCAGGAATCTGCTATTCAATAAAATTTTCAGGGTCCAATGGTCAGGGTGTGCTGGGATATTGCTATGTATTGTATTCTCTACCTTGCTAGAAAGCGCAGTACCTAATGAGCCCGTAGGGTTCTGGAAGCAACACTTTCCATACCTAGAAATACTGTGCCATAGTGTCATAGAAGACTACCATCTGCCCAGAGCAGAAAAGGCTCTGCAGGAGGTTCACTTCAGTCAGTCCTGCTACTTTGGCCATAAATTCTGGCAGACCAATGATGGTGGATATCTCAGTGGTGGGAAAGTGGAGTTTATGATTAAGTCCCAGAGGGAGAATCATAATTAAGGCCCCTGGAGTTCTTGAGCACAGTTGTGCCATATGCAGTTAAGCATTATTCGCCTTTTGAGAAACAGTTCTTAATATGTAATTGAACCCTTGTAGTCTTGGAATTCATGACCATGAAACACCAAGTACCCAGAACTATCCATTATGAGTTGGGTTACTTTGGATCTGCCAAGTCATAAAGTCAGAGATCCAGTAAAGGACAGAACTGGTACACCAAGGATCCAGCTGAAGGAGCACCAGAGGGCCAACTAAATTTCAGGTAGCCCAGACCTTTGTGTCACCAACCACAGCTGCACCAACTCTTCTCCCTCAGTTGGCACTAAAGCACATTGGGGTCCTATAGGAATGACCTACTGAAGGTGCAGCTGAAGGGGCAATTTGGTGACAATGCCCAACAGGATGGAATGGCGACCTTCAGGACACAATACATTTTAGAGACCTCTTTGTAAGACTGTACCCTCTCCCGGAAGAATACAAAGTGATGAAAGTAGAAGTAGTCTCACTTACTCCCAGTGATCAATTCTAGTAATTCTGGACTCTCTGATGGATAGCCTGGTCCCCAAAGAAAGTACCCTCTTGTCAGAGCACAGAGCAAGAAATCTCATCCAGGTTAGGTATACCCCTAATTTGGACACTTTGGAAACCTTGTGTCCAGAGATCAGCAGGCAAAAAATAGAATCATTGCCTTGGCAGAAGAAATTGATCCTGATCAGCAAGAGAGATAGGGCTGCTTTTACACAATGAGGGCAGGGATGAATGTATGCCGAACCCAGGTTATCTACTTAGGCACCCCTTGGTAATCCCTTACCCAATTTTAACTATCAATGGGTACAAACAGCAACCTTGACATAGGAGAGATATAAATGCCAAAGGCTCAGATCCTTCAAGGATGAGGGTTTGGTTAAAATCACCAGGAAAGTCACAAATACCAACATGAGGGAGATTAAGAAAATATAGTAAGAAAAATTAAGAGTGAGTACCAGTTTGGCTCTAAGATCAACTGCAGAGATGAGACTACAGTTTGTCCCACTAACTGTTTTTTCTAAGTTTCTCCTCAGGATAAGGACTATGGGAACAATGCTTGAACTTACATGAAGAAGTGGATCTGTGGGGTGAAGGATGAACTGTGATGTCATGCATTCCTCAGATCTCCCTCCAAGAGACATGGAAGAAAGGAGGTTGTTAGCCAATAGTCTCTTGCACCTTTGGATACTCACAAGTGTTTGCTCCAAAGTCATAGTCTACTCAGGTGGTCCTAGCCAATGACTGAAATGGGGAAGAGGGTACTAGAGCTGGGCCATTTATGCCCAACTTGAGACTCTTCTGATGGATAGTTGTAGCTCTGGAGCTCTCCACTGACTATTTGAGACTTCCATAGAGTGTGCTGTAGTCTGAGATTCCTTCTACTCAATTCTTCTTCCTCTTCTCTCCTTCCACATGTGTCAGAGCTGAATCACAGGCAGAAGGCTCTTCCTGCCTTCTTCCATTCCTATGCTCCCATTCTTCATGGGTTTTGCCCCAGCAAATTTCATGCATAACAAGTTCCTTCTTGGTGACTTCTTCTTGGAGAACCAGAACTGACACAGGTTAGAGTGAGCTTATCTTTCGGAGTTGAGGGCAAAATTCCTGAAAAAAATAGTTTAAAATCTAGATTGCCTCACCAACATGTGAGTATCCCAAACATACAAATCCAGACTACAGTCCAACTTTTAGAGCACAGATTTATACATTAACAAAAACTGTAAATTCCCATTGCTATGGGCAATTAGACACTATGCCCCAGCATGTAACTCCTCTGATGGGTGGATGAGTACTTACAGGAGTCAAAGTAGGAGTTTCTTATTGCTGAAAATTCTCATAAGACAGAGTCTTGGTAAATGCCAGACTAGAAATCTTGAATATGAAAGGGAAAACTGAGATTCCATTTAAGCACCATGATCAGAAAGAGAAACTAATAAATAAAATGTTAGATGAGTCAAATTCTTTACTCCTTTGCATGAGCAACAATCCATTCTGCAAGATATCTATCTGATTAAAGGACTTAAACAATTTATTTTAATATAAACAGTGAGTGGGCTTTACAGCAGCAAGGGCTGCAAGTTTAAAAGATAACCTTGCAGATTCTTAGCCTGGTTTCTTATTTATCATTCAGATTTTCTTGCTATGAAAAACCATTTGATATTTTTAGTGCTCTCTTTCACCCACCTCCTGCATTTTAAAAAGGAATAGAACTGCTGTGAGTGCTTGAAATCTGAGGCAATGGGACAATATGCAAGATAAATACCAAATTAGAGGATAAATGTGCGTGAAGTCAAGCCCTACTTCTGTCTATCATGATTGAAGATTGTGCAAAACAAACATAGGAAGGCACGCTTACTAAGCATCCTAGAGATCTAACCTTAGATTTTTTTTTTTTATTTTTATGGCATTAAGGAACATTTTAGAGTCTTTGTTTTGAAGAATTGTGTAGTTTAATTATCAAAAAGTGATTGAACCCAAAGTTCTTTCAAATGTCAGTGCTTCCATTAAGACTCAGGAATAATCTAGCTTTATTTTAATTAAATATGTAAAAAGCAGGTGAGGAATAGCATAAGAAAGACAACAAGAAATATAGGCAAGTTTTTTTTTAATTATAAAAATAACAACTAAACCAGGTGTGGTGATGCACACCTGTAATCCCAGCAACTCAGGAGGCTAAGGGAGAAGGTTCACAAGTTTGAGAACAGCTTTAGCAACTTAGCGAGGTCCTAAACATTTAGTGAGATCCTGTCTCAAAATAAAAAATAAAAAGGGCTTGGATGTGACTCAGTGATTAAGTGCCCCTGGGTTCAATCCCCAGTACCAAAAAACAAACAACCAACATGTCCTAACAACCATGTGCAGGTTTACAGGAATTATCTGTTGTATTCTACATAAGAACTCTGTAAGATAGGATACTGTTATTATTACCCTGTTCGATGAGAAAACTGAGATTTAAATATGCTAAATGATATGCTCAATGTCACACTGTCATGTCTGCATGACTCTAGGGCAGGAGTTGGCAAACCCCGTGAAGGACCAACTCTGTGGGTCTTGTAGTCTGTGTTCTTCACTGCAACTACTAACTCTGCTGTTGTATCATTAAAGCAGCCATAAATGATAACATAAACCAATGAACACGATTGTGCTCCAGAAAGACTTAATTTAAAAAAACAGACCAGCTAGATTTGGAGGGTAGACCTATCCACTGGGATTGTTGTTTCTTGTTCTTAAGTGGAACAATGTTTTAAAATGCAAAGCACTCGGGTTGATTTTCAAAGTAAATGTATTTGGAATCCTCCAGAGAAAATTTTAACCAAGTTGGAATGAGTTAACAAATACTAGTTGAGTGTTTATTGCTAGAATGTCAGCAATTTAATGATAACAGATACCTTTGTGAAGTTTGCTGTGCAAGAAAGAACAACAGAAAATTACTGTTTTCATATATGTGAAAAATGCTGTCTGAGGGGGCACAAACTGGGACACCAACAGAACACAGAGCAGGGCTGACCTGGTCCAGGGAATCAGGGATGGCATGGTTTCACTGTGTCTCCCCAAAGTTCATGTGTTGGAAGCTTAAAACCCAAGTTCATATGTTAGTGGTATTAGGAGGTGGGATCTTTGGGAGGTTATAAGGATTGAATAAGGCCGTGAGGGTAGGGCTGTCATGATGGGATCAGTGACTTTATAAGAAGAGGAAAAGAAACCCAAGCTATTTTGCTTGCTCTGTCTCATCATGTGATTACCTCCACCATGTTACAATGCAGAAAGAAGGCCCTTAAATCTTCCAACCTCCTAAATACATTTCTATTCTTTATAATTTACCTAGTCTCACATATTTTGTTGTAGCAAGAGAAAATGGATTGATACAGAGGGTCTCTAGCAGGATGGGCCAAGGGTTCAGTGCCAACTCTGCTTGTAATTTCCCTCAGCTCCATTCTCCAGGAGCAGAGTTTGAAAACAACAGCTGGAGCACAGCTTTAGTTTGCTATTCAGTCTACATCTGTTTCAAGCTCAGGTTCTTTACAGAGTAAATGTTTCACACGCCAGGACCTGACAATGACATTGTCAACAAGATCTGTTCAAAGAAATCACCAGTTTACATTTTTTTTTTAATTGTAAACAAATGGGATACTTGTTTCTCTGTTTGTACATGGTGTAAAGGCATACCATTTGTGTAATCATAAATTTACATAGGGTAATGTTGTTTGACCAGTTTACTTTTAAAGATCTTGGTTTCTCTAAGTTTGCCTTGAGTCCTTACTTTCTCTAAGAAGCCACTGAATTCATTCTCAGATGCCATCTATTCACCCAAATAACAGCAGGTTCTGAAACCTGGCTATTATCTTCTTATTTGAGATAGAATTCTGGGATCCTGATCTTAGTTATTTAGAAAATATTTTTTGAAGAGCCTGAGAATCTAAGTTTTTAACAAACTCCACAAGCACTTCTGATGTGCACGAACCATGTTTGGAAACTGCTGGTCAGGAGGATTTCTAAAGTTGCTTTTAACCTTTCCCGTCAGCTATTCTGTGTTTATCACCATGACTACACTTACAAACATCTTACCAAGAAGCAAGGAAAAATGTAAATGTTTTTAGGGATGTTTATCACGGTTCCCACCTTCCCATCTCCACCGTATAAGGACACTGGTTTGTTTGATAGGTTGTTGTGTGGGAGTGAACTTTGTTGCTCTAATACACTGAAGAATGTTCAGGAGTTCCTCTCTAGGTAACAGAACAAAAATGTGAATCTTGGATGGATCACGCCTGCATGCTTACTACAGGCATGCTTCACATAGTAAAAGATCCAGCACCTGTATATAAATCAAGCCTGGCAAAACAAAACAAGATTCTTCCTGCCTCCAGGTTTAGCACAGACAGGGTTTGGCAGCCTTCTTAGACCTCTCTAAGGAAAGATTCTCATTCTCTCATTTTCCTGAATTTCTTTTCTGTAATGTTTGTCATCTGTTCCTTAGCATTGTAAAGGATCAGTTAATGTTACCTAATACTTATGACTTAAGCGTCTTAGTACTAACAGGCCAATGGGTTTAACTACCATAGCTATGACCCCCAAATTGTTCCTGAGGCCTTTATGACTTATTGAAAATGAAAGCATGTTTTCAACCACAGCAGAAACTTTCCCAATTAGTACCCGGGATTTGGATCAGAGTGCACTTTTTCATCTTACTGTGGAATGTGTTTTTATTCTAGCATTTGAATATGGAGATTTCTAAAATTCTGGGAATTCAAATGCACTTTAAATAAAATAATGTTGCCACTCTGGGAAGATCCAGCTCTGAGGAAACTGAAAAGCTTGCCAATTTCTCATTCTTAAAGATGAGTTGAATATGCAGAGGGAAGGAGCAGTGTCCCAAAGAAACTGAAAGGCGGGTTTGTCATGGATTTGGATAAACAACTTTTGGCTGTACTGAATGGGACAGTTCAGACTTTGTTTTTCCTCAGGTCATGCTACCCTACGTTACTGTGAAGGTGAAGGCAAATGCCCCTCTGACTAGTATTTTAAATATATTTTAAATAGTTGTTTTTTTAAGTACCAGTTGTCTTTGAAGGCACCAAGTGGATCAGATTAACATTGCATTGTATCTTGAATTTTTGTTTTTGTTTTTCTGTCTTAATATGGAAGGAAAAAAACGAGGAATTATAGTCTCCAAGTCTGCCTGGCAAGAAGGACCATTCATTCAGTTGTAGGAAATGAAGCAGATGATATTTTTAATTTTCCTCTTTCCTTTTCTCTACAATTCTCTCCTACCCAGGTTAATTTCCCACAATGGCATTGGCCTGTCATGATACTAGGAGAATAGAAGGACAGGGACGGGGTGTTGATTTATTTGGCCCCAAGATACCTACTGCAGGGAGGTAGATTGGTGAGAGCTATTCTTCTCACTCAGTTGCTGATGGGTTCTCCAAGGTGTAGCTCCTGAGGGAAAGCCATTCAAGTCCTCAGGAGAAAAGGAGCTGCTGAGTTTTGGGAAAACAAACACAACTTGCCAACTCCAGATTGTCTACAAATTTTATCTGTACATTCGTCAGTTAATAAAACCTTTCAAGGAAACTTTCTGTACACTGATATATCCATCTCCAATTTAGTTACTTGCACAAAGACACCAGGTTGTTTGAGATTCATTTAAACACACATGTATACACACACACACACACGCACACACACACACACATACACAGGCACAGTGCATTCTTTGAAGGTAAGGAACCTCTGCCTCCCTGTACTGATAACATTCAATTGTTACATTAATAAAAGTCAAGAATAGGAAGGAACTATGAAAACCTTGTCCAACTCTTTTCTTTTGTAGAGAAGAAAAAGGAGGTCCAGAGATATTCTTTGATTTTCTCAAGGTTGCACAGCTAATACAATTCACAACTGGTACACGTGTGTACATGTGTGTTTCTTACCACATCGAGGGAAGAAATGTCCTGAGAGACATTCTGAAACTCATTAAACAATTAACCTAATGGAGGTTGAAGTTGAGGGTGTCTTAATTGGTTATTAAATTTATTAAACCAAACTCTGCTGCGGGCCCTCGGGGCATGTTCACATTAAAATATTTAAAGCTGTATAAAAACCCCACTTTAATTACTAAGCATGTGTGTCAGCCTGGAAAGATGGGTTTTGGACCAACCCAACTGTCCATGAATACAGCTCCAAGCATTAGGCCTGCCCACCTTGTACCACTCCTAGTGCTGTTTTGGTTTCTCATGGACCTTAGAGGAAATGAAATGAAGAGGACTGTCTACAAATTTATTTGATAAATGTACAAATGAGATCTAAATGACCATTAAGAAAAATACTTCTGATGCATAGAATAAGTTGATGATAATATTAATATAAATACTTGTAAGGAATCAGAGTAGTGACTGACAACTTGTTATTTATCTGGCTACCATTTATGGGGGTGTTGGAGTAATGTCCCTCTCTCTAGCTTCTCTGATGGTTTTGGCCAGGTTCGCTATTTCTCATGGTTTCTTTATGTCCATTAACATAGCGGTTCTCAAAGAACAGCTGTGCGTGTGCTCCAGATGGTTAATCTCCAGCAGTATTGGTATTTCTACACAGATTAGTGGGCAGCTGCTTCTAGCATGAAGCAATGCTCTCCCTGCCATGCAATTTCATGCCCCTTTGTCCATGCTGTGCTCTTGGTCTGGATCGCCCTGCCCCTCTTCTCCGACTTCTCTGACTAGTTCTACTTCAAAGTCTACATTTCAATGTCATCTCTTCTGTGAGGCTTTTCCTGGCCCCCAAGGAGTGGAACTAATCTCTCCTTCTACTATGTTCCATTGTATTTAACACATAATCTCTATTATAGCACTTTTCAAATTGTATCCAAATTACTAATTTAACTTTATCTTTCAAAGTAAAATGGAGCTCCATGAGGACAGTTGTTTGCATCTATTTCACTTGTGTGGCGGAAGGGACTGGCCTAAGAAGGTCCTTAGTCCAAGTTGGTTGGACATACAGCATTGCTTCATTGTTCTGTGACTCATTAAATGTGTTTGTAGATTCTCTGCTCAATCTAAAATTCTGTCTTAATTCTTAAGTTCCACCTCTACCTCCATTCCCACCCCAAATCTTAAGGGACGGACCTCCTGGGGGCAGGGGTGCTGACTTGGGTTTTCACCATGCCCTTAGACTTCCCTTCCGGGTCTGTTTACTCTGTTGGGGATGAGGTGAGAAGTGCTCTTTTGGGTCAATTTTCCCTAATCTGGTTTCAACTTTGTCTCACAGCACTTTACCACTACCTTCTAGAATATATCCTGGTCACATTCACCCATTACACACTATTTTTCAAATTGCCCTTGTACCTTCACAGTTCTTGGCCTGTGCTAAAATTCGGCTTTCATTTATTTATTCACTAAACAATTACTGATTATTTATTATGTGTCAGGAACTGGTTTTTACTGCCAACCTGCCGTAATCTTTTGTAGGTAAGCTTCCCACAATAAAAGTCTCTAGAACTAGGGCTAAGGTTGTAGCTCAGTGGTGATACACTTGCTTTGCAAACCCAAGGCCCTAGGTTCAATCACACACACACACACACACACACACACACACACAAAGTCTCTTGAGCTGAAAAGTGGGTCAAGTAGTACGTAGAGGAAGATGGAAAGGTTGGGGACTTCCAGGGTTCTCACTTGCACCCTCTAGTTAGTCTCTCTCATAGTCTACATAAGCTAGCCACAAAGAGCATGGTAGACTCATGGAATCCACCATTATGAAATACAGAAATTTTATACACTGAATTGTATACTTTACAAAGGATTCAAATGACATATATTATATTATGTATGTTTACTACATGAAAAAAGAAGTGCAGAAATGCTTTGCCCTGCAGTAGGGGAAATAATACCCATACTTACATACACATATAATGTGTACCCACACACATGCAGTTGCACAATATTCAGATAGACATAAATACATACACTTAAACTCCCTTTCTAAAATGAGGATATGTAATTTTCTAAATGTACATAAATCTCTGTGTTTGTCCAACATGACAGCAAGATAGGGAAAGAATTGGGGTGCTTGAGCCATCATATCTTACTGGACAAGCACAAGGCAGGAGGTGCAGTTGAAGCTGGTCTTTCTGGGAACAGCCCAGCACTTAAAGCTAACCCCGAGATCAACTCCATCAGTGAGATGAGTTACAGGAATTCATGGCAAAGCATCACAGAAATTCAGGAACATATCAAAGCATTCGTCACTCTGGTGGCAGGAAATAAGTTAAAAGAATTTAGAGAATTGCAATCACACATAATAGTGTTATCACTAGGGGTTGTAGAATTTGAATTATGTGCACATAGGCTTCTCCTTTTAAATGAGCTCCTTGGTCAGGTACTGTTTACAAGCACTCAAGGGAAGAGAGTTCTGGATAAAATCAACCAAGGATCAGCCACATGAAGTTGGACAAATGCTGTACAGTGTAAACAGCAGAATGGAGTACAGCCAGAGTGGGTGATAATCAATTCTGAGTGAGAGGTGCATCTTTGGCAGCTTTGCTGAAGATTTATTTTTCCCTGGGGATGTGACAGTTAGGACTGTCATTGTGGTGGACATGTAATCACTGAGGACCTTGCATGGAATATTCTGTATCCACAGATTTGAATTCCTCAATATCTATGATAGCACAGTGTACTGTGGGATGGGAGGCAGTGTGGGATGGTGGTGAGGAGAGCTATGGTTCTTATCCGATCTCTCCAGTTGCCAAAAAACTAAGATGGCCCATAGACCTGCAATCCGCTTAACACTTCCTTAAGTGGAATGATCATCAGAATCACCAAGAAATTTTAAACAACATAGACTCCTGGCCCTACCACCTCAAATTTTGATTCAGTAGATGTGGGCTGGAGCCCAGAACTTTGACTTTTTAAAAAGTTCCACAGAGGATTCTATAATCCAATAGGTTTGGGAACCATTAAGTCATGATCCAAATTTTGCTAATGGTTGGTAAAGATGAAGGAGAAGAGAATGAGATAGGAGGTGGAATTTTAGAGTCCCCTACCACCTTTCAAGACCTCTAACCTCTTCTCTGTTGCATGAATATCCAGGGCCCTGCAATTTCCTTATGGGTGTTGAGAGGGAAAGTCCAGAGCCTAGAGAGCTATAAACTGCTTCATGCAGAAGAGGAACCAAGAGTGGGACATGTGTAAGCTGATTAATATAATTTTCCTCCCCATGTGACTTGTCTGGGCAAAAATTGGGGTTTTAGAACTGAGTGAATTTGAATCAAATTAAATCTGATTAATTAAATTGGATCTGAGTGAATCTAAATCACTCAAGGCTAATTCAAAGCCTCCCTGTAAGGGAGGATATCTGTATACTTTCCCTTTTGGGGACATGGTCTTTCCCTCACTTTTCTCTCCCTTCACAGGCTAGGCATTAGTATATAGAGCTTTATAAACAAATACCAAGTTAAAAAGTTTGGCAAAGACACAGACCAGCAGTCAGCTCTCTTTTTTTAAGTTTAAGAAAAGAGTGCATAAAAGCATTATTTAAACCCTGATGTCAACTCTGTAAGATTCTTATTGTTATTGAGTACATTTTAATGAGATTACAAACATGGAGAGTTCTCTGTTTTCTAACAAAGAGCTGGCCATTAGTTTGAATGGCAGCCTGGGTATCATTGCTTTCTATCTTCAAAGCATCCCATAATCACCAACAACACTGCACAGGACAACAGTGCTGAGGGATAACCTGGCTGCCCTGCACACATGGTTCACAGGACTGAGTGGTTTAGAGAAGTCTGGAAATGTGCCACCCATGTGACTCCCAAACATCACTCCTGTCTCATTTCAAAGGAGGTTTCTTAAGAGGTGAAATTGGAAGATACATATTTCAAAGTCTTTACTTTGGAATGCCCCCAATTGCATAATTATTTTTTAAAATCACATTTGATAACTCACATGGTAACCAACTATTTAAAAGAACTAGAATAAGTTACATCATGAAAAGGATTTTCAACTCTCTCTATATAGAATTTCTTTTAGCCATTCTAAGAAGAGCAATGATAAAGCTGTAAATTATTATTCCCTTTAGTTTTCAGTGGATGAGTCTAGAAGTGATATTACCAGGATTCATGTAACTCTGGACCTATATGCCAAGTCAGACAATCACACTCTTTGCTCTGATGTTATTTGGTAGAAAATAGCATTTAAATTTAACAACTAAGATACCTTTAAAAATAAATCACTCTAAAATGTAAGTATAAACTTAGAAAAACCAATGGACACTGTAAAATAACATAAAGTCCCAATTTTATTTCCAAACACCTTATCAGTGCCAAGAAATATTCCTTGGGTGGAGAATTGCCTTAGTTTCCAATGATGCAAAAAAAAAATCATGAAACAAGTTCCTGTACTCACTCGCTTACAATCTTGTTTCAAGAATAGACTTTCAATATGAAAAATTTCTGTATAGATTTCTTTGATTCTGGAAAAGTGTCAAAAAGTAGAGATGGAAAACATGAAGCCAGCTCTGTAAACATAATTTAGTCAGCTTAAATGGGTCTTCAAAGAAAAAAGGGAAAACTAATTTACTCCACTCATAAGTACTTAGAAAGCTTTATTTACAGTAATTTCTTATGCTGAATATCAGGTTTTAAATTTTTTGATAGAATTTAAACTGAAATAGCTACCATTGCCTGACAGACTACAACATACCATATGCTTTACATGCATTATGTTGCACTCTTAATCTCAGTCTAACATTTTAAAGATGATAAAATGGGGTCTTGAACAGGTTAAGTCATACAGTCTGGAAGAGGATTTTACTGCCCACCCTTATCTGTCCCTCTCTGTGAATTTAGACATGATCATATGAAATGTGAGCAGAAATGACGTGTGTTATTTCTGGCAGTAGCTTTAGGAACCAGTGCATGATTAGCTTTGCTTTCTGTCTGCCATAAATAAACAATGTTCTAAATGGGCCCTGGAGCACAGACTATGTGGAGTAGAACCTCCCTCTTCCAGTCCATGAAGAACATGTAGCATGACTGAGAAACAAAACTGGGATGTGGCAAGCCACTGATCTTTTCAAATTGTTTCTGCAACAAACCCTAGCTTATCCTGATTGATGCACATTGTAAGTGGCAAAACTAAGATTCAAACATGTCTTTTTGACTCCCAAGCCTTTGGCAATGAATAAAGGTGCTTGGCACAGGGCAGGAACTTCATAAACATTTGTTGAAGGAAGGAATGCATGGTTGTTGCCCAGAATTGAACATAATATTTCAGATGTGATTTGATCCACCTAAGAGTCATTAGGAGTACAAACTCTTTCACACAGAACATCTGTTAATAAAGGCTTAGAGTGCATTAGCTTTTTTGTCAACCATACTTATGTCTTTAACAACAACAGCAAAATTATTGTCTACCTCACATGTACAAAGCACAGAGGGAGATATCATGGGTGACACAGAAAATATGAAAATAATTGTCTTCCAGCTGTTTGTAATTTCATGAGTGAGAGCCACACATTTATAATCAGCCGTGTCAAAAGGCCATGAACAGAGGGTTGGAGGGAGCACTTTATCAAATGCATCGAGTGTGAAACTAGGCTGTCATGAGTTTCAGTCATTCATTCCACAAGTATATATTGAGAATTAGCAATGAGTTAGCTGCTATACTTGCCTCTGTAGACACAATATAAAAAATGATAACACAGTCCTTGAACTCAAAGTCTCACAAGCTAGTAAGAGAGGTATATTAGTTAATAGGGAATTACAATAGAGTGTTATAAGACCTGTGATAAAGTCAAGCTCAGGAAGCTATGGATATGTGGATAGAGAATATGGGATCATCCTGAAAGAGTCAAGGAAGGCTTTCTGGAGGAAATGATCGTTAAGATGTTTCCTAACAGATGAGTGAGTGTTGGTAGACGAAGAAGGGGAGAGGATGTTCTGGGGGAGAGAAGTACATACAACCCCAGTGAGCAGTTGGTGAGAAGGCTAGGCCAGAAAGACAAGAGGGTTGGAAAGCATGACTTGTTTCAGGGGGCAGCAAGTAGGACAATCTTAGTCAGCACAGGCTGCCATACCAAAATACCACAGAGGTGGGTGAAACGACAGAAATTTGTTTTTTCATGGTTTGGGAGGCTGGAAGTCCCAAAGTAGGATTCCAGGCTGGTTAGGTGCTGGTGAGAGGCTCTTCCTGGTTTTTTGACAACTGGTTTTTTTCTTGTTTCTTTGTTTTTGTTGCTGTTATTGTTTTTGTGTCTTCACATGGGGGAAGGGAAGAGAGATCTTCCTCCTCTTATAAGGCTACCAATTCTGACAGATAAGGGCCCCATCCTTATAACCTCATTTAACCATAATTACCTCCTAAAAGATCCATCTTCAAATACAGTCACAAGGTTTAGGGCTTCAATGTATGAATTTTGGGGAGGACAAAACATTCAGTCCATAACATATACTTTGTCTGGAAAATAATATTATGAATAATGATGGAAAAAGAAAATTTAGTAGTAGAAAGGACAGAATGTGGAGAATAGCAATTAGATACACTGTCAGTTCACAGTGATCCTCTGTTCCCTGAGAATACTCTGTGATTGTGCCTGTGCCATGTTCTCCCCCACCCCATGACTCTAGAAATGGAATGATTTATTCAAGCTGGTTCAACCAAAATATTATTTCTGATAATATTGAAATTTAGAGTGAAGGACACAGAGGCTGGGAGTCTTTGACACACTTTCATGACAACTCCATAGGGAGAAGAACTACCACAAACAATGCACAGTCAGCACAAGATGGGTGGCAGCCCTTGTCAAGGTCTTCAACTTTTGATCCTGACATCTTCAGAGTGGCGCTGGTTCAGCTTCTTCCTGGAACCTGGGGTTCAATTCATTCTTCAATTTCATGATCTTCCCAATAAGCTACCTTCTTTTTCCTTGAGTCAGGCAGAGGCAGAGTCTTGTTCCTTGCAACCAAAAGAAGTTGCACTATGATATAATGCTAGTGCATCTGGTTTCTACTCTCAAGACAATAGAGTTTACCAAAGGATCTGAGAAGGGAAGTAGCATAAGTCTCTAGTTTTGGAATTGTCATTCAGTTGGTGGTAGAAGAAATGGGTAGATTAAAGTCACAGAGATTGGTTAGAATCTATTGTTATATTCTAAGCAAGAAATAAGGTCAGAAAGAATAGAGAGTATGAATAAACTTCAGAACTATTGGGAAATAAAATCAAAAAGGGTTTCTTCATGTTAGGAGCCAAAGATGATTTCAGAGTTGGGTTTCAGTGACTGGGAAAATGGTGCCATTCGATAAAGGAGGACTTAGGCAGA
Organism: Sciurus carolinensis; assembly: GCF_902686445.1. Taxonomy (NCBI): domain Eukaryota; kingdom Metazoa; phylum Chordata; class Mammalia; order Rodentia; family Sciuridae; genus Sciurus; species Sciurus carolinensis. Next base: position 128,459,999 of record NC_062213.1, on the reverse strand, counting down.
GTGCAGGGTGGAGAACACTAATCGTCTAATTTGGAACCTGTTGAGTTGTGGATATTGGTCAGTTACCGTCAAAAAGCTCAAAGTTGGATATACTGATTCAGAACTTACTATAATTTGACCCCTAGATTTAGGCATGATCAGCATATAGATCGTTCATGCTAGTGACAATTGTTAGTGGGTAAGCTGAGAAGAGTTCTAAATGAGAAGAGCACAGAGTAAGAAGAGGAGGATGAGAAGAGGGGCAAGGATGGAACCCCGAGGAAATGCCAACATAAGAGGAGATAATATTGTCCAAAAATAGGAGATAATATTATTATAAAAGGCAAAATTGGAGTTGCAAGAAGGAAGTGGACTACAGCATCAAATGCTTTTTAAAAAGACCAACTATTTCAAAGGCCAAAATTTCAATTATATTGAGAACTTAAGAATTCATTGCTGAGCTGGGGCTGTAGCTCAGTGGTAGAGTACTTGCCTCACACATATGAGGCACTGAGTTTGATCCTCAGCACTACATAAAAATAAACAAATGAAATAAAGATATTGTGTCCATCTACAACTTAAAAAAAGAAAAAGAATTCATTGCTGGGCTGGGGCTGTAGCTCGGTGGCAGAGCACTTGCCTAGCATGTATGAGGCACTGGGTTTGATCCTCAGCACCACATAAAAACAAACAAATAAAGAATTCATTGCTGGGCTGGGAATATAACTTAGTGGTAGAGCACTGCCTAGCATGTGTGAGGCCCTGGGTTTGCTCTTCGACACTGTAAAAACAAACAAACAAAAAGATGGAGGAGGAGGAGGAGGAAGAGCAGGAAAAGAAGAAGGAGGAGAAGGAGGGGAATTAAAAAAAAGAAAGCAACTTTAGAGGACAGTGTGAGACCAAAAGAGATTGGAGAGAGTTACAGTGAGAAAATAGGCAAGAAAGGTAGACCACTCATTTCAGTTCAAGAAGAAGCTTTGAAATTATATTGATGAAGAGGAAGAGTGAAGATGCTGACTAGGAGGATCAACTTCACCTAGGATTGGAGGTGAAGTTGGAGATCTTAAAAGATTAGTGGCAGCACTATATTCAAATATCTGTTGCTCTTCATCAGTGTTAGGCACAGAGCAGAGAAGGTGGATAGTTGGATTGACTCAAGATTTGGAATTTTTTCCAGATGAATATGTAGAAGAATGGGCGGGGGTCAGGTAATAGAATTAAGACTATTAAGCAAGAGAAAGATGGAAAGAATGGATCTTGTTTTAAAGCTGCCTGGAGAAGGAAATGAAAACAATAGGAAGCCAAGAAATTGGGGTAAAGGAGTTGAGGGGCTTAGTACCTTTGATACAATTAAAATTCTACGTTTATAAGAAGATTGTGATCAGAAGTTAGAGTTTAAGAGTTTAGAGATGGAACAATTCCAATTGATGATGAAAAGATGTAGATTTAGGATGTAGTCAAGAGTATAAGCTAGTAGCCTGGTATAATTGTGCATTCTTATCGTTTCAGCTACACTGGAGACTGAGGCAAGAAGATCACTGAAGCTCAGGAATTTGAGATGAGCCCAAACAACATAGCAAGAAAAAAAAAATTTAGGGATCTTTGAAGTTGGTTGAACATTCTTTGTGCAAAGAATCCATTAGCAAGAGAGAATGTATAAGTCATCAGGAAACATGAAATGCCTATCCTAATTCTCTTACAGAAATCCATATTATGCGGAGGTCCACGTTAAAATTTAGGGGCAGGAACTACTTACAGTGTGTAGTGTAATATAGAGAGCCAAGAAAGAATCAGAGTACACTGGGGCCAGAAAAAAATGGAACAATTAACTTAGATTCCAAGGGTTGTGGGGAAGGAGCAATTACCAGAACTTAGGAGAGGGCTGTCTAGAGGAGACAAGGCTTTGGCCCAAAGAAACAATCGACCCAAAGAAGAGTTTGCAGAGAAGAAATCAGAGAAATAAATTCTCCTATCTCAAGTTTCCCACTCCCCCAGGAATCATGCTGGGAGTTTCTTTTTTCAGTTCTGACTTATTAGAAGTTTTTATTCCTAACTCTCTCTTGCAACTGACAGACTTTCTCCATATGGAAAAAAATGGCTACTGGTAGCTCCAAACCCACTTCATGGCAGCTAATGAGAGACTCTCACAGTGTCCATAAGCCAAAATTCCTGGAAGGACTGTGACAGATCTTGCTTGGGTCTCAGGCCAGCCCTGAATCTAATCATTAGGGATGTAGAGAAGAGAGTGGACAACCTTGCTTGCCCAGACCTGGTTTGCATTACCACCCCTGGAGGACAGAGGAGCACTGTAATGAACAGGATTTCCAATGTCAAAAGACATGAATGAGGAAATTTCCCCAAACTACAAAGAGCTGTTGAGAGGACAATACAGCAGATACCTATTGCAGAGGTGAAACAATAAAGCAAGCATGGCAATGGCATGTGAAAATTCACTGGAGACTCTCAAAGACTGCTTTGTGCAGGACATTCATTATCTGTGGATGTTCTAACAAGTTCCTTTGAAGGTCTCAGCACTTCTTTGTCTCACATATTCAATAATTGAAATTCTATGTCATTGTTAACAAGAGTTAAAAAGCAATGTTCTAGGGATGCTTCCAACAACGATAGCTGTCACTTCTTGAGTCTTTACATGGTCCACACTATGAAAACTGTTTTATATCCTTGTCATTTAACCTTCATGACAACTCTGAATTGGACAGTCATTGACTAGAGTCCCCATTTCCCCATTCTTAGCAATATTATTAAAGAGGAACAGACAATGCCTGACTAGGTTAAGCTAATCAATCTCTTATCTCCCTGATCTCAAGGGATCTCCCTGGTCCAGAGCTGGCATGTGACATAGCTTGTGTAGTCAGGGGCTTGGAGCTTTTTGGGGAGTGCTGGAATGCAATATCCCTTCCTTCAGACTGTGTAGTATTGCAGTGACCATGCAGAAGGGGGCAGAGCGGCAAGAGGGTTAGAGACATTGCAACTGGGGTCCAGATCACACAGCGAACCTCTGGAGTCGGGCTCAGGCAGCTCCGCCTCCAAACTTCCACTACTTGAGGCAGTAACACGTCTTCTCAGGGAAAGCTATTTCCTATGAACCACCCTTTCTTCACTTTTAAAACAATAATGCTAAAAACAACTTCACTGGCTTATTATAAGGGTTGAATGACATAGTATATGGCCTGCCAAATATGGACACTCTAAATACTTCTTGCTATAGTAGTTTGTGACACTGTACCATCCTAAATACACTCCTATGGAATTGAGGAGTGTTTAACTCTTTTTCTGAGAGATATACTTTTAAAAGCTTTACACTGCACAAATATAGACAAGTAAAATTGTTTTTAAAGTGACATGTGTTTTTTTTTTTTTCTATTACAAAACTATGCACATTGTAGAAAATATAAATGCTTTGTATCATCTATAGTTGCACCAAGTGTTTATGGTCATTTCCATAAAGATGGACTTGAGATCTTTGGTCAGTAGCAAAATTCATATTGTTTATTATTCTATGGGAAAATCACCTTGACTATGACCATTTTTGACCTAATTCAGGAGCATCAGCCATGACAAACATGAGAATTACTTGTATTAAACCAGTTTCTGTGTGTGTCTTTCTTTTTTTTTCTCTCTCTCTCCTTCTGTTTCTTTCTCACATTCTTTCCTTAGATTTGTGTTTATTTGTGTTCATAGCATTTAACACAAAACAACTGTTCTGTTTTTGCATATGAAATTTCATAAAAACACCAAAGAGCAACAAGAAATAAATCTCTGTCTTATGGTTAAGAACCTATGATGCTATTCATCACAAAAATAGGGAGTTGGAGAAATAGAAGAGTAAACATGTATATGATGAGTTCATCTATATGGTCGCACATAGTTAATCTTGCAAACTCAACTCATGATAATAAATTTATGAAAACAAAACATTAAAAAAACTTAGAAAGTAACAATAAACCATAAACACAATGTTACTAAAACAGTCACATCACATCCTCAGCTCTGGTTTGGATGTGACACAAGTGTTTTAAATTGCATTGGGTGGAGGCCCCAGCAGGAAGGAAGCATCGGATATTGCTGGAACATATCTTTGTTTGAGCAACAGCTAATGAGAAAGGTCACCATTATGCTTTGCTTTCAAACACAGGTCTGTTTTGAAATTAGTACCGAACATTTCATCACAAATGCTGGTTTATAATCATTGAGGTACACAATCCTGGAATATTCATTCTTTTCCCTCTTAAGTGGGAAGTAAAATCTGAATTGGTGAGAACATAAACTTTGTTCTTACCACTGTTTGGATCAGAACATGTCAGTAAAAGATAAAATGACTTCCTATTTATGGGTCCAGGGTTCCTGGTTATTTACAAAATTCCAATAGTGAATTTGAAGCCTTCTAAATTTTTCCCCTGCAGTTTTAGTTTTTTTTGTACTCGTGTTTAACTCAATTACCAGTGTTTGAGATGCAAAGCTTTCTGGACTTTGTTTCCTAATATTTATTGCATTTGTTTAGTGGATCAAGCAAATGGCACTGAGATCCAAAGAAAGAGTTTAACTTTCTTCTGTACAAAATGTTCACTGGCTAATGCACTAAACTTCAGAAGACCGCCTCTCAGGAAGGGCTGACTTATACTGAGCACAGTAGAAGCAATACTAGTAGACATTTCTGCCACAATTTGGGAGGAAGGGCAGAAATCTATTAAGTATCTCAGTTTATATTTTTGGTTTTCCCTGTTGGCCAGGCTGTTGTATTCCCATGTCCGAAGCACGTTCCACTGTGGGAGCTAGAACTCTCAGAATAAACTTTGGGAAAGGCTGGGTCCACCCTCTGGGGATAAGGGAGCCAGGGGGAGGAAGGGGAGGGGGTAAAGGAAAAGGGAAGGGGGCGGCTGTCTTCCTGTGTTTGGATGACCTTTCCTTATGTTTATCTGGAGGGACTGGGCGGCTACGCTGTGTTTGGTGTCAGTCTGCCATGTTGCCTAGTTTTATGTGAGTAAAGAATCTTAGCCTCTGCTGGGAGGACTAGATGTAGCTATTTGAGTTACAAAAAAAGAGTACCAGTCTGCTAATGGGGAGGGCCTAAAAGTGTTATTAAACATAAGCATATGCTTGTGTCTAACAGATATTGTAAGGGAAAGATCAAGGTGCTTCTTGGAGCCCTTTGAGGAAGAGCCTACCCGAGCTTCAGCTGAGAGCTGAGCTGGAGATTGTCTTCTCCCAAATCCTCATCATTTAGTTTAATGCCTCCCACCTGTGGGTATTCCATAAATATTTCTTGAATGAGTGAATGAATGAATAAGTAAATGAGTAGAGTGATCCGGAGGTGACGGGGCAACAGGCTGAGAGGTCCCTATACTACCTTGGGTTTTTTTTTTCTTTCCTTCTTCTTCTTCTTTTTTTTTTTTTTTTTTTTTTTCTCTTACTAGGCTCTGCTCTAAGGGCCCCATGTGGCTGCACTTCAAAGAAACCACTTTGAAGCCTCCGGGTCTCACATTCCTGATGGGTGAATCACTTGTTTCTAAAGGGTGGGTAAGGCCAACTCCTCTGGTTTCCACCTTTCTTTTTCATTTCAGTGCCCACCTTTCACTTGGTTACCCAGAGAAACTCCCTGCTAATCCTACTCTCCTCCATCTAAATTAGATCCCCAAGATACCTCTTATGAAACTCCATTTTCTTCATAGAACTTCAGACTATTTCTAATTATATTCATTTGTGTGACAAATGCTTCCTATATCTGTTTTCTTCACTACATTATAAACTCCTTGAAGGTAGAGGACCGTGTTTATTTTCTCATCACGGTAATCTTAGCACCTGCCACTATAACTGACATAGTGAGCACTCACCAAGCATGTATTAAATGAATAAATGAACAGTTTAGTGAATAAACTGAATTTGAAAAGAAAATTCATATTAGGTTAGTGAGTGAATTTGGGGGATATTTTAGTCAGTTTCTTCATCATTGTGAAAAATGACCTGACAAGTACAACATAGAGGAGGAAAAGTTTACTTGGGGCTTATGGTTTAAAGGTCTCAGTCCATAGATGGCTGATGCCATACCTCTGGGTTCAAGTGAGCCAGAACATCAAGGTGGAAAAACAAAGAAGAGGGATGCAACTCAGGACATGACAATCAGAAATCAGAGAGAGTTCTGCTTGCCAGGGACAAAATATATACCCCAAAGTCACATTCCAGTGACCCACCTCTTCCAGTCACTTTCCACCTGCCTATGGTTATCACCCAGTTAATCCATATCAGGGGATTAATGCACTGATTAGGTTACAGCTCTCATAACCCAGTCATTTCACCTCTAAGTTTTTTGCATTGTCTTACATGTGAGCTTTTGGGGGATACCCCATATCTAAATCATAACAGGGGATAAAGGTCAAAGTACAACCAGACCTTGGGCACTTTCATGAGTTTGCAAATCTGGAAGAGGACGAAGTGATTGGCAGACACAAGTCACATTGCACATTCTACCTTTGGAAGCTGGCTAGCACTCTGGATTTCTAGGAGCCTTGGAAACTTTCTCTTCCACTTTTACTGAAAATAGCAACTTCTTCCACCTTTTTAGTAAAGGCTTTATTCTTGGTCACCAGGTATCCAAGCCTCAAAAGGACTCTTGACCTTTCCCTCTTCCTCACACCACACAATTTCACTATACTTCTTGTCAGGTTTTTCCTTCCAGTTCCCATGAGGACCTTTTTGATCTGTGTATTAGTTAGTTTTCTTTTTCTTCCAAGTTACAGACACTCAACTCCCATTACTTTAAAAACAAAAACCAGGAAATGTATTGGATCACATCTCTGGGGACTTGATAGGGGCAGCCGGTTGCAGACATGTCTAGATCCAGGGAATTGAATGTTGCTCAGGACTCCACCTTCCTTGCCATCTCCCCACTAAGCTTTTTAAATGGTCAGCTGCAACTCCTGGGTCACAACCTCCTCGAAGCACCAGAGGGAACTCTGGTTGCACCCATGTGCCACTTCTGAATCACTCACTACAGGGACCTGAGCACATGTCTCTGATCAGCCTGGTCTGGGAAACATACCCTTGTGATCTTTGAATGAGGAGCTGTACAATTGGTACAATCACAGAAAGAGTTCCCCAAGGAAAAGAAGAGTTATGGACTTGGGGTATAGCTAGCTCAGTGGTAGAGCACATGCTTAGCCTTGGGTTTAATTCCTACTACCAAAAATAAATAAATAAGTAAGAGGGGCTATGTTACCAGGATCAGCTGTGGTACTAGATAATCAAAACAATAGAATGCCTTCCTGCAATGCCCTCCCCTCCAGGTGTCCTGATGGGCCCTTAACCTACATGAGGCAGGATACGCAGGGGAAATGAGGATGTGCTATGGAGTCAGATTGCTTCCGTCCAAATTCTAGCTCTCTCTCCTACCAGCTCTGTTATTTTGGGCAAGTTAACCTCTCTAAGTTCGATTTTTGCATGATAAAACAGTGATATAAGACATTCTGTGGAATATTATTCAACCTTGAATGGGAAGAAAATTCTGGCACATGCTAAAATAGGTGAACCTTGAAGACATTATACTAAGTGAAATAATACAGTCACAGAAAGAGAAACAGCTGATGACTGTACTCATATAAAGTACCTAGAATAGTCAAATTCTTAGAGGCAGAAAATCAAATGGGGGCTGTTGGGGGCTGAGGAATGGGAGAAATGGGAGGAGCTATTTCAGGGATACAGAGTTTCAGTTTTGCAAGACAAAAAGGATCCTGGAGATGGGTGCAGTCAATGAGAGCCGCACAACAAGTTGAATATAGTTAACTGTACACTTAAAAGTAGCTCAAATGGTAAATTTTATATTATGTATATCTTATCACAATAAAAAGAAAAAACATGACATAAGTGTTAAACAAGACAACATGGATACAGAGAACTTAGCACAGTGTGAGCACAGAGTAAGTCCGCATAAATACAAAATAGTATTCTCATAAGAGCCCTAAGAGTGAAGTATTAATAGTTCTATGTTTACAGCTGATTAAATAAGACTTGGAGATTAACTGTTCCAAGCCCACCCAGCTAGAAAGTGGCATAGCCAGACTCAAATTTAATACTTGGCTCCATTATGTCAGGCTATTTCCCAGCATACTGCTTGCTAACTACTACTGCATAATATTTTAAAGTTCTGGTTTGATTGTGTTAAATTTCTGCTTAACAAAACTTAGGGGACCTTCCCCTAGTCTAAAGCTCAGATTCTTTTTCCTAGTACACTTCCTTTTGCAGGTTGACCGCAATTACATTTCTAGTCTCATCTCAATGCCAAAGCCTTACTTTAGCCTGCCCTGTGTTCTCTGTGTCCATCACATATGCTGGTTCTCCTGCTGGGCCAAGGCTGAAACTATGCAAAGACTCCAACTCTTCAGGAAACTTCTCGTACCTGGGAGAGAGACACATTCCCCTTTCCTCTTCACTGCTGTGGATAGCAGTACATAATTTACTGCTGGGTCAACATTATTACTTTGGTTATTCATATCTTACCACCTCATTCAACTGTGAGTTCATGGAGGCAGGGATTGTGCCTGTTACTTCTTAGCCTGTTACTTCTTTAGATTCCCCTCAAGGCCATTTTAGCATTTTGCATTGAGTAGCAACTTGCTAACAATTCTTTAAAGATGTTATGATGACTAGTTCTCACAACTGTGACTCGGGTTAAAGAAAAGCATGTATTGTTTTCTTTCTTTCTTTTTTTCTTTCTTTCTTTCTTTCTTTCTTTCTTTCTTTCTTTCTTTTTTTTTCTTTTTTTTTTTTTTCTTGTTAGAAAAGATGCTGGAACTTTTCCTCATATTTTTAGGTCAGTTCAAGACATAATGTTTTTCAGTCAGCATGGAAATAAAAAATCAGCCTGTTTAAAAAACTGATGGATGGTAGGACTGTGTGAGAGGTGGTAGATTTTTGGAGTAACAGAAGTAGGCAAAAGTATTTATGAAGTAACCTGAGATTAAGCAGTGAGTTTTTACAGACTATCTCAAAAAATATAAAACTTCATTTCAGGTTCTGTAAATGGTGTCTGCTTGTGCAAATACTTGTCTTTGCATAGCTGAAAAAGTTAATTAAGTCCATAAACCTTTCTAAATGACACACTGTCTCTCACCTCCAGCCTCTTCTCAATCGCTAGTCCTCCATAGACCATGTGAAGGATCTGCTGAAGCTCCCCAGGAAGAGACTCAAGGTCAAAGTGCTAGAAATGGGCGGCCAGAGCTGTCACTCTGCAGGGTGCCCTAGGACAGCAGTTCTGAGGGGACACATTCTGATTGCTTGGTTTCTGGTCTTTAAATATTTTGGATATCACTTCTGGACAGAAGAAACAGCACTGGAAGTACAGACAGTTCTCTGTGTTAGAAGCACAAAGCACCAATGGGAGAAAAACGTAAGATGAAGCTGGAAACAGGTAAAGCCCCAAATTTGGAGGAATTCTGATCAATGATTTGGGCCAATAACCTACAGAAAACTTAGTCACAGAAGTACTGTAAATACATACACTGTTTTTTACAGTTGCTATTCTATTTTATTTAAAAAAAATTTTTTTTTACAGACTGCATTTTGATTCATGTACACAAATGAGGTACATCATTTCATTTCTATGGTTGTACACAATGTAGATTCATACCATTCGTGTTATCATACATGTACATAGGGTAATGATGTCTGTCTCATTTCACTATTTTTCATACCCACCTCCCTCTCATTTCCTTCTACATAATCTAAAGTTCCTCCATTTTCTCTCACCCCCCAAAATATCATAAAATTACTCTTCTTTATGGCTAAATAATATTCCATTGTGTATATATACCACAGTTTATCCATTCATCTGCTGAAGGGCATCTATGTTGGTTCCACAATTTACCTATTGTGAATTGAGCTGCTATAAACATTGATGTGGCTGCACTACTGTAGTATGCTAATTTTAAGTCCTTTGGGTGTAAACCGAGGAGTGGGATAACTGGATCAAAAGATGGGTCCATTTCAAGTTTTCTGAAGAATCTCCACACTGCTTTCCAGAGTGGCTGTACCAATTTCCAAGTCCAACAGCAATGTAAAAGATTTTATAAGGGACCAAGTGAGAGATGATGTAAATGAATCAATAACTTGGCAGTACCAATGAATAGGAGGAAATAGATGGAAGAAATACAGTCTTAGGTTAATTTTACTGAATTTATGATTGATGGAGGAAGTGTGAGTAAAAGTGTCAAGAGGAGTCAGAGTCTTAAATGTGAATATTCTATTTAGTGGAATGTGCCAAGAATATGTTGATATATTATGCTTATTTTCATTGTCTCACTCAACATTCAGGGAATGAGTCGTGGTTGAGCATACATAAGACACATGACTTGAATGTATATGCTGGTAACTCCTGAAATATGCAGTCACCCCACTTGACCACACTTTTGATCAGTGAGCATCTAGATAGGAGCAGCATTTAGAATGGCACGGATCCAGCTTCCCTTGGCTGAAGGAATTGGAGAATGTTCTAAAGGCTGACGGGAACTGTGAAAATAGCAGCCATTTCATAATCAATGTACAGGGCATCGCTTCCCCTCCTCGCTGGAGTTGAATTCTGGGTCTTTCCCCATCTGTTAGGCAGCTGGACTGAGAGGTCTCTTATGTAAGTGGGCTGCACCCTGAATCTGGGACGACCCAGAGGAAAGACTTGGAGTTAGGTCCCACAGTGGAGCAGAGATTCAACCTGCTGAAACCTGTGTTCACAGTGAAGGAAAAGGTAAAAAGTTCGTTTATGATATCCATGGATTTGCCTTTATGACCATCTTCTTTAATAGTTCTCTAACTTTGCTTGCCTATGTAAAGGAAAACATAAAAACCAACAGGCAATTTAAAACATTCTTTAATTTACTAAATTGGGATGTATTTCAAATGTTATTTAGTTAAAGATGGCAGCAATTTCCTTTTTAAAGGCGCACCAAGACTACCGTGTCTTTATAGTTTAAAAATAAGCTGTGTTCTGGACCTGCAAAGAAATATTTAGATGTCATAACCTGAAAATAACCTCTGAATTTTCCCACACTCTAACAAATCCCTAAACTGCCAAATGGATATGTACCAACATTTCCAGATTCCCCTGGGAATTCATTTGAGAATGCTTAATTCCAAAGAAAGAAAATGTCAGGGGGAAATATACGCACTCAAAAAAATAGGGCTTTACACCAAATAGTGCTCTTGTGTCACAAGGAATATATTTCAAGTATAATATCACACACACACATACACACACACACACACACACACACAATTATTTACACAATACAAAGCTCCATTGTAATTTAGATTTTTTTGTCCACCAATCAATACTTGTGTTTTATGAACATCTTTAAAAGAACAAAACAAAAAGTTAACATCTCTCTCCTTTCACATTTCTTATCTAGTGAATGGAAAACAATTTTTTCCTATTTTAACTTTATTAAAAAATAGACAAAGAAATAAATATCTCCCCTTCCCTTATGCTTGTTTTACCAAATCCAACCCCAGAGTGAATTCAACCGGATCATGCTTCATGCCTGCTCCTGAGCAGCCAAGCATTGATGAAGAAAACCATCTAAACCGAAGATTAGTGCTATTATCAATCCTTGATTGCCTCCTCATCTGCAGGGTGATCTGTTAATCTAGCTGTTCTACCCCTTACAACAGCTGCTGTATACCTCTCTTCTCTTCAAATATCTGGTCTTCTCTTCACATTATTCTAGAGAGATGACTCTGGATAATATTTCACACACCAAATATAAGCAAATTATGACCCAAACTCCAATAGGATTTTTATAATGGAATATAAAGAGGTTATCAACACTGTCCAGCAAAGTAAATACATAAGAATAACCGAGAAAAATAAGAACAATAGGGCAATATTGACCTACCAGTCTTCAAACTATAAACCTGCCACAATTAAATAATGCAGAATTATTGCTGGAAAAGACAATCTGTCAATGGTATAGACTAGAGACCATATTTAAGAATAAAATAAAATAAATAAAGATAGAATTTCACAACAGTGGAAAGGAGAGAAGATCTAACAAGAGGTGTTGGAAAAAATGTCTATCCATCTGGGAAAATAAAAAGCTCCATTTCTACTTCTTGCACATTAAAAAAATTAGGTAGATTAAAAAGTTGTATGTTAAATGTAAAATAATATTATAAAGGTGCAACATGGAAATGTAAGAGAGAGGTACTTTTCTCATAATGGGGAGGCTTTGCAAAGCAAGACTTAACCTGAGAAAAAAACAAGACTTCATTTGTAGACAGTTTCATCTGATGCTCATACTTTCTTCCTGCAATAGCAGCGGTCAAAAGTAGTACTTAGGTACTACCTTTACTCCTCATGTCAATCTTCTCTGTGCATCTTTGTATCCTTAGTGGTTACATAGGACCTGGCACAAGTATGTGCTCTAGTTTTATTGATTTGACTTGACAACTCAAGATTACTTTATGGTGGATTCTTGGGGGGAAATAGATTTTGGTAATTAATATTTAATACCCAAATGATAGTAAGCCTTCCTCATTTATAAACTATTTTCAATAGGTTATTTGATGAAACTACTCCCCCACGTCCCCAAACCCAAACAACACTAGAATGCAGGCAGAGAGAATAGTAATATTAGCAATTTACCCTGTTGCTCAATCCCTGCTTCGCCAGAGAAATGCAGCAATTACTCCAAAGTTTTGGTCTAGTTATTTCTAGTTATTTCTAGGTCATGTTATTTCTAGTTATAATTTAGTACAAAAAAAAAAAAAGGTGTGGCATTTGGGAATTGCATTCCTTAATTCTACAGAAACATATATTATCTGGGAAAAAAAAGCATTAAAAACTAATGTTTCGGTGTAGCTTCTTTTTCTACAAACAGATGGCATACAATACCTGCTATAAATAAATACCCAAGCCAAGCCTTGTCATGATTTTTTTGCTGTTGTTATTGTTCTATTTTCATGTTTGTCAGGCAGGGTGGTATCTCGTACACCATTTCAAAACCTCCCAGTCTCACCTCTAACCCAGCTGGTGCAGCAGGAACCCATTCTGAACAACTTTCAAGCATGCCACCTGACCCGGCTTGGCCTCATTCTGTACCTTCCACCTTTCACTTCCTCCCCTGGGGCTTCCATGGAGCCCACTTGGCACTTACACCTGTGCAACCCTGAAAAGAGAGGCATTAGTGCCTTGGGGCTAGCTCCATCCATCAGGAGAGGAGCCTTTATGTACACTGTCCCCTGGAGGGGCAATTCTGAAACACAGTTCACTTTAACCTTCTCAAGAGGTTGTGTGGGGTCAAGTTTCAGCCAACCACAGCCCTGGGCAATTTAGCAACCTATCTTTGTACTGGACTTCTGCCTTCCCTGTTTCACTCCTCCTCTTCCTCTTTCCTGCTCTCTGGGATCCCATTCCCAAATGTACCAGCTGGGGGTTCTGATTTGGGGGGAATCCCAGACACAGACAGGTCAACTACTTTCTTTCTGAGGGGGCGGGTATTGGAGACTGAACTCAGCCATATTCACTGAGCCACATCCACAGCCCCATTTTGTGTTTTACTTAGAGACAGGGTCTCACTGAGTTGCTTAGTACCTTGTTGTTGCTGTTGCTGGCTTTGAACTCTCAATCCTCCTGCCTCAGTCTCCCAAGTCCACTGGGATTACAGGCGTGCACCGTTGCACCAGGCTCAACCACTTCCTTTTAAAGGAGGACTCTTACTATACAATACTACTTCCTAACATTCGTTTCACACTTTCAGGTATCCCTATTTCATTATCCCAAGGAACTTATGAGAAACATCACTATTTCCATTTGATAGGTGAGGAAACTGAGGCTCAGAGAAGTAAACTTGACCAGGGTCACAACTAGAGAATGGTAGAACCAGGGCTTAGCAAAGGTCCTCCGAGGAGAGGTCAGTGTCGGCTTTGTTATAACACAGCTGTCTCCTATCAAAATATTTGCAGAGGGCTTTGATCTCAGCGCCTAGCACTCTGGAAAGTGCTCTTCCTCGCTTATCAGCTCTCTGCCATAACACTCACAGCTGTTCCAAACACGGCCATGTTTTTTTCCAGTCTCAGATACACCATGCATAGCTGACTTTTTTGTTGTGAACTAGTACAAAGGAATAGAATAATAGCTAGTAAGAGTTTAAATGACCCCCAGAGAGATCACTCCTCCAACCCTTATTATTAAATATAGAAAAACAAAGCATAGGAAAAAACTGCCTAGGGATGGGGTGCTGGAGCCCTCACCAAACAGCAGTACCTGAGTGAAAAAGATACAGGTGCTGTAGAAGACAAAGATCTCTAGGTAAGTTAGCAGGAGAGAAACACTGAAGAGGCAGCAGAACCACAGCTGGCACCAGTGAAGGAGGGAGGCATCCAGGGCCAGGGAAGATGGGTACTCCTGCCCACTCCTGCTGGGCGGAGGCATGCATCCAGGTGCAATCCTTTCAAAGGCAAGCTGGAGCATGCTGAACAGAAAGCAGCCAGGGAATTTATAAATATAATTGAAACATTCTCATATAGGACCACCGAAAGAATTCAATCCTCTTGGGATTAAACATAAAAAGACTCAAGAGAGCCATAATCGTGATTTTGAAATATGTGAGAATGCGATCTTTCTAGTGCATCTAAACAAACAAAAAAACAAAAAAAAAAACACTTCCAAGTCAAGCATTCTTTGACCTCACTTGGGCCTCCAATCAATTCATCTACCTTTTTCCTTATCTCTTTCCCACATGGGCCAGCTGGGATTTCATAGGCCAACATGGTAATCAATTCCTTGTTTATACCCTATTTGGTGATTGCCCCAGGGCTGAAGAGGGGTCAGAGGTGGGAGCATGGTATGGGGCAGTCTCCCCGAATCTAAGACCTCACTTTCCTCGGCGGCTGTTGGGAGGGAGGGAACTTTCCTTCCTCATCCTGCTGTTTCCTTCCACATGGGGGAACATGAACTAGTGTCACACTCCTGGCTTCTTTTCACTCTCCCACTCACCTTTCTCCACTCCATCACACCAGATGAAATGATACACTCAAGATTGGTGACTTTGGAAGGAGGTACTTGGGCCTCGCCAGGTGGGAACCCCTTTCTTGCCTCTCTTCTCAAGCTTGGCAGGAATCACTCATTTTTTGCTTTTTTCTCTTTCGTGCTGTAAGTTTCAGGGAAGACTCCCTGAGAGAGGTCTGGGATGGTCCTTTGGAGCTCGGGCCTCAGTGGGTAGGCTTGATCCTAGGGATCAGTGTATGGAAGCTCATTTTGTTTTCAAATCAAATCCGTATTTTCCAGTTGCTACATTCCCCATTCCGAAGGGAGCTTGCTGCCATCCAAGAACATTGATTTTTTTTTTTTCCCTATTTATGGGAAATGGAGGCAAAAGACCCCATGGAGTCAACCTTTCCTTCTCTCTCTGTCTATTCTCCCTATCCACCTCCTAGCCTATTCCCAGAGTGAAGGTGCCCCAGGCTGTACCTATGTACCAGGGACTTGGTTGAGTGCAAAATGAACATTTATGACATCAAATAAAATGATTGACACTGTTATGTTTGAAAGGAGACCACATTTAAGAGGTGAGAGCAAAAGGAGGCCCAGAGTTGGTGTTAAAGACCCAACAATAGCCTCAAATCTTAGATGACCTCAAAACCTTCATTCTGCCAGCTAATCCTAATAGATTTCTTTCTTTCTTTCTTTCTTTTCTTTTTTTTAATCAACTCACTCTTCTATTCTCCTAAAAAGATGATCTCACTGATTCTTCTTTGTCCTCAGACCCCTTTGCTTTCAACTGCTGGGTTTGCTTCTCATTTTACTTAGAAAATAAAATCATAATGAGAACTTTCGTATACTGTGTCCTATGGTTCTGCCTTCTTTCCCATTGCAAGGCTCCTTCTTTAACTGTCCGTGTTGCTATCCAAGGCCAACTCCACTTCCGTGCTGGATCTCTTCCCCTTCCTCCATGTAAGGACCTTGCTCTTGCAATTGTTGCCATTTCTACATCATCACTTTCCCTTTCTGCTAGATCATTTGGATAAACATGCCAACATGCTGTGAGATCTCCCATCTTTAACAAACACCACTTTCCTCTTACCCCCACCCCTTCTAGCTACTGCTTCATTTCTGATTCTCCTCATGACAAAATTCCTTGAAAAAGTTGTTATACTAACTGCCTCCCTTTATACTCCCTTTCCTCTCATTTTCTCCTGAACGTACTCAAGTCAGGCTTTCTTCCCATCATCCCATGTCCCCCCTCAATCCATTGTCGAGATAACAGTGAACTCCATGGTGCAAAATCTATGGGCAATTCTTGGTGCTCATTTTACTGGGTCTATTACCATTGTATAAATATGATCACACCTACATTTTCTTCCTTCTACTCTTTCTCCTCCTCCTCCTCCCCTCTTTTAAGTAAAGACTCTTTTTTTTTTTTTTTTTTAAAGCAGTTTTACATTCACAGAAACACTGAAAGAAAGGCACAGAGTTGATCCTCCTTCTTCTTTAAACACTTGCTTCATTAGCCAGCCTTGAAGACATCCTTCTCTAGGTGCTTCGACCTCGGTGGCTGCTCCTCAATCTCCTTTACTGGTTGCCTCATCCATCAGTGTTGTTGGAATAGGCAGGCAGTGAACATCGGGGAGTGTGGGGGGGTGGGTATGGGTAAACGTTTGTATTAACTGAACACAAGATTCTATGATTCTGTGGAATTATGTTTATAGAGGCCAACAACAGCTCCCTAAACACCAACCCAGGGGTCTCTCCCAAGTGTTCTCCTTATAGATGAAGCTTCCTTGATCACTTCCCTTGATTTAGAGGGCAGTATGGAGCTGGCTTGGTTTTCTGCCCACTCTCTGACTATCCCTTGGGCCTCTTTGCTGGCTTCTTCTGCTCTTGCTGGCTCTTTAAGCCAGCCTAGATTTTAACCAATACTGTTTTTGACCTTTTGCTCTCTTGTTAATCATTATTCTTGGATGATATCAAGAGTATGAGAGAGTTAGCAAAAACTGCCAGAAGAAATAATTAAAACAGCAAAACACACTTTCCTCTGCATTTTGGTGATGAGTCCTGATTGTGATTTAGAACAACATCTAGGTTTGAGACAGGCACTACCACTTAACAGACTACTAATTTGTCTGAACGTCAGTTTCTGCTTTAAAAAAAAATTTTTTTTTTGGTACCAGGGATTGAACTCAGGGGCACTCAATCACTGAACCACATCCCCAACCATTTTTTGTACTTTATTTAGAGACAGGGTGTCACTGAGTTGCTTAGTGCCTCCCCATTGCTAAAACTGGCTTTGAACTTGCAATCCTCCTGCCTTGGCCTCCCAAGCCACTGGGATTATTGGCATGTGCTACTGTAGCGGGCCATTTCTGAATTTTTAAAATGGAGATAATAAGCCTCTGCTTTATATACACTATCTATGGGTTTGAATGTTGTATGTATGGGAAGGTTTTTTAAAATATTACCTAAGCTATAAACAGAAATTCTATTGTGATAGACCATAAAATGCAGTCACTAAAACATTTTCTACTGGAAATGATAATTAATATGGGGGTTATTCTTTCTTTTATTTCTGTGTACTTATAGGGAGAAGGTCTTACCTGCTTTTTAGGCCCTGTATCAAGACCTGATCAAATCAATAATGCATTGGAACTCTTTGTGAACTTGGAATTGTATTTTCAAATAATTAAAAAATTTGCAACCAATGGAATTGAGTTGAAATACTTCTTTTGCCCACATCGTTCAGGACTGCATTTCTTTTTCTTTTCTTTTTTTTTTTAATTTATCTTTTAATTTTTTACAGACTGCATTTTGATTCTTTGTACACAAATGGGGTACATCATTTCATTTCTATGGTTGCACAAGATGTAGATTCATACCATTTGTGTAATCATACATGTACATAGGGTAATGATGTCTGTCTCATTCCACCATTTTTTTTACCCGCCTCCCTCGCATTTCCTTCTACATAATCTAAAGTCCACCACCCCCCCAGGACTGCATTTTACTCCTGAAAGTTTAATAGTCTTCAATTCTTCTCTGACTTCACTCATACTCACCCTGCCTGTTTACTGATGGGAGCTAGAATCTGGCTACATCATCCTCCCCAGAGAATGGGGCTTCAGGAAGGCATATCAGTGCATTCCTAAGCAAGAGAAGGGACACTTTGACACAATCCAGCCTGAGCTTTCCCGTTTGTTGCAAATCAGGCAAGGAGTCCACCTTGGTTTACTTTCACTTGTTGTCATTGTTATGTGTTCCCTCATGACAGAGAAGTGTGCTCTTTGAGGGAGGGAAAAAATGAGAAGCCATGAGACACTGGACTAGTTATTTAAATGGGCAGCATTTCCAGTTGCTCAGTGGAGATTTTAACAACTCTTGTCTAATTGTTAACACACAAACCTTCCTAACCAGAACGATTGTGAGGATGACTTCCCAACTGGATCTAAAAATCAACCCTTTCCCCAAAAGCCTGTTAAAAATTACACATTTGGAATTTTGTCCCAGTCTGACTCAGCTGTTGAATCCCCTTTTGATATTTCCTGGGAGGTTGGGAAGGGAATAAACAACCTGATTCCATCTAATCTAGAACATTTTTTAAAAATCTGGTATCAGATTTGAGTACTTGCTGAAGGTAGGGTGACCAACCACCCAGTTTGCCTGGGATCTAGAGGTTTCCCAGGGATACAGGATCTTTTGTGACTTGGCAAACTGGACTGAGTTGATCCCCCTAGAAAGGAAATTGTCCAAATCATCCATAGGATATGGAGGAAACTGAAGCCCAGCAAGATGCAAGAATTTTCCCAGTATCACATAGTTATCTAACACTGGCTACAGTTCTGGGACCAGTACACTAATGTCCTAAGCCCTGGTTCAGAACTCTTCTGACCCACTGCCCCTTTTTATGAAAGTGAGATATAGGTTCAATGGTGATGAAGAAATTGAATTTGATAACTGACTTGCTTTGTTTAATTAATATGTGAGCAAAGGAAAGCAACCATCCAAGTGGGGCTGGGAATATGACTCAGTTGGCAGAGTACCTGCCTCACATGCACAAGGCCCTGGGTTCAATCCCCAGCACCACACACACAAAAAAGAAACAATCCAAGTGTATTCTAATCTGTAATCAAAGGGATGCAAATGTCCTAAACCATGTAAAAGTAATGTCCACTCTACCCATGTTTGTAACAGTGTTGTTCACAATAGCTAAAACATGGAAGCAACCCCTGTTGGTGAGTGGATGGATAAACAAATGTATATACATATAATGGAATATTATTCAGTTTTAAAAAGGAAGGAAATTCTGATATATGTGACCTTGTAGATGAACCCTGAGAACTTTATACTGAGTAAAATAAGCCAAAAACAAGACAAATACTGTATGATTCCACACAGACAAGGTACTGTTACCTGCTGTTTATCTTTGCATCTATTTTACAAATCTAAGCTATATATAGTATTTAGAGTAGTTGACTTCTCTAAGTAGGCAAAATCATAGAGACAGAAAGCAGAACAGTAGTTGCCAGGAGCTGGGTGGAGAGAGGGAATGGAAATTAGTGTTAATAGATACAGAGTTTGTTTTGCAAGATGAAAAGAGTTCTGGAGATGGATGGTACTGACGGTTGCTCAAGTATATGAGTGTACTTAATACCATTGAACTGTACTCTCAAAATGGCTAAGATAGTGAATATTTTATGTATTTTATCACAATTTTCTGAAAGGAAAAAATTTAAAAAATGGCTACAAATATCCATCTATTCCATTGGCACAGGGTTTCTGTTAAAGTGGTCTGCAAAGTGCTTTGAAGTCATTTATTAGCTCTGGGATGTTTTGTCAAATCAAACCACATTCTTTAGATAAGGAGTTTAGCTCGCTTTGATATTTAATGGCCTTCCATTTAGCTGGGGCATAGAACTTCCAGATGTGTAGCACCACCTACACCCAGTTAAGAGCTCACTGCCGAGCACATAGTAAGTGCTCCATACTCGTTTTTCAAATAAATAAATGATAGCAAGCCCCAACATTTATTTTGAACATTTATTTAGAGGCGGATTTACCTTGAAGCTGGTAAAACTTGAGTTTCAGAACCTCTTTCTTTTTTGAGGGGGCACTAGGGATTGAACTCAGGGACACTGGACCACTGAGCCACATTCCCAGCCCTTTTTTGTATTTTATTTAGAGAAAGGGTCTCACTGAGTTGCTTAGCACCTCGTGTTTGCTGAGGCTGGCTTTGAACTCTTGATTCTCCTGCCTCAGACTCCTGAGTCACTGGAATTACAGGAATGTACCACTGTGCCTAGCAAAAAACCTCTTTCTTTAACAAGTCTCCCAGAACCTGGGAGGGGCCTTAGCAGTAGGTTCACATGGTCATACATTTGTAAGTAAGAATAATGCAAAATTAAGGTTTATCTTCTTTTTATTTTATTTATTTTTTGCAGTGCTGGGTGTCGAACCCAGGGCCTCATGCATGCTAGCAAACACTATCCCTGAGCCACATCTCCAGCCGTATTGTCTTTTTATTAAAGAGGACTTCTAAAGGTATGTAATCTTCAAGTTCCACAAAACCTGGATCTGCTCACATACTTATTCTCTTTCTAACTGCTCTGCAAATTACTTTCCTCATTTCCTCACAGAATCCAGACAACCACCCTATGAGGTGGGTTCTGTTGCTATCTCCACCTGGAGTAAACTGGGTAATCAATCAGGGCTCTCCCACAGGGGAGTAACATGTAAGGATTTGCACCTGGACATTTGAGGCCACTCTACAATTCCACTGAACACAAGAGGTGTCCAAACCTAACTCCAGCCTATGTCAAATGATCTGTCTACTTGGTAAATACTATCATTTCACCTGCTGCAACTGTAATAACAATAATGACAAAGACTGGTCTTTTAAAATAACCTGTGATTTGGGGAAAACATTAATTATACAGGCTTTTCCTGTCCCCACCCCCATTTAGTATTTTTGTTTAGTAGACAGAAGACAATTTAGGAAAGACGAGGGAATGAAGAGGGTAAGGCTAAATAGGGGAGAGAAAGGAACAGAGAATGTCATTCTGTGGTAAGGAAGATTATCCTTGCCCTGTCCCCAGTTTCTTAATCTTTCTTTTTGAAAGATATTGATGGGTGCAATGTTCCTCGGAAAGTGCCACTCCCGTCTTATCTTTTATTTGTATCTGAGATGACCCCCCACCCCTGTAAGACTTCTCCCCTGGGGTTGCTGTTTTTTGGTTTAAATGTTCTAAGTCAAAGGGGAGAAAGGGATCTTCCTTCTAAACACCCTCTGGGCTACTCCCAGAAAAGGTGAGCAGCAACCACTGCATCCTGTCTTTATTTTGATTCTTGGAGCAAATAACACAATTTTCTGTTCCTTTAAGATTTCTTGGGGTTGATGGGAGAATGGAATTGAAAATGTCACAGCATCGAAAATAACCTCTCAATAGATGCTGCTGCTCTCTTCAGAGTCAGATTCTCTGACTTAGAAAACTCTTTCACATGCCTGAGTTTGATCAAGATGCTGGGGGCCATTACACCATGTGCCTGGCACTTAGGAAATGTTGCTGACCAAGTCCCACCTCTGCCCGAAGGCCACTCCTCCCTAGTTTTCAGTCCTGTTTTGAGGTCCCTATTCTGTCTGCAGCACAATTACCACCCAGCTGGTCAAACCTCAGGGTCACCTCTCCTGACCCTGCTTTCCCCTCTGATCCCATTAATAATCAAATGCCATAGGGTTTCCTTCCTGTTCATGCCCAGATTCTTTCTCTGTTTTCCATTTTATTTGTTGATACTTTGTTCTAGACTCTTCTCATCTTGTATCTGGGGCATCACAATCGCTTCCTGGCTGAGTGCTTTGCCTTTAGAGTAGTTCCCTTCTAGAGGTAGATGTCATTTAGCTGATAAATCCTAAGCTCCAAGATGACCTGCTCACATAGACAGACCCTTTCAAGTGCTTATATCTAATTTTGTATCTGCAGAATGTTCTCCATCTGTTCTACTCCTTCCCCATTTTTCCTTCAGCTGCTAGATTAATATTTTTAATATACTATCTTTTGGGGAAGCTTTAATATACTATCTTTTTGTTCAGCTTTCTGCTGAACAGAAAATGCAGTGTTCCTGTGAACCTCCTGTCCCAACACATGCACCGCTTCCCCACTATGGACATTCTGCACCAGAGGAGGACATTGGTAACAACTGAAGAACCTACAGTCACACATCATTATCACCTGAAGCTCATAGTTTACATTAAGATTAATCTTTTTAAAATTGAGCAGGTACTTCACAGAAGAAGAAATACAATCAGTCAACAAATTATGAAAAAATGGTCAACATCTTTAGCAATCAGAGAAATGCAAATTAAACTACCCTGAGATTTCATCTCACTCCAGTCAGAATGGCAATTATCAGAATACAAGTAACAATAAATATTGGTGAAGATGTGGGGGAAAAGATTCACTCATACATTGCTGGTGGAACTGCAAATTGGTACAACCACTCTGGAAAGCAGTATGGAGATTGCTCAGAAAACTTGGAATGGAACCACCATTTGACTCACTTCTTGGTATGTACCCAAAGGACTTAAAATCAACATGTATAGTGCTGTGGCCACATCACTATTTATTTATTTATTTATTTTTGGTGCTGGGGATTGAACCCAGGTTCTTGTGCATGTGAGGCAAGCACTCTACCAACTGAGCTATATCCCCAGCCCTCACATTACTATTTATAGCAGCTCATTCACAAAAGCTAACCAGTGGAACCAACCTAGATTCCCTTCAACAGATGAATGGATAAAGAAAATGCTGTGTACATGCACAATGGAATATTACTCAGCCTTAAAGAATGAAATTATGGCCAAAGGCCAAATGTTCTCTCTGGTAGGCAGATGCTAACGCACAATAAGGGTGAGGTTGGTGGGTAGAAAAGAATAGAAGTACTTTGGATTAAACAAAGGGGAATGAAGGGAAGGGAGGAGATGGAAATAGGAAAGACAGTAGAATGAATTGAACAATACTTTCCTATGTTCATGTATCGATACACAACCAGTTTAACTTCACATCATGTACAACCACAGGAATGGGAAGTTATACTCCATGTATGTATAATATGTCAAAATACATTCTACTATCATGTATAACTGAAAAGAACAGATACGAATTTTTAAAAAGGATTAAACTTTTAAAAATATTGCTCCTTCAGGTCACTTTTCTGTCCACTAAAATTTTGCCCATTTCTACAGAGTCTACTTCCAAACTTGAATATTCAAGTCTCTCTATAATCTGTTCCAATTTTCCTTTCAATCGTATTTCCCAATAATCATCTGTCCACACTCTCCACGGAGGGTGCTACCCACTGACTCCCGAGCAAATTGTCACTTGTCTTCACTCTATCTCCACACAGAGTTCGATTCAATTCAGTTCAACAAAGATGTGTCAAGACTTAATGGATGTACATCTACCTCCAGTCTGACCTTGAAAGTCCTGCCCAGTTTACCCAACCTGGTCCCCAGACCCCTCCCAGCTGCGATCCTGTTTGCCTTCAAAGCAGCAGTTGTAGTTTGGGGAATTTAAATGGAAAAGTAAGAGATTTAAAAAATAAAGTCCAATATAGGACTATTAGCTTTTTATTTTGACAAGTAAGGACTTTAAAAACACCATCATCATGGTTATGATATTAAAGAAAAGACTTTGGACCACTCAAAGAGCATGAAAGGCATAATCTCAGAATAATGGTCAGTTATGTGATGTAATTCACTTAGCTTTAGGAAAAACTCACTCATTATCATGTGACTGTCTTGAGGTAAAGAAAGCCACCAGACAGAGTTAGGGAGTGATTTTAGAGCGTGCTCCTGGTTTCCACCACCTGCTTAGCACTTAATCACAAGGGCCTTGGGGCACATTTTGCATTGTTGACTCTTTATTTAACTTTTTGTGCACATGTCATTTCCTCAACTGAAAGTAAGCTTTATAAGGAACCAGTGAAAAAGAACTGTACCATGCACATAGAAAAGGTTCCATAAATATTTGCTGAATGAATGAATCAGCCTAGAGTAGGCTTCCTAAGTCTGTGGTAACCAATTAATCTCCTCCTAATGGAGTATGAGTGCCTCATCCTGAGGCAATTTCTTTCAACAGGCTTCTTCAAAAAGAGTTAACTAGTACAAATTGCTTTGCTTTTCAGTGAAACCTGAAAATTAAAAAAAAAAAAAATCTGATATGAAAATTAAACAGTTTCTTCCTCAAGGCAGTAGGGATTCCCATCAAAGAAAATCAAGATGGAAACACACCTTTTATAGCCTGTCATTTCATTGATCACAGTTATTTTGGGCTTTCTTGGTAGTCATGCACACAGTCTGTGCCTCTGGCTCCACCTGGCTTGGTAGTGTGGTTGACTTTCTTTCTGTGGCTCACTCCTCTGTGCCTAAAACCTGTTTAATATCCTTGTTTCTTTCCCTCCACCTGGGTGGTTTACAAGCGAAAGAGAAGGGACAAGTAGAGAAAGGAATGGAAGAAGCTTAACTTCTTCCTGGCCAAGACTTGTTTTAGATTCTGGAGCTAATATAGAGTGATGCAGAGTGTCTTTTGGATTTAAATCTTGGTTTCAGTCAACATCCAGTGTTATTGCCCCAAAATATAAATGTGGTAAGGCCAGGTCCTTCTTAAAACAGGCGCTAGCTTTCATTATAATTCTATTCACCATCTATTGTTGGAGACTGACAAAATGTCAGAACCTGTTCTACTCGGGGAAATATCAGGAAAGAAAGTAGACAAAAAAGGCTGCCTTCCTGAAGTGAGTGCACTAGGAAGACAAACAAGAAGCATAGTCAATTACATATCATTACAATAGTAGAAGGTGACATGCAGTGGAAACCAACTGGAGCAAGCGGGTATTGGGATTTAGATGGTATGGAAGGGTAAACCTCCTTGAGAAGGTGACTAAAACGAAGGCTAAGAGGAGGTCGAGGGTGTGACCATGTACTATCTGGGAGAAGAAGAAATGCTTTGCTATAGCATCACTTCACCTGAGTTCTGTGTCACCTTATCACATGTACCCTGGTCCTCCTTTACTGCTCTCCAGCCACCCTGGCCATCTCTCCCACTTCAGAGCTTTGTACACAATATTCTCTTTTCCTGTTTCTTGACCAACTCACCTTCACTCAGATCTCAATCTAAATGCCACCTTCTTCTCACATAGTCTTTCTTGGGCCCCCATTGTAACTTAGTGTTCTCTCATAGCTATTCTCATAGCCCTCTCTCAGATACTGGGTAAATACAATTTGAAGGAATAAACACACTAAAAGGATTCTAAAGGGGTGAGCTTTTTGAAGGTCTAGGATTCTGACTTATTCATTTATCCCCAGTACCAGGAACATTGTTGAATGTTTATCACAAACTTTATCTTCATAAGTAAGCATTATAATTGAGGGTGGATAGGATTATCCAGTTGTAATTTGCTTAATTTTAATCATAATAAAAACTATAAACAAGATGGAAAAAGGGATAGGAAATGTTCAATTGTGTCACAGGGAATGAATTCTCTCCCTACTTCACTTTTCCAGCAGAGCAATCCTTTCCTCCAGTGAAGCAGGCCTTGGTTTCTTTCAGTCCTTGACCCACATGGTTGCTTTCTGGGACCATCCTCCCCTCTCCACTACCCAGCAAGTGAGGGGTCAGATGGGACTGTCCTACTTCACTGGGGTCTTGGTTTTCTCATCAGTCGAGTCCTATCCAAGATAGTGTCTTTGCTTTTTTTCCTGGAATCTGAAATCAATACATACTTCAATTTCTTCTGTGCCTCAAATTAATTAAAAATAGTTTGTCCTGAGGGTTTGTTAACTAAGGTGTCATTGCATAGCAGTGTCCCAATTATCTGGATTAATTAAAACATCCTTCAACCTCCCTCCCCCATAACTATTCATGCTTTTGGGAATATCTCCTGATGGGGTTCAAGATGCACTACTCCAAAATATGGTATATTAGCACTTGAGAAAACCACAGAAGCAGGACAGTCACCCTCATTTTCCCCTCACCCTTCTCCCCTGAAGCAGGCCATAAAAACCTTCATTCCAGAGTGACCACACTATATCTTTGTGAAAGAAATATCCCTATCTCGGAAGACTCAGGGGCATAGAGAAGAATCTGAACAAACAGGCTAAGTTCCTCCCAGTTTACTACCATTCATTCAGACCCTCTTCATTCAGTCATTTGACATGACTATCCACTTCTTCATCCAGCTTAGCATACAAACACACATGTACCCCTGTTTCTTTAAATCTTCATTTCTAAATGCTTTCATGTTATATAAAACTTTTATTAAATAAATTCAAATGCTTTTCTCTTATTGCTTTGTCTCTTAGTTCAGGTGCCTTAACCTTGAATATAGAGATGGGTGAGAAGTATTTGTTTTTTCTTCCCTACATCTCAAAGGAATATTCTTACTGTGATTTGCTTAGGACATACTATAAACATGATTTTATTAATGTAAAGAATCCATTTGATCCCTACCTCATTTCAAAATGCATTTTAGGTAATTTATATAAATCATGCAATGTAATTGAAACAAAAGAAATAAAGCAAAGAAAAATAAGAGCAAGACAGTAAAGTGAAGTAAGAGATAAAGCCACTACACAGAAATTTAATCATAAAGACTTAATCAGTTACTGAAAAGAGACCACAAATCTGACTCAGAGAAATGAAGGAAATAGACCAGTTACAAGATTCATGATAGACTCAAAAGCCTTGAGACGTGAAAAAAGTTTCTCCCATGTAGCCTCAAGATGAACACTGATGTCATGAATAACATTTAAAGCAAGTAAGTTTCCACCAGCTATTTTCATACTGTCACCAGTTATTTCTTATGATTAACTTAGGGTCAAATGCCAAAGCCAAACCCTCCAAAACTCAGTTCTCTGAAGGGACAAAATGATGTATTTCAAATATGAAGTTCTTGATTACCTAACCTGATCCAAGGATAAAGTGTAAAATATGTAAAAGAAACAAGGTTTCTCTCTAAATGTTATTTTCTCCAATCAAGCTTTGGTAAGAATCCAACTGAAAAGGTGTCAGGGAGGGATCTTCTGGTAGCCACTTTACATGTTGAAACTGTATTTCTGATTAGATGCAGGTCTATACCTAAGCGATCAGCATTCCCTAGTGACCAGAACCAGTGCCTGTCTAGGATTACTCCTGGAAAGGGGTAGGTCAAGACATACCCATTGGCAGACCCCAGAGTCCCTTCAGAAAATGGTTTCATTCATGTTGACTCTAACACCACTACAAATGGACAGCCAGGTCCCCACAGAGTATGGTCATGGTGCATGACATAAATAACAACCCTCCCACAAACATATCACAAGTTCCATAGTCAAAAATAAATTTAGATTTCTATTATCCTGTTTTTGTTTTTTCATTATATGCCTCCCCACCCATTAAAGCAGACAATAGAGGACTGACTGTTAAAAATGAAATCAACCTGCAGAGAAAAACTCATTTTGGATTCATGACTGGAGCCCTAGGCTATTGGCTTAGTGTTTAATTTGGCTCCTTCCCAATCCAGATCTGTGTCAGTCACCCCACATAGCTTCCTCCATCAGCAGGATGATTTTGTGTTTTAGAAAATATGTCCACTTGGTAAGCTGTCAAACTGAGTTGTTCTTAAGGTATGTGTTACTCAGAGGGAGAAAATATTTTCAGCACTACTTGAGGTCTGTGTACCTGACAGTGCATTAAGAATTCAATCGGGTAATCTTATTGTTTTAGCTGTTGCTTTTACCATTACTCATGCAACATGACTGGGAAAAAAACTAGTAGTGATTTTCTCCCCCCACAGTGTTTTTATGTGTGTGAATTTTTTTAAACTTTTAGTTTGGGATGAATGCGTGGAACAATCCACCATCTGGTGTACAAATATTTTTATAGACACGAATCCAAATACCACAAAATCACTGCCATGGCTCAGGTTATTTGAGTCTTTTTCTCAGGCAGTCTTTTTATTAAAATGCTCTTATTCTTGAACTATGAGAATCTCAGCAGGAACATTAAGATTTAGCCTTGAGAAGAAATCTCACCCTGTTGAATATTTATATTAAAAAATATATGGAAAGGAGAATTCCCCTGGAACTAATTTCAAAGGGGAAAAGAAACAAAAGAGAACTTTTTGGTTTTTTGTTAACATATTAAACAGTATACAAACCGAATCAAAGTGACAACTTCTGTTACATTCCTGCTGTGTTAAGTGGCTGGTGGAAGAAGGTGAAGTGCTGGTAAACTCTGTGGGAGTCAAGTTTCAGCCCTGTCAGGTGTAATCAGAACCTGGTCTTAAAACAAAGGGGGTCAATCCTCCTCCTCAGTCAGACACCTCAGCCTCCAGCCCCAGGTACTAGGAGTGAAAAAGAAGCACCAATTTCACAAGAGCAAAATAAAACAATATAATGGTGAGCTGTGCAATACCTCCCTCTCTTTATATCCAGATTGATGTGAAGTGGTCTGCATTTAATATAAGATCCTCCCCTTCCCTGATGTAATAATGACAGTTGATTTTTTAAAAGCATGATTTATGGTGGCAGAAAATTAAGCTTCCTTCCTTAACCCAATGTAAAGAAAATTGGCGATTTTGTGCATTATGATGGGATTCCTAGGTCACCCCATGTCATAAAGAACAGGATGAAAGGATGTTTTTGTCTGAATGAAAAGAGAGAGTATGTTTGCTTAAAATGTCACTCCAATGTTTAAGACACAGAGAAAATTGCTATTGTTGGTGAATGTTCCACACAGAGAAAACCTGAATTTTTAATTGCTGTATTTTCTTGCAAAGATAAAGAAAAATAATGGGGCAAACAGAACCAAAAGACTGTTTGGAGGATGTCAAAATCTGTAGGTTTCAGGCATGACATATCCTGGCAGTTGCCAGCTTCACTGTTGGAAAGAATTGAATGTCCATTAAAAGAATCACAGACTCAGTGTGTCCACAGTTTTTCATTGGTAGGACTGTCCTAGAATGACTGGCTTTGGATGCAGCTGCCTTGAGAGGAATGGGAGAAATATCAACCCCCCCCCCCCCCTCCACCCCAGAGATCAGCAAACTAGGAACCCTGGAAATAAAGCTGTGGTGCCAGATCACTGAGAGTCAACTGGGTGCTGGAGATAGGTCAGAAAGAGCCCAGGAAATGTAGACATTGGTGATAAGGTTGTAAAGTGAGGAAATTAAGACCCAGTAGTGTGGGAAAAGCACAATTAGCCAAGACACAGGAACAGGAAGGAATAGAGAATGAATTACAATCAGAGGAAACTCGCCAGCAACAAAAGAGGACGGGCTGGGGGGGTGGGGTCTGAGAGGAGCCCGAGAAATGAATGAGGAATGCTGGCTTTCCATGGGGTTCTGTCAGGGCCTTATTGTTTGGTTGCTGCAGCTCATAATTTAACCCCTTTATTCCTCAGAGTGTCTCACTCAGAGGCAGATATCTTCATGCATGATACTCTTTGAGATTGTTCCATGACTATTATGAATTCCGGACAAGAAGGACTGCATAAAATAATCACTGCTGTAGGAAAACTACCCCCACCACAAGGGAAAAGAGAAAAATTTAAGCTTGGATTGGCTAGCAAAGCATTTCCGACTGAAATGTAAGAACACTTAAAGTGCAAGTACTAAGTAAGTGTAGATGGTTTACCAAGAAGAAAGTGACATGAAAATGAGATAAACTTTTAAAAGAAAATCTGTAAAGGGGTCTTGAAAATAATTTTTGATGATTATCAAGATTACCTAAGGGAATGAAAGGTTCTACTACCCTTATATATACTTTATAAAAATAAGAGTTTTCTTATTTTTTAAACCAGTGTGTTCACCACACGATTATTGGCATAAGAGAAAAAAACACTGATGGTGAGCCTACAATTAAATTGTTTTCACTTCAATCCTAAATATCACTAGGCAGAGAGCTAAAAGGAAGCTCCAGCTTAATCAGCCAAGATACTGAAATTAGGGAAAGATGAGGAGGAACCACAGCAGCCAAGTCATTCAAAAGAAGGGGGTGCAGGGATTATAAAGCAGATGAAGATGCTAAGTAGGATTAGAAGAAGCAGATACTATCAAAAAGGGTTGACTGAAGGGGAAAAGTGGGTAACAAGGCAATTTAAGGATTCTTAAAGATCCTCTGTGTCCAGGAAATGAATTCACTGCTCAGACAAACTAATACATGAAGAAGCATCACACAGAATAGAATGACTAAAAGTTACCATGCAAAAAATAGAAAGCTCCTTATATATACAACCACCATACTTAAGAAGACAAAAGAGAGAGGGGAGACATCTGAAACAATACTAAGGGTGGAAAAATGAACTGAGACCATCTAAGAGTAGATAGCATAGCGATGAAAGGACGACCTTGGGGAGGGAGGAACTACAACAATAAAAGATTCTTTAAATACCTGAAAGTGATCGCAGGTGAAGGGGAGGATTCAGGATCTGAAAAGTTAAACTAGTTTTTCTTTTAATGTAGTTTAGTTTAATTTTTTTGATCTTACCTTCATGCAGACAATAAAATGTATAAGGAATGGTAGCAGTATCAAAAGAATAATAAATTGGGATCCCTTCCAATAAATGAAGATGATTATTAAAAGACAACTCCTGAATGGGAAGAATAAGCTGCAGAGATTAACACTTCCTTCATGTACCATCTGAGTGGCTCCTTGGAAAGATAGATCATTGGGGAAATCAGAGGCTAGTAAATCTAGTGTATTTCAGGAAATGCACCAGAAGTAGGAACATAGGAACAATGAAAAATTTGAAGTATAGATAAAGAAATCAAGGTGAAGTTAAATCAAATACCTAAAAATACATGAATTCAGCAGATACAACAATCAAATTTTAAGAAAAGCAACTTCTTGATTAAAATCTTTATAAGTTTTACATTTTACAATTTTGGCCACTATACCAGAATTCATAGATAAGACTGATAAATGAACATGTATTAGGGTCTGCAAAGGGTATTTGTTAGCTAACATCATGGAAAAAAGACTGATAAAGAACAATCGGGAGCAGATTATACTGCCTGTTCCCTCCCTGAGGTTCTAACATTCTTAAGGAGCTGACATCAACGTAGACACAAAGCTTGGGAATCCAATGACAGGAAAGCTAGTAGTGTCCTCCACATATGCATCATGCAGGGTATGCATGAGCAAGAGAATCTCCAACTCAGACTCATCTGGAAAGAGGTCATCTCAGAAAAGGTACACGTGAAGTAATCCTTCATGAGCTATTTGCTGGAAGATAGAGCATTTCTTTCCTTTTATGAATATTGGGGATTGAACCCAGAGCCTCATGCATGCCAGACAAATTCTACTACTGAGCTACATCCCCAAACCCAGACAGGATATTTCTGATACAGGAAGGTCCTCTGAGACTGCCCAGAGCCAGAGATGGGAAATCAGACTGAGGAACCATAAATAGAGACAGCATGAATTTGGTAAGAAGCAATGGGAAAGATAGGGTATTCTAGAATGGGAGACAGTTTTGAGCCTGGGCTTTGGAGTGAGACAAACTTTGTTTGAAGTCTAACTCCGTAGGCAAGGCTATGCAAACACAGATTGAGTCTCTTTTTTTTTTTTTTTTTTCATCTGTACTTTGTTTTCCTGATCTCAAAATTAGGATTTTAATAAAGCTATCTTAAGGATTGTTCTAAGTGAGCTAATGTTAATTAATATGTGTATAAGCACTTAGAAAAGTCAGAACTTCAATATTGGTTCTTGCAGTGAATGAATTATAGAGACAAGGACAAAAGTGCACACTTTTTCTAACTTCATCTCTGTCTAACTTTCTATTGCTTTTTTAAGCCCATTTACATTTTCCAAGGACCACAGTCCCTCCTGGTTCTTTCACTCCGAGCGATGGTAGGAAGTTCAATTTCATCCTCCGTTTCCTTTTTCTCTACTTGAAACAGCTTCCCTTTCTTCTTAGACTGGCCTCCTCTACTCCTTTCTAGGGCTAACACCTGTCTCTGGCACTGTGGATTGACAGGGTCCTCGAGTCTCCAGCAGGACATTGTTTCTTCAAAGAATCCATTCCTCTTTCCCAGTTGCAGTGACTCCTTCTCCACAGGCTCCTTCCCCTCGGTCTCTAGTAGTGCTCAAGTCTTCCCCAGCTTAGTGCATTTCTTCCTTCAATGTACAGAACCAGCACCACTGACTTCTGGTCTTCCTCACAAAAACGAAACCTTAATTTTATGACTGGTTTGATGATCAGCAAAGAAGAAAGTTTCTCCTCATCTTATTCTTTTCTAGTTTCTTGTGATTCTGGTTTTGCCTTTGATGATAGGCACTCTCTTTTTTGATTGCTCTTTAGTTTGTGTTTGTGTGTGTGTGTGTGTGTGTGTGTGTGTGTGTCTGTGTGTTGTATGTGTGTGTGTTCACATACATGCTCAAACTGCTTCTGTAAGTATCTTCAAGAATTTTATACTTAGCCTGCTCAGTTTCTCACGCCGTACTTTCTCTGGGTAGCCTCATTAGAGTCCATGAGTTATCATTTCTTCACAGGTCATTCCTTGACTCCCTTCTGAGGTTGGAATTTCCAATTGTCTTTTGGAAATCTCACATCCTTGCCTTTTCATTCATTTAACATAAGCAAGTATTTGTTGAAAGTCATGGAAACATGTCTGAAAGCACCAAATTATCTTCTTCCATCCCCACTCTCCTTTGCATTTTCCCCTGACGTTTCTCTGGATAAATATCTTTCACACCCTACATGAATGAGGTGGAGATCCTCAAAGCTTCCTCACCTAGATACCTAGTCAGCCAGAGTCAGTGTGGCTGTAGACATTGGATGATCTTCCTTTTCTCTCAATAAGTTAAAAGTTAGTTTTTCTTAGGAGAAGTTAATTTTATCTCTTTATACAACCTCCCAAAATAACTTAGTGTATTTTTTAGGACTGAGTGGACACCATAATAATTGTTGAATTTTATTGAGCAGAATTCATGTATGCAGTAATTGACAGTTATGGTAAGGATTTTATAAAACACATCTGTTCATTCTTTGGACTCAGTTATCAATACCTCTTCTGCACTAATTTTAATATTAGAATTAAAAATCTAAAATTTTATGAAAATGGCCCAGAAACACTGTGTAATATTAATTTTAAAGATGGAAGTAGAATTGTTCAGAGAGAGGACTATCCTTTGTTTAGCAAAAGACCTTGGATATGAAAGATGAGATCCCCAAGGATAAAGTAACTTGTATGAGAAAAATATCAAGAATTGAAGGCTGGTGGTCAGAAGGGAAGAGAGGGAAAGAGAAAGAGGTGCTTAGGGCAATGAAGTAAGGTACAAATGTTGTCAGAGACACCCAAAGGATAGCTAGTAAGTGACTAAGAATGACCCAGTGAACTTTAAGCATAGGAATGTCTAATATTTGGTTTTAAGTTATTTGCTGTGTTGTGTTATAATTTGATATAAGTCCCATCCTGTATTAAACTATATTTTTATAACAAAGAGAGTTCACTTAAGTGATTTTTCCTAAGCAAAAAAAGTCAGTTCCATGCTCAGGTGTACATTTCCAAGCACCTCAGATGCTCCATTACCCAAAAGTTTAGTATTCTATCAACTAGCCAGTTATTCAGTGAGATGTTTAAAAAAGATTCTAGAATGGATTATAAAGGCAGCTGCAAAAGCCCATCATATGATGGATTATTGAAAAACTCCCAGGTATCTGCTTTGTTGAGAGTATCTGGTCCTACAAACATTTATGGACTGGGGGCATAGCTCAGTGGTAGAGTGCTTGTCTGGCATGTGTAAAGCCCTGGGTTTGATCCCTAGCACTGAGAGAAACAGAACAAAACAAACTTACTGTTCATGGTCTTAGCTCTGAACTACATTTCTGATTCTCCACCTGTTTCTCTACTGTGAACTAACATGTGCTGTTTAATGTTCTTCTGTTCCTGTTCTGTACTTAGGCTGATGTTTACCCCATTTCCTCTCATCTGTGACTGTGACTCCTCTCACTGAAGATTTGGGCCCTCCCCTCGGCAGGGCTGCACTTGCCCATCTCAGGTAAACACCCTGGGGCTTAGGTAAACTATGATACCTTTCAACAGCTGTTCTACTTCTGTGGTTGGGGCACCTAGCAGGTTTGGCCTTGGAACTGGACACTGAAGGCAAGAGCTGCCATCATTCTGTCTTCAAATACTTGGAAGAGGCATTTTTATTATTCTCTAGGCCCCAAGGCGTAGCATGAGAAATAGTGGGGCATTAAAGGGAGAGACTGTAGCTTAAAACAAAAATAAAAGGTTCTTTGACGACGGTCAGAGCTGCCACTGCTGTCATTTCCTTCTCACCGAAAGGGCACGAGCGAGGGCCGGCTAAGCATCCAGTTTTGCAAAGGTATCATGCATCCTAAAGATCTTTTTCCTACAGGGTCTTTGGGTTCCTTCAGTGCTGATGGTCTCAGATTCTAAATGTTTTGAGTTCAAAGGGGAAAAAAATGTTGAATGGTTGTCTAGAAGGGACAATCCGAGAGCCACTGGAGGGTCACCAGTATGTAGTTGTGGCCAAGAAGGAAATTAAAATGAGAGGTTAAATCCAGGTTGGGCTGGGGTGGGGGTACCCTCAGAAGGGATCTGTTCAAACGCCTATGCTTTCCGTGCCAAATAGAACTGCTTAGACTTAAAGAATGTCAGCAATTTTCATCCTCCCACACAGCTACTCTATAATAATTAGTTTTACTGCTTTTTTCACAAGCTATTACTTTAATTATTTTAATTAGATTGTTCATGCCGCTCAAGTTGTTTACAAGCACTTTTCTTTTTATGGCATCTCAATAAACAGGAGGGGGAAACTACTGCATTGGAGGAAGCCAGGCAGTTTTTATCAGACAGGCCACGGTCACAGCCTGTAGCAGCATCTCCAGTCTGTAGTGTCTGGCAATCATGGGACCTCCTGAGGGAGGGTGAGAGTCCCTTGCCCTGGGAAGAACCCGCATCTCATCTGTGTCCTCTGTGGTCACTGCCCTTCAGTTAAAGACAAGAAAGCAAATAACCTGTTTTCCGATATTCCTCTGACAGCAACCCACACAGAACAAGTGCTGAAAGTTCTGGGTGGTGAGTGTTGATTAAAATTCCACATATTTGGCATCTCTTAGTTATCTGAAGGAGTCCTGGTTCCTCCCCTTACTAATTGTGTGACCTTGAAAAAATTACTTCTCAAATCCTCAGTTTACCCATCAAATGAAGGTAAAAGCACCGAACTGGTTATTTTGAGAACAGGTGAGTTCAGAGGGAGGTGCTGAGCCTGCCTGGCCCAGGCTTTCCCTCCCGGTTCCTCCCATTCCCACCTGCCTTCCTTTCTCCTCCCTCCCTCTTCTCTGTCAAGTTTTTCAGAAATTTGGACATGAAAAAGTTGGAATTCTTTGGTCCAGGCTTCAGTTTTGTTCTTAAACCTATTCTTTATGTAAACACAGGTATTAAAAAGTGCAATAAATAGAGATGCTAATTTCCAGGGAATTATCACTATTCAAATGGGCCTATTAGAATGTCTGAAAAATCCCAGGTTTCTTTTCTCTGTGGCAGTTAACAGTAATAGTTCACTACATAACACATATTCTATAAAGTTACCCATACTTGCTGCTTTATGTATTTCTCAGCCTGGGTCTTCTGCATCTGCTGGGGACAAGTTGGCTTGTGGGAAGGCGCAGTGAAGTGCAGGCTCCTCAGGCTACACCCTCAGTCCCCAAAGATAAGCCCTAGGATGGGAGACAACTGGAGGAAAGAGAGGTTTTACTAATGCATGGCCCTACAAGGTACTTGATTAGTCATTTTTATTTTTATTTTTTTGTACCCGGGATTGAACACAGGGCCACTTAACCACTGAGCCGCATCCCCAGCCCTTTCTTATATTTGATTTAGAGACAGGGTCTCACTGAGTTGCTTAGGGCCTCTAAGTTGCTGAGGCTGGCTTTGAACTCACACTCCTCCTGCCTTGGCCTTCAGAGCCACACACAGCAAGTTACTTAGTTGTTACTTAATTTTGTCATCTAAAATTATGTTTGAGCTCTTCTTCGAACAAAGCCCAGGACTCCAGAGAAGCCCTGCTTCTAGAACTGTCTCTCATCTGCTCAGGTATAAACTTGTAATGAAAGGAACCAGGACTCGCCACGGCAGCTCTCTTCACAGTAATTCCTCAACACATTGGCTCTTTACAGCACATCCCAAGAACTCCACCCTTTCTATGGGACAGGACTGCCAACTCACCACCAGGCAACTGATTAAAAAAAAATTCTCATCAAATAGAGACAGAAAATTTCTCTCCAAGACCTTCCTGTGAGAATTAGAACCAAGAAAAAAATTGATCTATGTTTAAATTGAAACATTTGTACTTCAGTTCGTGAATTGTATTATTCCAATAAAATATAATAACTGAAGAACTATTTTTGGCACAATTTAAAGGACCAAACCAAAACAGCACACTTAGGTTTGCAAAAGAAATCTCTTGGCACCATCTTGTGACTAATTTGGTAGAGTGCAAGGAACAAACCCTTTAGCCTCTCATTTAAGATTTCTAAAGGAATCTTCTGGCTCCCTCTTCTGGCACATTTCAGAACTGGGAGGAACAATAGGTACCACAGGATCTTGAACCAGGCCCCCCAAATAATTGCCATTCTGTGGTGTTAAGAAAGGATTAAGCTTTGCAGGATTTCTCAACCTTGGCACTACCGACATATTGGACTTGATAATTTTTTGCTGTTGGGAGTGTCCTGTGCATCTCAAGATGTTTGGCAGCATCTCTGGCCTCTACCAAGTAGGTATCAGTCGCATTCATTCCTCCAGGTGTGACCATCAAAAACTCCAGACATTGTCAAATGGCTGCTGGGGTAAGGGTGAGGGAGAGCAGTGGAGAGGCCCAGAGTTTGGGGTTGAGAAACACTAAGAAAGGGTAGACTCTGAAACAGTTGATATAAAGTGAAAATTAAAGCAGCATGATAGCCCATATAACTTTAATTTCCCTGAATTGTCCTAAAGTGGGGGAAGAAGAATTGGAAATGTGAACATTTGCCATTGACTCAGCTACATGATCAGTCTGCAGAAAAACCCACAAAACTCTTAATGCTCATGCATCATGCAGCCTAAGAAGACAGCACCCACCTTACATTGATTCCTATGAAAAGAATCAATCTTGAGTGTGTAAAAGTGTTGCAATTGTATTGCACGATCATATCATAAAATGTGACTGCTCTGTTTCCAGAAAATCTGAGAGACTCCCTGACCTTCAGGCACTCAGTGGGCTCATCTAACACTTCACATATAGTTCTCTGCATTCTTCTTCTACAACTATTCTCAGTTAACAATTATAACTCCTCCTCATATGTGGTATCAGCTCAAAGATTTATATCTCCTCCTTCCAGATATAGCATCTTCTGAAAGTTTCCAAGGATAACCTCATCTCTTCCACCAATATCTAGAATGTCTCAGTATCTTAATTTACACATTTCAAAACCTCATTCCTTTTTCCTATCACTGTCACCCTCTGCCCTTTTCCCATTATCGCCTTTCATTTAATAGTTACCTATTGTATTCCAGGCACAATATTAAGTACCAAGGATATAAAAAGCATTAATTTTCCCTGCTAAGAGCCCATCTGTAGTCTGGGAAGAGGAGAACAAAGAAATGGCAATGCATTGTGTTTAGCCGGGATAGAATGGGGTGTCAGTGAAGAGCAGAAGCCTACTAAATTGGAGAAGGTTTCATAGAGAAAGTTACAACTCATCTGGGTATAAAAGGATGAATAAAAGTTTTATAGGCAAAGGAAATGGCAAAGAGCATCCCAAGCAGAATGAATAACAAATGCAAAGACCAGAGCTGTGAATGAATCTAGTGTGTGAAGGTCTTCTTGCCTTCTAGATATTCTTCCCCAAAGACGGGAGCCCTTTCCCTCCCCCCACATGGAGACACCATGTCAGGGAGCTCATGTCTAGCTATACCATTGTTGCTCCAGGTTCTGTCCCTGTCCCAGACACCTCTTCCTCATGTGACTTTACTCTTTCTCCTCATTGCCGGAACACCTTGATTCCATCTCTGTGCTCTATGGCTCATCCAACCCTCATCCTTCCTTGCCCTACAACTATTTCCACTCTTCAGACACAACCCACCTCTGTCCTGGAATCCTGGAGAGCCTCCTGAATGCTCTCGTCCATCGTTTCTCCCTTTGCTGATCTATCTGACCATAAGCTACATCTTACCGGGAAGGACACACTTCCTCATGCTCCAGCAGTATCTAGTATTTCATGGGAGGTGAACTCTGTGGCCAGGAAGAAGAGGGGGTGGGGGATGGTGGTGACACAATAACCGACTGTGTGGCCACAGCATGCAGTTGGGCCCTGCCCCCAGAAGACCGGGATGATCTCTCCATTCTTATCTGCCCTCCTTGCTGTGGCCTCCCAGGCTCTGCAGGCTGGACCCTCACTCCTTTCTGACCCTCCCCTCTCCCCACTCCTAGTTCTCCAGATCCTCCAAGTGCACTCCTGCTCAGGTCCTCTGTGCTTATGTGGTGCCCCACCCTGCATTCTTTGTTCTCTTAACCCCAAGTTTCTCTCTTCTCTGCTCTTTCCAAATCACTTCTCTAATGTCACCTTTCCTGGGAAATTTTCCCCACAGCCCTGGAGAGAGTAGCAGTTCCTCATATTCCCAGTAGCTCTTAGCCTACCTGATGTATTTATGTTTTTGCTTATTTTTCTGTTTCCCCTCCATGAGAGCAGAGACCTCGTCCACTTTGTTCTCTGCTGTTTTCCCAAGGCCTTGAAGAAGGTCTGGCACAGCGTCAGTACTCAGTGAACACCTGCTGAACGAATGAGGGAAGAATTAAGTCCCTTTTCCAATCTCCATAGCAAGACTGACATGTTCCTAGCCAGGGGGCTTGGGAGGAGCTTTTCCTACCTCTGGGTGCTGGGAGAGAATGAGAACAGCAGCATTTGATGGTCTGGAATCCCAGACCTCTTAGCAGCAGTCCTTGACTCCAGGGTGGCCACCTCCACAGTCCAAGTTGAACAGCACAGGCAATGGGTTGGATCAGGGCTGGGAAGGTGGTCTCAGTTAGTCAGGTCCTTCTAAATCCTCTTTGGCTTGGTGGCCAGGGAAAGGGAAGCTCTCCATTCTCTAAGTGGGAATGTGAGTCCTGCGATGTGTGGAATGACTGCAGGTACTTTGTGCACAGAAGAAACCTCAGCCTGAGGACCAGGTCAGAAGATGAATCAAGAGTTTCACAGAAAAATAGTCACAGCCCTGACCATGGTGGGTACCTTCCCTTCTAATCCTGCTGGATCTTTACAATTTTGGATTCTTGATTTTGTGAACTAATAGATTCCCTAGGTCAGCTTTAGGGAGATTTTTCTTTTTGTGCAATCTAGACCATCTCGCTAATACACTATCCTTAAAGTACTCCCATGCTCTGGTGATGTTTTAAGGATGTTACCACATTAGAATATTTGTTCATTATTGAATGAATAAATTCATTCATCAAGTATTTATAAAGTACCTTTCAAATTCTTTACAGAGAAAGCAAACTGATAGAGGATAGAAAACCTTTCTTAGTTGAGGGAAAATGATGAGAAATACTTCAAGTTGAGAAAACTTTGAAGGGTCATGACAATGTCTTCATGAAAAATGTTTTACAAATTTTAAGTTGGTGATGTGTTGAGATGTGGATTTGCCTAGGACCTGCTGGAATACATGATTATCTTAATTCTGTTTTTCTTTGTATTAGGGATTGAACC
Source organism: Sciurus carolinensis (assembly GCF_902686445.1). Lineage (NCBI taxonomy): Eukaryota > Metazoa > Chordata > Mammalia > Rodentia > Sciuridae > Sciurus > Sciurus carolinensis. The sequence goes on along the minus strand of NC_062213.1, from coordinate 128,420,282 downwards.
CAGGGACACTTTACCACTGAGCTACAACCCTAGATATTTTTATTTATTTATTTTTTATTTTGAGACAGGGTCTTGCTAAATCACTGAGTCTAGTCTCAAACTTGAGATCCTCCTGCCTCAGCCTCTGAGTTGCTGGGATTACAGACATGTGCCACAGCACCCAGTTCAATTGTTTTGATACTAAACCCTTCTCCAAAAATACCAGAGGAAAATATGTTCACAGAGAACAAAGCAAGGCAAGGGAGGTAAAACTTGCAACTAGCTCAGGCTTTAGCTCCAAACCACCGTGTTTTCTCTTAAAAGAAGAAAAACAGCTTCCCTATGATATACTGGCCTGCAGAGGCCAGGATCAGGCAGGAAAGAAGGGCCTCCTGTTTTTTCTACACCAAAGTCCAAACCCTTGACTTTGGATACTATAATAGGAAGAGAAGATGCCCATACCAACCTGAACTATAGGGGAAACACAATGCCATCAAGCCTTCAGATCACAGCCTTGGTCAACAGTAGAACTGCAACCCCAGGAGAGACCATAAGCCAGAGAAACCTAGCTAAATTGTACAGAAATTTCTGACCCACATAAACCATGAGATAATAAATTTTTGTTTTTAAGTTACCAGGTTTGAGGTGGGTGGGGATTGTAATTTGTTACACAGCAATAGAGTACCAACACAAATGGGTATGCAGAATTCTACTATGTAAATTTAGGTTATTTCCAAATTTTCTCAATTGTAATCTAGTATTAAACAACTTTGTATATATGTTCTTGGGTATTCCTGAAAGTAATTGTGTAAAATAAAGTATTAGACATGGAACTATTTACTTCTATTTTGAATTATAATAAATATGGTCAAATTATTCTTCCAAAGATTGCCATTATACTACCATTATCATGTTTCTGAAAGGCTGAGTATGTAGCTTGGTGCATGTGTTTAGAATGTGTAAGGCCCTGGGTTCAATTCCTGACACGTACACACACAGAGTTTCCGAGTGTCTTTCACTCCATAATCTCATCAATGCCAAGTATTACAGTTTTTTTTTTTTTTTTTTTTTTTTTTGTACCAGGGATTGAAACCAGGGGTGCTTTATCACTGAGCTACATCCCCAGACCTTTTTATATTTTATTTAGAGACAGGGTCTCACTGAGTTGCTTAGGGCCTCACTAAGTTGCTGAGGTTGGCTTTGAACTCATGATTCTCCTACATTAGTCTCCCAAGCCACTGAGATTACAGGCATGCACCACTACACCCAGTTTACAAATCTTTATTAATTACCAATTGGAGAGAAAAAAATTAGGTATCATGCATTGTTTACCTCATGCCAAGCACTGCCTGGGGTTTTCCATGCCTTTTCTCACTTGATCTTTACACCAGCTTTTGTGGTGTAGATATATTATTGCCTCATTTTACAGATGAGAACAGACTTGACCAAGATCATATAATAATCAAGCAGTGGAACAGGTATAGCAGGCAGCATGACTTCAGACTCTGAACTTTAATGATTGGGGGAAAAGGACTATTAGTACCTCTTCCTATGTGATTTACATATTCATATTCTTTCCACCTACATTTAATTCACTGCTCCTTTCTCTACCCTGTCTCCTGCTCTGCAAGTGTGACCTCTGTGAGCTTCATCAGCATAGCACCTGTGACCTTTGGCACCCAGCTGGTTTCAGTTTATGGAAAACAGCAGGAGATTGGAGGTGGGATGGCAGTAAGCACAAAGTGTTTTCTTCCTTGGTTCCCTCCCTGTGAAATTTCCTCTGACTGGCTAGGTCTTTAGAACAAACTTCATTGCTTCTCCAACTGGGTTTCTCTGAGTTCCTGTAACTTTCCCTTCCTCCTGTCTTTTGAAGTGAGAAGTAATAACTGGGGCCCTATATGGCCCCAGGTAACTGCGCCATCCCATATAGTTTCCTTAAATCACACCTCTATAAATAGTCCCTTAGTAAATAAAACCTCCTTGGCTCAGCCTGTTTGAGGTATACCATTGTTTTCACTTTTTTATGATGTTGTCTATTCTCACTGAATTGCAGTCACTCTCTCTATATATTAGAGTTATGACACTTTATTAATTATTTGTTGTGGGAACATTTTCTCCAGCTTGTTTCTTGTGAGTTTTGTTTAACATAGGTTTTGAATAGGTTTCTTTATGTACTCACTCAACACTCCACCTTAGAAAATGTGGCCTCAATCCTGACAAATACATGGCAACTCCTCTCCCCTCCTCTTGGGGGTACAGAAAAATGTCTACCTCTGATTCACTTTTGACCCAAATGTCAGATTTTCCTTGAGCATTCCTCTTTAAGTTTTTGAAAAGGTTTTCATTTGTGTTCTAGAGTTGTTTTTCAATTTCAAATGAGTCTTCCTTGGGCTCCCACTCAGAGCTGCTACCTGACTGGAATTCCTAAGCATAGGCCACTCCCCTCAAAGGGTCCTTCCACTGAGGACCAGTTGAGGTGTGAGTGTGCAGAAGGTCATACTTTGTTTATTTTATATTCTCTTTATTTCCAAAAATATCGTGTGCACCCAGCATGTTAAATTATTTCATAGGGAGGTCCTCATGGGTGCACCCTGGCTAGTAAACATCACTCCTATTCTTAGATCTTTCTTTTGACCTCTTTCCTCTGGATTCCTTTTTCCATCTCTCAAAGAGACCCTGCTGCCTGTTCACAGGGTCAGTCTTACCCTGGAATTATTTCTTTCCTTCCACAGTAGATTTTCCTTAGAATATTAAAGGTAACATGAGCTCTATCACATGGGGGAGTGATTGGTTGCCTTTGCAAGACCCCCAAAACTGCATGGCGGGGAGGGGTTCAGCACTCCAAACTCTACAGAGGAGTCTGAAGAGAGCAGTCTCCTTGGAGGTATGTCCACCTGCATCAACTGCAGACCCCATCTTCATTTACCTGTCATTGACTATCTTAATTTTGTTCCTTAACCTCATGCTTTCAGATCATGCCCCCTCAGGCCATGTAGAATAAGAAATGGGCTCTAAATGACCACTCTTTTAGCCACACACCCACAGCAGTTTCCCAATATCTCTTCTGAAAAGATGAATTATGTTTTTAATCAAAGGTCATCCTTGGGGAAAAAGGAGGGAAGAAGCATTTACTACATGCCTTGGGAGAGGAAGAAGAAGGGGACCCATGGGGGAGGCACATTTTACTCCCTCCCCTGAAAGGACAATAGGACCAGCAAGTCAGGTTCTAAGTTATTGATAGGCAACAGTAGAATAAGACAATTTGGAAGATATAAATCCTTGTTTTCAGAATTGTGTGGTTAGAGGAGTGTCATAGAAAGTGTGACAAAGAAAAAAGGATTCCTGTCTTTTGAAAAGAAAATTCAGCCTTTCCTTATACCTGGCAGTCTACACTACTTAAAAATGTAAGCGTGAAGTCCAAGTTGGACTTGACTGGCTTTTGGGAGGTAAACCTGCCAAGGGAAAGAGGACCTAGGTCTGGGAGTGAGTTAAGACACAGAAAAGGCTGTGCCACGTGGTTGAAGAGGGGAAGCTGTAGTTATGGCATATTTGTGTGTGTGCGTGCAAAAACAGGTGCTGGCAGTCTGGGACTGGATTAAAAGACTCATCGAGACTGAAGAGAGGGAAGAGATGTCTTGCTACCATGATGAGCTGCTGGGGGCTGTGCCATGTGGGTTGTGCTGGGATGGTGCCTGGCGGCCAGCCGGAGGTTGTTTTGATCACATCAGTGGTGAGGAGGTTGATTAATATAAGCACACCCAGGTGATTTATCATTGGCCGTATTCAATTAAGTCCACGCACACAACGCGTGCACAGGTATTCCCGAGTGCTCCTGCTCGGGCCTGCTTGTTTTAACCTTTGCCGTGATAGGGCAGCTGGTTCCTTGCCTGATCTCAACTGGCGTGGCCCTGCCCTCCACCTCCTGGAGGGAATATAAGCGGGCAGTAGGCAGAAGGCAAAAAGCAGCAGCTAGCAGAGAAAAGCAGCAGCTAGCAGAGAAAAGCAGCAGCTAGCAGAGAGAAGCAGAAGGCAGATCGTAGAGCGGAGAACTGAGAACACACCTCTAGGTTGCACCCTTTAGTTCACAGGATGCAGGATACACCTCTAAAAAGAAACAGAAAGCAGCAGAAAGAAAGGAGCAGCAGTAAGCAGAAGCAGCAGAACTCTAAGAAGAAATAGATCTCTGATAAGCGTAGAAGCCTCTCTTTCTCTAAAACTTTCTCTATAAGCAAAGCTTATCTTTCTCTCAAAGTCTCTCTTCCTCTATAAATTAGTGAATATAGGGAAAGTAGTTTATTTCCAGTCCACCTCTGATAAATACCCGCGCAATTGTTGCCGCAGGTGGCGACAATTAGCATCAAAGAATAAGTCTTCAAACAACCAGGGAAAACCAGGTGTGTGTCCAAACTCTGCACATTCTGAAAAAGGAAAGGACTTTCATTAGCCTGGACACTTGGGCACAGAAACAGAAGAAAGTCCAAAGGAGGTCGTGCAATCAAAGATTACTAAAAGAGGGCTTAACTACATGAGGACACTTATCACAGGGTCTAGATAGAGGCAGTGAATTTTTAAAATCATCTTTACTGATGTATGAATGAAAGATAACAGGGTGAAAGAGAAAATGAGGAATTATTGCCTAATGGGTACACAGTTTCTGTTTGGGATGATGAAAGAGTTCAGGAATTAGATAATGGTGATGGTTGCACATCATTAATGTAATTAATGCCACTGAACTATACATTTAATAAATAAAATGGCACTTTTTACGCTCTATGTATTTTACCACAACACAAAGTCACCAACTAATCAATATATGGAAAATATTCACCTGCCCTGAAAGTGTCTTTGTGCCCCTAAGCAGTCAATCCCCTTCCCTCACCCTTGGAAAACACCAATCTGATTTTTTTTTTCTTTAAGTTTTCCTTTTCTATAATATCCTAAAAATATAACCACAAACTGTGTAGTTCTTTTATGTCTGGCCTCTTTCACAATATAATGCTTTTGAAATTCATCCATATTGTGTAAATTAGGCTTTCATTTTTTTTTTTTTATCCCTAGATGGTATTCCATTGTATGACTGTACCATGGTTTGTTTATCCATTTCCCAGAGGATGTACATTTCAGTTGTTTGGTTATTGAAATTTTTTAAAATGCCAGTCTGAATTAAATACCAGAGCAATATCTCACTGTCACATGGATTAAATACCAGAGCAAGATCTCACTGTCACCTGAAGGTTTATGCAAGTGTTGGTTATGTACGGTCATGAACAAAAGTTCCTAGGTAAGTCCTTTGTGTTCTTACGACTGCTTAACATCTTGAACCATGGCCTCCAGATGATCTCCACATCTCAGATTTCCCAGTTTACTAGATCCCTGATTTTATTCTATGAGGGGAGCTCCCATGTAAGGAGCTCGATGGCTGGGGATTTATGTTGACAGGTTCCATGAACACCGTGCAGGAGCAAAGATGTTCTCTTTTGTTCCTGATTTTCTACATGACTCCTATAGTAGCTGCAAGAGGTGGGCCAGTAGAAATTTTATATTACATACCATATTATATTTATGCCTTAACGTAATTTATTATATACAATGTAATATGATTTAATATGAAATATATATCACTTACCTGCATAGCTGATGCTTTTATTCTTCTATAAGAAAAAAAATAATTGTTTAGAGATATTTATTTTAAATTATTTTTATTTTTTCATTTCATTCCCATTCACAGGTTCCATAAAGTATCCTGTCCTTGACTTTGATGCTTCAGGATGTGTCCTCAGGTTCTATCTGCAAGTACCTTGCCTTCAGGGGTCTTTGGCTGGTATCTGGTTTCAGTTTTACTGACATACCTCATCCTTACTTCCACTTCCCCCAGTGCTGTGAGCTTCACATTTTAGGCCATGATTTTATCCCAAAGTGGCCTAACATGAGAGTAAAGACAGTTTCTATTCTGATCCATGGTCTCTAGGCCCTAAAAGGCAAACCTGACTCCCTGACCCTGTCAATCCTTGTGATTCTCTTTAGTTCCCTTGTGAGAAGCTGGCAGAATCCAAACACCATTCAGACATTTGCTTATTTCTAAACATTCAGAGGAAGGTGACCCCACCTTCAGCGTCAGATGCAAATGAAATTAACTGGTCTAAGAGTAACCCACTTACTCCCTTTGTCAAAAGACTGATTCTGGCCAATGGGATTTTAGAATCTGAGGATGAACTTCTCTGTAATGTTACTTTTCCCTCTTAAAAGACCACAGAAAGAAACATCCTGTTTCTAGATGTGATGCTTGGAGTTTCTCCAGACATCTTAATACTAGCCTAAGAATGAAGCCACCATTCATGATGGCAGAACAGATATGTGATGACAGTTCTGTGCTGCTCACTTCATCCTCTGGGCTTCCTATTAAGAGAAATGATGCATTTCTTTAATGTTTAAGTCTGTTTGATTAGGGCATGTGGTTTTTTGTTAAATATTGAGCTAAGTTCTGGGAACTCTTCTAATACTTTAATTAATTCATGTATTTAAAGATGATGATGATGATGATGATGATGATGATGATGATGATGATGATAAATGATTTTGGCACTGATAATTGAACCCAGAATCATGTTAAGCATGTGCTCTGCCCCTGAGCTACTCCTGCAGGCCCTTCATACTTGCGGCTTATAACAATCTTATCAGGTTTATTATTTTCTCCATTTGCTAGGTCATTCAGTTAATTCAGTGACAGAGCTAGAATTTAAACTCAGATCTAGTTCAGAATCTGCAGAATTAACCACAACTCCGTTACTTCACACTAGGCTCTCATGGGTAACCTAAAGAATTCCAACTAGATACTAACTATATTTCTCAAGGCATCTCAGGCTGCAACAAGGAGACTTAGGCTTTGGATCCCCTTAGGCCCTGAGGTCTAGGCCTGCAACCCAGCTTCAGTCCCCTGTATTCACCTGCAAAGCCCACTGCTCTCCCAGAGGAGGCTAGACAATAATATCAAATTTCATGTCCAATTTGAACACTAGGAAGACAGTCAAAAGGTAATAGGTGAACTTTTATTTCATATTCTATATAATTTAAGCATATTGATATGATAAATATCTCTATTCAACTGGCATCTATCATGTAGACCAAATTCCACCTTTAAGGAGAGACCCTTTGCTCTTAAGCTCTAGGTGGTGGCAACTGGGAGATTTTCTATTTGTCCTTTTGCCGTTGAGGAAATAAGCAAGCAGTCTTGAAGCCTGTCTCTGGGACTTTATATAACACATGCACACGCACACACACACACACACACACACACACACATAATCATAAGAAACTTCTGCCCTTAATACATTGTTGTATATTCTTGCCCTGATAATCAGCAATTACCCCAACATTATGTGAGGAGGGAGTGGAGAGAAACATAATTGCCAAACCGGATCAACCAATTCACTTCCACTTCTGCCTTTTGTCCTGGGAAGTCCCTTCCTCTCTCCTTAATGAGAATTCTTGTTTGCTAACCTCATTCTGCCCAACCTGTGACTGGGAGAAAAATCTGGACTTTGCAAAGGAACAGATCTTCCCTGCCAATTGTCCTATCCTCCACCCTTATCACTCCTACCAATAGATTGTCAAACATTTTCAGAGTTATTTTTAAAAAAGTCAAAACATCTAGGGGAAAAGTGAAAGGCATTTTAAAATTGGGACAGAGGTTATCAGTGGGTGGCTCTGTTTGATTAAGTCAGGAGAGTACTATTGCTTCATCCTGGGGCAGCATTTCTTTAACGCTGAAGGGTTCGAGGACACCTCATAAGAAACCAGAATAGAAATGATGTTGAGTAATTCATTTCCAGAGTTTTCTGAACCAGAAAGTATGGAATCTTGACTGAAATGGAGATGGAAAGATATTTGAGAGATTCCAAAATGTCATAGGAGCTTTTTAGACCTAAACATGAAAGGCTTGTTTTGTGGTTTTTCTCTCCCTAAATCTTTTGAATAAACATCTGAAACTTCCCCCGACCCACATCCCAGCACTTGAACCCAGGAACACTCAACTGCTAAGCTATATCCCCAGCCCTTTTTGTTTTATTTTGAAACAGGCTCTCACTAAGTTGTCTAAGCTGACCTCAAACTTATGATCATCCTGCCTCAGCCTCCTGCGTATCTGGAATTACTGGCACATGCCACTGTGACCAGCTTGAAGCTTCCTTTTAAACAGATCTGAAATGAGGCAGATGGCCCAAACTTATTTGAATTTAGAGTTCAATAAAGTATAAAGTCTCTTTTCTAACTCACTGGGCTTTGAAGATAAAGGTCAGAACTGTGAGAGGTCTTTATATGGACAGCTAAAAAGAGGATGTTCAAAGAGGTTTGGAATTTTTCTTTGTGTGCATGCTAGAAAAATTATTTATTTTACATTTTACAATTTCAAATATTCTTCCTGTTGGTGGGGGGGGGCGGGGGAAATTAGAGAAAAGCAGTAACAGGGATGAAGAAAAAATGGAACTACAATTATGAAAGGCTATGTATTCTCTAAGAATTCTTTCCTCTCTGAGAGTCCTCCTGGTTTCTTTTCTTTTGTGCAGTGCTGGAAATCAAACCCAGTACCTGGCATATGGTAGGCAAGCACTCTACCATTAAACTATACCTCTGGCCTCCTCTTGGTTTCTTTTTTTTTTTTTTTTTTTTTTTTCAGGTGTTGGGGATCGAACCCAGGGCATTGTGCTTGCAAGGCAAGCACTCTACCAACTGAGCTATCTTCCCAGCCCCCTCTTTTGGTTTCTTAGTGGTATAGTTCAATACCAAGGAGATGATCAAGGTGATGTGTTTGTATTTTGGAAATAAAATTCCAATCCTTATTTATGGATAACAAGGTTTTTTTAGTTATTCTTATAATAAAAATGTTGTTAATATGGTATACTATGTGATATACTACAGTGTAGTATACTGTGTTCTTTTTTCTGATTTTCAAGGTAACATGTTTACTGTAGAGAATTTTTTAAAAAAATTTCTCTGTTAAAACAATAAATATTTTTGAGCTCTTGTTAAATGTAGGCACTGAGAATGTAATACCAAACAAAACCATACATGATTTCTGTCCTCATGGAATTCAGGATTGATTATAAAACACCCAGATGACATTCATTTATTCATTCAACATATTTTGGGGGTGGGGACAGTTTCCGGGGATTGAATTCAGTGGCACTTGACCACTGAGCCACATCCACAGCAATATTTTGTATTTTATTTAGAGACAGGGTCTCACTGAGTTGCTTAGCACCTCACTTTTTGCTGAGTCTGGCTTTGAACTTGAGATCCTCCTGCCTCAGTCTCCAGAGCTGCTGGGATTACAGGCATGTGCCACTATGCCTGACTCAACAAATATTTATTGAACATGTTTTATAGTAAAGTGAAAATTGACTCTAATTCCAGAACTTGGAGTTCGTTGTTTTATTTTGATGAACAAGCAGACAGACGGTAGGAAAATGAGATAAGAAAGAGAGAGAAAAAACTGCATCTGGGATACTTCCTGAATGAACAAATTGTTGAGTGAGTATAACTCTACAAACTCAATGTGAAAATACACTAAATCACCTTGATTTTTCCAAGAAATTGCCCAAGCCCTCATCTTCTGAATAAGTAGAAGGCCTAGTATCTTCCTCTGAGAATTCTCTCTGTTGCTGACAAGTCCTAGAAGCCAGGTGCTCAAGGGGTGGTGAAGGCCCATCCCTCCTGAGGCACCGAGTCACTGCCTCCCAGTATCCTCCAGCTTGGAGTGAGGTTTGCATGATCCCACAGTCAATCTTTGTTCACTACTGACCTGATGCCCCACTGACCCAGATCAGTGTGTGGTTTGCTCAGTTCTTCCAGAGAGCAGGTCCCATGCCCTCAGAGCCCAGGGCAAATGTTTGCCCCTCTTCTGAGTGCCACGGCCAGCCCCAGCAGAGCTGTCACACCTGAGCCTGGTCCCTCTTACCTTCCTAAGATCCACCTCCAACAGTTTTGTCTACCTATAGAAAGAAACACATTTACTCAACCCAACACACACACACACACACACACACACACGAATCTGAAACAAAAAGTTTATAAAACCTACCCTTTCTGTATATGATCCACACTGCTATATTTCTTCTCTAGCCTGTCCTTTTATTTAAACAAAAATATTTGTTGTGAGTCATTAATAATTCAAGATGCACAGTTTGAAAAATACCAATCTAAACTTTGACCCAGTTTTCCAATCAAATCTCAAAGTGGGCAAGGCATGATTGTACCTGCCTGTAATCCCAGCTCTTCAGGAGGCTGAAGCAAGCAGATTGTAAGTTTGAGGCCAGCCCTGGCAAGTTCGATAGGCCCTGTCTCAAAATAAAAAATAAAAAGGTCTGGGGACGTAGTTCAGTGGTAGAGCACCCCTGGGTTCAATCCATAGTACCAAAAACAAACAAACTCTTGAGCTCTTTTCAGCTGACTTCCCTTAGACATATTCCCCTACCACACTGCCCCACCCCAGGGGACTCTCTCCATGCACAGAAAGCCACTTCAGTGATTTAAAGTTATTGACTCTTCAGCAAGTTCCCACCTCTACCTCTATACAAGGAATTTAAGGTGCTAAAATACTCTCTTCCAGATAGTGAGGGTTCACTTTATTGGTTGCAAATGATTTTCTGGCAAAAGTTGCAGGTGAAGAGAAAGAAAACAATAACAACAATAAATAAAAACAACACTTCAGGATCTCTTCTAACCTCAGCAACAATAACTAATAGTCAGGTACTACTTTAAAAAATTGTAAAGGACTGGGGTTGTATCTCAGTGGTAGAGCGTTTGCCTAGCATGCAAGAGGCCCTGGGTTAGATACCCAGCATCACAAATCATATACAGCATATACGTCTATATTTCGGGCATGGTGACTGGATGGGAACACAAGGAAGGCTTGTTCCCCAACATAGGTGCTCGTTACTTGGGAGAATTCAGTTTGCAAAAGTTCAGTATATACAAATTCTCAAAATAACTCTATGAATCTAAATGCCCATTAAGGGTTAAATTAATAAATACACTGTAGAATATTCATACAATAGAGTACTGTGCAATAAGGTAAGGGAACAATTTCTAATTATCTGCAACAGATGAATCTCAGAACATGATGTTAAGGAAATGATGCTAGCTGGCACATTGTTCATGAGTCACTGACATTAGATACAAAGTAAACAAAACTAATCTATACTATCAGACATCAGAATGGTAGTTACTTTAGGTTGAAGTGACAGGAAGGGAGTGACAAGAAAGACATCTGGACCCAGGAAATGTCTCCTGATTAAGGTGCTGTTTACATGGGTGTATTCAGCTTGTTCAGGACAGCTTAAAAACTTCAAGTGCCGTAAGAGAAAATGATTATTACCACGTCCATTTGCAGATAGGGACTCAGGCTCAGAAACACTGATGACTTGGTCAAGGTCGCACATTCCCTAAGTGACAGAGCTATGATGGGATCAGGCTGTGTCCCCCCCAGGGTCCAGGAGCACAATCACTCATAATTAGGTGATGTTGACCCAGGAATTATGGTTCCAGGATTCAATAAAGAAACTTCCTATCAGGCTTTCAAATAGCCTATACAGAGTTGTGTCCATTTCCCTGCATTTGCTAGATTCAGTCTTTAATGGAAATGCTTTTACTTAGAACCTAGTTGTGGAGGTTAATGTTTAAAAGTGAGAAATTAATTACATGGAAAGATTGCATATAAATAGCCAGTGTTTCACAACATAAAAATATATTTTATATAAATGAACCAGCATAGTAACACATTAATTGAAAATATAAGCCAAGTGTAGTCATGTATACTTTGGAGGTTGAGGCCAGAGTATCACTTGAGCTCAGGAGTTTGAGCCTGGGCAACAAAGAATGACACCATCTCAAAACAAAACAAAAGAAAAACACAAAAACACATAAATATAAGGTGACATGCAACATTTTTATATTTAAAAAATTAATAAACTTTATTTTTCAAAGCAGAAAAATTAAGTGGTAATACAGAGTGTAACATACACCTAGTTTTAATATACATTCTCAGCTTCTTTTATTGACATCTTGCATTAGTTTTGTACATTTGTTACAATCAATGAATCAATACTGTTGCATTGTTATCACTTAAACTCCATAGTTTACATTAGGATTCATTGTTCTATACATTCAACAGGTTTTGATAAATGTATTTCCACATTTGAAATCAGACAGTATGTAGTCTTTTCAGATAGTCTTTTTCACTAAGCAATTATGAATTTTAGTTTCTTCTGTGTCTTTTCCTGGCATAAAAGGTTACTTCTGCCCCTGTTCCTGTAGTAGGGATTGACACAGTGGTACTTTACTGCTGAGCTACATCACTGCACTTTTTATTTTTTATTTTTGAGACAGTATCTTGCTAAGTTGCTCAGGTTGGCCTTTAACTTCATTCTGCCTCATTCTCCCCAGTACCAGGAATTCTAAGCATGGGCCACCACAGCCAGTTTACACCTTTGAAAAACAAAGGAGACTTTAGTCCAGCATGGTGGTACACCAGTTACTCCGAAGGCTGAGGTAGGAGGATTTCAAGGGCAACTTAGAGAGACTCTGTCTCAAAATGAAAGTTTAAAAATGGACTGGGAAAGTAGCTCAGTAGTAGAGAGCTTTCCTAGCATACTTGAGACCCTGACTTCCATCCCTAGTACTGCAATTAAATAAATAAATAAATGAATAAATAAATAATAAAAAACTCAAGCATAAAGAAACATCATGAAACGCACACGTAGCTCATATAAAAACATGGTGTAAAAATAAATAATAAATGGCAGGTGAAGAAAACAATTACTCAATTTTAAGTAGAAACTGAAGTGAATTTGGGGTAGATTCTTCTTTATACTATCAATTAATGCATTTATAGGCACTCAATGAAAAAAATTTTGAAAAGGAACAGTGACTAGAAGTTAAAATTGCATACACATCTACACTTATGATGGAATTAAATTTTAATTTAATAGCTCAGTTGGCAGAGTGCTTGCCTTGTAAACACAAGGCCCTGGGTTCGATCCCAGCACTGCAAAAAAAAAAAAAAAAGTCAAATTTTAATTTAAAAATACACACAAGTTGTGGTAATAGCAGGCAGACCTCTAACATTTTGTGTTGTCACTAGTTTTTATATGGTCATCCTGATAGATGTATATTAGTTTTTTTCTGTTTTCAAGTGCAGTGTTCTACAAATCTTTTTAGATTTTTGTTGACTGATGGAATTGATTTCTATATCATTGGAGATTTTCTGTCTAGTTGTATCATCTTCAACATCAAGAAAGGGATGTTGATGTTTCCACCATAATTGTATATTTTTCTATTTCTTCTTTTAGTTCTACTGTGTTTGTTTCAGATGTTTTGCGAATCTGGTGTTTGTACATGTCTTTGTTTTAATGGACTGACTGTGAAAAGATGCTTTGTTAAAATATAGGCATGAACTTTGTCCCATGGGGTGACAAGTTAAAACAACTGTGTCAGACACCACAGGTCAAAGGACAACGCTTGCTTCACTTGACAAATTATCACTCATTGGACACCTCTCAATATCGATATTGTCTGACAGAAACTGAAATATGTGTCATTCTGGAAGTCTCCAAGTTCTCCAATATTACCTGTTGACATTACTACCTTAAAATGTAGTTGGTCTCAATATTCTCAATTAGAACTCTTAAAAATGAGTTTTTAAATGTGAACTGATTTACTTAGCCCTTATAATTTAGAAAACAAAAACTATTTCAATAATATCTATTATGTGTTGTCATTGCTTTATATTATATAACTTTCCCCATACTACCTTCCCTACTTCCACATAAGGATACTGTCATGTGGAAAAAAGTATAATCCTCAGGTAGGACCGCCCTTCAAACAAGTGGCTTTCCCACTTTTTCCACAATAATGATGCAATAATTTATTTATTTATTTTGACAGGGGTTCAGGTTCAGGAGTGCTTCACCACTGAGCTACATTCCTAGCCCTTTTTTAGTTTTTATTTTGAGACAGGGTCTCATTAAGTTGCTGAGGATCTCACTAAGTTGCCCATGCTGGCCTCAAACTTGTGATCCTCCTGCTTCAGTCTCCTGAGTTGCTGGGATCACAGGCATGTACCACTCTGCCCTGCTACAGTAAATATTGTTTTAAATACAAACAAGTATGTACAATGTGCTGTCCTCATGACTTTTTTGCTTTCCCATGTCTTATAACATTTTTTAGGAATTGAGTTTAAACTTATTGAAGTAAGAAGAAAGTTCTGGATAACAGAAATTGAGGACCTTGGTATTTAAATGGAGGGGTCCTTCCTTAACCTTCCTTTTAAGAACCCATCTCAGTAGGAGTCTGACTGGAATAGGAACAGACACTACTGTCCCAAACCCCTCTCATACACATTGCAGGTCCTCCTGGCCTGCTATTTCAACTGTGCTGCCATAGTTCCAGCTTCTCCACCTCGGCCAGCTCTGCCAGGCTTCTCCCATGCTGACAATAGGAACTGCCATGGAGCCTGTCCCCTGAGAGGTAGTTAAGGCTCCAAGTGGCAACTTTTATCTAAGGGAGAAAAGGAACCTATGGATCCATGCTTCCCTTTTTCTTCCCTTGAATGGAGAGTTTTGAGGCTTATTTCATAATGATCCTCAAAAGATTTTTAAAAGTTGCTCGTCACTGTGGGAGTACCAACCCAAAGGGGTAATACTTTCTTGAATTGGTTTTCTCTCCTCCCTTTTCACTCTCATCCCTCATTCCATATTCCCAGATATTGCATTACTTACATCAACTACCCCCACACCCACCTCGTCTCAGGTTCTACTGACAACAATCTTCTGCCTTCTACCACTTTCCTTTAGCCCAATTGTAGAATGGTTATTTATTTGGTGGTAGTGACGATTATTGTGGGTCTTACTAAATCTATTTCTTCTGTCAAAGTAATCCCATTTATTTTTTTCTTCCAATGAATTCACCCTGGTCTTAGCAAGTCTTCCAATAAGTTACCGTTCAAAATCATTGTTTATTTCTATTGCATTTCTCTGTGCTGTTCTTCAAATAGAAGAACCCTCCACAGATGGGATCAGTAATACAAAAAAGAGGTCTGAGTAATGCCTGACATAGTGCTTTTGCCTTTGCAGGGACATTATGCATGGAAATCCACACATATCTTAACTGTCAGGACACAAGTAATTGAAGTTGATGGGCTGTATGAAGAACACACTGGGGGCAGCAGGCCTTGAGGGACCTCACTGTAGGGCTCTTCTCTGCTAACCCTAGTCAGCTACTTCCCTCTTGCTAGCTCCTCTTGGGGTCTAGCTGCTTATGCAACTATCCTGTCTTCCTTCCTCCCTCCCTTCTTCCTCTCTGCCTCCTCTCTTCCTATGTACTCCTTTCTTTTTTTCCTCTTTACTGTTCAATTCTTGAAGTAAGAAAATTCGCAGTACATTTTTTTTTTTATTGTAAACAAATGGGATACATGTTGTTCTCTGTTTGTACATGGCGTAAAGGCATACCATTTGTGTAATCATAAATTTACATAGGGTAATGTTGTTTGATTCATTCTGTTATTTCCCCCCCACCCCTCCCACCCCTCTTTTCCCTCTATACAGTCCTTCCTTCCTCCATTCTTGCCCCCCTCCCTAACCCTAACCCTAACCCTAACACTAACCCCTCCCACCCCCCATTATGTGTCATCATCCACTTATTAGCGATATCATTCGTCCTTTGGTTTTTTGAGATTGGCTTATCTCACTTAGCATGATATTCTCCAGTTTCATCCATTTGCCTGCAAATGCCATAATTTTATCATTCTTTATGGCTGAGTAATATTCCATTGTATATATATACCACAGTTTCTTTATCCATTCGTCAATTGAAGGACATCTAGGTCGGTTCCACAATCTGGCTATTGTGAACTGAGCAGCTAAGAACATTGGTGTGGCTGTATCTCTGTAATATGCTGATTTTAAGTCCTTTGGGTATAGGCCAAGGAGTGGGATAGCTGGGTCAAATGGTGGTTCCATTCCAAGTTTTCTAAGGAGTCTCCACACTGCTTTCCAGAGTGGCTGCACTAATTTGCAGCCCCACCAGCAATGTATAAGTGTACCTTTCTCCTCACATCCTTGCCAACACCTGTTGTTGCTTGTATTCTTGATAATCGCCATTCTAATTGGGGTGAGATGGAATCTTAAGGTGGTTTTGATTTGCATTTCTCTTATTATTAGAGATGTTGAACATTTTTCCATATGTTTGTTGATTGCTTGTAGATCTTCTTCTGTGAAGTGTCTATTCATTTCCTTAGCCCATTTGTCGATTGGATTATTTGCATTCTTGGTGTAGAGTTTTTTGAGTTCTTTATAGATTCTGGAGATTAGTGCTCTATCTGAAGTATGATTGGCAAAGATTTTCTCCCACTCTGTAGGCTCTTTCTTCACATTGCTGATAGTTTCCTTTGCTGAGAGAAAGCTTTTTAGTTTGAATCTATCCCAGTTATTAATTCTTGCTTTTATTTCTTGTGCTATGGGAGTCCTGTTGAGGAAGTCTGGTCCTAAGTCGACATGTTGAAGCTCTGGACCTACTTTTTCTTCAATAAGATGCAAGGTCTCTGGTCTGATTCCGAGATCCTTAATCCATTTTGAGTTTAGTTTCGTGCATGGTGAGAGATATGGGTTTAGTTTCATTCTGCTGCATATGGATTTCCAATTCTCCCAGCACCATTTGTTGAAGAGGCTATCTTTTCTCCATTGCATATTTTTGGCCCCTTTGTCTAGTATGAGAAAATTGTATTTATTTGGGTTTGTATCCGTGTCCTCTATTCTGTACCATTGATCCACCTTTCTATTTTGGTACCAATACCATGCTGTTTTTGTTACTATTGCTTTGTAGTAGAGTTGAAGATCTGGTATTGTGATACCCCCTGTTTCACTCTTTCTGCCAAGGATTGCTTTAGCTATTCTGGGATTTTTATTCTTCCAGATGAATTTCATAATTGCTTGCTCTATTTCTGTAAGGTACATCATTGGGATTTTAATTGGAATTGCATTGAATCTGTATAGAACTTTTGGTAGTATGGCCATTTTGACAATATTAATTCTTCCTATCCAAGAACACGGGAGATCTTTCCATCTTCTAAGGTTTTCTTTAATTTCTTTCTTTAGTGTTCTGTAGTTCTCATTGTAGAGGTCTTTCACCTCTTTTGTGAGATTGATTCCCAAGTATTTTATTTTTTTTGAAGCTATTGTGAATGGGGTAGTTTTCCTAATTTCTCTTTCTGAAGATTCATCGCTTATCTATAAAAAGGCCTTAGATTTATGTGCATTGATCTTATACCCAGCTACTTTACTGAATTCACTAATGAGATCTAAAAGTTTTCTGGTGGAATTTCCTGGTTCCTCTAAGTATACAATCATATCATCAGCAAATAGGGATAGTTTGAGTTCTTCTTTTCCTATTCGTATCCCTTTAATTTCTTTGGTCTGTCTAATTGCTCTGGCTAGAGTTTCAATGACGATATTGAAAAGAAGTGGTGAAAGAGGGCATCACTGCCTTGTTCCAGTTTTTAGGGGGAATGCTTTCAGTTTTTCACCATTGAGAATGATATTAGCCATGGGTTTAGCATAGATGGCCTTTACAATGTTAAGAAATGTTCCCACTATCCCTATTTTTTCCAGTGTTTTGAGCATGAAGTGGTGCTGTATTTTATCAAATGCTTTCTCTGCATCTATTGAAATAATCATGTGATTCTTGACTTTAAGTCTATTGATATGGTGAATGACATTTATTGATTTCCTGATGTTGAACCAACCTTGCATCCCTGGGATGAAACCCACTTGATCATGGTGCACTATCTTTTTAATATGTTTTTGTATGCGATTTGCTAAAATTTTGTTGAGAATTTTTGCGTCGATGCTCATTAAGGATATTGGTCTGAAATTTTCTTTCCTCGATGTGTCTCTGTCTTGTTTAGGTATCAGGGTAATATTGGCTTCAGAATGAGTTTAGGAGGGTTCCCTCCTCTTCTATTTTATGGAATACTTTGAGAAGTATTGGAATGAGCTCTTCTTTAAAGGTTTTGTAGAACTCGGCTGAGAACCCATCTGGTCCTAGACTTTCCTTTGTTGGAAGGCTTTTGATGACTTCTTCTATTTCATTACTTGAAATTGGTCTATTTAAATTGTGTATGTCCTCTTCGTTCAGTTTAGGCAATTCATATGTCTCTAGAAACCTGTTGATGTCTTCGAAATTTTCTATTTTGTTGGAGTATAGATTTTCAAAATAGCTTCTAATTATGTTTTGTATTTCAGTCGTGTCTGTTGTGATATTTCCTTGTTCATTCCAAATTTAGTGATTTGGGTTTTCTCTCGTCTTCTCTTTGTTAGTGTGGCTAAAGGTTTATCAATTTTGTTTTTTTTTTTCAAAGAACCAACTATTTATTTTGTCAATTTTTTGTATTGTTTCTTTTGTTTCAATTTCATTGATTTCAGCTCTGAGTTTAACTATTTCCTGCCTTCTACTACTTTTGGTGTTGGTCTGTTCTTCTTTTTCTAGGGCTTTGAGCTGTAGTGTTAGGTCGTTTATTTGTTGAGTTTTACTTCTTTTATTAAATGCGCTCCATGAAATAAATTTTCCTCTAAGTACTGCTTTCATAGTGTCCCAGAGATTTTGATATGATGTTTCTTTGTTCTCGTTTACCTCTAAGAATTTTTTAATTTCCTTCCTAATATCTTCTGTTATCCATTCATCATAAAATAGCATATTGTTTAATCTCCAGGTGTTGGAGTAGTTTCTGTTTTTTACTCTTTCATTTATTTCTAACTTCAATCCATTATGATCTGATAGAATACAGGGTAGTGTCTCTATCTTCTTGTATTTGCTGACATTAGCTTTGTGGCACAATATATGGTCTATTTTAGAGAAGGATCCATGTACTGCTGAGAAGAAAGTGTATTCGCTCTTGGTTGGATGGTATATTCTATAAATGTCTGTTAAGTCTAAATTATTGATTGTGTTATTGAGATCTATGGTTTCTTTGTTCAATTTTTGTTTGGAAGATCTGTCCAGT
Source organism: Sciurus carolinensis (assembly GCF_902686445.1). Lineage (NCBI taxonomy): Eukaryota > Metazoa > Chordata > Mammalia > Rodentia > Sciuridae > Sciurus > Sciurus carolinensis. The sequence continues at coordinate 128,401,255 of NC_062213.1, read as the reverse complement.
GGTGAGAGAGGTGTGTTAAAATCACCTAGTATTATTGTGTTGTGGTCTATTTGGTTTCTAAAATTGAGAAGGATTTGTTTAACATACATGGATGAGCCACTGTTTGGGGCATAGATGTTTATGATTGTTATATCTTGATGATTTATGCTTCCCTTAAGCAGTATGAAATGTCCTTCTTTATCCCTTCTGACTAACATTGGCTTGAAGTCCACATTATCTGAAATGAGGATGGATACTCCAGCTTTTTTGCTGAGTCCATGTGCATGGTATGTTTTTCCCCATCCTTTCACCTTTAGTCTATGGGTATCTCTTTCTATGAGGTGAGTCTCTTGCAGGCAACATATTGTTGGATCTTTCTTTTTAATCCAATCTGCCAGTCTATGTCTTTTGATTGATGAATTCAGGCCATTACATTCAGGGTTATTATTGAGATATGATTTGTATTCCCGGTCATTTGGTTCATATTTAAAATTTTATTTATTTATTTATTTATTTTTTGACACATCTTGGTTCCTCCTTTATTTGACAGTTCCTTTAGGATAATTCCTCCCTTTGCTGATTTGCTTCTTTGTTTTTTATCTCTTCCTCATGAAATATTTTGCTGAGAATGTTCTGTAATGCTGCCTTTCTTTTCGTAAATTCTTTTAGCTTTTGTTTATCATGGAATGACTTTATTTCATCGTCAAATTTGAAGGTAAGTTTTGCTGGGTATAAGATTCTTGGTTAGCATCCATTTTCTTTCAGAGCTTGAAAAATGTTGTTCCAGGCCCTTCTAGCTTTTAGGGTCTGGATTGAAAAATCTGCTGATATCCGTATTGGCTTCCCCCTGAATGTAATTTGGTTCTTTTCTCTCACAGCCTTTAAAATTCTGTCTTTATTTTGTATGTTAGGTATTTTCATTATAATGTGCCTTGGTGTGGGTCTGTTGTAATTTTGTGTATTTGGAGTCCTATAAGCCTCTTGGACTTGATTTTCCATTTCATTCTTCAGATTTGGGAAATTTTCTGATATTATTTCTTCATATAGATTGTTCATTCCTTTGGTTTGTTTCTCTAAGCCTTCCTCAATCCCAATAATTCTCAAATTTGGCCTTTTCATGATATCCCATAGTTCTTGCAGATTTTGTTCATGATTTCTTACCATCTTCTCTGTTTGTTCCACTTTGTTTTCAAGGTTAAATATTTTGTCTTCAATATCTGAAGTTCTGTCTTCCAGGTGTTCTATCCTATTGGTTATGCTTTCTGTGGAGTTCTTTATTTGGTTTATTGTTTCCTTCATTTCAAGGATTTCTGTTTGGTTTTTTTTCAATATCTCTAACTCTTTATTGAAATGATCTTTTGCTTCCTGAATTTGCTCTGTTAACTGTCGATTGGTGCGATCATTCAATGCCTGCATTTGCTCTTTCATCTCATCGTTTGCTTCCCTGATCATTTTAATTATGTACATTCTGAACTCCCTTTCTGTCATTTCTTCTGCCATGCTGTCATTGGATTTTATTGATGTAACATCTAGATTTGTTTGGGGCATTTTCTTCCTTTGTTTTCTCATATTGTTCAGGAATCAGTGGGTCATTAAGATATTGCAGATTTCCTCTATCGACTTATAATGTCCCTGAAGATTGCTAGTATATCCCCTCTTATCCTTCAGTAGCCTGAAGTCTTGGAGGAAGTTGATAATTCAGAGCTCCACGAAGAAGCTGCCCTCTCTAGGGGTGGTGACCCTCAGGTGGGGTATATTCCCTGCTAGTAGGCAGAGGTGCCTCCACTTGTTGACCAATGGTCATCCAACGGGGAACTAGGCTGCGGGCTGAGGCAAGGCCTGTTTGTGCCTGTGTCTCTGGTTTTACCGTCCTTGTGGGAAAACCTCACCCGGCAGGGAAGACTTACCCAGTGGGGACGTCTCGCTGGTCAGTTCCCCTCCTAGAGGTTCCCCTCAATCTACAACTACCGCCTGGGCTGGGCTGTCTTCCTCTGCAACGTTCCCAGGGGCCCGGACCTATCTCCTGGGCCTGGGAGCCTCACCTTTCTCAGGCGAGTCTCCTTAGGCTGCCTCTCCCAGAGACTCTGCCCGCAGTCCTGGAAACTTCGCTCCACCCCTAGGCGTGTCTCTGTGCGGCTCTTCCAGCAAGAAGCCACCTAGCTTCTGGGACCCTGCTCTGCACCTAATTGCCTGGCTATGCGGCCCCTCCTCTGAGCCGCCACCTGGAGCCCCGTACAATAGCTCCGAGACCCAGAGACCCGCCACACACCTCCTCTTCCGGACAGCCGCCCGGTGTTCCGACGCAGTCACTAGGAGCCCAAGCAACTCACTTCGCGTCTCCTCCTCCCGCCAACCGCCCGTAGCCCTAGGCAGTCACTCCAAGTCCAAGTGACCCGCCCTGTTCCTCCTCCTCCTTCTCAGGGTAGCCCCCCGGGTGTTCAGGAGCGGTGGCTCCGAGACCAAGTGACCCACCGCGCTCCTCCTCCAGGCAGGCCACCGCTGTTCAGGAGCGGTTGTTCTGAGTCCAAACAGCTCACCACGCAGCTCCTCCTCAGGCAGCCACCCGGAGCCCCAGTGGTTGCTCTGAGTCCAAGCGCTGTGCTGAGCCGCCTCCTCTACGATGATCCCAGTTGTCCGTGTTTACCGCTCCTGTGGGGGGAGGGGCGTCTCGCCGAGCAACTCTACTTCACAAAGTTCCCTGCATTCCGGGGCTACCGTCTCATCCGGGACGCCTCCCCAACGGGAGAGACTCACTCGGCAGCTTTGAGTTGGTCCCAAGTCTCTCACTATCTCCTCTTTTGAATCCTGCGTCCTGGAGCAACGTGAAATGCAGCCGCCCTCTAGGCCGCCATCTTGAAAGACCCCTCGCAGTACATTTTTTAAGCAACATTCTGAGATTTGTGTTTTCAAGACATCTATGTAAACTCCTTATAATAAGACTTTAAATGCAATGATAAGAAATGTTAATAAAGTCACATTGGGGGGGGTGGAAACCACCCTGCACTAGAGTTCAGAGTTTGGGAAACAGTTTAATTCACTGTAATAAGAGTTCATACCTTTTAGAAAATTATTTACTTATTTGCATTTTTCAATCGACACATAAGAATCATACCTCTTTATGGGGCATGGTGTGATCATTTGATACGTGTATACAATGTATAGTTCAAATCAGAGTAATTAGCATGTCCATCTCTTTGAACATTTATCGTTTCTTTGTGCTGGAAGCCTTCAAATTCTTCTCTTTTGTTCTTTATAAAATGTATAATAAATTGTTGTGAAAGAGAGTCACTGTGTTGTAGAATGCTAGAACTTGTTTCTTCTACCTAATGGTCCCCCCCCTCCCCCGCCACATCTTTGCTCTGTCCTTCATTTATAGCATCTGCTTGCTCCTATTTTCTGTTTTATGACAACACCTCGGGCTTGCCTTGAGTCCTCAAGGCCTCCACTCTGGACTCCTCCCTCATGGCCCTGGCAATTACTGCATCACAGCTGCTGCCCGCCCAGTCCTTCAGCTTCCTACTTCCACCTTGCTCACACCGGAGTCCACTATTTCCCAATTAGATTCCAAAGAGAGGTTGGGCAGGGTGGGGAGGAGGGAGGAAGGGAGTGGCAGGTAAAGGGGATGCATTTCTATGGGACATTTCATCATTTTGTGCCAACTCATGTCATAGGTTGCCAATCAGCCCTACAATAGGCTTCCCAATAAAGCTTAGAAAACTTAAGCTGCTTTATTTATTTATTTTTCTAAATTTTACTTAACTTTTTATTCATTGTTGATGAATCTTTATTTATATGTGGTGCTGAGAATCAAACCAAGTGCCTCATACATGCTAGGCAAGCGCTATACCACTAAGCCATAATCCCAACCCCAAGCTGTTTTATGTGTAATTCTTATTTTGACTCCAGAAGGAGTCATAAAATATAGAATGTTATTATGGGCATACCATAGCATTTTTTATTAAATAAAAAATTTAAATTTATGATTTTAACAATTTTTATTTTCTCATTTTGTTTTTTGTTTTAGTATAGGGGATTGAACTCAGGGGCATTTAACCATTGAGACAGGGTCTCACTAGGTTGCTTAGGGCCTAGCTAAGTTGTTGAGGCTGTCTTTGAACTTGTGATCCTCCTGCCTCAACCTCCTCCAACCCAGCCACTGGGATTACTGGCATGAATTTTAACCGTTTTCAAAAGTACAGCTTAGGGACTATAAGTTCAGTCACAGTGTAACACAGTCTTGACCAATCTCTGTCTTCAGGACTCTTTCATCATCCTAAACTGAAATTCTGTTCTTGCTAAACAAAAACTCCCCATGTCTGGTAGTGTTTTGCCTCCCTTTCTGAGTTTACTATATTCTGTCCCCAGACAGTATTAGTCAGTCATTAACCTTCGATATAGTTGCTGAGTGTTCTCATTTGAGTATCTAGAGTTTAGTGGAACCACACCAGCTGTGTTGGATTGGGGTGTGGGTTTCCCATTTGGTAGATGTGTGTTTCTTTCATGCAAAAATACGCAAGTGGAAGAGTCATGGGTTGAGAAATAAAAGGGCAATAACAGGCATTATGATGTATATTTTTTCAAATAAAGATACTGACTTCCAGAAAATGTAAATAATTTGCTTCTTATCATACAGTCAGAGTGGCCACGTCCAAATGAGGGTGTTGTCTTCATTTCAGGCAGTCTCTGGTTCCATGCCATTCACCAGACTGTATTTTCAAGTTCTGGGTGGCTGTGCCAGGATCGGAGGAACCTGAGATAATAAAAGACTGAAGTTTTGCTCCCAGGGAGCTGACTCACTGTCTTAGAGTCTCAGAGAGCTATCGTTAGAGTACTAGTGGCTCTAGGCAACTTATCAATTGTTCTTGACTTCTACTCAGACCTCAGCAGAAAGAATCACGCTGGGAGGTAAAGCAGTGAAAAGATGGATGTGCTTAGATAGTGTTGATCAATGATGCATGAACTATGAAGTGATGAAACAGGGACAGCCTGTCATCCGCACTACTTAAAAGGAAATGACATGTTTCTTTAAATAGTCAGGACTTCGAGGGCACTTAAAATGTCATATGATTAAAAAGTTAAATGTACTGACAAATTTTAGGGAAGACGTATGTTCAACTTTCAAAACTTTTGGTTTGTCATGCCCAGTGACTGATTTTTAAGGAAATAGTCCTGACCAGTCAGTTCCCTGCCAAGTAGGCTGTGTGGAAGAGCTTGAGTAATTGTTTACCTTTTTATCTTTAAGCAGGTATTTTGCTTGGAACATGATCTCTGTTGTGGAAAATGGTTGGTCCTACAGGCCCTTATGAAATCCTTTCTCTCAAAATAAGTTTTGACCCCACACTCTGATACCTTGCTTCTTGTAGTCCACAGTCTATTTAAATCTTTCATGTCCCTTAATGCTTACAGATAGAGCACAGCTTCTGTGAAGGGCTACTATCCCAGTCTAATCTGTGGGGGATCTCACCTAGTTTCCTATAGCTCCACTTAAAAACACAGGGATAGCAGAGTAGAATGGTTAAGACTTCAGGCTCTCTTACTTGGAGTCAAATTCACAACTTGCTGGGTCAATTCATTAATCTGTCTCAACCTTGGGTTCTTCATCTGATAATGGGGACAACAGTAACTTCACAGGTTAATTTTTGTAAAAGTGCATGGAAAAACCCAAATATCCATCAACAGACAAGTGGACAAACAAAATTGCATGTATAGATGGCATTTTGTTTATTCATTAATCCATTAATGAATTCCTTTTTCCTTTTCCTTTTTTCTTTTTTCTTTTGTGGCACTGGAGATCAAACTCAGGGCTTCACTCATGCTAGGCAAGTGCTCTACCACTGAGCGACATCCCCAACCCCCAATTCCTTCTTTAAAAAGCATTACATTAAATGAAATAAGCCAGGCATGAAAAGACACATATTCTATGATTCCACTTATGTGTCTAGAATAGTCAAATGCATAGAGACAAAAAGTAGAACAGTAACTAGCAGAGGGTAGAGGAAAGGGGAAACCGGAAATTATTGTTGCCTGGGTACAGAGATTCAGAATAAGATGATAAAAATAATTCTAGAGCTGGATAGTGGTCAGGGTTGCATAGCAATGTGAATGTAGCACTGCTAAATTGTACACTTAAAAATGGTAAATATTATGCTATGCATTTTCTACCACAATAAGAAAATGATTTATGATAAAGTACTTAAAACAGTTTGATACACACTAATTACCTGTAAGTGTTATATGTTGTATCTCTTTCGTTATTGCCTAACATTGTTCTTTATATCTTGCATTTTTATTCAGCATTTGGTTTGATGTCATCTCTCTGACTTCAAGGCAAGGACCATATCATAATTTGACTTGTCCTTCTCTGACCTACCAATGTACCTTGCATTAAGTTGGACCCTGTAAATCATTGACTGATCAGTGCAGTTTCCAAATAACCTGTTTAATAACAACACGACTTGGCTTTTACTGCAAGTGAAATCGATCTCTGTTTTCTCTGAAAAAGGCTGTTATCGTGGTGATTAAGGATTTGGAGTCAAACAGACCTGGGTTTGAATTTCAATTGCTATTCATTAGTAGTGTGCCTTCAGGAAAGTCACTCAGTTTGTCTCAGTTTCTATTAACTTGTGATTAGGATTAATTAAAAGCCTATTTTTGCACAGTTGCTATAATGATTAAAATGAAATAATGAATGTTGAGAACATGGCCCATCCTGGGGGCTCCATAAATGGTAGTCAATGTAAATATTTTTTATCCTAAGCAACACCCGCCACCTTGGCTTCATCCCTCTGGGAGTCAGCTGCTGACACTGGCATTTTGCTTAAAGCAGGTATCAATCCTAGCTCTGTGGAGATGTTTCTGAAGTGAAGCATGATGCCTTGAGACCATAACTGTTCAGGAGGATCAGGGGACTTACTCTGCTTCCCAGGCCCAGCAGACCCAGATGTACCAGGAAAATTCTGAAAGCCCTGGCAGAGTGAATGCTAATTTCCCCAGCCACAGGGGTTCCTACCTGATGCACACAGACCACTCAAAGATGTGAGTGGCTCTCAGATCCCTCAGGAGAAACCATACTGACCGAAGTTAAAGCCAAAAGCCTGAGTCTCTCTCCAAAGACATCAGTAGATGCAAGAAGAGCTGAGGAACTACAGGCCCACCCAGATGTGAAAGGCAGGGAACCCATGAAGACCAGATACATTGCTCAGAGGCTAGACTTGTTTAAAAGATTGATGGTCACTGTGGATAACTTTGGTGGCAGCTAGGAACAGGAAGCAGAGCGCTAGCTGCAAAGACCAATCTGAGAGTTGAGTTTTCCTTTGCAGGAATTAGATCCGGGCAGATTAAATCTTGCTCTCTCTGCCTAAAAAACCAAAGGCTGAACGTTCTCTCTGATATGTAGATGCTAACACACAGTAAGTGGGGGGATTAGACAAAGGGGAATGAAGGGAAGGGAGGGGGGATGGGAATAGGAAAGGCAGTAGAATGAATCAGACATAACTTTCCTATGTCCATATATGAATACACGAGTGAAGCTACACATCACGTACAAGAATGGGCTCCTAATAAGAAGTTATACTTCATGTGTGTATAATATGTTAAAATACACTCATGTACATCATGTATATCTAAAAAGTCATGTATATCTAAGAAGAACAAATCTTTTCTATCTCCGAAACATTTCAGGGGGACTCGTTCCAGAGCAGAGCAGTAGGGCATTCTCTCAACCCAGAGAAAATATAAGTGGTCATACTTAGAAGTGAATGTTAGAGAACAGAAGGGGTCCTTTTGACCCTAGCATTCCAGGAAGTGTAGAAGGGGCCCCAAGCAAATAAAATAGTCACACAGTGAAAAAAGACCTTTGATTTTTTTATTTCACACCACCTTAGGTGACTCCAGAATAAGGAGAGAGAGAGGGAGAGGGAGAGGGAGGGGGGAGAGGTGGGGGAGGGGAGGGGGAGGGAGGGAAATACAAGCTGAGAAGAAAGAGAACTAACATGCCCAGAGAACACTTGTGGAGCAGACAAGAAGAAAGATGGCCAGGAGGATGATATATAATGGGGGTGGGGTGGAGAACGAGAGAAGAATGGGGGAACTTTAGAATATGTAGAAGAAAACGAAAAATGGTGGAAGGAGACAGACATCGTTTCCCTATGTACACGTATGATTACACGAATGTTATGAATCTACATCGTGCACAACCATAGAAATGAAATGATGTACCCCATTTGTGTACAATGAATCAAAATGCAGTCTGTAAAAAATTAAAAACTAAATAAAAATAATAATAATAAAAAGAAAGATGGTCAGGAACTGTGAACAGGCTGCTGCACAAAGCACTTATCACCCAATGGGCAACCACAGTCACCACTCCTCTGCCATTTGTTATTTCTTTGGGTGTCGCACACCTGATGGCATGAAAGTATTCTGCATTTCTCAATCAGTGCCTCAAACATGAGTGCATCTGTTTTCCTGCCCATGAAATATGTGTGTAACTAATCTTCCAAGGAAGATTAGTTCCAAATCTTCCAAAGTCCCTATGTCTAACATATGAATCTTCTGGCAATCATTACCCACAACCTGAGGCTTGTCACCCTGATCTAATTTTAGGCAATGCTTATCTGTGTCACTAAGAACTTGCCCTGAGTTCTTATATTCGGTGGGGAAACATGTACAGAGATATGTCATAGAGTAGAATATCAAATCAAATGTATAATGTGATCTTTACTGTGAAAAAAGTAGTTGGGAAAAATTGGAAGGATATTTATGGAAATGTTTTGAGAGTATATTGCTTTTCTTCTTCATATTTAATATATATCTAAAGTTTCCAAATTTTTAGAAGTTAACAGATTACTTTTATAATCCCTTTCTCTCTCAATGTATTTTGCATACAATTTTTAAAGAAACAAAGAAATTCCCCAGAGCTTCAGGAGCTGCTTCTCCCTTCTAAGCAAAACCAGCAACTGAACATACCTCTCTCTGGACTGTCTGTGGATAGAATGTCTGTGGCCATCTATAACTTAAATGGTGTGGTCTTGATGGCCATGGTGAGTAACAGTTCCTTAGAAGCAAAATGTGATATCCACATAGGTTGTTATAAATTCTATTTAAATTTCATTATGGAAACAGTAAGTCTAGAGTTTCATAATTGCATTGTTACCCTTTTTTATTTTTTAATTTGTTCTAACTAGTTATACATGACAGTAGAATGCATTTTGACACATTGTACACAAACAGAGCACAACTTCTCATTTCTCTGGTTGAACATGGTACAGAGTCACACTGGTAGTATGATTGTACATGTATATAGGGTAATAATGTCCATCTCATTCCACTGTCCTTTCCACCCCTACACCCCCTTCCTTCCCCTCTCTCTCCTCTGCCCAATCCAAAGTTCCTTCATTCTTCCCTTACCCACCCCCCTGCCATTATGGATCAGCATCCACTTTTCAAAGAAAACATTCAGGCTTCAGTTTTTTAGGTTTGGTTTATTTCACTTAGCATGATATTCTCCAGTTCCATCCATTTACCTACAAATGCCATAATTTCATTCTTCTTCATGACTGAGTAATAGTCCATTGTGTATATATGCCACATTTTCTTTATCCATTCATCTGTTGAAGGGCATCTAAGTTGGTTCCATAGTTTAGCTACTGTGAATTGAGCTGCTATAAACATTGATGTGACTGTATCACTGTAGTATGCTGATTTTAAGTCCTTTGGGTATAAACCAAAGAGTGGGATAGCTGGGGCAAATGGTGTTTCCATTCCAAATTTGCATCACTACCCTTTTAAAAGCAAACATTAAATTACTAAGACAACTTAGGTTTTATTCTTGTCTATTCTTGTCTACATTATTAGTTCCAGGGATACTATCAATTCAATTCAGCACACTCACTAATACTATTTATAAGGTAGTTTGAAAGGATGCAAAGTGGAAGTGGATGGGGAAATACAAGTATAGATGTAATAATATCATAGGTTATTATACACAATTTATTCAGTGAAAGGCAATTGAAATGTTATAGGATTCTTGTAGTAACTTTTTATACTTTCTGAATCCTTTGGGTTAATATGAGGATTATAAATAAAAAACAATTTGGATCTTCTGAGCAGTAAATTTAATATTTGATGACTAAAGGAATCCACTGGATCAGTTAAGATTGTCAATGATCAACATTTCTTTTAGTCTATTTAATTTTCAGAGTTATGTCTCAGACTGTGATGATTACTTGGGGCTGCTATAAGAAGTTTAGCTGCTTCCTTCCTTCTCTTCTTTTTTTCTCTTTCTTTTTTTCTTTCTTTCTCTGTCTCTCTCTCTCTCTCTCTGTCTCTCTCTCTCTGTCTCTCTCTCTCTCTCTCTCTCTCTCTCTCTCTCTTCATACCCCTCTTTGGTACCAAGGATTGAACCCAGGGGCCTTAACTACTGAGCAACATCCCCAGTCTTTTTAAATTTTTGTTTTGAGACAGGATATCACTACATTGCTCAGAGGCCTTTGCTAAGTTTGCTGAGGCTGGTTTTGAACTCATAACCCTCCTACCTCAGCCCTCCCAAGTGCTGGCAGAAGGTTTAGCTCTTTACTTTGCTTTTTCCTTTCGTACATGTACTCAGGTAGACTGTTTACCTTGGTTCTGTATTTGTAAGCTTTCCATGTGAAACTTTTCTTGCTGAGATATGCTTGAATCTCTACTGCACAATTGAAGGACAGTCTGATACTCTCCCCAGTGCTCTGTCCAGTGACAGGGTAAGACAGGTTGGGCATTCATTCTGACTCTCCTACTTGACATACTGTCATCTTGGGCAGATCACTTCTCTGAGCCTCTGTTGAACATCAGGCTTGAGCAGTTTGAGATAACCCCTCTCATCTATTACTCACTATTCCTTTTGTGGTGATCAGAAGCAGTGATAGTGTCTTCATCCGAACATTTATTTTAAAAAGCACTCAGTTGGCTGCTCCTATTTCTACAAGTTCTTGGATACCTCCGCCCCATTCTATGCTGCACCAGGTCACTCAGGACTTTACTGTCCCCTCTCCCTTTCTTGGTCCTCTATCTTCCCTCCTCATCCCATCCCTTCCCTTCTTGATGGCCTAAAGAACTCCAACTCTTCTATTATGAAGAATTTCATTTCTAGAGCCCTTTTCACAAACCCAGTTTGGGTTTACCTTCATAAAACCAAACCTAATATACTTAACCAAAGAAAATATTCAAACACAGTATCAGGCATTCATAAAGCATGTTTATGGAAGGAAAAATAGCAACCTTTACTCTGCATGGGTGAAAATCATCAAGTGGACATCATTGTGATTATGTAATATTCTTTTTTTTTATAGATAAGCCATGATTATGTAAGGGTATCTGCAAAATAATTTGTAAGCTATTTGTTCCAGATAACTTCTAAACTTTTCTAAGAATGTTTTTCATTTTAAAATAATTATACTTAATATGGATATATCCCTTATTAATTAAGCAAATATTAGCATTTATTTTCTACAAAATTTTCACCAGTTTTTTTGAGAAAAGAATGTGTGAAATAACTTTACCTAATATCTGAATGTTCTTTTGAAAGTACTGTTTATATACTAAATCATAATTTGATTTTGGGTATTACTCAAGCTACAGTTTCTCATTCGATGACCTATCTTGTTTAAAATTAACCTATTTTCACAGTTGTAATCCCATCCTCCATGTGAACCACACAAATACACACACACACACACACACATATATAAATATATGTATATTTCACCTTTGGTCATCTCCTCCAGTACCTCCTACACATGGCTGCCTAGGAACATGTTTTCACAGATTCAGTGATATGATTATCCTATTTTGCAATCCTCAGGTGACTTCTATTGCACCTGGAATAAAGTTCATACCTGGCTGAACATTCTCAGCTCTTTAAATCTTTAATCAGCCATATTCCTAGGCTCATTGTCAACCAACTGATTCAACAAATATTCATTAAATATTCTGTGTGCCAGGTGCTATGCTGCACCTGGAGGATACACCGGCAAGCAATGGCAGTACTCTATTGCAGTCCTCCTTGGTCTGCTGGCCTCATTGAACTTGGTCCGAAACATGCTTTTTTGCCTTTTGAAGTCGGAGGCCCCAAACCACTCATCTCTCCCCAGATATGCTTTACACTTTCCTCTCTCTAGTTTCATCCTCTACCTGGAATGTTTTTCCTTTTCTTTCTTCCCTCCCTCCTCCTCCTCCTCCTCCTCTTCCTTCTCCTCCTCCTTCTTTTTCTTCTTCCTCCTCTTCCTCCTCTTCCTCCTCCTCTTCCTCTTTTTTCTCCTCCTCCTCCTCCTCCTCCTCCTTCTTCTTCTTCTTCTTCTTCTTCTTCTTCTCTCTCTCTCTCTCTCTCTCTCTCTCTCTCTCTCTCTCTCTCTTTCTCTTCCTCTCTCTCTCTCTTTCTCAGAAATCTGACTCTACTTTTATTTTCGTCACTTTAAACCAGTCATGACATTCTGGGGTTGGACCAGAAGAAGCAGCTCGGATCATCCAGGGCTAAGGAGGCACAGGTAGGCAGGCATCACTCGAGCAGCTGGAGGAGCATGGACAGCCCTGCCTGCGGTCAGGAGACGCTCCCAGAGTGCAAGGGTGCACATGCAGTGTCCACTGCAGCTTCCAGCTTGTGCCGCTCACTCGGTCAGGCTATCACCTGCAGCAGCAAGTAATTTGGTGATTGGCTGGGTGCCTTGGAGTCACCCTTTGCAGAGATATAGTTGCCTTCTTCTGCTGCTCAGTTTTTCCACCCTAGACTTGGCTTCTGACTCCCGCTGAGTCACCTGTTTGTCTTCCACTGCTTCTGTGAATGTCTTCCTAAGGTCAAATATATCAAAGACATATAATCCAGGATGAGCCCAAAGGTTGCTGCTGGCTCTGTAAAGTCATTGCTCACCTTCGTGGAGATCAGCTCTCTTGGGGCGATTAGCCGTCCAGTATCAATGTGAGCCACTACTGATTGAGGATGTCTGTGGTGACAGATGGCAACATATACTCATCCTAGTTCTCTTGTGTGCTGGTAAACATAGGAGGAGACTGGCTAGCAATGGCCTGAGGGGGCACACAATATGATGCTGACATTCCGTAAATCTGTGTTACCAGTGATGACTGGCATGTCGTAGTCCTGGGTGGTGTTTTCTGTACCCAAAGGCTGACAAAGTGAGTTCCCCCTGCACTGCCCACAATGTCCTATACTGCATGGAATTGATCAAAGATGACAGCTCTGTACCCACATTATGTAAGGCAGAGTTCAACGCACCTCCTGGGTTGGCTAAGGTCAGGAGGAATTTGCCTATTAACCAAACGCTTTGGCAGTCAGCCATGGTTTCTTCTGCTGGAGCCGCCCACACCTGCTTCCACTCTGACCTCCACATGAGTCCTTCATTGAAATGTTTTTCTTTCTCCATAGTCCCCTTTGAATTCTTCAAAAGGCCAGGCCTAAATCTTGCTTCCTTCAAACGTTTCCCCAGATTTCCCCAAGTAGGATTAATTTATTTATACTCCAGAGGCCCTCTGTATTTCTGATACAATTTATCCTGGTACAGAAGAAAGACCATGAACCTTGAAGTTAGAAAGAAACAAGTTCAAAGTTTATTTCTTCCACTTACTATGTAAATTAGAGAAAATCACGTAGTACTTGAAAATCTTGTTTTTCTATAAAATGGGGGCAATAGTATCTATATCTCATGGCTGTTACATAGATTAAGGCAAATACATGTAGAATACAATGGCACAAAAATGTTCTATCTTTTGTATATTCATAGAAATGGCTGATTATTCTTGTTCTGTATATAGACCGTTAAAGGGAAATTATGTATAATGGAGTTTTTCACCATGGTAATGCCACTTTGTCTGATTTTTTAGTCCTATATTCTTTAATTCCCACTCTGTCCCACTGTTGTGTGTAATCACATTTAGTCATCCCTCATCCTCTGAAGTATGCATATTGTTTATTGTCAATCAACATTTAGTTCCACCCCCTTCTATGTTTTACCTTGTATTAAGGGACCAGAAGCCTTCTGGATGCAGTTTAAATTCTGCCCACCGGACACACTGAAAATATTTAAAAGAGTGAGGAGATGTTGACACCATTTTTCCAGGAGGCATGACTTTGGTGGATGTGAAATTTTGCAAATCAGGCCAGAGTTTATTCTCTGCCAGTAATGCTCAGTCTTAAGAATGCAAAGAAGCCCTGGTCTATAAGGGTCTCTGATACTTTCTGATATTTGAATTGCAAAAGGAGCAGTGTGACAATGTAATAGCAAGTGGTGATCTTCATGACTTTTAGTCTTCCTGGGCAAACAGTGATTTTGGAAGTATCAAATTCCTTGTACTAAATCTCTTTCACTTGAAATACTTAAGGTGGTTTCTGTTTCCCTGTACAGAACACTGATGATATAAATGAGGAAACTAGGCCGAGTAATTGAAGTCACTTGCTCCAGGGCACATAATTTTACAAGTGTTTGGTCTATTGAATAGCCAAACCCACAGTGCTCCTCAACTATTTATGTTTCCTAGTCATGTTTCCTAGTCTGAAATGGAGATACTTGTAGAATAAAATTATTTTACTGAAGTTAGAGACACACATGAAGTTTATTTTAAAAACATGATTCCTATGAAGTATTTATAATTTATTGGCATATAAAATTTCTTTAAGTTACAAGTGAAAGAAATCCAACTGAAATTTAAAAAAAAAAACTGATTGTGATACACACAGAATTGTGTATGGTTGTAAGATTTAGATTTAAGAATGACCGATGCAGAGTATTCTGGGAATTTCACTTTATATTTTGCCTTCATATTTCTCTGGTGTCAACTTCATTCTCTTAGACCAATTTCTTCAAGTCATAAGGGACATGCCTGTGAGTAACTGAAAACCTACATATTTATAGTTCTATAACAAGAAAGGAAGGCTATTTCTTCCAGTAGCTCCAGCCATAGAAAATTTTGGAAGTACTCTGTGTGGTCCATCCTGTGTTCCATGTCTATGCCTTGACAAACTACTGTAACCAAGGAGACAAATTTACCTAAGAATGTGGTGATTCCCATTTAGATCATGTGGCCATAGAAGATGAAGTTCTCCCAAATAAGTGGAGTAACACGATAAGGTCACTGAAGAATAATCTTATTTTGAATTTTCCCTCTTTCCCTTCTAGAAAAAGCAGAATCTCACATGTAGGTATTCTATATAAGAAGCACTCAAGGAAGAAGAAATGAGAAGTGAAATAAAGGAAAACTGAAAAGCAATTATTGATTTGGAAGCCACTATGGGTAGCTGATGCTCAGTCCTGCCAAGACATTCTGAGGAGCCAAATTATAAACCGTATCTTAAAACTGTTCAGCTGGGAGAAGAAAAAAAGGGAGCATTTGTCCGATGACTCTGAGCCATATTAAAACACACCGTGCCCTGTCACTGTTAACTACCTTTCACTTACATTTGTTCATGAGTGGCAAGTGGCTTGTTTTATCATTCTACACCTCATTATTACAGAGTCCCCAGGGTTGGAAGCAACAATTACAAAATGTGGGTGGAGGTGAAGTGCTAACAGATTAATTTTTTTGCAGAGTTGTGCAACCAGAACTGGTTGTTGCTGTACGGAGATGATATAAAGTCACATGTAGAAAATGGTCTAATAAATTTCTCTTCTTTCATTTCTATAGTCCTTATGACTGCAGCTGGTCCTGAGACCATCAATGATAATCATATATTTATCATCTCCCTCCTAGACCCTTCTAGACTTCATGCATATGCCTTTTCAGGGCATTTAGAGTTTTTTCCATGGCCAATATATTCATCAGGTCCAGCTACTATGATGTCATTAATTTGTTAGATCAGAATTATATTCTATAGAATGTTAAGAGCACCAACATCCCATGGTTTATATTGTGACAGAAAGCAAGAGTGTTAATGAAACCCTGGGGTAAAATGAGGAATATAAACTGCTGTTCATTCTGATATTTTTTTACTTCCTTGAATCTTTAGAACTCTTTTCTCAATACTATGCCACAACAGTTCCAGCATCTCTATATTATTTGCAGTAGGCCGTCATCATGCACAAGCTTCAAAGACCCATCCTAGCAACATGTTGGATAGGATACAGGAGTCCTTGCCAGGACACTGTGCTACAAGTCATGGCAGAGTGCTCCATGTCATCCCACACAGGTTCATGTCCCTGCCTTCCACCACTATCCCTGATCCAAGGTCCTCAAGATACCCACACTTATGTGTTATCCTGATTCCTGACATGGGCACATGTCTTCCTTTAGCATGTAAGCTACTTCCTCCCAGAACAAGGGCAGTATTCCCCTTTTGGAGCTATGCTTAAATCTGACCATAGTAAAAATTGGGACATAATCAGCAAAGGCAAATCTTACCTTGAGGTCGGCAAGCATGCCTTGGGAAGAATCTACCTAAGGTGTGATTTTTCAAATTCTCCAGACATGCAGTGGTTACTCTCTTCTACATAGGTCAAAAAGTAGTGAATAGAAGGCTAATGCCAATTGTCATTATGGAAAAAAACTGCTCCTTTCATTCACTATACATTTGTGAGGAGCTGGTTCTGCTCCAGGGGACTGACATTGGCACAGGCTTCTTACACTCCTTCTCTTCAGGTTTGTGCTATGGGAAGTTAATAAAGAATATAAAACTTTAACAGAACAAAGTAAACATCTACAATTAAGCATACTAAATTCTCCTCAAAAAAGAAGTATCCAAATTAACAGGATTAAAATACACTTTGGAACAGTGTTGATGCTGATCACTCATTTTACTTAGAACAGCTGTCGCCTGGAATCATGACACCACACCAGTAATCAAGGAGGAATAAGAAGTTGAATGCATTTTAAAATTTTTGCTTAAAGAAAAAAAGATCCTTAGAAATGGACCTTCAACACTCTCCCTTTTGCAGTTATAAAGTTGACTTATCTGTACCACAACACTCCCAGAAGAGATTCTTCTGAATAAACCCTCTAACCTATGACAACTCCCAACCCTGTAGAGGCAGCAATGAGTTTGGGGATGTCTATAAATGTAAACAGTTGAGCAACTGTGAATAAAATTTAGCAAAATTAGAATGCAGTGTCCTTGGTGATTTGTTTGATTGAAGTCTTCTTATTTGAAATCTAACTTAAGGAAGAAAAACATCATTTGTGTTTTAATTAAAAACAGTCCAGACTGGGGCATTTGCTGAATTTTCCCCCAAACATACTTTCCAATAATTTAGTTGTCCTGTAAGTAGTTTTAAAAAAGCTATTTTGTGTGCTGGGGTTGTGGCTTAGTGGTAGAGTGCTTGCCTGGCATGTGTGAAGCACTGGGTTCGATCCTCAGCACCACATATAAATAAATGAATAAAATAAAGATCTATCAACATCTTTAAAAATATATTTAAAGAAAAACGATTTGTGCCTATTGTGCTAACGATGATTACGCTCTCTATGGAAAAAAATTCAGTATTGTGTTGCCATCTTGAGCATTTTCCCAAGAGGGAATCAAATCCTTAGAGTGTGACGTTGGGGTCGGAGTCCTTAGGAATAAAGTAAGTTTTAAGTTGTGGAATTTGGAGACAAGTAGGGACCCAAGGCAGTATCTGGGACAAAGGTGGGTTTAGGAACCAAAGGAAAGAATTATATATTAACATATACTAAGGGTATAATCTTGTCTATTGGAAAGAAGGGAATGTGTCAGGGAACCAGTCTGATTGGAAAGAAATTCTTGTTTCTCTTTTGGTTAAAAGGAGACCTGTCAAGGTACCTAATCAATCCCAGACAGCTTCAAAGGTTGAAGAACTGAGAGATAACAATCAGCATTTGCCTTGAAGTCCTGCCTGCTTTACACCATACTTTATGTGTTTCTCATTATTCATAAATACACAACTTTATTCCCAATTAATCTGCAAATCTCCCAAAGGGAAGGACCAGGTTACTAATCTTTCATTAAACAACACAGTGTCTACTACTGTGTGATCTTCTCACAAAATGTTCTTTTTGAGTAACATCTTCCATAAGAACACTGTCAGAATGTTCAGTTTTGCTTTGTAGATGAAAGTTGATCCTGTTTCTAAGAATTTTAACAGATATCTGCATTGAAATTAACTTACTTATGTAGTTCAAATGTGCCTTGACTTTGGAGCAAGTTACAGGTATTCTCTTCCATATCAGGTATGTAAATTCAACCCTTACATGAGCATTAAAATAAACAAGAGAACAATGCTATCTACCCTGGAGGATTGCTACCACTATTCAAAAGGTGAATTCTGATTAAACACGTATTATGTGGTAGGATCATTTTGCTGGGCACATTAGAAAAAAAGAGCATTCTGTATATTTCATATTCTATTGTACGGGAATTTAGGGCCCTTGTACCTCACATGACCTAAAGAATTTTAGAGTTCATAGGGAATAAAGAGATCATCTTATCTAGGCACAGTGGCATGTTCTTATAATACCAGCACTCAAGAGGATCACAAGAGTTCAGGAGTTTGAGACCAGTCTGGGCAAAATAACCAGAACCCACCTCAAAAAAAAAAAAAAAAAGAGGGAGAGAGACATCATTTAGGTCAATATCTTCATTTCTCTGATGAGTAAACAAGACCAAATTCCCTTCACCTCTCTTTTCTATGTTCCTCTCACTCCATAAACTATTCCTAATATAAGTAAAATTTGGGTTTTTATTTCTTTTTGCTTTTTATTTTTATTTTTTGTTAAGGGTGGCATTTTAGCTTTTCATTGCTATAAATGAAATACCCAACAAGAGCAACTTAGTGGAGGAAAATTTTATTTTGGCTCTCAGTTTCAGAGGTTTCAGTCCATAGTTGACTGAATTCATTGCACTGGGCCTGAGGTGAAGCAGAACACCATGGCTGAAGGGCATGGTAGAGGAAAGCTGCTCAGATTATGACAGGCAGGAAGTGGGGTGGGGTAAAGAGGCCAGGAATAAGACATAATTCTCAAGGGCACACCCCCAGGGACTTACTTTCTCCAATCATGCCCCACCTGCTTACAGTAGTAGTAGTACCTTCCACCTCCTACCAGTTCCATTCAAACCATTAATCCATCAAATGACTTAATCCACTGATGAAGTTAGAGCTCTCATCATCTAATTATTTTCCAAAGCCCCATCTTTGGACATTGCTGCATTAGGGACCAAGTCTTCAACACATGAGCTTTTAAAGGACATTCCAGATTCAAAGCTTAACAGGTTTTTCTTGTTTGTATTCTTTTTTTCTTTGCATTTATGGAACAATTTTACGTAAACTTGTAATTTTAAAGTCGCATGAATGTAACATTATACATTGTATCTCTGGAAGAATAAAAGTTGCTTTGTACTAATGCTGAAGTTTTTCTATGGGTCTATGGGTCTGGATGGGAACAAAGTGTTTCCCCAGGCTGGAGCTACACAATGTCTTGAGATTCCTTTAGAAAGATGAAAAGCAAGCTAAACAACAGAATGATGAGTTCCAGTTCTACATGATCTATAAGCTATGTCCCCAGGCTTTGTTGATAAGAGCGAGATGGCATGGCTTGTGGTTGGTGTTTCAAGTGGTTTTTTATTTCTTTTATTTTAAAAATGAAAGGATTTATTTATTTAACATCGTGTCTTACTTAGTTTCTGGATCCAGCTATAAAACTCCTGAGAAGACATAGATTTTTTATTGTGGCACTGAAGACATCTTAACATATTTTTCTCAACTTCATATTTTGAAGTAATTTTAGATTTACAGACAAGTTATAAAGATAGTACAGAAAATTCTTGTGTACCTTTCACCTGACTTCTCCTAATATTAGCAGTGTATCCAAGTATGGAACATTTATCAGACCTAAGAACACTGGAATAGCATTGTTCACTAAACTGCAGACTTGATTCTAATTTCCCCAGTTTTTCCACCTATGCTCTTTTTCTGCTCCAGGTTTCAGTGGAATATCATATTGCATTTGATTATCAGGACTGTTTCATCTCCTTCGGTCTGTGATAGTTTCTCAGATTTTCTCTGTTTTTCATGAACTTGACATTTTTGAAAAGTACTGGTCAGATATTGTAGAAAGTTCCTCAGTTTGGGTTTAGGTGATATTTTCTCATGATTAGGTTGGGGTTATACATTTTCTGGAAGAATATCACAGAGATGAAGTGTCTTGTAAGGGTTTCAGCCTGGTCCAGTGTGGATGAGAAAAGGGTTAACTGCCGAGGACTAAGCTGGCTATAAATCAATCAATTACCTAAAACTTATCTAATCAATAAACACACAAGAACCAATACTCTTTTTAATGAGAGGAGGCCTGACGGATTGGGCCATACCAGATCTGGTCTCTAACAAGATGGAGTAACCCACCACTCCTTTATTTTATAGTCAACACAGGTAAAGGGACCTGGAATGGGAGGGACTTACTCTGTGACGAACAGGATGGGTGGAGTCAGGGGAGCCATTTGCTCAGGGAACTATCATATAACCAGAGGTGAGCCACTCCCACACAGGGCCACCCTACTCCCCGAGATCTGGAACAGTCCCACATGACTGCCAGTTCCTGGGAGTCAGGCCTCAGCATCCCATGGCTCAACCATGTCTGATTCAGGTAGCTAAGGATGGCTTCGGACAGTGTCCTCATTACATCTTATCAGGTGTACATGATAGCAATATGCACTAATTATTACTGGTGATGCCAACCTTGATCACTTGGTTAAGGTGATGTTTGCCAAGTTTCTCTACCATAAAATTACTATTTTTTTTCCCTTCCAAAGAAGCAAATTACTAAGTTTTTTCCACACTTAAGGACTGGGGAAATAAATTATACCTCCTGTTGGGAAGAATATCAACATACTTGTGGACATTTGTTAAAATCTTCGAAGTATTTAATACTTATTTGGGAAGATGCTTTGAGGATATACAGCTGCTCTTTTTATTTTCTTTCATTCTTTCTTTCTTTATTTTGTGGTACCAGGGATAGAACCCAGGGCCTTGCACTTGCTAAGCAAGCTATCACTGAGCTACATCCTCAGCCCCACAACTATTCTTTCTCTTGTTCAAGTTTCACCCATGATTTTTTTTATGTTATGTATATTTTATTTTTAAATTTTAAAAATTAAAAAAAAAATTCTAAATTTTTTTGATTCATTGTACACAAATGGGGTACAACTTTTCATTTCTCTGACTGTACATGAAGTAGAATCACATTGTTTGTGTAATCAAACATGTGCATAGGGTAATGATGTTTGTCTCATTCCATTATCTTTCTTTCCCCCTCCTGGGCCCCTCCCACCCCTCCCTCATATCCCTTTACACAATCCAACCTTCCTCCATTCTTCCTTTAACCCCTCCCCCACCCGTGTTATGTATCATCAGTCATTTATCAGAGAAATCACTCAGCCTTGGTTTTTTTGGGGACTGGGTTATTTCACTTAGCATGATATTCTCCAACTCCATCCATTACCTGAAAATGCCATAATTTTATTCTTCTTTATGGCTAAATAATATTCCATTGTGTGTGTGTATGTGTATGTGTGTGTGTAATATATATATATATATATATTATATATATATATATAATCTCATGATTTCTTATCCATTCATCTACTGAAGCTTTTCTCAGCAAAGGAAACAATCAACAATGTGAAGAAAGAACCTACAGAGTGGGAGAAAAATCTTACCACACACACTTCAGATAGAGCACTAATCTCCAGAGTTTATAAAGAACTCAAAAACTTTACACCAAGAATACAAATAACCCAATCAATAAATGAGCTAAGGAACCAAGCAGACACTTCACAGAGGAAGATTTTTCAAGCAATCAACGATATATGAAAAAATGTTACAACACTCTAGCAATAAGAGAAATACAAATCAAAACTACCCTAAGGTTTCATCTCACCCCTCATTAAGAATATAAAGCAAACAATAGGTGGTGGTGAGGATGTGGGGAAAAAGGCACACTCATACATTGCTGGTGGGATTGCAAATTGGTGCTGCTACTCTGGAAAGAAGTATGGAGATTCCTTAGAAAACTTGGAATGGAACCACCATTTGAGCCAGCTATCCACTCCTTGGCCTATACCCAAAGGACTTAAAATTAGCATGCTACAATGACACAGCCACATCATATTATAGCAGCTCAATTCGCAATAGCTAGATTGTGGAACCCACCTAGATACCCATTAATTTTAGCATTCATTACAGAGTTTTGCCCACAGTAAATATTACTAAGATGTTCAAGGGGTGATTTTTCTATTGTTTTCATTCCTTCTATATTTATCATTGATTATTTGGAAGTTTTGGAATTTTTTTTGTGAGAATTTTCCCATCTTTCCCACTGATTTAATTATTATGTCATTATTTATGTCAGTATAGTTAGTGAATAGTTATTTTCCTTTGGATTATATTCCAATACTATTGTTGTTATTTTTTTTTCTCTAATTGTTCCAAGTTAGCCAATGAAAACTCTTATTTCTGTATCATATCTACATCTATCAATCCACTTGAGTTCATACTGATATCTTTTTTTGGGGGGCGGAGGGGTACCAGGGATTGAACTCAGGGGCACTTGACCACTGAGCCACAGCTCCATCCCTATTTTGTATTTTATTTAGAGACATGGTCTCACCGAGTTGCTTAGTGCCTCACTTTGCTGAGGCTAGCTTTGAACTTGAGATCCTCCTGCTTCAGACTCCTGAGTCACTGGGATTACAGGTGTTCGCCATCGTGCTCAGCTATACTGATATCTTGGACACTATTCTAGAACCATAGGGTTCATGCTAGCCTCCTTCCTCCTGCTGATTTGTAACCTTACATTCTCTGATAGTGAGAAACATGACTCCGTGATCTATAATTTACTTAATGTTTCAACACTAGCATACCTATAAAGTGATATCAGAATTACTAATCTATCACATTGCCAACCTGTGCTCTTGTGAAAAGCAAAAGTAGAATTCAGGATTATGTACAGTTTTTTTTTCTTCAGTCCTCCAGTGTCCAATAAAAACACTGCTTCTTGCCTTTACGCCATGTACAAAACAGAGAAACAACATGTGTCCCATTTGTTTACAATAAAAAAAAAAAAAAAACACGCTTCTCAGCTTCTTTCCTCACTCTTATGTTATGTGGTGTTCGGGTGCAGATTTATTTGCCATATTCTGCATTGCATCTTGAGATTTCTGGCAGCTTGATTTAATTATTTAAAATTTTCCTACAGTAAAGTTCATGATGTAACAGTTCAGTGGGTTTTAGCAAGAACATAATCATTTGCTCACCACCATAGTGCCATACAGAACAGTTCTATTACCCTGAAGTTCCTCTGTGCAGCCCTTTTGGAGTGAACTTCCTTCCTTTGCTCCAACACCTTATAATAACCTATTCAAGCATAAAGGATATGAGAAATTAACTTGTTAAAACATTTTATATTTATAACTTATTGGTATATTTTAAATGGTATATAGTAATGCATACACATTTTTGTTCAGTGGTAGAGAAATGTGTCATATGAAAAATAAATCTCCCTTAGTGTGCTTCACATGTGAATACCTAAGAGTTTGTCTACTTCTGTGGCTCATTTGATCTCCACACCCATGCCCTAATTTGGCCTAGTCTTGGACAATTAAATCTGGAAGTCTCTTCCATTAACAAAAGATTCCAAGCCCTATTCCAGGACGTAAGCAATACTGATCCCTTTATTTCACATCTGAGAAAGTTGAGAGTTAGAGAGTAAGGTCACACTGTTATTGATGGCAAAGCTTGAGTTGGGACTCAGGACTCAGGACTCCTAGCCACATTTCTTAGTGTTCGAGGGCACCTGCTCAGATCCATCTAGAAAAAAAAATGTGGGTCAATGTGAAACAGATAACTTGCAGAAGACTTATGATGTGGTAAATCTCTTTGCTGGGACTCAGCAGCTGAAGCTGCAGAGGAAAGGGCCTTTGTGGTGTTGGGGGAGGGTCTCCATTCAGATGGATCCATCATCCAAGGCTACTTAAAAAAAGAAAACAATAACAGAACAAAAAATGTTTCCCCTCTGGCTGCAGCAGAATTTATTATGGATTCATAGAGACGTTCATAATCAGAAGAACACAGATGATATTAATTTGGATTGACCAGTTAAGATTTTCCCCAATTTATTTGTT
Organism: Sciurus carolinensis; assembly: GCF_902686445.1. Lineage (NCBI taxonomy): Eukaryota > Metazoa > Chordata > Mammalia > Rodentia > Sciuridae > Sciurus > Sciurus carolinensis. The sequence continues at coordinate 128,377,170 of NC_062213.1, read as the reverse complement.
GCAAAGCTCTCCTATGGAAGTTCCCATTTTGCAAAGATTTCAGCAGTAGCCAATAGAAGTACAACATTCTAGAACAATAAAAGAATCGTTGATAGAGTATTTGTCCTTGAAACTGAACTTTGAGGACTGAAGAGAATGAGATACTCCTGAGTTCCTATAGTAACAGGAAATGGTCCCCACTCTTGATGACTATGGTCCTCAGAGATAGAAAAGGTGAGAGAAGAACCTTCAGTGCCAGCCAGTACTTCTTATGGAGTATGTAAGAGGTGGAACTGCCACGGGACCCGAAAGGATGCCATCTGAGATCCTCTTGACTGAAGTGCTTCACAGAATCTGGACAAAGGGCTGCTGCTGTGCACTGTCATGCCATGCTATGATGGGAGCCAAGGGTACTTAAAACGTGGCTCAGATATTCACACTTACCTTATCCCCATCGTGCAGTTTCATTCTTCTGAACTAATCTTTTTATTGCTCAAATAAAATGAACTCCTTCATATATTGATAAAGAGAGTTACCTGGACAGGGCGGAACTTGCTAATATGTAGTCACAGGCCTGGTGCCCCGTATAATATGCCCAGCACAGATTAGGTGTCCCAACAGGCCCTGATTCTTTGCAGATGTCCGACTCCTGTATGTATGAACAAAAAACACTAACCAGGAAATTCTAGAAATCCTTCTAAGTGTTAGTAATATATGGATCTTTGTGGATTCCAACTGGTTCGATTTGTTTTGAAATCAACTACACATCCCACAGGGCATTCCTAATTATTGTAAAGGTCGCTTGAGGGACAGTGGAGATAAATTATTTTGCTTCCATGTTTCCAGATAACTCAGTCTTCTTAAGACACATTATTTCCCTTTAATATTTTTAGATGTTACAGGTCTTTCTCAAGACATATGTATAACAAATAGTCTTAACACTGGTACAAATTCTGGGGATGTTTAAGTAGACATAATTTCTCTATCAATCTGAATTTACCTTAAGCTCTTTCCTGTTTTAAAAAATGATTACTTACTTGGTGAGATAATGGCATGGAAAAAAATATTGTGTTTGCTCATTCAGGCATTCATTTGTTTGGGGTTAGAATTCACACATTATAAAGGCTTAGACCTAAATGTTCAGTTTGACAACTTAACATTTGTAAATACCCATGAAACTACCACCCCGAAGTATGGTCCATTGTCCAGAACATTCCAGTAGGCTTGACCCCACTCTCAATGCAACCACTTTCTGACATCTATCAGTTTTTCTTGCCTGTTTTTGCATTTCTAGAGTAACTGAGTCAAGTAGCATGTTGGCATGAAAATAGTGTCTGTCTTCTTTTACTCATGTTTCTGAGATTTGGTCCATGTTGCCATACTATGAGCTCTTCCTTTTTATTTTATTTATTTTTATGTCACTCCAAAAAAGTTCAGTAAATATCTCCTTAGTCTAAGGATAGTCTCTAATACAATCATAGTATAGTTAAAATTTTAGCAAGTTTAACGCCAATATAATACTCTAATTTACCAAAAGTATTCCAGTGTTTTGGTTATGATCCAATAATGTCCTTAGTAATGTCCTCTCCACCCTGACCTAATTTAAAATCCAGTTTAGGATCAACTATTGCTTTAAATTATCTCCTTAGCCTCCTTTAATCTGGAACATTTCCATATACTTTCTCTGTCTTTTATGACATAGACATTTTGATGAATACAATACCCTTTCCCTCTTTCAATGAAGTGTTCCTCAATTTAGGTGGATCTGATGTTTCTTATGATTAGATATATATTTTGCTTTCTAGGCTGGAATACTATATAGGAGATGTTGTATCTTCAATGTAACACTTTAGAGACATTAGCTGTATATCGTCCTACATAGGTGATATTTAATTTGGATTGAGCAGTCAAAATTTTGCCCAATTTATTCATTGTAAAATTACTATTTTTCTCCATTGCAACTAATAAGAAGTCTATGGGGAGACAATTTAGAATTATGAAATTATCCTGTTCTTCATCAAAATTTCCTCCAGATTTAGCATCCGTTGATGATTCTTGTCTGATTCAGTCTTTACTAATTGCTTCACTGATTCACTTGTACATTCTTCCACATTTGCTACTAAGGCTTCAGCATTCAACTGTAATCCAGAGTCCTCTCTTTGCCACTATTATTTATTGTTTATTACAGTTATGAACTCATTAATTTCTATTTCTTCAATGGTTTATAATTCATTACTGTACTTATTTTGGTGCACAAATTTTTCCAGATTTCATCAATAGGAGCCTCTTCAAGTAAGTTCTGTGTTCTTATAACACACCTCAGTCATTTTTTAGCACTTCTGTTTTATGACATAATCAGATGATCATTTTATATCTAACTTACTTCGTCCCTGCAATTAGTCATTTTTTTTTTTTTTTTTGAGGAGCCCTGGTTCCTTTTAGTTGAATTGTATTAAAGACCAAGATCTGTGATAATTGCTACCAGAGTATCTTTGCTGGGCTTTTGGGGTCTTTGGCCCCCTTGCTCTTCTCGAGCAGAGACAAGGGAAGGGAGAACTCCCCAACAAGGCCAGATGGGGTAAGATAGAGCATTGACCGCAGGCACCCAGGCTCCCGGCATAGGATATCAGACACGTCAGGGAGACCAGTCACAGCAGGAACTAGTTTATTGAGGAAGTCACACAGATTTTATGTAGGGTGAAGGCTGGGCGGGAACCATGGGTGGGAACCACGGGCGGGAAACCAATCAGCTTAAAGGTCAGCAAGGCTCCCATAGGGCTATATGTGCTTGGGAACTGTTGTCAACCATCATTAACGTTTTTTTTTTTTTGGGAGTGCTGGTGAATTGAACCCAGGAGGCCGCACTCTACCGACTGAGCTATCTCCCCAGTCCCCCCACCTCATTAACTTTTGAAACCACCTTTGAGGCCTTGATCTTGCTCACCCGCCAGGAAGTAAGGAGTCAGCCTGTTAGTTAACATGTCATTAGTCCCAATAAGTGGCCAAAACAAAGAAATAAATAATGTATACACATACAAATTTGTAACTGCAATTCATATGCATACAGACTTAAACATATCACATATACATGCATGAGCATACCATATTCATATTTAACAAATTATACATCATACCTGAGATTTGCATTTCCAATCCATCTCCCTTAGGTTTTCTTGTCTTCTATTTATTTTTTACCCCTTCTTCCTCAGTGAAATTTCTAGCTTCCAGTAAATCATGTCATTTTCTGAAACCTATAGTATATTCTAGGGTAGTTACATAATTACTTTTCTTATACTACTATGATAAATGTACTATAATGAGCTCAGGATTCATCTATAATTCATCTGTACCCTTGCCTTGCGTAAGACAGAGGGTTCACAGTCAAATATTTTGTTCACAAGTTACTCAGATTCTTTCCTTCTTTTCTTTTTTCTCTTCTTTGCTCTTTTTTTCCTTTTTCCCCTCCAATGTGGCTGTCATATTACTTTGAAATACAATTAAGTTCATTTGCTTTGGTTTGCTTTCAGTGTTTCATTGTTTTTTTTCTTATTCTTATTGGTCATATTTAATTTTTCAATATGTAGAACATAAGCAAGCTTTCGAGAATTAAGATTTGAGCCAGGCACCGTGGTGCAGGTCTGTAATCCCAGTGACTGGGGAGGCTGAGACAGGAGGATCGCATGTTTGAGGTTAACCTTGGAAATTTAGCAAGATCCTGTCTCAAAGAAATTGTGAAAAGGAAGGGAGATAAAGTTCAGTGGTAAAGTGCCCTGGGGTTTAATCCCCAGTACTACAAAAATAAATATCAAGATTTGGCAAAAACATATTCTTAGGGAAGTGTTACGTCTTTTTATCTCTTCCATTCCATTTCCTCCAGCCCCCCATAGGTCACCAATTCCATTGTTAGCTACATTCTCTTCTAGTGTTTCTTCCTTTTTTTTTTTTTTTTCTTTTTGTTCTTTTTAGATATACATACAGTAGAATGTATTTTGGCATATTATACATACATGAAGTATAACATATTCTAGTTAGGATCCTATTCTTGTGGTTGTACATGATACAGTTACCCTGGTTGCGTATTCAAATACAAGGATAGGAAAGTTATGTCTGATTAATTCTACTGTCCTTCCTATTCTCCCACCTCCTTTCCCTTCATTTCCCTTTAATCCAATGGACTTCTATTCTTCCACTCCCTACCCTCCTTTTTTTTTTTTTTTTTCACATAAGAGCCCTACCCTCCCTTGTTGTGGGTTAGCATCCACATATCAGAGAGAACATTCAGCCTTTGGTTTTTGGGGACTGGCTTATTTCACTTAGCATGATATTCTCCAGTTCTATTAATTTACCTGCAAATGCCATAATTTCATTCCTCTCTATGGCTGAGTAATATTGCATTGTGTATATATGCACATTTTCTTCATTTATTCATCTGTTGAAGGACACCTAGGGTGGTTCCATAGCTTGGCTATTGTGACTTGAGCTGTTATACACACTGATGTGGCTATGTCACTGCAGTATGCTGATTTTAAGTCCTTTGGATATAGACCAAACTAGATCAAATGGTGTTTCATTCCAAGTTTTCTAAGGATCTCCATACTGCTTTCTATAGTAGTTGCACCAATTTGCAGTTCCACCAGCAATGTATCAGAGTACCTATGTATATATCTTATTCCCCCTTTTTTCTTACATTAAAGTTAACATCCTAAGTAATTCTTTTTTTTAAACTTAAAGAAATCTCTTAAAAATCATTCCCATTTCAGTTCACAGATCTTCTCTACTTTTTCAATAGCTGCATAGAACTCATTGTGTGTATATAGCAAAGATTATCCCATCAATGTCCTATACTTGAACATTTGGTTAGTTTCTAATATTTGCTATTTCAAAATAATTCTGTGCATATACATTTTTCTATTTTTGGAAGGACACTGACTTTTACATACTTGTACATTCCTAGAAGCATGATTCCTGAGTCAAAGAGTAAATGCACATATAGTTTTGTATTTGAATCTGTATTGCCAAACTTCCTTCAATTTTTTCCCCATTTCTACCAGCTTTCCTACTCCATAGTCTTGCTATAGTGTAATATTATTTTTTTGAATTTTTGCCAGTGTTGTGGGTTCAAAATGGACTTTAGAATAGTTTATTTTGCATTTCTTTAATTGAGTAAGTTGAACATTTTCCAATGTGTTTAAAGGCCATTTTAATATTTATTTTTATAAAATATCTGTTCTTGTTATTTGTCCATTTTTCTAGAGACTTTTGAGTCTTTTCCATTAAGTTTTATAAGTTCTTATTAAATTAGGAATATGTGCCCTTTATTTGCAATTTAGTTAGAAAATATTTCCTTCCACTTTAAAAAAAAATTTTTTTTTAGTTGTAGATGGACACAATATCTTTGTTTATTCATTTATTTCATGTGGTGCTGAGGATCCAATCCAGTGCCTCACACACGTGAGGCAATTGCTCTACCACTGAATTATAGCCCCAGCCCTTCCTTATACTTTTAAATTTTGATACAGGGTCTTGCTAAGTTGCTTAGAGCCTCACTAAGTTGTTGAGGCTGGCTTTGAACTTCCAACCCTCCTGCCTCAGCCTCCTGAACTGCTGGGATTACAGGGATGTGCCACCACGGTCAGATGATGACAATTTTTAAAAAGGTAAATTTAAATCCATTACTCACACCACACAAAAGAAAAAATTCTTTGTGAATCAGAGATCTAAATGTAAAAAATAAAACCATACAAGTACAGCAAGAAAATAGATAATCTGAATATCAGAAAAGGTTTTACAACTATGACCAAGTATCCAGATACAATAAAAGAAAAAAGTTGAAAAAATGAACAAAAATTTTAAAATTTGACGTGTAAAAACAAACAAACAAACCCACATACGAATATAGAGTCAAAGAACAAATAAAGGGCTCATCTAGTTAGATAAAAACTGAGGAAATCTAGGTCCAGAATTTGTTCTTGACAACTATTTTATATTTAATTAATCCATGCCCCTAAAGCAAGGCTTAGCAAACTACTGTTGGTGAACCAAATCTCATTCCCTGGCTGGCCTATGGTCTGTAAGCCAAGAGTCGATTTTACAATTTTCAATGGTCAGTTTAAAAGAAAACAACCACCACTACTACAACAAATGTGAAAATAGTACTCCATGACATGTGAAAACTATATAGAATTCAAATTTCAGTGTCCACAATAAAGTGGAACACAGACAATGTCCATGGTTGCTTTCATGCTACAGTGGTGAGTTGAGAAGTTGTGACAGAGGCTTCCTGGCCTATAAAGCCTAAATATTTACCACTTAGCCCTTTGAGGAAAAACATTTGCAGAACTTTCCCTGTAGTAATTCACTGTTAGGAAGGCAGAACTCAAGTAAATAAACTAATAAAATACAGAGCTATAATTGGTATTATAAAGGAGCACAGAGAGGATTTTTATCTTACTTGATGGTAGGAAAAGACAGAGGAAAACACTAAACCAAATCTTCAAAGACAAACAATATCTGGATGAGGTAGAAGATTAAGGTTAGAATTATTAAAATTGGAATGCAAAGGTTGGGCAGAGCCTATCCTACTGAAACTGTAAGTAACCCCGTATGGCTGGGTGAGAAGGAGAGTCAGGTAAGGTCCAGATAGAGAAAAATCATTTTTCATGCTAAGAAGTTTGTATTACATCCTTGTGATTGAGGTGTAGCTGAAGAATTTTAGATGAGAGACTGACATGATCATATTTGAGCATCATAAAAAGAGCTGGAGGGACAGTAGAAAATATGGATTCAAGGAACTTAATCCTGAGTGCAGACCTTCATCCTATATTAAAATACAAGATCTGATAAAGGCTGCTACCATATTCATCTTCAATTAACTACTTCTATCCTATCCTCTTTTGAATGTTTTAGATTTGACTTTTTTCCCTAATGAGATTAATCCACTGGTAGATCTTTGGTACATTTTCTAACCTAGGCAATTGAGATAATGAATTCTTTTAGATCCACATTGTATTATAAGCCAGTTTACATATTTCTTATCTCAAAATTTATTGTTATAATATAGTCTTATTAGTAAAACTGTACTTACTAAAAATTTTTTAAAATAATAAAAACTTCATTGGTCTTTTTATAGCTTTTTATTTAAAAAACTTTCTGACCTCATTACGGTTTTTCTGACACATCGAATTTTAGCAATTTTCTGCTCTGGTGGGTAGCACATAGTGGTAGAGAATCTAGGAATCAGACAGTGGTCAGATATTCTACAAGGACTGTGGGAAGCAGGATCTGGGCCTGGGCAGGATATTGTGCAAACTTCTTTTTCAGGAAAGCAAGCCAGAGGAAGCTCAGGAAAGTTTCCAATCCCAGTCGGGTTAAGGGGGCAGCACTTTATCCTTAAAGTGAGGATGGTGGAGTTGACTAAACAAGTAAACTGATTTATCAAGGTTTCTAAGCTGTGTCTGGCTGGATTCCATATGCAGACATGTGATTAGGCTTTGAGCTGCTGGAGCAAAACTGAAGCTGCAATTTGCCTTGTAGTTGTAGGACTTTACAAATGAATGGAATGAGCATGCAAGTATGGGGCAAGTGACTCAGAGAACTGGGTCCATCTACAGACCTTTTTTATATTTTATTTAGACACAGGGTCTCACTGAGTGGCTTAGGGCATCACTAAGTTGCTGAGGCTGGCTTTGAACTCTTGATCCTCCTTGCCTCAGCCTCCTGAGCTGCTGGGATTACAGTGTGCACCATTGTGCCCTTCGAGATTCCTATATAACTTTGATTCTACATCCAGCATAGCTTTTATTGCAGTATCCCTTTTGGTGGTTAATCTCAGGTTTACATCGTTAATTGCAAGAGTGTAGGAATATTTTATTTACTTTTGAATTCCTTGTTGGTAGGTTCTTAACACATGAGTCATAAGACAATTGCTTGAGCTGTTTGTAATACATTTTCTTCTTTCTTTTTCATTTTCTTTCCATTCAGAGAAAAAGCTCTGTGCTTCATTACTTTCATTGGCAGAAGGCTTCATGACTTTTGATTGTCAAAGTTTAAGTGGAGAATGAGGTTTGAAAAGACTAAAAAGATCCTACCACAGATGGGAAGAGAGAGAAGGCATCTGACCTGGTGCAGCAGGTCATAATGCTAATAGAGATGTCCCCAGGCTCATTCAAGATTCCCATTTCCCTTTCATGACAGAAGTAACCTTGAATGAGACTTCAATCAGATAGTATTCACAGAAGATTAATAAATGGAGGGATCTCTATAATGCCTTATAGATGTATGAGACCACAGAATTTTGACACAACTTTCAAAAAGGGAAGCCTGGGAAGACTGGAGTTACCTCTTTCATATTTAAATTTCATTTTAAAATGTAATGGGTTAACAAATGGGGCTAAGCTCTTCTCAAAGCCATCTTTGCTTCTCTGCCATGATATCCTGGATGTACAGGTTGTAAAGTGTTGGAAAGCACAATTCTGAAAGTTTTCCTATGCTTGTATGTTCTCAAAAACACAGGTTTTTCAATTCTATATGACTGAATTGAGATGGCCTGAATACTCTGCAGGAACCAGTGTTTCCTTTGGCTGGTAGGCTAGGAAGTCTCTGTGGTAGCCCGGACCTCACATCCCTCCTTAAGAGTTCGTTCCTCTTTGGGACATTTAGCCAGCGAGAGAGGACTATTCCAATTTATCAGAAAGATTTTTAATAATGTTGAAACTCAAGTGGGAAAAGATGGAGGTCTCAATATCTTTCTTCTCAGGAGGGCTCTCCTGTGCAAACTTTCCCAGTACCAGCTTGAGCTAACTAGGGCTATTTGGAGGAACAGTTTGTCAGGATATCCTGTTATATACTTCCTCTAAAGCATTTGTGTCACCAAGAGGGGCTTCTCATGGGACTCTTTTCTAAGCAAAGATCATTTGTTTCCAGTGGTATGTTTACCTTGCTGAGAAATGACTTGCAGTTTCCCTTTAAAAAAATGTTTAAAGATCTACATCCCTAGACACCCTACTACATATTAATAGGATTATATAAGAAACAGAAGTAGTAAAAGGGAGGGAGATAACTTGGCAGGCGCTATGGAGGAAGGTTCAGAGAAGACTGTTTGGAGTAGGAGATCATCAAGGTTTTGTTTTAAAGGATGAAGTGAATTGGAATTTAGAAGCTAAGGGTAGTTTAGGGTTGGTATTCCAGGCAGATAGAATAACATATCCAAGGGAAGACCACAGGAGTGACTTGTAGTGGGCATTTATTTCCTGGGATAGGGGTAGAATACATCTTTTGGAGGAGAGGAGAGACAAGATAGGAGTTTAGAGAGGTAGGTAGAGCTTCTATCATAATTGGTTTCATGTGAGATGCTAAGGATCTTGGCATTTATCCCAGTGATGAGAAAGCAGTAAGGAATGTATTGATTTGCATCTCATTATCTTACCAGCCAAGAACTATCAGGTTGATTTAAAACTTTTCTTCCTATAAATAATCTCACTTATCTCCATCCAATCTGAATCCACAAAATCCTTTTCTTCCTATTTGCTTTGTGTTGCCCTGACTCAGTTGCTTCCTACCTTTACCTAGTGTGTTACTCAGTTTTTTGTTGCTGTGACCAAACACCTGACAAAAGCAACTTAGAGGAGGAAAAGTTTATTTTGGCTCATGGTTTCAGATGTTTAGTTTTGGAGACTCAATCTATGATTGGCCCACTCCAGTGCTCTAGGCCCACAGTGAGGTAGAACATCAAGGTGGAAGGGCATGGTGGAAGCTTATGGCAGTCAGGAAGCAGAAAGAGAGGGTGGGGAAGAGTTCTGCAGGGAAGATGAACACTTCCGGGGCATATCCCTCAGTGGCCTACCTTCTTCAGCCACTCCTCACATGCATACAGTTACTACCCAGTCAGTTCATTCAAACTAGGATGAACTGATTATCTATAGCGCTCATAATCCAATCATTGCATCTTTGAATATTCCTGAATTAACATAGGAGCTTTTGAGGGGACACCTCCTATCCAGACCACAACACCTAGATTACTTCAAGAGTATCTAACCTGGTATCTCTGCTTGATGTTTCCTCCTTTAGTCCACGCTTCATGCTGCCAGCAGCAAGATTATCCTTAAACAAAAGCTGAGGTCATTACCTTTCTCCCAAACCTGCATATATTGCATGTAATACTTCCCCTTATGTGCAGAATAAAATCCCAACTGATCAACATGTTGTTTTGGATTCTTCATGAGTTGATATCAATTAAAAATTTCAATCTTTCTGTCATTTCACACCCTCCTTGAACCTTGTCAACACCAAACTAAGTCATCTTTCCCAATCTGCTGTGTGTATTGTTGTCTCTGTATTTTTGCTCCAACTGTATCTTCTCTAAAATCCCCTTTCTTCCATGTTTTTTTAAGGTTTGGCTCAAATTACACCAGCAGCATGACAAATTACTCCTAAATTTAGTGACTTAACACAATAAACATTATTATCTTCTACAGTCTCTGTGAGTCAGGAATTTAGGAGTATTTTGGCTGAGCTGTTGTGTGGCTTGGGATCACGGATAAGTTACCTGGGGGCTTGACTGGGGATGGAGATATGCTCCTTAGGTGGCTTACTCATGCAGTTGGCAAGCTGGTGCTCGCTCTGGGTAGGCGGCCCCAATCCCTCTCCAAGGTTACTTTGAGTGCTCCCTGTGGCAGCAGCCCCCCAAGAGTAAGCAATCCAAGAGACTAAGTTGGAAGCCACACACCTTTTGCCATTTGGTTTCAGAAGTCACATATTGTCAGTAGGGTGGGGTGGCTGATGACTGTAATCCTTGCTACTGGGATAGTTGAAACAGGAAGATGGCAAGTACCAGACCAGCCTGGGCAATTTAGGAAGACCCCGTCTTAAAAAAAACAAAAAAAGAAAGCCAGATATCACCATCTTACTCTTTGGACCAGTTCTGATAAGAGGGAGATTATACAAGGGTCTAGGTTTAAGAGGAAAGGATCACTGGTATGGTCTTGGAGGATGGCTAATACATTTCCTCAAGAGGCTTTCTAGAGTCCCTAACTCCATATGCCCTGTTCCTCCCTGTTCTCAATAGCTCAAATTTTTAAAAATCAGAGCTCCTGGAAATTTCTTAAGAAAATCATATTTTCTCCTTTTCTTATTTTATTTTATAAAGTGTGAACCTGAAAAAAATCGTTCTTTTTTAATTATCAAAGGACACAATGCTGAGGAATTTCATTGTCTAAAATTCTAGACTGTTAGAAACTTAGTTGTTCTGAGAACAGAACATCCCTTCCTCGCTTGGAGGATCTGAATTATCCAAATCACTTTGATTTAGAGAAGTGGCCTCAATTTATAGGACAGAGTTTCAGATAAGAAGTTGGAGACACAATAATTTTAAATTTATGTTTCCAAGGGAATAGAACTTTGAGTATGCTTCTCAATTGAGGTCTAATATTACGTATGAGTCTGATTTGCTTTGAGCTTATTAAATACTGCTTAATTTAAATTTTGCCTACATTCTTCTCCTCCCCTAAATATAATGATTCCTCATTCCATCTGTTGTTTTTTGGAGACATGCCTCATTGATGTGTCTTATTGAAGCAAATTAATAAAACTAACTTTACTGGGTTACAGGATTAGCCCCAGTGGTCTTTATTATAAGCTAAAATTATTGTAGCTTATATAACTGTATTCATTTTTAGAATTACACAGGCTTCTTGAACAAGGGTACCCTTAAGAATATTTCATCAGTGGGTAATTCCTATCTTTCCTCTGAATGTTTTGGAATCTATTTCTTTAATAGATTATGCTTTTAACTTACAAGTATTTTCTTCTTTGTTACAAGCTTCAAGATGATACCATCACTTTTTTCCAAGGTTCCCAACACTTTTATATCACCCTGCAACTCATTGGTGAATTTAATTTTCCCTCTATCCTCCTAACGACTCCTTTGGTCCTTTATGATTCTGCTACAAAAATCATCTTCTTTGTCAAGTCTTAACTGAAGGCTCTGGACAAAACTTAGCATTTGTTGCTTGTGTTCTCATGGTGCCTGTTTAAGCCTCCAATATGGCACTTACCACGTGCATAATTTCTTTTTCATGTTTTTTCCTCTCTACCAGCCTCTAGAGAAAAGAGATTATCTGTTCATCTTTGTATTTTCTGTGCCAGGCATACTAATTACCCAAACCTTACATGAAGTAATAAAAATGTTCACATGGCAGATGGAGAATTTAGTAGAAGCTTCACTTTTACATAACTTAGAATTGACTGAACACCCTACACATCAATCATTACTGTATCAGGCCTTTGTGATTCTTGGAGCCTGTATTAGGCAACCGCCAATTTATACTGAGAAAACACCTAAGGCACCACTGTTTTTTAGACTATTTCTAACATGGAGAATGTGAGAATTTATGAACTTACTTTTCTGATACGTTTTTCCCCAGTCTCAACTGAAAACTGTTTCGTTAAACTACTGTCTATGTGTTAGGCTAAATGCTAGGAACAACGATTCTGCATCATAGAAGTCGGACAGAACAAGAATGCAGTAATCTGTAAAGCTTTTCTGATTCTGGGAGTAAGGCCAGCATTAATACAACGCACGATTGTTATTTCTGAATGTCGCTTTGCAAAGAACTGAGATTATCAAACTTTTTGTTTGACAAGACCTACATAAAGAAACACATTTTATGTCTCCACCGCGATACATACCTACAAAAAACTGGAATAAAAACTTCTCAAAACAACTCCTTTACTACGTGATACACTGAGATCTTTGTTGTGTTCTATTCTTCTCATTAAAAGACAAAGTGGTGGTCCTGATTTACCAAACCGATTTCACCGTACCCCAGAGGTTACGGTTTGGAAAACCTTCGCTGGAAAAGGTACCTGCAGTCATTCCCACACCTCCCCGACTGCTTTGTGTACTTCCCAGTGATTACGGTGCTTCCAGTTTTGTGTAAATCCGGCCGCTCCCCTTCTTCCCGAGCTCCTTTAAGAGGGTGGTAACGACCCATCATGGTGGGGGGTGGCGGAAGGCAGGGCCCACTGAGTCCTCCGCGCAGGCGGGGCCCGCTCTTCCAGTTCTTGTGGAAGCCGGGATGTATGCACCCGGAGAGGGGCAGGGCTGAGGTAGGGGCAGCAACCGGACCTCGCAGTGGTGAGGAGAGGCAGAAGGAGTTATCAACCCCATTCCAGCGCCGCGTTTCCGGCAACCCCGTGGGGGTCCGCGCGTGCGCAAGGCGGTCCCGGGACCGTTCCGGACTCCGGGCGCCCGCGCGCGCTCCCGCCGAACCGAAGTTCGCGGTGGGCTCGGCGCGCGGGCGGCGCGGCGGCGCGCTCCAGGGGGCGGTCCTTCGTGGCCGGCACCGCCCTCCCTCCTCGCGGTCCTCTCCTCCCAGTCTCCCCCGCGCTTCCTGCACTAAGGTAGTTGCCGCCGTGTCCCCTTCGCCAGCTCGCTCGCCCTGGTGGTGCCATGGCGGCCTTCAGCAAGTACTTGACGACGCGGAACTCCTCGCTGGCGGGGGCCGCGTTCCTGCTGCTGTACCTGCTCCACAAGCGGCGCCGCGCCCTCGGCCTGCACGGGTAAGGCTCGTGGCCGCGCCGCCTTCCCGGGCCCGAGCGGGCGCTCCCCGCGCGCACTCCCCGCCCAGCGCCTGGCAGACGAGTCCCTGTGCCCGGCCGGATCAGGCGGAGAGAGGGCGGCTGCGGCTGCAGCCAGGCTCCAATGTCAGGGTGTCCCCGCCGCGCCGGCTCCCCCGGCTTTCCGCATACCCCGCCGGCCTGTCGGGCCACCTCGCTGCACCGGCAGGAGTGCGAATTTTCTCCTGTGCCCACAAGCAAATCTGCGACCCAGCCCGGAGGACAGTCGCTCCTAGTCGAGGGTGGGAGGAGGGGAAGCAGTGTGCCCATCCCACTCATAAAGCATCTCATTTCTGTATCAACTTTCTGGCTGTTTTAGTTTTGTCATCTCATTTCCCAGACATACCGTGAAGGATTTGTTTTGTGGACGTGGATGTGTGATTTGAGGATGGGGATTGGACTCGTCAGGCTGGTCACTGTTGTCTAAGTCACTTGGACGAGGTTTGGCTCGATTCCCGAGTAATCGCTGTTAATAGTCGCCAGGGTGATTCGTGTGAGCTATCCTCGGGCCAGTTGGCACGATTTCCTTCCAGAGTGCGTCCCCCGTCCCCAACTTGGAATTGCTCAGTGAACGCCCTGACATATCATCTGGAAAAGCTGAATTGGTTTCGTGTTATTTGGAGGACAAAGTTCCCTCCCTTGGCTTTGTAGGTGAAAGGTGAAAGTGTGTTTTAGGTGAGGACCAAGATCCTTTTTAATTACACTGCACTGCTTCCACCGCGAGAAGATTTTCATAATGGGATTTAACTTTTGAGGGGTCATAAGATTAGAGGAAGGAAGAGAATTGAGTTATAGTTGTGGAATTGCAGGTATCCTTTTTATTTCCTGGGCTACAGCAAGTGAATGAGAAAAGGTTAGTTCCCAGGTATTCTTGTCAGTCATTACATATCTCATATTAAATCTTAGCATCCTGCTTTCATAAATTTTACTTCATTCATGTCTCTGGACAGGTACTTTTGTCTCCTGTTTTTGATTTGCCTAATATATCTAATTAGTAGTAGATTTTGGGTTAAACACTCCCAAGTGGCTCCCTAGTCCCCTTCCCATGAAGTACTTTCTAGTCTTTTCCTGTGTAACTAAATTAAAGTCTGAAGTGATAGTCTTTTCTTTCCTAAATCAGTTTAACAAAGTTGAAAATAATTTGCATCATAGACTGGACATTATTATAGTACCTGTTCACTTTTCTTATTCTGGGTGTTTTTAAAAAAATATTAATTCTGGAAAATAGAAAACATTTTTCTATTGGATTGTGTGTCTTCTGAACTCCCAGTTGCAGTGGAAGTTATCAGTTATCTAGGCATATACTGGAAGGAAATATTAAATGCTTTAACTTGAATTGCATTTTTTGCAGAGAGTGTTACAGTTGGTAGAAGAATTGTTTTGAAATGGGGAGGAGACTTGAGGACAGCTAACAGTTGTGGCCTGCTTTGAAGATTTTTTTAAAAAAAACTTCTTTGGAGTGTTACATGCATGTAGAAAAGTATACATCATAAATCTAGAGCTTGAAGAATTTTTACAAGTGGAACACACCAGTGTAATCAACTTCCATATCAAGAAACATCAGCATCCCAGAAACTCCCCTCAAGCCCTCTTCCAGTTACAGTCAAAGGAAACTATTACATTGATTTTTAAGACTGTCTGTTATTAAGAGAAATTGAACATAATCTAATGGGAAGTGGCAATAGCAGTGAAATAGTGTAATAGAATTTGTCTTGTTAAATAATTGTGGCTCTTGTTTCATCATTGTAAATTTCTTTAAGCATCTCTTTTAAGGAACTTTGTGAACTTTTGGAGGGATTGAATTATGCAATAGTTAATTTACTGGACAAAAGATTGTTGTGAATCTTTTGCATCAGAGTAGGAAAATATTTTACATTAAATATTTTGTAGGAAGAGAAAGCAGATTATGAGCAGATAAATGTGGAGTTCAAATTACTGAGTTAAAATGAACTATTTTCAAATCATTAAGAATGGTATTCTTTTCAAAAATTTTTTATTCTGTTTAGTTATACATGATAGCAGAATGCATTTTGATTCATCGTACATAAATGGAGTATAACTTTTCATTTCTCTGGATGTACACAATGTGGAGTCTCACTATTCACGTAATGTTACATGTACATAGGGTGATGATGTTTGTCACATTCTACCATCTTTGAGTCTGTCTTTGTAGATGTTATGTACTTCCAGAATCTTATGCCTGTCTTTTACTCACTACCTTGGTATCACAATTCAAAGACTATAAAATTCTAACCTTATATTTTTTTGACCATTGGGATATCTTTGATAACAGGACTAATTTAATGTCTGTCCAGTACTTAATTAAGGCACTTGTGAATACTAAACCTTCTTTTGTCTGTGTTGTTAATAGTAGGTTTGTCCTAGAGTATATACTCTCTTGGAATTGGATAGGTAATACAGCTAGTAAAACCACATTAAAGGTTACAATATAATGTTATTCCAAACATTTGGAGAATGAGTAATTTAATATTCTGGTTTATTTTAAATTTTTGTAAATTAATTTTTTAAATCAGTTAAATCTCATATCCACAGCTCTTTATTGTGGAAAATTTCATACATATACAAGTAGAATAATATAATAATTCCCCCATACACTTTACCAAGAATTACCAAGAATATTCTGATATTCTTGTTTCATGTATGTCTACGTGCTCCTTACCCCTTCTTTTTACAGGTTTTAGGTAAAATTTATATACACTGAAATCTTAGTTATACATTTTTTAAGTGAATGGATACACTCATGTAATATACCCCTATCACAAATTAGAACTTTTCAGCTCCTCAGAAAGTTCCTTTGTATTCATTTATAATGGTGTCGTACCACTACTATACTAACTTTTCTCACTTTAGTTTTATCTAATACATTCTATTTTTATTATTTATGGGAAAAATGGAATATTTTACTCATGGATAAGAGCCATTTATTCAGTTTAAAGGAGTCTGTTTCTGAATTTTATATTACTGTGCTAGGTACTATAGGGGACATACACACATACAAAACATACATTTAAAAAAATGAGACATCTTTTCTCAAGAAGCTTACCTTCTTACTAGGGAGAGGAAACTTAACAAAGTATTTAAAATGTAAGATGATGACAGAATCAAGTGTATAGTCAGACATGCTCTCAAAATTCTGAGAAAGACCAGGTTAATGTCTTTGAAAGGGTTAGGGAAGGCTTTATGAAGAATGTGTGCCAAACCTATAAAGGTGGTGGTAATGAATAATAAAATAAATTGAATGTTACAGTAGTCTTTTTCAGATTTTTGTTGCATTTATGATATGCAGAAACTTAGCCCTTTACATCTTTCTTCCACTGCCACCAGAGCTCTTTTTAAGAAATGCAAATTTGTTCATAATATTCCTTCATTAAAATCTTTCGGCTACTCTAAAATAAAACTTCTGTTCTGATTTGGTCCTTGACTACTTTTTGTATTTACCAGCCATGTGGAATTAACTTGTAATCTCAGATGACAGGCTCTGCCTAGCCTTTGCAGACTGATTGTAATAAGTGTCATCCCCACTACTTTTTCCACTGTGAGAGTTCTTTTTCTTTAGGACTCAGTCAGCACTTAATCTTTT
Source organism: Sciurus carolinensis (assembly GCF_902686445.1). Lineage (NCBI taxonomy): Eukaryota > Metazoa > Chordata > Mammalia > Rodentia > Sciuridae > Sciurus > Sciurus carolinensis. The sequence continues at coordinate 128,359,976 of NC_062213.1, read as the reverse complement.
AGGTGTTTTCTGTCTTTTCCCTGTGTCCAGACTGATAGATGTCCTGTGCTTTCCTGGCACTCTTAAGCATCTCTATACTGTAGCAGTTACCACTTTGTATTGTCCTGGTTTCTTTTCTTGACCTCTGCCTACATCAGACTCTGAGTTTCTTGAGGGCATGGACTGAGTACCTTTAAATCTCTATTTTGGATCTACCATAGGATAGATAAATGATGTGAGGTAGTTGAAAAACCTTTAAAGGTAGTTGACATGCATCGGAGATGTGGGACTAATACAAACAAATAGAGGCATTATCTTCATAGAAATGATTAGTGTACCTGATAGTATAGAATGTAACCTGGGTAGGGGGAATTGGTGTGCCAGTTTTAGAATGTAGGGAAAAGGATCAGTCTACATTGCCACAGTATTTTATTATCTTAAAGCAGAACAAAGCAGTTTCTTTTTCTTCCCATCAGTGATTATGAAGTTCAGATTTCTTATCCTGGATTTCAGAGCCTTCCTCAATCTGGTGTCATTTTACCTGGCTAACCTTATGTGCTGTTGCCTGCTAGTAGGTGCTCTGTTCCAGATAGGCCAGTTTCTGTGCTGATGAATAGGCTACCCTAATTCTTGGCTTCTGAGCTTTATCCAAGCAATTAGCCATACCTGAAATTTCTTTGTGTTCTCTGGTCTCCAAATCTTACTATCCTTGAAGGGCTAGGGCAGGATTATCTCTTCCATGAAGTGTTTAACTATTCTAGGTGATCTGAATGGTGATCACACCCTGTTTAACGTTCTGAAAAACATGTTTAAGTACCTTTCTTGATTTATCTAATCTTTGTTTGGTGAGGTATAATCTAGTGATGTGTCAAAGTATACCTTTACCCTTTATCCTTTTTAATGTTCTCATCTATTAATGGTGGGACACAGTTTCCTACCACAAGTATTTCTGAGGAGTTTCAGGAAGCTTGGGTTTTTCTTAGTCACACTTTACTTCACCTTTTTGCTTCTTTGTATTTAGATCCTACTTTCATCTTGTCTTTTAACCCTGTCTCTTTGGTATCTGCCTTGATTTCTCTAAATCTTGAGCCACAAAGCAGGTTTTTCTAGAAGACTTCTGTTGAAAATTTGGGAGTAGTGGCAGGGATTATATGTCAGCATAGTGAACATCTCAGAATTCTTTTACTTAAGACTTGTTTGAGAGCTCTTCTATGATGACCTCTCACCCCTAAAAATACATGCCTGCTCCAAGTTCCTCTCTACCCTATCCTTGGTCAGGATCCTCAGCCAGGACACCTCCCAGTTGCTGAACTTACCATTATCTGCAGTGGTGCTGAACTGATCAGAGACTGACAGATGAGAGCCTCACCCCCTTGGCAGTCCTGCATCCCCTCACTTGTCTCTAACTGTAGCTTCCAAACCAGCACTACTTCAAGGGATATTGACACAGCAAACAGGTTCCTTGAAGCTGGGGCTAGGATTGGGGCTGTGTTTGGGAGCCTCATTATTTGTTATGCCAGGAACTGTACTCTGAAGCAACAGGTCTTCTGTGCCATTCTGGGTTTTGCCCTTTTGGAGGTGCTCTTTCGCCTAATGGTGGCCTTTCTCATCCTACTTGTCATAGGAAGGCGAGGTCTTCACCTCCTATTCTTTCTCCCATGCCTCATCTGCCCTCTGTGTTCCTTTTCTTGTATTTCCCCAGGCAGTCTGGGAAAAGTGGTTTGCTCAGGGTTTGTATTAATAAGAAAAAGAAGAAGGTGGGGGTTTGTGGAATTGCTTGGACATTCCCACTGTTGGCAATTTCTGGCTATTTTCTTTTTCCCTGAGAAAAATAAATGTTCTGTCTCACCTGGAGCCCCAAGGAATGGAGCCGGCCTTCTATGAACTAAGCCCTCTGAAACCATGAGCCCTTGAATAAAACTTTCCTCCTTTATAATTGTGCTGGTCAGATAATTTAGTCACAGCAGTGAAAAAGCTGACTAAAACAATAAATATGTAAAATAAAAAGCACATTTGATAATGGCAAGTGCTAAGAAAAAAATAAAGCCAGGACAGTAGACAGTGCTGGGCCATTTTTTTTTTTTTTTTTTTAACCATTTGAATGTCCTCATATCTCTGTCTTCTACTTCCTTCACTCCCTTTCCACTAATCCCCCTTTAACTTTCCTGCAGACATCAAATTCATCTTTATTTTGTAAGATATGCTTCTATCAACTCAAGCTCTAAAAGGGAGTGGTTTCACTTTTCACAGTTTCACAGGTTCACAGAGTGGTTTGTAAACTATAAACACAGGGTCATTTGAGGGACTGGAGCTATTTGAGATCCTTAGGATGAACCATGGTTATATGGGCTGGCCTCATTTGGATCCGTAGAATAAAAGATGATGCTTACGTAACCGTAGGTGAAAGAAGCATTAAAGGATTTACAGCGAAAGCAACTGTGTACTGAATTCAACTGAGGCAGATCAGGTCCAGAGCAGTGTTCTGAGAACTGTGTAGCTGGCTATAGTCAGCTGAGGGAACTAGGTGAAGGTCGTTTAATTAATTACACTTCCCAGTGTTTTGGTTCACTAGCATCCTTGGCAGATATTCTGTTTGAGGACTTTTGCATATGCTGTTCTCCTGCCTGGAATGTTCTTTCCCAGGTACCACATTGCTTACTCCTTTCTCTCTTTACTCCTTTCTCTCTTCTCCTTTCTGTCTTATCAGACATCTTAGTGAGCACATTGCCACTCAATTTAGGATAGCATCCTCAGTACACACACTGTCCACTATCCTGGCTTTATTTTTTTTCTTAGCACTTTTTATTTTACATATTTATTGTTTTAGTAAAACAGCTTTTTCACTGCTGTGACTAAATTATCTGACCAGCACAATTATAGAGGAAGAAAGGTTTATTCAAGGGCTCATGGTTTCAGAGGGCTTAGTTCATAGAATTCCTTGGGGCTCCAGGTGAGGCAGAACATCATGGCAGAAGAGCTTGGCAGAGGGAAGCATCTGGCATCACGAGGAAGCAGAGAGTTTTCACTCTCTAGATACAAAATATATATCCCAAAGCCATGCCCCAATTCCAGTCTCCTCCAGCCACACCCCACTACTTCAATTACCACTCAGTTAATCACATCAGGGAATTAAATCACTGATTGGGTTAAGACTCTCACAACTCAGTCATTTCTCCTCTGACTCTTCTTGCAGTGTCTCACATGTGAGCTTTTGGGGGACACCTCACATCCAACCATAACATTTATCTTATTTATTCTATGTCTGTGCTGCCAGAATGTAAGCACCATGAGGGCAGGAATTTTTGTTTTGTTCATTGTTATAGCTCTAGTTGCTAGAACTATGAGTGGCATATAGTGGGCACTCAGAAGATGTTTGTTGATTGACTCTACCTCTGAGATGCTCACTTCTTAGGGCTGTGGTTACTGTTGTTTTAAATAACACTTCTTTTCTTGCTACAAATGTAAATGTTGTCTCAAGTATATTATGTGCTCTTTAGGAGCTGGACCCTTTATGCCTCTTATTTCCATGGGTAAATCAAGTCTCAGAAACTTATAAAAATGGTATTAGTACCATTTGTAACCTAGTTGTGACAGTTAACAAGAGAGTAGAAATATTAAAGACAGTTAAGAAATTTGAAGTTATTCCTAATGCCATAATAATAATAAACTTATATTTTTGTTATATGCATTTATTACATAATTATAATTTTTTTGTTTTTTGTTTTTTTGAAGATGAGATCTTGCTTTGTTGCCCAGGCTGGACTCTGAACTCCTGGACTCAAGTGATCCTCCCTTCTCAGCCTCCCAAGTAGCTGGGACTATAAGCGTGCACCACCACATCTGATGATTCTATAACTACGTGTTTTGCTCTTTTCACTTAAGGTGTACATTTTTCATCTAGTTCTGTTCTTTTAAAAAATACATAAATATTCCTGTGGTTGGTTTAATCGTAATTTTTTTTTACCATTAAATATTGGGCATCTAGATTGCTTCTAGAATTTTTATAGATAGTACTGTATATTTTTGTGAGTGAACATTTCTATCTCTATTGAATAATTTCCTTGGAATAAGTTGCTGGAAATAGAATTGATAAATGAAAGCTTATGAACTTCTTTAGTGTTTGTGGAAAGGATATTATAGATATTCATAGACTGACTGGCATACTACTTTTAAAGAGTTGTGTCACTTTACAATACTGTGACTGAGTTCTAAAATTACTCATCATTAGGGAGTATTTAAATTTTTTTCTGCATTAGAGGTGCAAAATAATGTTGAAAGATTCTTTTAATTTGCATATATTTTTTATATTTGCAAGAACAAACTTTTTCTTTAATGTAGCAACTTGATCTTGATTATGAAGGTACCATGATGTAGTGGAAAAACATGGTTTTTGGAGTCAGGTATAGGTTCAGATTTTTATTAAGCCATTTGCGAGATCTGTGACCTTGGTCAATGAACTCAACAGCCTTAGTAGAATGGGGATAACAGTTTTCACATAATTCAACAGTTGATTGAGGATTACATAAGAAAAATGCATTCACCCCATGTTCAATAAATAAAAATAACTCATAGGCTATTGCTGTGCTTGCTAAAGTAAAACTAAGAAGACAACAAAATCTCCCATTGTTAGCTACTCAAAAATTATTGAACTTTCCTAAAAGTTTCCTTTCATAGTCACATCTATGAAAATCTCCCTAAAGAAGCAGCTTTCAATTGATAGAACCATTTACTTGTGGAGGTAGAAAGTATTTTAGTTTTATGTGACATAGTTTCAGGCACTCAGTAATTTATCAGTTGCTGCTTCTGTAATACGATACTGTATTTCTCCACCTTTTAGAGAGATGGTTCTAAACTAAATTTCATATTCACTGGCATAAAATAGAACAAAATTATGACCTGCTTTGTAGATCTTAATCTTTTGTTAAAATCGCATAAGATGAAATTTGTTTTTATAACAAATATTCTTCATATTTAGTTTATACAGTGGTTCTACTTCCTTTTCCCTCCTATGTGCTTAATTTTTTTTTTTTTTTTTTTTTAACCTGGGTGCAGGTCCTTACACTTAAACTTTTTTTTTTTTTTTTGAGCATGTCGCTTCTTCCTTTTAGAACTTTAATTAGTATTCTTTCTGTATATTTTCCCAATAAATTAAAAAGAAATTGGACCAGACTAAGCATAAAGCAATATTTATACCACTCTAACCTTGCTATGTATTGACACCTTCTGGGTATTGTATTGACTTGTCTTTATCTTGCCAGTACCTTCTGATAACAGACCTGGCATTCTGAAAGTATTCATAACCTGATCTGTATTAGGCCAAAGTTCTTTTTTGGGGTGTTTCTGAAACTGCTAATTGGGAAAGGTTTTCTTTTCTCATCATAGTACTGTGAAGATGAGACCCTAGAGTTCTTTGTACCATTGGTCTCTTATATGAAAAAGCAGAGAACCCTTGATTTGGTCTAACATGTTTTGTAACATAGTAAACAAAGTTGATGGAGTTTCCATATTCCTTCAGAGAAGAGAATGGGCTTAGTCTGACGTGATTTTTTGGTGAACTCTCTTCTTGCTCCTAGAGTTTACCTCTTCCTTCTTAGTACCCATTACCATACTGTCAATTTAGATAAATTATATTTCCCCCAAAGGATCAATATCATACTCATGCATGATCTGATGAATATCATTAACTTCTATTCTTTTACTGTAGAACATAAACTGGAATTGGGAGGAAGAAAGTGTCTTTTATGTTTACTTTGAAGTGATGTATGACCAAATTAAATGCTGGTATTTCTCCATTCTTTTGGTAAGATTTTTATGGAACATTAGAGTTGTTTACATTGTCACGTGTAGTATTTCTATTAAAAATTAGACATTGCACTTTTACTAAAGAACAGTTGTGATGGGTACAGTGGCATACCTAAAATCCAAGCAACTTGGGAGGCTGAAGCAGAGAATTATAAGTTTGGGCCAGCCTCACCAATTTACTGAGACCTTGTCTCAAAATAAAAAATTAAAAGGAATGGGGATATAGTTCAATGGTAAAGTGTCCTTGGATTCAATCACCAGAACAAAGGAAAAGAAAATAGTGACTTTTTTTTTATGAGTAAAATCACTTTTGTTGTAGGTATCCCTGTCAAGAATAGAGCCTTTATTAAGCATGTAGTCCAAATGCTTTGGCTAAATGATGGTTGTGTTCTTTTTATTTATTTTAATTCTTTTATTTGTTTTAATTAGTTATACATTACAATAGAATACACTTTGATACATCATATATAATGGAATTTAATTTCTCATTCTTTTGCTTATACATGATGTAGATAGAATACCACAGGTCGTATAGATCTATGTACATGGAGTAATAATGTCTGATTCATTCTACCATCTTTCCTACCCCCCGGACCCCCTCCCTTTCCTTCACTCCCCTCTACCTAATTCAAAGTAACTATTCTTCCCTAGCCCACCCACCTCATTGTGAATTAGCATCTGCATATCAGAGAAAACATTCAGCTTTCAGTTTTTTTGAAATTGGCTTATTTCACTTAGCATGATATTCTCTAGCTCCATCCATTTACCAGCAAATGCCATAATTTCATTCTTCTTTAAGGCTGAATAATATTCTGTTGTAGAAGTGGGAACTGTAGTATGTATTAGGATGGTTTAAAACCTTACTAGGGACAGCTTGTAAATGTGCTTAAAATATATTTTTTAAAAATTCTACATTTCTTATTTTTTTTCTAGAATAACAGTCCTGAGTGAATAGAATTTAATAACGTATAAAATTAAAAGTAAAGCTGATCAGAGCATAGTTAGGTATTTTGATATCTGTTAATAGATGAACAGTCTCACCATTATACTGGTACCATAATAGACACAATATGCTTAAATTATTTTGATTTTTTAATATTTTATATCTGCCAGCATGAAAAAGAAATATACCACGTGGAATAGGGCAGCTTCTTTAGGTAAAAGTTTGTCATTATTTTAAAAATGTACATTTCACTTAAACCTATGAAGCAACCTGACACACAGTTTCTCTTAAGAAGGAAAAAGACAATGATGCTATAATTTAGTGAACAGCACAAAACCTCTGAACTTTTAAAAAATTGCTTTTACTACTTCATAGTTTTAAATATTAGACATTTTTGCCGATAAAATGTAAGAGATACTCTAGAAGATTCGATTTAGAAAAAGAAAAAACACCTAAAATTTCTCATGATTACTATCACATTTTGTTGATTCTAAGATACACTTTTCCCCCACATTTTAGTACTTTTTCCCCATTTTAACTTCTGAAATGAGGATGTAACTTAAAACTGTTGCTTCTTAGCTTTGATCAAAACAGTATTAGCTTACTGTTGCATTTCATTTTTATCTTCTTTGTAAAAATAGTGTATATTGGCTAGCATCAAACTCAGACTTCTTACTCTAAATTTAGTGTTATTGCAGTTCTTCAGTTTCTCTTGGAGGTGAACTTAGGAGAAAAGAAGAAATCAAGGTAGAATGCCGTATTTTACTTATTCCAGAACAAGGGCTGGAGGAAGTAGCCTGGCCTGAGAACAGAAGGTGGAAATAAAAAACTACTCAAAGAAAGGAACCTAGTCATCATGCCACTAAGTCAGAGTTGAGTGCCCACGGTATGTGAAATGCTGGGTTTTGAGCTGTTTGGTACAGAGATTTGATTGAGAGGTCTCTTCTTGGGAGTTGGGGATATGATATAAGTCTGTACTTTAATTAATTGGACATAGAATTTCTAGGTGCTGAGGACTCTGAAAGTAAACAATTCTCTTTTCTAAATGAATCTTATAGTGGGAGAAAGCAGAACCTATTTATCCTAGTTTTGTATTTGAACATTTGGGAAGATTAAAAATTAAATCAAGAAAAAAGCATTAAAAATCATTAAAAAATGAAATTGGACAAGATTTTTTTCTGTTGAGAAACTCACAGAATGTTGAAGGAGAGAATTCTGTATTTTAACACTTAAATACTATTTTCTTGTTAAATTCCCAGCAAATTTCTCCACAAATCTTCTAGTAATGTTTTAAGATAGTGTTCTCTATTTATCTCTATTTATCTCTATTTATCTAATAGTTACATTGCATCAGAAAATTTAAGGTGTTTTTTAACTGTGGGAATCATTTCATTGTTTTTCCTCCCTCAGTAATGCCAAGATGTTTTAGTAAAGAGATGGGGGAGAGGAAAGAAAATCAAGTGTAAGACTTAATAGTTCATAGGGATTCCACTTTTTATTTAAGTATCAGATATTTTCCAGTTTAACTATTGATGAATAGATACATTTCTGCCTATATTTTATTTGTTCAACAAAATAGCTAGTTCCCCCACCCTCAGAGGAGACCTTAATGTGGGGAGAAATAGAACATTTATTCAGTACATTCTATTGAATGTTGTATGTCCATGGGCTGGGCATAGAGATACCAAATTGAGTAATTTGTCTTAGTAATAGAAGAATTTGTACAACCAAAGTATAACTAGTGGTGGGAATACAGTTTTATGGGAGGGAGTATGGAGGTGGGAATGTTTCATTCAAATGCAAATTTCACATTTGAGCTCTGATCTTCAGGGATATGGAGTGTCTTGCTAAGGGGTCAAGGACATTCCAGTTAGGGAAAATAGCTTGAGAAAAAGACATGGAATTATGACTTGAGAAGAAGGGTCTATAGATTATGCCACAGATAAATAAATATACATACACATGTATAACTTAATGATTTATTTTTATAAACAAAACACCTTTGAAACCATCATTTGTTCAAGAAATGGATCTTTATAGCCACTCTAGAAGCCTTCTACGTGATCCTTTTCCAATCACAGCCCCTTTCCTCTCTCCTAAAGGTAACTGCTATTCTGACTTCTATACTAATTGCATTTCCTTAAATTTTATTATCCAAATGTGCTTTGCTGAGCAATATAATTTAGTTGTGTCTTTGTTTTTTTTAAGTCTCTGAAAGTGCATATCCCTGCTACCCTTTTTCCCTTTTTTCTTATAGTTTATTTGTTGAAGCAACCAGATATTTTGACCTATATAGATTCTGAATTATGCTGATTGCATAAAGTTTTTCTTTATCCTTTGTATTTTCTGCAAATTGATAGTTGGATATGAAAGCTTGATCACATTGAAGTTTTGTTTGTCTTGAGTTGTTATGAAAGGCAATACTTCCTAGGCCCTGTTGTGGTTTACTCTTCATTAAGAAGTGTATAGTGTTATGGTTGTTTCTCTTTCGTGATTTTAACAGCCATTGATGGTTTATGTCTAGATAATTAACTTACTACTAAGGCTTATAAGATGACATATGTGAATTGTTATGTATTTATAAGGTGGAATACTTCCACAATAAGAAACTTTTACTTTTCTACTCTCTGGTTACCCAGTGGTACAATTCAGTTAGGAAAGGCAGGATAGATAGTTGCTTTTTATTAATCAGTTTTCAAAATAATATGTTAGATTTCTGTTATTGTCTGAAGGTGATCAGTGAGTTCAAGAACCACTGATTTAATTATTTGTGCATCTGTTCATTATGATTATTATCTTTATTCATGCTTGGTTGCCCATCTTGGTCCAGTGAGAGCCTCTTTAAAGTTGGCTCCTTAGTCCTGTTGTCATGGCCTCAGTGGTCTTTGATAGTAACTTCCTTACTGTCTGTAATAATATGTTCAAATCTCTTGTTAGATATATTTTGACCAGATCTAAAATCAGCTCTTTGTTCCAAGAAGAGTTTGGTTCTTTTTAATGGGAAATGGTATTTCAAGATCGCAACCGAAACTTGGGCATGTTTGTTGAGTCTGTTGGCCATTGTTTCTAGGCCTTTCTTAAAAACAGCTAGAATATGCTATAACTTCCAATCTGTATATAGGACTTGAAGATTTTAAATTACCCTTTTCTGTGTCTGTGTCACAGAAGAGTGGTGAATTGAAGCTACAAATCTTGTTTCTTGTATTCCAGTAAAAGAACATTTAAAGTCAGATATGAAAAGCCAAGCAGGAGAACTTTATTATGAGTGAAAGTAAAGTTAGTCTCCAGCAAAGAACCCTTTGGAGATGAGAGTGGGTCATCTCCAAGCAGAGAATGACAAAGTTTAAGTGTTGTTTCCAAATTTATTGCTGTTTTATAGTTGCCTTCAGACCTGGAGTCCACCTTATACACTCTATACCAATCAGGTATTCAATTCTTCCTTCATGTTGGATGGTGGAGTTTTTGACCCTAGTTGATTCTTTCTAGAACTGTCATGGTGGCCATCCTTTTCAGAGGGTTTCATCTACAAGTTAATCTTATAGTTAATGTGGGTACTGGGGTCAATGATTGGGCAGAATTCATCTTAGCATGCCTACGTTGATAATGATATTTCCATAAATCCTAACTTTACAGTGACCTCAGGAGACCCTGCTAGGAGTTAGCTCCATTGATCTTTCTTGAACTATTTCTTAATTGACTCCCTTTGTTTCCATGTGTTTATTCTCAGGGTTAGTATACCTGTTGTTGTTCTACAAGTTACTCGATCATTTATTAAAGGCAGTTTGAAAGAAACCCTGTACTGATTCATATTTCACTGCTTATTACTAACTGCTGCCTAACATTTGTATCTCCTTTTTTCTACACAGTTCATCTTGATTCTTAAGAATATAGGGGGTGGTCAAACTAGAATGTCACAGTGATACTCAGTTGCTTTATTCCATTTTATACACACAACACTTTCCAAGTTGTATTTCAGATACAGCCCATATGATTTCTGAAAAGTTACTTTTTTTTTTTTACATACATGCTCTTCAAATTCATTCATTATTTTATGGTGGTGTTATATTTACATCATCAGAGCATACTCTCTCCCTTTTAACTCTTATTTAGTCTTGGTTCTGTAAGTAAATATATAATGCTTATTACCTCTCCTTATCTCAGTGGCTCTGAAGTCATTCCTTTTGTCCAAGATCATTCTTTTTGTTCTCTAGTAAATTCCTCAGAAAGGGCTAATGGACAGTATTTTATTGTTTTTAAATATCTTTTAGTTGTTGATGTACCTTTATCTTTATTTATTTATGTGTGGTGCTGAGAATTGAACACAGTACCTCATACATGCTAGGCAAGCACACTTTACTGAGCTACAACCCAGCCTGCTAATGGACAAATTTGCTAAATTCTTTCATGTTGCAAACAGTTTGTTTATGGTCCTTATTTTCGAATATTTGATAATTCAGCTGGATATAAAAATATTTGGTTCATGTTTCTCTTCTTGACTATAAGTATTATTTTAGTTATTAGCTTATATTCATTTAATTTAGTAACAGAATAAATCTTGGGTTCTTCCAGGTTGATTTTTCTGAAGTATGTGGTTTCCTTTTCCCCTCTTCTATTGAACCATATGTAATAGCCATTTTTATAGATCAAAAAATGATCAATTATTGACATTTTCATGTGTTTTAATATTATGGTTTCAACTCCTTTTTATTTCAGGAGAGTTTTTTAAAATTATAGTTTTATTTTTTGTTTCCTTTTTAAAAATCATTATGGGGGAACTTTAATAAATAGCCTTTGTTTATCATTAGTATTTATCACTTTTCTCAAATGTTTGTTTTCTGTTTAAATATATAAAGTTTATGTGTATAATTTGTGTATTATTTTCACATTTTATCTGTTATGTTTATTTGCTCTGTATTTGGTATAGTTTGTATTCAATTTTTAATGGTTTATCTTTTAAAAATTTTACCACAGTTGTATATTATACAAATTCTGTTTTCTGTTACCACTTTATATTCTGCATTGCTGCTTAATATTTTAAGTTTATTTTGAGATCATAATTGATAGAACTCCTACAGTAAAGTGTTTCTGACATCCTTTAACTTTATGTAGGAACATTCTTATTTTTGTATCTTTGAAATAACTTTGTTAAGGATTTAACTTTGATCCTATTTTGTTGCTTGTTTTCTGTATCTGAAGGTAATTTTCAACTTTTATAAGGGAGGCTTGATTTAGTATAATTTTTCTACTTTGTGCCCTAGAGCTCCCTTCTCTGTTGCTTTCATGAAATGTTTGAAAACATGGTAGCTTACTGTCTGAGATCTCTAGGCCGTTTCTTTTCTTCACTTTGTTCTTAGGCTGCTCACACTGAACTCTGTTTCTCTCAGTTTCTTTTCAGGGTGAGGCTTTATTCTGTAAGGAAGCTGTAGGGAAGTTCAAACTTTCCTTTTAGTCTTTTGAGTCTATTGGAACAAACTGACAATAGACAGGAGGAAAGACATAATGGTTTATTAATGTGCCCAGCACCAGAGTCAGACAAAATATGAGAACTCAAAGAAGGCCAGATGATTGAGACTTAACTACACTCTTCATAGGAAGAGAGTAAAGTAGGGGACTGTGGGCAATTTTAAGGGGAATAAATGATTTGTAGGGGAGGAATGAAAATAGACAATGACTTGGGGCAAAGTTCTTGGCTCCAGGTATAGTGTCTGATTTTCAGTCTCTTCCTGTGATAAACTTCCTTGGTTATGAAATTTCAGTAAGAAAATTTGAAGACAGTTGTGTTATTCTTTGTCAGATTCAATCTTTAGGTAAATAAGGTATCTTCCTAGAAACCCTTTCTCAGCATTAGCTGCTCTCCAGTGCTCTCAGTTTGAAATCCAAAGTGACATGTTTGGGTTGTTGTTTTTTGAACCCCAACAGAGTGGTAGTTGTTTAATTTTGAGTATTAAGAGGTCCGGGTTGTTTTACCCATTCAGACCTTACCTTGAACTCCCTGAATCCACGTGCAATTTATTGGACTGTGCAGAACTCCTTCCAGTTTCACTGTTCTTCTTCAATTGGCCCTTTGAGTTTTCCAGTGAGTTATTCTAGTGGTTTTGGATACCCTATTAATTCTCTCTACTGTTTTTTGCACAGATACTGCCACCATTCAGGTCTTGTAGCTGTTGGTAGTTTGGTGCCTCCTATTCATATTTTGAGTTTTGTAGGAACATTTCATCAATTTTTTTAGTTTCGGTATATATGTTGTCCATGGATTTTTGGGTTTGCTATCCTGATTGTTGAGTCTGGATTTTTTTGGGAGGAGAGAGATAATTCAGGGAGATTCAGAATCATCCCATTCATCTCAAATCATTGGAAAAAAATATACTTTTTAATAAAGGGTGGTGAAATAACTGGTAAGCTATTGGAAATATGACAAATTAAGTCTACCCATCACACCATATATAAGAATAAATCCATTAAACCGCACAAGTGCCAGAAAAAAAATGGGTGAATTCAGCTCTAACCTAGGTATAGAGGAAGTCTTTTAAAGTGTGACTCAAAAATTCAAATACAATAAAAGAAGATAGTGATTATTTGACTACATAAAATTGAAAACCTCATGTGTGGCAAAACCCCACCAAAGTGTCAAAAGACAAATGGCAATGTAGAATCTGTCTTTAGTATAGGTCACAGATAAAGGGATAATATACATAAATGACTCTTAAAAGTATGATTGACTTCACTCAAAATGAGAATTGCAAGTTAAATCTGTACTAGATACTGCTTCACATTTACATTGGCAGAAATTTAAAAGTGTCAAAATATACTTTATTGGAGAGGTTATGGAGAATCTGGTATTTTCTTATACTGCTGGTGTTAATACAAGGGCACATTCTTTGGAGGGGAATTTGTCTATAGGTAACAAAACTACTGTGCATTTACCTATTGACCCAACAGTCCTCATGGAAGATACAACTGTGATGACATGCATAAGGTTTTTATTAGAGCATTGCTTGTAATTGCAAACTGTTTGAAAAAGTCTAAATGCCCATTCATAAAGTGTGGTTGACAAACTATGGTTCTTACACAGTGGAGTTCTGTGCAGCTATAAAAATGAAGATGCGTTCTGTGAACTGATAGGAAAGATTGTCAGGAAATATTAAGTAAAGCAGTTTAACAAAAGACTGATATGTTACTTTTTATGTAAGAAAGGATAAAAATCAGATATGTAGGAAAAAAATTTTTTCCTTTTATTCTTCTTGCTCTTTCATTTTTTTTTTTTTTTACTTTTTTTGATTGTAAACAAATGGGATACATCTTGTTTCTCTGTACATGAAGTAGAGGTATACCATTTGTGTAATCATACATTTACATAGGGTAATAGTTTTTGACTCATTCTGTTATCTTTCCCTCCCCCCACCCCTCCCTCCCCTCCCACCCCTCTTTTCCCTCTATACAGTCCCTCCTTCCTCCATTCTTGCTCCCCCCCCCCCCATTATGTATCATCATCCGCTTATCAGCGAGATCATTCGTCCTTTGGTTTTTTTGAGATTGGCTTATCTCACTTAGCATGATATTCTCCAGTTTCACCCTTTGCCTGCAAATGCCATAATTTTATTATACTTTATGACTGAGTAATATTTCATTGTGTGTGTGTGTGTGTGTGTGTGTATATATATATATATATATATATATATATATATATATATACCACAGTTTCTTTATCCATTCGTCAATTGAGGGCGTCTAGGTTGATTCCACAATCTGGCTATTGTGAATAGATATGTATATATTGATTATTTTGTGCAAAAAGAAACAGGATAGATAATCAGAAAAGTGATAAAATGTGTTATTTACAGGACATGAATGAGAGCACAGTGGAAAGGAAGGAGTGTTGATTGATAGGGTAGGAGATATTGGGACCATTGGAGAAATTTTAATTAAGTCTGTAGATTATAGTATTATAGCAATGTTAATTTTCAAATTTTGATAATTGTACTGTGGTTATGTGAGAGAATCCCTTGGTTTTAGAAAACAGACACTGATGTATTTAATGGCTATTTAATCCCAAATGGTTCAGAAAAATATTTGTATGTGTGTATGAGAGAATAAAGCAAATGTGCTAAATGTTAATTGGGAAATGTAGATGAAAGGTATATGAGAAACATTTGTATTATTCTAGCAGTTTTTCAGTTAAGTTCAAAATCATAATTAAAAGCTTTTTTTAAAATGCCTTTGTTACAAGTACAAGTCTGGGAAGCTCCTTTTCCCTCCACATGCAGAGTGCATAAATATGTACAGCAGAGCAAACTCATTTTTAAAAGAACATTATTAAAAAGGTAAAAGATAATAGCCATATGCATAGTCCATCTGTAAGAAGCAGTGCAGTCCTTGGATCACTGGAGTACCAGGGTTTTGTAGGGTTATCTTCACCACCAGAATGTACAGCTAATTCTTCCACTTAATACCAAGCAATAAAAATTAGACACAGTCCATGAAGGGTGGGAACACTTTCCCATTGAAGGCTCCTAGAAGAGTCCCCAAATTTCTACTTGAGACAATGTTGAATTTTTATTTCCCACTGACCCTGGGGCTGTTTCCCCAAATGGAATAATAATATTCTGTACCTCTTCTTGTGCAAAGGTGAATGAAAACTTTTTTTGAACAGAGTGTGATATTGGAATGTAACCTCTGATATTTAAAAACACTGGTTCTTATGTGATTGAACTTTTCAGTGAGAATGCCCCATGGGTGTTCATATTTCCTTATGCCATAGGAGGTAGGAGTATAAATGAATTTGAAGAGGCCAGGCAGCACTCTGCTTACAGGACAGCCAGTTCCTAGATAGAGCTCATAAGGCTGGGATGGCATCTCATTTACAGAAGGCATTCGTCTAATTCTAACCAGAAGCCAGAATTCAGAAGTTTACAGACAAAATCAGTAAGGCAATGAGTCAACTCATGAAGCAGGAGGAGCCCTTCTGGCATGCCAGAGACCTTCATTGCTCCAGATTGCAAACCGAGGTATCACAGAAAACAGGAATCTTTTTTTTTTTAAATATGGGATCTCACTGTGTACCCCAGGCTGCTGGCTTCAAACTCCTGGGCTCAAGTGAGTCTCTTGCTGTGGCCTTTTGAGCAACTGGAACTACAAGTGCATGCCACTGTGCCTGGTTAAAAGATTCTTTTTTTTTTTTGTTAACTTTACAATTGTTAAGAATATTGTAATCCTCTTTATAAGATTTTTAATGTGAATTTTCTGCAATTATTCTACAGGATTTGGATATTTTGGTAAAGAAACACAGGTGTCCTAGAGGAACCCTATTTTATGAATACAGTGAATCTTATGTACAAACTATGAAGGGTGCCAGTTATCAACCCTTTTTAAAATTTTTATTTTTATTGGTGCATTATAATTATACATAATAGAATTCATTGTACATATTTCTATATTCACACAATATAACAATATACCTCCCTCTAATACTTCCCTTTTTTCCCTAATACCTCCCTTTTCCCTCCAGTTATCCACTCTTGAATTGGTGTTAATTTGCGTATAATTTTTAGAATCAGCATGTTAGGATTTTGGTGGTGATTTCATCTATTAATCAATTTCTAATATTTTTATTTCACCTTTTTTGGATCTTGTCACAAGTTTATAAAGTAGTACTTTTTTTTTTAGAAATGCAGCTTTTAGTTTAACTGCCTAGTGTCTGCTTTTAAATTTTTTTATATTTTGCATCTATTTGTATTCTTTTATTTTTCTAATTTTGCTGTTTTTATAATATTCAACTGCTTTTTCTAGTATATGTATTTAAAGTTATGATCTCTCTGAATTACTGCTTCATTTGGATTCCACAGGTTTCTTGATATGTAAACTTTTTCATTTTGTAAACATAATATTTGATATATCATATATTTCAAGATATTTTCTGATTTCTTTGATGCTGAGTTCTTATATCTCTGTCAGTCATTTATTACTACATAACAAACCAGCCCAAAACTCAGATATTTAAAATAGTTTTTAACCTTCAGTTCTGAGTGACTGGGCAGTTCCTCTGCTGGTTTTGTCTGAGTTTGCTTGTGAGGCAGTTGATTTCTTATTTTTGTTATTTCATTTTTAGCCTTTCCAGTTGGGAAGTTATTCTCAGAGCTCTTTTTTTCTTTTGCTGGTTACCCTATACATTTTAACATATATTACACATGTCTGAACACGTGTTAACGAGTATTAAACAAGTCTAGACATTAGTAATACTCCGTCACCCTCCCAGGAAATAAGATTTTAGAACACTACTTCTATCTGCTTTCCTCCTGATTTATATTCATTTGTCATGGTGTACTTTTTTTCTCCAGCTGTGTAAAGTCTGTTAAACCTATTGATGATATATCTAATTTTAATTGAATATTTTATTTTTAAAAATTCTTTTTGGTTTTCCACAGGTTAGTTTTACTTTTAATAGTTTTCTCTTCTTAGTAATTTTTTAAAAATTATGTATTTATTTATTTAATACACTCTGCATTGTTTTATAGGATTTGTCTAGAATTCCAACATCTGAAATCTTTTTGGGTCTGTTTGTTTTCTAGTCCTTTGTTTCAGATTGTGATTTTAACCTTAGTGCTTGATTATTTTTTATTGTGCTCTGGACATTTTATTTAAAAGTTATTGTCAGAATAAATTTAGAGGCTTAAAGTAGCCATACTTTCCTTTTAAGAGCAAAGTTTGCTTCATTAGTCAGGGAACAACTAAGATCCTTAAGATGCTTAGTAGTAAAGCATCTTAATAAATAAAAGCAAGACTCACATTATAGGTTTCATAATTTTGTTTCCCAAAGGAGTTATATCATTGTTTTCCCACATCACTATCATGTTAATTCCTTTGCATTAACTTAGCTTGGAATATCATACCATTCTTTTTCTCCCATAAATTCTATTCATTTTAAAGTCTCAGTTTAGATTTCACATCCTTTCTAGAATAAAGGTTTTACTTTTTTCCCCTCTCGAGTTAACATTAATTGCTCTTTACTTTGTCTTTCATAGCACCTTTCTTAGATCTAAATACTCTTCTGATAGTACAGTTGTCAGCTCTAGCAGGTTTTCCAAAGCTGATCTCTTAGATATCTGGTCACTTAGATCTGTTGTATTGATAAATTCCAAAAGTGTTGAACTAACTCTATTAACAGTTTCCCCCTTTTTTAATTTTGAAAGTAACTTTACTAACATACTAACTGAAACAAAATTTAGAAGGCAAACAGGACAAACATTTTGGAAGCACTTTCCATGTGATACTCATAGTCCTAGGCATCAGTGATAGAGAGTTGAGTAAGACTTGGCTCCTGCTCTCAAGTGGATATGGAAGGCAGATATGATGTACAGATTGCAGAGGGAACACAAAGGATACTTAATACATAGTATTTGAGGTTGGAAAATGAACAGAGAAGGCTCCTAAGACAGGGTCATCTTGTAATTTATTTTTCTAATGGGCACAATTAGTCATTACACAAGGGTGTTCTGGGCAAACTGATAGAGATGATCACTTCATTCTAAAAAGTCATGTGCTGAGTTTTCAAGACAGGTAGGAATTAAGCAGGTTAATTGAGGAAGAGCCTTTTTAAGGGGAAATATAGAAAAACATACTAGAAGATTAGCATAATATTAGGGGGAAGCATGTGAAATTGCCTTTTTATACATGAGGAAGGGTCAAATATTTGCAGTTTCATATAGTTCAGCCTGATGTATTAAGGTAACTTGGACACAGAATATTTGTGTTTATAATGGCAGGAGATGAGCCTGGAAAACAGGACTAGAATCAGATCATGAAGTTTTCGAATACTATATTGTGGAGTTTAGACATTGTTCTGAAAGTGATATGTTTATTTGAAAAATTTAATTATAAAGTATTTAATTTTTGAATATTCAGTACTTTATTACTATTGGCAGAAGTGAGAATAGACTAGTTTTTTTGTTCAAAAATTTTGTTTGAGAGGCACAGATTTATTTAGGAAAATGAGTCACTTCAAGGGAGAATGTGAGTTATCTGGAGAGTGAGAAACTTTAAAAATTTTTTTTCTAGCTTTTTGGTATTAATTTTTACTTGAAGCAAAAATAATGTGGATGCTATCTTTTATTTAGGCCTTGAATAGCCAAAAGATTGAAATTATCTCTTCTCTGGAGTTTTTGTAGAATTCCCTTATAAATCTTTTGGACTTGGTACTTTTTCTTAAGGGGTGAGGTGAGTAGGAGGTAGGTATCTGAACTTTTAAAAATTTCTCAATTTTTCAGGCTGTTTAGTTTTTTCCTTTTTCTAGAAAATTATTTCATCCAAGTTTTCAAATTTCTTTACAGAAAGTTGAGATAAGAAATCTTATTTAAAAGTGAATCAATTTCATCCTTTTTGTGCTTATTTATTTTTTCTTGTAATTTTATACTCCTCCTTTTAAAATTAGATTATCTGGTGCTTTATTTTTCAAGGAACCAGCCCTTGGATTTTCATCCATTAGTGTGTTTGCATTTTCGTTTTCTGATTAACTAGATGCTGCTTTCTGCTTTTCCTTTTCCTTTACAGTTTTTGTTGGATGTTTAAATCATTAACCTTTTTTCCCTGTTTATTGAAATTTAAAATTAGGTTCTGAGCATTGTTTTAGTTGAATTGACAGGTTACATATTTTATATACATATATGTGGTCTATATGTATGGGTATATATATGTATATTTATGTGTATGCATATGTATGTACTTGTATATTTGTATATAATACAGCCGTATTTGGTATGATTGTGGTAATGAATAGGAGGAGGAAAGATATGAATGATGAGGAAACTATTTAGAAAGCAGGTAAGAATATTATAATAGATCATGTGAAAAAATTTGATGTCCTGAATTGAAGTGGCAATAGAGATAAAAAGAGCATAGAGAGCAACTGGAAGTTAAGGATGTGAAGGAAAGATACCTCAGAATAATTCCTAAGTTTGTAGTTTGGGTAGCTAGTATATGAAGATACCGTCACTGAATTAGGACCCATGTTCATTATGGGAAAATGGAAGTGTGTATTTGGGGTGAAAAGTTATGTTAGATGTGGACATCAAGTGTACAATGTTTTAATTAAATCCAGGTACAGATATCCTGTTTAAAAAGCAGATATTCAAGTCAGCAACTCATGAAGGAGGAGGGAACTGGAGATTGGAGAGTCATTAGAGAAAAGATGATAATTGCGGCCGTGATTTTGACTGAGGTGACCTAGCGTGGTATCTTTAGGACCTAGGGCTAATGGGTCTAAGGTGTGTCTCTTATGTCCTAAAGTTCTGTGAGAATTTTCTAATTTTGTGTTTGCATTTTGGTACATTTGGCAACATTCTTGGTTTTCTTAATGTCTACCATACTCACAGGTCTCAGTGCTGGTATTTGTGTTTGAGTGGTTAAGTGATCGTCTAGAGACCACATTTATGGTAATAAACAAATTTGTAGTAGTAGAATTTGTATCAGGTTGACATTTACTAATGTACAACTAAGAAAATCTTTCTTCAACTTTGGACCTCATACTGAATTATTTTGCCATTAAAACTTTCTTTCATGGTGATGATTACAGATTAGAGATGTTTTTCAGAGAATTTCTGAAAAACTGAGATCTTATAATGAAACTGGTTGAAATCATGAAAATAACAGAGCAACAGAATAATCATCACAGACTGATCAAAGAACACAGGATTTACATTAATCATGTGCTCAGACCAAGGAAATGCCTAATAAGATGTGCCCTCTGCCCAAGGTATTTCATGGAAACTTGGTGGCAGAAAAGCACCAGGAGATCATGTGTATGTGTATGTATGTATGTACATGTGTATATGTATCTAATTTATTGCATGGATTCTTATTTACCTGTATAAAAATACCAGCTTGTAATGTTTATTAGCAATACTATGACATTCTTGTTGACTTTCATTTTTTAGAATTTTGTTTTGGTGTACATACATGTTATGAAATGATTACAACTATTAAAGTATAGTCACTATTGCATACATTTGTTTATAGAACTTATTCATTCATCATTCTTGACTGAAACTTTCTGCCCTTTGACCAACATTTCCCCCCTTCCTCTGCTGGCTTCTAGCCTGGAGCCCCTGGCAATCACATTTTAACTTTTGCTTATATGATCTCAACTTTTTTAGATTATACATATAAATGAGATAATGCAGTATTTGCTTTTTTTGTGCCTGGTTTATTTCATTTGGCATATTGTCCTCCAAGTTCAACCATGCTGTTGTAAATGACAAGATTTCCTCCTTTTTAAAGACTGAATAATATTCCATTATATATTATATCACATTTTCTTTATCCACTCATCTTTTGATGGACTTTGATGAGCACTTAGGATAATTTCATACCTTGTCTGTTGTGAATAATAATGTAATAAACGTGAGAGTAGAGATTTCAAGATACCGATTTCATTTCCTTTGGATGTATACCC
Organism: Sciurus carolinensis; assembly: GCF_902686445.1. Classification (NCBI taxonomy): domain Eukaryota; kingdom Metazoa; phylum Chordata; class Mammalia; order Rodentia; family Sciuridae; genus Sciurus; species Sciurus carolinensis. Next base: position 128,338,809 of record NC_062213.1, on the reverse strand, counting down.
AGAAATAGAATTGCTGTATCATATGGAGTTCTATTTTAAAATCTGAGAAATTGCTGTTGTTTTCTATAATGGCCATGCTAATTTACATTCCACCAACAGTGTACAAGAATTCCCTTTTTCCACATCCTTATCAACACTATTTTCTTTTTTATAATAGCCATCTTAACTGTTGTGAAGTGATATTGCAGTTTTGGTTTGCATTTCTCTGCTGAGATGTTGAGCATTTTTTCATGTACTTTTTGGCCATTTGTATGTCTTTTGAGAAATGATAATTCACTTATTTATCATTTTTGATAAATGATAATGGTTATTTTTAATTGGATTATTTGTTTTCTTGCTGTTGTCATTGGAGTACTGTATATTTTGGATTATCAGATGTATGTTTGCAAATATTTTCTCTCCTCTAGGCTGTCCCTTCATTCTGTTGATTATTACATTTGTTGTGCTAAAAGTCATTTTCTGAAACAATTTTATAATTTGAAATAATTTTAAATAGATAAATAATCCTGTAATACAAATGAAATAGAAACAACAAACCTAAGCTCTTTTTAAAATAAGAACATCTGTTGAATTGTAGTTAAGTTTGGCTTTCTAGCATTATTGGGTAACCTGGTATTTTATTACTGAAAATGCTTATATCTGCACATCTTTGTGGCTCAATCAAGTGTTGAACATAGAGGATTGACCCCTGTAGTAGACATGGAGATGTGTCACTGAGATTCCTCTTTAGGGGTTACTACCTAGCAGAGAAATGCAGAATCCAGGCAGCCCCCTCTATCCATGCCTTAGGGTCCACCTCAGCTGCAGAGACCCCTCCCTGCAGGTCGTGACATCCCTGTGGTAGCACCCATTTGTAGATTGAGCAGGCAGAGGTATAAAAACCTGGATGTTTCAGCCCGTCACTGAGTACTCTGTTGGACAGTACTTGTTTTAGAACTTCCATCTAGTTGGTTTGAATTTTTTTGGGCCTGTATCACAATTTGAATTCTTCCTAAACTTGCTTTCTCTGTCTTAAAATTCACAGGTGTTAATCTCTAATAAACATTTTGTATACCAAATACCCTATTATTTCAACCTCAGAGAAATCAGCCCACAGTAGCTCCTGATCTCATGGGGCTAGTTTTCTGGAAGGAAATATACATCAAACTGAAATTAAAAATATAATCAGTGTTATATAGAAGCATAGATACTCTGAGAGTATGTAATAAAAGGACCTAAGCTGGTTAACTTTATTGTTTAGGGAGGTGGTGTGGATTAGTAGTCAAATCGCAAACTTTGGGCTATTTATCTTTCTAGGACAGTTTTCTCATTTCTAATATGTAAATGACATATGGTCTCTGATTTTTTAAGAGATACTAGCACAGGATTTCCGACGTGATTGGGGGAAGTTTTCCAGAAGCTAGAGAGAAGGCCCATTGCACAAACATTTCAAGCTTTTTTGGTGTAAGTTTATTGAAGTCCCATTTGCCAAAGTACTTCTTATGGCTAAACATGACTCATGAATGAAACAATAGATTTCCACCTTTTCATAGAAGGATTTGTAAAATAAGTGTATATATTTATATAATATTTATGTAAAAATTACCAAACATAGTATCTGTCACGTAGTAGTAGTTAAAACTTACTGATTACTTCATGGAAATAATACTTAGTACAATTTGAGCATTGCTAATCTGAAAATCTGAAATCTGAAATCTTTTGAACACTCCATGTTTTCAGATTAGGGATATTTAACTGATAAAGAATATGCATGTATTCCAAAATCAGAAAAACTCTGAAATCTCAGGCATTTCAGATAGGGGTTACTGAGCCTATAAAGAAGCAAGTAAACTATTACTTTTACACATGTTCTCTCAGTAGGATATGAAAAGAAACCCATTTGGAGAATATGGTATATTCTTTTTGACATTTTAGGATGATTTTTAATGATGATTGTGTTTTGCAAATAAAGTAAAGCTTTCTCTCTTTTTTTCCTCCACAGTAAGAAAAGTGGAAAACCACCATTACAGAACAATGAGGTAAAATTTTATATCATCTACATTTTGATATTTTATATACTTAGTTCATTTTTTGTTACACAATTCAAAATTAGGATAAAAATCATAGAATTTTAGAATTAGAAGGAAACTTAAAAATATCATTCTTTTTTCTTTTTGGTGGTACTGAGGATTAAACCTGGGGTACTTGGTCACTGAACTGTACCCCTAGTCCTCTCTATTTTTTATTTTGAGACATGGTCTCTCGCTAAGTTGCTGAGAGCCTCTAACTTGACACTCTTTGCCTTAGCCTCCTTAGTCCCTAGGATTACAGGTATGTGCCATGCTCAGCAAAAATATCGCTTCTAGTCTGGTATTATAGAAATTCTTTCTGGAATAGAATCTTGACCGGTGTTTCATAGTGTTTACTTGAATTTGTGCATTATTCCAATAAGGCAGTTTACAGCTGTTAGTTCTAGCCCATGCTGAGGTTAATTTACCTCTGCTTGCTTCTTACTGATTAACTCTGTTATGTCGATTTGTAGCTGTACAGGACAAGTCTACTCTCTCTAATAGACACATATATTTGAAGAGAGTTGTGAATTCTGAGTCTTTTTTCCCTATGCTAAGCAATCTTCATTTCATTTACTATTTCTCATGTGACATGGTTTTTGATCCTTTTTCAATTCTGTACACTTTTCTCTGGTCTTTTTTTTTTTTTAATTTTTTTTTAGTTGTTGATGGACCTTTATTTTATTTACTTACTTATATGTGGTGCTGAGTATTGAACTCAGTGCCTTGCACATGCCAGGCAAGCACTCTACCACTGAGCCACAACCCCAGCCCCTTTTCTCTGGTCTTAAGCTAGTTTTCCTGAACATTGCACTAGGAATATAATATAGTTGAAATGTGGTTTGACTAGCATGGAATATGCCAACACTATTACATTTCTTGATATGGATACCATGTTGCTAAAATTCAGCTTAAGATTGCTATTATTTAGTCATAACCGTTGTTTATGTTAAGTGAAGTTTATGGTAAATTATAACCTTCAGTTATCTTTCTGCTGAACAGTTCTGTTGACAGATCTCTTATATCTTGTATTTCTCAGTTGTTTTCTTTCTTTTTATAATAACAGCTTTATTGATATAATTCATATGCCATAATATTCATTTGTTTAAATATGTAAATCATTAGCTATTATTATATTCAGAGTTGAATAGCCATCTCTGCTATCTAATTTTATAAATTTTTTATCAACTCCCAATAAAATTCCATACGCACTATTAGTCACTGGCTCAGTACTCTCTTCCCCCAGCCCCTGGCAGCCACTATACTGTTTTCTGTCTTTTTTGATCTGCTTTTTCTGGACTTTTTATAGAAATAGAACCATGCAATATGTGGTTCTTCATGTCTGTCTTTTTTCACTTTGCATGGTATTTTCAAGGTTTATTCATGCTTTTTCTGAATCAGTATTCTGTTTCTTTTCTTTCTTTTCTTTTTTTCTGAATAGTATTCCATTTATAAGTATAACACGTTTTATTTATCCATTCATCAGTTGAGGGTCATTTAGGTGGTTCCATTTTTTTGGCTATTAAAAATAGTGGTGTTGTGAACATTTGTATACCAGTTTTTAGGTGAACATATGTTTTCATTTCTCTTGGGAATATACTGTGGAGTGGAATTGCTGGATCATATGGTAACTCAGTTGATTTCTTTAAATAAATATTTTTTAAACTTTGTTTTATTTATTTATTTTTATGTGGTGCTGAGGATCGAACCCAGTGCCTCACATGAGCTAGGCAAGTGCGCTAACCTTGAGCTACAGCCCCAACCCCTTAAATAAATATTACTTTATACCTGCAATTGTCAGCTTATTGAATTTCACTGTCAATCCTATTAGTGTACAATTCTTATATTTAGGACGTTAAGTACAAGGCATTATCTGTACTTTTAATTTACCTTCTCTTTCTTCCTCAAAATTGCTAATAGTAACTAGGAAAGGACCAAGGAGATTACTCTGTGATATTTCTTAATCTTTATGGGTTTTTATATTTTAGTTTTAATTTATTCAGCAGTAACTATATCTAACTATAGCAAATTTGGTTCTTATTTCTCCATTGAGGCCACCAGAATTTTAGAGAAACATCAAAATCCTTGATTAATTTATTAAGTCATTTATTAAGTCAATCTTTCAACAAATATTTATTGAGTCTTTCACATACGCCTGGCATTGTTCTTGGCTTAATATACATGGCAGTTATAAAAAATTAGTTCATACTGTCATGGAACTTATGTTCTACGTGTCAGCTAATATACTAATATAGTGTCTTTAACAAAAGAGAAAATTAGAATAGTTTAACATGACTTCTTTTTAGCAAACTTGCTCTGACTTCTAATGATTAGCATCTCTTAAGTATTCCTAAACCCTCTGTATTAGTGCAGTCTCTGAATATCCTGCAGATTGACATCAAAATTTTTGTTCTTTAGTTTCCATAATTTATCTTTCTCTTTGTTTGAAAAATGGAACAAGATTTAGTTATGTCCAGTGTTCTGGTATATCTCTATGATTATGATCTCTTGCATCTGATATATCTGAGTAATCAAACCTTAGTAATCTTAGTAATATCCATTACCTGCATGTCATATCTGCAAGCTCTAGGACAGCAAGATTCTTTTGGCTTATTTTTGTATTTCTCCCTGTTTTTCAATTTTGTACAATTTTGTTTTTACATATGCCTAGTTATAAGTTGCATAGTGTAAGCAAGTTAAATTTAGGTTAACAACTGATTAGCAATTAAAAATATACAGGATGTATACTGATTCCACCTTTGTAAAATTGATAGGATCTGCTTGCATACACACACACACACACACACACACACACACACAGAGTAAAATAAAATTTGGAAGGATATATACCAAATATTAACAGATGGGAGGTATAGAGGTATAGGTTTCTTTCTTTCTTTTCTTTCATTTCTTTCTTTTCTTTCTTTCTTATTTTTATTTTTTGGGGTACCAGGAATTGAACTCATGGGCACTTAACCACTGAGCCACACCTTCAGGCCTTTTTTGTATTTTATTTAGAGACAGGGTCTCACTGAGTTGCTTAGCGCCTTGCTGTTGCTGAGGCTGGCTTTGAACTCATGATTCTCCAGCCTCAGCCTCCCAAGCTGCTGGGATTACATACAGGCATGCAACACTGTACCTGGCTAGGTTTTTTATTTTTTATTAGAATTTAATTTTTCTTCAGTGGATGTATTCTTATGAGAGAAAGCAATTAAGTTTTTTATCAAAATATTTTATAATCATAATTTTCGGGATGGGGTAGAGTGAAAGAATTTTCACAAGGCATGAGATATAAGGATGAGTAAAGGATTTAAAGTTAGAAAATAGTACAGAAAGATAGTCTGATTTTAAAATCCATATTTAATTTTGATGTAAAAATATTCAAAATAATGCTGGGTGCTTTGACACACACCTGTAATCCCAGCCACTTGGGAGGCTGAGGCAGGAAGATCACAAGTTAAAGGCCAGCCTGATAACTTTTTGAGACCTTGTCTCAAAATAAAAAACAAAAAGACCTGGGATGTGCCTCAGAGCTAGAGTGAGGTTCAATTCCTAGTACTGTAAAAACAAACAAAATTAAAAATCTATAAAGGTAAACACTGTGCTTGGTGTGGTATTTAGCATTTCTGGGCATATTTTGATATTTTGGGGTTGTGTGGGTAGGTTTAAATATGTATATAGTCATAAACAGTATAAGTAGATTTATTTTACATATTTAGAAACTTCATAAATTCACCTGTAAAATGAATTATAGACATCATACTGATTTTTTACCTCTAGCATATTGCCTTTTAGATCCATCTCTGTTGAAGGTCTCCAGCTCTGCAGCTATAGGTGGAGATCTAATTAATTTAACTGCTCTGTAGTATTCTGTTGTATGAATTGAACTGCTTCCTTTCTTATAATTGTATATAATTTTCATTTAATAAATTTACCATAATTTATGTAATATTGATGTACATTTAATACTTAATAGTATTATAAACAGTACAGTCTGTTTTCATTTATGTGGTTTAGTGTTCATCTTGGAATATTTGTAGGATAAGTTACTAAAAATAAATTTGCTAAGTTATTTTACATTTTATAGTCAGTGTGCATTTTATATTTTGCATAGATGAAACATAATAGTTGTACCAGTTTACACTTTCTCCAACAATATACAGTAATACTTACACTCTAGCCAGCACCATATGGCCTTTTATTTTGTTTACTATTTCAGACATTTTTTTTCAGTTAGTTCTAGTTCATTTCACTTCTTTAATAAGTTGATTGACATTTCAGTAGGAACTTCTCATTGCCATTTGATTTTTCTTCAGAATGTTACTTCTTTTCTTCAGTGTATTATTACTTATTACTTTAGCTTCTTATTTGTATCTGATGGTTTGCTTGCCTTTTCTGTAATTTCAGTGTTAAACTTTTAGCACCAGAGTCTTTAAATATATATATATATATTTAAGTAATGGGAAGTGGATTGGGGTATATCATAGTGGAAGAGCACTTGCTTAGCTTGTAGGAGACCCTGGCTTCAGTCTCCACACTGAGAAGGAAAAAAAAATCTAAATACTGGGAAATTTGGAAGTTGGAAAGGTCAGTTTTGAATTTAAAATTAATTCTTAGAAAAGTCTAGTAGTCTTAGGAAATGTGCTGTCTCTGTAGGTACTGTATTCTCATTTAATTTGGTTTCAAGAGTGAATTTTACTATGTAATTGTAGAGCATCTTGCAAAATTCTTTTCTCTAATTCTGCCTTTTTGAGCCAGACTTCCAGTCCAGGTGTTTCTTTGTAGAAAACCCTTTGATGACTTTTGGAAGAATGTAGTTTCCCTTCATGGACTGAAAGGTAATGAAAATGCATTCAGCTTTGAGATAACTTAAGAATAGAAACCAGTGACTTGAGAAACAGAAGAAAAGGAGGAGGAGGAACTAGAGACCACTTACCTGCTAATATTTTAAAATGCTTTCGTGTTACTCTCATAACATTTTTAAAAAAAACCTTCCTGGTGTTAGATTATTTCATGACCATTTCATTTTAGAATTATTCAAGCTAGAAATGAATGGAGGGTACTGAGAGTGTAGTCTGTTAATAATATATTGACTGCAGATTGGGTGAGGTGAAGAAATGGTGGTGACAGGAGGAAAACTGACAGTAAAAGTATATTTGTTTATAAAGGTAGTGAGTTGTATATTGCCTACTGCTTATTCTTTTCTTCCTATATTTTCTTAATTTGGGAAAATAAGAGATTTAGTTTGGAGTTGTAAGGTTTAGTTTGAGAATAGGTTAGCTTAACTAGATTTTGAGTAGGACTTTTAGTCTCTTCTGTCTACTGCTGTGCCCTAATCATTTGGTATACTGCCTTGGATCAAGTAAATATTTATTGAATGAACGAATGAATGAATGAATGAATGCATGTGTGAATAAATTAGACTGGCAGTATAATTCAGTGGGAGATGGTTACATCTTCTCTGAAAGATCTGAAATATTTAATCTCTGTTCCAGCTGTGACAGGGTGGGTTGATTGTTATCTAGTTCTTTTTTTTTTTTTTGGTTTGGTACTGGGCCTTGAACCACTAAGCAACATTTCTAGTCTTTTTTTTTTTTTTTTTTATCTAAGTTCTTGCTAAATTGCTCAGGCTGGCCTCAAACCTGCAATCCTTCTGTCTTAGCCTCCTGAGTTCCTGGGAATATAGGCATGCACTACTATATACCCAGCTAATTCTTTCTGTCTAACCTTTTCTTTAGGCTTCTTTGTCTACAATTCTGAACTACTTGGATTATGTAAATAAAGCACTTAGCACAGTGACATCATACTAAAACTATTAACTTAAAGTTCAAGTTAGTTATTAAATTACAGCATAGTTACTCTAAAGTTTGTCTAACTAATAGTAGTCTAATAGTAACTATGGGTATTTGTCAAGAAGATAGTACTGCTGGGCACAGTAGTGCATACCTATAATCCCAGTTATTAGGGAGATTGAGGCAAGAAGATCCCAAGTTCAAGACCAACCTTGGTCTATTTAGTGAGATTCTATCTCAAAAAAATATATAAAGAAGGATTGGAGATGTTGCTTCCCTAGTTTTTGTGAGGCCCTGAGTTTAATCCCAAGTGCTGGGGGGAAAAAAATCCACAGTAGTTAATCAAATAAGTGAGCTGTGATTTTGAGTCAGAAGAGGTCTAGGTAGGGATTGGGATTCTGGAGTGTCTTTCCTTTTCTAGGAAGTTTCTCCTGTTTCCCCAAATTGTCCAAGGGTATTAAAGAACATATCCTCTACCATACACTGTTGATGTCACTATCAATAAAGTAAATACCCTCTACTATATGCAATTCATAGATCTAGTGAAAATAAAGAAATCTCAAAGGTAGATAACGTTATTTTATCTTAACACTCTCTACACTGACAATCAATTCTCAATACTTTCTGTGACCTCAAGGCTCTATCCTGTCTACCTTTTCATCTTCTGTCATTCTAGTTCCCTTTGCTCTAGCATCTTGCTGTTAAGTGTGCACAATAGTTTTAAAGTATTCACACTGGGTTTTTGTACTGATGTTCCTTGTGCTTCATACCTGACCCCTGTACTACTTTCACAAATAATCTTGTGGCTTCATTTTATTTATGTGTCAGCATAAGTGGCAAGAGATCTTTCTGGTCATTTTGTCTGAACCATTCCCATTTTTCTTAAGACCTTGCATAGTCAATTTGTAATAAATTTTTTTATTGGTTTACTTTTTCTGTTTCCCCTGCTAGACTGTACTGCATGAGTGGAGGAACATTTTCTGTCTTTGGATTTATGAGGAGGAGAGAGTGAAGTAGCAAATTGCTTATTGAAATTCTAGGAATCCAAAAATTTCCTGTAATTGATATCAGGGAAAATCCTGTTTGTAATTTTCTTTTTTCAAGTCTTTTGTTAATCAATAAGCGTGTAATAAAAGAAATATGAGTAAGTACTTGACCATTTTTTAGCTGTCTCTCTGAATTTCATCTACTCTATGCCTTTCTCAAAGCTCCATCCAGACTGGTTATTTTGTTATTCCTCAAGCACATTAAACATGCTTTCACCTTGTTATTTTGCACTTGCTGTTTCTTTTGCTTCCTTCCAGATATTTAGGTGGCTCCAGAACTCTTTTCCCTCTTCAGTTTCTAGGTAACATCTTATTTTCTTGGAAGCATGTTTGTGAAGAACTGTGCAGTACTCATCTTGATAGTTGTCTGTATTGACTTAGATGAAACATTTAATCTTATATGTTTTAACCATCTTAAAGGTGTTTTGTTTTGTTTTTAATGTAGAAAGAAGGGAAAAAAGAGCGAGCTGTGGTGGACAGGGTGTTTTTATCAAGGCTCACACAGATCCTGAAAATCATGGTCCCTAGGACATTTTGTAAAGAGGTAAGTCTTATGAAATTGTAATGTTAAATGTTCAAGTTTAAAGGTTTTGAGATTAAAATAATAAATCATAACTCTCAGGTAATACTAAAGGTCAAATGTTTTCTGTGTAAATAAAGAAGACTTCTAAATTTTTTGTCTCTAAATTAGCACCTGTCATGCAAGTACTCTTGTTCAGTGCCAGTTTTTAAATAGTGTACTGTTGTCTATGTGATATTATTTCATTCTGTTTTATGTGAAGTAGTAGAGTATGGCATTATAGCTACCTTATTTGGTATTGCTTTATTGTTGAATACTGTCATTAAAACCAAGATTAAATTAAAAAAGACAAAGCATTTTTATTGCATTGAGATGATTACAGATGACATTGGTATGGGATATTTTTGAGGGTTGCTTCTTCATATTTAATTAAATAGATTTCTAAGATACCCCAAATTCTTTAAATATTTTTGGGAAGTGAGCTGGTTATAGGAATAAAATTTTATTATTCTTTCTTTTATCTTTTTATCAAGATTATTTTTATCATTATTTGATAGGCATTTTTAATGATCATTAAAATAATGGAGTGTTCTTATCATTCCTCAGTATTCTCCCATTCTGTAATTAGAAATATCACTGCCTTTGTTTCCTCCTCCTCCTCCCCATGCCACATCCTTTTAGTCACTGGGCTCTTCTAATTTTCCTTCCTATTCTTACCTGGATATTAATGTTCTTTAATTAGTTGCATTTCTAGCATCTCTCTTTTAAAATGTTTTCTGTCAAATTTAACATCTTAAAACACAATATTTCCCATATGATTTTAAAAAGCATTAACCTTTTAATATTGTAATAACAAGATAAGGATAAGATACTCTCAAAGCATTGCAGTTCCCAGAGAGCTCACTGTTCTTCCATCACATGGGACTCATTCTCTTTTACCTTACCTTGGCATGGGTGTCCTTGAGAAGAAAATAATGTAATAATGTTTTTTCCCTAAATAGACAGGTAATACTTGTTCCTTAAAAAAAAAAAAATTGAAAAATTCAGATGGTTACTTTTTTCTTATTCCTATCATCATCTCCCATTTTAATGTATAGTCTTCTTGTGTATGAACAAGTATTTTGATAAAAAGGAGATCACACACTTTTAAAATCTTCTCCTTCCTTTTATAAATGTTCTATTCAAGTACCCTGGAGTTTCTCATAAATTCGTTTTCTCCTTTATATTACTGCTGTTTTCACTGTGTGTTACCTGGATTATTACTTGTCTTATTGCTTCTCTTCTTGTTCACTCAGTCTTCTTTCTAAAACACTAATAAAAACATCTGGCTTCTTTTCTCTTGTAGTCACAATCTGACTGACCTTTCTTTCAATATCATCTGCTTAGAAGGTTTTTGGGTCTTACGATCAGATCCTGTGCTCTTGTGCTTTCATTTGTTCTCAGTATCTTCTCTCTGACATCCTGCTCCTTAACCCCCCATGCCAAATATGTTTTTTTTTAAAAAAAGAAGCTTAACACTTGTTACCTTCTTTGTGAAGCTTTCTTATAACTCTTTAGGCACAATGTATTGTTTTCTGTTTTCTACACCTAACTGGCCTTGAAGAATCCGTATTGGAAATAGAAGTTTCTCTAGAAATATTTGTATATTACCCTCCCCGCAGTAACTTAGCAGCTGAGTGCTCATTTTGCCTGTTGAAGTGTGTGCAGCATGTACAGTGAGTGCAGGGCACTGTGGATGTCCCCCAGGAGTCAGTGAGGAGGTAGAGGGATCTTACTTGATGATCCTCCCAGTTGTGTCTATATCTAGCTATGGCACAGAGTCATTTTATGTACAGTCTCTGAGGGATGTAAAATCCAGGTTTAACCCCAGTTCAAAAAAGCAGAATAAACTTCTGTGGAAGTATAGAAATTGGAAGAGAGAGAGAAATGGAAATATAGCACATATGAATGTGTGGAAGTTTGTACAAACAAGATGTAAAGGATGGATGTCTAAATTAGTGCAGATCTTTAGTTTCTATTGCATGCACACATTAGTTATAGGAATTAGTGGTAATTGGAAGGATACCCTTTGTATGAAGGCATTTCATAACTGTCTAGTTCACTAGATTTTGTGATAGACAAGTAAACTTGGTACTCATTTAAAGAAAAAAATGAGCAAGAATTTAAAGTGAAGAAAAAAATTAGCTGTCTAATGTTTTATTTGTACTTCAGTGATTACTTTAGAGTTGAGATTATATTTAAAGTCTGAATTAAAAGTTGGCATTTTAATAAGTTAAACTGACATCTACAGTTAGCATTTATTAATTGAACATGTATGCATGTAGCATTTAATAAATGCTAACAGTAGATGTCAGTTCTTTAGGTTCTTCTGTTGTCAGTTGAATACTGTAGGATGTTGGGATAGGGTAGGAAGGTGGTATCTTTCTAGCTAGCTGTGGCAAACACTGGGGTAGCAGATGTCACAGCTCATTTGCATAATTTATTTGATGTCATGTAATATTTTATGCTTCTGACTATCTGCTTTGTCTAACTTTCAAGGGCCATATTTCCAATATCTTCACCTTTAAAAAAAATAGTATTTGTTTCACAAAAAGTATATCAGTAATAGATGCAGTTGTCCCTCACTTCAATAACTTTTGAACACAGTGTCCGACAACTCCCTCCCTCCAACTCCCCAGGTCCTATCCCTGACTTTAGCTTGTATGTTACTCTCATATTCTTCTAATTTATGAAGTTTAAGATCAGCTTTGAATGTGTGTGTTGATGCGGGAGGAGGGAGTGGTGTCAAGATTCTCATCTCTTACTGCTTTGTGATCCATCTTGCACAGCTTTGCTTAAGTAACATTCTCAGAACATCCCTTTTTAACATTTTGTTTTACTTAGTAGATGCTTACAATAATTTTATATTGGCTAAATTTTGACTGTTTAAGCAACACCATACTTCATATGGTTTTAATTTCTTTATTCCCCCATTAAATTCTTTACCTTTTCTTTTTACCTGTAATCTTAGTTCTCTTCTTTGTTTTAGTCTATTTAATGTATTTCTATGCCATAACTGTCTTGCTGTTTCAAACATTGGCATCCCGTCACTTTTCATATGAAGTTATACAAGAATGCTCGCATGAATTTTCTGTTTTCTTGTTATTTTTTTATGTGTAAATCTTGCCTTAATAACTCAGTTGAAAACCCTATGAAGATAGGGGCACTATGAGATTTTTCTAACTGAACCAAACTTATTCTGCTTAGGCAAAATATTAGGCTTCGGATTTGTTAGTGTTTAATTACATACTAACCACTATTGTTGTTTTCCTTTGTTAAAGTTGTGTATTTAAAAAAAAAAAAAACAAGAAAATCACAATATACTGATTCAGGTAATCTAAGTTATACTTCTAACTTCTGTCATTGACTGTATGATGGCAAGTCATTTGACCTGCCTAGGATTCACTTTTGAATTCCAGATGAGAAAGATTAAGTGATCTATAAGACCTTTTCCATTTATTTTATAATTTTATGTTTCCTTTTAGCTATATTAAAAAATTGTAGCTAAAATGTAGTTCAACTGTATTAAGCTAGAATAAAGCTTTACCAAGAATCTTTACCAGATAATGTTTCTTTTAGCTTTTTCAAATGCATTAAATTTGTAATACTTGATTTATTTTAGACAGGATACTTGATACTTATTGCTGTTATGTTGGTGTCTCGAACATATTGTGATGTTTGGATGATTCAAAATGGGACACTCATTGAAAGGTACGTGTTCATTCACCTTCCTTGTGTAAATATTATATATGTGAAATACTAATTTGTCTCATATTTAAGCTTTGTCTTATGAAACAAAAAGTATTTATAGATAAAATAAAAATATTTATTAACAAAAATTCTAAATTAGGCAAAGGATACTTAAGTCAAATTTTGTGTTCATTTACTTAAAAATTTTTGTTTCCCATGTGGCAGGCACTGTGCTATATGATAATAGGGATATATGTACACCAATGAAGAGGAGAAATTCTGTACCAAAACTTGCTGAGCTGACATTTTATAGGGAATTAGAGACAATTAATCCCAAAATTAAAATACAGTACAAGTGTGATCATGAGCCACCAAGTGGGGTATCAGAAATGAATAAGGTAATTTGGAGGAAAATATCAAGGCATTTAAATGAATCACATTGAACATGTTGATTAGAAGGAAACAATTCTTAGACCTTTTTTCTGCTTCTGAATTTAGTATTTTTTATATTTTTTCATCGTAGTCTTCCTATATGTTATTAATCACAATTGATAATTTTGATTTAGCAACTTCAGAAATGTTAGTTGCGATATATTAGGTTGTTACAGCCATTCACCATTTGTTAATAAAGAATTTATTAGGATACCATCTTGAATGTTAATGATAATGGTGAACAAGAAGGAAGTTACTATGTAGTATGAGCCAATTTATTATTTTACGACATAGTCAACCTACTGAATCCTCAGTTTTAAATTTTAATTGTGAGTGGTATGGTGGCACACCCATAATCCCAGCTACTTGAGAGACTGAGACTGGAGGGTCCTGGCTGAACTTGAGTCTAGCCAGGCAACAGAATGAGATCCTGTCTCAAACAATAAAACAGAGATTTTTTGAGGGGTACCAGGGTTTGAACTCAGGGCACTTGACCACTGAGCTACATCCTCAGCCCAATTTTGTATTTTATTTAGAGACAGGATCTCACTGAATTGCTTAGCTCCTTACTTTTGCTGAGGCTAGCTTTGAACTCTCGATCTTCCTGTCTCAGCCTCCTGGAGCCACTGGGATATTGGGGTGTGCCACCATGCCTGGCTAAAATGGAGATTTTAAAAACAGTTTTTTATTTTTTTTTTTCTGCAAGTTTCTTAAGGTATTTTGATATTCAAACTTATAAAAAAGTTGCAAGACTAGTATAAGAAATTTCCTCATATTCTTAATTCACATTCACCAATTGTAAAATAGTAATTGTGAAGTTGTTGTTTTTTACTAAGTAAATATTTTTGAGACTGCTATGTACGAGATCTTTGATATTTGGTTAAATACTAATATTTAATATTTGGTCAAATTAAAAAGTTCTAAAATACTGTGCATTCATAATGGGGGACAGTTTTATTTGAAAACTTATCACATTTCTCTATCTCACTATAAAAAGTACATTGTCAACGGATTTATCCATCTTATCCTTTTTGCCTCTTCCAGTGTAGTTCTAGATTCGTGCATTTCTGCTAAAAAGTCTCCAAGAGATTTGTTCTTAATGCACTTCATCTTAATATTCTTTGTATAATATAAGTTCATTTGTTTATAGTGTCTGATGACTTTGTAGTATAGATGGATCTTAATAAGTCAGACATGTTTTTAAGGTGCAAACTATAATTCAATAAATGCAGATACGAAGGAGAATCCTTCTTAACCTGTTGCTTTATCTTATCCTAAAGATATATTTTATTTGCACCCATTTGGCTACAAGCAGCATTTTAAAACTTACTATCTATTATAAAAGGTCCTTATGTATTTTGGAAGTACTAAAGATTAGGACTACTATAAAATTTCACTGTTAATTATTATTTTTCCTTTGCAGTGGAATAATAAGCAGAAATAAGGCTCTATTCAAGGAACCATTTTTTAAATTTATAGCTGCTACTCCAATGGTAAACCATTGCTGAGTGATGGCATGTGCTTTACCAAATTTTAATCTGGTGTGCTTCACAGCTTGGGCAGCACTAAAGCACTTTGGTTTTATGTAGTTTGATTCAAACAGTTTTAACTTAAACTTTTGTACTGTCTTAATTGCTTAATGTTTCTAATCTTATTGCTGTAAACAACATTTTTATATGGTTCCATTTTAGCTTCTAGTTTAAAATTTTTTATAGACTTTATTTGCTTTTTAAGGGTTATATAAAAATTGGACTTTGAATTTTTCAATCAATTGAAGGTAACATTTCCCAAAGTGTTGTCCAAGGAAATGCTACGTGCTATAAGCCCTTGTCAGAAAGTTACAATGATATTGTATGTTAAAATCTTTGAGAAGGTCTTTGGTAAAGACATTTATTAGCTTTCTTTAACCCAAATTCCCCTAAATTTATTTATCTATTTCCTCATGAAAAGGAAATTATTTCTCTTTCATATACCAGTGATTTTTTGGTGGGGTACTCTGTTTAAATCATTTAGTCCAGTGTTTCTTAAAATATATTTTGTTACATTTGGGAATATTAATGAAAATTCTTAGAAAAAGAGTTCTGTGATCAAATAAGTTATATCTCGTTAGTAAATCACAGACATCATACTCAGAGATCCTTTACTTATGGTACAATGACTTTCAAACTTTTTAATAGAGAACCCTTACTTTAAATTTTTTAATGTGTATTTTAAAGCCAGATAAGTATGTGAAATAGATCAAGAGCAGACAAGAGAGGAGCTGGTTTAGTTGAACTATGTCAAGGAATCTGAAGCTTTTGCAGAACTTTTTTGCAGCTTCTCCAATCCATAGTTGAGTCCTAGGGTTAGCAAACTAGGACCCACAGGGGAACTCTCACTACCATTCATCTGTTTAAGGACAATTTTATTAGCACATAAGCTAGGCCCTTTCTTGGCTGCTCTTACTTCACAGTGGCAGAAGTGAGTAGTTGCAACAGGGACCTTAAGGACTATGAAGCCTAGAATTCTTATTCTTGACCCTTTAAAGTAAAAGTTTGCTATTTCAATTTCCATAGTAACCCGTTTCTGGGGCTATGGAATTTGATAATTGTTTCACTACCTAAACTCCTTTTGTGGCAACTTAAGCCTTTTTTATAAATTGCCAGTTTTAGTAAGGAAATACTTTTTTCTTTTTTGGTGGTGTTGGGGTCTCACCCAAGGCCTTGCACATGCTAATTAGTTCTAGCTTTACCACTGTACTGCAACCCCAGCTCCTAGTTATCATTCTTACTTTTGTCATTTGCAGAGTGAGAATCAAGCAGGCTCTTTTAAATGATTATGTTTCAAAGGCTGAAAACCTGTTTTGTAAGAAAAGATTTTTTCATCTTTTTTTCTATTTTTTTAATTCAGTAGATCTTTACAGAAATTTTTGTATTAATTTTGCTTCTTTTGCAACTAATACATTGCATGTGGTGGTTTGCAGTGGTATCATTGGTCGTAGCAGAAAAGATTTCAAGAGGTACTTATTCAACTTCATCGCTGCCATGCCTCTCGTAAGTTTCATTCTTTAAAAATCTAATTCATATAGGGAAAATTTTCATCTTATTAAAATCTTTAAGGATTTTTACTTATTAAGTTCTTTAAAGATTTATGATACAAAGTTCCAGTTTCAATTTAGTTTTTAAATTTGTAGTCTAATTTTTAAATGTAAACCATTACAATAGGTAAAAAAAAAATAAATAAAAGAAGTTGTTTGGTTCAGTTTCATTTGTAGTATACATATGTTAGTGGGTTTTGTTTTAACTTTCAGGACAGATTTTCCCCAGTGTTTAGTTGCATTAGTAGCACTCCTCCTCTAGTGGTTTCAATCAAAAATGTTTCTAGATACTGTGCCAGATTGGCGGTGAGGTAGGGAAGCACTTCTCCCTGGTTGACAGCAATTGCTTTAGACCCTAAACTACTATTATAGGAACTTGAACTACTAAATATAATTTAAGTTAAATTAGAATTTATGATCTGAGTTTATTAAAATTAATTTATTTTGAAACATAAGTGATTTTCTTATCATGGTTCTCATTTTTACCTCATTGACCCTATAGGAATTTTAGTGTTCTAAATTTGGGGATAGAAAGGAGACACTTGATTGTAAAAATACAATTAAATTGAAAGAATGTCAGAAATTCTAGCTTAATAAACCTTGATGGGCATAAGCAACGTAGATATCAAAGATGGTGATTCAGTAGAAGACCAGTGTTTTACAATACTACTTGAGAGAATTTTTGGTATACGTGAGTTTGAAATGTAAATATGAGTTCAGAATTATGGAAAGATTAATTTTAATATAATCATGGAAAACATTAATAAAGATGACTGTAGAAATAATCTGTAAAATAACATTAGTTGTTGTAAAACCTATACTGTTATTTAAAACAAATTCAATAGAATTCCATTGTCTAGGGATGTAGTGCTAAAAGCAGGCAACAAAAGGTATAAAGATCAATGTTTGGATTTCTAAAAGCACTTCTTTACATTGTATAGAAAGATGACAGTTTTGATTTTTTTTGTTCGCAAAAAAAGGTAATATCTCATAATTACTAATATTCTAAAATTAAGTTTCAAATAAGATTTAACATAGGGGTAATAAAAGCCATTTGCATTTGTTTTAGCTTGTTCTCTTTGTATTGTTATAAATTCTAAGTAAAATAATTGAATTATAATAATATGAACTATCAGTTATAGAAATCATGTGAATACAGCAAATTGATAAAAGTAAATTATATCTTAGTAAGAAGTAAAGCAAAACCAATAATATTTGTTTGTTTATTTTAGATCTCTCTGGTTAATAACTTCTTGAAGTATGGGTTAAATGAACTTAAACTGTGCTTTCGAGTAAGGCTCACCAGATACCTCTATGAGGAGTATCTCCAGTAAGTGACGGTTTGCTTTTAAATTAAAAATATTTAAATTGAATAGTTAATATTTGTGATACTGAGCTATAGAAGTTTTTCTTATTTTTTGTATATGACCTCTCAGTTACTTGGAATCTAGTCCTGACTCTGGTTGGCTAGTCATTCTTCTCCAGACTTGCTTCCTCATATCTAAAATAAGTTAAGACAATCCTTACGGTCTCTTCTGTCACCAAACCTTTCTGTTTCTCTGTGTTTGCACCAGGTAGCATAATGTGAATTTTTTTGTTGTTGTTATGTGTTTCATGACACTTGTTTTAAAGTTATTTTCTTATTGCTATTTTAGAGCTTTCACATATTATAAAATGGGAAATCTGGACAACAGAATAGCTAATCCAGACCAGCTGCTTACACAGGATGTAGAAAAATTTTGTAACAGTGTAGTTGATCTGTATTCAAATCTTATTAAGGTAAGTTTCTCTATTTTTAAAAAATTGGTAAATTTGTTGAATTTTGAATCTGAACAAATTTACATAGAATTGACGAGATGGATGGGACAGTAGCATATAAATATTCAGTGCTTTTTGTAAGAAAATTAGAGTTGTTATAATAGTTACAATTATAAATTATTTTTTAATATTTTTTTTGTGAGGTTTTTTGACCCAGAATTGGTCATTCACTGTCTTACAAAGATTTTATAAGAATCTTCAGGTTGATAATCTCTAAAATAACAAACATCTAAATTCTCATCTCTTGACTTGTGTACATTTGAGTTGTTGGAAATTGACTTAATTTATGTATCTAATTCCACATCCTTAAAACTACAGATGAAGGACTTCTTACCTTTTCTCTGTTTCAGTATCTCCAGTTCTAATAGATCATTAAGTTATAGATAAAAAAACTTTCATATGATGTAAATTTATTTCAGTTTTCTAAATACTGTTTTTTCCTCGTCTCAGAATATTGTCAAAGCTCTTGACTTTGATAGGCTTTAACCAGTTTTCTTTTGAACTATTAAAAGATAGTTCTTGTCTTACTCATCTTCTCTCACCATCCTTGCACTTCTGCTATAGTTTTCTCATTAATCCAGCTTCTTTGTCATTATCTCCTGCACTGAGGAGCACATTTAACAGGCACTTGTAAGATTGTCAATCCAGCATCCCCTCCCCTCTTCATCTGGATGCTCCAGTTTCCACTCTTATCTACATAACTGCCTTGGACTAAGGTAGGAGCTTGTCTCAAACTGGACTGATTAGAGTATCTTTGCCTCCAGTCACAACTGACCCAGATATCCAACCTTGGTACAAAAAACTGTACATAAGGGACTAGGTCAGGTTGTAAGACTGGAAATGCTCCTGCTTCAACTGTGTGACTGGAGAGAAAAGCAGTACTTGAAAAAGTGATATATATCCACAAGCGCTTCCCTCCTTGTGTACAGGCCCTCTGCTAAAATATTCTCATTTCATACCAAACTTTGTTCTTTTTTTAGCTCTCCAGATGCCTTTGCTAACTGATCTGAACTCTTGGAACTTAGATAACTACAAATAGTTCAGTAATTCAGCTTTCTTTTCTGTTCCTATTACTACATTTAAAGTTTGTTCTCTGTGTGTGTGACAGGGGGTAGGGGACATAGGGTTTATGAAAGGGGGATTTACATAAAACTTTTCATGTAATTTTGATACCAGTTCTGTAGGAAATTTATCATATACTCTTTACATCTTGGCACTTGAGAAAAAGAGTAGTTTAGGTCTTGTCACATCTATAATAGAAAAGAGTATTGTTGAATTAATTATAAAGGTTCTGTGCCCTGCAAAGTGTTTACTGTTTTAAATATCTAATTGTTTGATCTCTGACTTAAATTGAGTCATTTTTTGGTCAATGACTTTAAAATGTCCTTGAATTTATAAGTATTTCTAGTTTCTTGATAATTTATAAGGGGGAAAAAAGGGAAAATAAAAAGGAAAAAGAAAAGATAGATCTTGACCAAAGCATAAACCATCCCTTCTACTGAAATGTGGATATTAGTATACAGGGGAAGCTATAGACTTCAAGTGAATAAGCACAACTTGGGGTTCTTGAAACACTTCAAGGTGCATGCCACTAATGGTATGTCAGTTGACTTCTGCGAGGAGAAGTATAAGTAAGGTGGTTCTAGAAGCTGAGTTTTATGTCACAAAATTATATTCATGGGCTCACTTGATAATTTCAGTTTATAAATGTTGTGATAAAATAACAAAAACAAACAGTATTAGAACAGGAACAGAGCTTGTGAAGATGATTAGAACTAGAAAAGTTGACAGCAGATTTGAGGCTACAACTCAGGTATTTTTGTCCTGTGTCTTTATATTACATTGAGAAATTACTAAGTTGCTAATGGTTAATTATCACAATAGGGCTGTCTTAACTGATAGAAAGTGATGATTGTTTCTCCTGTGTGATGGTCAGTAGATGTCGTTAGGTTATCTTCATTTTAAGTTTCTTGAGATAAGAACTATGTGTTTTATGTAGTCATTGATCTGTGTTCTATTATTGTACTTCATACTCAGTGTGAACTCTACATGTTGATAATTTTTAGATATTGAATAACAATTTGTATTTAGCATGTATTTGGCAGTTCAGTTCTTCAATTTTAATTTTCTGTATTCTAATATTTATTTTACAGCCATTTTTAGATATAGTTTTATATATTTTCAAGTTAACAAGTGCAATTGGAGCTGAGGTGAGTCTACTTTTATTCCACCTTTTAAATTGCTGCATTACTATATTGAGAATAGCTTGATGATCTAAGAATTTTTTTTGTATCTCAAAGAACATGTTTTCACATGATTCACCTAATAAAATTTGGTTATAAACTATACTAGAGATTATAAAAATTCTAATTTGGCTTTTTTTAAAAATATTTTTTAGTCATAGATGGATACAATACCTTTATTTTATTCATCTATTTTTATGTGGTGCTGAGGATCAAACCCAGTCCCTCACATGTGCCTGGCAAGCACTCTACCGCTGCGCCACCACCCCAGTCCTAATTTGGCTTCTTAATTTCCCTGAAGTCAGACACTTAGAAAAATTTTATAGTAGTAATAACCAGAAGCACTTAAACATTGAACACACATGTACTAATGTCTAAAAGGAGATTTGGAGACAACCATTTTAATATAAATTTTGAATGTTAAATATCAGTAATACATTTAGAATGGTCACAACAATTTTAAGACTATTTTATAATAATATAACTATCCCATGAGCTTTAATTACCTTTCCTCTGATATTTTTCATGGCAAGAGTAACCTTTAAATTTTCTCTTGTGTTCTCATTCATTTAATATGTAATGTCATATTATTTATAACACAACCATTATAGTGTGATTGTTTTATGTATATGTGTACATGTATGCATTTTTAGTTGATTAATAAATAAATTACACAATGGTTTTTGTTGCTTTCTAAAACACCAGGGAAAGTGGTTTTATTTGCCTTTTTTTTTTTTTTTGCGGTGCAGGGGATTGAACCCAGGGCCTTGTGCTTTCGAGGCAAACACTCTACAAACTGAGCTATATCCCCAGCCCTATTAGACTTTTTTAGTCTAGCATCTTAACCCTTTGCTATCTGTAATTCATGTTAAGTCATTCTCATCTTTTTTATTGTAAGCAAGTGACTAGACCTAATCTGTCTTGTCTCTATGCTATAATATTTTTGTTTTTATACTTAAATATGTCTCTGTATATTTCTATTAATGTAATTTTCCATTTTTTGAAAGCAGAAACTATGTTTTAGTTATCACTTTGGCTCATATTTTCAGAAGTTTTTGAAAGGCATTGAATCAATAAGGATTTTTTTTTTTTTTTTAAATTTTTGGTGGTTCTGGGGCTCAAACCAGGAGTCTGGAACATGCTAGGCAAGCCCTCTACCACTGACCTGCACCCCCCAACCCTAGGTTTAATTTAAAAATAATCTTGAATAGATACTGTATTTCACATACGTTATGTTAGATGGTATGAATGAAAAGATGATTAAATTCCCTCTGAAGAGAAATTGCAACATGTGAACAATACGTGAAATATGTAGTTATTCAAGCAATTATAAAGCAGTATGAAAAGTCTAATAATGGAAGTGGCAGTAAAGTAGTTAGTAAGTGGAAGAATTGGAGTTAATAATACTTGAGTTGTTTTGAGGAGATAAATAAGTATTAGATATGTCAGACTTGCCAGACAAAAGAACAACCTCACTGGATAGCATGTTCAGGAAATAATTATTTTCAAATGGCAGAGCAGCACAGAATATATTTATGTAGTAATGAAGGGAAGGCCAGTGATGAACCTGGGCAGGTAAACTTGAAGCTTCTTTCTTAGAATGGTGAATGGGTGTTAGGGTCATTTACAAAGTTACAAAGTATAGCAACTGGAAGCAAAATGTACAAGAAGGGAAAGGCAGATTTTGGGGGAATTGAACTTGAGGCATCTGTGCAGTGAGGTGAAGATGTATGATGGTACTAATTTGGCATCTTATCAATATCTTGGGTTCATAAGAATGATGAGACTGGAAGTATGAATTTGGGATGAGAAGAGAGCTAAGGAAAGACACTGAGGGAATATTAACATTGAAAAAGAGGGCAGAGGTATGAGGATTTTTGTGGAAAACAGTATTTCAAGAAGAGTAGAAGAGTGCTGTAGGAAAAGAAAGAACTGAAATTATAGGTTTTTAGGTAAGCAAATATGGGAGAGTGGGGCATGAACTGTAGTGATTAGAGTACTAGGTGAAGAGTGGAAGTGTAGAGACTACTGTGTGTTTTTCAGGAAAGAAACAGGAAAAAAAAAAAAAAACCTGAAGAGCAATTTCTGTCATTCATTGGAGTTAATTACAGAAATTGTATATGTTTGCATCCAGTGGATTTTATTATGGTATCCTTGAACTTTGTGTATCTTTCTCTTTCAATAATAATAGGGCCCCGCAAGCATGATGGCCTACTTGGTTGTGTCTGGGCTATTCTTAACTAGACTTAGAAGGCCCATTGGTAAGATGACAATAACTGAACAAAAGTATGAAGGTGAATATAGATACGTTAATTCCCGACTCATCACAAATAGGTAAGGACAAATTTCCATAAGTTATACTGAAAATTCATTTTTATGGATATTGATGTCATTTAGACTTTAAAACGTCTAGTAATGCTTTCCCAGAAATAGTGTGTGCATATTTTCTTGTTTTGAAATGTACATTGTGCAGTATATTTTACAAAGCACTGATTCATATTTCTAACCCTTTTTCTTGTTAACTATGTAGTATCCTTGATTCTCCTCTTTATATCATCTGTTGACTATTTTTGTTAATTTCACTTTAAATTTAGTCATGGTACAATTCAAATTCACATTTGCTTTCAGTATTTATTCAAACAAAATTTTGTCTCAATTTATCCACATTTTATTTTGAGACTGTGTTTGCAATGTTCTCTAATTCATTCTCATTGTGCATGTTTTTACCTATTTTCCAAGATAGTTTTAGAATTCAAAATAGAAGGAAAAACTATGGACCTTGGAACCATACTAATTCTAAAATCTGCTTCCTTCATTTAACAATGATATATGATTTTAGTAAGTTATTCAGACTCACTTTTCTTGTTTATAAGAGTGAATAATATAGGATTATAGAGGATTATACCTGATAATATTTATATAGCGCTTCTAGCTCAGTTTTTGATATGGAGCAAGTGCTCAGTAAATTTTCTCATATCAGTCTTATATGACTTCTCATATAAGTCATTTTGAGGGTCCTAATTTTTATGTAATTTAGGCTACTTTATTGAAATTTATAAAATACTTAGGAAATTACTTCCTTAATGGTTCCTTCTTTCCTTCTTTCCTTGGATTGTTGAAATGGTACTAGTTTCATATGGGGTTTTTTACTCTGGGGAGGGTATATAGAGGATTAAGTAGAGAGGTGTTTTACCAAGTAATGAAAAATGGTATTAACCAGGATACTTTTGAATGCAAGAAGCAAACATGACTCATAAGATTTCAACAATAAGGATGTTTACTGCATCACATAAGAATTCTTAAGAGAAAGCAGTCCCAGGTACAACAGGATCAGTGCTCTGGCTCTTGTTGAATGTTCTCTTGTGATGCCCTTCTTTGTGTAGTGCCGCCTTCTGCAGGTTAATTCTTGTGATTACAAGATGACAAAAACGTTTCCAGATTGCTCTAGCCTATCCACCCTGCACAAAGGGGCCATCTCTTCTGGTGTCTCTTTAAGGGAGCAAAGAAACCTTTCCCAGAAGTTCTATAGCTGACTTTCCCTTACATCTAAGTGACCAAAATTATTTACCCATGCCTAAAGTAACCACAGCAAAGTAATTGACTTAGACTAGTTGGGATCCTGTACCCTATGAAAGAGGTTGAGCATTCTGTGCATTAGGGTGCACAGAAAAGGATAGGTAAGTTTAAGAAAAATGAGGTCTTATAGGAAAAACTTGGAAGAGGATAGATGTTGAATAAACAGTCATTAGTATTATAGGATGTTCAGTCCTTTGAGGTTTTTCATTAGCACTAAAATGACTTGTTTCAGGAGGAGAATTTCTCACCTTATCATCCTCTTTAGGCTTAGATATGCAGAGGAGGTCGAAGTAAAAAAGAAAAATAAAAAAAGAAGGAAAGAGTAATTATATATATTGGGATTCTTCTATCTGTGACTCTGTCATGTCAAGGAATCTGTGAAGCCCAGGATAAATTTGACTGATCTTTATGGAAAGTTAATTTTACTTCAAGTGGTTGAGTAGAAGATACCTTGTTTTTATAATGTAAGAAATACAGATGCTTTTTGGAATAGAATATAATACACATAAACTTTTAAGGGGAAAAAACAAAGACTTAAGAAATGTATGCTGTTTGAAGTTGCTTCAACTGTGACTTCCAGAGTTCTGTATAAATATTTACTTTTCTCTACTATAAAAGGGACTTGGCTGGGATGTTTTATATTATACTTATGTACTGACAAGACTGTAAACTTTAGGGTCAGATAAGAGTTATATTTTCAGCTTCTTAACTTGCCGACTGTGTGTCTTTAACAAATTGACAACTCCATCTTCATCTATCAAGTTCACCCTCCTCCCCACTTTTTCTACTCAAGATCCTTGTTCTTGTAGACACATTTAAGCTAGCTCCAGAAAGGGGGAATTGTGAGGTTATAGTGGAGTTCCAAGAATAAGAACAATTACTATTTATCTGAACTCCCAGGAATGCACTGTGAAACCTTCAGGACTTAGCCTGGTTTTTCCTGTGTTTCAAAGGCTGTGAAGACATCACTACCTTTTTCTAATTCTTTTTTTTTTTTCTCCCTCCTGTTTGGGTCTGTACTTGAACTTGTAGACTACGATAATATCTATTGTAGCCATGTCTTTGTATATATCATGGAATCTTCCTTCTTTGTCTTATTTCAAATTTCTGAGAATTAGATTGTTGTACATTTTATTGCCAGGCTACCTTGTGGCATAGACTTCAGGCAGCCCAGTGTATGATGCAGCCCAGTGTGTATTGCTGCACTCCAGTAAATTGAGCAGATGGTTTGAGATGCACCAGATAAGCTCTTAGTCACAAAATATACTTTTAAATACAAACTTTCATTCATCAAATATTGTATTTCAATTATTTTTCAGACTTTGGTAACATTTAAATTAATTGCCAAATTATTTTCTTTAATAGTGAAGAAATTGCCTTTTACAATGGGAACAAAAGAGAAAAGCAGACAATCTACTCAGTCTTCCGAAAACTGGTACGATAACACATTTGAGGCATGTGTATTTATGGAAATATTTTGGTTTTTTTTGGCTTATGCCAAAATATATTTATCTTATGTATCTTACATGTATGCATGTGTGTGTGTGTGTGTGTGTGTGTGTGTGTGTGTGTGTGTCTTTTAAAATATTTAAGATATGTGTATATATTTTTAAAATATTTTCTTTAAAAATTGTCAAGGATTTTTCTATTTTAAATTAAAAATGAAATTCAAATTTATATTACCAATATATTAATCTGCCCACTTATGAAAATATATAGATTTACTAAAATAATATATTTTAGGCTTTTGGAACTATGCAGTCTCTCTTGCAACTATTCAGCTCTGCTACTCAAAGGTAGCTGCTATATGTAATATATACATGAATAGGAGTGACTGTATTCTAATAGAACTTTATTTACAAAAACATGTGGCATCCTGGATTTAGACTCTGGGATCATAGTTTGCTGATATTTGATTTAAAATATGAACACTGAGTTTCTTAAGAAAGCTTTCAGTTTTTATTTACTTGCTATTTGGAGAATTTGAATTCAAATAATTTTATTCATTACTTTTTTCAAAAGATATCGAGTGCCATCTAGGTTTCCTGATACAGGCTCCATTGTTGGTGCTAATGATTATTAGGTGGTGAACTTGGTGGATAAAATCCTGCCTTTGGGGCCCTTACCTTTTAGTAGAAATTTGTAAAATTAAATATGTATTTTAGATTGTGAAGAAAGATTAAAGAAGTTTTAAATTATTTCAAAAACTAGATTTTTTGCCTTATCACATTTTGACATGACTGAATTTTTCAGTGCTCACTGACAAAATGCATTTAAGGCTATTTTCTAGGGGACACCTGTTTACCAGTTTGCTCTTCACATGACTTGATTAGTCTCATCCTTTAGATTTCAGCTCAAATGTTAATACTGACCAGCCTATTTGAAATCAGTGTATGGTAATTCCTTCTTGTTTTAGTCATTTGTTTCCTTAAAACAATAAAACAGTTTATAATTATCTTGTTTGTTTTCTGGTTATCCTCTTTCATTAAAATGTAACCTCTATGAGCTCAGGGACCTGGTCTGTTCTATTCATTGCTCTGTCTTTAGCATTGAGCAGTATCTGATGTATAGTATTCCTTGCTCCAAGGAATGCTCCAAACATTGTTGTAGTTGCAGAAGATACTAAGAACAAGTTACCCTGTACTTAACAAGCTCACATTTTAGTGGAAGAGACAGATAATACAGTTAATATATAAACAATTGGATGTTCTATATAATTTCAGGTAGAATTAAAATCTGTGACCAAAAATGAAGCAGAGTAATGGGATAGAGTATGATGGGGGTTGTTAGCTACTTTGTCTAGAATGGCCAAGGTCCTTCTTGAGGAGGCACTGTGCAGCTTGAACCCCACATGAAGTAAGGAAGTTAGTCACATAATGTAGGAAGAAAGCATTTGTTGCTAGCAGAGGAAATGAGGAAAGTCTTAAGACAGGAACATCTGAAAGGAACCAGTGTTTCTAGGGCTCAATAAGAAGTAGCAAAATACTTGAAGGACTTAAAATCAGTATACTACAGTGACACAGCCACATTAATGATTATAGCAGCTCAACTCACAATAGCTAAACTATGGAACCAACCTAGGTGTCCTTCAACAGGTAAATGAAAAAAGAAAATGTGATACACACACACACACACACACACACACACACACACACACGATGGAATATTACTCAGCTTTAAAGAAGAATGAAATTATGGCATTTGCTGGTAAATGGATGGAGTTGGAGAATATCATTCTAAGCGAAATAAGAAAAACCCCAAAAAACCAAAGACTGAATGTTTTCTCTGATATGTGGATGCTAATTGACAAGTGGGGGATGCGCTAGGGAAGAATAGAGTTACTGTAGATTAGGTAGAGGGGAGTGAAGGCAAGGGAAGGGGTATTGGGGATAGGAAGGTTAGTAGAGTGAAACAGACATTGTTATCTCTTTACATATATGACTACACGACTGATGTGATCCTACAATATGTGCAGTCAGAAAAATAAGAAATTATACTCCATTTATGTATTATTTATCAAAATGCATAAATGCATTCTACTGTCATGTATAACTATTAGAACAACAACAAAAAAAAGAACTAGCAAAATAGCCGGGCATGGTGGTGCATGCCTGTAATCCCAGTGTGTAGCTTGGGAGGCTAAGGCAGGAGGATTGTGAGTTCAAAGCCAGTCTCAGTAATTTAGTGAGGACTTAAGAAATTTAGTGAGACCCTGTCTCTAAATAAAATACAAAAAAGGACTGGGGTTGTGGCTCAGGGGTTAAGTGACCCTGGGTTCAACCAAAAAAAAAAAAAAAGCGAAATAGAAGCAGACAAGCTTGAAAAATAGAGCTCAATGCTAGATCATGTAGCATCTTGAATGATCTGACAGGTAGAGAATTTGAGAACCCTAAAACTCCAGAATAAAACATGTTTGTAGATTTCTAATTTTGAGATAAGCTACAGACTCAGGCTGTGGCATTGATTTATACTAGCACTTATTTCAGATTGGTTGTAATATAATTCTTAAAGAAAGCACAGACTGGGTGTTGATACAAAGAGCAAAACATTGAGTGCCTGTCTGAATAGCTTAATAGTTCATCCAGATTTGCTCATCCCTATTCCTTTTGTTTTTTGATTGGTTTTGGGATATATTTATCTGGGATATATTATAAATGGAGGCATCATAACATGCAAGGGAAGCAACATTGTTAAATTGCTTATGTAATTTCCATTCTGTTTGTTTAAAAATCATTTCATAAAGTGTTTGGCACTGCTCTGTGATGCTCAGTGAAGTGTGGTATGAATTATAATCAGAAATCATACTCAGTAAACATTTGTTGAATAAATGAATTATACAGTTTGTTTTATCCTCATGATAGATTTAATTTTTATGTATAGAAAATAAATAATAAGAAAATAAATTTTTTTGTTTTCTGCCAGGTGGAACACCTACATAATTTCATTTTGTTTCGGTTTTCTATGGGCTTCATTGATAGCATAATTGCCAAATGTAAGTATGTTTTAAAAGAGCAGATATAATGAGATTTGTGGGAAAAGTGAAATAATGATAGCACTTTAAATCTTTAACTGTTTTGTTTCAGACATTGCCACTGTAGTTGGTTACCTGGTTGTCAGTCGTCCTTTCTTAGATTTGTCTCATCCTCGTCATCTCAAGAGTACACATTCAGAGCTTCTGGAGGTAAAGTAATAATAATGATAATAATATAATTTAAAAATAAAAATAAAGCCTCATTTAAAATTTTTGAAATGTAAGTGAAAGCTAATATTTATTTCTATTTAAGGATTACTACCAAAGTGGAAGAATGCTTTTGCGAATGTCTCAAGCTCTGGGTCGAATAGTTTTGGCTGGACGAGAAATGACTAGATTGGCTGGGTAAGATTGGTAATAATGAGCAATTGCAGAGAATTATTTTAAAAAATTCATTGTCCTTAATGATTGTGCCAGGTGAGGTTAAGATAAGGGGCAACATTTCCTACTCAAGGAATCTGATTCCAGTATAAAATTAAGCAAGATTTTTCTCTGATAGAAATTTTTTCTTATTTCCTGAAGACACCTATTTTGAGCCTTACCCTAGATTAGTGTTTCTCAAGCTGTTTGCTTGGTGGCATTTTATTAGCTGGGAAATGATGGATCATGGCAGTCTTTTCTTAATTCTCAGAAATTTAAGTTAATAAAATTTAAGTTAATGAATATATTTTTTTCATTTGAACTTTTTTATTTCCATCACATTTTTTTCTAAGATTTTTAATAGTGGCAACTTAGGGGTGGGGGGGAACAACCACAGGGTCCATCCTTCCTGGGTCTGAGGAATGCACCAGCAATTGTCCTTTTGTAGTGCTGTGAAAACTCTTAAAATTCTAAAAGTAAACACTTGTCTTGTCTTACCTATTAATCATGTATCATGTTGTTGAGGTAAAGAGTTTCTGAATCCTCTTCCCTTATCTACAACATGTTCCTGCTCTTTTACTGAAAAAAACACTATTTCTTTATGGTGAGACTTCTTTTGGGTTATTTCATTTAAATCGAATATAATTTTAGAAATTTCAGTTAGGTTTATATAAAATAAAAGATGTAATAATAGTTTGGAATTTTGATTATGGTTTCCTGTTTTTAAAATTTTAGTTTTACTGCCCGGATTACAGAGTTAATGCAAGTACTAAAAGACTTAAATCATGGCAAATATGAACGCACAATGGTCTTGCAACAAGAAAAGGGTAAATATGATTGTCAGAGTTTGAGGTCACAATTTTAAGTTTTTACTGACACAATATGATGCTTTAATACTTATTTCCCATTTCAGGTACTGAAGGAGTACGAGTCAGTCCTTTGATACCTGGTGCTGGAGAAATCATCAATGCAGATAACATTATAAAGTATGTATAGAAAAAGATTCTTTAGCACCATAAGCTTCATAGTAGCCTTGTTAAGCTTTGTAGTAACCTTTTTTTTTTTTAAATTCAGCTTATAGTTGCTTAGTGTTTCATTTAAAATTAATCTTGTTTTTTAAGAAATAGCTTAGAGATATCACTGACATAGAAATTGTATATATTTTAGATACGCAACTTGATTGTTTTGACATTATGAATATATTGTAAAATGGTCACCACATTCCAGATAATGTGTCTGACATTTCTACATAGTTACCATTTGCATGTGCATATGAGAATTTAAAATCTTAGCAGATTTTAAGTGTACAATGCATTGTTTTAAACTATTGTCCCATGCTATACATTAAATTTCCTGAGCTTATTCTTGTATTATGACCAAAACTTTATACCCTTTGACCAACATCATCCCCATTTCGTCCTCCTTCAGCCTCTGGAAACCACCATTCTGTGCTTTCTTTTAATGAATTTGACTATTTTAGAATTCACATATAAGTAAGATATTACAGTATTTGTCTTTTTGTGTCTTACTTTGCACAGCATAATGTTCTTTACTTTCATTCTTGTCACAAATGGCAGGATTTTCTTCCTTTTTGAAAGATCGTATAGTATTCCATTTGTATGTATGTATGTGTTTATTCACACACACTGATATTCTTTATCTTTTCATTAATTGAAGGACATTTAGTGATTTCTGTATCTTGGCTTGGATAGTAAATACAGTGACTATGGGAGTTCAGATATCTCTTTGATTATCTATTTTTTGATTATCTGGTTGTTTGGTTTTTGGTTTTTGGTTTTCTGGTTTTATTTTCTTTGTAAATCTACTTGGAAGTGAGATTGCTGCATTAGATGGTAATTGCATTTTTAATTTTTTATTTTCTAAAGTGACTCTTTGAATTTACTTTTCTTTTTTTAGATGCTGGGAATCCAGGGCCTTGCATGGGATAGCAAAGTACTCTACCACTCAGCTATACTCCCAGACCAAATTTACATTCTTACCAACAGTGTACAAGGGTTCCCTTTTCTAAACATCTTGCCAGCCCTTACCTTTTGTCTTTTTGATAATAGTCATTCTAACAGTTGTGAGGTGATATTCATTGTGGTTTTGATTTTCATTTTCCTTGGTAGTTAGTACTGAACACTTTTTCATATCCTGTTGGCCATCTGAATTTCTTCTTTTATGAAGTCTCTACTGCCAATTTTTAAAATCAGGTTATTTGTGTTTTGGTATTGAATTGTACAAGTTCCTCATATATTTTAAAATTATTCTCTTTATAAACTTCCTCTATAGGTTTGATCATGTTCCTTTAGCAACGCCAAATGGAGATATCTTAATCCGAGATCTTAATTTTGAAGTAAGTTTTTAAATGTTTATATAAAAACTTAAAAAAACCTGAAAAAATAAACTGAAAAACTATTGTCTGAATATTTAAATTAATTTTAAGGCTTGATTTAATATCGAGTCCACAGAAATGATTTCAAAACTAATTCTTCATCCATTGGATTAGACAAAGGGGAATGGAATGGAAGGGAAGGGAGAGGGAAGGGAATAGGAAAGAGAGAACTAATCAGACATAACTTTCCAGAATACATGACCAGGGTAACTCCACATCACGTACAACCACAAGAATAGGATCCTAATTAGAATAAATTATACTCCATGTATGTACAGTACATTCTACAGTCATGTATATCTAAAAAGAACAAAATAAAACAAAATAAATCTTTGAACCATCTGGAAATCTAGACTTTAAAATTTTAAGTACTACTACTGTATCAAAAAAAAGTTTTGCAAATAAAGTACATACCAAGAAAGCCATATAAGATATAGTTAATTAAAATTCTAGAGCTGTGCTGACCAATACAATAGCCACTAGTTGCATGTGGCTATTTAATTTAAAACCAAACCATAAAATTAAAATTTAAAACTAAATTCCTCAGCTGTACTGGTCACATTTTAAGTGCTCAGTATCCACACATGGCTGTGGTATTGAACAGAGCAGATATAAACATTTCCATCATTGTAGAAAGTGTAGAATGAGTGTATTTAAATATGCAAATATAATTTTAATCTCTTTTCAGTTAAAAAAAATTTATGGATCAGTTTTGTTTTGACTGTACAGGAGGATTTATATCCATAAAAATAAATCATAGATTTTCTTATTACTGATAAACCAGCAGGAAAGCAGCACAGTAGCACTACAAGTAGGTACTCCCTCAAAAAAGTAGAATTCCAGACCAAGTTAGTAGTGATACTGGTTCAGTGTATGCTCTTAATGAAATAGGATATGACAGTCCACATTACAAAGAAAAACTAAATGCTCATCATATTTTTGTGTGATTTCTAAGACTTGAAGGTCTAAGGGTTAGTGTTTAGGTTATGTATCTGTGTGACTGTATGAATGGTTTTTTAAAGATTGGTAACAAATTACTATCTTGCAGGCTCTCTCCTCAGTCCAGTAGAACTTTCTGTGATATTGGAAATGTTCTTTTTCTGTTCTGTACAGCACTGCAGTCAGGTACATTCAAAGTGTTACTAGTATAGTGGAGGAACTCACTCAGTTTTAATTTTATTTAATTTTATTAGTTTAATTTTAAATTAAATAGCCATATGTGACTAGTGGCTGCTATATTGAACAGCACAGCTCTATAATTCTTCTCTACATGCTTGTATATATGACCTTCTGTAATCTATGTTTTATGCGGGAGTTTTTTCAGGTGCTTTCATTGTCTAATACTTTATAAAATAAAGAGTGTAAGTTTTGTATTTGTTTTTAAATTGCTAGAACCTTCAGTTTTTCTGCTCTTAGTAATTAAGTACATGTCCTATATTCTCAAGGAACTATAAAAATGAAAAATGTTAGTTATACAAAGTACTTTGAACTTGCCCAACAATGAGAATTGTATCACTATAACATTTATTTTAAACCTAGGAAACACCAGCGGAAGTGCAGAAAATGTAAATATGGTTGGTAAATGTCAAATGGCTCCAGGGGTCATAAAAGTACTTCCTCACTTAGCCCTGGGTACTCCAGTCATAGTAGTGCATCCTATGCCCAGTAGGTAGCCACCTTTCAGGCTTGATTTCAGAGAGAAAACAGGGCTCAGAACCCTGTCTTCATCAGTTTCCAGTAGCCTGTTTATTGCCACTTCTCAAGGGTAAAAAGGGAACTTCTCCATTTAAGAATGCCTCTTGGTCCTTTCTCCTGCTTTGCCTTATTTCTGTCTGAATGCAGAAATAAAAGTAAGCCAACATTATAGATGCATGTATGACTTAAGCATAGTTAGAAGGGATTTAGCCTGCTTTCTGTTCCTGAATTTGATTATCCTAGCTACCTCAAATAATCAAATTCTACAATGCTTGTCCTTTTGTATCTGGCTTATTTTACTTACTTAGCACAATGTTTTCAAGATTCGATCATATTGTAACATGTATTAAAATATAAGTTTTTTAAGGTTGAATACTGTTCCGTTTTATGTGTGTTAGTTTTATGTTCCTGTAACAAACACCTAAGGTAATTAACTTAAAGATTTATTTTGGCTCACAGTTTTGGAGCTTCCAGTCCATGATTGGTTAGTCCTGTTGCTTTGGACCTGTGGCAAAGCAGCACATCGTGGTAGAAACCTGTGGCAGAGCAGAAGTACTCTTTTCCTGGCTGGGAAGTGAAAGAGAGGAAGAGGAAGGGACTGTGGTCTCACTGTCCCTTTTGAGGGCATGTTTCTGGTGACCTAAAGATCTCTCATGAGACCTCACCTATCCTACTACTACTACTGGGAGGTAATAGTTTCTACTACCTCCCAGTAGTGCCACACATAGGGCCAAGTTTCTAATACATGGGCCTTTAGAGGACACTCAAAATTCAAATGATAGTAATAATGTATATACCACACTTTGTTGATTCTTGCATCTGCTTAAGTTGCTTCCACTATTGGCTAATGTAAATAATGCTGACGACCCTCCATTTCATTATAGCAAAAGCTGAAGTCCTTTCAGTGACTTCCAGTACCTTGTAGGATTTGCTTGCCACTGTCCTGTCCCCATCTCTTTCCTACTACTCTTCTCTTCTGGTCTTTCTTCTCCAGCCAAATCAACCTTTTTCTGTTTCTTTGAAAAGGACAGCTACCTTCTTTTTTTAGTGCCTTTTCATCAGCTTTTTGTGAGAGAAGATGGGGTTGGAACAGTTTTGCTCTAGATAAATTTCTAATTCACTTCTTTCAAAGTTTTGCCCATTTTAGTTCGGTCTACTCTTGACCACCTTAAAAATGCAACTTCCCTCACCCTCTCCCAAGTTTTCTTACCCTGATCTGTTTTTCCTCCACCACCCTTGAACTTTT
This sequence comes from Sciurus carolinensis, assembly GCF_902686445.1. Taxonomy (NCBI): domain Eukaryota; kingdom Metazoa; phylum Chordata; class Mammalia; order Rodentia; family Sciuridae; genus Sciurus; species Sciurus carolinensis. The sequence goes on along the minus strand of NC_062213.1, from coordinate 128,304,302 downwards.
CTAACACAATTTAATTTGCCTATTTATCATGCATATTCTTTATTATATTTCTCTTCCCACTAGAATAGTAACAGATAAGGGCAGGGGTTTTGTTTTGTTGTCTCTTATTCACTAATGGAACTGTGTTGCCTGAAGGGAGCCTAACACAACATTCAGTAAATATTCATTGAATTAAATAATAGGAATCTAAGGCTCACGAATTTAAAAAATTCATCAAAGTCAGGCTACACAGTTGGTTCTCTAATATCTTCTTTCCTGCTGTGCTATGTTGGTGCTTAATGTTGCAAACTAGAATTATAACCTGGGTTTTCTCATTCTTTATAGAGGTGATTAGATACTTAAAAGACCATAAGTTTAGAATGTAACCACACTTTACTTTTTCACATTTCACTTTATGTCATTGCAGAACAATTTGGTGGCATTTGTAAATATTTATAATGCTCAAAAAGTTTGATCCATTGCTTTTGATTTCTAAGAATCTATAGACTTTCACTAGTGCATAAGTTTACTTGCTGACAGAGGTTCATTGCAGTTTTGTCTACAAGAACAAAACAAAATGCAGATGCCATAACTCTTTAACCAAAGGAGGGTTGTTTAAATATATTACGGTGCATTCTTACAATGGAATGTACTGTAGGCATTAAAAGAATGGACAGGGGAATCTAAATATACGAATATAATGTGTACTTGTAATACATTGTTAAGTAATAAAAACAAGTTATAGGAACAGTGTATATACAATTAGTTTTTTAAAAGGTGTATACAGTGTTTTCAAGTATACTCAGATATTTTTAAAGCTTTAGCTTTATTTCTGTTTCAAATTGAGTGATAACAAGCAATAATGATTTTTAAATGAAAAATTTGTAACTAAGTAAATATTGAAAGTAAGCAAAAGAAAAGATCCCACACTATAACCCCCTACTGCTCTACCTAATGTCACATTTACAGACAAAATAGAAGTTTTGTCTGTAGCAAAGAGCTATTTAACTCTAAGAAAATAATTATTGTATATACGTTTACTTGATTTAATTAATTCATAGACTAATTTTCTTTCAGGTTCGATCTGGGGCCAATGTTCTAATTTGTGGTCCAAATGGCTGTGGAAAAAGTTCACTTTTCCGTGTTCTTGGTGAAGTATGTACAAATTGGCCTCCAAATTTTTAGCCTTATTTTGCAGTACACACTATGTTGTGAATTTCATAATTGACTTCTCTCCTCCCTCCTTTTATAGTTATGGCCTCTTTTTGGAGGACGTCTAACTAAACCAGAGAGAGGAAAGTTGTTTTATGTTCCTCAGGTATGCTCTTGTTTGAGTTGTTCTGTAATCTTTAAGATCTTTTCATTTAAGTTTTAAAAACTTGCCTTCTAATGACTCTTCCTATGCTACTGTCAGAGACCTTATATGACTCTAGGAACACTTCGAGACCAAGTGATATATCCAGATGGAAGAGAAGATCAGAAAAAGAAGGGGATATCTGACCTTGTAAGGACTGTTTATATTCTAGACCCTTTGAAAATGCTCCCTTACAGAGTCTTTTTTGAGCCATTTAAGTATTCAGATTCCAGGTAGTTTGTCCCACCTTTTGAGGCCTTCCTGAGCCCTTAATGATGACTTTCTAAGTTGAGGTAAGGCAATAACCACTTTCTTAAGTGTGACTCAAGTCTGTAGCAGTCTTAACATTATCACTTGTTTTTCTCTTTGCCCTCATTCTTTGATTATGCACAGGAGCATTACTCTCTTTAAGCTGCTAAACATGTTTCGTCAAGGTTGATGTAGGTAGGCATGGGAGTGGTGCAGTGGCACACACCTGAAATCCTAGCAGTCGAGAGACTGAGGCAGGAGGACTGCAATTTCAAAGCTAATCTCAGCAAGCGTGAGGTGCTAAGCAACTCAGTAAGACCCTGTCTCCAAATAAAATACAAAATAGGACTGGGGATATGGCTCAGTGGTTGAGTGCCCCTGGGTTTAATCCCTGGTACCAAAAAAAAAAAAAAAAAAAAAAAAAAAAAAAAATTAAGGCACTGAAAATTTCAGGACTACTTTTATGCCATGTTTTTTTCCTGAAAAGTACCTCTTTAAGTGGCATTGGCAATGGAATTATAGAGATTCTAATGTAAATAAAGCAATATAGAGAATATTGGTTTAGCATAAGCTTGATTCTTGTCTTTAATCATTTGCTGAAAGGTACTGAAAGAGTACCTGGACAATGTGCAGCTGGGTCATATCCTTGAACGGGAAGGAGGCTGGGACAGCGTTCAGGATTGGATGGATGTGCTTAGTGGAGGAGAAAAACAGAGAATGGCAGTAAGTATACTCTGAAGACTTGGGTAAAGTGCAACTGCTTGCTTAAAGTTGCTTTTAGAGTTCAGCAGTTGGGTTAATTAAGAGTTTTATTGTCTTCTTTAGCATTTATTACAATACAGATTAGTTTAAGTGGTAAATTTGAGAATTTCTAACTTGCATATAAATTCAGAATTCTGAAAAATTGATTAATAATGCTATGAAGGGAAAAACTGCAGATCCAATGATATAATATAATGCATTTTTCTCAAAATTGGGGGAAACTGTAGTGCATTGACCTGGGATATATAATCTATTTGGGTTATGAGATCTCTTTCAGTATCTTTTCCCCACAGATACCTGTTTTGTCTTATTTATGCTTTTCTCCCTGAAATAGCTGAAAGTATTAGATGTCATCAACTCAATTTTATTATCATTTTATTCTCTGCTCTTGCCCTTCCCTCCACTATTATATGTATCTTTACTTTAAGGCTCAGTATCTACTGCTAAAAGTTATTTTGAATGTTTATATTTTCCTAATACAAGGAAACTTATAAAAAGGACTATTTTAATTTTTACAACAAAACTTATCTGAGAGCAAAAATATGGCCTAAACATATGTGTTAACAATGATACTTTGGATACCCTGTTAAGAGGGATAACTTCTGAAGGATCATCTTCTACCTAGGCATACTGTAGTTTGAGTAGAGTGAGAGGATTTTTTTCCCCCCTCAGTGTTAGCCTTATAGAAATTAGAGAAAACTATGGATAAGGAAAAACAAAAGAAATGATTTATGGTAGAATTTCTTACCATTATCTTTATTATAGTCTACCTTTTGGTGCCTCCTGGTTCCTAATTTTGCTTTTTGTTTCCATAGTATGCCCACTTTATGTGAACTTCTTATCAACCTGATATTGTTATTTGCCTGGCTAGTGCTATAACATAAGATTAATCTAGAGTGAGGAATAAATCAAACACAAGAGAAAAGAGATATATGTTGTATTCAAAATGGAAATTGGATTGGAGAAGGGAGTTTGAAACAATTGGGCATTTCTAGAAGCCAGTTTAGAAGATGACTATAGAAACAACTGCAAGTTGAGAACAAATTTAAATTCATATATTATGACTTCAAAGAAAATGAAAGGAGGAAGTTCACTAATGGACCCAGTGGAAACACAGAGAAAGAATAATAAATGTGCCTAAATAAATGTGAGAAATTCTGTGTGCATGGTATATAGGTACAGATGGAGTAATATTTTTTGAAAGTAAGAAATTCAAGGGTGTGAGAGGATATCTGGGGAAAGGAAGGGGTGGAGAGTGCAGGGAGAACCCTTAGAAACCGGGTGATCTGTAATAGTTGTTTGGGAAATGGGGAAAGCTCATCTATGGTGCCATGTGTCTGGAGTATGGCCATGTCCTTGGTAGGGTGTTATCTGTATAGGTCAGTGTTTGGAGAGTTGAAGGTAAGGTTTAAAAGAGGGTTTGTTGTTTTGTTTCAGAGGGTGAGAAAGAGAAGGCTAACACAACAAGTACTAACATTGGTGAAGGAGGTTGAATGTATGTGTGTTCATTTTACTGTTCTTGTCTTGGTAGGATCGAAATTGTCAAAGTAAAAGTTAGGGGGAAAGAAGGCATAATGTTTAGGAAGAGCAGAATTGAAAGACCTAACCACCCAAAACAATCTAAGTGAAGGTTAGTGTAAAACAAAACCAAAGGAAACTTGGGTAGGAGGGTCAGGATTTGAATTTGGGACATGAGAGGGAATGGAGTAATGCTTGACACAGGAAGGTCCAGTGAACATAGAGTACATGTAGGGGAAAAGATGACCAATTCATTACTTCAGCAGTGAAACAAGCCTCCACTGTATTACCTGAGAATCTGCTCTGTGCAAGGCACTACTAGGTCTTGCCCTTATAATCTGTCAGGAATTCCATATATTCTCAACTGACTAGGCAACCTTCAATTACAGCTATGAAGAAAGTACACTGGGATAATGAAGAGGGGAAGATTGGTTTCAAATGACAGTTCCTATCCTCCCAGCATTCCTGGGAGGTGAGGTACAGTCAGGTGTAAAGTCTTGGAGAACTTAATTAGCTTCCTAATGCCACACACCTAAAAGGCAGAACTGAGATTCAAGTGAGATGGGTCTGACACCGGAGCTCTTGCTCTTAATCCCCATATAATAGGTAGCCGTCAATGTGCAGGTGGGCTGCCTCCGCAGTTCTCCTCATGTTCCTAGACATCTCAAATGACATTTCCCTTTCATTGCACCCATTTGGACCCAACCATCATTAACCAGAATTGCTTCAACTGATATCATAAATTGGGATGTCTTACATCTCTGATCAGAAATGATGTTTTCCATTCTTTATTCTTGCTCTCCCTAGTTAGTAATTTTTAAAACTTGAATTATGAAAAAGTACATATGGTAGAGAAGTTGGAATATTGTTAGAAGTATAAAGGGATCAAACCCTTATATCAGAGATATGACTGTCATAAAATTTTTAGTGTTTTTAAAATCCATCTTAATAATTTTTTTTCTTTCGCCTTAAATTGATGGCTGTCTCCCTTCTTCAGACTCATTGAGATCTCTAGAATATTTCCCTTCATTTTGTATGTTATTTGGTCCTCTTTGGACTCTGCCTCCTTCCCTGTTCAATACATGAACATAGTCCTGGGCCTGGTGCATAGGAGATGCTCCAGAGACATTCTTAAAAAGATGAACACGTGATTTTGCCTCTTGACTTTCTTTCCTACTCCTTTTTCTTCTAAACTCCAACCCAAAAGAAGTTGTTTGTCTTAGGGTTTCTCTATAAGGCTTCTGAGCACAGCTGAAGAAATTGAGATGATGGTGTATGGATTGGTGCCACCACACTTTCATGGTTTCCAGTATTAGAGGGGCTCACGGTGTGAAGTGGCAATCATTGTACTTATTTTTACTCCTCTCTCATTTTTTGTGATACTCATTTAGGAACTACCGATTCTGAGTTTTCTACCCCCTTGCTTACTCTACCACTCTCAGAAAAATAGCTCATTTTGTACTTAAAGAAAAAGAGAGAGGCTATTATTTCAGTTAAACAATAGCTAATTTTTGGTTGCTTAATAAGTGATAGACACTATGCCAAGCATGTTACACAGGTTATCTCATTTAATCCTCAGAACAGTTCTGTGTAATAAGAACTAGGAATGCCTCATTTTACAGAGGGAATTGAACTTCCATATAGTTATGTAACTTGCCAAGCAGACATAGCTAGTGAATGTTAAAACTGGTAAAGTGGGTAGGCTTATTAAACTCAGGCAGCAGTATGACTTGGCAGCTTTCTTGTGTTGTGAGTTCAAGTAGCTGACAGCATAGTGGAAGAAAGGGAGAGAGACACACACACAGAAAATTTCCATGTGAGCATGGTAGTGAAGGTGAGTGTAGTGCTGGGGAGCAGAGAGGAGAGGCATCTGTGGAATGCCTTCCCATAGCCATGTCTCCTTATTGACTTTGCACTGATCTGTTCTGCCCTGTTTCTACTGTCCTGGCAGGTGTGCCATCCTTCTTGGGAAAGGCTAAATGTCTCCATCTGATTTCATGGACCTCTCTGTTTTGACTTTATCATACACCTTGCCTTCAGTTTTGCACCCTGACCTTCATCTAAATTTAATCTCTTTTAGCCCTTCTCTTTCAGAAAGACATTGTTAGGTCTTTCTTTCTTTCTTTTTTTCTTTTAATCTAAAAGTCAGACTTTGCCTTAACTAAGGTTCCCTGTGGTCTATAAACTTCATTTTCTGCAGAGCTGAACTATACAGTAGTGGTTAAATCATACTCTCTACTATTGTGAACCTATAGTCTAGGTGAGTAACCAAAGACAAACATACAATTCACTACGTACAAGGGTACGCACTTGGATTGAAATGCAGCGATCAGTGTTGGTTTGTCTGAGAAGGTAACATTAGGCAGTAATTTGCAAGTTGTAAGGAGCAGGCATTTGAGCCATAGGGAAAAAATGACATGTCTAAACCTGTAAGGCCTCAGAGACCTTGTTCCTAGCAGTTGGAAAAAGACTATGTGGCTAGAATGATGAGGTTAGATCCTGGGCAGGAGTAAGATTGTGCAGGGCCTTTGGAAGCCTGGTGAGGAGTTTGAATTTCATTCAGAGTAAAATTTAGAAGTTTTTGAAGGATTTTAAGCCAGAGTGAAGTTTTGATTTACATTTCTGACAGATTCTTTCTGGTTAATCTAAGGGTATTACAATCCTGATGTTAATTTTCATTTGTAAAATTAGCCAGATTCTTTCTGTAGAGCGGCAACGAATAGGAGGTTCTTTGTGGTCATCCAGGCAGGAGATGCACATGTTCCACACCAAATACAGACTCTGGAGATGAGTAACAGTGAACTTTAAATTCTGTAGAACTCACTGGAATGCACTGAGGTGTGGGCAGCATAGGTGGGAGGAAGAGAAGAGGGGAAGGATCAGGAAGGACTTCTGCTCTCTAGCTTGAAAGACTTTTCATTACAGCTATTTTCTAAATTGTTAAAGATTAGGGGAGGATTTTTTAGAGGGAAAAATCTAGAAAATGTGTTTGATTTTTAGACTTTGAAAAATGTAGAGTTCTGCGAGATATCTAAGTGGAAAAGTCAAATAGGAATTTATATATATTAATCTGGAAACTAGAAAAGTATGGGTGAGTATCTATTGGGAGTTTTCAGAATGCGAATACTATTTGAAATTGTAAGATTGGATGAGATCACCCAGAAAGATAATAGCACAGGAAAAAGAGAGGGGAAATCAGGAATTAGTGTGAGGAGCCTCCACATTTAAAGGTCAAGTAGAAGACAAAGTTCTGGAAAGGAAACTGAGAAAACAGCCTACAAAATGGGAAGATGGCCATTGGTTTCACTGTCACTTTCTAAAGGAGGGAATAGTTATCTGGGCACAGTGTTGCTGAGAAGAGAAATTGGGTAGGGATAGGAAGGTGTCTGTTGGTTTTGTAACATGGAGATCATTGTTGGGGTCAGATAACAAATTCAAATATCTGTTGTACAAAGGATCATTATAAACAGTTTTCAGAAAATAAATGTGAGGAAGTGTTCAGTATCCCTGATAATCTAAGGGTATTACAATCTTGATGTTAATTTTCATTTATAAAATTAGCAAAGGCTTTAAAAAATGAGCATACCCAGTACTGACAACTGAGACATAAAATACACAGGTGCTTGGTGCTGGTGTGGTCGCATATGCCTGTAATCCTAGTGGTTTGGGAGGCTGAGGCAGGAGGATCACAAATTCAAAGCCAGCCTCAGCAATTTAATGAGACCCTAAGCAACTTAGTGAGACCCTGTCTCAAAATGAAAATAAAGGGCTGGGGATGGGGATGTGGCTCAGTGTTTGTGCACCCCTGGGTTCAATCCCTGGTATCAAAAAAAAAAAAAAAAAAAAAGTGGGAATAATAATTAATATCATTATTTAAGCAACAAAATGTTTTTAGAGACACTTTTTGCTCTTGAGCCAATTACTGTCTGAATTCTAAGGTTTAGTTAAGGTATACTACCCTCATCTTGTTTGCTGAGTGAACTTTACTAGTTTGAAACTTAACTTAATCTCATCAGTTTTTGTTTTACTCTTAGTAATAAATTTTTCCCATGTACTATATTTTCCCTTTTGAGATGACATTAAAAACAATTATCTTTATTTTTGTTTCTGTTTCTGGGAAGTAGGATTTTTGAGTTAGAATAACTTTCTTACTTTATAGGAATCCGAAGTGCATATTTAATTAAAACAAATTTATCTTAGCTTATCAATTTTCAGCCTGCACGTGTTTAAACAAAGCATTTCTTTTTGTGCTTCAGATGGCAAGATTATTTTATCATAAACCCCAGTTTGCCATTTTGGATGAATGCACAAGTGCAGTTAGTGTGGATGTGGAAGGCTACATTTACAGTCATTGTCGGAAGGTGAGTGCCACAGGTCTCAGTGGGAGGGTCTGTGTTCCCTTCTCATTTAACTGCATCCAATCAATATCTATCCAAAGAGAAGATTCCAAGTTATTAAGTAACAGAATTTTTGTTAAAAGATGATGTCTTGCTTCAAGAATTTTAAACAAATGTTTGAATCTGTTTTCCCTTTACCTCAGACACTAAGAGTTAATAAACTGATAATTTCTTAGATTGTTCAATTAACTTCACCTAAACATGACTTAGTTTGAAAGATCAAAGGTAATCATTTTGCAGTTTTTAATGCATCCATTTTATTTTTGTCCTGGGCAATGTTTTTCCAGACTTCTTTTAGTGAAACAGGTCTGTGTACACTGCCATTTGTTAAATAATTATTTAGTAGTATCAGTTGTTTTCTTCAAGGATTTGTTACCACCATCTGTTAGATTTTGAGAACAAGAATAACATTTCCTAACTGTTTTATAGTTTCTCTGTAAATAAATGAGATACAGGAGTATTTTAACATCTTATCTATGTTCTTTGGGAGTTTATAGTAAATAAAAAAGGTCATGTTGCGTATATATACATACACACACAAATATGTGATATGTGGATATAAATATAATGAATTCCTACTAATCAAACTGTGGTCATAGATTAGCAACATCAGCATTGTTCAGGTGTTTGTTAGAAATGAAGAATCTCAAGCCCTACTAATGTAGTGTCCACATAGTAACAAAATTCCCAGATGATTCAAATGCACATGAAAATTTGAGAAGCACTCGTGTAATGATGAAAAAATGAATTTGTTTACATTCCTCTTTTTAGGAAGATTTTAACTACTGATTTTATTTGTTTAATAGTTTATTATTTACTCTATTCAATAAGTTTTAGTAAAAATTTTTTAAGCAGTTGTTCACATTGATTTTCAATTTTGTAGGCTTTAGAGGCATTTGTGGTATTCTTGTGTACATAAAGCCATGTACTCTGTATTTGATCAATAATATGGAGACTTTTCATCAGTAATTTTTACCATGTGGTTTCCTATTATGGTCTAGCTATAGGCTGTCTACATAGATTGTATAAATTCTATAAAACACAAATTCCATTTAAAGAAATTCATATGCAGCTTCAATGATCATTTAAATTATATTAGTATAACACTCAAACTTGAATAGATAGAAAATGAGGTGTGATCTCCTTAAGTTTAGAGTTCTTTTACAGCTACATAACCAATATAAATTTACCAATTATAGATAAAACTTAAGCATAATTTAGAATTTGTGGCATTAAAGGCACCTGTGGATGCCATTTTGCTGAAAGTAAGTCACTGGCGTGGGATTTAATTATGGAAAGATTAAATCTGAGGTTTTTAGATCTTATAGGTTGAATTTTACTTTTATATTTTGACTTAAGTTATTCTAATCTGAAGACTGTCTACTCTAAGTAGAAATCTAATTCAGTTATTGTAGAAACATAAGCAAAAATAATATCTGAAATGAATGTAAAAAATCAGATCAGTGTTGCACAGTTAAATTGCATGTTTTATTAGTAATGATAATATACTTATTTTATCATGCAATTCTTAACCATTTTTCACAAGACAGCCATACTTATGACACACAAGTTATATGTGACATAACTTCTTGTTATGACATTACAGGTTTTAAGTGAAACCACTTTGTGCTAGCAGAAGTGTAAGCACAGATTTGGTCACTGAAAGCTCATGATAGAAATGACCTAGAATATACTTAGACTAATTTTTAAAAATTATCAAAATGAAAGTAAAAGTTAGAAATCATGGGACACATGCCAGAAACCCTTAAACATGTATCTGTCAGCCTTGAAATGTCTGTTTTGAGAAACAGTGATGTGGAGCAGGGTTTCTCATCCTCAGCACTGTTGGCACGTTGGCTGGTTGATTCTCAGGCAGTGGCAGGGCTTTCCCGTGCACTGCAGTGTTTAGCAGCATCTCTGACTTACCCATTAGATGGCAGTAGTGCTCAGTTGTGACAACAAAACATGTCTCTAGACATTGCCAGATGTCACTGGAGGGACAAAATCATTCCTTGGTTGAGAACCACTGGTTCAGAGCAGCTACAGTTGTTATCTATTAGTGTTTTCTTAAAAATCTGAAGTGCAGAACTATAAATTCTTACTTTTAGTCTGAAATTCAGAAAACTCTTTAAACTGAAAGATTTCTCATAGTTGTAACAAACTCATTGGGTAACAAAACCTGGTTTGACTAACAAAAGATATTTAAACTTTCGTTTTACTTAATGTCAGTGTCCATATATATTGCTGTAGAAACAATTGCTGTGGTAAGTATAGAATTCTGCCTCAGAACCTTCTGGGGAGTGTTAAATAATAGATGTCCAAAATCTGAATTCTAACACACATTGTAAAACAAGAGTTTAAATATTATGACCCTGCATTTGAGAAGCAAGTTGAGTATAGACATTGCTATACTGACTTAATTTTTCTTGAATTTGACTTTTTGTTATTTTTTTATTGTCAGATTATCTTTTTACATTTTTTCAGGATAAATAGAAAATGTGCTAGGAGATATATTTTCTGCCCAAAACAAAATAATACACTTAATGCCAGTTTAGTTTTTATTATGTGATTGCTGGCCAGTACTTTCCATTACTATAAACATTCAGCATCAGTTGTAAATTTTTCTTATTGACATTGATTTTTAACTATAACCATGGAAAGTAGTCATCTTAACAGCTTCAAGTATATATACTAGTTTAGTGTTTTACTTGTTGATATAAACTTAAACCATTTTCTTTGCTTTAGGTTGGCATCACCCTCTTCACTGTGTCACACAGAAAATCTCTTTGGAAACACCATGAGGTTCGTATTTCTTTCATTACATGGGACAGTGAAAGCTTATTTTATTTAAACATGTGAATTGGAATGAACATGGTTTTAGATTTTATGGTATATATTCTCTGATAAACATACACCTTAAGGTAAAAAGGTGATTTTATTTCAGTTTTATAAAAACAATAGGATTTTCTTCATTATTGTAGTTGTCAGTTTTGAAAGCTACAAGTTATATAAACAACCTCTAGTTATACTAAGATGCTGGTTTTATACTAGAGATACTGGTTCTCTTGTATAAAAACCAATAAAGTTTGCAAAATACTGTCACAAATGTGGTTAAGTAAACTTTTTATTATCATCCAATATTGACATGGGAAAAGCCTTAAGAAGAATCAAATGACAAAAGATTTATAGCATTTTTAGTAGAGGTGAGGACTACTGGGGGTGGGAATTAAATATTCCTTGCTTTCATTCCTGAATAATGAACAAACTTTAAGCAAAAGGGAGTTTGAGAAAAATTGGAACAATGGTAAAGGTATCTTGTCCTACAGAATACATGCCTGATTAAGTACCATTTGTTGCCAGGCACAGGACTGAGTGTCATGAGGGATGCAAATTACTCTCTTTACCTTTAGAAACCGTGTGACTTAGGGCTGGCACCTGCTGTGGTAGACTGCTTGCCTGGCATGCATAAGACTCTGGGTTCAATCCCAGCACCACATACACACATACACGAAGGTTGAGATGATAGTACACAAGTGGTAGACTTCCTTATCACCTATTTCTTAGATTACCTTGAGAAAAAAAGAGGTGACCTATATGAAATACTAAAATTCAATGCACTTCCACATAGCTGTGTGACTTCTAGTTTTTTTATCTTTAAAAATATTATAATTAATCCATTTCTATAATTGAATGAGAAATTTGAATAACTAGAAATCAAAGTTTAAAATATATCAAAGCCTTTGTGTTGTCTTAGTTCATAAACATTATAGCCATAGGACAGGGACAGGTCTTGTGTTTTACCTTTCCTCCTCTTTTGAAGGTATAAGCAAGTAACAAAACAGCTATCAGATCAGTAATCATGTGAAGAAGGGAAACACAAAGAATTGAAGTAAAATATAGCAATACAAAAAATGGAAAGCAAAAATCTTTCTGTAAATAAAGTAATTTTTATTTATGTAATAAAAATTTCTAAGTAACAACAAGGCTTTATAATTGCTGTCCTATTTTCAGAGGGCAGGTTACTTAGTCCATTATATAGCCCTTTTACAGACAAAAAAACATTAAATCAGAGATTCTTTCAAATAAAAAAAACATAAAAAAAAAAAAAAGTTATTCTGAGCTGACCCAGGAAATCAACTAAAAAATAAGACAGCCCTACTGAGCAGTCAGGAACGTGGTACAGGTCAATCTACTGATAGCTCCAGATCCTTGGTGCTTGAGGTATGGAAGTATTCTAATTTGAGGGATACATGTGGATTTGGTTACCTAAAAAGAATGGGAAAGTCTGTATTTTATTCTTATAAAGGAAAGCTCCATGTCTTCTCTTAGTTACTGATTTTTCCCTTCTTTCTCTAGTACTACCTACATATGGATGGCAGAGGCAATTATGAATTCAAACAGATCACAGAAGATACAGTTGAGTTTGGCTCTTAGAGAAATCCAGAGAACTGTACCTGCTTCAATGAAATAAAATTATTACAGAATACTCTTAGAAATACAAAGTACATTGTAAAATAAAGTTGAGCTTGTTTTTTTTAAAAAACAAAACAACAAATTAACTAGGTAAAGCATAATTGAGAATACATTAAAACATTTAATATTATATAGGATATTGCTAATTGTGTATATGTTGGTTTAATTATTAATATGTACTAAGAATGTCCTTATTCTTGTGGTTAAAAACCTGCCTAAATTAAATTGGGCTTAAATCAGTGTAATCTGATTCATCCTGGGATGTAAACCATTTGAAGTCAGCTAATCTGACTTTTACGGCTCTGTCTTTTCCTTCAGTAAAGAGCCCTGATTAAACTGGGGTCATCTCTTGTCCAGTTCTAATAAAGTAGTCTTGAGTTTCATTTTCTTGTGCCCCATGGTAATGGGAACCAAATGAATCACAGTGTATTCTTAAAGTGTATAACATCTCTTTGCTTAATGGCATTTATCACACAGTGGCAGATTTCTTTTGCTGCCAGTTATACTCATTCCTTATATAGGCCTTGGGGTGCGTTTGACCCCAAGAGAGCCATTTGGATTTTCTTAAGCTAAATAATAAATGTGCCCTTCTCAATCTGCAGGATTGTTTTGAGGGTTCTTTGTGGTGGTGTAAAAAAAAAAGTATGTACAGTCTTGCCTAGAAGGAATGGTTACTACATGTTACACCTAGTCTTCCCAATGTTTGGGATATTAAAATGCAAAGTTCTTACATGCCAAGCCCAAGGTCTTACAAGCATTTTAGATCTTTAAGAGAATTGGGCAGATTTGTGTGTTAGGAGCCTACTCTTCAGAGGCATGGTGGTCATATGGTCTTAGACTCTAGATGAGCCATAGGAATGCACCACATGAAGCAATGCACTGAGTATGCAGGGCCGTCACAGTCTCTGACCGTGATTTTATTTTGAAGAATATGTTAAAAATTATTATGCACATGGGTGAATTATGTTGCCTAGGTACTGGTTTATCTCTGTGAATCTTGAATAACTTTTTCATATTTGGGTTATTATATTAAACTATCCTAAATGAATTTCAGTTCACCAAACCAACATTAATGACTACATGTATTATTTGCACAAGGAGAACTGAATCTGAATATAATTAATAAGCTAAATATGAAATCAATTTTATCAATGTGGGGTTCAGAAAGGGGCATTTTATATTCTTGTTTCTGCAGCTGGTTTTGTTTTTCGCAGAATTAACTAAAATCACTGGCTATTGAAGTACACTTGATGTACTGATTCCATAATACATAATGTTCAATTTTTACCACTTCTCTTTAGCAAACTTGTATACTTACTTATTTTCTGTTCAGATTAAAAAAAAAAATCAGATACCCTATATAGTCTTTGCTTCTTTTTTATTCTGGTATTTAAATACTGGTGGTTCATGCATAGTTCATATAGTCTTGACTTGAAATACACAAAACTAAATGGACATTCAGAAAGTACCTTTAGCACCCAGTGTCTCTTTTTCAAGTTTTGTCAAATTTGGTTTGTATGTGAATGCATTTCTTTTTTAGAAAATCCTAATAAAATCTTCAGTGTACTTCATAAATGCTACCAAATACCCAGGAGAACTTGGAGCCCTAGGAAGATTTTAAGGCCTGGAAAGTACAGATTTTCAGATTTCTGGTTGCCCTAAACCTGTTAATGGATGTGTCTTCCTGGATGCCTCCTAATTCCTTCTTGCCATTAAAAAGGACTGGGTCTTCTTTTTCTAATTTAACGAATATTATAGTGCCTCACCATTCAAGAGGAAGATCCTTCTGGAGAATTGGTGTACATTAACATGATGAGGTTCTCTGAAGGTCTACAATAAAGAAATCCAGTATTTCCAAAACATGATTGACATGGTGTAACATCTTTCTCTACATAATTCCTGCGGCCATCTACACTGAGAAAATAGTAATTTAATCTTGAAAATAAAGAGTAAGAACTTTAGTCCACAAGTAGCATTCTGCAAACCAAGTGTGTCACTCTGTATCCTAAGATTCTACTTTTTAAATTGTGAGAAAATAAGTATGTAAGTAACCATGGTGGTTTGCTATACATTGATAGAATAAAATGTGTCTTAAGGTTTGCCTCTTTCCTTCTTTTCTAGAGATTAAACATTTGCTTTAAAACCATGGCAATCTTATAGTAGCTGTCATTTCCATGTGTATTTTTTTTAACTTTTAAATTTGGTGTTTAAAACCATAATTTGTGTCTAAAAGCACAGTAAATTTTCTTCTATCAGATAGACTTTAGCATTGTTAATTTGAGGAAGCCGTGTACTTTTAAAAAACCTACATTAGTAATTTTTCTTTTGTGAAGGATTAAAACATCCTTTTTCTGTACATATCACGAGCTTCTCACTTTTAAAAGAAATCTAGTACTAAAAACATAAAAAGCAGTCACTTATACCCACTAAGGACAACGATTTTTAACTCTTAATTGGGTTAATTCTTAATTTTTAAAATAACATGCCTTTAGTATTTCTTGATTTATTAATTTTAAACATTTCCTGCCACTCATGTTCCTGCTACATTTTCCCCATTGAATTAAATCATTTTAAAACTTTGTAAATATTTTATTGCAGTATGTTACCAAAAAGTTCATAAATTTGAGCTCAAAAGAATTTTTAAGAAAATGTACTTTTTGAGAAGGTGAGGTACAAATAACCACTCCCCCAAATCAAGAAATAGAACATTATCACACTTCAAAAGCCTCTTTTATGTTTTCCCGATTCTTAGCCACTGACTTCTATCACATAATCTAGTTTTGCCTGGTTTTTAACTTGATATATATTAGATAGCCTTTCACTTATGATTTTGTTCTTTTTGTTGTGAGCCAGCTATTGTGACAGCAGTTTCTTCACTTACTGCTGTGATATTTAAACACATGAACAGGCACTTTTCACTTAGCCATTACTGTTTTAGGTTTGGAGCTATTCCAGTAGTCTTTATCAACATTCTTACTGTCTTCTCCTCCTCCTCCTCCTCTTACCCCCCCCCCCCCCCCCCCCCCACTTCTCCTTCTCCTCCCCCCAACACCCCTTGTTTTTTTTGATACTATGGCTTGAACCCAGGGGTGCTTTATCACTGAGCACATCCCCAGCTCATTTTATTTTAATTTTGAGACAGGGTCTTACTAAGTTGCTTAGTGCCTTGATAAATTGCTGAGGCTGGCCTAGAACTTGTGATTCTCCTACAGGCGTGTGCCACAATGCCTGGCTCACATACTCTTCACAGTGTGGTTGACATTCTCCATGGTGAGGATCTTTTTTACCTCCCCTTGAACCTGCAAACTTTGGTAACTTCTTTCAGTAAGTTCAGGTACACAGGAGGCAGACAAGGAGATGAGATCTCAAGGGGTTGTACACACAAGCTTTATTTGGGCAGTGCTTGGACAGGGTTGCATAAGAGGGGAAATCCCTCCCAAGAGAGACCTTCCAGAACTGGTGGCTCTATCTTATCGGAGATGTGAGAATTTGGGTTTGGCACTAGCAGGATTTGGGATGGTGGTTGTAGCCCACTGTGAAGAAGAACATATGGTGCATCTCTGGCCCACTTATAGACTATTTCTGCAGCCAATAAAATGCAGATGTTCTTAATTAGTATAGTTAAATCATTTAACAATCAGTTCACTTTCTGAAGAATGTGTAGTATTGTTCACTGTAGCACGAAGAAGAGAAGTGTTCTTTTCCTACCATCTTTTTCTCTCTGTCTGATTTTCATTTTCTTAAACCTCGTCCTTTCTGCAATAATTATAACAGTAGTTCTCCATCATCTCCAGTTGTGCCATCACCTCACTGTTCTGTTGCCTCTGGATATGTTCTTACAGCCCTCTGTCCTGGACTCTAGGCTGGTGGTGCTGCAAACTGAGTGTCAGCCACACTCTGAGCTTGCTCTCTGGACCCTAGGTCTTCCTCTGTCTCTGTTTACTCCTTTCATCAGTGGACCATGTCTTGTAGCAGCTTCCTGGAAAAGACTGCAGGGGAAGGAAGAGACATCTATTCTGAAAATATCCATAGTCTGTTGAATTTGTGGACAGTTCAGCAGGGATAAATTTAATCTGATGATTAAATTTAATACTCCTTAAATACTTTTGTTGTCCTCTTATATTTGTTTATTTTTCCTGTCCAGTCTGCTGTTGAGAAGTTTCAGTATTCTTATTCTTCTTTTCACATGATGATTATGATTATCACTTACTTACTTTTTCTCATCCTTCTTCTGTCTTTTCCTACCTTGGTATCTCCTCCCTGCCCTCCAAGAATGCTCTGCTCCATCTGGCAAGTCCTGGTGCCTGAGACTCTGGAAATCTTCATGGCAGCAAGTTAATTTTCTCTCCTTTTTTTTCCTGTGCATATTTTGTAAGGTATGGATTAACGTCATCTCTCCTTTTTGTCCCTAAGGAACTAAACCTTTTACATTTGCTTAGTATCATTGCGGAGTCTTGGGAATGAAAGGAGAAATGTTTCATTTATAACCAGAAGTTCACAAAGACTCTGAGGTCCCTATGATCATATCTTTTTCTACAAAAGATTGCTTATTTTGGCATTAAAGAGTTTAATTTATTTAAGAAAACTAAAATAAATAAAGGGCCACAATTCTGGGGTGTTCTTTAGACTCATTTTCAGTTATTTAGAGCTGACTCAGGATGCTTAATTTCTTAGAACTTCCTGTTGGTGCAGGTGAAGCTCCTTTTGGAAGTTCTTGAATGGAAGAGTAAGTTCTGTGATCTGGTGGTTATTATGGTTCAATTTTAAAAATTGACAGTCATTTAACTTTTTGAAAAGTTAATAAGCCAATACTTTAAAAATATTTTTAAAAATAATTGGTCCCATTCTTTTTTTTTTTTTTAGCCAAAGTTATTTTGCTAAATGACTGACATTGGAATGTGTGAGGCAACAAAATGTCCAACCTTCATCCAACACACACTTCTGCTCTGTCTGTGCCTAAGATGCTGCTTGATGGCACAAGCACCCTCTCTTCCTGAACACTTCACATGCTTTTCCTACTTTTCTTGGTGAACTGTGTCCTTCAGCTAAGATTTTAGGAAACTCAAATCCAAATTAGATGCAAGTTCCTTCAAACACTCTGCTTTCTCTATTCGTAACATTTATCTGCTATTTTAATGACTTACTTGACATTTTTTGCCCTAAAATGTGTAAGCGGCATAAGAGCTGAGATTATAGTTGTCGTGTTTTAATAAAATCCATAATGTCTGGCACATAGTAGGTGTTAATATTAGAATAAATTAATCAGTGAGTGAATTTAAATGAATAAATGCGGTTCTTGCCAAGGAAATCACAATCCAGAAAAGGGACTACAAAAAGTGAATGACGGCTGTACCATATTAGAGTTGTAAGAGTGTAGCAAGTAGCGAGGTCACAGTGGGAATCCACCAGAGAAGAGCTCTTAAGAGACTGAGGAAGCAAACAGTTTTAAAGGCAGGACCCATTGATCACTGGAATTAAGGCAGGAAAACTTGTGATCTATAGTAAGTTGTTGATTAAGGCAGAGGTGCTCAAAGTACTGTCTCCTGGAAATATGTGATATTAGCAATATGATCAGGACTCTATTTTTGGCATGGATTAACAATTTGCTGATAAAATTTAAGTTTAATAGATGGTATCTTCTCATCAACTCTATGTAATTTCTGCCCATTGGTGGCATTTCTGTCTCTCTTCTCCATCCTACTTCCCCCAACCACTTTTGTGAAGGAAATCAGGAATGTGGATTAAATAATTGGTGTACCAACAAATCATCTGGAAAATGCAGATTCTGATTCAGTAGGTCTGGGTGGGGCCCATGAATATCCATTTCTAACTAGTTTCCAAATGGTGCTGAAGCAGTTCTCCCAGGCCACACTTCAAGTAGAAGCATCTAGAATGGCTCCTCTAGCTATGGGCTAAAGTGACCATTTCAGGTACAGTTGCAAAAACCTGGAAAAGAGTCTCTGGTTCAGTTATTCCAACCACCTTCACTCATGTTTCTTCATTTATAATTATTTACAGGTACGGTATTTTGGTGTTTATGATTCCTTTAGACCTTTTATAATGTAGTCTATGAACATTCTGTTTAACCCATTTTGTCCCATCATCCCAGATGTGGAATGCCTATAAAAATTTAAATTGAGCATTAAATATACCACTTTTGGTAATTTTGGAATAATTATATATTTAGACATCTCTTCTTTTGAGAAAGTAATAGGTGACCAATTAGGGCATTTAAAACATCTTTAAATTCACCGGGGAAATGGCATGAAATTTGCTGAAAAAGTTACATCTAACCGTTCAAGTGAACAAAATGTTTCACACATAACTGATATAATAAATGCACTCATGAAAGTATTTTCTAGAACTAGGTTGTCATTTTATTTTAAGGAACATACTATATTTCAGATTATCAAATACTATATATGGTTCCATTGTCTTATTTATAGGACAGTTTGTATTTTGGCTCTTGATAGATAATAAGGAATAGCTTTAGATTATGATTTGCAACCTATTTTAATGCACCTGCATCAATTTTGTTGAAATATTTTCAGAATTGGAAACTTGGGACTTAATGGGTTTTAAATTGTCCACACTTCTGAGGAACTGAAGATGGCGCCATAATCTTAGTGACCAAGTTCACTTCCAGTCCAGATGCTGTTAATAATGGAAGAAGTATTTCCTGCCCTTTAAGGGTGATGTCTTTCTTCTTTGACCTGAAATATACTCAGAAATGCAAATTACTGTGCAAGATGTTGCATGACCGTTTTCAGTTGGTTTTTGAGTATTAGACTGGCTATAGATCGTCATGTCAGGAATCTTTCATAGTTTTTTTTAGATCCCTATTGTAAAGTGTATTAACTTTTGTATTGCAGTTTCTCAGTTTTACAATTGTTGGATTCTTCTCCTTTTTGTATTTTTCATCTTCCCTAATAAGAATGATTTTTAAAAATTATTATTGAAGCTCTATCTAAGAAAATGTAATCACAGACTTTAGATTAAAAAGAGACTGAAGACTTATACTGATTAACTCACTTGTCAAAAGAAAAAACATCTCCCATTTTTGCTTAAGGTTTCTTGAAAGAGTTCCTATTCTTTGCAACAGGGAAAATCCTAGCAGCCCATGTGTGACAAACCTTCATAAGGAGTGTGCAGTCTACAGATGGAGGATCTTGCCTGCTTTTTCTGCATCATTTGTCTTGACTTTGGAACTGGTTGTACTGACCTCTCCATGGGGATAGGGATGCCAGATTTGGGTCTGTAACTACCGCCAGCCTCTTTGCAGTAAACAGGGATATGACAGTGAAAGTGAGTTTCCTCTAGTTCTGGAACAGGCAGGACTAAATACATAGACAGATTTTAAAGAGAATGTAGCAACAAGTAGCAATAAGGCTCCCCTACCTCAGCCCACCATCCCTGGATACAACAAGATTTCCTAAGTAGAGGGAAAAGTTGAAGGGAAAATGGAGGGAGCTAGAGGACAGTAATGGCATAGTGGGGTTGTGGACTTTGACACAACTGCAACAAAAAGGGATTTTTACTGACGAAATCACCAAATTGCTTGTGACGGTTTCTACTGTCTATAGAAAGGGAGACTAAATTAAAAACCCAGTGTTAGGAAAATGAAGCATGTTATGGTTACTGTGTACATGGACGTGTACCCTTACTTGTACTGTTATGGAGGTCTTGTGTGTGGGAATTCATGAAGACCCATGGCTCTGGAGCAGGGTGTAAGTGGCTAAATAGCAAAGGGCTGGGTGGTTGCCTGGCAGGGCAGATCCCCTGGTGGGGCAGACCTGAGCAGTAAGCTCTTGGTGCATGGACCAGCTTGTGCTGAGCAGCCTTTTGATCTTCATACAACCAGGGCAGCCACCAAGAAATCAGATGCTCTACTCTGAAAGCTGGGGAGACCTCAGTATGGGCTCCCATCCACCTCTTTCTTGAGGCTTTTGTAGACCCTCATGAAAGAATGTGGTCTTTCTCTTGGACTCCCAAAGAAAGAGAGCTGGCAACAGAGAGTTGGGGGAGAGCCTGTGGAAGATTGTATCTGGTGTAGGGTGTGGGGTCACACTATTGGTCAGTAGGGGTCAGGGAGAAAAGCCAGTCACAGTAAGGGAGAGGAGGACAGGGTAGACACCTCTGCATTTGTCTCTCACCACTTCTAACCATGCTGACCTTGTAATGGTTGTTGCATTCCTTCTCCTGTCTAAATTCTGTGCAGAGATCCCTTTTAGTTAACTCTAATGTAGAATACTACCAAGAAGAGAATTCTGGGAAACATGGTTTCAGATTATCCAAATTGCAACATTACAGCTTCCCCTCCATCATCATAGAACCAACCCTCTTGAAAAGTTGAGAGCAGTATCCTTAAAGACAGAATTTACATTTTAAAAGGATTACTCTCATTGCTATGAGGAAAATGGACTGTAAGGACCAACTGTGGCAACAGGGAGGCCAGTTAGGAAGCTACTGACTTATCTAGTAGGAGAGGAGAGTGACCTGAAGCAGAGAGAGCAGAGAAGGAGTTGACTGTTGGAATTAGGACATACTTTACAAATGGAGCTAGCCATCTTGACTGATGGATTGAAAGCAGCATGTCCGAAGAAAAGAAGAGTCAGTGATGGCACCAAAGAACTTGACCTGAACTGCTGATGCAGCTGTTGGTGAAATGGGAATGATAAGGAGAGAAATGGTTTTGGGTTGGGGAGAAATTTAAAGATTTCTCTTTGGAAATATGGAGATTACAATGCCTGTTAGACTTCAAGTAAAGATGTTGTGTATGTAGTTATACCTACAGTGCAATTCTGGAGTTTGGGAAGGAAGCTGGGGATGCATTTGGGAGTCATCGGTATATAGATGCTGTGGGTGTATAGCGTAGAGAGCTAGATAATACAGCATGGGCTTGGCTGTGTTGCCCAGAGAGGGATCGTTGGGGGAGAGTGGGCTCAAGTGCTAACAAAATCCACTCTTTAGAAGTTGGAAAGCAGAGGGTGATGTCCAAGAAGACAGGACGTAAGGAGAAGATCTACATTAGGACTTTTACAAAGTAAGGAAGATTGCTTCTTTAAGATAGGAAATAATACTGTATGTCTGTATTCTGACATACTGACCAGATAATAAGGGAGAAAGAATGCTGGAAAGGGAAAGCTTTCGGGGTAAAGTCGTTAAGTAGTTGAGAAGGCATGAAAATGGCATGTTATTTTACATTGTAAGTTTACATTCTAGGTACCTTCTTCCTTTGCGTTTATACTGCATAGTCTAGTGCTTATACGGCATCACTTAGGGTATTTTGACCACTAGTAACAGAACATCTGACCAAAGCTTGCTTAAATGACTCATCAGATATGTCCAGTGAAAAGTCCATGGGTTGGGGCTATGGGAGAGGCTTGCTTTAGCAGCTTGGTGATGTCACCAAAGACTTAGTTGTTTTCTTCACTCTTCGACTCTCCAATGTGTCAGCTCCCTTAAAAGCTGGTCCCCAAATGACTGCCAGCAGGTCTTAGGGCCACATTTTCTTCACTATGTTCATCAAGAAGGCAAACACTCCTCCATTCCCAGAAAGACTGAAACTCACTCTTCTTAGATTTGGTCAGGTCTCATGCCTAACCCATTACTGCAGCCACAAAGAAGGAATGTGCTGATTGGCAAAGCCAGAATCACCCAGATCCCTGATGGAAAAGCAAGGACTTTGGGAAAGAACTAATGTCCTCCCCAAAGCAGGATGAATGAATGAAATTCACTTTGTAATTGTAATGCACCTTCTTGGGCAACCCTTGGAAGAAAAGAATGTTAAATACACATCCTAGAACAAGTAAGAAGGGGGTTGGGGAGATAGCTGTTGGTAGAGTGCTTGCCTCAAAAGCACAAGGCCCTGGGTTCAATCCCCAGCACCAGGGGGGAAAAAAGGGGGGTATTTGCGAATGAGGTTTATCATTTCATGGATACATCAACAATAACTAAGCTAAAATGTGGACTTCATGAATATTGGTTTCTTATATAAAATCCAAATTTAGTCAATAATCTAAGATGGAAAAAATATCTCTTCAAAGCATGAATGTTTACTAACAGGTTATGAGGCACATTACAGGCCAGGTAATGAAGTATACTTTGGCCCACTAGAGGGCAGTAGTTTCTGGATACAAGTATGGTTTTTTGCTCCAGTGCCGTTTAATTACACTGTTGGCTTTAGCAGCAGCTGTTTCGTGTCAGCAGTAAGGAGAGGTGTGGCAACCTGAGTAGTGGTTAACGCTTGCAGTGTGGAAGCTTTCTGAGCCTCGCGGTTCAGCCTCATTCAGGTTTATAATGAATTCCTTCCCTGTGAACGGCCAGATACCCAACTCATTAGTACCCAGACCTGCTTTTGGTCTGCCAAAACTTTCTTCAGTGGGATAATTCAAATTCCTTAGATTATGAAGCCTGGGAATTGCATAATGCTATAATTATTCCTGGCAGGGAAGTGCCTGGTTGGTGAGACACCCACTCCTGTAGCTTGCTGTGCTCCTCGTGGGGTGCGTGGAGTTCTTTGTCCTGCCCCACGTGAGCAGGAACTCAAGATAATGGCTCATGCATCCTCTTCTGAGGACATGAACCCACTCCTGGGTCCTCTCTTATTCACTCTGAAGCAAGTGCTTCCCCTTCTTCTCTGGTGCAACAAAATGCTGCACCAGTCGAGATTCAGCCTAGGCAGAGACTGATAATGGCAAGCAAACCAAACTAATCAAATAAACTGCTGATCTTTTTCCCTCAATTTCTCCCTAATTTATTTTCCTTTTAGGCTACCATTTTTATGGGGACATCAAAGTTTTGTTTTACTTATTCTTTCTTGGATGTGATATTATATCCAACATTTCATACTTGGATCTATTGACAGGTTTAGAGTTCTTTGGGGCAAAGGAACAAAATGGATTTAAGATTTACTGACAGCCAGCAAACCGAGTCTTTGCTCATTTTAAGTCTTTGTCTTTGTGAGACCACTTCCAGGTGGGTGTATTACCTGATATTTTTCCTAAATGACAGCAGCCAGCTTTCCATAGCAGGAAACAAAAGCAGTTTTGTGACCCAGCTAGGTGCCAAGAACCTCATTTTCATCTCATTACAATCTTCTTTCTATAATACAGGTGACAGAACACAGGTCTGCTGTATGTGAATGGAGCACACAGTTCCACGTTCTAGAGGTAAAGCCAGCTCAACTCAGCTGTGCATGGGTAGCCTCCCTGAAGGAAGCCTCCCAAGTCTGCCTGCCAAGAGCACTCAATCTAGAGACCTCATTCCACTTCTCTCCTTATCTTTTAGTATCCTTTAACCTAATTTTTTTTTTAACACAATGATCCAAATAGTTTTTTTCTCCTCTTTAACCTTTATCCACAACTCAAACTAACGTCCGTGGGAAGAAATCTCTCTGAAGTCTGCACTAGACCGCAGCATTTTCTTCTTTCTTTTGAGACGACATCGCTATCCATTGCCACAGGCTTGTGGTGCCTGTGAGGGGGGCAGAGTGTTGGCATATGAACAGAAGTGACATGACCAGTATGAAGCATAAGTTTTAAAAGGTGGCTGAAATCTTGAAGATGGGACTGCCTATTTCTACCAGTTTTTTGCTTTTACCTCTGCCCCGATCCAAATAGACTTCTTTGTTTTGGGTCCTGCAATGAGGAGACACTATGGGAACTTATAGCCAACCTATAGTTACTGAAATATAATACAAGTGAAAAATAAAGATATGTTGTTATAAGTTACTGAAAGATTTTTAGGGTCATTTTTTACTGTAGCAGAGCTGACTAATGCAAATACCACATTGTAAATGATAAATGGAAGATATAATAAATACAATAGTCTCAATTCCCAATCACCTTTATTTCTATAAAAGTACATTAAATAAATTAACTCAATATATACAAATAGAACCTATATAAATAGAAAATTCCCATATACAAAACCTTTTTAAAAAATTATATAAATATATACAATGTTAACCACAGAAGTTTTAAGTACCTTAAATCATAAACTATGTAGTTTCTTTGTATAGTAGTCTTATAAAAATATAGTTAGCTGTCAAATGTCTAATTGACACCACTTAGTCAGTTAAAGTGCTAAACTGTAATGCATATTATGAAAGTGTCCAACACAGAAGTCTCCTGCATTTAACACATTAGTGTAAAAGTCTGCCAATTTGCTTTCAACTTCCAAAAGTACTCCTAGGGGGGAAAAAAAGAAAGAAAAAGAAAAGAAACCTAAACACCATATTACAAAAGGACAGATGTATGTTAGAAAAGTCCACTGAATTTCCATTTTACTTTCCGATAGCATTTATAGTCAGTCTCTCAAACAGCTCTCTACAAGTTTACCTGGGATATTTTAAGGCATCTCTTCATTTGTTTTTTGCTTGCATGACCTAGTTTCTTCTTTAGTGCAGAATATACATCTAAAGCATGATCTGTGCAAAAGGTGCCATAGTGTTAAAATAAAAATGACTTGGAATTGGTTGTACCGTTCATTACATTCCAAAGTGACTAATGTGATGTCCAAACCAGAATGCTCAGGAGCTCTTTTGGGATCCAGTGGTCTTTGTGCTCCAAGGTACTCATTTGTGTTTCCATATCTCCTATTGTCTTAAACATTCTTGGTCACAATGCAGCGTAGCAGGTGCGACAGCAGCTCCAACATGCGCTCTCTACGCAACGTTTAGTGGTGAGCGCTCCTTCCCATTCTGTCCCGCTCTGGCCTTTCTGCACTTATACAGTGATAGAGACAGGATGATGATGAAGATGATGACCACGAACACCACTGCTCCCACGATGAAGAACGTTTCTGAAAAATAAAAAACACCACATCAATTTGGAGAACTTGAATCTATTTACTGGTGGCAGAATCGACGGCATGAGCCCAAGTTACACCATCCTTTTTCTGCACAATTTGAAATTTCTTTCACTCTTCCCATCTCACTAAGATTAGGAAAGAACTTGTCAAACCTAGATGTTTTCGAGGAGTTGATGATGGTTAAAAGCATTAAATGGGCCACTTAATGATGTTCACAGTCTAGAAAAGATACACATAGCTGGAAGTAAGAACAGCTGTTGGAAACCAGTAGCTAAAAATGATGCTGAGTTTGGTGGCAGGGCTTCTTGTACAGGGAGACCAAAGTGCTACCAGGCTGTAGGTGAAGAGGAGAGAACTAGGTGACATAGTAGGTGGCCTTTGAAACACCTTTAGAGGGCGCATTTCAGCAGACAGAAAAGATAGGGGAAGCAGAGACCTGGCTGTGCACAAAGGCTGAGGTTATAGAATTAGAGCAGGCTGTGGGTGTGATGGCCCAGAGGTTTGGGACCAAAAGGAAGGGCCTTCTCTTGTCAACAGCAAAAACAGGAGAGAAAACTTCACTCAGAAGTGGTTTTTACAATTGAAAACCTTGTCTTACCAATGAGTTAGGTCACCATTACTGTCCCTTGACTCTTTTGGTCCCTGAAAATACTCAGAGCATGTTCCCTGGGCAGCCTTGAGAGAGACTCATAAACTTTCAGCCTCAGGCACCTGTCATATCCCCAGAGCCACATGTCTGGGCCCCAGGTATGTGCATACGCACAGGGACGTAGTGTAGTCCCTCTGGTAACAGCCCATCCTGGTGCTCTGAAATTTCTACTGGGTGTTGCTGTAGTTGGTCCAGAAACCACTTCCCTAGGATCCAAAAGTCAGCAGGAAAAAAAAAAAAAAAAAAACCAAAGAAATCTGTGACTTGATGCTAAATCCTAAACATAATAATACACTACAGAGAGTTTGGCACGTGGTAGGTGCTCAGGGAAATACTGCTAACACAAGGGAACAACACAGAAATATTTCGAAATGTCCCAAAGCCTGAGAGAACCCAAAACAAACCCTAAAACACCCAAGGTAGTTTCTCCCTGAAGGTTTAACAAAAGAAGTCCATCCTGGTCCTGAGGTGGGGGCATCCAAGCCTCCTGGAGTAATCCCAAGCAGGGCCACTCACCTTTGAAGACACTTTTCTCTTGGCTTGTACACTCGATGAGGCTCTCTGGACTCTTCTGATTAACTCTTCGGGATGGTATCACAGCTTGAACACTGAAACAGTAGTCTTTTCCTTTATCCACATCAATAAAAAATTCATTAGTGTCTGTCTTGGCTGTTTTCTGTGAAAAGATAAAAGAGTTCTTAATTCCTCCAGGCTCAGAGCAAATTCTTTACCCTTTATTAAGTCACTGTTGAAGTAAAAACTGGAGCTCTAAGCAGCGCCCATGTGGACAGAGCTGACATAGGAAGAATTAGAAGTGACTTAGTTAACCAGTTACTCCTGATAGCTACTAAGGATGCCTTTTCCAAGACTAAAAAGATCCAATTGAGGCACATCCAACCCCACGTAGCCACTTTAAAAAATATCTGTGGGAAAAGAAAGAAGGCAGGCATAATTATTAAATAGAAAGTAAATTTGGGGGCTAGGGATGTAGCTCACCATGTGTGAGGCCCTGGGTTTGATCTCTAGCCCAGGTTTAAAATAATAAACAAAAAAAATGAGTAAATTTTGTTTCTGGGATCCTTAATAGAGGAAGAAGTGTAAAATGTAAGGCTGATAGGAACTTAGAGATGATCTGGTCCAGTCCCTTGACTGAGGGTCCTGGGTTTCCAAGGGGGCCCTGCACAAAGTGACAAGACAGCTCAGAGTCACAGGCAGATCCAGGACCTGTTGTCCTGTCCCCTCCTACTTCACCCTTTCGACCACCCCTGTTCTGCTGTGTTTGAATTGGGGAAGAAGTGGGCTATAAAAATCAAGGATCCACAATTTAAAACAAGACATAAAAACAAATGAAAAATTCTCACCTTTCCTGTGCTTGAAGCTTTCCAATAATAAAGTGTATAATGTAAGTCTTTGCCGAAAACATCCCGGAGGCTTAGGAATGTGCCATTCCTTCTGACTAATGTACGTGCATCTTGTACTGTCACATTCAGTTTTGTCCCAACTTGTTCAAAACTCTGAATTGTTGGCTGTCCAAGTTTTGCTGAAATGTAGAAATTGATCTTGGTTGAGACCAAATAATTCTATACAAAGTAAACCTCATTTAGTTGTCACAGTTAACAGCTCTATTGTCTCTCATATAAAACACTAGCACAGAATCAACTCCCCAGCCATCAGCCAGTCGTGGTGGCCGCGGAGCTGAATGCTAAGACATTCCCTGGCAGCACTGCTCAAAGGGAATACAATGGGAAACTCAGAGGAATTTTTAAATTTCCTTATGGTCACATTAGAAAAAGGAAAATGGAACAGATGAAATTAATTTTAATAACATACTTTGACAATATATCTATACTATTATCATTTTAAGATAAAACTGACATAAAAACTTTTGAAATATTTTACATTTTAAAAATTCAGTGTATACTTTACACTTACAGCATTAGCCATATTTCAAGTGGTCAATGGCTATGGTACTGCAGAGTGCAGTTGTGAAAGTTCCTGTAGTTTATGTACAATAAATTGGGGACTATGGGAAGGCCCAGGAAATGTCCTTGGTATGTCAAGGAATCAGTTTTAACCTTTAGATCCCTGCAAGGGCTCACTTATCTCATGTGCTTTGGTTGAATAACAGCAAAACAAATCCTATTTAACAACCATTTCCTGCAAGTCACAGAAAAGGTATGTGTGTGTACAGGTAAAGAAAAAATTCTATTTATTTATTTATTTTTGTATGGGCATTGAACTCAGGGGTGCTTAACCACCGAGTCACATCTCCAGCCCCTTTTTAATAGTTATTTACAGATGGGGTCTTGCTAAGTTGCTGAGGACCTCGCTAAATTGCTGAAGCTGGATTTGAACTCACAATCCTGCCTCAGCCTCCCAAGCTGCTAGGATTACAGGCATGTGCCACCACGCCCAGCTAATATTTTTTATCTTGTACTCACAAAGATTTGAACTGGATCACAAAAACTCAACAACTATAGGAGGAAATCATGAGATATCAATGATCCTGCAGTTACAGGAGGGGCAGTGGCTACATCTATGCTCTACCCAGTGCCACAGAGATACACAGGTATGGCACTGAGTCTGAAGAGAGTCTTGCCAATGGGGGCCCTGGGAAGGTGGCCACATTCATCTGGGGTAATGAGACTGGCAAAATGGATACAGAATGGAAAAGGTTGGCTGATTGTCCCTCCACCCCTTCTCACCATCCCTACCTGGAGAACCCTTTATCATCACAGGGCAGCCAGAGGGGTAAATATGAAAACACCAACAACTAACCAGCAGACTTTTTAAGAGAAGGTGATTTCACTCTTGTTAATATGGTACACGTTTATTTAAAATGCCTAAATCAGAACCATAGTTGTGATAAAAATGTTTGAATCTGCTACTTGGCAGGAATTCTCTGAATTCCCTCCTTAGACCCCAGGGTTAGCATGCTAGAAGAAGACAGGCAGGAGAGCATTTCACACTTTCTAAACCAGAATGAGGGAGGCAGGCTGAGAAACACCTCCAGAATTACAGGATCACTGACACAGGCCAAGAGCCGGCACAATGCAGGACACTCAAGTTCAACTGATTGAAAAAGGCTAGCACAGGCTCAAAGGGAAACTGTGGGTTTCCTCACGGATTCGTGACCATTTGGGAATTTCCTACACTGATGATGGGACAGATGGGGTGTGCTATGTATGGTGGGGAAAGCTGAAAGCCACCCCTGGCCACACATGTTCAGTTGGTTACTGGTAGGGCCCGGGGGCAGAACAGTGGAGAAAGTTACTTGATGATACTGTTATCAACTCCAAAGTTCACATTTTGTGAACCTCCTGCCATATCTGGAGTGAGGAGGGCTATGGCACTTACCAGTTTCTGAGAAAAAAGGTGTGATTATGGATATATATTTTATCTAGGGGGCCCTAAGGGTCAAGAAGGAGCTTGTGAAATCACTGATATATCTCGCTGGACCTGGATTAGGATCTTAGGCCAAGTGGGAAGAATATCTAGATGCTTAGAACAAGAAGGAAGGTATGACAAACGGAGCTACTTACTTTCCAGGTAAGGGATAAACTTCGGGGCATTTTGAAGGACAGGGTCCCCCATAGAACCAATGGTATCTAAGTTCCGAGATGGGTAGGAAAGAACCCTTGCAGAGTATGACTGCTGCACATCCTGCACAATCTCCTCAGTGAGGTCACACTCTGTGTCTGTCGTGTAGAAGCATTTGCTCTTCCAATCACCTAATCCAGCGCTAGAGGAAGGAAGGAAGAAAAAGAAATGGAATATAACAACTACATCCAACAAGACAGCTGGCTTTCTGGCTGTGGTGTTCTGTGCTTATGATAAGAGCATCCACAACCAGTCCTTCAGAGGCTGGTGAGTCTGCCCAGCACCCTGAGGGCTGACTTTACAGAGAAGGCAACTGAGAGAGTGAGATTGGGTGACTTGCTCAAAATCACACCTGCATTTTGAACCACTCAGTTGTTTGACTCCTGAGTCTGTGTTCTGAACCATGCTGTTAAATATCTCTTAAAATGGAGATGCTTTGTCATAGTTACTTGGGAGAAAGAGAAGTTTTGAAAGTTTTCCACTCAACTTTTCCTTACAGTCTACTTTCTATATCATACTACTTTCTGTTTATTACATCACATTCTACATTCTATGTAGAACATGGTCTCTACAGTAATAGTTTATCTAATAATATATTCTATAGCATTCTATTTTATTGTCACCATTATTAGTGTGGTTATTAGTCATTTGTTGACTCTGCTGTATGCCAGATACTATAATGGGTCTTTTATACATGTTACTTCATTTGATCTAATCCTTCCAAGAAGGTACTGGATTTTTTTTTTTAACATATGGGTACATGGAAGCTCAGAGACACTACCTTTCCAAGATCACATGGCTAAAGAGTGGCAGAGCTGGGTTTGTTGGTCTCATTAAACTACATGCTAGATATAAACACAAGATGTGAACACATCTCATCAAAACTTACAGGATAACACTACAGGTAGTATCTACCTAGCAAAGTCTGAGAGGACAAGTCTAAAAGACAGATCTTTCTTTTGTAAGACATTAAGTATTGCAGAGGAAATGATTTAAAGAACCTTACTGAAAATGAAATTCTTCTAAAGGACCAAAACAATCACAGGTTAAGTGTCACTGCATCGTGACCCAGTCTGTTCTGCCCTTTAGCCTCATCCTGCCGAAGTCTGACCCATCATTTGAGGTCAGGGTCCTAGTCCCCTTCCTCCAGGGATCTCCAGATTGAGTGCTGTGCTCAGCATCGGTCTCTCCCTTCCCTGTCCCCCAGCGCCACACTGTCACTAATGCACTTAACCTGGCAACCTCTCTTTGTACCAGGGGTCCTGGCTCTTATGGTCCCTGCCAAGTGGCAGGGCTTTAGCGCTTTTCTGTGAATGACATGGTCTGTCTTTACAGGCTGAACTAATATATCATCAGGAATGTATGGATTCAACTGTTTAAATCCATGTATAAGAGCCATAAATGGGTATTCTTTAAAACTTAGAACTAAATAACCAATCTAAAAGAGTTCAGGTGAGCATAGTTTTTTATCCTAAAATTCACAAACTAAGGTTGCCATTGAGATATTTTTGTTTCCTATATTTTAAAAATTTTCTGTGATAAACATACACAGGCTATTTGTTTCAGAATGACCCAATTGAATTTTCATCCTATTTGGAAGGGTGAACGGAAACGTGGTGATTCCTCTCCATTGCTGTGGCAGACAAGCCATTCAGTTTGCATGCAGCCACACACTGCCCAGGAGATAAACAGTATTTAGTTACTCCCAACTCATAAACAGGGACCATACACTCTTTGGCAAAATTTAGCACAAGGGCCTATAGCACAGTGAGTAGTGAAATCCTGTCAATGTAATGAAGGGGCAATTCTCTAGTGATGGAGGGCCCCTGAATACCACAGAGCACTTTTAAGAGTCTTCGAGGTTCCCCTAGGTATTGCACAACCCCCACTTCTGGAAATAACCAAAGCCCCTCCTAAATTACTAAAAATTCCAACAGAATTCCAACACCATCACTGAGTTATAGGTTGTTTTCAGGAAGCTTGTAAAGTCAGTTTTAGCACGAAGAACATCCCCATGGAATCATTATTACAGGTGATGGTCTGGTGTGGAGGACTGAGCCAATAATATCTCCCACCCACCATTGAAATCTGCTTCCAAAGGGGAAAATGCAGCTGGAGCTCTGCATAGGGACTTTAGGGAGGCAGAGCTGCCCTGTGATGGAGCCAGGTTTCTAGGGTCAGGGCAGTGGGCAAAGGTAAGATGTTTCCCTACGGGAAGAAAATGGGAGGAAAGGAGGCCCACCAAGGAGATATGCTGGGTAAGGATTTCCCTCTTCCTCCTAGTTTCAGGACCTCACATTAGACTGGAAGAGCCACCAGAGGAGGGTCTAGGGAGACTAGAGCTCCAGGCCTGTGCGGGCACTCACCCACCAGCACCAGCATCATAGATCCTTCACCTTCCAGAGCAACAGTTCCCTCATCTAGACAAAAACTGCCGTGCTCCTCTCAGCCTAGGAATCCAGTTTGCCCATGGAGAGGTGAAAGGAGAGCTCAGATCTCAGTCTGTGGCTGATGGAAATGCTCCCAGGCCCTTCAGCAGAAAGACTTTGGTGAGATGGACCAGCTGGCAAGGCCACCCTTCCCTCACCTAGGTCTGATGTAGGCAGGTCAGGGGTCATGCTCATTTAAATAATGGCAGCATTTAAAAGTTCAAGAACTTAAGAGTTGACTAAGGGTGATGTTTCAAATTCAGGTACATCATAAATATATTTTAACACATTGCTCAAATATAAGATTGAATATATTTAGCATTCTTCCCCAAATTTAATTTTATTATCTAGAAGAAAAGTGTTTACTAAGGTATACTTAAGGTCTGTATTAAAGAAATTAATTACTAATTTTTAATTCATAGAAGTTGAATTGACAAGTTTGACTATAATTATGGGTTATGAAACTGTGTTCACTCTCTGTGTATGTAAACAGACACATACATACATTCATGCACACAGAGTCTCTTCCCTGTTGAATTGGCAATAGTTGTTGTGGAGTTCATTTGGAAAAACAAGGATGTCCACCTAAAAGACCCACCCTGTCCCCAGAAGGTGCATCTTAATGCTATAAAAGTCTGACACAAGCCTGACAAAACAACAAAACTGTAAAACACCTTTGATTTTTGCCAGAGATACATTTGTTTCTTTATACAATTAGTGTTAAATAATTTCCACAGCAGCTGTCCTCTATTTCTTAAAATCTCTACCAAGTCTCCCAGTACATTTTAGAAACCAAAGCTTGTCAAGAATATGGTGAAAACCATCAAGGAGAACATGTGGCACACCCTAGACATTTAAATGGAATATGCTCTCCTAGGGAGAGCTCTCATTTAGAGATGAGGCTTGAATGAGCCAAAGAGCCCCAGACAGCTGAAGGTGTAGACAATGAAGTCCTTCAGCCCTATTTCTATGCCGCTCAGTGAGTCAGGAATTTGGCTTCCTCCGAGATCATGTATGCAACCAAATTTTGATTCAGAGTCCAAAGATTAATGAATCAACCACTGCTTAAGGGCAATGTATACATTATAATTGGAATTACTCCCCACCTTTTTCCTAACATGTTGGACATGGCTTAGTCTAGACAGCAAAGCAAAAAGACATCTATGTTTAGACGAGATTAGTTACCACTGATCTTAAAGCACAGGCTCAGCAACTGCTCAGGATTGTTCATCTCTCTACAATTTATACTCTGCTTATGAATTTTCTCAACATTTCCAAAAACTGTGAAAAAGTTATATAAGTTTAAAGTCTGGAAATGTTGTAGGCTTGATAGGGCATGACACTGGCCAGGGAATTATCATGTAAGCCTTCTTTTTTGTCATCTGCTAAATAACCTCATCCAAGAATCAGCTTTAAAGACATCTGTATTCAGCATCTGTATTCAGAGCAGAAACATCAAAAACTTTAATTCTCTCTCTCTTGGACCTAACTTACCTTATCTGAACAGTGTAGACATAATCGATGGGTTTGGGTTCCCACTCCAAAATTGTCTTGAAATTAGTTGATTTCCAAGTTAAATTATATGCTCTAACTGGAGTACCTTCGAACAACAGAGAAAGAACTATTATTACATGTACTCAGTCCATAACTTTGTGCTAACAGTATAAAACACCCTCTCAGCCTCCCATTGCTATAAACTTTTTACACTTCTGTTTTCAACTGCAAAGGTTCTGCTATTGAATTATTAAGGGGGCGGGGGAACCACTTCTCAAATTTTCTTTAGACCCAGAAATTCCTCTTGGCAAGATCTACCCTGTAATCTATGGAAGCAGGCAAGGATCTTGAAATCCTTGTTTGGAAGTATTCAGAAAGCCCTGTCATAACTTGAACTGGAAGCATAGCCCAGGAGCCACGGAGAAATGCACAACTCAGGGTCACCTCACTAGAGAAGAGTAGCTAGGAAGGGTTTTCAGTAAGTTAGGAAGAGGGCAAATCCCACATGGGTAAGAGTTAGGAATGCATACAAATGAAAAAAGTCAAACTTGACCTTTTCCATTTTTATTCAAAATGTCTCTATCCTGAAACTTTCACGGAGACCAATGTGGACATAGTGGCCGGTCTGTTGGCTGTATTGTATTAGGATGCTTTGTTAAGGTCTTCTGGGTCAATACGCTAAAGGTCGAAGTCTCTGCCCGGTCCCAAACACGGAATAGGCATGGGGTAGGCACAGTGTAGTGCCTGATCGTGCAGCAGTGTTCTATACAATTCTAAAACAAAGATCGCCATCACCAGAACAACAACAACAATAACAACAACAAAAACCAAGGGCGCTCTTTATTAAGGGAAGATGAACATACAATGAAAGATAATATCCAAACCATACTCTGCACGACGACCTGTGCGGATAAGGGGGCATGTCCCATCAGAGTCAAGGTCGAAACTCACTAGTAAGCTCTTGACTCAAAATTAAAGCGGGAGCCCAAAATTCGCGTACACAACAATGGATACACCAAGCAAAACATCTCTAACAGAAGGCGAAGACGGGTCTGGGACACTTACTACCATCCCGCTCGTGCTCCTCGCGGCACGGGTTCATTCAAACCCGGCTAGGTGAGCGCGGCTGAGTTCCTCCGAAGCTGGGGGCACTATGCAGCCCGCCCTGTCAGGACTGCCCGTTCTCTCCCGCGGGCGGCGCGCCCCGGGCTTCCTCCACAAATGCAACTCACCTGCAGCCCTCGCCACCTGGGCAAGGACCCAGCCGAACAGAAGCGTCCGTGTGAACGTTGTCTCTAGGCGTGGGATCCGGGTCCAGGCAGGACTCGCCATGTCCACAAACGGGTTGCAAGGTCGGATGGACTCCGAGACGCCTCGGAGGCTGGGGAGGCTGGGCTGCAGGCGCTCTGGGGTGAACAGGACGAGCAAGGGGGTGCTGGGAGCACCAAGTCTGCCCCAGCTCGTGAGGGGTGCGCTATAAAGAGGCGCACCACCGCCCGCGCCTCAGCTGGCCCCGGCGCCCGCCCCCGCCGCTTTCCCACTCCCCGCCCTGCGCCCAGGTCACTGGCCGCCGCGGTGGGCGGCCCCTCGCGAATCCACACCCCTGCCCCGCCTTCTCCCCGTAGGAAACTCCGGGACCCTGCAAGGAATGACTCACCCGTGATTCAATCGCACCGCCGAGCGCCAAACTACCCTTTGGCGCAGGCGGGTCCAGGTGCTGAGAGAATCAGGGCTCCGGGCATCCCCAGTCCCCCAACCTTCGGTCTGGGTGACCAGCACATCTACGGGGAAGAAAGAGGGGCGCGTTGGGAAGCGCTCTTGAGTTGGAGGGAAGGGATTCTTCCGTGTGGTCTGTACTAGTGGGAGCGGAAGCGTTGAGAGCATTTCGTAGAAAGTAAGGGTTCTGGGCTCAGCTGGGGTAGAGGAGGGCATTTCCCTCGACCTTGCGCATGCGGGGCTGAGGCTTTGCTGGTGCCGCCAAATAACTGCGCGGTGGTGAGCAAGCCCCACTCCCAGCCGGTCTCCTCGGTTACCTGAAGAGCAAGGACCTCCGGCCTGCCTGCCAAACAGGGCTTTTAGGATCCCACTGTATAAGGGTCGTGCAAATACAGATGTCTGCCGTGGATATAAACGGCCCTCAGCCCACAGGTCGGAAGGCCAGTTGTCCTAGGCTCCGTGGGGTCTAACTCGGATAGTGATTGAGGAAGAGCAGCCTCAAATCTGGCAGTTTGCCTCTGGAAGAATTTCAGCGTGACATCTGCAGCTCTGTGGTTCCAGAAAGGATGGTTCTCACGTTGAAGAAGACGTCTGTGGGATTGAGTGAGTTCTCCCAAGTGTAGAGAAACCAAAAATGAAAATAAAAAATATGATCAGACTTTCAGGCTACTTGTTCTCCCGGCATCCCCACCTTACTTTTTTTCCTCCCCGGAGGCTGGGTATTGAAACCAGGGTCGTGCACATGCTAAACTCACGCTCTACTGCTGAGCTATACCCAAGTCCTGTGCCACTAACTTTAAACTTTGGTTTTTTTGAATAATTTTCCGGCCTCCTCTTCTGTGGTGTGAAGTTGTCAGGCATAAGAATGTTAGCAATTATCCTTTTTGTGTGGCATTGTATACCATCTTGTCAAAGTCTTTCCCATCATTCCTTCTTTTTTTTAATATATATATATTTTTT
The DNA here is from genome assembly GCF_902686445.1 of Sciurus carolinensis. Classification (NCBI taxonomy): domain Eukaryota; kingdom Metazoa; phylum Chordata; class Mammalia; order Rodentia; family Sciuridae; genus Sciurus; species Sciurus carolinensis. The sequence continues at coordinate 128,267,909 of NC_062213.1, read as the reverse complement.
TTATTTATTTATTTTTGACTACGGATAGTACTGGAGAGTTCTTGGAGAGTGGAGTTTGTGAAGTCAATCTTGCATTTTAGTATATACTATACACACATTCCCATATATTCTGCTGAGGCGTAGTGTTATGAAATTCATTTTAAACGAAGTAAACTTTGCAAAATTTTAATTTTCTCCCCTTGCCTGAGTGGAGACAACACAACCAGGCTTAACATTTGCCATCCTTCCTAGAAGGGGAAAACTGTGCTTACTGGTTTCCTCCTTGAGCTCTCCTCCAGTTCTAAAACCCACAAAGTTTATATTTGCAAAACTAAGCCTGTAGTCCTCTTTTTTGCAGTCTCTGGCTGGAGTCATTTTCCCTACCAGATCTTCAGCCCTACTTGGGATGGATTCTTCTCTTTCTGTAGTTAAAGATCAAGAAAAATCGTTACACTTCAACCAAGTTTTCCAAGACCTGAGAAACTGATCGTTTCTCCCTGTGCAGAGAAATTCCATTTGGAGTAACTAACTGTCCAGAAATCATATGGAAAGAGTTTTAAGGGATGTTAAAATCAATCATTAGATAATAAAAAAATGTGACACAAAGTGCCATAAATATTGATGAATTAGATGACTATTTATTTTGCATATCCATTGTCAGTCAGGGAACAAAGGAATGTTTAGGGTGTTTGAATAGGTTTTTGAGTAAATATGGAATATTGTTATTTGCTGAAATTGTTCCTATTTTCAAGAAGAGGAAGAATAAAACTGGTCATAGCAAATCATATTTCATGCAAAGTTTTTCTCTAGCTGGTCAGATTGTGGCCAGATGATTTCTAGAACAACTGTTGTTTGGCACTATTAAAAATACATTTCTACCTGGGCACGGTGGTGCACACCTGTAAACCCAGCTATTGGGAAGATTGAGGCAGAAGGACCTCAAATTCAGGGTTGTCCTGGGCATCTTGGAAAGACTGTCTCAAAATAAAAAATAAAAAGGGCTGGGGATACAGCTCAAAGACCCTGGGTTCAATCCCCAGTACTACAAAAGCAAATAGAACTACATTCATGAAATTTCACTATTGATATTTACTGCACAGAAGCAAATTTATTGTTTTACCTACTTCCTACCTTTATGCAATTTTTCTTACTCTCTTCAGTAAAGTCAAGCTTTTGATACATCTTAGAGGCTCTGAAAAGTTCCATAAATTACTAAGCTATCATTATAATCATGCTGGCCTGACCAGTCCTTTCTGATTAAATCTTAGAATGTAGAGGGGTGGAGAGGATCTCACAAACATCGTTTTCAAATGAAGATCCTGAGACCCAGATGACCGACAGAGCAACACAGATCTGATTTTCTCACTCCAAGGGCTTTCCTTCTATGACCATGCTTCCTTCTATTCCCAGGGCATGCAAGTAAGATTGGATCACAAACTCCATTGACTGAACGATTAATTTGTCCACCCACAGGTACTCAACAATGTTCTGCACAGGTACTCAACAATGTTCTGCAGTTGGTGAAGAAAACACTTGCGGTGAAACCAGGCACAGTGGACCTTGCCTATAATCCAAGCTACTTGGGAGGCTGAGGCAGGAGGATTGAAAGTTCAAGGACAGAACTTAGCATGTCAGTGAGACCCTCAGCAACTTAGTGAGACCCTGTCTCAAAATAAAAAATGACAAGTGCTGGGGATGTAGTTCAGTGGTATAGTGCCCCTACCCCTGCCCCTGAGTTTAATCTCCTGTACCAAAACAACCCTCCCAAACAACAAACAAACCCCCCAAAACAGCAAAAACAAAGAAAGAAAGAAAAAAAAACTTTCAATTTGGGGAACTTGTTCTTAGGCAGAAACATCCTGTCAGCTATTCCTTACAACTTATGTGCATGAGGAAGGTTTGAGTTCCCTTTGCACAATAGTGATGAAATGTGGTGAAAATGTCCAGGTGCTGTTTCATTACCAACTCTTATTCATCAAGTATTTTACTTGATCTCAGTTGTGCATTTATTTGTCAGTCTTTCCCATTCTTGTTGCTTGGGAAAATAGGAACTGTTTTGTTTGTTTGTTTGTTTTGTTTTGTTTTACATCTCCCAATCCTTTGCACAATTACAAGCACATAGTATGTGCATAGTGCATTTTGAATCAATGAAAACTTTATGGAACCATGCATGCATCAAAATATTTTCATGGAGTTAAGCCAATCCCCCAAAACCAAAGGCTGAATATTTTCCCTGATAAGTGAATGATAATAAATAATGGGAGTAGGGGAGTGAGAGAAGAATGGAAGAACTTTAGATTATGTAGAAGGAAATGAAGCAGGGGTATGAAAAATGATGAAATGAGACAGACAGCATTACCCTATGTACATGTATGATTACACAAATTGTATGAATCTACATTGTGCACAACCATAGAAAGGAAATGATGTACCCCATTTGTGTACAATGAATCAAAATGCAGACTGTAAAAAATAAAAAAGAAATAATTTTATAAAAAAGAGAGACTAAATCTGTCACTGAACTTTTTCTGTTTAGGGACCAGACAGTGAGCAGTCCATAATGTTCAGATTGCTAAGAAAATGCAAATCTATGGGTAGAAAGGCAGCATTTGACAGCAAGCTCCAACTAACCAGAGATTTGACAACCCTTCCTGTGGCCCGAAAATCTAATCAGGAGGAGTGTAGTTGAGAGCAGAAACAAATGCAGAGTCTGGGAACTGGTCACATTTTTCTAAAAGCTTTCCTTCTAGTGTGACTCAGAATATACCCAGTCATGCGATGTGATGATGCTGTTGATAGCTTTCCTTGCTTACAGAGGCTTCATGACTTTTTGGAATAAATTCCTCAAAATGTGTGTGTCCCCAAGAAAGGGATAGGTTAAGATTTATGCAAGCAGGTAAACTTGAGAGTAATTAAAAAAAAAAAAAAACAACCTATTTTATGTATACGAAATTGCAAAAAGAGGGATGAAACCATTTCCCCCAAAATTCAGGTAAAAGGCAAAATATGAAAAAGACCAGAGGGAATTAAGAGTTAGTGGGAACATAGAGTTCTGGAAAAAAAAAGTGACTCAGCAGAACCTAAGAAACATCTGGTCGGGCATAGTTAGTCATGGAAAAATTGGTAGTCATGATTATGCATTTTGTGAAAATAATCATGTACTAGTCTAACAGTTTTTATTTAGACCAAAATTAGTTGAAAGACCATACAATAAAAATGGTTATCCTGATCATTCAAGAGACTCCTATTAACCATCTAGAATAGCTCACAGAACACTTTACCCATTAAGTGCTCAAACAGTACCAGTATTCTGAAAAAAGACAACTTCAGAGAAAAATCTTCCAATACAAGCCTTAGGCAAGGATTCGTATTTTCAGCACACAACCATCTTTATAAACTCAAGGCTTATCAAACTATCTGATAACTTTAATCCTGATAAACAGTTCACATTTTATTATCTACATACAATGTGACAAAATGGATATCATAAATATGAATCATGGATTTTTTTAGTAAGAAAAAGTCATTTAAAATGAAACTTTTAGCCTATGTTCATATTAGTATAGTGCTTATACAATTTAAAATTTTGTATATGGTATTATTTTCTGCACACATCCCTTAATTCCTCATATCTGTAACTTCTTGTATCTGACACACACTAAATTTGATGAACAGAAATTCATTCATTTGACAAATACTTGAATGCTTACTAGAGGCCAGAGTCTCTGCTACACCCTTGATGCACAGAGTAAAACTGAAAAGTCCTTTTCTTATTAAATATATCATCATTACTTCAGCCAACATTTTAATGGTTTGAATGATTTTCTATCAGCGTTTTCTTTGGATATAAAACAATCTTAACAATGTTGTTTATTAGTAAATTTTGTTCCATGTCCTGACCCAAACAAAAAGATGTAGGTATATTATAGTCAGTCAATCAAACAGGTATCTTTAACTCAGAAAATTGAAGTATATGTACTTTATCAGTTTGAATGTATTAATGGACTCTTAAGTTTTGCATACGCATGAAGTATATGAAGCTCAAACATAAAAAGACAACTCTATAAAAGTCTGGAAGAAAAATTTCTCAGGTAATGAAAATATTAGTAAAACAAAACAAAAAAAACAAAAAAATTTCTCAGGTAATGACAGTATTAGTAAAACAAAGCAAATCGAAAAAACAGCTCAAAAGCAGGTGTGCAGGAAATTTCATTGTTATTTACAGGTATACTTGTTGACATTTTATACAATAAAAAGTTGAGAAATGCTCCCAATTTTGTGCCTCCCATCCATCTAATCACTTGCTGCTTTTGATAGACGATATTCCCTCCTATTACACCAATTCCTCTTTTGAGTAGAGCTTTCAAGCCAGGAAGTAAGTCTCTAATATGTGAAGTTGCTTCCACACTGGGAACATGTTCATAATGTTCACCTAGTTATAATTCTTTCTAAACCATTACCCATTAAGTTAATACATTGCAGCAACTCATAATTTTAAATAAACTACAAACAAACCATGAAACAGCTTCTATTCCCTATCATAAAGGGGAAAACAGGATGCAATAGCTTGAATATTGTACCCCCTTTCTCCCCAACAAATTCATATCTTGAAAAATTAACCTTCAATGTTATGACTAGGAGATGGGACTGTTGGTAAGTGACTAGGGCTCAGGTAAAGTCCTCATGAATGGGATTTAAGCCCCTATGAAAAACTCCAGAGAGCTCCCTCTTCCCATGCCATACACAGTGAAAAGAGCCATCTATGAACCAGAAAACTGAATTTGTAAGCAGTTTCTTCCAGAACCTTGATGTTGGACTTCTCAGTCTCTAGAATTGTGAGACATAAATTTCTGTTGTTTTAAAGACACTAAGACTCTTCTTCAGCGCTGCCTATAGAGGTGGTAGCCATCTTTATTCAGCATCGTGGCCGCCCTCGGAGCTCTGGTGAAACACAAAATTGTCAAAATGAGGACCAGGAAGTTCATTTGGCAACAGTCAGACTGGTATGTAAAACTTAAGCGCAACTGGCGGAATCCCAGAGGAATTGACAACAGGTGCAGAGAAGATTCAAGGGCCAGATCTTGATGCCCAGAATTGGTTATGGAAGCAACAAGAAAACAAAGCACACGCTGCCCAGTGGCTTCCAGAAGTTCCTAGTCCACAATGTCAAGCAGCTGGAAGTGCTGCTCATGTGCAACAGATCTTACTGGACTGAGTTTACTCACAATGTTTCCTCCAAGAACTATAAAGCCATTGCAGAAAGAGCAGCCCAGCTGGCCATCAGAGTCACCAATCCCAATGCCAGGCTGCGTAGGAAGATTATTCAGTGAATAGACAGTTCACATGCACTTTGTGTGCTTAAATAAAACCTCAAAAACTAAAAAGTAAGTAAATAAATAAGGACACAGTCTATGATACAGAGCTAGAATGGACTCTAGAAGGTGCTTTTGGTACCATGTCAGTGACTGGCTTTTCGGAATTTGGTAAACTTTATAAACACTTACTGAAATAACCAAATTGAAAGACTTGGCCTTAAGCCTGGACCTTATTTTAAGAATAGTAATTTTTTGCATCTTCTATCATTGTAGATTTGTCAACCAATATCCTGCTTTCTATAGGTTAATGAATATTTATTGAGTTATTACTATGTATGAGGCAATGTACCAGGAATTTTTATATTTGTCCTTTCTAGATATACATGACAGTTGAGTGTATTTTGACATATTATATATACATAGAATAAGTCTAATTAGTCCCAATTAGGATCCCATTATTGTGGTTGTAATATGATATGGAGTTGTGTTGCTCATGTATTCATGTATAAGGATAGGAAAGATATGTCCAATTGATTCTACTGACTTTTCTATTCCTAACCCCTCCCTTCCCTTCATTCCCCTTTGTGTAGTCCAATGAACTTCCTTTTTTTTCTTTTTTCTTTTTCTTTCTTTCTTTTTTTTTTTTTTTTTTTTTTTTTTTGTGGTGCTGGGATTGAACCCAGGGCCTTGTGCTTGCGAGGCAAACACTCTGTCAAACAAGCTATATCCCCAGCCCCCAATGAACTTCTAGTCTTCCCCTCCCTTGTTGTGGGTTAGCATTCACATATCAGAGAGAACATTCAGCTTTCGGATTTTTGGGGGACTGGCTTATTTCACTTAGCATGATATTCTCCAGTTCTATCCATTTACCAGAAAATGCCATAATTTCATTCTTCTTTAAGGCTGAGTAATATTCCATGGTGTGTATATACCATATTTTTTTTATCCATTCATCTGTTGTAGGTCACCTAGGTTGGTTCCATAGCTTAGCTATTGTGAATTGAGCTGCTATAAACATGGATGTGGCTGTATCACTGTAGTATGCTGATTTTAAGTCCTTTGGGTATAAATTGAGGAGTGGGATAACTGGGTCAAATGGTGGTTCCATTCGAAGTTTTCTGAGGAATCTACCAGGAACTATTATATTAATCCTTTTTGTAAAGTGTCTTGCAGTATAATCAGGGGGAGGACACAGAAACATAAGCTTCCACAAAGGAAAGCAGTAGAAATGAAGTGAGATGTTGTCACACTTCTCACTAGTAGCTTGAGAGCTCTGTGCTCCCAGGGACTGGTCTATCTTTTTATTTTTTAAGATAATTTTCCCCTTTATTCAGAATTAGATATTAGATAATTCGAAACAACTTGTCCTAACAATGTGAAACTGTCCAAAAAGTTTTCTTCTTCAATTCCAAATTGTGACAGACACAGATCCTGGCACATAGTAGGTGTCCTCCCATAGCCATCAAGATGTTTAAAGATATAAAAGGTGCTCAGGACCTCCAAAGAGAGTGTTTGCTCCTGACTAGAGTGATGGGAGAAGTTTCCCTGGAGGAAAGCAATATTTGAGCTATGTCTCAGTCTGTTTGGACTGCTATTACAAAATACCTAAAAAAATAAGAAATTGAAAAATACATTAGACTGGGTAATTCATAACAAGAATAGCAGTGCTGGCAGCTGAGAAGTCCAAGATCAAGATGCCAGCAGATTCATCGTCTGCTGAGGGCTCACTCTGTGCTGCACAGATGGTGACTGTTGACTGTGTTCTCACGTAGCAGAAGGGACGAGCTCTCTCCTATGGATGTCAGGCAGTTTCTGCCTGAGGGAATGCTTAGACAATAACCAAGAAGCAGCCCTGACAAGGTTATGACAGTCTATCATGCTTATGACTGATTTTTCTGAGAATCTAGGAACTCTGCAAAATGACATTGTTCCCTCTATTATTGCTTATTAGCTCATGTCGTAATACCAGTGCAAGAGCAAGTGATCATTTGGGAACATTCACTGGCTCCCAGTACCAGTTTGTTTCTATTATTTTCTACCAGTGAAGATGGATTTACTTATTTAGTCCTTGCAACAATCCTGTGAGAAATAGGTAGAAAATTTCACCTTACAGATGAGTTTACTGAAGCCCTGATAGATTAAGCAGCTTGTCCTTGCATACAGTTGGAAAATGGCAGAGCTGGTGGTGGAGCTCTGGGACCATCCCTGTAACCACCATGTCATGTCACCTCACCTTAATGATGGTGCTAAAATGCTCACATGTGCCATGAAGGCTCAGGGAAAACTACTGCATCAATCCAAGTCCCATTTTCCTATTTCCCCCATGTTTCTGCCTTGTAAAGCCAACCCTCTCTGAATCCCTGGTTTTAAAACGTGGGGAATTTCCAAAAGAAAACTGAGCCAAAACCTGGTCTTAGTAAAAAATGAAGAGCTCTTTATTTTGCTTTGTTTCTAATTCATTTTGTTCTGCATATTTCTCCATATTCAGATTGCTTTTTTTCCAGAAAGAAAAAGAAGCCATATCTGAAAATGGCTCATTTTCCTTAAGAATATGAAATAAATGCTCCTCGGCTCTTTTTGTTATTCATTAAGTAATATGGGGTGTGATTACAATCAATAAACTGGAGTCTGGGTTAGGAAGCCCTTTCTGACCTACTTCTTGCTTATGCAGAAGCGAACTGATGAATAAGTTTGATCCATAATCACCTCCATGTATCTACCGGCCCTTCCGCTGCGATTTTCTCACTTATGAACTCATGTCCTATTCATCGTCATGATTCAGTGGTCCAGGCTCAAGATGGGACTTGTCATGGAGTCACTTGTATTTTCACTGGTCTCTTAGTATGATGATTCTCCTTACCTGGCAGCCCAGTAGGGAGCCTCTGCCATGAGATCTCCCATGGGATCTCAGGCAGTCTCCCACTGACCCAACTCCTCCATGGACACTCACTTCCCCAAGCTTGGTCTAGATTGTCTGATGCCAACCTCAGGGACTGCCTCTGGGATAGGCTAGGGGGCCCCAGTGCCTGGGTATCAGGTCCCTCTTTGTTGATCAGTCCCTACCTTGTGTCCTCCCCCTGTGGTCATCCCCATTTCACCTTTACAGTAGCCACTGATGTCTGCAGAAGGCATGGTGAGGCTGATCCCAGGAGAAACCTCTTGGTGCCCTTTTCCTCTCTTGCATCAGAAATATTTTCATGGTTTAGAAATCAGGTTCATTAAGAGCAGTTATAAAAGAAAAACCCCATGGAGTTAAGTGAGACAGTGTATGCGTTGAGGACTTGGGGGAAGGAGAGAGTCTTGGTTTTATAACAGGAGGAGTATGGTGTTGACAATGTGGACATTAACCGTAAATATCCACCAGCAGCCTCTCAGTGTCCCAAAGGTAAAGGAGAGCTCTGTGCCATACCTGAGAAAGTCCTCCAGCCTCTGCCCTGATAGGACAGAAAGGCCATGTTTTAAGTGGAGATAGGGCTCCAGTTATACCAAGCAGTGCCAATAGACTAAGTCCCAGCTGCTTTTGAGACTGGTGGGGTAGGGTGGTAAATCACAACTTCCTATGGTGATGGGTTATGATGATCCTGGGTGTGAAGAAGTGCCATCTCTGTGGTTCTCTTTCACAAAGAATTCCACCCACTCCAAATCACCCCAGAGAACTGACTCCTTCACGGCAGCCTCAGCTCTGGATGGTACACGCCTTCCTGATAGCATGTGAGTCCTCCCCTGATAACCTAGGCTCCCTCCTTGGCCCAGCTTTCAGCTTTGGTTTTGGTATGCTGTCTCCAATGTGGGCCCCATGAAAATCTGGTCCTAGGATCTCTGACCCAGGCCCTTTCTGTTGCTAAAGAGGTGTGCGTGCTGACTCTTGGCTTCCTTTGGTGCCTGAGACTTGTTAGGTCAGGCGCTAAATGCTCTTCTGTCAGCAATTCAAAGAGAAGATTAAGGACAAGTTAAGCCTTTAGTTCAAATGGTTCACTTAATCCAGAAGCTAAGCACACTGAGTTTTGAGGCCACGTGAAATAGCCTTGGTCTTAAAATCAAACACGGGCAAGGAAAAGTGGCACACCCTTCTGCCACTCAGGGTGTGTGTGCACACATGTACTTGAATGTCTAACTATTCAGTTTCTGACCATTTTAGTTTCCCTATCTGTGACGGGGACAAGGGACCGGTGATTCAAAGTTTATATTCTATGCTTTGCTTCTTAAAGACTTGGATGTTTGGACTGGAGCTTATTTACATGGCCGATCTATGCCAGTTTTATTGAATAATTACTATGTCTGAGTTTATTTTGAAGTTTTTCATTGACATTTATCTTTTTATCATGATTATATTTCATAGGTTTTTTTTGAACATATGTTGATAATTCACTTATTTCAAACATCTGGTGTTTCCACATATAAATTGGTTATGAGAATTTGACACCAAATGTAGACTCATCCTTTCTTTTCACTAGAATTAACTCAGACATAAGGGCACTTTGCTTGTGGGTCTCTTTATTTCATTTCAGCATTGGCACATGCAGTAATTATGGTTATTGTGGGCCTAGCACTCTCTATTTTTACTGAGACTCAGCCATGTAGTCAATGCACAGTGAATGCCCAGCTCTTAGGGAAGAATAATTTAGGCAGGAGGGGCCCATACCACAAGTAGAACAGGATGGGTGAGGCCACAAAGTGAAGACCAGGTGGAAACAGGTTGCACGACAGATTCTGTACCTGCTTATCAGTGTTCATCACTTTCCATTTTCAGCAGGGATGTGCTGTTCTAGATATTCTAGACAGGCTTTGGGAGGAAAGAACTTGGGAGAAACAGAGAGTGAGGCATGAAGCAATTTTTCTGGATTCTCTTATGACCTATGAGAGCTTCCCAGGCAAACTCACTGAATTCTCCCTTCAACGACCAGCTCCAGAACTCTCAATTCTTCAAAAACTTCTTGATGATAATGGACATGTGATTGTGGGTTTTCCCCAGCACTCACCACCTAAGACTCCATCCTGCTCTATGCACCAAAGTGAGTAGGTTTCCCTTTGCCTGAACACTTCATAAATAAGTAATTGGGTTATCAACATTGATAAAGTCTGCTTAGGTTGTTATTTTTTAGTCACTAGTAATATCCTAAATATTTTGAGTGCTTGCCATGCTTACACTAGAATTATCTAACTTACTTTTCTTGAAACCACAGGGGGTGGGTACTACATTCTTTTACTCTTGAGTAAACGGGGTTAGCAAGGTTAATTTAACTTGCTCAAGAACACACGCTGGGATGTATAGAGCTAGGGTTCAGAGTGACACGGGTGTGGACACATGACCATGACCCAGCCTGCTAGTACCCTCGCCCAGAGCACTCAGTATGCATCAGCACAGAGGAAGGTAACAAGGGGCACCTCAGATCCTCAAGGGATGAAGGCAGAAATACACACTGTACGAGAATATACTGGGTCCATTTCAGGACCCAAGTGGATCAAAATAGTGCTATGAGAAAATAATCATCAATTCTGAATGGGAGACTATTTTATCTTTCAAGTTCATCTGGCTAACATGAATTATTATATACTAAAGTGATAACTCAGACTTTTAAAACTAGGAAAAAGGGACTTTTCACACACAATGGCTTCAAGTAGAATTTTGGAGTTTGTTTTCTCATTGGTGCCCCCTGGTAGGCAGGGAGTGTTTGAATGCATCTCTCTTCTTTTTGTTGTTGTTGTTTCTCTTACTGTCTATCCTCTACAAAGGTGAATTTAGCTTCAGCTAACTTCATTACTTTACAAGGCATTAATGCTGATGTCAAGTCTTAACACCGAGGGAGAAGAAGGAACATCCTTAAAATGATCCACCCTTTCCCACACTGGTTCAACTGCTCCAGCTGCTTTAGTCAACAAAGCCAGTCAAAAAAGCAAACAAACCAAAAATCCACCCAACCCTCAAGTTCCCAAAGACTTCTTTGATTGATGTGTAATGTTTTGATTGGACTGCTCCAGCCAATGACAATAGTGACATTGTTTTGATCTTATAGGCAAAGTCTAAAATTTCACTGAAGTTTTCAGGTGTTGAAAGTAGCACACATCTTAGATTAGTATCATGATCAAATTGCTACTTAAGAATGGATCCAGACAGAATTTTTTCCTCATACATATTCACTTATGATGAGGCAGCAGGAAACCATGGGTTGAGATGGGTTGAGTTAGAATGGACACAGAGAACTGAGGGCAGGGAGGCTTTCCAATCCTGTGGAGTTCCAGGCTGCAAATTCCCATGGGGGTGGAGGGCAGGGAAAGGTCCCAACTAGTTTCCAGTGGAATTTATTCTTTCTCGAAAACACAGATTGAGAGATCTGTACAAACTATAACATTATATCCACCATCCTGTGGCCAGGTAGGTGGAGACGCTTGGGTAGCGAAGTTCTTGATTATGCTTAAAAATTTTACTTTTCAAGGCAGGCCAATACTCTTGGAAGCAGAGGTTCTACACCAGGTTGTTCAGAATTGGACATGACTTATTCCCTCTTATGAAACAAATGTATTTACACTTTTAAGACACAATAATATTGTCCAAGAATGTGAATTTGCACATATCGATAGAAAAAATTGAGTATCTTGAATAATGAATGGAGTTTTCTTTTTCCTTATCAGTCATAAGAACATTTTCTTTTTTAAGTTTTGCAGTGCAAAAAAAATGTTCATATGTGTTTGCTCTAATTACTAACAAACCAAAATGTAAATTATAGTACTGGATTAGTTAAATTATCCAGGCACTTTTTGCAAAGCACTAATTTAAGAGGAGAAAATCAGCCTTATATGTAAATAACGTGTCTGGTTTCCACTCCCTGCCCACTCCAAATGGGAAGAAATGGGTTGCAAGGCCTCCTTGGTCAAGAACTAGAAGAACTTCCTTGGGTTCCTGCAGAGCTGCTTGGGGCCTGTCTTGTATCTGGCTGTTCTGAGGTCAGAAGGTGAACTAAGAAGATTTTCCTGTTGTCGAAAGAGCTCCAGAAGTGTTGACTGGAGGACTCCAGGGCTGTCAAAGACCAGCTTCACATGACTCTTACCCGTGTCCTTTGTCCTGGTGGGGAAACAATCCTTCACTCTCCATCAGAATCTTTGGAGGACTTGGGTCTCTAGCAGCAATTTCTGGATTTGAAGTTGCATGGATTTGCCACTCCTGCTATCTTGAAGGCAGGGAAGTGTTTTTTGTTTTTTTTTTTTTTTTTAAGAAAATGTTCATCTCTGATGCTCCAGTTCCAGGCATGCAATAGGCATACAACAAATGTTTGTTGGGTTGAGCCAAAGAAATTAGAATCCAGGGAAAATATAATTGTTCTTTATGGTAATATCTCTATTAATGGAGCAGGTATGTCCCTTTTGCACGTTTTACTATGTAAATATGTGAACCAGGAATAACAGAGGATATAAGATTGAGACTTCTCTTTGGCCAAACTCTGCTGGGATACTCCCTCATCCCCTTCCTTCCTCTCCCCATTCAGATGGGGTAGACTGCATCACTGACTCACATGAGGGGTTAGGGGCTCCCAGTATTTGTTTTATTTTCTGCAGTGCTTAAAATACTGCCTGGTACACTGTAGGGGGTCAATGAATAGAAATTCAGAATGAAAGAATAGACCGATGGTTACTTATCCCAGGGACATAAGGTCCTCACAGAGCTGCAAGCTGGACAGTGACCTCTGTAATCTTGGACATGGACATGAGGAGGTCTGGATGCTCAGCCTTCCACCTCTTGGCCCTCCCAGAGCCTGGGACTGACTCTGTCCTGGTTCCTCCTCAAATAATCAACCTCTTTCTTTCTCAACCCGCTTTATTATGACATGAATTCAGTTCTTTAAGTTAACTCTGCTTCTAAATCTTCTATGTAGCAAACTGAACATGCATTCATTATTCTTTAATACTTCTTTGGAATTAGTGCTTCCTGATTTTAGCCCATTCTTGGGGTCCTCTTCCTCACTTTCCTAAAAATACTTTAATATGTTTGATAATGACTTGGTGTGTCAGTCAGCCTTGCATTACTGTAACAAATACCTAAGATAATCAATTTACAGAAGGAAACCTCATCTGTTTTATCCTACAGTTTCGAAGGTTTCAGTTCATGGTATTTTGTCCCCCTTGCTTTGAACCTGTAATGGCACAGCACATCATGCAGGAGTATGTGACAGAGGATGCCTGTTCACCACATGGTGACCAGGAAGCAAAAACAGAGACAGAAAGGGTCTGAGGCTCCAATACACTCTTCAAGGACATGCTCCATTGAACTGACTTCCTTCCACCAGGCCCTGACTCCTTAAAGTTCTGCCACCATTCAATAGAACCTTAAGTTGGTGATCAACTCTTTAATACATGGACCTTTGGGGGACATTCAAGATCCAAACTATGGCACTTGGGGAGAATACCACTTTTGCAGGAATGAGAAGAGGAAAAGTCCTTGCATACTACCTATTCCTCTTTAACCTACGGTAACACTGCCTTCCTTTCCTGACCTCACCCCTCGCCTTGCCATATCTGCAACCTATTTCTTACCACGTTGTTGATTTCAGCATGGTACTAGTCATTTGCATGTTTGTCCTTGGATTCATGGTTGGCCCCTCTCTGGCTGTCAGAGAAATAGATTTCCTAGACTCCCTTGCCTTCCAGCTTTGGTTAGATTCAGTAAACGGGAGGAACCAGCAGAAGAGTGGAAGGTGAAAGAAGGGAAAAGCAAGGGCATTTCTGCCCACTCTAAGCCCCTGCTTTGGTCAGCATGTCCATGGTTGGCTGTGCCTTCTCCTTGGACCCAGTTGGGCAGTCCAACCCCAGGATCTGATAGCACTATCTCTTTTTATTGTCCCCTTTTCCATAGGAATGGTAGCAGATGTCAGCTCTTGCTCCTCTTGGGATTGACTCACTGTGTCCTTTCTGGCTTCTCAGCTCTTCCATCATCTTTGCAATTAAATTCCTCTATCAGATCTACTCTGTTCAAGAAACCTAGGGTGGTTTCTGACTAGACTCCAACAGATGCAGACTACAAATACTACTGCCGATTCATGTGCGCCTTCACTTTCCTTCTAACTGCCCAATGGAATGAAGCCCTCTCACAAGGCCATGGGCATTGTGTTAGACAGGTTTTGCATCACTGTGACCAAAACAGCTGACAAGAACAACTTAGAGGAGGGAAAGTTTATTTTAGCTCATGGTTCCTGAGGTTTAGTCTATGGTCAATTGAGTCCATTGCTCTGGGCCCAAGATGAGACAGAAACATCATGACAGGAAGGTATGGAAGAAGAGTGTTGCTCCATTCATGTCAATTAGGAAGCAGAGAGAGAGAAGGGGGAAGGGTCTGCTGGGAAGATGCACCCTTTAGGGCACGCCCCCAGTGAACCCCCTCCTCCAGCCAGCCCCACTTTCCTATAGTTACCACAGTCAGTTCATTCAAACGAGGGTGGAATAATTAAATTACGACTCTCACAGTTCAATCATTTTACCTGTGGATATTTCTTCATTAACCCAGAAGCTTTTGGGGGACAGCTCACATCCAAACCATAACAGACACCCTCACAAGATGCTGTGGTGATCAGTTGTTTGTGAAATATCTCTGAAATCTTAGACTGGCTGGTAAATTATAAGTAAGTACTGTACATGTTATTAATTAGTGTTTATTTAAACACAATTTTCCCTTGGTGTCTGTGGGAGATTGGTTCCAGGACCCCCTAAAGATATCAACATCTGCAGAAATTCAAAGCTTTCATATAAATTGGTATTATATTTGCTATATAATCTACACATACCTTCTTGTATTCTTTAAATCATCTCTAGGTTACTTGTAATACCTAATACAAGGTCGATGCTATGTAAATAGTGGTTATACTGTGTTATTTAGCAAATAATGACAATGAAAAATAGTGTATGTGTTCAGTAAAGATGCAATTGTTTTTCAAATATCTTCAATAGGAGGTCAGTTGAATCCATGGATGCAGAATGATGAACATTCTCTCTGAATGCTGAATATTTAATATCTATCTCTTTTGGAGCAAATCTGAAATATCCCAGATTGAAGAGATTAGAGTACTGTTTTGATGACAGTTTGACTTGCTTTCCAATCCTGAAGGCAGCCCTGGGACCCGGCTTGTTAATCCCTCAATGTCAGGCTACCTTGTATCTAGGTCAAAGTCATTTGTCCCTCAGGTTCTGAAGCCAGTGTGAGCCCAGAGCTAGATTCAAGGCAGATACTCCAAGGACTAGAAGATGACTCAGGAGTGCAGCTTGGAGTTGACAGGGTTTAGAGGGAAGGGTATAATCTTTGCAGCCAGACACACCTAGGTTCAAATCTTGGTTTTGCATTTTTAAGCTGTTTGGGGAAATTACTTAACTTCTTTAAATCTCATATTTTAACTCCAGATGCAGGAGAAGCAACCATTTTGCAGGGCTGTAGGGTAGCAGATGATGGGTGCCTGGCACTTCACAGGGGGTTTTATAGATTAAAACAGCTCTTATAGTAATATATGTTTGCCTAGGCTGAACCTGAATGTAAGAAGTTCTTAGTTGTATAAAGTGGGCTTTGACTGGCAATTTGTAGCTATGTCCTAAGTAATAGAGAAACCCAAGAGGACAGAATTATGTTTGCTTTGTAAAATAAATTATTACTAGTTCACTCTGCTTCACTATGTACTGGTAGCAATTGTAAACAATTCATTTTCACATTTCTTTTTCACTTAATGCTATTGCAAAATAATTTTGTTTTCTTTTTCCTCTTTGCACTGTCCATTTATTGCACTTCAATAATTATAAGTCAGAACAGCAACCCATAGACCATATATAAAATGTGTTTGCTATTCAAATATTTTATGGCATATTAATTAGACAAACAATATTTATTTATAGATTACTCTGTTCAGTAATTAAAAGAAATGTATGAATATATATCTCTTTTTTAGCAAAATAACTCTGTCCTATATTGCTTTTTCTTGCACATTGGCCAAATTTAAATAACATATGTCAAAGCATTTTTGCTTTGAAAAATGCCTTTTAGTTATTCAACTGGAATAGGTGAAATAAGATAATAATATATAAAGTTTTAATAGTCCCAAGATTTTGGCATGGTAGCTATATGGGTAATGATATTGTATCTTTAAGTTGAAATTTAATTTTAAAAGTAATGAATAAGTCTTTATTGAATAATCTGTAATACATGGAAGAATATAGAGAAAAAGTAAAACTCCCTCTTCTCCCTGCCTAATTTTAGTCTCCTTTCCAAAAGCCTACTATCAATTTGAGGTCTGTCCTTCCAGGTCATTTTCTGTGTGTTTACATGCACATATGGGACCTATGCAGGTATTTTAGTTTTATGTATTACATAAGTGAGATTATATAGAATGTATTCTGAAGTTAGCTTTTTGTTCTTTCTTTTTTTCACAGTATGTCTTGAGGAGCCCTATGCATTGGTTGTTAGTATTTCTCTTTGCCTGCTCTCTTTCTTTCTCTCTTAAAAAAAAAAAAAAATCCAAGAGGCCTCTGCTGTAGAATTTGAGTGTTCCTTCTACACAATTGGAGTCTTGCCTACCGGGCTCAGGGATGAGGTGCCCAGGCAACTCCCAAGACTCTGAAGCTTCCTGGGCTTTACTGCCAATGGGTTTCTATTAGGGTAAAGGCATCAGACTTTTACTTTAGGGTGGTTGCCTCAGAGAAAAAGACCGGCCTCCTGGGAAGACCCAGTGGCATTAAGGTCCCAGCCAGCATTTATAAATCTAAGATCTGGCTCCTGGGAGCTAGCTCTTCTCCTTTATCATTGATACAGTACATAGGGTAGATCATGTTTTACAAGATCTATTGAGAACCCAAAGCCTACTTCTATTTCCAGGTGAGCTCATAAATAACCAAGAACCTAAGCCCTTTTAAGGAACACAATAACTAAATAAGTTATCTTCCTTAATTGATTTCTTTTCTGTGTATATTCATCTGGCTTGCTTATCAAACACATTTGATTGCTTAGTCCTTGCAAGTAGGATACATAAAGGAAAAGATAGGCAATGTTTAACTTTGAAAAGTCCTGAGTTCAGACTCAGTAATATTAAATGATGTTGATAGAAATTGGGGTTCTGAATGCATGACCTTGAGAGACTAGAAGGTATTTTCCAATATGAATTGTGGGCTGAGTTCTAGCTCATTCAGACTCTAAGCTGGAAGGCATGATATCAAGGTCATGCTTTTGGTTTGAGTTCCTTTGAAAGCGACGTATTTAAGCTGTTTAGAGAATATTGTTGATTCTGTTGATTTGATTTAATAACTCTACTAAATGTTGTCTGCCATTTTTTTTTCTCAAAAGGAACTCACATTGCAATGTTTTAAAAAGTGAGGTAGGTGGCTGAGAAATGTGAGGGAGGAAGAATCCTGCATCCCAAACCATCCCGAGTGCTGGTTGAGTAGACTGGAAAAGCATAGGGTGGGAACAGCTTGGTGCAGCACTGCTTTGTTGCTGAGCAACCACATGCCTGAAGACTGAGATGGACCAAGAGGCACAGAACATCAACCCTCATCTGACAGAGGGACTTTAGCTATTGAAGGTGAATGAGGGACTGACTGGCAGCTGAAGGAAGCCTTTCTTTCCTCTTGCCTTTTGAGAATGGGGGTTGGGTGGGGAGAGTGGGTCCTATGTGTCACGAGTTTGCTGATTTGCAAGAATGCAAACTGGTAAATAGCCCAGAGACAAAGTACTTCCAACTTTTAAACAATAGCTTAGAAGCAGCATATGGGGAGGTTGATCCTAAAGTAGCTCCTAATGAGAATATAGTGAGGGTTTAAGTGAATGGTCCTTATTTAGAATACATGTTGTTAGAATGCCTCTCTTTTCAACTTTCTTCCCTAGTCTATAGGTATTTGCAAATTAGCTCTTAAAGAGCATATGAGGTTACCTGTTTACTCTCATGTGCCTGTGCTCAGAGTGGAAATAAACTATAGACAATAGTCAATTAAACCTTTTAGTTCTGCAATCTGCTTGTCCAGTATTTTATATTTTCCTTCTCCTGCTCTATTTTTATTTTAAATTTTTTAAAATAACACATTTTTTTCTTTCCAAAATACTACATAGTCCTTTATTTAAAAACAAAATCTTGTTGATTGATGGTTTTTGCCCACCTACCCCCTAGACCGTAAATTTCTTGAGAGCAGATATCTTTGTATATTTTATACATGGACATATGTCTGTGTTACTTAGAACAGGACTTGAAATACAACAGATGCTCAGTTAATATTTGTTGAATGCATAAGTGAATAAATCATAATCATGATTTTATATTTTATACATCAAAAGGCTGATAACAAGATATTTTTTAATTTAGAAACTGTCTTTGGGTAACAGTAGCTCCAAGTCTCTTCCAGTCTACCTCTAGTCTACACAGTTGTCCAAAATATGTGGTCAGCTGATTGGACTAGCAGATTCCAAGTGGGGTATCTTAGCCAGATTGAACATGCTTTATGCTCACTGCTGAAGGCTGTATTGAAAGGCTGTGGAATTCAGAATCACAGAATAGTTGAATGGTTGAACTTAGTGAATTTGCCTGTTGAGTAAGTTTTGTACATTAGGGAACACAATTCATTTTTGTGCTTCATTATGTGAATG
Organism: Sciurus carolinensis; assembly: GCF_902686445.1. NCBI lineage: Eukaryota > Metazoa > Chordata > Mammalia > Rodentia > Sciuridae > Sciurus > Sciurus carolinensis. The sequence goes on along the minus strand of NC_062213.1, from coordinate 128,249,018 downwards.
AATTCCATGCTCAACTGCTGTCTCCAACCATAAATCCAGTTAATGTGCCAGATTAGAAAAATATAACCCTTAGGCATACTAGATAATCAAACCAAGTTCACTGGCATGGTCTTTCCCATTGAAAACCTACATAGGTTGTCAAATTATCGGCTTCATGATGCTGGAATCAGAACCAGGGAACATATTTCTAGGACTCAGCTGCTGAATGATCCCGACTCTGATAGCTCGGATGTGTTCTTCTCCTCACTGGAATCTCTATGCCTTCATTGGTGAGAGGAGGCTGTTCTCAGATAGTTACCTCCAGGCAAGATACCTGCTATTCTCTTAGGAAGAAGCAAATGCCAAAGTCCATTTCTGAAACACTTTTTTCTTTTATTTCTGTGAGTCTATGGGTGATAAACACATTGCTCCCTGAAATGAGTGAACACCTCAGTCAAGTCTTGCTCTGGCCTGAGCATCATTCTGTCTCACTATTAGATGTGACATGCATGCACTCAGCAGGTATTTCCTGAGTGTTCACTCCAAGTTAACCAGTAGAAATGGCTCTTCTCTAATCCACTGAGTGATTTGACTTTATAGTTTAACTCTTCATAGGGTATCCATTGATCCCTTTTCAAATGGTTGGGTTATCATTCTATCTCCCCTACCTACCACTTTTACCTATCCAGCAACCCCTTCCTGTTGATGAATTTGTTCTCCTGAGCAGTCTTCTTCTTTTCAAGGAAAGAAGAGTGAAGTATCTGACTCAAACATTCTGATCCCTGGCAATTGTTTTCTTCTTATGTATTGGTAAGTTGCCTTTTGAGTGTGAAGTGAACTTGAACAGTTTGACTTGTTCCTCTACAGCTTAACCCTTTGTAGGTAGTAAAAGTGGGGAAGTCCCTGTAGGATTGAGAGAGATGTGGCTTGAGGTAAATTCACATTATGTCTCTGTGAGGGCTCCTTACCCCACTCCCAACACCACCTCTTGGCTCCTTGTGCAGTGGCCCCACCCTTTAGCTTTCATTACTCTTCCTGGGTTTGGAGCCTAATCTATGACAAATCTATGGGTTAGCTTGATCTTTGGGAGGTGAAAAGATGAATTACCAAGATGTCACACAGAATGATCCAGAAAAGCCTGTCTTTCTGGAGAGTCAGTGTTCTTCTACCAACTCTAGAGAAATATGTCCTTAAGATCTCAGACAGAAAACCTCAAGGCCTTTGTTCTGAATCCGTAAGGTAGAAGGCCTCAATGCCAGGGCTCCTCCAAGCACAGGGTCAGTGTGGAAGAACCACTCTTACCATCTTCAGGATAATGTGGGCCCCTGAGAAATGTTAAGAACAAAGCTTTGATGATGTAGACCATTCAAACATTGTTCAAAGTTGACCCAGTTACATTAGCTATGCTTTTAACGACTTCATTCATTACAACCAGAAAATGAACAATACATTTTAGAAAAATTTTCTGTAATCTTGAAATTACAAAGGATTTCTTTGTATAATTCATTTTGTAATACCACTGCTGACTAACAGAAAAATAATTTGAGTCCCATATGCAATTTAAAAGTTTCTAGTAGCCACATTTTAAGAAGTAAAAAGAAACAGATGAAATTGGTTTAGAGAATATATTTTCTTGACCCAATATATTCCAAACATTATCATTTCAATATTGAATCAGTATTAAAATTATTAATGAGGTATTTTATACCTGGGCTCTCTCTCTTGGTACTAAGTCTTCGAAACTAAGTGCATAATTTATACTCATAGAACAGCTCAATTTGGTCTAGCTGCATTTCAAGTTCTTAATAATCATATGTGTCCAGTGGCTATTATATAGAACTGTGCAGTCATAAGACTTTTCTTTTTCATAAAATTTCTGATTAATTGAAATTTTATAGTGAATTATGACTCAAAAAATTCGTGAGTTCTGTCCGGTGACTATTGGGTTGTCCTTCTTTATTAATAAACATTCCCTTCACTCAGGGACGGTCCCTTGCATGTGTTTTTTTTAATCACTGGAATTTGCAGTAGTTTCCCTGTCCAGGTCAGGTGTACACAGCCATGAAGAGTTGTTAAGTAACCATCTCATCTGCTCTCAGCAGGGCCTCCTGAGTTCAGGCACAGCCATTAGCAGCTGTGTGCCTCCATGCTTCTGCCTTACCTTTGTCCTGCTTTTGAGGAGATTGGGGACAGTGCTTCAAGCGCTTCAGAATGAAGCATTTAATATGACTACTGAGTGCCCTCCTGCAACACCTCTGTGAGGTTGTGAAACATCAGCCTTGATAAGAACTACAGAACAAAGCTGGGAAGTTGCTGGTCAGGGCTGGTATGAGACCTGTGGCCATGGAACTGACCCATCAACAGGCTCCAACCTGAATGTCCCCAGGTGATCAACAGACACCAAATTTCAACCAGACAACCTGCATGATTTCAAGGGTGCATCCCTGGAACTACTCAGAGGGATCAGTCTCATTAAGAAACTCAGCTACAAATGCTGTCACTCAATCCAATTTGAGTGAATGACAGAGCATGCTCAAGGGATATAAAGAACAGAGCCTTTATGGCTGAGTAATATTCCATTGTATAAATATACCACAGTTTCTTTATCCATTCATCAATTGAAGGGCATCTACGTTGGTTCCACAATCTGGCTATTGTGAATTGCACAGCTATCTATGTAAATGTATGATTACACAAATGGTATGCCTTTACTCCATGTACAGAGAATCAACATGTATTCCATTTGTTTACAATAAAAAAAAAAAAAAAAAGAACAGAGCCTCATCTCTTTGGTTAATGTTCTTACTTTATAATGATGTAATATGCTATAAATGCAGTGACTTCTGATTAGTTGGACAAAGCTAAAAAAAAATATATATTTTTGTAGTGGTGGTGATTGAACCCAGGATCTTGCACATGCTAGGCCAGCAATAAACTACATCCCGACCCATTTTTATTTCACTTTGAGATAGTCTTGCTAAGTTGCCAAGACTGGTCTCAAACTTGTGAAACTCCTACCTTAATCTCCCCAGTAGCTGGGGTCACAGGCATGGACCACTGCTCTTTGTTAAAAAAAAAAATCTTTTTTCATATGAATATGAAAAAATATAAAGACCACAAGACATTGTGAACTACATCTCAAAATTAAGCAAATTATCTAGAATTAATTAAAGGCTGAGAGATCTGTTCCTCTTTTGCATGACTGAGGTTGGTTTAAAACATCACTTCTTTAGGGAAGCCTTCCTGGACTACCAAAGGTCAGGTCTCCCCTGCTATTCTGCCTTGTACACGATTTGTGTCTTTAACAGTATGTATCATAAGCTGTCATTATACATTGGTTTGTTTGTTTTCTTGTTTTTTATTATGTCCCTGACAAGACTACAAACTCCACAAAGGCAAACACACAAAGATGTGTGTACTTTTTAACCACGTATACCCAGAAAGAGGTACTGTATTTGGCACATAGAAGCACCTAAAAATAATAGTAAAAGAATGAATGGATTAGTGACAGTCTTTTGACAAACCTCTTTAAATAAAAACTTCTAAAATCGAGATAAAGCCTATTCACAAGTCACTGTTGTCAGTATCAATTACAAAAATCTAAGCAGTTTTTCAAAGAGGCAACTAATTCAGTCCAGGAGTTGATGCATGTTAGTTCTTGAAATTATTCTAACTAGGCACACAATAATTTGAATTCTATAATTTTTTATTTATTTAATGTTGATTTATCAAAGTTTGCAAACTTAGGTTTTACCCAGAGAGGATAGTGACAGTAAGGATGCTGGGTTAACAAGAGCCAGGAGTGTGAATTCAAGTTGGATTACAGCTGAATTAATGGATGATTCTATTTCCCAGATTAGCACACTAAGCTTCATTCAGTTCCACAGATACTAATTAATTAGCACAGTACTCTAGATAACTAAATGACTTAGATAGGGTTTCTTTACTCAGTTTTTTGGTACTTGATGGACTTAGTGTATTGGAGAGAGGTGAACTTGACAATTTCGATAAACACTAAACATGGACACTGAATTAGTCACTCAGATGAGAGGTGGCTAGTTTCCCAGGAGCACTGAGAAGATGTGAAGTTCAGCCCTTGTAAAGTCCCATCTTAGGGTCTTGTTGTCTGCTGTCCCCTCTTCTGGAACAGACTGCCCTCAGATTTTCTAGAACATCTCAGGTTGCCTCCTCCATTACTATTTCTCTGTTTTCTTCTTGATATGTACCATTATCTGAAATTATCTTGAAATTTATCTGTTTACTATCAATCTTAACCCTCAAGAACATAAGCTCTGTTAGTGTAAAGACCTGGTCTTCTTTATGCATTGTGTTTCTATGCACAGTGCCTAGAAATGCACTGGGAACAAAGTAGGAATTTGGTAAATGCTTGTGGACTAACCCATCTGTTATATCAGCTCAGTAGTAGTGGGGAGTCCTTAGAATTTATTAATTGCAAAGTGACATAAAAAATCACTTTGGAAAAGTCTTTCTGACAGTGGAGCTTAGAAATAATTGTATGGGACACAGACTTAGGGTAAGAAGAACATTAAAATGTTCTTGTAACTTAGATATGAGTGATAATAGGAATTCAACATATTTATAGAATAAATAAACAGATTGGATTGGGTAAGAAGGTGATTAATAAGAGAGACTATCAAAGGACACAGTCATTAGGAAATTAGAGTTTGGTAGAAGTTACAAGTTCACAAGGAATGCTCTTCATTAAGACAGACTCAGATAAGCCTGTGTTATCTTCTTACTGTATTGAGAAAACCATTTAAAACAGTGTTTAACACATGGTTGGCCCTCAATCTAAAATGAATGAAAGAACACCTTGTTTGCTTTTCTAATTACTATATGTTGAGAAATTCATAAAAATGACATCTTAAATGAATAATTTTTTTTTCTCCAGAGATTTTTCAAAGTCATACTGGTTTTGCTACTATTTGTATGTACTGGTGAACCTTTACTGGATTTGTTAAACCTTCTGTACCACAGATTGTTTTAATGGTTTTCTCAATGGTTTCCCTCGGGATCACATCTTAATTTACAACTGGGTTAACAACTTAATTCTGATATTATACAAAGCTTTGCTCCTGTAGCATCCCTCTTTCTTTTACAGTTGTTGTTGTATATGTTACACATAAGTTATGTCTTTACATAGTGTATTCATTACATATTAATTACTATGTACTTATCTATTTATTGATTCTTTTTAGTTATACATAACAGCAGAATCTGTTTTGATATAATTATATGAGCATGGATATATCTTATTCTAGATAGAGTTCCATTCTTATGGCTGTTACTATGTGCTTATCTTTACCAGTGCTCTTTATATCTTCTTGTGGGGTTGAGTTTTTGTCTAGTGTCCTTTTATATCAATCTGAAAGACTACCTTTAGAAACTTCTGTAGGGCAGGTTTGCTGTGAAAAATCCTGTTTTTGTTTATCTGGGAATGTCTTAATTTGTGCTTCATTTTTGAAGGATAGTTTTGTTAGATATGGAATTCTGGATCCATAACTTTGACTATATTATCCACTGCCTTCTGGCCTCCATAATTTCTGATGAGAAGTCAGCTATAATCTTACTGAGAATTCCCTATGTCTGTTAATATAATAAATACCTGAGATCAATCAACTTATAAGGAGAAAAACATTACTTTGGCTCATGGTTTCAGAGGTTTCAGTCCATAGCACTTGGCCCTGTTGCCTTTGGGCTGTGGTGAGACAGTACATTATGGTGGGAGCATGTGTTAGAATAAAGTTGCTTATGGAGGCTGGGAAGAAAAAGAGAGAACGGGAAAGGGTGAGTGGGGGTCCCAATATCCCTTTCCAGGGCATGACCTCATGTGACTGCAAGACTTCCAACTAGGCCCTACCTCTCAAAAGTTCTACCACCTTCTAATAGTGCCACAGGCTGGGAACCAAGTCTTTAACACGGGCCTTTGGGGGATACTTGCGAAACCTAGTATCTTGTGTGTACTATATAATGAGTCACTTTTTTCTTGTTGTTTTCAAGATTCTCTATTTTTATTTTTCAGTAATTTGATCCTAATCTGTCTAGGTGTGAATCTCTTTTTAGCCTATCCTACTTATAGTTTTTCATTGTTGTTTTAAGCTTCTCAAATGTGTAGATTAATGGTTTTTAAAAATGAAATTTGAATCGTGTTTAGTCATTATTTCTTTATATATTCTTTTTGTTCCTTTTTCTTCTTTCCTTCTGGTAACTGCCATTATGCACTTAGTGTGTCCCACAGGCTTTTTTTTCATTATTTTTTTTTTCCCTTTTCTTCAGACTAAATAGTTTCAACTGACCTATCTTAAAGTTTACCAATTCTATTTTCTTATTGCTCAACTTCTGCTCCAGTGAATTTTTTATTTAGGTGATTGTACTATTAAACTCCAGAATTTCTATTTTGATCTTTTAATAATTTCTATCTCCTTTAGTGAAACATCCTTCTCATACTTTCTTTCAGTTGTTTAGATGTACTTTTCTTAGTTCTTTGAATGCATTTAGAATAGTTAACTTAAACCTGCATCTAGTAAGTTCAATATTGTTCTCTCAGGGAGTTTCTAGTGACTGCTTTCCCTCCAGATGTGTTTTTTGCATATTTCATAATTTTATAGACATTAAAAAACATGACTTGACAACTCTGGAAATCAGATAGATGCTCTCCTATCCCCCTGGGTTTATTATTGTTGGTTTGATTCTGAATTAATTCTGTAAAGTCTATATTCTTTGTCATGTGTGGTTACTGTAATCTTTGCTTAGTTTAGTGGTCAAATAGTGATTGGACAGAAATTTCATTAAATATCTGAGACCAATAAGCTTTTCCGTCTTTGGTAAAGAAATCTGTGTATTTGGAATACACCTTCAACATTCAGCCAGGCAGTTTCCAGCTTTGCCTTGACCTTGCTTGTGCAGAGCCTCAAAGTCAAGCAAAACTGAGAAATTAAGGTCTTTCCATGGTGTTTTTTGAGCATTGGCACAGGCCCAGGAATGCATGTAGCATTCTAGATTCCCAGGAATATATGAACACTTTTTAAAGCTCCTTAAAGAAATTTCAAGTCTCAAGCTTTCCTTTGACCTTTTTAGTTAGTTTATTGTTTGACTCAACTATTACTTAATATATTAGGCAACTGTGAAGTTCCTAACTAATGCCTCCAGGAAAAGAGTCTTCATATTGGGTATGCTCCAAATCAGCTCAAATAAAGAAAGTTTTTGAGTGAAATCTTTTATGAACCACCAGACAGCAAAATAATGATAATTCTCTGAGGATGGGAACTTGAAAGAGCTCCAACCTCATTATACCCCCTCCAGGGTGCCATGGTTCCCAGGATGTTGTTGGTATTCACTATATTTGTAGGCTATTGGTTTTCAAGGCTATCATTGATTTGAAGAGGGGAAAACAGGGGTAGAAAAATTAAAATTTCATAAATTTTGCTGCTGTTTCTGAGATTCAGACAACTTTTTGAATAAACTCTCCTTTTATTGCTATAAGCCTTTGGATAATTTCCAGAGTTCTGAAAGTTAATTCTGATAATATTTTCCAGTGTTCTCATTGCTTTTATGGAGAAAAATTTCAGAGGTCCTTCCTCTGTTATTTCCACTAATGTGCCTCCACATTCAGTGCCGTTTATCCTTTCCTTCACATAAACTATTGTTTTCTAAATATTGAAAACACTAAACCCCCAAATGGTTTATATTTGTTCTGTTTTCAAGAAGTGGGTTTTATGAGATATTTGTTCTTATAAAACCACCAATGAAACAAGGCAATTAAAAGGATGTACAAATATATAAACCACAGAAAAACATAAATTGCTTATGGCTATCTACAAATTGTGAAATTATTTTGTCTTTTTCCTTGTTGGTCTCAGAATGGACCTGGTTAACTTGAAAACTGCAGTTACATTTTAACCTTGTGTGAGTTCCTCATGTCCTTTATGGGTCCAGGCAAATCTATTTTCACAGCCCCCTTACTGTTGACCACCAGTGTTGCATTAGTCAGCTTGGGAGACCATGATGAAACACCACAGACTAGATGACTTAACAACAGAAATTTATTTTCTCACAGTTCTGGAGTCTGGAAGTCTAAGATCAAAATGCTGGAAGGTTTGGTCTCTTCTGAGACCACACTCTTTGCTTGCAGAAGACTGTCTTCTCATTGTGCCATAACAAAGCTTTTCTTCTGTGTGCCCATGGTCCTAGAGACTCTTCTTTTAAGGATTTACAGTCCTACTGGATTATCTCCTTAACTCATTTTGTCTCACTATCCCAAATGTGAAACACCTATAAAAATTTAAACACAGTATATAATTACTTAATAATAACATAACAGTATCATAACATCATATTAATTAATATTGTGTTAATAGGTTTTCCATTGCTATAATCAAAATATCTGACAAGAACAACTAAGAGGAGGAAAAGTTCATTTTGTCCTCATAGTTTCAGAGGTTCAGTCCATGGTTGGCTGATTCCATTGCTCTGCTCTGGCTTATTCCATTGCTCTGGGCCAAGGTGAGGCAGAACATCATGGGTGGAAGAACATGGCAGAGGGAAGCTACTCAGCTCACAATAGCCAGAAAAGAGAGAGAGAAAGGAATCAGGGAGAAAATATAATCCTCAAGGACATGCCCCCAGTGACTTACTTCCTTCAGCCATGTCCTGTCTGCCCTGCAGTTACCATCTAGTAATCCATTTGAATTATTCATCCAAATGGATTAATCTGCTGATTAGGTTATAGCTCTGATAATCTAATCATTTCACCCCCAAATATTCCTGTGTTTTCTCATACATGAGGTTTTGAGGGGATACCACATATCAAAACCATAACATTAACTGACATACAAACATATGACTATACACACACACACACACACACACACAAACACACACACACATGCTCTCACTTTCTCTCTCTCTCTCCATTATGATTTCCAACTTATTTTAATGCACCTGTGTCAATTTTGTTGAAATATTTGCAGAATTGAACACTTGGGACTTAATGGGCTAAAGGCCCCATTTCCAATACAGTCACATTGGGAGTTAGGACCTCAACGTACACATTTTGAGGGGACACAATTCAGTTCATGACAAATTCCTAACATGGTAAGTTCTCCATAAACACTGTCAGTGATTACATGCAACCTCTTTTGCCCCGGGTCCTTCACTTTTGTACATCATTCTTATCCCTTTGTGAACATCTCCCAACTGTCTCTGTGACTTCTGGTATAGTGGGAGAGCAGCAGTATGTGGAGCTCCAGACCTGGAAACTTGACATCTGAGTCAAGATCCCCCAGAATCAAACAGCCATGTGACCTTGAGCAAGTCAGTAAACTCACTAATTTTCTCTAAGTTTTGCATTTTAGGATGTGATGGCCCAATTCTCTTTTATTGCCCTCTACCCTCAGGTCCTGAATGTGTCACCAACCTCCACTAATTGCTTGTTTAATCCTCTGTCTGTAAGTCTCAGGACTAACTAGCAAATATATCCTACTAAGTGTGCTGATTAAATAGTTCTGAGTGGTCTTCATTTCTGCCCAGATTTTTTCTGGAAGTGTTGTCCCTGCCATTGCTGCTCAGGTGAGAGTAGCATTAATATTGGTGGGAAGCTTAGTCCAGGAAGAAAGATGACATGCAGTAAGAGAGTGGGTGTTGATGGATGTGGGTAATTATGGGTAGAGCACAATCTGGGAGTTCCCACATGTGTATTTACTCAACCAACTTTTGCTGAAAATCTATTTGTTCCAAGCATTGTGAAAAATGGACCAGAGCTTACATCAGGACATTCTCTGATCATAGGATGTGGACTTGCATGAATTATAGTTGTAGGAAAAGGAAGATGACCAGGTCTTGGGTTTGTTTATTCTTTTGTGACCATGTGAGCAAAGGCAAGTCACTTAGCTACTCAGAGTCTTGATTATTCCATTTTAAAAAGAAAGGATGGATCAGGAATTCTATATGGCTGGCTGTACCACTTCGACTTTCACTTTCTAGAAAAAATTATGTTTCATTGGGAGTAGAGTGTGAATCCTGACTAAGATAAAATCAGTGGACAAAATAGTCCTCGTTCTCCAAATGGAATTTTCTGTATGTCACCAGTTTTAAAAGAGTGCCAAAGTCTGAGGCAGAAGGATCACAAGTTCAAAGCCAGCCTCAGCAACTTAGCAAGGCCATCTGCAACTTAGCAAAACCCTGACTCAAAGCAAAAACAAAAACAAAAGCAAACTGTGGATGTGGCTCAGTGGTTAAGTGCCCCTGGGTTCAATACCCAGTACCAAAAAAAAAAAAAAAAAAAGCCAAAACCAAAACCAAATTTTAATAGTAACATTGTTCCCTAAATTGCTAAAGAACTAGATTTCATTACTTTCAACAAATTCAGTAGAAGTTGTCCATACCTTTGGAGTTAGTGATTTAAGCCTTTGGTTCTCCAGGACCTTTGTGCCTTTGTGTTCAGCCTAACTTGGCCTTGGTGTCAGCCTTCATGGGCAGATTGTGTTCACAAGGAAGGTTGTAAAGTATAGTGGTTAAGGCTTGGGCTTCAGGCCAGAGTTGGATTCAAGTCCTGGCTCTGCCATTCACAATCTTGTCACTTTGGCCAGGTGCTAATTTCTCTAGACCCAGCTTCAAAATCTATAAAACAAGGATGATACTGTTACCTACTTCACAGAGTCACCGTGAAGATTAATTTTTCAACTGCATTAAAGTACCCAGTGACTGGCACAAAAGTTAAAAGCACAAAAAATGTTAGCTTGGAAAACTGATAGGAAGAACTCTTTTATTTTTCTAGGATTCATACAGTCTAGCTATGATTATTTTTACTGTTCTTTAAACTTCTATATTAATTTTATCAGGAGATTAGGATGGTTCTGAATTGCACCATGGTTACTTGTCCAACCTGAAGTGTCATTAATTCATCTTTCAGACATCTTTTTAGAGACAAGAACTACTATCCCTTGTTGTTGAACCACTATCCCATGTTGTTGGAGTGCTTACAAAATTTGGAAGAAACCAAGAAATATGCAGTCAAAAAGAGTCAGGAAAAATTTAAAATATAATTTAAAGCCTAATTCTTTTAAATATCTCATACATTTATGTTTATAAACAGTACCATGCTATTTATGAAAAATGCTCAAAATCTTTGAGGATAGACATATAATTTCTTCAAATTCTGTCCAAGATATAGAACATAAACAAGTCCACAATACTGGTGTAAATATTTTTAAAGTCTTTCCAAACCAATGAATCTAAATACTACCCTTCCTTTTATTTTCCCCATCCCTCTCCTTCACATGAACACTCTTGTTTTCTTTAGACCCCAAAGTTACTCTGAAATCATGTTCTGGTGCTCAGAGGATAAAATATCAAAAGTTCCCTGTCTAACATATGTAAAAATATTTTAAGCCATGACACTCCGATAACAGAGATTGGAAGTAAGCAGACTTTTCCTCTAGTCATTGGAAACTTAATAGTACTTTAGAATCTCAAAACAGATCTTAGGCAGGGTCAATGTTGTATTCTTAGAGAAGGGGGAAAATATGGGCTATATCGAAAAGAAAGGTTTTGGTCACAGGAGAGGCCAAAGAAATCTAAGATAGGAAGATAGATCTGCCAGGACCTGAGTAAGTTTCACTGGATTGAAGTTACAATAACCTGTGGCTGAATGAGGTGTCCTAGTTGCTCTGAGATATTTACAGATGACTTTTGAGTAACTAGAGATGTTTATATACACATGCAACTTTCCATGTCTACTCCTTGTAGATCACTTGTGCAGACATTTATGCAGTTCACTTTCCTGAACTCTAGATCGCCTCCTTGTAACCATCATGGTCTCAAATACATTTTTTCTCCCCTAAGGCTGGTGGCGGGGAAGCAAAGCAGAGCAAAGTCCGAGCATTGGAAATATTCTTTTTTTTCTGTGTGTCAGTATAAAAATATTCTGAGTGTTTTTTTTTCAAGTTTGCAATTTTTTTCAAACTTCCAAACTCTGAAAACAAATTTTGCTCCACAACATATTAACCAAATGCACCAGACAGAATGAATAATCTGCGAGCATATTCGCTACAATGTAATGCATTACAGCAATTAGAATAAACAGCCTACTGCTAACTCTCATTAACAAAACGTTGAGTGAAGAAGCCAGGCGCAAGAGTATACACTATATGGTTCCTGCTACATAAAGTTCAAGAAGAGGAACATGAAGCAAGGTAGGGATTACTCAGTGGGGAAAGAGATATAAGTAGGTCTTCCAGGGTGCTGTTGGCTTTTTTGTTCTGAGTCCTGATTATACAACTGTAGTCTTTATAAAAACTCATGAAATTGTACACTAAAAACTACCTTTTATGTATATGTCACTTCGTTAGAAATCTTAGTTTTTAGATATCTGAAAATCAAGTGACTCTTAGTCCCTTGGCCAAAATCTTTTCTGATTATATTTGACATCCCTCATTTGTGTTTTGGATCTTTCTGCATTTTGTAATTGTGTTGGGAGAAAGTCCTTTAAGACTTTTCAGAATTTTCCATGATGGCTTCCCTGGTAAACTCAATCAAGCATTTGTGATATCTGAGGCCTAATGATTCACAGATTTCTGTATTTGGCTTTCAGGTATCTCTGACAAGCATGGACTTTCAAGGTACTCTTGCTGGGGTCATGTGAGCCGTCAGTTAAACTATTTTTGTTCACAAAGATTTTGGGAAAGTACATGTTCTTTTATGCAAGATTGCAATGGTGATTATCCACTGGCAAGGGCTTTGTGTATTTTAGTTAGCAATGGAGAGTTCTTAGTGTCGCCTGATGTTAGAGGGCAACTGGAATAGCTCAGATGTGAGGATGACAGAGGTCTTGTAAGCTCTGACATGCTAGCAGTTTTTGAAATGCTGTTTGTTCTTTATTTTTGTACTGACTGGTCAGTATTAATAACAGACTATTAATGAGACAGGAAACCAAAGGAAACCAAATTGATTATTTCTTCAATATAAAATCAAAACTGGTTTTAAAAGTTATTTAAAAACCTGCAATAATGTGGGAATCTGGACATATCTTGAACTCATCAGAAGGAGTATCTTAAGACAGTTTTAAAGTGTTGAGTCTTCAAAAATGTCCAAATGTAATTAACTATTTGTCTTAATTAAATTACATTTGAAGGAAAACCAAATACACATTTTTCTTTACTAATATTGAAGGCTACTAGGATGTAATGTGAAAGGTTGTTATATATCCAAGAATCTTAGTAAAGCTTTAAGCAATGTCCTTTAAAAATTTCTTCAAGTAAAAAGCTATATTTTGCCAAGAAGGAAAAGTTTTATTTGTGTGTGTGTGTGTGTGTGTGTGTGTGTGTGTGTGTGTTTGTATCGAACCTGGGGCACTCTACCACTGAGCACACCCCCAGACCTCTTTTATTTTATTTTGAGACAGGCTTTTGTCAAACTGTTAAAGCTGGTCTCAAACTTGTGATCCTTCTGCCTCAGAAAACTTTAATCTTAAATCCTTAGACAGATGACTGTAGTATAAATTCTTTGTACGGCAGACTTCACATTCCAAACCATAGTGGGGAAGAAAGTACCTTATCATTTTTTTCTCTCTCTACTCTTATTTAATGATGAGTTAGCAGCCAAATGAAGTAATCCTTTCTTCTATATTTTCATGAAACCATTTTAGTTTTGCCTTTAACTTCAATTTATATAAATGTGCTATTAGACAACCTATAAAATAGAGATAGAAGAGTACAGTTGAATAGCCCTGGATCTTAAATAAGGATTCAAATTCATTGAAATTTCTGCTGTGTACTAGATATGAGACAAGTTCTCTATTTTCTCTTATCCTAAATTTCCACATTTGCAAATGGGGTTAGTAATTCCTGTCCTGGCTAAATCACTTAACTGTTGTCTCAAGTTAATGTAGCTATGAATGTTTTGAGTACCACTTTTACAAAAACTGGACTTAAAGCTGTCTCTGATAATTTAAAATATTTAAAACAATAATAACATAAGAACCATTCCTAAATGAAGAACTCTCAAGTTTCCAACCTTTCAAGGCTGTAAGATTTCTGGGTAACCAGCTTCCCCCACAAAAAACGCTTTGCTCTCCCAAGTTGACTTGAATCTGACACCACTACTTTCTTCGATTCAGGATGGTCACTGTTCTTTCAGAAACCCTCAGTCCCCCAACAGGGATTGCCTATTTCAATTTACTTCTCTCTCTCTCTCTTCTCTCTCTCACTCTCTGTCTCATCCTCTCATCCTCTCTCTCCTAAGGAGCACAAAGATCCTCTTTCCTGGGTCAGGCTAGGGAACAACAGTCAAACCTCCCTTCCTTCAGAAGCAGATGAAGTAACCTGATGAAGGCACAGGGATGTGTGAGTGGGAGGAGCGGAAAGGTGGCGATGGCCTCAAGTCCGCCCCTCCCCTCAGCTGGCCCAGGGCTCTTGGGCACAGCAACTTAATGGGGGACAGAGAGACGCTCTCCTCCAGTCAGACTTCTGACTTTGAAAAGGTGACAGTCCCTTTCCTTTAACCCTGACACAGAGGCGTTCTGACTTATCTGAATTTCTTTGTGTTCAAATGAGAAATAGAGTTTCTTCTGTAGGGCTGGTACTTCCGGGTCAAATACTGAGACATTCTGCTAGCCTATTTATTTCTGTGTGATCCCAAATCAGCACCTTGCCCAGATTGGGCCTTCACAAAAACTTGAAATTCACTAAATACCAAATGTACCTCACAGTTCATCTAGGTCTTGTTATCTTGTAATTTGAAACAGATTTCTTGCAAAAGAAATAATTTTCTAGTATGTTTGCCTAGCCAATGAAGATTGCCAAAAACTGAGTCTCTCTCGGTCAGTGGGAGCCAAGAGGTCACCTATATTAAGCATTGTACCTTCAGGTGCTTCTACTGAAGGGTCCTGAACCATATCTGATGCATAAGATCCATCCTTTTGCATTCCCTCCCCAAAGCTATCTTCCAGACATAGGAAGTGACTTAGGATGTGCTGTTGACCTGCATTAATAGAGAGCTTATGACATGACCTAGCTCAAAATGGTGAATTTAGAAATTCAACTAAAAATACCAAGAGATCAAAGTTAATACTAGCTACTGCACTCAGAAGGGAGCACATTCAAAAGCAGATAAAGCTGGGATCATGCTGTGTCCATTTCATGACATTCAAAATTATAGGGAGTTAACACCCTAAGTAAGCCAAGAGGGAAATAAGACCCAGAAGAGAATGGCAGAGCATGGCAAAAGGTAGAAGGCAGAAAAAAATAAAATGGTTGAGAATGTTTCCTGGATATTTTGTTTCTTTTCCTGGGGTTTTGTGCATTCCTTGTAATACACCTCTTTTCTTTTAAGGTGATATTTGTTGCGCCCCAAAGGGCAAAACCATAACAATCAGATGCATACACTTCCATCTTTCCGCTGAAGTTATTTTTGTTATGGATTCTCTGTGTTAATGGGGCTGGATAACTCATTAGTAATACTGCAACTATTCCACACCTCAGGACTCTCAATGACCAGACTGAGATAATTACACTCAAACTCCTCATTGCCTCCTCTGGTCCCCTGGCTGTGGAAGGGGCACTCCTTCAGAGCTGAGAGAATTTCAGCACTTTCACTTCCGGTCCTGGTTCACAGTTGGTAGCAGATGGTCTTTGGAGCAAGAGCCATGGAGGTTGTTGACTCCCAGACTTGTTAGGAGGGATATGAGGAATTCTTTAAGAATGCATTTTGGATTTCTGGCCTGTAAGAAAAGACTACTAGAAAAGTGTTGCAGACTATACTTCCATTTTACATAGTTAAAAAAAAAAAAAAAAAAAAAAGACTTAAGCAGCAACTGAACTGTGAAATTTAGGGCAGTTCCAGCCAGCTCACCTGGTAAGGCTGGTATCATTCTGGGAGGGCTGTAAATTCTGTTCCTGTACGGGAGGAGACAGAGGTACTCATGCCCCTGCTTACTGGAGGGAGGCACTATGAGGGTCAGAACACCTCTCAGAGCCTTTTCTTCTATTTTCAATGCAGGATATTTATTGCACGATTGAATGCTTTATGGTTTTTAATCTTAAAACGAGTTTTCTTATTTGGAAACCTGCATTAGAGAAGAATTTAAAATAAACTAATTTAACTAGCTTTTTTTTTGTTTTTTGTCATCGTTGTTGTTTTCTACCTTGAAAAGCATCTGAAGTTGCTTACTGGGAAAATCGTATTTTCTTAAAACATTACAGCTCATTTCTTTTAGACTTTTTGTGGAAAATCTGTTAGGGGCTGTTACTCTCAATCTGCAAAAGCAATTGGAATCCAGGTTTCAAGCTGAGGAGTGGACCATATAGCGTTGGGAAGCCAGCCCAATGGGAACACTCCAGAAATTCCTAACTCACAGGTCACTATAGGTGTCATCGTAATTTGGAGTATTCTGACTCATCTCTCTAACCCCCAGTTCCGCGAGGCTCAGGAATCTAGTTCCCGTCACTGTGGCAGCACAATGGCTGCAACTTAGAAAGACTTAAGAGAAAAAGAGATCATGTGCTCTCTCTGCCGAGCATAAAACAGAAGCCTGTTTGTGCAGCTCTTCTTTGGTCACCCTGCTTCGGTTCCGGAATAATCCGCTACATGAAAAGAGTAGGCAGGAGCCCCAAATTACAGCTTCCACCTACCCCACCCTCAATCCCACATTTCATAGCTCTTCTTTCATTTTAGTGACAGTTCCCATCAGAGGAATGTCCCCAGTTTACCTCAGAATAAAACCCTCGTTTGGGAAAAGCGCCCAAATAATCTTCAGAAACAAGAGGTCTGATTGGCATGGTGGCATTTCTTTCCTGATGGGAGGGGGGATTCGGGCCTGTTGTTCCCTCTGATGAATTAATACCGTCACTAAGCAACCGTCTTAACCCCAGTCCAGATCTAGTAAGATGAGAAAGAATGAGGCCACTTATTCCCCAGGCTCTGTTCATTACAGCTCTTGGCTTTGTCTGAACAGACTGTGGATATACAAAAGTGTCCTTAGGCTTACTTTAGTGGGAATGATGTATTTTAAGAGAGAATGACAGAGAACAACAATGGGCTTAAGGCAGGCTGAGTTCACTCCCTGCAGCTCTAATGAGGCATTCAAAATGGCAAATGGGTACCAGGGACCCAGTACATACAGCATGGTTTTATAAACATTATTTAAGTCTCACAACAACTTCAAAAGTAAATGTTAGCCTTACAGAAATGAAACTCAGAGAGGTAAAGTGACTGGGCCAAGATCATGAGAGAACTAGCTGCTGCGTCAGGCCTGGGTCCTGGCTTCGTCTGGTCTTAAAGCACTCGACCTTTCCTCTTTATCCCCTGCAATTCCCAACTTCTGCCCTGGGAAGAAAGTAAAGTAGCCAGCTACGTAGGTTATGGTGTTTATTAACCAATGTTTCCGTTTTAAAAATCCTGTCGAGTTGCTCACTATCCAATCATGGTTTGCGATTTTTCTGGCCACAGTAGCTTACAATTGTTTATTCATATATTTATGTTCATCTTGTATTTATACAACATTCTGAGGCTTTCTGGCTTTACACAGAAAGGATGAAGAAGGAACAAAGTCAGGTCTTCACAGTGAGATAAGGAGAGAATTTTTTCTCTCTTTCCTCTGAACGTACTTTCCCCAGTCCACCAGGTAACAATAATCCATAGGACCATATCTCAAATTTACTTCCCTCTTTTGCTGTCTGGAAAGATCCTATCCTCTAAGAGTCTTCTCAGTAAAGTCTTCATGTTCTTCCCACAGGTCATTGCTCTCAGAGCACTTTGACATGGGCACTATGATTTACCACCCAGATCCTCTTTTATTGAAGGACTTATCACAGTTGCTAGAAGTTTGGTGGGTAGGTAGCCACCAACTGTCAACTTCTGGGAAGTTGTCATTCCCCTTTCTGGGTGGCTCATATTCTATGCCTGATTAATGTAGAGCTAAATGTGGGGTTTCTGAGGCTATCATCAAGCCTAGCTTAATCTCTGCCCATTCTGCTTCCTTCTCTCCCCGTCCACAGATGTTGATTCCAAGCTCTGTCTCAGAGTTTGCTTCCTGGGGAGCCAAAGTGCCATGTTCTCCTTTAGACCTTTTCTGTACCTGAGTGTTTTATCCATTAGATTGTGAGCAGCTTAGGGTCAGAAGCTGTGCCTTATTTATTATCAAACTTAATAGTGTTTTTCCCCTTAGATGCTTGGTGGATGTCCATTGGATGAATGAATGTAGTCACTTAAAATCTATTGTGGGATGAAAGGAACAGAGAAACTGGGTGCCTGTGGGTGTGATACTTAGTTGCTATCTTTTGTTTATTATCATAATATGCCTTTCCAAGAGTACGCATTTCTATTTTCTCCCCACAAACAACTCCCTTGCCCCAACTGGGAATAGTATGGACTCCTTTCTTCTCCCCTAAATTCCATCCTACTGGACCAAAATCTGGAGTTTGGGGTAATGCCCTCAGGACCTATGGAAATAATATGAGAAAACAGCATCAAAATCTGTGTCAGCAGCACAAGTCAGCATATATAATGACCCTGTGCACTATAACTTCTTTCAAGTGTAGACATTTTTCTCTTAGTGTATTTCTGTTTTAATCTAATTAAAACAACACTTTATTTCATGCAAGATAAATGTGTTGCTCACCCCTGGATAGGTGATTCTGAGGGGTTACCAGGTGATGGCCGCCATAGTGCTTTCCCACACAGAGCAAGGTCATGTAGAGTTAGGGTATAAAAATAGCAACAAGCTGAGGAGCTTGAGAAGAATAAGGATCCCTCTCATGACCGTTTAGTGAAGCTAATTCAGATGTATGGGGCACCTTTCTCTGAGGAGAAGATAAAATTACTGCATATGTATATAAACACACACACACACACACACACACCTCAAACAGGAATGAGCAGTAGTCCCAGAAGGAAAGCTCTACATGAGGGACCCCAGTGAACCAGTGAATGCTTTGATGCATGATGGGTCTCATATCATAACCTCTGTGGTTCTCAGGATTACCATGTCAGGGGCTTCCTTGCTCGACCTCCTAGTGGTTTGAAAAAAACATAGTCCACAGGAAAAATTGTGAGGGTCCTCTTCCCTCACAGATAGTGGGTGTCCTCCCCTTTGTCTTGTCTCCTAAGGTGGGCAGGAACATCCCTCAAGTCATGTAAAGCTCAGAATGACTTCCTCAGATGTGACATTGGAGACCTTACTGATTTGTTGCAGGGCAGTTGTGCTTACATGAGCATTAACATATAAGCAGTAGTCACTAGTGTGTTGTATAAGCAGACTCATAAGTAAGAAAAATGCATATTTATTTGTGGCCTCTCAATGTTCCTTGATTTTCTGCTTACTATTGTTGATGGTTCCCTGCTGTTGATAAAAGCTCCAACAAGCCCAAGATGTTTTGCTTACTCTTAGGTAAAGGAAAAATTCTGGAATCTTTAAACAGTAAATACTGACTTAATTTAGCAATTAGAATGTTCAGTCCAAGAGAGCAATTAAAACTCTGAACCTGATAAAATGTCAAACTCTTCTTCCTTAGTGGGTCTTCCAGATGGAAGTCAGCTTTGGAGATTCCGTGGTTGGATTCTCCCTAGTCGCTTGGAGGCTGACCCATGCAGGGGGAAGAAGGAACAGGTGAGGAAAAGTCTTACTTCAACTGGAATTATCATAGACTAACCTTACGTTTAAGGACCTACCAGTCATTTAAATCTGACTCTTGATGTCCTGGGGTGCTCTCATAAGCAATTCACAGGCTCCCTGCAAGGTAACGCCCTTGGTTGGCTCCAAGTCAGGGCATCTCTACTTTGAGGGTTAGCTAGTGTTTCTTCTTCAGTCCCCAGGCATTTATCTCCAACTTCTTGCTGCTGGAATCTCTCAGGAGGCCCTTGGGACAACATCCAAGATGACCCAGCCTAGCATCTCTTTCCTTACGCCCATTGCCACAATACTACACAGCCCTCATCCCCCCAAATTTTGGGTGCTGGCCATCCCTGCCTCAGTAGCAGTCTCTTGGCTTAGCTTCCCGAAGGGAAGTGGTTGGTCAAACTTTCATTTTGTGGACTCCCAGATTAGAGTAACTTGATGAAACTTGGGGAACTGGTCAAAGGGCACCCCCAAAAGCTCACGATACAAGCAAGAAAAAGCAGAGAGGACCTAAGGAAAAGTTGTTAGTCTAGAACTACTAGAGTTCAGGAGATTGTGTATGTGCGTGTTTGTGTGTGTGTGTATCTTAAGAATGGATGTGAGTGGGCATGGAAGTGGGGGTAGAATGAGGTAAGAGAGAATACTCAGAAAATGGTTTGAACTTGTTTGTGGTAGGTGTTACATACTACTACAACAAGGATTGCAGGTTTTACTATGTAGGAAGTAGGGACTCACCAAAAGATTTGGAAAGGGGGTGACATAGTGGGATAGTGGGATTCCTTTTTTTTTTTTTTTTTTTTTTTTTTTTGGTACTGGTGATTGAATCCAGGGGTGTTTTATCACTGAGCTCCATTCCCAGTTCTTTTTATTTTTGATTTTGAGACAGAATCTTGCTGAGTTGCTGAGGCTCCCCTCAAACTTGTGATCCTCCTGTCTCAACTGTCCAAGTCTCTGAGATTACAGGCATGTGCAACTGCACTGGCTCCTTTTGTCCTATTAAAAAAAAAATTAAATAGGCAATGTTTTCTGAGAAGGCAAAAGACCAAAAGAAGTCATCAATAGAAAGGGCCTAGAGGCATTTTCAGTTTTCCATGCAGGGATATTCTGTAGTTCAGTATCACAAATTTCTATGGAAAAAACTCAAAGTGGAGAATGAGCTTGTTCCATACTCTTCTGAACAGGCTGCCAATAGCCAAGACCTCTGGCAAGGAGTCTCTAGAGAGTAGTTCAAGCACAGCTTCTCTCTTCAGTGTTTTAGGCTTAGCCTGGCCACCCAGGAGCAGGGCAACCACGCCTGGACAGAAGCTTAGCAGGAGAATGACCTGAAGAGGCAGGAGCTTCCTCTGCCCAAGCCCAGGGCACCTGGAAAGCCAGACTTTCCTGCAGGGAATGAGGGAGGTAGGCTGGTGACTGGCTGGCAGACAAACACATCCCTCATGTCCTCTGCCATTTCCACCTGTAGTATTCCAATATCTGAGAGCTTTATCAGAAGAATTCCTCTGTCATTTAAATGATTCTCAATTCTCTGAGAAGCCACAAGAATTGGGAATATACTTTATTTTACTCCAGAAAATATATCTAGTGTTTTGGCACCCACTGAAAATACGATACGTGGAAGATTGAAAAAGAAAAACAATGATGCTTTGACAACTTAAAACAAAAGTCACATCAACATTTCACTGTTACCCATGATTTCAGAATTTTGGAGGCTCACTGGATAAAAGGACTTTATTTTCATTTTCACAGAATGAAACAATATAGGTTTGAGGGAAGTCTTAACTGTAATCTTTTATTATTTAAAACAGTAAATTTGAATACTTGGAACTTAGATTTGAAAGATTAGGCACATTGTAAGGTCCCATTTGTCTGGGACTTTTAAGGAGAGAGGCATTTCAGAAGAATAAAATATTCAGGTATTATTTTAAGTCATATCCTTTGAGGGACTCAACATTTGTGTGAAACATTTTTGATGGAAGATTTGCTCAAATGTTTTGTGTAACTACTGCTTTATGAAACAAGAGTACGGTGTGTATCAGATCCCCTCTGCTTTGGTGACTGGAGAATGTTATTATGAAAACCAGTTATTGGGTTGTTCTGAATTCTGCCCTTGCCCTTTGAAGCTACCAAAGCTTGTTAGCTGCTTATTGCTGCCCTCAATGCACCCAGTTATTGTTGTCCCATAACCCTCCTGTTAGCCATTAGTTTTCTCTGTATAGTTTCCTGGACAAGAGTTTGAAGATGTTCTGTAAACTGTTACATGTGCTACACATATCTAGTGTTGGCATTAGTGGTCTCAACTCTGGAAAGAGTTGGGTTTGCTTAGGTTTGCTTTGATTAGTCTTTCTTTGCTTAGTCTTGCTTTCTTGTGATGTCAAAAGATCAGAATTCAAGTTCCATTTTTTCTTCTTGTTGCTATATGACCCTGGTTTTCCCACTAACATAGTTGTAGTAACATCACCCTGCTTAGGACTGAGGACAAACTATGTTATACTCTATAACATGTAGTGCCAATGAGAGCTCATTTCACTAAAGAACACCTGCCCGTGTTCAACTTTCACTATAGATATTTATTTCACCAGGAATACGTTGTTCAGAGCAGTGTGAGTTTTGGTAAGAAGGAGAGCGGTTGTATATATGAAGGGGTGACAGTGGTAGATGCAGCAGCAGAGTTTCAAGGTGAAGAGTTCTTCCTGTTATGAAGCTTAGTGTCCAGGACACTATGGTGGATGAGAATCTGGGTTCCTCTTCCCTTCAGGGGAAATGAACCATTAAAATACCTTCCAGTGGTTATATTGGTTTACCATTTCCCTTATCTTGACATTGCTCAGGGGTTAAGTGTATCTGACTGTGTCTTTATTATTTCACTACTACCAGACCTTGAAGCTCCCTGACACTTCTGGAAAACAGCCATGGACTCCTTCAGCCCTAAATGAGTCTGAACTCTATAGGTTCAGTATCCCATATCTGAAATGCTTGGAACCAGAACTGCTTAAACTAAAAATTTTTTTTGTATTTTGGAATATTTACACATATGTACTGAGATATCTTGGGGGTGGACCCAAATCTAAACATGAAATTAATTTTATTTCATGTACACCTCATAGACATAACCTATAGGTAATTTAATACATTTTTTGTGCACCTACATCTTGGCTGTGATCCTTCACATGAAATCAGGTACAGAACTTTTCACTTGTGGTACTCAAAAAATTTCAGATTTTAAAGTATTTTGGATTTTTGAATTAGGGTGCTCAACCTGTAATAGGATCCTAATTCTAACCCCCAATTCATGGACTTCCCTTGGTGCACAAAGGGAGGGAAGGAGGGCCCTTCAGGCTTACTACTGACCCACTGGTATAATGGGGAGCTGTTGGATTGGGATTTGCTACATAAACTGGACCCTGCTCAGAGCCCAGACTCGTTCAGAGTTCCCTGTTTTGTACAACCATGCAGTAGCCACATTATTATGTAAATTCAGGTTTAACCACAAACAGCCTGTGCTTAGCTGGGCAAGGAGTCAAGGAGGGGTCCTACCCTCTGAAGAGTACTTTCTCTTAATAAGGAGGAAAGACTCATTTTGAAAAAAAACTTACAAAAAATTTTTGATAAGAACCCTCAGTATTTCAGATTAGGACTCTGTGCAAATTTTGAGTATTGTACACTTTTGGGCCACTGCTCCAGCATGTGATTAAAATGATCAAGTGATTAAAATGTTGCTTTAATGCTATTATAAAATTATATTTTAGTTTGGACACAACCTTAGAAAAACTCAGGTCCTTTCCCACAAAAATTGACCAAGCAATTTTGAAAGAAAGCTCAAGTATTTAATGAATTGAATCAATTCATCAGGGAGATAAATTGGCTAAATTAAATAAATAGTGAATGGTAGAAATAAACCTTTTATCTTGACGATGTAATAAAAGTAAACACAAATTAAATAGCTTGCAGGATTAATGCAGCTGAGTCATAAAAAGTAAACACAAAATTCTTGTGGTTTGGGCTACATAAAGATAGGCTCTTTCCTGTTTCAGATAAAGAATACATCAAGGAATCAATACAAATGTGTCTTAGGCCACCATTCACATATTTCCCCTTTCTTGTTTGAATTGCCTACGCCACAGGATGTGAGAATTAAATGAGAGAATGTGTCAACACGCTTGGCACCAAAAGCACCAAATAGATGTTGTTAAATTGAATTCTGGACAGCATTTTCCTTCTCCTTTCTCCTTTCATCTCTTTCCATCCTCTGGTCTGTTGGTCTTACTGAAGACTGACTGTGTGCCCTGGACTAGGGCTAAAGTGGCCCTGCTCTCCACACACTTTGTTCATTCATTTACTCAACCAGTATTTACTGAGCTCCTACTACGTGCCAGCTCTCTTCTAGCCTTAGAAATTGGTGCTGAGGATGTGAAGTTCCTGTTTATATGTAAGGATTAATAAATCAATACCTTAATAAATAGGAACTATAATTTTGAGTACTACCACTAGGTGCTGTGTGCATAGGAGAATAACGGCATAGAGAATGGCGGGTGAGAATTGGAGTTTATTTTATATGGGAAGATCAGGAAATCTTCTCTGGAGGAGGGGTCATTTTAGCAGAGTCCTGAATTAGGTAAGCAATAAACTCACAAGATAATCCAGGTAAAGAAATATATAGGTCACAGGCAGAGGAAACAGCATGTGCAAAGATCCTGAGGTGAGAATAAGCTTGGTGTGAGCTTAGGAGACCAAAATGGCCCCAGGTGGCTGAAGCAAAGTGAGCTGAGGAGATGTCGTTGAGATAAAGACCCATGTAAAGTGCTTAGAACAATGTCTGGCACTCAAGAGGAGCTCAATCATATTAGTGATTTTTTATAGTTGACGTGAGAGATGATAGCTTAGCTTAAAATGATTATAGTAGGGGTGGTGACAAATACTAAAGTCTAAAATAAAATTTGAAGGGGTTGTGCTGGCTCCTAAGAGTACAACCACTCCTAATGATGGAACTCAGAGGTATGTTTTTGCCAGGACTTCTGGAGAGATGGATTTTCTCAGTCTGATCCTATTTTGGATGGGAATTTCTCAGCATCTTCTCCACTGGTATGTCTCTCACTTACAGTGATGTGTGTGATGCATATTTTATAGAGTGATGGTGAGGATTACACAAGATCCTGCAATGTTAAAGCCTAACTCAGTGCCTAGTAAATTTTAAGTTTTGGTAAGTATTACTTGTCATCATCATCATCATCATCATCATCATCATCATCATCATCTGAGCCACTTAGTCTTGCAGCAGAACAGATGCAAATACCTACAATGCCACAGAAGAGAGATCTCCTCACTTTCCCCCTCTTGAGAGGAGAGCTGCAGAGAACAGAGGCCTCTGGGAACTGTCCTGAGGACAGTGTCTCTGAAGAGGTCTGTCTTTGTGCCTTCAGACGTACTCCAAACCCTCCAAAAGATGCTGGCAGGAAGTAGCCCAACCAGGAAAAGAAGAACAAAACTAAACAAAGGCATATGATTAAAAATGCATGATTTGTTTTTATTCCATTGATTTTCCTACATATAGAACTTGCTAAACATTTAAGATTGTGAAATGTGTTTATCCTTGTTCCTTTTCTCAACCATTTGGCTCTAATGAACCTGAAACAGGAGTACTGGAGATAGCAGGAGGACCCTGGAAGGCCCCAGAGCTGTAGATACCGAACTCTTCCCAGACCCTGCTCAACACCCAGTGTGGTAGGAGATACAGGTAGCTGCTGGGCCCAGTCACATTGCTGTTGGTTACTCATGCACCATGAGGTAACTTCCCTGGTTTATTTGTTCTTGGATATATGAGCCATAAAATTCCTTCTTCAAAAGTTGTAAAGGCAATATACCAGCCAATAACTCCACATAAAAAGAGGCCTCCATTTTCTCTTTCTTAGGGTTGGTAAGATTCTTGCTGTGAGCCAGTCATTATGGAAATGACTCAGTCTTTTCTCTCCTGCTTTAATAAGATTTTACTGTCTTTGGTCCTGACTCAAACTGGCTCGGAGCAATGTGGGGAGCATAGAAACGGTACTGGAGTGTGTCACTGGGTAACTGTTTACTTGACTTAGCCAGATACTATGCAAACAGGATCCATCCCAGCCCTCCTTCCAAGCCTGCTGTAGCCCAAGTCACAAAATAGGCATCCATCATGCTCCTTCCTCACCTGCCAGGAAGCTCAGGCCACAGTTCTCCTCTCTCTTTAAAGGTGTATTGTGCTCTTAAAGATGGTTAGTGTGCTGGACTCAAAATATGGCATCAGATTTCTCCTTGCATCTCTGACATTGGTAACACTAAATTTCTTCTTGAGGGTCCCAGTGTGAGAACGATTCAGGCCAAGATGTTCTATGAAAACTCATAACAGGGTTACTGTGGGGACTCCAAGTGTAAGTGTTTAGTTGAAATCATTACTCTGTGCCACACCTGGGAATCCTGGAAGTTAAGAATCCAGCCGGGGCCACACATTATTTGGCAGACATTGCCAATCACCTACCCAGTGCAGATAGTGGTAGGCTTTGAGGATGGAGAGATGAAAGAGACAGTCCCTCAGGTCAGGGACCTTGAGGTCTATTGTGGGGGTCTCATGAGCACATGACAATGCAGACGATGATATGTGATTAGTGCAAAATGTCTCTGGGTGTAACAGAAGCGGGTACCTGACCACCCACTGGTGGTCAAGAGAGATTTCTTAGGGGAAGGCACACGTAAATGACTCCTGAAGGGTGCAGGAGCCGTGTTATCCAAGTAGGGCCAGGGAAGAAGCAGATATGGCAAAGATGACTAGTTGTGACCCTAAATTCCATTTTTGCTTCTTCCTGGGCATACAGCTAGATTACACTCCAGGGTTCCCCTTACAATTAAGTGAAACTGGGACTGAATTCTGGCCAATGGAAGGTGTGCAGAGATGATAGACTAGCCTGGCCCATAAGAACCTCTCGGGTCTTCTATTCCAGGTGCTTCCCTACTTCCACTCACTAGGAGCTGGAAGGAATCAGTTCACAAAGGCTCCTGGATGCCACCTAAAGGAACTCCAAATTACGGAGCAGGTAATAAGCAATTGAACACAGGGAAATTGCCATTCTTAGTTCTCAGAATAATGGAAGTGTCAGGGGCGGGCTCTGAGGGCCCCAGAGCCGCACCATGTCCTGATCTCTAAGATGGCGCCTGGCAGCTTGCCAGACATAGCTGCACTCATATTCAAGTTTTAGGAAGTAACTCTGGTTGGCTGTTGTACCTGAGGCGATCCTGGTATCTGCCTGGAGACTGTTCCTTGATAGGCTGACTTTCCTGGTAGTCTACTCTCTGATAGGCTGATGTTCTCAATATAAGTCTGAGACTTGTGGAATAAAATCCTTTTGGTTCCTGTGATCAAGAAGAGCGTATGCGTTGTGATTGTCCCCGCGGGCGGTGGGCGATCATATGGAAGTGGCCAGATATTAGTGATAAAGTTAAACTTTACCTGAGCTTATGGACTGAATCCCCCTTATTTCTGTTTTCAACATTCTTTTATTCTCCAAGTCAAACCTCAAAGGACTGCCCTGCCTGTGAATATTTTGAGTAAGTTCTACCTCCATCCTTCCTAAGACTGACTGGAGGATAACTTCCTTGTTCACCTGCCTGTACAAAGTCCAAGGTCCCTTCCTTTGCTTTGAGACATTCCTCCTCTGTGTACTTTCTCCCTGTTGGAATAGCCAAAATAGAACCATTTTCCTTAATGGTCTTAATGGTTTCCTTAATGGTCTTCATCTTTCACATTAACACTGGGCTAGGAGTCAAAAGCCTTCTAAGTGGAACTTGCTTCCACTTGAGAGTAGATCTTCATCCTGCTTTATTTTTCTTCAACACATTTTTACTATTACATATTTATTTATCACTGTTTTCCATTAGAAGCATAAACTTCCTGGGTCAGGGAGGGAAGAATAGAAGTTTATTGGATTAGACAAAGGGGAATGAAGAGAAGGGAGGAGGAATGGGAATAGAAAAGACAGCAGAATGAATCAGACACAACTTTCCTATGTTCATTTTTGAATACACAACCAGTGTAACTCCACATCATGTACAACCACAAGAATGGGAAGTTATACTCCATGTATGTATAATATGTCAAAATAATACTCTACTGTCATGTATAACTAAAAAGAACAAATTTTAAAAGTTTTAAAATGAATATAAACTTCTCAAGGAAAGAGCTTGTCTCCTTTACTATCGTATCTCCAGGGCCTAGCCTACTTCCTCGCTCAATAATTAGGACAAATTAAGGAATGGCAGTCATCCATCCCTCCTATGCTTTCTACCATCTTGCCTCAGCCCCACTTGCATTTCTCCCTCTGTTTCTCTCCCTCTTGTTCTGTACATCTCTGTCTCCTCTGCTCCATTCTCTCTACCTGCTTGCCTCTCTCCCATCCCTCTTTCTGGATCTTTTCTTAATCCCTCTCTTCTTGCTTTCCCTTCTCTCCTCCTTGGGTCTTGGGTCTTGGGACTGGCAGTTCCCTTTTATCCATTCAGCCAGAATGTTTCTTTGGGCAGATGCAGGCCCAGGGGGCAGGGCTCCAGCTAGGGAATGCAGAGTAGCCCAGCAGGATTTGCTGAGTTAGTACAACTTTATTAATTTTGGACATGCATTTGGCTACAGATTCCTTGAAAGTTAAAGATTCACTCCAAACTGACCAAGGCAGCATTTCAGTAACAAGTAGTCAATAAACTTTGTTTGATGCAGGATGCTGAGAGTGGAAAAGGAGAAAAGAACCCAGATGAGGCTCCTGCCTTCCAGGAGCTTCCAGTCTGGTTAGCCTTGGACATCTGAGTGAGTCAGAAATTTTGATTAATAAAACCTGCAGTATGATTGCTGCCTTTTCCTCTGCAGCTCAGAAAGTTGCATGTGTTATGTGTTAGCGTGTGATGCTCTAGGGGCACAGTTCCAGGTGGGAAGCCAGTGGGAGCTGAGGGCAGAAAAAAAAGATGGTTATTTGTGCTTTCACCAGGCTGATGGTGATCCATCATGCATGAAACCTGTTTATACTGGCACAGAGCTGAAGAGTCCATGGAATTCCTTTTGTGATGCTATTATAAATAGGTGGGCCTGAGTCTTTCTGGGAAGTGCAGGAGAATCATGCATCCTCTTAAGACGGGTTTTTGTAGTTCTGCAACTCTAGGGAGGCAGAGAGGGGAAAAAATAGGTTCCTGAGTCCTGGCATGTGGTTTAGGGGGGAAAGTGGCAGCAATGAGGAAAGTGAGCAAATGTTCCACCAGGAGAATGATTCTTGGAACAAAAATGGATTTGAGGGCGGAAAGAAGCAATCAGCAGAAAGGAGTGTGTGGGCGTTCGCTGGGGTACCTCCCAGGCTCCTTCAGGAAGAGAGCTATGATTTTACAGTCTCGAGGTCGCCTGTCCTCGCTCCCCAGCTTTGCACCCAAGAGCCACAGAACATACCCCTGCAAAGGCATGCGGAAAGCTTGTTCCTTTAGTCACTCCTTCCTTATCGATGACGGTCTCCCTGCTCACATTTCACTACCGCTGCTGACTCACAAGTTGCCTTAAAAGCAGCAGTTTTTACACCTTGGGAAGATAATTTTACAATCCATGACTGCTGGCTGGGTCTGCCTGTGTGCTGTTTGAGTTGGTGTGTCTGGGAGAGTGATAAGTACCCATCTGAAGCCAAAGTTCATGGCCCAGGTTAATGGATATTTAATGTCAAGTCCTTGATTCCATTTCCAAATCTTCCTCCCCGACTAATTAGGCTATTTAGAAAATACCTAAATGGCAACACAAAAAAGATTATTTGGCATCTGTCTCTTCATTAAAAAATATTTTCTGGGTTTCCCATTTCAGTATTAAGATGCCTTAATTTATTGGGGTTCAATAGTAATAAAACAAAACAATGAGTCCTGGAGAAAGCAGAGTAAGAAGGGTCCAATATTTCTATGCTTTGCATATAACATCTAACCCTCACAGGAGTGAGGTTCAAGAAAGTGACTTAACCTCTTTTCAGAGTTGGAGGAAGTGGGGACCAGAAAGGCTAAGTACCACAAGCAAGTTCACACAGCCAATAGACTTGGCCAGCACCAGAATCCACATCTGCATGATTTCAAAGGCAAGGTCCTGCCCGCCACCCCAGACTCTCCACAAAACCCAGGATGACTTCCCCTGCCCCTGAAGTCACTTGCAGTGGCTACTCAGGCAGTTACTATTGCTTTTTTGTCTGTGCACTAAGTCTTTTGTGTGGAAAAGGAGAACTTTGTGTTAACAATAGGAACGTATTTAGGTATAGCTACTTTATGGTTTTCAGACTTCTCACATTCATACCATTGAATTCTTCCCACAGTCCCGTAGGGTAGGTTTCATTATTGGAGCCATGGGGAACACCTCTTGTGTTTGCCAGCCTCGCATCCAACTCTCTTTCTTCTGGCACCAGCACCTTGGCTGTCCTTAGGGGATGACTCTAACTCCATCCTCAGTCCACATGCTTTGCCTGGGGCTGACCCCACTCACTGGCTCTTGGGGACTAGATCTAAAGCTAGCTAATGAGTGCTCCTGATCTGTGATTGGTTTAGGAGTGAGCCCACGGCTTAGCTGGACAATCAGGGCAAATGAGCGTCAGCTCCTGAACTTTAGCAACAACAATAGGAAATTGAAGCTTGCTTTTCGGTGGTGTTGCAAAGCTGGGGATGTCTTTGCCTAAGCTGGGGACAGCTGCTCTGAGAATGGAGCTAATCCGGAGGAAAACAGAGCTGAAGAAGAGGGAGAAGACGTGTCTCTGATGACATTGTCTGGATGCCCAAAAGTCCATCAATGTCAAAGTCTAGGCTTCCCTGGACTTTTCAGTTCATTAAGCTAATACATTTGATTTTGTTTAAGCTAATTTAAGTTGGGTTTCTGTTCCATTGTCATGTATTATTTAAGTTATTGTTCCCACCATCAAAGGAAATTTAAGATTTCTATTTCATCGCTGTCCACCCTATTGACCATTTATTAATTGTGGATTCTAGAGATGTAAGAAACATCTTAACCCCGGAGATGTTTACTATTTTGTTACGTGATGGTGGAGAGAGTTGCTGATAACAATATCAGATATTATGAATTAAAGTTGTCCCAA
This sequence comes from Sciurus carolinensis, assembly GCF_902686445.1. Lineage (NCBI taxonomy): Eukaryota > Metazoa > Chordata > Mammalia > Rodentia > Sciuridae > Sciurus > Sciurus carolinensis. The sequence goes on along the minus strand of NC_062213.1, from coordinate 128,218,307 downwards.
AATCTATTCTCCCACTTTTTCATTCTTCCCCCCAGATCTTTCTGACAGTGGAAAGGGCACAAGGGAGCAGGAGGAATTGACAGAACTGGGAAGAAGGGAGAGGTGGTATTGGGGACATTGTTGGAAGGGAGACAGGACCTCCATGTGAAATGCACATTTGGGCAATATTAATTATGACACTAGGCATTTGGTGAGAGGTCAGAAATGAATAAGTAGTTTTAGGTGACATACATAGAGGTGAAAGGTGAAGTTTCAGGAGCCTGGGCAAGGAAAGGAATGGAGAGGGCTAGAACTAAAGGGTACACAGATATTTGGGAGATGGAGGGGAGATTTCAGAGCTCTTAACCTATTTAGCCCCGTGTTATTTGAGGGGAAACTCATGGCATAAAAATTTATTTTAGACCAGAGTAGAGAGACTTCAGACATTACATCAATGTTCAGAAAAATGCAGATTCTTGTTAGTCACAAAATCCATATTCTTCCATAACTCACGTATTACTCTTGTAGTTGAAAACAAGTGAGCATTTAAAGCAACTTGCCTCCCACAAGTTTGATCATAGTAAATATTTTTGAAGTATTTTGAAAACAATTTCAGAATGTTGGAGAATGAAATATTTTTCACGTGTAATTTATGCACGCTAAATTTGGAATTAAAACAACATAAAACGTCTATCCAAAAGATAAGGCTGAAAAATTATTTTGGAGCAGAGCCTTATTAAGTTTTCATGTACATTTAGGGTCTTTTGAGTATTTTGAGAAGTCTGCAGGCTTGAAAGTACATTATATGAGAAGATCATACACTGATATGGAAATGCTGATGGAAACTTGTACATAAGAATATTATTTCCTGGCATTACAGAGTAAACCCTTATTTATGTAGAATGAAAATTTAAAGAGAGAGAGAGAGAGCGAGAGAGAGAGAGAGAGAGAGAGAGAGAGAGAGAGAGAGAAACACATTGCATCCTGGATTATTGTAACGGACCAAGAGTTATGCTATTGAGTCCATTTGGTTTTGGTGCACATTTGTGGAGGATGATGCTGATGATGTTATCAGTGTTTTTCAACAAAGTTCCTCAAAGATAAAGCTCAGTTTGTCTGTGCAGTGCTCTGCACCTGACCCAGAACCAAGCACCATTTTGAAGATAGGGACCCACCAAGGAATGCATGGTTCTTCACTGTGCAGAAGGTCCCATCATTGCAGGATGTTTAGTATCTTCATTCCTTCTACTAAATGTTTGCAACACTCCTCCAATCATTGTAATAACCATGACTTCTCCTACATTACCAAACACCCTCTTCTTAGTCAGCGACCACTGAAGGGATGTTAGATTTGGGACCTCAAAGGAGGAGGAAGCCTACACCTGAGATCACCTAACGCAACTTAACCCACCATCTCTGCTGGTTATGGCTATGCTGCTCTCCTCCTCTTTGCTTCTCAGGCAGAAATCACAGGTTCTTTGGGATAATGTCACTCATGACCATCAGTCACCCCAGATTTTACATGCAAGTGTTATATAGATCTGCTGCATTAGAACGAAGGCTTTGGGGTTTTTCACTGGAAAGATAAAGATTCTGGAATTCAGAAACTTAGGAAGTAAGATGGAGTCAAACAAACTTAGAGAACTGTGGCACTTTCTCAGGGTAACATGTGGTTTCTGAAACCTTCCCTCTGGGTGTGGTGTGGGTGGAAAAGATGATCCCTCAGCTCATGTATCCACCTTTGCACTTTGTCCTGCCCCTGAAGAGCTCAGAAATCCATCTCTCCTGGTCTCCTCTGCCTAGACTTCTCAAACTCAGCAGTTCCTGCACCATAACCCTCTTCCCCAATGGTGCTATTTCCTGTTGCCTAAAGCCCCGACACTGTGTAGTTTGATAGCTGGAATCTAGTGTTTTTGAGGGAAAACATTTTAAGGATTTTTTTTAGATGGGTTACAAAACTTGGTTTCAGCAGTGGAATACTGGAAATTCCCAGCTCAGTTTGACCACCCTGCGGGAATTAAGTTGCAGTCCCCAAAATATTGGCTAGGCCTCATCACCCCTTCCCTTATTTCTAACAAGGACAAAACACCCGTCCAATGACTGATCATTCCTTTTTTCAAGTGCCCCTGGATTAAGAAGGCAACCTGGTCAGCTGCCAATCTAGGTATCATTTTCTGACTGCTTTAACTGTTTCCATGGAAAGTTAATCTAAAATACAATAGGTATTCAGTCTTTAGGAATGTAGATAATTTGGGCTGCCACAAGGAATGTGGAAGATTCATGAATTTCTCCAGAAATTTGAAAAAATAATAATGGTGATGAAGTGAATAGTCGTTGGTCTTCTGTATTCAAGTTCTAACTCTCTTTACTGGCTGTGTGACTTTGGGTAACTTAATTTTTCTTATTTTCATGATTCTCAGGTTTAAAATAGGAATAATAGCATTAATTATGATGGGGGAGGATTGTTGAGAAAATTACATGAAATAAAGGAAGTGAGGAATTTTACTAATTCCTAGAATGTAGCAAGTCTTAATACATTTTAAGTATTATGATGTAATTTATGATTTTCCTACAGAAAGCAGAACAGACACTTGAGAAAAAGTTTTTGTGGGGAAGGGAAAGTAATGGGAGAGGAGAGATGAGGCTGAAGAAGTATAAACCCTTTCTACAATTAAAATTTACTAACTCTCAGAATAATTTTATGGTTTCAGAGAAAAATTGGAACTTGGGGAAAAAGAAAAAGATTTATATATGGTGACATACACAGAATTAATAAATGCAGTGACTTTAAGAAGAAAGGTTTTGAAAGCATTTGAATTAAGATACTAGAATTCATAGCAGGTCTCCTTGCCCACCAAGAGGGCATGTTAATCTGGATTCTTTAGAGATCAAAGAGATTTTTAAAATTCCTTTGAAAGCAATAAAGTGACTCTGGCCTTCAGCAGCCCCATTTAAGGGTGCAAGTTCCAAAGCCCCCAGATTGAACCAATGATAACAAAGGGCCTGTCATTCCACCCGCTGTCTCCTAGATCAGATTGGCATAAAGAAATCAGGGTTTGCCTCTTCAAAGAGCAGGCCAGAAGCAGTTCCTGAGGCTGTGTGGATTGCAGTTAATGCCTGAAGGAATGTGTTAGCTCACACATGCGCACTAGCACACACACACACACACACACACACACACACACACACACACACCATTCCCTGAGGCTTGTATTTCCTGTTTAAAAGCCATGTGAAAGGTGTGTCTAGGGATTCTGGAGAATTAATGACAGGTATATGAGTACCCTCTTAGGGACACAGGAGATGAAATACAGGTTATTAGTGAGGTGATGGGTTCTGAGTCCCAATCCTCCTTCAGAATAATTTTTAATTCTCTTTTCTTCCATGAAGCATTTAACACTGGCCTATATTGATAATAATGATAATGGTGTATTAATAATTGGTAATAATATTACTAATATTAACAATCAATTAGTACAATAGTAATTACCCTTCATTTAATACCAACTGGATACTAAACATTGTGCTAGAAGCTTAATGTAGAATATCTTTTTCTTAACAACAGTCCAATCCTAGAAAACAAAAATCCAACAAGATTAATGTATATTACCTCTAATTCTTATACCCAGCCAGTCTTTAGTATTCTTGCTTCACAAGAAAGGGAATAGGTTTAGAGAGGTATGCGCCCAACGCCACACAGTCCACTGCAGACAGAGCTGGAATTTGGACACTGACCTTCTTGAGGACAAGGGTCTTGACATGCATATCTTTTGTACCCTTTACAACAGAGACCTCAGCCTATTGTCTGAAGAAAGTCCTCAGCAAAAGCTAATTCATTATGTAATACAACAAATATTTACCAGTTGTACTCAGGGGTGGTACAATGGTAAGTGCCTATGTGTGTATATCCTGGGGCTGGCATAAAATAATCTGGACATGGTCTCTGAAAGAGCTCTGGGCACAAGTATGCACCTGCCTTGTGTTGCCAGCAGCTATGTGGCCTCTCTCTAACCTCATCCTTCCACATCCTAGAGGTTGTCAGGATTAGAGCTGGAACTGACTCACACACTGTCTATTCCAAGTCCCTGCATTTAATAGATGCTCCTGTTCATAAATCTATAGAGTGAAGCTCAGAGAGGCTGAGTTGATCAAGGTCACAATGCCAGAGAGTGGCAGAACTGGGACATGAATGAAGACCTCCTAAGCCCTCACTTGTCCCTTTTCCATTAGACAATAGCAAGACAGGGCATGAGGGAATATCAACTCAGAAGGGGCCTCCTCTTGCTTAACTATCCTTGGGGATGCTGAGTCTTGCCAACTGGCTGACACAGATCACATGCCTGCCTGGCCTGGTCTGGCCAGGCAACACTTGGCAGCATCTGGCTGCATATGTAGGCCTGGTAAAGACCAAATGTCAGGGGTCAGGCCTTCTCGAGAATTGAGAATGTGGACCAAGGGAGAAGGTTTATTTCTTTAAAGTTTCATTCTGCATGTTCCCTTAAGACCCATGGTAATGTTTTCCCAAACAAGGTACAAATTTGTGGCAGGTTTCTCTAGATTAGATTTGGTTTGTTTTACTTGCTTCAGACTTCATCTTTTATCCCTATCTAAATATTCCAGAATGAACTAAAGGTATACAAATTTTGGTAAGTATTTAAAAATATAAATACAGGCAGCTGAACAGATTTGATGTTATGAAGTAACTTCTTCAAGAAGGCATTTCCAGCAAAATTTTAATTCCCCCAGCAGAAGGGTTTAGAAAAATGTTCCCGTTTCCCTTCCCTCCATTGCCCCTTCCACTTAGATCTTCCTTTTCCAAATATAGAAAGACCTACCTGTGTGAGTTGGCCAGGCTGCTCTGCAGCCAAAGAATCTGGGGGCTGTTTCAGTCCAGGCACCACCACACCCATGACGGCTCTCCCACCCCCGCCCCCCAGTGTTTATCTGTGGGGCCCCAGCACACTGCTGGGGAGGAGAGGTGAGCTTGCTGGTGTGACTCATGCCAAGGAAGTGGGAAACCCAGACACATTTGGCTCATCAGTTCCTCCCAGGTCCTAGTTCAGGCTTACTGAAGCCAGGCAGTGTGTACAGACACGGGGGAACTCAAGGCAGTAACTGGGAGGCCTGGGGGACCAGCTGTGTAAGATCTGTGGGTGACAAGCATGATGTGATGATTGGTGCCAGTGGGTTTTTTCTTTTTTCTTCTTTAACTAATTAGAATTTTTTCAGAAGGGTGACATATAATGGGTTCCTCAAACTTATTTTCAAACTGAGATGCAGTTGGGATTCTTTAATGTCCTTTTGCTTCCCTCCCATGTATAATAAATAAATGCTATGGTCAAATATTATTACATTGTGGAAGCAATGTCTACTGTGGGCCTTGCAGAAACAGCATTTAGAGGAGCCTTGTTCTGGGTCACAGTTCTGGGCACAGGGCAATAATCTGTTCAGGGCTTGACTTTCTGTGCTTGAGGACAGGCCGAGCTCCAAGCTTGAGCCCTCCTTGGTCTCCAGGCATTTAGCACTTGAGGAGATGGATAATAATTTACCCAAGGACAGTGATAAGAGCTCACTGCTTGCATAAATTATTTGCTAGAGTTTGCTTTTCACCTGAATTTAGGCTTAATGGAATCCTGAAGAAGTTAATTTTTCTTGAACATTTTCCTCTTTATTTCTGACTCTTCCTTCCTGATTCTTCCTTCTATTACGGGATTTAAAGGGGATGATAGAGAAGGAAGTGAATGTGAATTGTGTTGAATGAGCAGGTTCCCTTGTGGACAATAGCTCTCATCCCACTGGGGACCTCAGGGAGATGGGGTACAACTTGCCTAACATTATCCACTGGACAATTAAAAGCCAGGGAATGTGACTACCAGTTCCCATCTTTCCGTCACTGGCAAAGACATTAACTCCCCAGCAAGTCTAGCCTGCCTCTGCTGTGACCAGAGACACCTGACAGAGAAATTCTGCAAGCAGCATAGAGTCCATGGGAGAAGGTCAAACCTCCTCAGGACAAGAAGAAAAACAGCAGGCCATGTGGGAATGGCAGTGTTAATACCTACTGGGAAAGAGGAACAAGGAACCATGGATGTCAGCCTCAAGGCCTCACCTGGGAGTAAAGCAGGTGGGCAGGGTGGACGGGGATGTTGCTTTCTACAGCTCTCTTGAGAGAAGTTTCCCTGTGGAAATACATAAACACCCAGAGAAAAGGTTTGAATTAGCTGTACACATGTGTGAAGAGGTTTGCTGAGTCCAAAGATGGTCTCAGTACAAGCTGAAAGTCTCGCTTATATGATTCTTGCACAAGCATACACTGGTGGCAGGAACAGGTGCTGGCTAGGGAATCTTCCTAGGTCCTGCTTTTCATTTTCATGTATTCTCTGGGACCAGGCATCCACCTCAGACTTTCTGGAGCCTGCTCCACACTCTAGTATCAGGGAGGGTTTCAGTGCTTGTGTCTATCTGGCAAGTAGAAGTTTCTGTGACCTAGAAATGGATCTGTGGGAGGCCTCAGCCGGGCGTAGTAAGCCAGCTATTTGGAAACAACCTGAGCTGTCTCAGCACCCAGACTCAATAGGGCTAGCAAAATCCAAGTCTAAATCCTTCATCAAGGTCTAGACTTGACCCACACACACATTGGAAGTTACTCTGCCTGGCCTCCAGGTGCCAAGGACTTTGGAGTACTTATGAGCTGTTCATTAGCATTGGAAGAAATCAGCCCAAACCCTTGCAGGAGAGCAGGGCAAGACAGAGGAGGCGGCCTCTGCCCTGTGCCAGTGTTGTCTGAATAGTTTGGTGATTGGTCAGCTGCCCTCCTGTTTGTGGAGTCTGTGATGGCCCTTACCACTGCCGGCTTGGAGGCTAGACAGGGGCCTAGGGCTAAGCTGGCAGCAGCTCCACCCTACCCGCAGGTACTGACTTCAGTGAAAGGAACTGTCAGGGCCAACCCGCATCATCCTTCTGCTAGGATAGGTTGAAGCTCCCAGGTATCTTCTCAACTCCCTCAGTTCTCAACTGTATCACACCTGGGTTTTTTTTTCCTCAAGAGATAGGAAAGAGAAGAAAGAAAGGTAAAAAATTTCCCTCTTTGACAAAGTGCTCCTCCTGTCGTTAGGCCCCAGCTCCCTGATCAGGTAAGGAGATGAGGGAACTTTTGGAAACTGATCTCCATCAACTCAGTTTCTGGATAGTGGTTTCCAGCCCTGGCTTTCTGTACCATCTTGTTTTTCTCCTTCAGGCAAATATAACCCCAAGGTTGAGAAGGGAGCAACAGCTGGCTAGAAAAAAGTAGTCATTCTTCAAAAATCTTGCCTAAGAAGAAAGAAATCAAAACTCAGCCCTAAGCCTTATCTCAGATCACATCTCTCTCAGTCACTTCTGCAGCTTTCCCACACTGTGGGGGGATTGGGACTGTGATGAGCTGGTTAGGTTGTCTGATGGTGGCTGATTTAAGGGGTCAGGAGACTTCTGGGAAGGAATTTGTTTTGGCTAGAGAGTCAGGCATAGTGGTTCAAGCCAGGAGCAAAGTGGCAGGTTTTGGAAGCAAGGAGGATTCTGCCTTCATCTGGGTTGAATCTGTCCTCAGTTCTGACATTATTTGAGTCATGGGAGAGAAAAATCTGCCAGTAAAATAACATAAAATAAAGTGTTCCCTAAAAATACCAGTTTTGTTCCACAGTTCACTAACTAAGCGACTTTGGGTAAGTCCCCTCTCTATCCTCTGTTACTGCCATTCTGGTTCTGAACTAAGGATGCTGCTATGAAGTCAAAGGAATTAACGTTTGGAAATGACTGGGAACAGTGTAAGTGTTCCTTGTTAAATCAATGAAACCCCAAATATCTGTAAGACTTATGGGCATAAGAAGCTCTTCCTTGGGCTCCCTTGAGTCTGCATAAGGTGTTGAGGAGATGCTACTGGGAAAGGAGCTCAGGACAGGAGTGTGACTGGATACAACCCAAAGAAAACCTTGCCCACCATCTATGATGAGGCTACCACACTGGTAGAAATTTTGGTACTCTACAGATCCCAACTGAGCCACAGAAACATGGTATCTATCCCCAAACCCCAACCTGGAGCAACTTGCCCCAGAAAGAGGGAGGGTAGACCACCTACTTCACCCACCTCAAGTGTCTAGCTGAAATCTGATTTTCCCAGGGAGAGAGAGGACAGTAGACTTAAGCTGAATATGAGTTTGGAGTTTTGAAGCAGACTATGTTGGACACCGAATATTATAGGTAAGTTATGGAAAACACTTTCGGCATCACTACAGAATAGGCAAAGGTGGTGACTTGCAGAAAATAAAACATCACACTTGTTCCCACCTGGTTGAGATTCCTCAAATAGTTTTTACAGGGATTCTGGGAACTTTAAAAAATGTGTTTTCTTCTAACACAAGACCTGGAGAACTAGAAAGACGAGCAAGAGTGGTTGCCTTGTTTGGAGCAAAAAATATATAAACTCTGAAACATTTTTCTGTGCTTGGGGAGCTGTTACTCAAAGATTTGTTGATATTTGGTGTATTAGTTTCCTGTTGCTGCTCTAACAAATTATCACAAACTTAGTGGCATAAAGTAACATATTTTATTTTCTAGAAATCCAATGCAGGTCTCATTAGGACCCCACAAATCAAGGACTACCCTCCTATTTTAGTCAGGAGGATAGTCCTTTGACCCAAATACCCAACAAAAACAATTTAAAGGAGAGAAAATTTATTTGGTTTCAGAGGTCTTAGTACATAGTTGACTCCATTGCTCTGGGTCCAAGGTGCGGCAGCATATCCTGAGGGAAGGGCTCTACAGACCAAAGGTGCTCAGCTCATGGAAGGGTCAGGAGCCAGAGAAATAGGGAAGGAGGGGAGGGGCCACAGGGAAGATGCACCCTTCCAGGGCATGCTCCAGTCACTCACGTCTTCCAGCCATACCCCGCCTGCCTATAGTCACCACCCAGTCGGCCCATTCAAACTAGGAGGGACTGATTGGGCTACAGCTCTTGTGATCTAATCACAAGAATATTCCTGCATTCCTGTGAATATTCCTGCATCAACTGGAGCTTTTGTGGGACGCTTCATAACCAAACCATAATAATTCCCGTCTAGAGTTTCTGGGAGGAATATATGTATTTGCTTTTTTTGTTTCTAGAAACTGCCCACGGAAAGGATGTGACCTTTTCCTACATCTTAAAAATCAGCATTGGCAAGTTGAGTCCTTCTCATCATATCACTTTGACTTCCTCTTCTGTCTTCCTCTTTCACTTTTAATGATCTTTGTAATCCCTTGGGTCCACCTAAATAATCCAGGGTAATCTGGTGATGTGTGTATGTCTGTCTGTCTGTTTGTCTGTCTTGCTGAGGATGGAACCCAGGGCCTTATGCATGCTAGGCAAGTGCTCTACAGCTGAACTACATCTGATCCTTCTCCCAATCTGAAGCTAATGGGTTAGCAACCTTGATTTCATCTGTAATTTCATTTCCCTTTTCCACACAACCAAACTTATTCACAGGTTCTGGAGTTATATCATAGACAACATGGGGGAGACATTATTTTACTATGTGACTTACATATTATTCAATTCAATTCACTTTAACAAAAATGCATGTGATCCTTGCAAAATCCCACCCCCATTCCATCACCTTGCCTCACAGGAGTGGAGGGACATCAGGTGTACTGGGAACCCTGAAAACCAGTACCTAAGAGACTACTGGATGTAGGTCATGTCTGGATAGCCAAAGAAAAGCCATTCATTCCCATTTAGGGCCCAGCAGGGATGATTGGAGGACATGTACTCTGTGCTCACCCCCAGAATTGGGGTACTCCAGTCCTTGGTCACCCAGCAACTATGTCTTTCCCCACTCATATACTCTGCTGCCACCAGGACTTACCCTTGGCACTAAGTGTCTGCAGGGACCTTGATTTCAAATTTCCAGGTGGCTGAAATGAGTTTCAGTCCCCACAAGGTGCTACTGACTTAGGGAACAAGAAAGGCAGTGAAGTCCCTGTCTCTGGTTCCTGAGTGGCGAGGCTCATCCTGGTCTGAGGTGGAATCTTCTGGGGAAAGCTGCATTTGCAAGGGTGCTTCAGCCTGTGTTAGGAGGAGAGCTAGAGTCCACCCCACCCTCTCTTCAGGGAGGGCTGTGGAGAAGGGATGTGTGAGACTAGGGCCCAGCACTCTTAACTGTGCTCTTGGCATCCAGATTTGGAAATGGGATTCCACACACCCCCCACTGGCCCAGGCTTGCTGGCCTTTATGAGTGACCAGGGGTGTTGAGGTGGGGTGAAGAACAAGGACCCTGGAGCTGAGAGTTTTCACCCATGATAGGGAGCACTAACAAGCTAGGCTGCCCTGGGGCAGGGTAGGGGCAGGGACAGGGGTAGTGTGTGGTCCAGCCCTTGGACATCAGAATGTTTGCCCACAGTGCTCTCCCTTCCAACTTTGCTACTGGGGCACTATGAGGACAGCAGAACCCACTATTAGATCACCCTCAGTGGTGGACTCCCTGGCACCTGAGACATTCTATCTTGGTAACTTTTCTCTGGAGTACTGCCCTTGCTGGCTGTTTCACACAAAAGCCGTCATTTGGCTTCTTTCTTTATATGATAAGGCTCTTACATGATTAGGCCTGATAGACGGTTGGAAAGGCGGTGATGGCTTGTTAAAGCAGAACCTTAAACCCTGGGAACACAGGGGAGGAAGAAGGACCATCCTCCTGTAGAAACCCTACACCACCGTGACCTTGACATGGCCTTTCCCCAAAATGTTCATTTGTTTAAGATGAGGTCACCTTCCCCCATGAATAGACCAAAGGCTTTCCTTCTGAAGCACAAAAATACATAAATCCACTCTCTAAGCAGGTTTTAATGAGCATTATTGTTTTCAAAATGGGAAAAACAATCATTCATGTTTTTGAAAGTTTGAATAGCAAGGCCATGTGGATTACAACCAAATAAGACACATTTCCAATTAAAATGAGAGATTTCTAGGGTTCGAGCATGTTGGTGGAGCCATAACCTGATGCGACAATTTTGTCTCAATTATTTCAGGAGTGACTGCACATGGAAGATTCCTACTCCAGAAAAGGGTCCAGGACTACGAGAAGACATGGTTGTTCACCTCAGGGCTTTCCCTCAGCTTCCAGCTGACTTGGAGCCTCTGGTTCTTCTTTGTGAGTTGGAAGAATCACGTAGCTCTCCCAGCCTACCCGCCTACTGGGTTGCTGTGAGAATCTTAATGAGGGGAAGAGAGTGCAAATGTGTCAGAGGCTCCATGGTGTCCTGCCTCACCATCAGCTGGTCCTGGAGAAGAGACTGTTGTGAATCTCCTGAAATTCTGGTGATTCTATCAGGCAATAGTCACAAAGCTGTTGCCACTCAAGCCCCAGCTGTCCTCAAGCAAAATGTTCAAGGGATGCCCAAGGCAGAGACTAGGTCAGCAGCCACATGTCAGGATGAGCCAGGGAGAAGAAGCAGGGCTGGGTGATGGGGCAGGTGAGAGGACAGACTTGTCATGACTTCCTTTTGCACAGGATGGCAGAGAGGCAAGGTCCACATCTACTCCAGGGGCACATTTCCCACAGAGCACTTTCACTGCAGGGGTACCTCACTCTCAGCTGGTGCTGTAGGCCCAAGGTGGGGCTCCAGGGTAACATGGTCTGATGAACAGCCACAGAAGCTATTATGCCCTGCCACTCTGAGACTTCACCTTCCAATCCTGCTCCCTCTCAATGATGGAGAATGTGCATGTTTCTCCTGCTCAGCAGAATTACAGAGCTCTGTTTGAGGACTGCATGCTGTTACTTCTAGAAACTGCTTTCACTAAATTGCATTTCATGTATGATGTCATAGGATTATATTGAAGGTGAGAATAGAAACTGTTCCACTTGGACAACCTCCTGCAACATTAACATGAAGTCACTGTTCCAGAAAACAGGAACTTCCCCTCAAAATCATTTAAATTAACTCATGACTGTTTAACTTTTCAATAATTAACATCAAACAACTATTTCCTTTCCAACACTCTTTGAAAGCCTCCCTCAAAATCTTTGCTTTCTTGTGTCCATCAGTCTTTAAGGATTATGCTGTGATCCCTACCCAAATTTTAATCATGCTCCTGTACAGATGGACCTACTTTTAACGTGACCACTAAACCCCAAAATCTCTTCCCTATGAGATGTTAACAAGACTTTGCCTAGGAAGTGCATGATCTCCCTTCTTGGCATGAGCAAGCAACTTCATTTTACACTTTCAACAGGTGTTTTTGAATAGTCAACCTTTAACATAGGATATGCTGAGAAACACTATCTATTTTCTGGGTCTACTAGGATGGTCATTATCCTGTCAGGAAGACTTATTTTTCTTCTACTCCTTTGTTTCCTCTTCATCTTTGCCTAATTCATGGAATTTTGTGTGTTCTTGTACACCATCTTCAACCCCCTGTGGAAGGAGAAAGGGTATTGCTGCTACTACTGTCAGCATCCGTGGACCCCAAGTCCTTCCTACTACCAGTTCCTGGACTCTGCACTTGTGCCTGAGGGCTCCTCCACCCACCCTGTCCTGACTAGGAACTGGGGAAGGCTGCAGAGTCAGTGCCTCATAATTAACACATCCACAGCTCCCATGTTCAACCAGGACTCAGGAAACAGTATATAAATATCACAGTTCCCTCAGCCCTCAGTGAAACAGTTTTTCCGACCCCATGTTTTCTGTCTTTTGGAGTTCCCCCTTAGGATTGTTAGTGGCTCACTGTAGTGGCTGACTTCATAGGTACCACTTCTTGGTTTCTTTTCCTTTCTTTCTTTAAGAATTTTTAATTTTTTAAAAAATTTGTTCTAATTAGTTATACAGGACAGTAGAATGCATTTTGACACATTATACAGAAATGGAGCACAACTTCTCATTCCTCTGGCTGCACATGGTGCTGAGTCACCCCAGTCGTGTAATCACACATATATAGAGTAATAATGACTGTCTCATTCCACCATCCTTCCCACCCCCTGGCTTCTTTTCTTTACTTGAGTTCCTTCCCTGCTTCCCTACAAGTATTGCCAAAGTAATTTACTTGAATCTCTGTCTCAAGATCTACTTCTGGAAGAATCCAAACTAAAAATGTAATAAATAAGCAGAAAGGCATAGAAACCAGTCAAATGTCTTGCATATTACAAATGTTCAAATAAATGTTTGTTGCACTGAAGAGAATGATGCAAAATGCACTTGCAACACATAGCACAGAACTGAGCACATAGCAGGTGTCCAATGAATGCTTGGGGAGGAGGGGAAAAATCTAATCTAGGACAAGCTAGATGATACCCTGGTGGATCTAGTACAGAGGGAAGGTGAAGAACCATTGACCTTTGGGCATCCTTCTAGAATTAGAGTTCTTTGAGTGTGACTGGCTATAATGGAGATGGGGAACCTTCTGGGGGTTAAGAACGAGGGCTCACTGGGAGTATTCAGTTAGCCTCTCTCATTTCCCTATTGAATTTTCTTTTTTTTTCTTTGATAACACAAAATTGATTTTAAACACCATGATAGAGATATAATTTATATACCTTATTGTTTACCATTTTAAAGTGCAGAAGAGTTGCACAACTCTCATCACTAATTCCAGAATATTCTCCCTGCCCCCCTCAAAAAATTCCTGCATCCATTTAACAGTCTCTCCTCATTCCTGGCTCCCTCAGATTCTGGCAAACACTAATCTATTTTCTGTTTCTATGGATTTGCTTATTGTGAGCATTTCATATCAATGGAGTCATAAACTATGTGATCTTCCTTAATTGGATTTTTTTACTTGTAACAATATTTTCAAGGTTCATCTATGTTGTAGCATGAATCAGTACTTCATTTCTTTTCATTGCCAAATAATATCCCATTATATAGATATTCCAAATATATGGATATTTGTTTATCCATTAATCAGTTGGTGGTCATTGGATTCTTTCTCCTTTCTGGTTATTATGAATAATACTATTATGAACATTTATGAAAGAATTTTTGTATGGACCTATGCCTTCATTTTTTTGTGAGTATATTCCTAGGAGTAGAATTGCAGGAATATAATATTTCTATGTTGACCTTTTTGAGGAACTGCCAAATTGTTTTCTAGAGTAGTTGCACCATTTTACATTTCTGTCAATAATGTAAGAGGGTTACAAGTTCTCCACATCCTAACACTTACTGTTGTATTTCTTTTTTTTTAATTATAGCTACCCTATTGGGTATAAAGTGGCATCTCAGTGTAGTTTTTTAAAAAAAATTTTAATGTGGTGAATATATGGATTAATTTATTTATTTCGGATTCTTTTTTTAAAATTTTGATTCATTGTACACAAATGGGGTACAACTATCATTTCTCTGGTTGTACACGAAGTAGAGTCATACCATTTGTGTAATCATACATGTATAAACAGTAATGATGTCTGTCTAATTCTATTATCTTTCCTTCCCTGGCTCTCTTCCCACCTCTCATTTCCCTCTACACAATCCATCCTTCTTCCATTCTTCCCTTACCCCACCCCCATTATGTATCATCATTCACTTATCAGAGAAATCATTCGGCCTTTGGTTTTTTGGGATTGGCTTATTTCACTTAGCATGATATTCTCCAACTCCATCCACTTATCTGCAAATACCATAATATTATTATTCTTGTGGCTGAATAATGTTCCATTGTGAATATATGCCACAGTTTCTTTATCCATTCATCTATTGAAGGGCATCTAGTTTGGTTCCACAATCTAGCTATTGTGAATTTAGCAGCTATAAACATTGATGTGGCTGCATCACTGTAGTATGCTGATTTTAAGTCCTTTGGGTATAGGCCAAGAAGTGGGATAGCTGGGTCAAATGGAGGGTCCATTCCAAGTTTTCTAAGGAATCTCTACAGTGCTTGTCAGAGTGGCTGCACCAATTTGCAACCCCACCAGCAATGTATGAGTGTGCCTTTTCCCCCACATCCTCGCCAACACCTATTGTTGCTTGTATTCTTGATAATAGACATTCTAATTGGGGTGAGATGAAATCTTAGGGTAGTTTTGATTTGCATTTCTCTTATTACTAGAGATGTTGAACTTTTTTTTTTTCATATATCTGTTGATTGCTTGTACATCTTCTTCTGTGAAGTGTCTGCTCATTTCCTTAGCCTATTTATCGATTGGGTCATTTGTATTCTTGGTGTAAAGTTTTTTATAGATTCTGGAGATTTGTGCACTATCTGAATTGTGTGTGGCAAAGATTTTCTCCCACTCTGTAGGCTTTCTCTTCACATTGCTGATAGTTTCCTTTGCTGAGAAAGAGCTTTTTAGTTTGAATCTATCCCAATTACTGATTCCTGCTTCTATTTCTTGTGCTTTGGGAGTCATGTTAAGGAAGTCTGGTCCTAAGCCTACATGATGAAGATTTGGGCCTACTTTTTCTTCTATTAGGTGCAGGGTCTGTGGTCTAATTCCTAGGTCCCTGATCCATTTTGAGTTGAGTTTTGTGCAGGGTGAGAGATAGAGGTTTAATTTCATTTTGCTGCATATGGATTTCCAGTTTTCTCAGCACCATTTGTTGAAGAGACTATCTTTTCTCCATTGTATGTTTTTGGCATCTTTGTCTAGTATGAGATAAATGTATTTATATGGGTTTGTCTCTGTGTCCTCTATTCTGTTCATTGGTTTACCTGTCCATTTTGGTGCCAATACCGTGTTGTTTTTGTTACTATTGTTCTGTAGTATAGTTGAAGTTCTGGTATTGTGATACCACCTGCTTCACTCTTCCTAAGAAGTTGCTTTAGCTATTATGAGTCTCTTATTCTTCCAAATGAATTTCATGATTGCTTTCTCTATTTCTATGAGGTACATCCTTGGTATTTTAATTGGAATTGCATTGAATTTGTATAGCACTTTTGGTAGTACAACAATTTTGACAATATTAATTCTGCCTATCCAAGAACATGGGAGATCTTTCCATCTTCTAAAGTTTTCTTTAATTTCTTTCTTTAGTGTTCTGTAGTTCTCGTTGTAGAGGTCTTTCACCTCTTTTGTTAGATTGATTCCCAAGTATTTTTTTGAGGCTATTGTTAATGGGGTAGTTTTCCTAATTTCTCTTTCAGAGGGTTCATCACTTATGAATAAAAGTGCATTAGATTTATGAGTATTGATTTATATCCTTCTACTTTACTGAATTCATTTATGAGGTCTAGCAGTTTTTTGGTGGGATTTTAGTTTCTTTAGTTTACATTTTCCTGGTGACTAATGATAGTGAGCATCTTTTCATGTGATTATTAAACATTTTTTATCTTCTTTGGAGAACTCTCTTCAAATCTTTCGTTCATTTAAAAATTTGGGCTATTTACCTTTTATATTGTTGAGTTGTGGGAGTTCTGGATACTGAACCCTTACCAGGTAATATGTCTGCAGATACTTTCTCCCATTCTGGGTATAGTTTTCACTTTCATAGAGTCCTTTCAAGCACAACATTTTCAATTTTGATGAAGTCTAACTTGTTTATTTCCTGTCCTTTCCTTGTGATTTTGGTGCCATAACTAAGAAACCATTACCAAATGAAAGGTCATGAAGGTTAAGATCTGTTTTCTTCTACAAGTTTTTTAATGTTAACTCTTTTTGTCCAGGTCTTTGGTCAATTTCAAGTTAATTTTTGTAGATGGTGTGAGGTAGGATCCATCTTCATTCTTTTCATGTGGATATTCACTTTTTTCTAGCACTTTTGTTAAAAACACCATTCTTCCCCTCACTGAATTATCTTAGTGCTCTTGTCAAAATCAATTTACCATAAAGGTAAAGGTTTATTTCTGTACTCTTAATTCTATTTCATAGATCTATATATCTTTCCGTAGGCCAGTACCACACTATCTTGATTATTGTATTTTTGAAGTAAGTTTTAAAATCAGGAAGAGGTGTAAGTCCTCTAAACTTATTCTTTTTCAAGATGGTTTTAGCTTTAGCTATTCTGGGTTCCTTGCATTTCCGTAAGAATTTAAGAGTCAGTTTGTCAATTTCTGCAAAAAATAAAAAATAAAAGCCAGTTTAGATTTTGACAGGGATTTTGTTGGACATTTAGATCAATTTGTAGAGTGTAACCATCTTAACAATATAAATATGAGATTTTTTTGCATGTATGTAGGTCTTTCATTTTCTTCAATAGCATTTTATAATTGTCAGTATACAACTCTTGCACTTCTTTTATTATATTTATTTCTAGTATTTTATGCTTTTTGATGCTGTTGTAAATTGAATTGTTTCTTAATTTTGCTTTTGATAGTTCATTACTAGCTCATAGAACTACAATTGATTTTTACATGATCCCATGAAATTTTAAAATCTATGCTTTTTTTCCTTCAAAATCAAGGATTATTAAAAAATATATTTTCTCTATCTTAAGAGAAGAGATTATTTGAGGGCTGTCATAGAGCACCCAAAGTTTGTTGCTGTCCTTGAGATAAACAGAAAAAAAACTTCGGTTGATATGAAGTATGTGGTGCCTTAGTCCTAGGACAAAGTAGGATAGCAGAAAGTCATGAACTTTAAAACTGTCTGAGATGTACTTGAGCACAGAACACAGATCTGGAAGTAGTACAAATTTATAAAATGAAATATTAAGCTCAAAGGCTGGTACTATAATGATTGCTGGGGAAATATATGTTTGAAAACAAAACAAAACAGAACATAAAAACCTTCCCAGGAAAAATGGGTGTATGTGGTTCACTACCAATTTTGGGTGTTGGTTATGACATTTAGACTGATCATGCAGCCTGTGCATCTGAATCACCAGATAAGAAAACTGAATTCAAAAAGGTACAGTGACCCAGGGTGCTATAGAGGAGAAAAAGCAAAGGGTCTGGAAATAAATTACCTAAGTCCATAGAATTGTGAGACTATTAGAAAGGTTGTTTGGCTCCCATCATCCTTAGGTAGTCATTTGTAAAAGGGAAAAGTGAGACCTACCTTGCAGGGTGGTGATATGGAATCATTTATCCAGTCAGTTGAGTCTTTCCCAGGCCTTGTGGGTCAGGTACTGCTCTGGGTGCTGAGGACAGAGTGGAGAGTAGAGTCCATGACCATAAGAAGAATAGGTTCATGATGAGGATGAAGTGAGATAGATTGATAATAAGGTGCATGGCTTAGCATTATTTCTCTGACTCCTTGTAAGATCCAGTTACATTTTCCAAAGGCAGACTCTTACTGTATTCTGTTTTGAATCCTGAATATCACACTCAGTGCCTGACACAATGTAGCCCCTTAAGAAGTATTGAACTAAACACATTTTCTTCTTCTTACCCTGAGTCAAAGGAGGACTTGAAACACTGAGGGAAGCAATGGGCTGATGGAGTGAAGAAGCAGAGCATCTCAGGAGGAGGAGGTGACCAGCACAAAGATCATGAGGCCAGGTACTGATCCCAAAGCAAAGGTAAATAAACCAGTCAACCCAGGGTTTATTTCATTTTAAAAATGAAAGCAATCTCTTGATAAAACACTTCTGGTCACATTCACATGTGAATGTCTTTTCCCCACAAGATAAATCATTTTATCTGGGAAGACTAAGTTTTAAAATAGAAATAAATGCAATTTATGTCAATATCACTCTGAGAGAAAAATAAAAGAATTCTGTGCATACTGTTGTGACATTGAGCCTGTCCAAACTGGGATAATAAGAATGGTGAGGGTGGTGTGGTTACAGGGAGGGGAAACTTCAGGCCTAGGAACAGGAGGCCAGGCCCAGAGCCTCACCCTAGACTTCTGCATGGACCCAGCATTCTTCCTGCTGGGTCCCAAACATCCTGAGGTATGCAGCCCCATGGGGAGGGGCAGAGGGAGCAGGAAATGGGATGGGACCATGGGAGCCGCTGATGATCATGAGCCATGTGTCAGGCATTACACAGAGACCGGCCAGGTCTCTAATCTCTCCTTGCCTCATAGAATCAGCCCTTTCTAGACCTTATGACCGAGAGAGCAAAAAGGAGTTAGTTAGTATTGAAACAATATTCAAGTAGAAATCCAGAGGGTTGGATTCCAGATCCAGCTGTTTCTCACTGGCTATATGATCTTGCTGCAGTACATTAACTTTCTAAATATCCATTTCCTCATTGTTAAATGGGAAGCCAGAACTAGATTCGGCATGGCGAATACCGAGAGGAGTGCCCCTTCACTATAGTTCGGCCATAGCGGACATCACTAATCAATCACACTCCTCTTCCCAGCCAGTTACCTGGGAATCTTTCACAGATCACCATTGCATACAACCAACCCCAATCATTTGGGATTGGGTGCAAGATACAAGTTATTTGTCATGGGTGACCAGATGATTTTACAAGGGTTTTTTACATTGGACCTATGGGATTATAAATCATTTTCTGTAGGTTAGTTCACTACGGTCATTATGAGGTAGAAAACTGATGATTCTACAAAGTCAAGAAATAACCCATGGTGGCTCTACATAAGTGTAAGCTGTGATGACTATTGTTTTTGTAGAGTACTTTCAACAACATCACCCTGCAGTCTCTGAAGAAGGGGGGCTTCCTATGAGCTCAGTCAAGGATGGTCAACATGGAGGTTGGGTAGCAGGGGAGATGAAGAAAGAGTTGTGAAATTTTTTTACACAAAATATAAACATGTATTTCTGTGCCAAGATTAAGTCCATTCCATGCATCATTCAGGCATCGTTGCTAGGAAATTAGCAGCTTTTTGTCTGACTGAGTTTGGACAGGAATGTGTCATTCATACAATACAAACAGGGAAGGGCTTTGAAGCATATGAAACTGGTCTCTGTCCAATTCTATTCAAGGAAACAGAGTTCAGAGCTTTTTGGACATTGCTAAGGTGGAAAAATCTTTCAAGGTGATCTAATTTCCAGGGTTGGTGACCTGGAGCGCCACCCCTGGGTCCCATTCCATCTGCCCAGTCTGTCACTGCTGTCCCTCGCAGCTGTTGCCTGGCTTCTGACCCAGGGCCTGGCTGCTGTGTGTCTGGGACCAGAATGATGGCTGAGTGGGAAGGAAATGATGCCTCTTCAGACAGGAACTTGGAAAGCAAATTTCATCCCCCCAAAAAGCACCCTTTGGAACTGATTGGGGCTCTGAGGAAGACCCCAACCTGTCACTTGAGAGGCTTGCCCCACCCAGCCTCTCTTGCTCTCCTGCCCTCCCTCCTTTCCTCCACCGGTCAGTCTCTTCTGTGTTTAAGGATTTCTGTGGTCAGAGTTTCTCCCCTCTCTGCCGTGGAAACTCCCGGAGGATGTGGATTTCTGTCTGGTACGTTCACAGCTGTTTCTTTGGTACCTAACAAGATTTAATAACTGATAATGATAGGTGCCCAGCATTTGCTAAAGGACTGAAGCCACTCATCTTTTCAATACTTTGTTCACTTTGATAAGATTTAAGTGAATATCTTTTGAATGCCTGGAATGATTCCCCAGGTTTGGGACTGGGGTCTGGGAGGAGGTTTGAAAAGGAAAGGAAAGTCCTTGCTGAGGATGAAGGGAAAAGGCAAAGAAATGATTGTCCATTTATGTGTCACCTTATAGTTCATCAAGTGCTTTCATGTTCATTATTTACTTGTGCCTTAAATCAAGCTTTTAAGGTAAGTAGCCTTATCTTGGTTTTTCAGAGGAAGAAATGCGGTTCATAGAAATTAACTTACCCCAAACCACATAGCTATTAGTGGTAAAGCCTAGGCCTTTACACAAGTTAGGAATGTCATCTTTAGCACCTGGCCACTCTGCTCCCCATCCCTCACCCCTGCCTATTCTCTCTAGTGCTGCTTTTCAGGAGACAAAGCTGTTTTGACAATCATGGTGGAACAGAGGTTCCTCAGGGACTTGAATACCATGAGTTTTTTTTTTTTTAAACTACTTTGGTTTGAGATATCTATTCCTATAAGCCTTTAGAGACAGGGTAAGTTCATATGATACTTCTCCACAGGATGAGAGAACATGCATGGAGAAGAGACGTTCAAGTTTGGAATCAGATTTCCCAAGCCCCTATGTTTTTGGCACTTCCCAGAATACCCGCAGCAGGATTCCCCGCGGACGGTGATCTCATTTCCAGGGAAGTTTTGGTTTGTACTGTTTAAGTATAAATCCAGTCCATTTCCGGTCCCAGTTAGGCTTAGAGATTCTTAGTGATATACTCCATTTTCCAGGCCCCAAGAATTTAGCCCTCTCCCCGAAAACTGGCCACTGGGAACACTTTGAAATTCTTGTGTTTTGGGCAACTGAGGACGCCAAATAGCTCCTCTCTCCCTCTGTCCCCAGCGGCCAGGACCCATCCAGTGTGTAAGTTAGTTGTCCTAAGACCTCTGAAAAAAATGTTTAAATTCTGGTTTTGAGAAAGTTCCCTTTTATTTTAGTTTATTACAGAATCATCCAGAGGTCCAGGCAGTGGTGCCAGTCTGGTTGGCACAGGAGGGTGAAAGGATGAGTAGATTTCACCACAGATTAATATCTTTCGAGTAAGTATTTAAATAATAAAATTTCTTTCAATGAAGTTTTATCATATCTTATTTATATTACCTTATTTTTCTGGGTTACTGATTTAGTGTGTGAAAATAATTTTGAAATCATTTTAGTCGATTTCTTTTGCTAGGTGCTCAGGCAGAAACCACATCTGTTAGAAAGGGCAGAGGTATTTGCTCTTACCCTTATAGAACATGCTTCTCTGTAGACTTGTTGGGAAGGGGTTAACAAAATATTCTAAATAGATCATATCCCTGAATCCCAGCCTGGGGACCCAAAGCCCTGAGGACAGGAAGGACTGGAAAGGGACAGCAGGATGCACAGTTCTGTCACAGCTTCCTCGAACTTAAAAAGCATAGTCAATGACAGGAGCGGGTCAGCCCTGTGGCTTCAATATGAAACTCCAAATTCTAAGTTGTTAGGTTTGCTGTGGTCCTTATTGCATACCAGGTTGTTCAGGGCAAAGCGAAGGGTGGATATATAAAGTAGAAGATAGTGCTTGAAAAAATACTGGTAGTCAGGGTACACAGAACGTGTAAACATGAAGCAAGTGGAGACTGTTAGGCAAATGTCACAGTGTGAAATGTATCAGCACAGACTGAGCGGAGGCGATGTGACTGCCTAAGGGAAGGGGGGGATCCCAGCATGCACCCATATTTTCTCCCTACACTACTCCTGCTGCTCATCAGGGGAATCTACTCTAGCCTAAAATAAAACCTTCATTTATTCTTTTTGTTTCCTAATGAATATTGTCATAGATTTCCAGCAACGGCAGAATATCCTAACTTAATTAGTAGGGAGAGGAAAAGAGATGCCCTGAATAGCAAGGAAATACAGGGAAAATGTGATGTATAGATAAGAGACTCAGTAGAATATAAAAATAAATCAGAACTAAGAGACTAAAAATAAATAACATATGCTAAAAAGAGAAAATCCAAATGGCCAATTAACATATGAAAATGTGCTGAACTTCACCAGTCTTTAGGGAACTTACTGTGATCTGAATTTGTCTCTCCAAAAATTTACGTTGAAATCCTGATGCCCAAAGCAGCAGTATCAGGAGGAAGAGGTTAGGGGAGGTGATCAGAAGTGGGAGGCAGAGTCCTCATGCATGGCTTTAGCATCCCTACTAGAGACTGGGAGAAAACATTCCCTGTTAAGGTTTAGATGTGAGGTGTCCTCCAAAAGCTCATGTGTGAGGTAATGCAAGAAAGTTTAGAGGAGAAATGACTGGGTTGTGAGAGTCTTAACCCAATCAGTAAATTAATCCTCTGATAGAATTAACTGAGTGGCAAGTGAAGGCAGGTAGGGTGTGGCTGGAGGAGGTGGGTAGCTTTTGGGGTATATATTTTGTATCTGGTGAGTGGACTCTCTCTCTCTCTCTCTCTCTCTCTCTCTCTCTCTCTCTCTCTCTCTCTCTCTGTCTCTGTGCTTCCCTCCAGCACACTCTTCCACTCCGATGTTCTGCCTCACCCCAAGCCCTGAGGAATGGAACCACTTTCTATGGACTGGGACCTCTGAAACTGTGAGCCCCCAAATAAACTTTTCCTCCTCTATAATTGTTCTGGTCAGATCTTTTAGTCACAGAAGCAAAAAATCCTGTGTAAAACATTCCCTTTCCACCGTGAGAGGACATAGTAAGAAGGTGCTATAAGTAGCCAGCAAGCTAGCCCTCACCAGACACTGAAACACCTTGATCTTGAACTCCCACAATCCAGAACTGTGATAAACTGTGATTTCTGTTGTTAATAAACTGCCTAATTTATGGCATTTTGATATGGCAGCCCAAAAGGACTAAGACGGAACTGCAAATTGAAAATCCCAATGTAACAACACCACTTGCCAGTTGAGTGTCAAAAAAGGAAAGGACGGGTGATACTCAGTTTGGGTAAAGATATGGAGCAACTAGAACACTCATTCACTTTTAATGGGAATGTAAATTGGTATCAATGACAGAATATATACATATGTATATCCTATATACCAGTAAGAATAAATGAATTCTAACTACATGAAGTGCCATGAGTCTCACAATGTTTAGTGAAAAAAAGAAAACAGGCACAAAAGAGTACGTACATACTATATAATTATTTCTATAAAGTCTTCAAACAGACAAAACTGACTTAAAAGTCAAGATTGTGGAATCCCTTGTAGGGGGCAGTGGCTGGAAGGGGACACGAGGCCTCCATATTACTGCCTAGTTCATGATCTGGGGACCGGGTGTACAAGTACGCTCTTTGTGAAAAATCAGCAAGCCATACATCTTTGACTTGTGCATTTTCTTTGTGTGTATATTTCCAAAAAATTATAAAAGATAAAATAAAAATAATACATACAAGAGTGAAGTTGGAATCTTACCTCATGTACATACAAAATTAACTCAAAATGAACCAAAGATCAAAATATAAGTGTTAACGCTTAAGAGAAAATGTAGACATAACTCTTCATGACTTTGGATTTGGCAATGGTTCCTTAGACATGCCACCAAAAGTACAAGTAACCAAAGAGAAAAATTAGATAAGAGGGACTTCATCAAAACTGGAAACCTTGGTGCTTCACAGGACACAATAAAGAAAGTGGAAAGAAAACCCACAGAATGAGAGAAAATATTTGTAAATCTGATAAGGATTTAATATCCAGAATGTATAAAGAACTCGGACATCTCAGCAATAGAAAAACCAATTTAAAAACAGGCACAGGGATGAATAGACATTTCTCCAAACACGATCCACAAATGGTCAAAAAGACATGAAACGATGCTCAACATCAATAGTTGCTAGGGAAATGGGAATAAATCACAATAAGATATCACTTCACACACAACAGGATGTCTAAAATAAGAGACAGATAACACAGACAATAACAAATGTTGGTGAGCATATATAGAAATTATAACTCTCATACATTGCTGGTAGGAATATGAATTAGTGCAACTACTTTGGAAAATGTTTTGTCAATTCTTCAAAAAGTCTGACATAAAAGTCCCATGTGCTCAGGAATTCTACTCCTAGTCCTGAATTTCACTGAAGCATTATTTATAATAACCCAAAATGGAAAGAGTCCAAATGTCTATCAACTGATGAAAACAGATGAATGGATAAATAAAATGTAGTGTATCTGTAAAAGGAATATTATTCAGCCATAAGAAGAATGAAATACAATACTACAGTATGCTACAGTATGGATGAACCTTGAAAACATTAAGTAAAAGAATTCAGTCACAAAAGTCATATATTGTATGATTCCACTTAAATGAAATATCAGGATGAGGCAAATCGAGAGAAATAGAAGGTAGATTAGTGGCTCCAGGGGCTGTAAGGGAGAGAGAATAGGGAATGATGAAAATATTCTGAAAGTAGAAAGTGGTGATGGTGTATGACTTTGTGAATATTCTGTATGCTATTGAATTGTGTGTATTTAAGATTGGATTTTGTGGCATGTAAATTGTATCTCAATAAAAGAACCTAGTAGAGGAGATTTTTAAACAATAAAATAATTATGTATTATGAAAAAAAATCCCTTGTTCAGTTAAATTCCTCTCTTTGGAAACCATCTTTGTATCCATTGCAAGAACTCACTGTTCCCTTATACACAGACCATACCAAACAAAGAGTGAAACTGTGAATCTGTACTCTGTCCCCAGTTTTCTCCCTGTTGTGTTTCCTACCTTGACCCTGGATGCCCATTTTTGCCTTGATAGACCAGAGTTTCTCAAAGCATCACCTTAGTTCCACTGCATCCAAATCTCTCATAGGGCTTTTGAAACATTCAGGAGCCCCACTCCAGACCCACTGAAACAGAAACTCTGGGTATGACTCTGGACTTAGCATTTTTAAAAAGTTATGCCACTATAAAAATAATACTATTGATAATAATAGTAGCTTTTACCTACAGAATATTTTGCACAGAACCAGTCCAGGTGCTTTACATAAACTAACTCATTGAACCCTCAGTATAATCTGTGCCTAGGTACTATTATCACTCCCACCTTACAGAGTAGACTGAGGTGTTGGGGGATTAAGAAACTTTCCAAAAGGCATGTAACTAGGAAGTGGAGAACCAGGAGTCAAACACAATCCATCTAGCTTCAGATTGCAAACTCCACCACTGCCACCTCTTCTCCCCAGTGATCCTTACGTTTAAGTTTGAGGTTCACTGTTAAGATTATAATTTAATACACCCCTTGCACATGCAAAAATAAAATCTATATTTCTACCTTTGAGGTGGGAGTTCACAAAAACAAATTTTCTTAAGGGGAATGTGCCAAGCTGATTGTGAAATTGTAAGATTAGAAACTGGGACGTTAAAGGCCCCAAAGGGTGTGGGAAAGCACCACGCCCGTCCATGTGCTCCCATGAACTCCAGTGACGCAAACTGCCGGGAGAAGAGGCCTGTGTGCTGCAGGGAAGCCCGGGCTGCCTTTCCCCTGGCTGGCTCTGCCTCACCAGGGCAAGGAAAAGAATCTCCTTCGTGGTGTCATGGCTTCTGTGACAGAACTCGTTCATACTGCTCAGAAGTCCCAGCCAGCTTCAGGCTGCCCACTTATGGCCCAGGCCTCTTTTGGAGCTGGAATTCGGTCCCGCATCTTCTGATGGGTCAGTCATCATGGACAGGAGGACCACAGTTGGTCCCATATCACATGGGCACCTTCCAAAGCAACTCTTGACTCAAGTGACAGGCAGCACACTGAGAAGAGCTTGGTGTGAGTGATAGAAAGAACAACAACCTGAGGACGAGAAGACACAGGTACAGGCCCTGGGTCTGCCCGTGGGAGTGGCACCTTGGGCAAGTCATGCAGCCTCTGAAGCCTCCGATGGTTCACCTGCAGTGTAAGTTCCCAGCCAACACCTTGGCAGGTGGCTGAGACGACTGGTCAGGATAACATCAGTGAAAGAGCTTCCTACGGTATCGGCGTCATCATTCTGAACTGCCACTCTCTAACTGTGTGTCTGGCCTTCTCATCCACAAAGCGCTGGCATCCACTCACTCACTCAACAAATATTAATTGAGCGGAAGTGTGACTTTCTTCGTAGATAACATGCAGACTTGCCAGGTGACTAATAGGCATCTCGGACTTGACATTGGTGAAGCAAAGCTCTTTCTTTCTCCTTGAGACTTGCCCCTCGTCTAGTTTACCCCATCTCATGGACAGCATCAACATCTATCCAGTTGCTCAAGTCAAAACCCAGGCGTCATCTTTGACTTCTCTGTTCCTTCTTTCCATTCATTGGTCGCATATTCAAAATACATCTGGGCCCCTCCCACTTGTACTTCTCCAGCTCCATCCAGCCCCATCTTCTGCTCCTGGCCTGCTGCAGCATCCTCCAGGCCCACCTCCCTGCTCCTTTACAGGCCCTTCTACATTCAGAGTCAGGACAAATCACACGTCACCACCCTACCCCACCCCCACCCCACCCCCATTCGGAAATCTGAAGTGTTTTCTCAGTGCCCTTAACACAGGAGCTGATTCATCTAAGAGAATAGGGCTTTCCTGGAATAAGATGGACGGTATCAGTGTAGCTTGAGAGGTGCCATAGTGGCTCATGTACATGATAGTCCCTAGAGTAATGCAGTGCACAGTCTGCACGGCTGTAAGTGTCTCTGTGTGTAAGGTTGGATAAGTAGAGACATAAGCTCTAACCAACAGCCAAAGCAGAAGTTTTCTCATTTATTTACATGAGTTTCAGTGACAAAAAAGAACATGTAATAGCTCATGTATTGGAGAAATTCTGGGGTTGGGGAGATAGCTCAGTTGGTAAAGTGCTTGCCTCTTAAGCACAAGGCCCTGGGTTCAATCCCCAGCCCCGCAAAAAAAAAAAAAAGAAAGAAATTCTGTTAAAGGTACAGCAGGAAAAGAGACAAGAAGTTTGCCATAGTTTGAATATTAAGAGTCCCCAAAAGCTCATGTGTAAAGGCTTGGTCCCCAACCCAAGGGACCACTGGGAAGTAGTAGAACCTTTAAGAGGCGGGGCCTAGTGGGAGAAATTTAGGTCACTGGGGATATACTCTTAAAGGGACTACTGGGTCTCAGCCCCTTTTTCTTCTTCTATTTTGCTACCTGGTTGCTGTGAAGTGAGAAGCTTCTTTTACATGCACTCCCACTATGAGGTACAGCCTCGCCACAGGCCCCAAAGCAAGAGTCCAACTATGACCTGAAATCTCCAAAACTTTAATCCAAAACAAGACTTTCTTCTTTTAAAGTTGATTATATCAAGTATTTTTTTTTTAACAGTAATGTAAAGTTGCCTAACACAATGTTCTACAGAAAGAATTTGAAGTTGAGTCTACCACAGAATGACCATAAGAAAGTTAGTTTGGAATTTTAAAGCAGTTGACTAGGGCTCCTTGCCTGTCAGCTATAGCACATCTCTGTAGAGATCCCAGTGTGATTTTCCCTGCGACCCTGTGAAGTCAGCATCGAGGTAGATGACTAAATTATATTGCTATTTGGAATTGCTAGCCATAAGCAGCTAAATCAGGGATGCTTACCAAAACCCATGACTGTAGTTGTTTTCCCACTAAGAATTTTAATTCTATAAAACTTATAGTATTACAAATATTGGCCCCACTGGGCATTCCAGTCAGTTCTGCCCAAGGCTCCTATCTTGCACATAACAGGAAAATTAATATTTCCCTATTTCCATGTATAAAACGTACATGTCTTGAATTTCTGTGGTGAGTCAAGGACTTTCATGGGAGTTAATTTTCATACACACACATACACATTCAAAGACACACATTTTTCTTTCATTTATTGGAAGAAATTAAGAAATTGCATGGTAATTCAGCTGAAAAATATGTAAGGTGGTGATGACTAAGCCAATACCCCAGCTTTCCCGTTCATGGTTGACTGATCCCCCAGGAACGCATTTACTCAGAGTCAATCCACCCTGAGATCCCAACGTGCACTTTTCTGAGACTGGGTTTGGGGACCGGGTGGAGATAAAGATCAAGAAGACAGGACCCTTGACTTCAAGAAGCTCCCTGTCCAGTGGAAGAGTCATGACTTTCTCACCTAAAGTTGTCTAGCACGGCAAGGAGGTGCAAGTTGAGTCCCCTGAGGGTTGTGACTATGTGTGATCCCTGTGGATATGAGGGATCTGGGGCCTCCTGGAGGGGTGGGCCCTGAGCCAGTCTTGATGAAGATTAGAATATAGAAATTTAGGTCTCATAGAGGAGAGCTGTTCACCCACCACTTGTCTCTGACTGTTGTTGAACATTTGGGCCAGTGCATTTTGGGGTCTTTTTGTTATAGCAGCTGATCCTATAGCTTAACAGACAGCTCTCTGGAGTGGATATTGGCCTTCCCTCCTCCTACCACATGCAGCACAATCTGACTTAAATAGAAGAAAGAAGGAAGGCAGCCAACTGGTGAGGAGGCAAAGATTATTCTATTCACTTTACATGTCCTAACTCCTACTTCCCACTGACTGCCAGACAGGAGCTAAGCTCACTTTTAGTGATAAAGAGCAGAGGTCCGAAGGCTTTCCAAGGTCACACATAACTGGCTAGCAGCAAAGACCAAGAATCCAGATAAGTCTCATGTTTCCTGTTACTCATGAACAATCCACTGTGGACAGGGAAAGCCTCAAAGGGTTGGATCAGGTGCCCCATAGGTTTTTCTAATTCACTCCTTGAGGAGAAGAGAATCCCCTGTGCTCTGTTGCATCCAAGCAGGCTCAGGTTATTTATTTATTTAGTTGGGGGTGTGCTTGGACTCTGGAGTAGCAGTCTTGGGAAAATTTCCAGTTTGACCACCTTGTTTACAGAAGAGGGAGCCGCGGTCTAGAGAGGTAAAAAGATTTGCAAAGCTGATTGATGCCTACATAGTTCGTGGCTCTTCATGGCAACATAAAGTGAAACTTCTCTCCATGACCTTCATGAACAAAAGGCAAATTCGGGTGTCTGCTTTCTTGTAGACCTTCTCTGGGTCTCTCTGGGCTGAAAAAGCAGGTCATGTTGGAAGGTGCTCTGTGTTAATGTGGGAGGCGGAGGGCAGAAGGACGCCTAATAACTGTGAGCTAGAGATGACCCTTGACCTAGTTCTAAAGTAGACCAGCCTTGTCTTTGTCCCTAGATTCTTCTTTCTGGGTCCTTTGCTTTTCTCCAGATAGCTAGCTCTCTTCTCCACATACTCCCCCATCTCTCTCCTCTGCTTTCAGGAAACAGGCTTCAGCCTGGTAGAAATTTAAGTCATTTTATGGGGTATGCACTTTAATTCAGGCTGCCTCTCAACAATCAATGAAGTATTTTGTCCTCGTCAAAGAGACTTTAGGCCCAGTCAGGAAACAGATAGGAATTGGGGCAGGGTGGTGAGGGAGGACATGTCATTGGGAAATGTGATATTCTTAATAGGGAGGCAGTCACTCTAAGCTGACTTGCACCCTGAGAATTGTATCCAGGCTGTTCTGCGTGTCGGGGCTCAACGCTGCCATTCAGCAAAGATGTTTTGGTGATGATATAAGAGCTCATGTATCTGTTTCAGGAGCTCACTGCATTCCTGCAAGGCTCCTGACTTGAGCAGGCTGAGTCAAGGATGGGCCCATTTGTTAGATAAACTCAGAGAGTTGCAGGTTTCTCAACTTTGTATGCTGATACCATGTGGGAGTATTTCTCTTTCCTTAAATGGATCATTAGAGAGGATTGGATGCAAATCAAAAATTCAATCTCTAACCAAACAAATTTCCACCCACACAGATAACTCAACCCATTTTAGTACAGCCAACTTCTAATAAAAAAAGATTTTTCTCCCTCTTTGAGACTGATTTTTTGTTGGAATGAGATGAGAATCTAGAGGGGTCCTTTAAAGGTCCCTATCTAGGCTCCTGTAATCTAACATGTCATGGCTAAAAGGCACCATGTATACATCAAAACCTTTGAACCATGAGTTCTCATTTGCTGTTTATGCTGTGCCTGGGCTGCACATGGTTATCACTCTGTTGTCAGCTAATAGTGGTATAAAGAGCTTTTCTAGGACTGCTTTTCTCTTTTCATTTCTTTTCAGAGAAATTATCTCCTGATCACGTAGAAAACCTTAATTATAGACATTTTGGAAAACATAGAAAATGTAAGAAAATAAAAACTGCTTAAGTTTCCAACACACAGAAAGGACCATTGTGGATATTTTGGTATGCTTTCTTTAATGTCGTATCACATATATATATGTGAATAACCATACAGACATACCTGTAGCTTTGTGGTTGAGAATGTATATTGCCTTTTCGTTTTTTTAGATAACATTATATTTTGAGCATTTTCTCAAATTGTTATAAAGTCTTAAAAGCATCATTTTCAGTAGTTTAAAAATAATATTTTTTCTATCTTAAGTTCATTAGGCATAAATCTTTGTATTTTTTATTTCATATTTTCTGTTTATTTCCAGTTTTGCAGCTGGATTGACTGATCAAAGTTTGTGAACTGTTTTTTAGAATAGTGAATTTTCTCAAATGAGGAAAAATGCAGAAATGAAAATATTAGAAATGTATATATAATAAAAAAGTGAACATAAACTAGCCAATTCCACCCTAATTTTTGATTAAGCATTCCTACAAATACACACTCATCTTTTCCTTTTATAGAGGGGTAACATATATGTACATGACATGATGATTCTGGCAAAGGAAGAGAATAAAAATATTCTGTAGTTCTAAAAATGGTACAGAATAAGTTTCAACAATACTCTACATGATTATAAATCCCTGACTTATTTTTATTATTTTATCAGGACAGATGCATGGTTTGTTTTATAATTTTAAAAATAGATATTGGTATCTTAATAAATTAACTTTTTAATAATTAAGGTATTTCCATACACAGTATCTCAGTGTGGACAATTTTTTAATATTGATTATTTATTATGCAATTTTAAACTTTCAAAATCCTTTCCACAACAAAAATAGCTACGCATGCTTTACTATTTTCTAATGAAATATTATCTTTAAAAAATTAATGAAAATTGATCTTTTTGGTTCCTAGTAATGTCATATTTTCTCATATAGTACAAGTTATATTTCTATGCAATATGCAGGATTTCACTAAGACCCAGTAGTTCTTAAACAGTGCTATCAAATAACATATAAATCCTGAATGCAGCAGAATCAAATGATCTTCATCATGTACTTTCACCTTGTTGAATTGAATGCTACTCCTTTTGGATATATTTCTATTTTAATATGAAATATATTGTTAAGAGTTTCATTAGTGAGTTCATTATGTGGCTTTTAAAAGACAAAAATGGTTTCAATTTCTTCCAAAGTTCACAATTCTCAGATGACCTTTTCCTGGAAATCATATAGTCATGGGTTGCTTGAATAACCAAATGCTCTTTCATAGATGAAATCTCTCAATGAGCTGCAATAAATAAACATTTACATCTTTAACTGTATTGCCAGTATATTCTGAAACCAAAATAAGATAGTTTCCCCCACTCAGTCCACTTAATTATTATTTTAAAATTTGAATATGCCCATAATTTATCATTTGTTCTGAAGATAGTCTGACCATCAACTTTTTATCACTTCTTGAAGCTGGTTTAAACTATTGCATGTTCCTCAAGTTTGCTTTTATGTAGTGATTTTACATGAGATAATAAGTCTACACAGCAGCCAAGTGAGATGTATTGTTTTTCTTCCTGTAAACTATTGGTGAGTACAGGAAGTCAGTCCATCAAACTCCAAGATCTGCTATCCTCACCAAGTAAGCTGCAAGTTCACTGACACTTATTTTTCTCTGCATTGAAGCTACATTCAATTTCAAATTCCTGCTGAACAATGTTTGTGTCATCATTTCATGATCCCAAGAATCCTCAGGGAAAAGAGCACTATATTTTAATGATGGACTTTCTGTCTGTGAATAATCAGACCCACTGGAGTTAACCAGATATATTCAACTATCTTGTCATAATCTCTCAGGCAGACTTTATCGGGGGCAATCCAAGATGGCGGCCTAGAGGGAGACTGCACCCCCAGTCGCTCCAGAACCCAGGAGTTAAGAAGGGGAGGCATTGAGAGACTCAGACTGAAATAGAGCCACAGGTGAGTCTGCCCACTGGGTAAAGCTCGGCCCGGGTGGCAGGCCCAGATAGAGGTGGCCTATCGGAGCCGGGCAGGGCAGCTAGAGTCATCCACAGGCAGCCCTGCGCACTCCGGCGGTGGGCCCCGCCCACACAGCCAGCTTCTCCAGTTTCTCGGAACGGAACTGGCCCACTAGTGAGAGCCTTTCTGACCAGAACAAGCTCCGAGTCCCGGAGCCAGTGCAGCGCAGCATACTCCGGCACGCAAGCAGCTTCAGGGACCAGGATAGGGCAGCCAGAGACCTCCCCAAGTAGCCTGGTCCCCTGCGGTGGGAGGTGCCTTTCAAGGCTAGCTTCTCAGACCAGACCACCCAGTGAGAGGTTTTCTACATAGAACCAGCCACAAGCCCCCGAACCAACGGAGAGCTTTGATCCGCAAGCAGCCTCTGGGATCAGGGCAGGGCAGCCAGAGACCTCTTCAGGTGGCTCTGCCCACTCCGGCTGCAGGCTCTCTTCACGGGGTGATCCAAGATGGCGGCCTAGAGGGTGACTGCACCCCCAGTCGCTCCAGAACCCAGGAGTTAAGAAGGGGAGGCATTGAGAGACTCGGACTGAAATAGAGCCACAGGTGAGTCTGCCCACTGGGTAAAGCTCAGCCCGGGTGGCAGGCCCAGATAGAGGTGGCTTATCGGAGCCGGGCAGGGCAGCTAGAGTCTTCCCAAGGTAGCCTTCCACACTCCGGCAGTGGGCTCCTCCCACACGGCCAGCTGCACGGTGCAGGCCCACATGAGAGCCTTTCCGCACAGAGCCAGTTCCAAACCATGGAACCAGTAGGGGGCTAGGGGCAGTTTTCTTCGGATGCGCTGCTTTATCAGATTCCTCCAAGACATCAGGCTACTGAAGGCTGGGAGGTGATACACTGGAAATCTACCGGGACACTATAAGCCAATAGCAGAAAACTGCAATATCTCAGGGTCCCACTGACAGCTGACCAATATGAGAAAACAAGGGAAGAAAATGTCCCAAACAAACCTAGATACTACATCAATAAAACCCAATGACAGCACAGCAGAAGAAATGTCAGAAAGGGAGTTCAGAATGTACGTAATTAAAACAATCAGGGAAGCTAATGAGGAGATGAAAGAGCAAATGCAGGCATTGAAGGAGGAGATGAAAGAGCAAATGCAGGCATTAAATGATCGCACCAATCAACAGTTAAAAGACCAAATATGGGAAGCAAGAGATCATTTCAATAAAGAGTTAGAGATACTGAAAAAAAAAAAACAAACTGAAATACTTGAAATGAAGGAAACAATAAACCAAGTTAAAAACTCCATAGAAAGCAAAACCAATAGGATAGAACACCTGGAAGACAGAACCTCAGACATTGAAGACAAATTATTTAATCTTGAAAGCAAAGTTGGCCAAACAGAAAAGATGGTAAGAAATCATGAACAGAATCTACAAGAATTATGGGATATCATGAAAAGGCCAAATTTGAGAATTATTGGGATTGAGGAAGACTTAGAGAAACAAACCAAAGGAATGAACAATCTGTTCAATGAAATAATATCAGAAAATTTCCCAAATCTGAAGAATGAAATGGAAAACCAAGTACAAGAGGCTTATAGGACTCCAAACATACAAAATTACAACAGACCCACACCAAAGCACATTATTATGAAAATACCTAACATACAAAATAAAGACAGAATTTTAAAGGCCGCGAGAGAAAAGAATCAAATTACATTCAGAGGGAAGCCAATAAGAATATCAGCAGATTTTTCAATCCAGACCCTAAAAGCTAGAAGGGCCTGGAACAACATATACCAAGCCCTGAAAGAAAACGGATGCCAACCAAGAATCTTATACCCAGCAAAACTTACCTTCAAATTTGACGATGAAATAAGATCCTTCCATGATAAACAAAAGCTAAAGGAATTTACAAAAAGAAAGCCAGCATTACAGAACATTCTCAGCAAAATATTCCATGAGGAAGAGATGAAAACAACGATGCAAATCAGCAACAGGAGGCGCTAGCCTAAAGGAATAGCCAAATAAAGGAGAAACCAAATCATGTCAAAAACAAATATGAGTCAATTGACTGGGAATACAAATCATATCACAATAATAACCCTGAATGTTAATGGCCTGAATTCATCAATCAAAAGACACAGACTGGCAGATTGGATTAAAAAGAAAAATACAACAATATGCTGCCTGCAAGAGACTCATCTCATAGAAAGAGACACCCATAGACTAAAGGTGAAAGGATGGGGAAAAACATACCATGCACATGGACACAGCAAAAAAGCTGGAGTATCCATCCTCATTTCAGATAATGTGGACTTCAAACCAAAACTAGTCAGAAGGGATAAAGAAGGACATTACATGCTGCTTAAGGGAAGCATAAATCAGCAAGACATAACAATCATAAATATCTATGCCCCGAACATTGGCTCATCCACGTACGTCAAACAAATCCTTCTCAATTCCAGAAATCAAATAGACCACAACACAATAATACTAGGCGATTTTAACACACCTCTCTCACCACTGGATAGATCGTCCAAACAAAAATTGAATAAAGAAACTATAGATCTCAACAACACAATCAACAATTTAGACTTAATGGACATATATAGAATATACCATCCAACAAAGAACGAATACACTTTCTTCTCAGCAGCACATGGATCCTTCTCTAAAATAGACCATATTTTATGCCACAAAGCTACTGTCAGCAAATACAAGAAGATAGAGATACTACCTTGTACTCTATCAGATCATAATGGATTGAAATTAGAAATAAATGACAGAATAAAAAACAGAAACTTCTCCAATACCTGGAGATTAAATAATACACTATTATATGATGAATGGATAACAGAAGACATCAGGAGGGAAATAAAAAAATTCCTAGAAGTAAACGAGAACAAAGACACATCATATCAAAATCTCTGGGACACTATGAAAGCAGTACTTAGAGGAAGATTTATTTCATGGGGCGCATTCAAAAAAAG
The DNA here is from genome assembly GCF_902686445.1 of Sciurus carolinensis. NCBI lineage: Eukaryota > Metazoa > Chordata > Mammalia > Rodentia > Sciuridae > Sciurus > Sciurus carolinensis. The sequence goes on along the minus strand of NC_062213.1, from coordinate 128,182,850 downwards.
AAGTAGAAATCCACAAATAAACGACTTAACACTACAGCTCAAAGCGCTAGAAAAAGAAGAGCAGAACAATACCAAAAGTAGTAGAAGACAGGAAATAGTTAAAATCAGAGCCGAAATCAACGAAATTGAAACAAAAGAAACAATTGGAAAAATTAACAAAATAAATAGTTGGTTCTTTGAAAAAATAAACAAAATTGATAAACCCTTAGCCACACTAACAAAGAGAAAGAGGGAGAAAACTCAAATTACTAAAATTCGGAATGAACAAGGAAACATCACAACAGACACGAGTGAAATACAAAACATAATTAGAAGCTATTTCAAAAATCTATACTCCAACAAAACAAAAAACCTCGAAGACATCAACAAATTTCTAGAGACATATGAATTACCTAAACTGAACGAAGAGGACATACACAACTTAAACAAACCAATTTCAAGCAATGAAATAGAAGAGGTCATCAAAAGCCTACCAACAAAGAAAAGTCCAGGACCAGCGGTAAGAATGAAGGAAAGAAGGACTGTGTAGAGGGAAAAGAGGGGTGGGAGGGGTGGGGGGGAGGGGAAAAATAAAATAAACATCATTACCCTATGTAAACGTAAAAAAAAAAAAAAAAGAAAACAGAAAAAAAAAAAAAAAAGAAAAGTCCAGGACCAGATGGGTTCTCAGCCGAGTCTACAAAACCTTTAAAGAAGAGCTCATTCCAATACTCCTCAAACTATTCCATGAAATAGAAGAGGAGGGAACCCTCCCAAACTCGTTCTATGAAGCCAATATCACCCTGATACCTAAACCAGACAGAGACACATCGAGGAAAGAAAATTTCAGACCAATATCCTTAATGAACATCGACGCAAAAATTCTCAACAAAATTTTAGCAAATCGCATACAAATATATATTAAAAAGATAGTGCACCACGATCAAGTGGGTTTTATCCCAGGGATGCAAGGTTGGTTCAACATTCGGAAATCAATAAATGTCATTCACCATATCAACAGACTTAAAGTTAAGAATCACATGATTATTTCAATAGATGCAGAAAAAGCATTCGATAAAATACAGCATCCCTTCATGCTCAAAACACTAGAAAAAATTGGGGTAGTGGGAACATTTCTTAACATTATAAAGGCAATCTACGCTAAGCCCATGGCTAATATCATTCTAAATGGTGAAAAACTGAAAGCGTTCCCTCTAAAAACTGGAACAAGGCAGGGATGCCCTCTTTCACCGCTTCTATTCAACATCATCCTTGAGACTCTAGCCAGAGCAATCAGACAAACCAAAGAAATTAAAGGGATACGAATAGGAAAAGAAGAACTCAAACTATCCCTGTTTGCTGATGACATGATTATATATTTAGAGGAACCTGGAAATTCCACCAGAAAACTTTTAGGACTCATAAGTGAATTCAGTAAAGTAGCAGGTTACAAGATCAATGCTCATAAATCCAATGCATTTTTATACATAAGTGATGAATCTTCAGAAAGAGAAATTAGGAAAACTACCCCATTCACAATAGCATCGAAAAAAATAAAATACTTGGGAATCAATCTCACAAAAGAGGTGAAAGACCTCTACAATGAGAACTACAGAACACTAAAGAAAGAAATTAAAGAAAACCTTAGAAGATGGAAAGATCTCCCATGTTCCTGGATAGGCAGAATTAATATTGTCAAAATGGCTATACTACCTAAAGTGCTATACAGATTCAATGCAATTCCAATTAAAATCCCAATGATGTACCTTGCAGAAATAGAGCAAGCAATTATGAAATTCATCTGGAAGAGTAAAAAACCTAGATTAGCTAAAGCAATCCTCAGTAGAAAGAGCGAAGCAGGGGGTATTGCAATACCAGATCTTCAACTCTACTACAAAGCAATAGTAACAAAAACGGCATGGTATTGGCACCAAAATAGACAGGTAGATCAATGGTACAGAATGGAGGACATGGACACAAACCCAAATAAATACAATTTTCTCATAGTAGACAAAGGTGCCAAAAATATGCAATGGAGAAAAGATAGCCTCTTCAACAAATGGTGCTGGGAAAACTGGAAAACCATATGCAACAGAATGAAATTAAACCCCTATCTCTCACCCTACACAAAACTCAACTCAAAATGGATCAAGGACCTCGGAATCAGACCAGAGACCCTGCATCTTATAGAAGAAAAAGTAGGTCCAAATCTTCAACTTGTTGGCTTAGGATCAGACTTCCTTAACAGGACTCCCATAGCACAAGAAATAAAAGCAAGAATCAACAACTGGGATAGATTCAAACTTAAAAGCTTTCTCTCAGCAAAGGAAACTATCAGCAATGTGAAGAGAGAGCCTACAGAGTGGGAGAATATCTTTGCCAACCATACCTCAGATAGAGCGCTAATTTCCAGAATCTATAAAGAACTCAAAAAACTCTACACGAAGAATACAAATAATCCAATCAACAAATGGGCTAAGGAAATGAACAGACACTTCACAGAAGAAGATGTACAAGTAATCAACAGATATATGAAAAAATGTTCAACATCCCTAGTAATAAGGGAAATGCAAATCAAAACTACCCTAAGATTTCATCTCACCCCAATTAGAATGGCGATTATCAAGAATACAAGCAACAATAGGTGTTGGCGAGCATGTGGGGAGAAAGGTACACTCATACATTGCTGGTGGGGTTGCAAATTAGTGCAGCCACTCTGGAAAGCAGTGTGGAGATTCCTCAGAAAGCTTGGAATGGAAACACCATTTGACCCAACTATCCCACTCCTTGGTCTATACCCAAAGGACTTAAAATCAGCATACTACAGAGATACAGCCACATCAATGTTCATTGCTGCTCAATTCACCATAGCCAGATTGTGGAACCAACCTAGATGCCCTTCAGTTGATGAATGGATAAAGAAACTGTGGCATATATATACAATGGAATATTACTCCGCAATGAAGAATGACAAAATTATGGCATTTGTAGGCAAATGGACGAAATTGGAGGACATCATGCTAAGTGAGATAAGCCAATCTCAAAAAACTAAAGGACAAATGATCTCGCTGATAAGCGGATGAGGACATATAATGGGGGGTGGGAGGGGTTAGCATTAGGTTTAAGGTTAGGTTTAGGGTTAGGGATAAGGAGAGCGGTAAGAATGAAGGAAAGAAGGACTGTATAGAGGGAAAAGAGGGGTGGGAGGGGTGGGGGGGAAGGGAAAAAAAATAAACATCATTGCCCTATGTAAACGTATGATTACACAAATGGTATGCATTGACTCTATGTACAAATAGAGAAACAACATGTATCCCATTTGTATACAATAAAAAAAAAAAAAAGAAAAAAAAAATCTCTCAGGCAGGTGGCCTTCACAGGACAGTTCATTTTCTTTATTTGCCATGTCTCAGCCCTGATATAAGGGACATTTTTTCTTTTTTCCCTATCAGGAAGATCTGGATAAGAACGAAATAACTTTCTGTTATAGATATCCTTACATAGTCTATCTGGGTATTTCACAGCTGGTTTGTAGAATTCTTAAGCTCTTTCATGTTCTTATTATTCAAATTAGAGATCCTTATTTCTAGGAACATCAATGGAAAGATCTTCAATGTTATAGAAAAAGTTCCATTTTTTTAACACTGTGGTTTCAGATACCATAATCTTTTAAATACCAGTACCTCATACTACCTCAAGGCACATCAACTTAACTCTGGCTACAACCTTGAGTATCCCTTAGCTCCCAGAGGTGCCTTTTTGGGACCAGATTCCCATTGGGAGAGCTCCTCATGGGTGGGACACCTGAGGCATCTGCCCAATGGTGGACTCAGCCCTTTCAGGTCTCAAAGGACCAGAGGGAAGGGGAGGAACTAAAGTACATGAACTATTAAAAGCAATATAGTTAGTTTGATTTTCAGAAAAGTTTCACCAATTTAACTCCCATCCATTGGGGATAAAATTAAAGATTTGGGAATATCTTGGCCCATCTTGTGTTGCTATAACAAAATCCCTGATACTGGATACATTTTATAAAGGAAAGAGGTTCATTTAGTTCACAGTTTTGGAGGCTGAAAGTTCAGAATCAAGCAGCCCAATTTGTTTGACTGCTGGTGAGGGTTTTCTGGCTAAATCAAAACATGTTGGAAGGTATCACATGTTGGCAGCATGTGCAAGAGCAGGGAGTGGTGCCTGTGGAAGAGGTTACATGGTGAGAGAAGCAGCAACAGGTCAGTGAGGGACCAGGTTTGCTTTTTGTCTAACAGCTCACTTTTGTGGAAGATAATCCACTCTTCCTAACACACTAGGTCCCACTTCTTAAAGGCCCTACCATTTTTCAATGCCATTACATCAGAGATCAGCACATGAACATTTGGGAGACAGACCATATTCAAACCACAGCAGGAACTTTTGCAACTTCTACATGCCTGTTATTCTTAATTTGTTTCGATAGCAAATTAACCATCAAATACATAAAAAGACAAGAGGGAGGGTCTATGAAAGATATCAGAGGACCAGAAAGGGAACTTTGGGAAGTCAGTCTTCATTCTCAGGCTGTGAAAAGTAATAGCAGGAACTTGGATATGTGATAAAAACTTATAAGAGGCCCAAGAAATAGAAGAAAGAGGGATGGGGTGAGGGAGATGACTTTGATGTGTGCTTTACTCCTGAATTACACAGAATGCTTCTGGAGACATGTCTAAGTGCAGTGCTGAGCCCATAGTGGAGCTCAGCAAGAACTGGTGTAATTGTGGCCTTGCAGAGGAATCTGGAAAGTGAAATTTTTAAAATGGCCTCCTCCAAAAAGAACAGAGAGTGGAATTCTTGGAACTCATCAGCTCCAGGAAAAATTAGGAGCAAATGTTGAGTGGAGGAGACAGAGAAGCCTCCAGATAAACAGCTCTCAACAACCTCAGGCTCATTCTTAACACACTATGGAAAGTAGGTGACCATCCAGGCTTTGTGGACTTCATAACCAAATCCGCTTTCTATCAATCCATCAACCAGTTTTCACAAAGTCCTTCAGGCTGCAAATGAGGTGGAAACTGGAGCACCTGCTTGTGGCGGCTGTGGCAGGGGTGGGGTATGGGGATAGGCTGGTACCCATGAAAACAGCACAAACCATATGAGACTGCGGAGAGCTGAGCATCTGGTTATGCACTGGGTGCAAGATGGTGGGGTGGGATTCTTGAGGACAGGTGAGCAGGATAGGGGCTACAGTAATGAGGCTCGAGCTTTGGTGATTCCAGGGGTGGTCTTTGAATCGAGTCCTTGCTTCTGTGAGGTGTGAAGAGTTGATCCTTCTGAGAGGAGGGAAAGCATCAGCCCTCACTCTCTGGGTCTCCTGCTTCTCGTAGCAACCACCTTCAACCTCAGGTCAATCTAAATAATAATCAGAGAGAGATTCTCAGAAGACTAATGGTATTTATTGAGGAACAGCAGAGCAAGGCAATGGGAACACATGTATCATAGCAAATAATGAGTGTATCCAAGGAGGGGGAGGGAAGGGGAACAATTTTAAAAGACGAAATGAGGAGAACTATATGACACTTTGAAACAATGATCTTGGACCACAAGGATTAATAGCAAGGATGGACCCAGTCCAGGTTGGGTGAGCAGTTTTGGACAGATGTCTTCACAGAAGTATTTTTTGTGTAAGGGTATGGTGGCCTTTGTGCAAGTTTGTGGTTCTGTAGAGTCTTTTGCCATGGCAGACAAGTGTAAAAGAGAACCATTCCTTCAGAACTGCCCCCTACTTATTTACTAGGGATGACACAAGTGACTCCATTTTGATTCTGGCCACTCTCACAGTTACTGCACTCAAGAGCTAGTTATCAGTGAAGGCAAAGTGAAGAAAGGCACAGAGACACATGGTGAGGGTTGGAACACAGCTCTGGCCCCTCCTACCAGGCCAATATTTGTGACTGGCTCCAGGCTGCAGACGTGACTCTTCTGGCTGACCTTCCTCTGGGACACAGGGGAGACTCCCCCGTGCTTCTTCTGAGAGTTCCTAGGATCAGACAAAAACCCCAGCTCTGTTGCAAGGTCTGTAAACATCCTCATAGTTGGATATGTGAAGTGCTGGCATACTTGATCTGTTTAATCACTGCTCCGCCCCTCTGAGGAAAAAAGCTGATTTCAGCCACTTGAGGGGAGAGAAATAGCAGTGAGCTTTCCACAGAACTGATGATAACTCACTCCTTATAAGGAGTGGACAAACAAAGAGCCCCGCACTCATGGCTCAGGAATGTGTGCGCTGTGTGTGTTCTTCCAAACTTACCTGGTAATTGGGCTCTACACCTGAGTGCAGTGTTTCTCGTGGTCTCCAGGGTAGCAGGATGGGCTCCGTCCCACTGAGCCAGCGGAAAGTATCGATTGCCAGAGGTGATTACAACCCTACGGTTTCTGGATCAGCACTGCTATTGGATTGAATGGAATTAAAGAACAGTTTAAAGAAAGTTTTTTCGCCCCTATTATGTAAGAAACTAACTTCCTATCAACTGTAATTCTTGCTTCTCAAGGGGTTATTTAGCTCACAGTAAGAGAAGAGCCCAAATTTACAGAGTAATAAATAGAAGCTGGCAGGTAATAAAACCATCTGTCAGTCAGTTCAGCTATTGTTTACTCTAGGTCAGACATTCACTTGTGGTCTGTTAATTCCTACGTTAATCCAGTAATTATGACCATTTTACAGGATGGGATGTCGCTGAAGCTCAAGGAGAGGTGGTATTGTTTGTTCGAGTTCATTCAGCTGGTAAATGAAACACAGAGATTTGAACTCAAGTCTTTCTGACTCCAAAGCCAGCAGAGTTCTTTGAGTTGGAACTACAAACACCCTAAGGTTCATAGGTGACCAGGGTCCCTCCTGGGTCTTGCAATGTGAAGAGGGTGTTCAACCACGGGAACTTGTCTAATTCCTCATGAGATTTCCCAGACCTTCAAGAATTAAATGAATGTTGTATTCCTTTCTAAACTTTTCTTCTTTTTCGTCTCATCATGTGTTGCTCAGAAAAAACATGGAACCAGAAAGTCAAACTCCAGAGACCTCTTTACTCAACACTGGAGAAACCCAACTGGCAGAACTCTCCATGGTCTTTTTGTGAAATGCTCCATGAGCTTCCCTCCCAAGTTGGCCTGCCAGCCTGTCCTCTGGCTACTCTCACAAGCCACCCACGCTGCACCCCTCTGGCTCCCACAGCTAGTCAGCTGGGCCAACCCCTACCCCCATATTCAGTGGGTAGTCGCCCAGAATTCTGCCCCACCTTGACCAACCTTTTTATTTCTTGTGTACTCCTTATGTATACAGTGCAGGTCCCAATGTTGTAGGGGCCAACAGAGAGAGAGATGTGCCCTGACTTCTGGGAGCTGACACTCACATTCAGGAATGTGAAGTAAATACTCACTGGTTACTCAACTAATCGCTTCATTACAATTGTACAAGTCCTTCAGAACTGCTAGGCTGCTGAGAGCGTGTACTGGGGCAGGGATGAGGGGCCTGACCAGGATTAAGGAATGAGACAGCGCATCCCCCAGAAAGAAGACGAGGTGGCTGAAGTGCCCCTGAAGAGAGGTCAGTGGAACAGAGTGAAGCCAGAGAAGTCCGCAAGGTCCCATCTTCAGGCCCTGCTGTAGTTCTTGGCTTTATCTCAGGAAGGATGAGACTGCATTGGAGAGTTTAGGTGGTGACCCAATATATGTGAATAAATCAGGGGAGAAAGAAATGGGGCATATGCCGATAAATTCTAAATGGTACTGTGAATTAACAACTGCCTTTTTGGCCTTTGGTCTCTCTAAAATAGCTAAGTTTGCAGTAACATGAAAGTTGACTCTTAAAGGGTGTTAGTAAATGTTTGTTCTTGACTATGAGGATTTAAGCCACGGCAATCCTCTCCAAGTCACCCCTGCCAGCAGTCTGAGTCTGGAATTTCTTCTGGGTAACTACCCCACAGTGAGTAGCCCCTTCAGGCCTAGAGAGGTGGATTTGGAGGGGCTGTTGGGGCCAAATGTGGGGAGACATGCAAGGCAAAGGATAGTGCCAAGAACCAAGCACCGATCCCTTTGATCAGGACGTCCTGTGCATTGCTCTTGTGGGCCCTGAAAAAACACTAAGAGACTACAGACATCAATCTCAGAGTTTGCCCTGACAGGTCACCACTGAAGGTGGAGTTCTTTGGTCCTTGAGCCTTTTTCTAAGTGTCCAAAAAGGGCTTGCATCGAGGGAGCTGCCAAAGTCTCTTCTGACCCTACCACAGTGGGACCTCATCACTTCAAAGGAGGCATGCCGTTCCCAGTGAGGCCCAAGGAGGAATGTTTTATGGTGGACAACTTGGAGAGAGGAGGGGGTCTGGAGAGGGACCAGAAAGGAGGAAGATGGAGTGGGGGCTACCCACAGGGCATTTTGATCCTTTGAATGATGGGAAAGCAACAAGGCAGAAAAACACTTGTGACTGCAGTATGATTCCACCAGAGATGGTCCTGCCATGGGAAGTGTTTCCTGTGGTCCCAGGACACACACCCACGCACGCACGCACACACGCACGTACATATGCACGTGTGCACACATTTTCCGTACTCTTTTTCCTCCTTGTGCTGGGTGTGGAATCCAGAGCCTTGTGCACCCAAGGCAAGCACTCTATCACTGAGCTACCCCTCAGCCCTATAGAAGGGAATTCTAACATTTTTAAAACACTATAATTCTTAAATTATATCTGGAGACCCCACTTTTTAACTGTGGGAATATATCTCCAGAATCTCAATAAACTGATTAAATTTCTGTGACTCAATTTCATTTCGGTGATAAAAACATATGTCAACTTGCATCATTAGCAACCTTGCAGCAAGTCCTGTTCTGTCAAGTCCCTTTTCCCAGTATTTCATATGTTACCACACATCTGCAGAATTTTCCACTGAGTTTGTTCCCACTGAGAGAGTTCCCGGGGAGGGCCCCTTTCTTGCAGTTTATCAGCAGTGCATAGTGCTACTACCATGTGTTGAAAGAAAGGGAGAAAAAAGAGATAATGTTTGTAAAAGAAAAAAAAAAGTAGAATTTCTAAATCACATGATCCAGTATTGCCAGTTCTTTTTCCCAGCTGTCATGAATTAATATTGAATTAGCAAAAGGCTAAACTCCTGAGCAAGGCATTGCCTTGGGTTGTGGCCAAGTCTGGGACTAACACATGCCTCCAGAGGTCCTCTGACTCTTGGCCGACAAGCCATGGCTTTGTGAAGTACCTGATGGGGCTCTTTTCCCAGTGGGTGGGAGGAAATATTTCCTTGTGTTCCCACTTAGTGTAGCAGCTTGTACCCTGGCTACACTACCAGGAAAGTGGCCAGAACCAACTCTACTCATCATTAGCTGTGTGCTTTGGCCAAGTCTCCTAGCCTGCTGGAATCCCTATTTATTTCTTTATCTCTAAAATGGCAGCAACAATTCAACACCCTGTGACTGGGAACAGACTGTATGCTGGATCATGTGTGAGTTAAGATACAGCCATCAACTCTGTGAGAGTGGAGCAGAGGATGCATGACATTTGAGTAAGCGCCCATTCACCCAATGAGTTCCTAAGACTGATGACTTGAAATAAAAACATCAAGCTCAAAGGAAATAGTCAAATGTCTCTATATAATAATGTATTTTTAATTGTTTAAACTTAAAATCACAGATGTTATTCAATTACAAATATTGATGGATATCTTCATAGTTTCAATTATATGTTTAAAAATCACATCATCTTTATAATGTAGAAATATTGCCTTTACTCTCTCATAATACGATATTATTTTTTTCTTCTGTGCTGAGCATCAGACTTGGGCCTCAGGCATGATTGGCAAGTGTTCTACCATTGAGCTACTCCCCTAGGCCAAACAACAATACTTTTAATCAGACTCATTCAATGCACCTTTGACACCAGCGTCTGGATCTTCACTAGCCAGTTCTTCAAGCCCACTTTCTCAAGCACAACATCTTTCTATCCATCTAGGTTGCCTGAGATATAGCACTTTTTGAATCTAAGTATGATGTTGTCATTGGAAATTTTATCCCAAGCTGCAATAATCCTTTCCCTATTTGTGATCTGAGAGGATACCCATCTGTCTTAAAGCACAGAATGTAGCAATACTGATTTTAATGTGATCTGTATGTGATTTGTTTACTGTGACCACCAGCACTTAACAATTGAAGTATCAGATTCTCCAGGGATAATTGCCAAATGTGTGTCAGCTTTCTTTCCTTCCTTCTCTCCTGTATTTCCAGGAGCCTCCCAAAAGATACCACATTGGCACTGCTTTCATTGGTTTAAGACTAATATGTGTTCATCAAAGAGAAGGTTGCTCAGAATCAAGTAATTGAAACAGTGCTCTGTTGAGTAGTCTGTAAAGACTACTATAAGACAACTCTGAGGGATAATTGGGAGGGGGTGGTGGCATGATTATATATGATACTTGCAAGAAAAGTTAGAGGGCATTAAAAGCTCTTAATGAAAACTGTTAAGAGATATGAGAGGGTGCGGACTAGCTATATAATGAGTCATCAAGTTGTTAATTTTTTTCTTCACCTCCTTATTTAGGAAATAAGGCCAATCAACATTTCCAATACTTGGTTACTGGGAGGAGGAAATGTGGTTTTAAATTCTAGCACCAGTGTAGCACCTGGCTCAGGTGCGATTCAGGCTGATTGGTCTTGCAGCTCTGCTTCCACCCTTGACTCTGTGGGACATGTTAAAGGAAAAGTAGTAGGACAAGACATTAACAAAATTTCCTCACTTTTTATTCAGCTGCAACAGATTAGAGTTTTTCCATAGGTGCCTTGCCAAGAACCAAGGGGAAACTAAGAACTTAACATCCAGAGTCTGTAGGTCCCTCCTGGACCTCAGCATCATTGCTTCCCTCTTCACTCTTCAAACCTGTACGCATTTTCCTAATCTTGGATCTGTTCCCTGTGCATGCAGACACGATGGGATGGGGGATGGATATTGGGACAATAATAGCCACTGGGATTTGGAAGAGGAGAAATTGACTCCAAATCAGCCTCCACCTGTGGGGAGCCATCCATGACTTGTGTGAGAACCAGGAGAAGTTTGAGCCATTAACTAGGAATATCTGGCCTCAGGAACTCACAGTTGGATATTGACTGTTCAAGAATACCTGAGTCACATGGTACCCTCCATTAGCTCACGGCTCATGTTCAAGTACAGACACCCAGCAATGGGAGTGACTCACTAGAACCAAAAGGCCTTCTTACCTCCACCCCCATTCTGTTTTTCTGGAAGAAGCTCCCACAGCTTCTTCCCATTTGATCTGTACTGCTATAAATAAATCAAGTGTGGACTCCTTCCTTTGTTAGAGCCAGACCCTTCTGGATGGTTCAATTGATCATACCCCTGCTTCAAAAATATTCTTGCCTTTTTGTCTTTGTTTCTGCTATATATATTTCTTAGCTTTTATTTCTCAGCCAGCCCATCCCTCCAATGGGAACCCTTTCCTTTGCCCACATAGGACATGTGTGAGATCTACCCCTCATGGTTCAGACTTTCCAAGCCCTCACTTTCCAAACCTTGGCTTCCTCATCTGTATGATGGACATAAATCTGTTGGAGAACTATTGAAGATTCTCTTGAAAGATAAATTAGGATCATGTATCCAAGGTATTCAACACAAAATCTGTTTAGCCAGTCAACAACGATAACTTCTGTTCACTTGTGTATGTCCTAGAGTGGGCAATGAAAGGAGAGGAGAGACAAGAGTCATAGCAACTACTATGAACCCCTCTGTTCCCTTTTTTTCCTGATGAGGTTAAAGTTTTGTTTGATTTTCACTAAAAGAAATAGTGCTTGTCATCGAGGAAAGAAAATTTTAGACCAATATCCTTAATGAACATCGATGCAAAAATTCTCAACAAAATTTTAGCAAATCGCATACAAAAACATATTAAAAAGATAGTGCACCATGATCAAGTGGGTTTCATCCCAGGGATGCAAGGTTGGTTCAACATCAGGAAATCAATAAATGTCATTCACCATATCAACAGACTTAAAGTCAAGAATCACATGATTATTTCAATAGATTCAGAAAAAGCATTTGATAAAATACAGCACCCCTTCATGCTCAAAACACTAGAAAAAATAGGGATAGTGGGAACATTCCTTAACATTGTAAAGGCCATCTACGCTAAGCCCATGGCCAATATCATTTTAAATGGTGAAAAACTGAAAGCATTCTCCCTAAAAACTGGAACAAGGCAGGGATGCCCTCTTTCACCACTCCTATTCAATATCATCCTTGAAACTCTAGCCAGAGCAATTAGACAGACCAAAGAAATTAAAGGGATACGAATAAGAAAAGAAGAACTCAAACTATCCCTATTTGCTGATGATATGATTATATACTTAGAGGAACCAGGAAATTCCACCAGAAAACTTTTAGAACTCATAAGTGAATTCAGTAAAGTAGCAGGATATAAGATCAATGCTCATAAATCTAATGCATTTTTACACATAAGTGATGAATCTTCAGAAAGAGAAGTTAGGAAAACTACCCCATTCACAATAGCATCGAAAAAAATAAAATACTTGGGAATCAATCTCACAAAAGAGGTGAAAGATCTCTACGATGAGAACTACAGAACACTAAAGAAAGAAATTAAAGAACACCTTAGAAGATGGAAAGATCTCCCATGTTCTTGGATAGGAAGAATTAATATTGTCAAAATGGCCATACTACCAAAAGTGCTATTCAGATTCAATGCAATTCCAATTAAAATCCCAATGACGTACCTTACAGAAATAGAACAAGCAATCATGAAATTCATCTGGAAGAATAAGAAACCCAGAATAGCTAAAGCAATCCTTGGCAGAAAGAGTGAAGCAGGGGGTATCACAATACCAGATCTTCAACTCTACTACAAAGCAATAGTAACAAAAACAGCATGGTATTGGTACCAAAATAGAAAGGTGGATCAATGGTACAGAATAGAGGACACGGACACAAACCCAAATAAATACAATTTTCTCATACTAGACAAAGGGGCCAAAAATATGCAATGGAGAAAAGATAGCCTCTTCAACAAATGGTGCTGGGAGAATTGGAAATCCATATGCAACAGAATGAAATTAAACCCATATCTCTCACCATGCACGAAACTAAACTCAAAATGGATTAAGGATCTCGGAATCAGACCACAGACCTTGCATCTTATAGAAGAAAAAGTAGGTCCAGAGCTTCAACATGTCGGCTTAGGACCAGACTTCCTCGACAGGACTCCCATAGCACAAGAAATAAAAGCAAGAATTAATAACTGGGATAGATTCAAACTAAAAAGTTTTCTCTCAGCAAAGGAAACTATCAGCAATGCGAAGAAAGAGCCTACAGAGTGGGAGAAAATCTTTGCCAATCATACTTCAGATAGAGCACTAATCTCCAGAATCTATAAAGAACTCAAAAAACTCTACACCAAGAATGCAAATAATCCAATCGACAAATGGGTTAAGGAAATAAATAGACACTTCACAGAAGAAGATCTACAAGCAATCAGCAAACATATGGAAAAATGTTCAACATCTCTAGTAATAAGAGAAATGCAAATCAAAACCACCCTAAGATTCCATCTCACCCCAATTAGAATGGCGATTATCAAGAATACAAGCAACAACAGGTGTTGGCGAGGATGTGGGGAGAAAGGTACACTCATACATTGCTGGTGGGGCTGCAAATTAGTGTAGCCACTCTGGAAAGCAGTGTGGAGACTCCTTAGAAAACTTGGAATGGAATCACCATTTGACCGAGTTATCCCACTCCTCTGCCTATACCCAAAGGATTTAAAATCAGCATACTACAGAGATACAGCCACATCAATGTTCAATTCACAATTGCCAGATTGTGGAACCAACCTAGATGTCCTTCAATTGATGAATGGATAAAGAAACTGTGGTATATATATACAATGGAATATTACTCAGCCATAAAGAATGATAAAATTTTGGCATTTGCAGGCAAATGGATGAAATTGGAGAACATCATGCCAAGTGAGATAAGCCAATCTCAAAAAACCAAAGGACGAATGATCTCGCTGATAAGTGGATGATGACACATAATGGGGGATGGGAGGGGTTAGTGTTAGGGTTAGAGTTAGGGTTAGGGAGGGGGGCAAGAATGGAGGAAGGAAGGACTGTATAGAGGGAAAGGAGGGGTGGGAGGGGTGGGAGGGGTGGGGGGGAAGGGAAAAAATAACAGAATGAATCAAACAAGATTACCCTATGTAAATTTATGATTACACAAATGGTATGCCTTTACGCCATGCACAAACAGAGAAACAACATGTATCCCATTTGTTTACAATAAAAAAAAAAAGAAAAAAGAAAAAAAAGAAATAGTGCTTGTGACGGGTCTAGGTCTAAGGTTGGCTGCTTTCATTAGCAGTTGATCTAGAAAGGGCAGCCACCTGTATGGTCCAGAATCATCCCTTGGAGAAGATAAAATGGCACTTGGAGAAGATCCCAGCAGCACAGGGAGAACTTCCTCAGGTAGAGGAAGGATGAGAACCTTCACTGCCACATTTGCTTCCTGAACCAACTTCACAGATGTCACAGACGCAAGAAAAGTCCTGACTCTTTCCATGACAGAAAGAAAAGCAGCTTCATTCCCCTCCTGTATTCTGCCTCAGTCAAGCTTAATGGAGTGAGAAGAAATCATTTTACCTTTTCTCAGAGGGGCCTATCTTGATTAAAGAAAAAACTTTGATAAACATCAGATTTAGAAGGTCAAGGCTAAAGAAAAGATCATTGAATGATAATTAAACTCTGAACTGGAATTCCACAGGAATTGGGGATGGAAGCAAGCTGGAAAAGACTGTGGAGGAGTGATGGGGAAAAAAGAAAGATGGCGAGCTACTTGGTTGAGAAACCAACAAGCTGCTAAGAGAATGAGAAAGTCTACTGAGAATCTGAAGTCACCAGCTCTTCCCTGATGTGACGCCCTCTGCAGTGTCCTTATCCCTTCAGCAAAGTTTATTTCACAGGCATTCATATAGGTGGGGTGGGAGCAGCATTTTTTCATGGAAACCAAGGAAAAAGGTGAATTCCACATGGATCACCATGATGTCAAATGAAGACGACATCTACAGAACAGGAAGCTGAGTCAGAAATTGAATGCACTCTGTGGAAGCAGGAACGCAGAGGCAAAGCTGACCACAAACGAGCCTCCTGAGGATTGCTAGATGTCTTAGAGGTGATCTGTATGTTCCACAGGTCTTTGAATTGCTATTTGAGCCCATCCAGATGTGAATTAAAGGATGAGGTGGAAGTTTGTGAGAGCCATGCCTGTGACATGTCCTGGGCAAGACAGGCCTGTTGTCCCAGTGTTTCTGGGCATCTGCCTTGCTACAAGAGTGTCTGCCACTAAGCAGTAAGGCTTTCTATTTTGTAAGGTGGAAGTACCACCACGTTCTTCTTAGTCTGTCTCCCAGCTCAGCATTTCAGAATCAGAGGTGCAATTCTTTTGCAATTGCTTTTACCTTTGCTCAGTCTTCTCCTGGTTTTGCATTGCTATCAGAGATGCAGGCTGCTAACCTCACATGGCAGGTCTCATTGCTGTCTACAGGGGTGTCCAGAGACTTGCTTTCCACTTTATAGATATACAGAAAGAGTTCCAGAGTTGTTTGATAATGGGTCCCCCAGGGCCTTCGCTGTCTACTCTGGTAGCCCACTCCTTCCATCTGGTCAGTTCATGCTCCCCAGTCCCTATCCCCAGGTTGAAGGGAATCTCTTCCTATTAACCACAGTATTGTCCATCAACCTGACCTTGACTCCAATGTTCCAGGGAGCAGCTGGCCCAAAGAAGCCTGTGGAGGGTGTTCCCCACCCTTCCCTGCCAGGGACAGTATAACCTGACCTTTCCATCCTACCCAGATGTCTGATTCCAACTAGGGTCCCTCCTTCCTCCAGACATTCCTGTATGTTGGCAGAAGCCACCATGTTTTATGGAACCCCTCTGTCTTTGACTTTCCTGAAACCTCTGACCTCCCTTTATCAGTTGCTTCCTTGGGGGAATATTTAGTAGAGAAGAGCCAGGACCCCACAGGCTCAGGGGCTTTGGCTGCCTTGACTTGCAATGTTCCAGCAAGCTGTCCTGGCTGACAGTGAGCCCCTTGTCAGCATCTTGCATGATTTCTGCCCTTTAAGTCTACTGACCTCCCTCCCTCTGTTCTTCCAGGGGATGAGTCTCAACAAAGGACGCTTCTCAGCAGGGCCTTTCAACCACAGCATTGGATTGAGTTGCTGCTGCACCTCTGAGAACATGAAGACGAACAGATGGATAGAACCACAATTTAGTCCCTTCATGCCCAGTGGCTGGGTTTTTGTAAAATGTCCTGCGGGCTTATCCATACATCTGACTCATCCTTCTGTCCCTTAAGAAACTCCTTTTGCCCAATGCCTCTATAGACTGAAGAATTCACCCCTGGTTATCCAGCTGTCCTATTTTTAATAATAACTAGAATTTCATGAGCATGTTGTATGTGCCAGGAACTGTTAAACATTTTACTTTTAATTCTTATAACAACCCTGTAAGCTGGCAACTACTATTAATTCCCTGTTTCACAAAAGAGGGAAGTGAGGTACTGAGAAGTTAGGTAACTTTCCTGTGCAAATAGAAAGACAGAATCATGTTAAAACACAGCTTAGTCAAGAACCTGGATGCTCTTGATGGGCTTTTTCATGTGAATCAGCCATTTCCTTCACCAAAAACATCTCCCTACTTCCTGCCTACCCAGTGAGTAGATGATGGGTATACGTGACCAGCTGTTCTTAACGTGGCACTTGTAAATGGTATCAACTAGTGTTTGGAGAACAAGTGGGTAGGTGGATGGGTGGGTAGACAAAGGGCAGATAGAAGGATATCGGTGGGTGGGTGGATGGATGGATGGATGGATGGATAAGTCTGAGTATGTGGACTGCCAGATGATCAAGGGCCTTTCATGCAGAAAAACCTTTTGGAACACAAAGATCTCAAGTAATCCAGAGCTACACATTCTCTAGCTGCTCTGTTGCCTCTCTCCTCCAGATCCTATGGTCTGTTCTGTTTGCAGGAGGAAGGTTTTCTTTAGGTACCTAACCCCACAGAAAAATGAGAACAGCTGTGTTCCCTCTAGCAGTAATTTCCGCCTGGGTTTATTTTTTCAGATGCTTCACACCAACTTTGGAATTCAAAATGGGCTTGTCAGAGAGGTTTGGTTTTCAAGTGTCCTGATCCTGGTGGGGGTCCTGTGGCCTAAACCTGACTCAACAGCATTGGCTTGAGGGATGTGTTGTTTATGTCTGGAGGTCAGTGACAACCCTGTCATGCAAAAACAAGGAAATCCTCAGCTCCCATGCACTGACTGCAAAACAGAGGCTGAGATAGCCTGATCTGTTAACCTTGAACAAACTCGTGGAGAAGGTTGGAGATAAACTTACCTATTGGCCCTCTTTCTCCCTCATTTCCAGGTCCCTGCCTATCATAATTCCAATCCACAAAACTCCCAGAGCTCTCTTCTTATTCCCTGGTTCCAGGTGACAAACTCATTCTTGCTAAATTATCAGTGACTTACAGCTTTCCTTTCCCATTAGAAAGAGTTCCTCAGTAAAACCATGTCGAACTCAGAGGCAGAATCATTACAATTGCTCCAAGCAAGTGATACTCACTGAACCTGTCATTCAGGCAAGCTACCCTTAATGAAATTAGCTTTTTGGATTATTTTATTGATGTTAATATTAAATTAAATGGATCTAAGGACAACTCAAGGCCAAATTCATTTCCCATTGACTCTAGCATCTCTAGAGAGGCTCTTCCTGTCCTCAGACTGAGACATGGAGCATGAGCACACTAACTGCTCTCACCAACCCCAGTACCTTCAGCCCATGTCTCACTGCAGGGTGTCTAACTGATCAGGAATGGCCTGGTCTTCCACTTATGTGAATTCAGCTGCCCCTGCAGAATGACCAAAGGCCCTGGTTGTGAAGACTGGGCTGTGGTGTGCCTCTGGCAGGTTCTCATGGTCACCCACAAGCATTTGTAATACAGAAAGGTAGAGTTACCTCCTTGGGAGAGTTTTCAAGATGTTGACTAATGTGTATAGTTTGACAAGGGCATGAAAAAGAGAGGAAAGGGAAAATGGTATTTGTCCTTCTTGGTCTCACTTTAAGCTTTTCACTAATCCCTACATGACCAACTTTAATCTTTTTGTCTGGTTGTGAGCTAGAATTACAGGTAAACTCTGTGAACTTTCTACATGAATAGTTATATGTACACATAAAACAAAAACCAGCAAGTTCTTTTCCTTGTTCTCCAAAACCCTTTCAGTCACTGAAATGGAATAAGGAAATAGGAAATTGTTGTCATAGTCAGTCAGTCTATTTAATGTAAAAACAAATTAAACCTTCATGCTCCACGGACTGTGAACAAATCTGCCCATACAGGTGTGTCCCAGACCCTGGCAACCATTCATGTTGGGGCCCAGGTTCCTTTATTTTTCAGATGGGAAAATGTTTACATGGGAAGGAGGTGTGCTCCTGGCAGGGAGAAACTGGTCAGGGTGGTACTTTTGTGAAGACTGAAGAAAGGTGTCCAGTCTTCCAAGGCACATGGCTTGGCAAGCAGAGTGCAAGTGGATTTCAACTCATACTTGGTCCCTTCTTAGTGTGTGTGAGGCAGCACTGGCCACTTTACTGTGGAGATCTCTTCCTGCTCTGGATTGGGAAAAAGGTGTCTTAGTTTTTGGAATGCCTGCTGTAGATTTCTTCACCTAGATCTGAGAATGGCAATCATGTCAGCTATGGAACAATGAGTTGACCAGAGTTAACCTGGCCAATGTTGGCATCACCCCTGCTAGTTCAGAGGCATTCACCATTAGCCATTTAGCTAAAAGGCATGGAATTTCCACTCCTGCAAACTCTAAATTTATCTGAAATCTTCCAATCAAAACAATTCTTAGATGTGCAAAGGGTAATTGATAGAAATGAAGCTAGAAGCATCCTTGAGAGGCTATCTGGGTCACCTCCCTGCTTTGGGTAAATCCCTGATCTATTCTAGAAATACTTCTGACAGTTGATGGAAAGGCTGCTGTTTGATTTTTCCTCTGGAAAAATGCAGAATGAACGCTGAAAGTTTCTTGAGTACTTGTATTTTTGTATTTTGATTATACTGTGCAATGAAAGGAAAATTCTCTGCAGAGTCAAACATCAATATCCCATCCCTATTGCTATCTTGCCTCTTTCCTTCCCCTCTTCCCTTTTGGTTAATTCCCTGGGAAACCACTCTGAACAGGAGAAAAATGGGCAGGAAGGTTGTGAGGTAAACAAAACCTGTGTGCTGGGGAGATAGCTCAGTTGGTAAAGTGCTTGCCTTGCTCGATCCCCAGCACCGCAAACAAACAAACAAACAAACAAAAACAAATAAATCTGTGAGTGTAAAAGAAGCAGACCTGGGCAGAGGGGACACTGCAGTATAGTTGTCACAGGAACCACCACAGCCTCAGTTTAGCAACCCCAGCAGAAAGCACTTCTCTTCCCAGCATCAAGGTATCAGTCTCAAAAAAGGGCTGTGATTGGTGCAGGGTGGGTCCTGCACTCACCCCTTAGTCCAATCACTGTGTCAGGTGATGAATGATTATAATTGGTTAGGTCCAGGTCACATGATCCCTAATATCAGGGTAATAAACAAGCTTCTGAACCAATAAAAACAGTAGCTGCCTCTAAAAATTGCTGAAAAGATTATACATATACTAGATTATGTAAAAGGAAATAAGAGGGAGATGGGTATAAAAAATGGTGGAATGAGACAGACATTATTACCTATGTACATGTATGATTACACGAATGGTATGAATCTATATCGTGTACTACCATAGAAATGAAAGGATGTACCTCATTCATGTACAATAAATCAAAATGCAGTCTGAAAAAAATTAAAAGATAAATAAAAATAAATAAATAAAAAGAAAAATATTTCTCTTAAAAAAAAGATTATACATATAAATATATATGGGCATATTGCTGAAAATACACTTAAGTACCTAACAGAGGGCCTAACAGGAGATGCTCAACAAGTGATCAGGATTGTTTTCTCCACTGCAGCATAAGAATGAATACAAACTACCCTTTTTCTAAAATCCTGGGGCAAACAGGTGCTGATAAAAATCAACGTTGGATCAAACCTCACTCTCAAACTTGAACTGAGCCTGAACCTTTCTGAAGAACAGAGAATGCTCAGCCAACATCTTCCTCCAGCATGTCTAAACATCATGCATCCTTGCACTTCCTGAGCCAGCTGGGCCCAGATCACCAGGACCATCATGAGGATGCTTATCTCCCAGACAGCTCCCATGGTCTGAAAGTATTTCCCAAGAAACTCGGTGTCCATTATATTTCTGACCTCTTCACAGAACCAGAGCATTTGACTGAAGTGGGGAGGATTCCCGGGTCACAACTGAATATCAACTTCCGCAATGACTTTTTCCTAGGAGTGGATTATGTATGTTCCTCCCTCCTGGAAACTAAAAGCCTCTCCAGAGCCTCCTAAAGAATTAAGAACAGATAGTCCTGCGCCTTTGGTTCCTCCCCTGCCCCCAACTCCCTGTTCCAGTGCTCTGTGGTCAGTTGGCTATCCCAATGCTCCCCAAACTCCGGAGGCCTGCCCTCTACACCCTTAACACGCTCACTATTTCCAATGCAAGAACATATTCTTCTCAATTTCCATCTCCATAACTCACCCCTCTAAATCCTCTCCCTTTTTCAAGGAACACCTCAATGTCTCCACTACTCCTTTTTGGGGTACCAGGGATTGAACTCAGGGGCACTCCACCACTGAGCCACATCCCCAGAACTTTTCTGTATTTTATTTCGAGACAGGGTCTCACTGAGTTGCTTAGCACCTTCCTGATGCTGAGGCTGGATTTGAACTTGCAATCCTCCTGCCTCAGCCTCCGTATCCATTTACCCTACTTCTGAAGCCAACTGTGCCCTTGACTACTTTTATTCTTATGAAACATACATTGTGCTGTAGGCTGTGTTAACTTGAGTGGTAAGATTCACAATTCATTTTAAGATCCTACTCTGTAGTTTCTTCACGCATGAAAGGTAGAGATGCATGAGATAGAACTAACCCAGTCAACATGAAGATCTTAGTAGCTCAGGTAGTATATATTTCCACCAATTATTTTCCAACACTTTTAAATTTGTTTGCTAGTTTTAGGTCATTCCTGAGATAATCCAGTCACTAATTTGCTCTGAGCTTCAATGTCTTCAACTACAAAATGAAAGATTCAGGCTACATGATCACTAAAGATCTTTACCCACTTAGCAACGAGTCCCTCTTCTTTTCTGTAGTTCAGCAATCACTTTGCTCCTGTTATTATCATCCGGTGATACAGGGTGTCCCTCAGAGCTAAAGAGAATTTGGAGCAGAGGTTTTGGAATAATACATAACGTCTTATGTATGTTTGTTGAATATAGTCAGTGTGGTGGTCAAGCTAGTGAAAAGCCAAGCCATACCCTCTTTACTAGACTTTAGTCTCCTCATCTATAAAATGGGGCAGCTGAAACAGAGCCCATGGTGGCCCCTTCCAATGCTGATATGCAATGATTCATAATCATTCTCTCTCGCTCCCACAGGAGCACACTGTGTTCTACAAGGACATGGTTGCCAAACCACCTGGCAGAGGGGAACAAAAACACAGCCACTCCCAGCCTCACCCCACAGAGACAAGCGGAGCTTTGAAAGCAACTGTGACAGAGTTCAGAACACTTGAATTCTGAACTGGTCCCAATTCTCATCATACATTTACGACAGGAATAGTTAAAAAAAATTGATCTCTGGAAAGGAAGGGGCAGTGGCCAATGCTGCTTAATCAAATCACTCACCCTTCTTACCTCATCAACCTACTTCCTCTCTCTCTCTGGTTTGCTGCCTCCTAGGTCTTGGCCACAGTCTTATAATTTGAATGAACCACTTTCTATAGTACTATGTTGAGTCTTCTCCAGACTCAACATACTTGTTGGTCAGGTACCCATCACTCAAAGAACTTGATGGAAGATGAACAATTCAGTCAAACAACTTACATGTTGCTCCTTATAAGAACAAGCTTTTAAAATGTGGCCTCTTCGCTTACTATACTCATCATGATTTCTGTATTAGTTCATTCCTGCTGATATAACTAAATGACTTAGACTGGGAGTTTACAAATAATAGGAATTATTTTTTGCAGTACTGGAGACTGGAAGGTCCAAGATCAAGGTGCCAGCAGACTTGGTGTCTGTTAAAGGCTTGTTCACTGTTTCCAAGATGGCAGCTTATTGCCTCATCCTCCCATGGCAGAAGGTCACATGGGGTGAACTCTCTCTCTCTCAATGTCATTTAAAAGGGCATGAATCTGCTCCACAAGGACATCACCTCACAAGAGAGTCACCTTGGGAGTTAAGTTGCAATGTATGAATTTTCAAGGGACACATATTTCCATAGCACTTTCTGTCTTCCTGTGAAAGATGCTGGCTGGTGCCTCTCAATTAGAAGACTACACCATGAACTTTTACTCCCACTAACTAAGCAATGTGTTTACCAAGAGCCAACTGCACTTGTCCTCAAGGCTGTCTTTGGCAGCAGAACCTCAGAATCCTAACAATATAATTCATTTGACTGTTATATAAATCAAAACCAAGTACAAAAAGGGAGTTGTCCATTATACTGAAGAACAAATTAAGTGGCAAACAAAACTAAATTTCTAATATTTACAATCAATTTTTGTGTATATGTGGTGGTGTTTGGTGAAAAATAATAAAACATATAGAAAGGTTCTGCACTCTGGTTTACTGTAGTATCTAAACGTTCTTCTTCCACCTTGAAGAAGTTAAAACTAAAAATTATAGGTAAGACCATTATGGCGATAGCTTATGTTAAACAATAACAACCCAAATGCCAGTCACAAAGTTTATCCTAAGAGAATAAAGCCTCAACCCAACATCAGAACATGAGCTAATGTTACAGGCTTCTGGCTAAAATACTATGTATAATACATGGCTTGAATCACTTTTTCAACTTTTCAAGTAATAGGCCTATATACTTTAACTGAATATAGATGAATGACTCTCAATAATCTGGGACCCAAATATTTTCTAGTTTTATCAATTTACATTTATGTTTTAGGATTGCATCCATAATTATTAGTAGTAGATTATTACAAACTCTAAACGTATATGAAATTAGAGATGAGTAAATATCAATAGCCTATTGTACAGATTTTGCCATCCATGCTTCATCTGTTTCTTTCTTCCCTTTGTTGATGTATTTTAAAGCAAATTTCATACATTGTGTCATTTTACCCCTACTTGCTTTAGTAGATGTCTGTAAGACATAGGAATATTTTCCTATATGACCATAACACCATCAGCACACCTAACATAATTAGCAACCATTCTTTTGTATCATCTAGTACTTTTGCCAACTCAATTTTCTCAGATTCCCCTCCAAATGTCTTTCTACTATTGATTTGTTCAAATACTGCTATGAATATAATGCACATGTTACACTTGTTATATCTCTTATGTCTTTTCAAAATTTAGAATAATATTCCTTTACTTTTTTCTTTGTGCTATTAATTTATTGAAGAATTTCTACTTTTGTAAATAAGGGTGTGAGAAATTCAAACATTCTGAGAATTCCAAAGAAGAGCAATTGACAAGGTGAGATGCCTAAAACGAAACAAAAAGCTAGAACAGACCCGAAGTTTCTGAGAGCTCAGGGAACTGATGACATCATGGCCCAGAAAAGAGTTTCTACCCTTTGCAGACTGCAGACTGAAAGACTGAGCAAAGAACTGGAGATTGGGTTGAAAGATGACAGAGTCAAAGTTCTCAAAAACAAAGGTTCAAGCCATCAGGGGAAACAAGAATCCAACTCACAAGATACCACGTCAAACAAAAATCAATTTGCAAGCATGTCAGACTTTATTGGGATGAACCCACTATTATGTTTAACCATAAAGCTCTAAATAAAAAAATAAAGAAATAAAAATAAAAAAGATACCACTTCACACCATCTGGATGGCCATATGTGAAAAAAAAATGGATAATGCACAAGTATTGTTGAGAATGTGAAGAAATTGGAATCTTCACACACTGCCATTGGAAATACATTTTGGGAAATGGGCAGAGGGACCCTCAAAAATAAAACACAGTGATCAAATGACTAAGTCATACATGTACTCACAAGAAATGAAAATGTTTGCACACACAAACCTTGTACATGAATGTTTATAGAAGATTATTCATAATAGGTAAAAAAGTAAGGAATGGCCAAATGGCTAAGTAATGAATAAAGTAGTGTGGTGTACCCACATAATGGGATATTAAACAGTCATTTAAATGAATGAAGAACTGCTGTATGGTACAACATGAATGAATCTTGAAAATATTAAGTGAAACAAGCCATTCAGGAGAATATACATTGTATGATTCCATTTATATGAAATTCTCATTGTTAATCAACCTGTAGAGACAGGAAGTAGATTAGTGATTGCTTAGGGCTGGGATATGGGGAAGAACTGGGAGAAGGATGGCTAAGGGGTATGGGATTTCTTTTTGAGGTGATGAAAATGGTCTTAGTTGTACAACTGTATTAATATACTAAAAGCCACTAAATGCACACTTAAAGTGGGTGAATTGCATATAATATGAATTACACCTCAATAACAGAGTTTAAAAATATTTTTGTGTGATCAAAGAATATTCAATTGGGAGATAATAGCAGCTAACTGAAAAATTCCAACAGTTAGAACTCACACATGTGCCGTAAACACACACGTGCTTGCACACACACGTGTGCACGCAGAAGGGTCCTTTATTGACCCACTTTCAGCACGTGGGAAGCCCCTGTGCAGGATGTGTCTGCCTCCACAGAGTGCCCCATTGCTGTTGGAGACTGTGACTCAGTGTCACCCTGTCTCCCTGGGTGAGTGCAGTCTCCCCTTCCTGGCTCTGATCTTCTGGAGTGGGTTGGTCTTGGATTATGAACTAGATGACCTCTTGACCCTGTGTTCAGTAATACCACGAAAGGAAATCCAGGGGGAACATGAAGAAAATTTCATTTTCGATTTGACCCATGATTGACTTGTTTCATCTGGGTTTGTGTTCACTTTTTCTAGTCTGCTATCACAAAAGACAGCAGACAACAGGTGCAGATGATTCCTGGGAAAAGAAGGAAGAGTGGAGAAAGAGGCTACCACTCAGCAGCTCTGCTGTGACAGATTCCTTGCTTCTGAAAGTGAGAACTACCCAGTTGGGAAGCTGAAAGCAGGATCCCCAGATAAGACTCCATTCCCACGTGGTTTCAGGATGGAACTGTGTAGCAACTGGTGGGGCTATTGAGCAGTACCCAGCTCAGGGTTACAGCGGAGGTACAGGGGGACATTGGTGCCAAGGTTTCCTTGCCTATTTTGAAAGTCTGCTTCACGTTATTCAAACTGTTGTTCTTGTCAGAATTGGGCATCTGCCTGACCCATGCATTTCCAATTATCCCTCCAGTCACAGGATCCTATGCCCATTTGGCAAAGGACAGGCCTCAGGAGAAGCTTGTGGCCTCACTGAAATTGTAGAGCTCAACTTTCTGTTGTCAATATAGAAAGCTCCATTTATGGAAAAGCAGAGATGGGTGGGCCCAGGTCCCATAAGGATGTGATTATGTTCCTGGGCCTCAGATGACTTCAGCCCCCATCTCCATACTCCCACTACGTCCATCCACTCATCCCATCCAGAGGCAAAGTGGCCACAGGCCACAGCCCTTCCTGGAAGCTCTAAGAGAACAGGTAAATAAACAGAGAAGACAAACATCAATAAGAAAGAGGGGAAATTACCAAACACATGCTTCTAAAGAGAAGAATCCAGAAAAAACACAAAGTGCTATCTCGAGATCCCACTTTAGATGCTAAAGAAGTACAGTCTTCAGCCTCTCCTCTTATTCTTTCTGTTTCCAGTCCTAGGACCCCTGAGCCAGTCTCTCTGTCCATCTTTCCTCCAATATCTCTCTTCCCCTCCATTCTGCTTTCTTTTCTTTCACCCAGCACTGAGACCCTCAGTCAGAGAGGCAGGAGTCTGACTCCTGACTGGGTGATGTGGGCAAACTTCTGGACCACTGCACTTCCTATTTATCTCAACATGTCCTGGGGATAATAACAGACTCACCTTGTGGGGCCATGGAAAAACCTAAAAGAAAAAGTGTGTGCTCAGCACTGGGCAATTAAATGTTATTTTTTCCTTCTCTTTTTTCTCTCCTCCTCTCCTCTTTTCATTTTTCCTACAATATTTCCTTCCCTTAAAACTAGACTTTTCTAGGCTCAAGACTCCATCTCAGCTTCAGCAGTAGCCCAGGCACACCCAGGATGCTGTGCAACACAATTCTGAACCCAGTGAGGGCTGATCCATCCATGTCCAGTTCCCAGTTCTGCTGATCTCTGGAACACCCTGCACTGTCCTTGTCAGTCCTGCCTCATGTGCAAGAAAGGGGTCACAGCAACATTCAGCAACATCCCTGGAAGCCACATGCTGTGACTTGCAATCATTTCTACGCTGGTTGACGTTTACTAGGTGGAACATTCAGCAGTGAAAGAGGGCTCCATTAGCTGCTGCCTTTTAGGGACCCAACCTTCCTCCTCCCTAGCAGGCTGGGTCTGTGAGTCCAAAGCTCTAGTTTGTTTCCTTTTCAACTTCTTCAATCTCAGTGTGAATGGCCTGTGACTGTTACATGGACACAGGTTAGGTCTCTCTGAAGCCCCTGAAACCAACAAGAATGAAAGGATGAGAGGTGCTCTTTGCTCAGTTCTAAAACTCCATGAATAAGAATTTGATTCCTCACTTTGATACCACACATTCCAGTGCAGCAGCTAGAACTGTATCTAGTTGGAAGTGGTGTCCCTAGGAGGAATGTGATCATCCTCTCCAGGTGACCAGAAGCTGCCTGGAAAGCCATGGCTCTGCAAGGGAACACTCACCAGATGGGCTCTATGCCCAAGGTTGCCACCAGCTTCCTTATACCCAGGCCATCCCTGGCCAACTGGTGCTAGGCAGCCTGCCCTGCCTTGGCCCCACTCCTACACCATGGGCCTTTGAGGTTATGGAGGTCACCAGTTTGTGAGCTTCTAGGACAACTTTCTCCCAGATTGATGCTTATTGGAGCCTTGCTCCATATCCTGCATGGTCTTGAGGAATGCTCCACCAAAGAGAGACAGAGAGACAGACATTGATTCTGTCTGTGGTCAGATACACTTAGAAAATGCAGTGTAATATATTCCTCTCCAACTCCTGGCCCCACCTCTTGCAGGTTCCTAAAGTGTGCCAGCTTATAAGGGAAGTGAGCGGTCCTGCAATCAAGACAACTGACCAACATCATTAGACCCAGCAGCTCCCAGATCAGAGGAGCACAGTTTGGGAAATGCTGCTCCAAGAGAGGTTCTGAAATTTGACTGGACATCCAAGTCACATGGGGGGCTTTTTGAATGCCAGTTCCTATGCCAACTCCAGAGGTATCTGAAAATCCATATTCCTAAACATTCCCTAAACTGTTCTGTGCCCTATGTGGATGGCTCTGGAACTCACTCGTTCAGGGCCAGGGGCACTGGGAGGTAGTTGGGATGCAGCTCCATTAGGCCATCCAGTGAAGGAGGCTGCTGTCCACTAAACAGAACGCCTGCCGCTGGGCCGACCCCTGCTGTGGCAATGGCTGCAGAGGAATGTCCTTTCCTGGAGTCAGCCTCTGCTTTCTTCCTAGGAAAGCTGGGGAGGCTCTTCCTTTACTTTTGGAACCTGTGGTAGGTCACAGGGAAGTGGCAGAATTAAGAGGAATGGTAGCTAAAAGAACTGGGGTGCATGTTCAAGGCACATGCCTATTGACCTCTCAAGCCTTGCTGGGCCCCAACAGCCTCCTTCTGTCCTAGATACAAAATTGCATTTGATTGTCTCACACACTAAGTTGCTTCACATCTCCGTGCCTTTACCGTCGCTGTTCCCTCTACTTAAACTCCTTTACTTAATACCCACTTTTTTCTTGAATAATTCTTTTTCCAAAGTCATTCCAGGAACTATTTTCATTAAAAAAAAATCTCGAGGATCCAAGATGGCGGACTAGAGGGAGGTTGCGTTCTGTGACACTCCGTAACTCTGGTTTCAAGCAGAGGATATCTGTTTCTTGGTGAGGCAGTTTTTGCTGCTTATCGATCCCCTGCTGTTTACCCCATTTGTCTGTTGTGACCATCTGCAGTCTGCCAGCATATCGACGCTTTTTTTGAGTGCAGATTGCTCACTGTCATCTATCATCTGCCATTTGCCTGCCTCTCGCCTGTCCATCGCCTGCCTTACACCTATCCCTCTCCCAACGCACAAGATTCACCTCCCCATCCTCCGATCCTCCGACAACAGTCAGCAAACTGATCGCCGACCGCCAGTAGAGCACCAGCTGCCTGCTGTTGCCTGGAAGTTCACTGTTACAGTACCTGCAGGTTTGATTACACGTGGCTGCTGCCATTTTGAGACAACAGCCAGGCCCCATAGGACCCCTGGCCAGACTGACTGAGCCCCGTCTCCAGGATCCCTCAGCCTGACCGATCACTCCTTGCGTCTGGGACCCTTACATCAACTGACTGCTCCCTGCCACCAGGACCCCCAGACCAACTGACTGTGCCCTATCACCGGGACCCCAGACCGAATGCACCCAGCCTCCAGGATCCCCCAACCACACCAAACACACCCAACCTCCAGGACCCCTGCCTGACCAACCGTACCCCGCCTCCAGGACCTCCAGCTGACCATGTCCACACCCTGAGCTGCAGTTCCCCATTTGCCAATACATTTGGAGTGACCATCTTGGGTTATCCTGGAAGCCGGAGCTCCAATCTTTAGGTGGGGCAAATCCCATTCTGAGATGCCTGCTGGAGACTAGAAGCTCAATGTCAGGTACCTCTCCTGCATCAGGCTACTGAACATGGGAGGTTTCATTACTATATGACTGTTATACTATAGATTTCTTTTTTCTCCTTATTGAAAAATTTTAAGTTTTTCTCTACTTTTCTTGCTCTCTTTTCCTTTTGTTTACCTGTTCCCTCAGAGTCTCTTTCTCCTTTTTTGCATGCTAACATCCAATTTCTTTTGATTACACTCTCACCCTTTCTTTAATCTACAACTTCTGTATATTCTTTTCTTATCCCATTAACAGCCACATTCTACATCCCTCTGCATCCTCTTTGTCCTCCATTAGAAACTGCAGACCTTATTGCAAATCTGTTTGTTTTACTGAAGATAATATTTGAACTCATTCTGTTTATTATGACAATTTTGTTATTGTCCTCATAGGGGCTATTTGGTCTAGGGTTGCATAGTGTCTGAATTGGGCACTGCTAATACTGATCTCCCCTTCAAGAAAAGATTTTGGAAACCTATAGGGTCACTATAAGCCTATAGGGGGAAATCTGCAATACCCCAGATCTGCACTGCTAGAGGGGAAGATACATGAACAACATGAAAAAACAAGGGAAGAAAATGATCCAAACAAATCTAGCTTCTATATTAATAGAATCCAATAATAGTATATTAGAAGAAATGTCAGAAAAGGACTTCAGATTATACATGATTAAGATGGTTCGCGAAGCAAAGCATGAAATAAGAGAGAAAATGCAGGCAATGAATGACAATACCAATAAGCTGACAGAGCAACTGCAGGAAGCAAAAGATCATTTCAACAAAGAGGTAGAGATTCTAAAAAAAAAAAAAAAAAAAAAAAAAACAAATGGAAATGGAAATCCTTGAAATGAAGGAAACAATAAACCAAATAAAAAACTCAATAGAAAGCATCACCAAAAGACTAGACCACTTGGAAGACAGAACCTCAGACAATGAAGACAAAATATATATATATATATTTTTTTTGGGGTGCTGGGGATCGAACCCAGGGCCTTGTGCTTGCAAGACAAGCACTCTACCGACTGAGCTATCTCCCCAGCCCCGAAGACAAAATATTTAATCTTGAAAATAAAGTGGCCCAAACAGAGAAGATGGTAAGAAATCATGAACAGAATCTCCAAGAACTATGGGACATCATGAAAAGACCAAATTTAAGAATTATTGGGATTGAGGAAGGCACAGAGATACAAACCAAAGGAATGAACAACCTATTCAATGAAATAATATCAGAAAATTTCCCAAACCTGAAGAATGAAATGGAAAATCAAATACAAGAGGCTTACAGAACACCAAATGCACAAAATCACAACAGATCCACACCAAGGCACATTATAATGAAAATACCTAACATTCAAAATAAAGATAGGATTTTGAAGGCCATGAGAGAAAAGCATCAGATTACATATAGGGGGAGACTAATACGGATAGCAGTCAACTTCTCAACCCAGACTCTAAAAGCTAGAAGGGCCTGGAACAACATATTTCAAGCTCTGAAAGAACATGGTTGCCAACCAAGAATCCTATACCCAGCAAAACTTACCTTCAGATTTGAAGATGAAATAAAATCATTCCATGATAAATAAAAGTTAAAAGAATTTACAAATAGAAAGCCTGCACTACAGAATGTTCTCAACAAAATATTCCATGAGAAGGAAATGAAAAACAACAATGTAGGTCAGCAAAGGGAGGAACTACCTTAGAGAAAAACCACTCAAAGGAGAAACCAAGCCAACTTAAAAACCAAAAATAAGCCCAAATGACTGGGAATAGGAATCATATCTCAATAATAACCCTGAACATTAATGGCCTAAACTCATCAATCAAAAGACATAGACTGGCAGAATGGATTAAAAAGAAAGACCCAACAATATGCTGCCTGCAAGAGACTCATCTCAAAGAAAAAGACATCCACCGACTAAAGGTGAAAGGATGGGAAAAAACCTACCACGCACATGGACTCAGTAAAAAAGTGGGGGTTTCCATCCTTATATCAAATAAAGTGGACTTCAAGCCATAGTTAGGCAGAAAGGATAAAGAAGGACATTTCATACTGCTTAAGGGAACCATAAATCAAGACGACATAATGATAGTAAATATTTATGCCCCAAACAATGGTACATCCCTGTACATCAACAAATTCTTCTCAATTTCAGGAATCACATAGACCACAATAATTCTGGGTGACTTTAACGCACAGCTGTCACCACTAGATAGATCTTCCAAACAAAAACCAACCAAAGAAACTATAGAACTCAATAACACAATCAATAACCTAGACTTAATAGACCTATATAGAATATTCCATCCATCAATGAGCAGATTCACTTTCTTCTCAGCAGCACATGGAACCTTCTCAAAAATAGACTATATGTGATGCCACAAAGCAGCCCTTAGGAAATGCAAAATAAATAGAGATACTGCCTTGTGTTCTATCAAATCATAATGGACTGAGAGTAGAAATCAATGACAAAATAAAAAACAGAAATTACCCCAACATCTGGAGACTAAATAATATGTTATTGAATGAAGCATGGATAACAGAAAACATCAGGGAGGAGATAAAAAAATTCTTAGAGGTCAATGAGAATGACGACACAACATAACAAAATCTCTGGGACACCATGAAAGCAGTACTAAGAGGAAAATTCACTGCATGGAGCGCATTCCAGAAAAGAATGAAAAGTCAACAACTAAATGACCTAACATTACAGCTCAAAACCCTAAAAAAAGAAGAACAGAATAATAGCAAAAGTAGTAGAAGACAGGAAATAATTAAAATCAGAGCTGAAATCAATGAAATTGAAACAAAAGAACAATTCAAAAAATTGACAAAACAAAATGTTGGTTCTTTGAGAAAGTAAACAAAATAGACGAACCCTTAGCCACACTAACAAAGAGAAGGAGAGAGAAAATTCAAATTACTAAAACTCGTGAATATCATGACAGACACCACTGAGATACAGAACATAATGAGAAGCTACTTTGAAAATCTGTATTCCAACAAAATAGAAACTACTGAAGACATTGACAAATTTCTAGAGACATATGCTCCTCCCAAACTGAACCAGGAGGACATACACAATTTAAACAGATCAATATCAAGCAATGAAATAGAAGAAGCCATTAAAAACCTACCATCCAAGAAAAGCCCAGGACCAGATGGATTCTCAGCCGAGTTCTACAAGACCTTCAAAGAAAAACTCATTCCAACACTTCTCAAAGTATTCCAGCAAATAGAAAAGGAGGGTACCCTACCAAACTCATTCTATGAAGCTAATATCACCCTCATACCCAAACCAGGAAAAGACACATCAAGGAGAGAAAATTTTAGATCAATATCCTTGATGAATATAGATGCAAAGATCCTTAACAAAATATTGGCAAACCATATCCAAAAACATATTAAGAAAATCGTGCACCATGATCAAGTGGGGTTTATCCCTGGAATGTAAGGATGGTTTAACATCTGTAAATCAATAAACGTAATCCATCATGTCAATAGACTTAAGGATAAGGATCATATGGTTATATCAATTGATGCAGAAAAAGCGTTCGACAAAATACAACACCCCTTCATGCTCAAAACACTAGAAAAAATAGGGATAGTAGGAACATACCTGAACATTGTAAAGGCTATTTATGCTAAGCCCATGGCCAACATCATTCTAAATGAAGAAAAACTGAAACCATTCCCTTTAAAAACAGGAACAAGACAGGGATGTCCTCTTTCACCACTTCTATTCAACACTGTCCTCGAAACTCTAGCCAGAGCAATTAAGCAGACTAAAGAAATTAAAGGAATATGAATAGGAAAAGAGGAACTTATGCTGTCACTATTTGATGATGACATGATTCTATATTTAGAGGATCCAAAAAACTCCTCCAGAAAACTTCAACCTCATCAATGAATTCAGTAAAATAGCAGGCTATAAAATCAACACACATAAATCTAAAGCAATGAAACATCTGAAAGGGAAATGAGGAAAACAACTCTATTTGCAATAGCCTCAAAAAAAAATAAAATACTTGGGAATCAATCTAACCAAAGAGGTAAAAGATCTCTACAATGCAAACTACAAAACATTGAAGAAAGAAATTGAGGAAGACCTTAGAAGATGGAAAGATCTCCCATGTTCTTGGATAGGCAGAATTAATATTGTCAAAATGGCCATACTACCAAAAGTGCTATTCAGATTCAATGCAATTCCAATTAAAATCCCAATGATGTACCTTACAGAAATAGAGCAAGCAATTATGAAATTCATCTGGAAGAATAAGAAACCCAGAATAGTTAAAGCAATCCTTAGCAGGAAGAATGAAACATGGGGTATCGCAATACCTGAACTTCAACTATACTACAAAGCAATAGTAACAAAAATGGCATGGTATTGGCACCAAAATAGAAAGGTAGATCAATGGTACAGAATAGAGGACACGGACACAAACCCAAATAAATACAATTTTCTCATACTAGACAAAGGGGCCAAAAATATGCAATGGAGAAAAGATAGCCTCTTCAACAAATGGTGCTGGGAAAACTGGAAATCCATATGCAACAGAATGAAACTAAACCCCTAACTCTCACCCTGCACAAAACTCAACTCACAATGGATCAAGGACCTTGAAATCAGACCAGAGACCCTGCATCTTATAGAAGAAAAAGTAGGTCCAAATCTTCAACTTGTTGGCTTAGGATCAGACTTCCTTAACAGGACTCCCATAGCACAAGAAATAAAAGCAAGAATCAATAACTGGGATAGATTCAAACTAAATAGCTTTCTCTCAGCAAAGGAAACTGTCAGCAATGTGAAGAGAGAGCCTACAGAGTGGGAGAATATCTTTGCCACTCATACTTCAGATAGAGCACTAATTTCCAGAATTTATAAAGAACTCAAAAAACTCTACACGAATACAAATAATCCAATCAACAAATGGTCTAAGGATATGAACAGATGCTTCACAGAAGAAGATCTACAAGCAATCAACAAACATATGAAAAAATATTCAACATCTTTAGTAATAAGAGAAATGCAAATCAAAAATACACTAGGATTCCATCTCACACCAATTAGAATGGCGATTATCAAGAATACAAGCAATAATAGGTGTTGGAGAGGATGTAAGGAAAAAGGTACACTTATACATTGCTGGTGGGGCTGCAAATTAGTGTAGCCACTCTGGAAAGCAGTGTGGAGATTCCTTAGAAAACTTGGAATGGACCCACCATTTGACCCAGTTATCCCACTCCTCTGCCTATACCCAAAGGACTTAAAATCAGCATACTACAGAGATACAGCCACATCAATGTTCAATTCACAATTGCCAGATTGTGGAACCAACCTAGATGTCCTTCAATTGATAAATGGATAAAGAAACTGTGGTATATATATACAATGGAATATTACTCAGCTATAAAGAATAATAAAATTATGGCATTTGCAGGCAAATGGATGAAATTGGAGAATATCATACTAAGTGAGATAAGTCAATCTCAAAAAATCAAAGGACGAATGATCTCGCTGATAAGTGGATGATGACACATAATGGGGGGTGGGGGGGCAAGAATGGAGGAAGGAGGGACTGTGTAGAGGGAAAAGAGATGTGGGAGGGGTGGGGGGGAAGGAAAAAATAACAGAATAAGTCAAACATCATTACCCTATGTAAATGTATGATTATGCAAATGGTATGCTGTTATTCCATGTACAAACAGAAACAACATGTATCCCATTTGTTTACAATAAAAATAAATTAAAAAAAAAATCTTCCCAAATATCAGGTTGGGTCCAGAATTCCTTTTCTGCCCTCCCATGACAACAGTACAAAAAATCCCATTTTACCCTCCATAATTCAAATTCATCCCCCCACACACTTAAAAATTGTGTGTGTGTGTGTGTGTGTGTGTGTGTGTGTGTGTGTGAGAATGTGAGGTCTTATTTCAGAAATTTTTGACTAGAAATTTTTGTTATTTCTTAATCCAAACTGCCGATTTATTTCTAATTCCTCAATAGCATCTGCTGAACTTCTAAAAGTCAGCATTCCCGATTTACAGTGCTCCCCTTCCGCTTGTGCAGGGTTGGTACACCTCCGCTCAGTCTAACAGTCATTAAGGTCAGAGGACATCTTATGTCTTTGGACCCATGAGCCTGCATATTACAAGCTGAGCTGTCGAGATCTTAGGCGACAGGATTCATTGATATGATCTGTTATCTTCATGGTTTCAAATCTAGAAACCAGAGCTAATGATTTTTCTTTTCTTTTTCAGACTTCCACATTGAAGACTTGGCAATTTCTATCAGTTCACAAGGAAGAGGAGAGGAGAGGAAGTTATTTGGAAATCATAAATTCATAGGAACTCAGCAAGTGGCACCTAGGAATTAGAGACAGGCAGGGAAATTTGGATTAAGACATAACACCAATTAAATCAAAATGTTCATGAAATGAGACCTCACATTCACCCCCCCCTAATTTTTTGGAGAAATAATAGCTTTTCTCTATAATTTAATTTCCTCTGTTTGTTTAATATGCTTCTGGACATGAACATCTAAAATCTGACAGCATCATGGGTCAGGGCCCAGCAGGGGACCAATACCTGTGAAAGTCTAAGGAAGAGACACTTAAAAAAGGGACAGGGTTAGGGAAGTGAGTGAGGGATGGCGAGGCACCCAGGAACTAGTAATGGGGGAAAGCTGTCAGCCCCACTGGTACTGAAGCAGTTACCAGAATTTGCAAAGAACGTGACTCTAGAGGAGGTGGTCCAACAGGAGCTGTGCATTGGGTAGAAGATGGAAGCTGTGCTTCTCATGCCCACAAGGCAACTGGGGAAATACTGAGCCTCCCTTACTCTCCACAGGTTCCTGTCCCCTGCCAGGGTTTCCCTTGGCCAAACCCAACCAGAGGTCACAGAACAAAGGAGTCTGTTGATACAGATCCTCAGCCTCCTGGGACACAGAGGATGATGGAGAGGGAGTAAGTGGAAAATTTCCTGAGCAGCAGAATATTTATTTATATAAAACAAAGTCACATTCCTTTACTTACTGTCCAAATCAAAGCAACTCATAACCCTTACTTCCTCTAAATTCGTCTTCTCTCCCCTGAAGAGGTATGGGCATCCAGCTTCCCCTGTCACTCATGCATAAGCCCAGGCCCTGGCCGACTGCTGACTTTCAGCAGGATCAATGATATCAAATTATATTTGTTCTTTTCAAATCCTAGATCATATGAACTAAGAAAGTATAGTCAGAGATTCTGGGAACTTCCTGACCACCTGATACATAAAAGTCATAGATCTAGCTATCTTCTAAATTAAAACAACTTCCCACTGACCTCCCAGGCCATGGGAAAAATATATTAAATTTCTGGAGCCCTTTAGAAAAATGGACTGCTTCGTGTCTTGCTACTATACATTACATTAGGAAATGTGTCTTTATTTTGTAGTCAGAGGATGATGGTGTAGCAGACATCTAGTTTCCATGTGAATGAAACATTAGGAAGATGAAGAGGTATGAAAAATTTAAAAAACATGATTCTAAGTTGTAAGAAGAATTTTTGCTTTCAAAAACTCATGATCATTTTGGTCATCTCTTACCCCAAATGCCATTACCTATCATTCAGTGGCCCCGATTTTGTGAATTTGTGAGCTTCAGAATCTGATTATCCACTTACCTACTATTACTAATCCTGAAACACTACGTGTTATTGTAATAAACTGGTTCTGAAATTTACTGGCAACTTCCAGGAACCCCCCAGGGTAGGATGAGTAGGTGCCTGAAAACATCTGGTGTGCCAAGAATTATCATTCTTAAAGGCTTACCACCAACATTTCAAGTCTGGAGCCTAGAATTCAGGTTTTAAGAATTTTGACAAGATAGTCATTTCCAACAAGTCTCTGAAAGACTTTGCCTGACTTGGGCATGTGGATGAATCAATTCTACCACTTTCTCCTCCAACCAGATGTGGTAAAATCTATCTGATTTGTATTCATAGCCAGCATGCTAGAATGCTTTTCCCTGTGAGAGGGAAGTAGGAGGAGATTCAGATACTTCTAAGTTTCCCTAGTGCTAGTTAAAATCTTTGGGTGTGAAAATAGTGGGGGATTGGATTAGTTAGAATGTTTTTGGCTTTAAGTAACTAAAGATCCCAAGTAAAAAAGACTTACTTAAGGAAATTTTCTTATTTCACATAAAAAAAAGCCCTGCTATACAATGGCTTCCAGGCTAG
The DNA here is from genome assembly GCF_902686445.1 of Sciurus carolinensis. NCBI lineage: Eukaryota > Metazoa > Chordata > Mammalia > Rodentia > Sciuridae > Sciurus > Sciurus carolinensis. The sequence continues at coordinate 128,145,691 of NC_062213.1, read as the reverse complement.
TGGTATCATCAAGAAATGGTATGCCTCTACTTCATGTACAACTAGAGAAACAAGTTGTACCCCATTTGTTTACAATAAAATAAATAAAATAAAATACAAAAAAGAAAAAAAAAGAACCCAGCAACTTTCCACCATCCTTAGCGTAAATCTATTAACTTGTCCTTGGATTATTGAACTCATGGCTGTAAAATGGCAGCCACCGTGGTACTACATGACAACACAAAAACATCAAGCAAAAGAAATGTTCCCGTGTCTCTTGAGAAGAGGGAAATAATCTCAGAACCCTCCAGAAGTCTCCTTATATTTCCTCTTCGTAGAGTGGCATTACCTGTTCAGGCTTCACCTATCCCTAACGAGAGCAGCAGGGTCACTTGGATTGTTTTAAATTCATCAGAATGACTCTTTGGCACTTGCCTAGCATGTGTGAGACCTTGGGTTTGATCCCTAGCACTGCAAAAAAAGATTTGGTAGCTATCCTTAAGGAAGTAGCAGCTAAAACTTTTATGTGAATTATGGATTAGCCTAAATCAGAAAAATGATCAGGCATAAATCAAGAGTGAAAAGGAAGACTAATAGGAATTTCACTTTATACAACTGAATTTTAAGAAAAACATGGCTTTTTCACTAAATGAATCTAACATTTCTTTTAGATTCCAGAATTCAAACCATGTTTATAAATATATAATTGAGCTATTACTTGGTTTAAATGGACTTGCTGGGCTAGCCGGAGAAATGTTACCATTTTTACTATTTTCTACAGGGATAATATTTTCAGAGTTATGTGTCAAATAATTCAATGGACTTAAAAATGAAAACCCATTTTTGTGTTGGAGCTCCGTGCAGTGGTTCCTCTGCAGTTGTACATAAAATGTTTTTACTGTAAATGAGTTAATACAACAAGGAGGGGATACTGAATGGAACTGAGGTTCAGTTAGGAAGAAGGGCAGGCATCCTGGCTGAATGGGGAGGCAGCTAACAGTGCCCACGGCAGGAATCTGGCCACATGCCTGAGAAAGTGCAGCAGGAGCGAGGCCCCCGGCAGAGTGGAAGGTGACGGGCAAGGCAGGGAACTGAGGGCGGGATGTTCTCTTGGGGAATGCTGCCTTCTGGGCCTCCCCTTCCACATTGGTGAGGACACTGGTTTGAAAACCAGGGCAAACCCAGCCGATGTTCTCCCAGAGCCTAGATCTGTAAAGAATGGCGAAAAGATGGAAGGAGTAGAATTCTGAGTCAAGTACCCGAGTACTCAGGGGTGCTATATACCTTCCATTCTTGGCATCCATCTTCTAGGTATTCTGACTCATTAGACAGTTATGTGTCAGACCAAGTGTCTTCACTTGGAAACAGGTGGTCCCCGCACCTCTGAGCAGGCCAAGGACTTTCAAAGTCTCCCACTGAGAGCTGGCTAATATTTGCCTTTCTGAGTCACAGGTAGTCCTGCGGCTGCTGCCGGCTGGAGGACTGGTACTGAGTGGAGTCTAGACGTGTGATGCCCCTCCTCCCAGCACTCACCTGCCTGCCCTGTGACTCAATCACCAGAGTTGGCCCTTAGGCACCTGACCTCCCACCCTGGCCCACTTTTTTTTTCCTCTGGGTACTGGAACCTGAACCCTGGAACACTCTACCACAAAGCTACATCCCCAGTCCTTTTAATTTAATTTTTGAATTTTTGAGACAGGGTCTCTCTAAGTTGCTGCAAACTTGCAATCTTCCTGCCTCAGCCTCCTGGAAACACAGGCCACCACACCAGGTTCCAACCCACTCTGATAGTCACTTGCTGCCCCTGCCCTTTAAGCCCATTGTTACCCTTTCTATGACCTGAGGTAGAACATATAAACCCTATATTGAGATTTTAAAGAATAGGTTTTCATAATATTTAGGTGCGGGTTAATAATTTTCCAAAAACACTGTTTCCTGTGACAAATGAATGATTCCTCCAGCCAAACTGCTAGTCAGATGACCAAAAGCAATGTTTTCTCAGTCAAGGACCATTGGCTGAGTTCAAGAGGGCAGCAAGAAAATACAATATTTAGTGGGTCAAAAATGGGACTCCTGGAGATAGAGATAACTCTCACTGATGAAACATCTTAGCTGCATCCAAAATCACCAATGGGGGATATAATTGTAAATTGGAGATCCCTGTGATGTCATTTATTAAATAAACAAATGTATCCATCAGCATGTGGCCTGTCTGTGGGTAGCACGTAACCTATTGGGTTAAGTTCTTGCCTGTGGCTGACTACCCTTCCTTCGAGGCCATAGCAGGTACATCCTGTTACAAACATTTCTTCCTCACATTGCCAGCTTATATCAACCTCCAGATATTTCCTCTTCCTAAAATCTTACAGCTTGTATGAGCTGTACACTTTAATTTATTATAATTGTGACTTGTACTGACCAGGGAGGCAGTACCAGGCTCTGAGCTGGAAGAGTTCCTGCTTTTGAATCTTATTGTGGTCTCTTAGGCAAGTTATTTAATGTCTTAGTGGGTGTCCTCCGCATAACAGTATGATCAGGGGGTTTACTTCATAGACGTGTAGTGAATATTACATCTAAAGTAACTACAATCAGCAAGTGCTCAGTGAAAGGAAGCTATTACTATTTTAATATTTTAAATCATTTAACCTAGAAATTCTGGGTCAAGGAATTCATTTTCAGAAAATAATAATCGATTTATATTTTTAAAATTTCTTCAGCATTTTTTATGAGATCTAAAACTGGATATAGTCTAACTATCCAAGAATAGAGGATTATTTAAATAGATTATAGTACATCCATAAAAAGAAATACTATTCAATAATTAAATACTATTATTTCTCTCTATATGACATGGAATGATATTCATAAAATATGGTTAAGAGAGAAGTTGTAAAAATTCAAAGAATCTCAAACCATCTTGTATTATTCATGTCCTGGACCTGGCTGACTGTCTCCCATCTGGCTCCCTGTTTCAGGAACTAGAGCAAGGCTATTCCAAGAGTGGGTACCTGGCAAAGGGCAGGCAGCCCACACCTGGGTGGGCTGGGCTGTGGGTGACCCATAAGATGTGAAGGGCTCTGCCCAATAGGAAGATGGTAGACATTAGGCTGAGCAGCTCCCTGTGGGATCTAGACAGGAGAGTGAGGAATGGAGCAGGCAGCCTGGTAGGTGAGAAGAACCAGGGATAGCAGGAGAGAGAAACTGAGGGAGGAAAGGAGAGGCGGAAGACCCAGTGTCGCCTCTGGTTCCTGAAGGCTTGCTGGTTCTTGGACTAATGCCAGTTCACAGATATTCTTAAAAATGAATCCCAATTTCTGAGAGTATTTTTGAAGCAGCCTCTGTGCCTCATAATGAAGCAACTAAGCCACCAGTTCTCCTAGCCTTATCTTCCCAAATGTGTTCTGAACTTCTTTAGGGCAGGCATGTGTTCAGGCAGGCTTGGGCACATGTTAGCTGTTCCTTTAATGCTTTACTCATTCATTTTTTTCACACAGCAACTATTGAATTGTATGTAGGCTGTGCCAAGTACACTGCTAAGCACCAGGGATACAAAAGTGAACAAAACAGAAATCCCTGTCTTCGTGGGACAGGGAAACATGGTGAAAAAAAATAAACTAAATACATAGGATGTGAGGTCAAGTATAGGAAGTCAAGAGCTAGTAAGAAAAATAAATCAAGAAAGGGAGTACTGAGGGCGAGGGGAGGGTGAACAGAGGTGGTGATTATCAACAGCACAGTAAGAGAGGCCTCCTTGTGAGAGAAACACTTGAGTGAAGTGCAGAGGAAAGGGGACAGCCGTGCCATGCCAGGCTGCTGGAGGAAGAACACAGGCAGTAACAAGAGCAGGAGCCCTGAAAGGAAAGGGAGCCTGGTGTGCTTGAGAAAGAGAATGACGCCATTGTGGCTGGAGTAGCATGAGCAGGGGAGATGGCGGCCTGTAGAAAGGAGCCCACTGTCTAAGACTGATGTGAATTGTGTTGAACTCCATGATGCTGGAGGTCAGGAGAGGCACAAGGAGGGCCCGTAATTGTTCCTGGGAGGGACATGTTGAGGTGAACGCTTGACCTTCAATCTAAGACTGGAAAGTAAAACCTGAGCCTTTGTTTTGGGTCCTGTCTTTGGGTAAGAGAGGCAGTTGGAGAGGGAAGGAAGGAGCAGACTGAGTGTGGTCGGATCAGAGGCCACGGCCCTTTCTGGCATAACATGACTCACGTTGCTTTCAGACAATAGGGCATTTCCAAAGTCTCTGCCTGGATGAATCTTCTCTCTTAGACTACTCCCACCTTTCCTCTTTTCTGACTATTTGTCACTGATTATCTAAAATGATTGAAATAACCACATTGTCCTTTGTAGACATCCTTATCAAGTCTTTGGCAATTTCAAATGAAACAACTAAAGTCCCTTTTAAAATTAACCCACACATTTTCTTTGAAGATGAAAAAGAGTTTCCCCATATCCTTAGGAGGGAGCAGGGCAGGGAGCAAAGGACAAGAGACAGTAAGGAAGGCTCAAGTCCAAGGCTCTTGATGTGAAGCTGCCCTCGAATTGGAAGATGGGAAGAACCTGGCAAGAGTGATTAGGATTTTTTTCTGTGTCATGTGTCACTAGTGAGGCACATCACGCCTCATGACCTCCAAGACTTAACATGCTTTTGAATATAGCTAATAAATTACTAGGAAGAGACTTGACCCCTTGATAAATGTCTCACTGAGATTGATCAATATAATTTCTGTGAAATCAATAACCAGCCTTCCTCCCCTATCTCTACCTTCCACAAACTGAACATTATCAATCAAAGAGGTCAGATGACTTTGAAACATTCATTGTCCCTCATCTTTCTTGTTATTACCAAAAGTATTTTGATTAATAACAGGGAGAAAATTATACTCAAAAGCATGATAGGAATGGGGCTATTGACTTTCTGAGTTAATCAGAACCAGAGCTTATGTTTGCCAATATGTGTGGTTTAATTGCTCAAGGTCACTTTCAAGGAACTAAGCTAGATGCTGACAGACTTTGTTGGAATTATTGGAATTTTCAGGCCCAGTCATGTTGGCCTACTTCGTGGAGGAATCAGATAGAATGTCAAACTCTAATCACACTAGTTCCTCCTGGTCTGTATTCACTGGTTTTCCTAAAGTCTATTGTGTTTAGAGTGAAACAATCTGCTTTTGAGATATAATTTCACTATTTTCTAGCATGGCTATTAACAAATGGCATGTTATTCAGCAGATATTTATTAAATACCAACTACTACAGGTGCCATAAACATGGATGTGTTTACAGATCTTTCAGCCTTGGTTTCCTCATATACAGATGGCACTAATATTCCTTTCTTGAAAGTAAACTCTGTAGGTGATAGGATTAGTGAGAGAGTGAAGGGAGATGTTTGCTGAACAGTCCGTCAGCCCTTAGTAGGTGCACAGTAAGTACACATTAATGTAAGCTTAAGAAAATAAGCAGATTTTAAAAGGTGGTAGAGAACATTTTCTCAACCCAACACCCCTTAGCCTGTCAGGTAAGAGAACCTGATCCTTTTTGAGATGGTAACTAAAAGTTGGCTCCAGAATGTCCACTCATTTAAAAATGATTTCTCACCTGTTCATGCCTTTTATGTGTCAACTTGATGGGGTCACAGGTTGCCCAGATATTTGATCAACCATTATTTTGAATATTTCTGTGAAGGTGTTTTGGGTAAGATTAGTGTTTAAATTGATTAACTAAGTAAAGCAGATTGCCCTCCCTAATTTGGGTGGAACTCATCCAATCAATGGAAGACCTAAGTAGAATAAAAGGTTTGACCGTCCCCTGAATAAGAGAGAATTTTCCCTGCCAGATTGCCTTCTCACTATAATTTTGGCTTTTCTCCTGCCTTTGGTCTCAGACTGGAACATCAGCTCTTCCTGGGTCTTGAGATTCCCAACCTTTGGGCTGGGGTTGTAACTCAGTGGTTGAGTGTTTGCCTAGTACAGGTGAGGCCCTGGGTTTGAGCCTCAGCACCACATGAAATAAGCAAATAAAATAAAGGTATTGTGTCCATTTACAGTTAAAATGTATAAATATTTTAAAAATTCCCAACCTTCAGAGGTGAACTATACCTTCAGAGGTGAATTATCTTGGTTCTCAGGCTTTTGGACCTAAACTGGAACAAAGCTACAGGCCCTCCTGGGTCTCTCCAGCTTGCTTGATGACATGGTGACTTAGCCTTCTCCATAACCTCATGAGCCAATTCTGTCTTGCGTTTTATGTTTTACCAGAGAACATAACGCTGTTCCAATGTCAATTTGTTTTCTAGCCCTTCCCTTAATCTACTCTGTACTCCAGTTGAGCTGAACCCATAAAATTACATGGGCTGCCATGCTCCTGTGTATCTTTCTGCCTTTGTACAAACTTTATCACCTCTGAAAAAGCTCTCCTTCACCCTAATCTTCAAGGCCAACTCCTGCTCACCCATCAAAACTCAATTTTAGCATCTTTTAACTCAGAATTTTATTCTTTAGAGTTGGGGTCTTCTCTCATGTCAGCCAGTGCTTACCTGTAGCCTGCACATGTCCTGACTTTGCCTTCATTTGATTCCAACAGCACAATGTGAGGCCTTTGATGGCAGGATGGTGTTCATGTACTTAGCCTAATGTTAGACACATAGCAGGAAGTCAATAAATGTTTGTCACATGAATAAAGGACAAATAAATAAGCAAGTGGATTTCTTCAAATGAAATATAAAACACAAGGTTAAGAGAAAATCTGTTCAAAGATCATTGAACCAAATCAGGGAATTCATGAAGTCACTATCTAATGACTTCAAAACCCTACTGAGTGAGGGTTTCAAGAAAAGCAGTTCAGGGTTTGAAGTAGAAGTAGGGAAGAGGATTATCTCCTTTAGGACCTGAAAAAGCTTCTATCATCTTAGTAGATTTTTATTAGCTTTGACAGAAGACACTGCCTCCTCTAAAGATAGATTTCATGTTGGATCCTGTTAAGGTCTCCATTACAACTAAACCTAAGGGGCAAGGTGTTTTAAATCATCAGATCTCAGCTTTTCCAGGCTGTTCTGATCTGGTTGGATGGAATGACCCTGACTCAGGGCTGTGCTTAGGTTTAGTGTTTGGCTAATAGATATCATTCCCATTTAAACTAGCTGCCTCTTCAGGATTTTGGAAAATGAAAAGAATTATTATGGGTAACTTTTACCAATGAAAGAAGTGTATAAATCCCAACCAAAGATTGTGAAGTAACTTGAGATCTGCCAGTGAACATGGAATTTTTTCCAGATTAGATGCTTACCACTTTGGCCAGTTTGCCTCCAAAAGCCCTTTTACAATTGAAGCTGAAAACCCCACCCTACCGTAAAGGCAGCTGTAATTGTTGAGGGCTGGAGGCAAGACCCAGGCAGCGATGACAGATGTGTTAATCAAACCTCCCATAGGCCAGTGCTCTTTGTCATGGAATCCAAAGGCAGATGCTGGCAGATTCAGGTTATGAGTGACACCTTGAGCTGAAATTAGAGGACAGTTGCAGCAGCTCCCCACCTCACAACCTTGGTTTCTCATGTGTTCTAGGAACCATTAGGTTTCTCCAGGAGAAACCAAGGAGAGAAGAGGTGACACAAGATACAAAGGTGAAGCAGGGGCAGGGACATCAGAAGCATAGAGAGGAGAGTCTAAAAGTGCTGGGATAGAGAGATGTCTGGGGTCCCCATAGCTCATCCTCATGTCTGCTGACTCGGAGGTTTGCCTGGAGAAAATAAAAAGGCTCAACTTCACATCTGAGTGTCAGTATTGGGGTGAGAAGTGAGAGTGGGTCAGTATGCTACAGACCCCAGTAATGGAGAACTAGAAGTGCTCACCCCACAGGGAGTGAGAGGAGGTGAATCCTGCACCTGATGGAGCCAAAGCACCCACTGCCTTCAGACTGGAAAGTCTCACACTCACCTACTGCCTTTGGATTGAGAAATCTCATCTGCATCAGTGGAATTATTTCTGAAGCTCTTAAAACAGTGCTATTATTTCACTGCCATAACAGCTCTTAAAGTGTACATGGTATGGGATAAACCACAGAAACAATAAGAATTCAATATCCCAATTGACTATATTCTGCTTTTAAATTTTCTTCTAATTTACCATTTTCAAGATAGACTTAGCTTTAAATAATGTAACTTTGTCTCTTGTTTTATAGAAAGCAAATGAAGGTACTAATTATTTTGGATTAAACAAAAATCTCCACAGCCAAGTGTACACCAAAGAGAACTGCATTCTCATTGCTCCAACGTCTTTAAACATATCCACCTTTAACAAATCTATCAATTAAGCGTTGCATACAGTGTGATATTTCAGTATATTCCAGTCATGAATTACCTAATACTTTATCAAAAAGTAAATAGCACTTTTTTTTTTTTTTTTTTAAATCCAAGTAGTTTGAGTAACTGGAGATTTAATAGCATTGAATCCCCCCACCCACAGCATTGCTTGTACAGCTCCACAGATGACTCTGGGATCCTCATATCCAGCCCTAGCTTTGGCTTGTCTTTTTGGGATGTGTAATATATTACACTCCCTTCATTTCTATGTGTGAATGCATTTTCTTCCCTGATCCTCACTTTTGACATATCCCATGGGCATCGAGGACACACTTCTCTTTGTATTTCCCAAATATTGTTTTTCTATTGAAATCCAGAAGCTACAAAGGTAAAAGAGACTTTATTTGGCATCTTAGGTATTGAAATTCAGGAGTCATGGTTTCAGATATCTCTGAGTCAGTGTTTTGAAGAAGGTAGGAAAATCAATAACTTATAAGAGATATTGGATGTCGAGAAGGAACAGGGGCTACCCGATAGAAGGAGGTGAATCTTGCACCCAATGGAACTAAATTAAAGGACCTACTTTCTTTGCATTGAAAGGTCTCATCCTGCCAGTGTCAGCATTTCAGGTAAAACTCTCTTGGCTGTTACCAGCAGTGGAGTTACTGCTGAAGCTCTTACAATAGTGTTGTGATTTCACTGCTATAACAGCTACTTCAGTGCACGTGGCAGGGGATAGACCACAGAAACAACAAGAACTTAATAACCCCCTCAAAAAAAGAATGTATGAACAGAACAGAATTGTCCATGAAACAAGAATATAATGACCTCTCAATATGCATAATGCAATCGTTCAGTTGTTTAGGTTATTCCAGAGGCCTTTGGCCAAAGAGTGGGGATCAGAGTTTACTTTCCAGGCAGCATCTAGAATTGTGCATAAGTCCTGCTTCCATAATGACCTCCCAACTTCATTTTGAGAAGCTCTTTCAATGTTGCTTTTGTTTTAGTTTTCCATTTATTTTTACACAGATTTATTACCACTGGAAAGAAGGGCAGGAATCATCATCTTATTTTCCTTCTCTCCAACCACACCTAAACCTGCCTCCTGCAGGATAGGAGCTCCTTTCCCAGCTCAGAGGAAGCACATATGCCCTACACTTACCCATCAAAATCCCTTTGGATTCAGGAAGAAGGGAGAGACTCCCCACTTCAGACAGCCTCACTCTGCTCTTTCCTCAATCCCTGCTTTCAGCCTGCCTCAGGAGGTCCCAACCTTGGCCAGTATTTGGAGATGAGTTGCTCATTTCCCCGGGTGGGTTTGAGAAGGTTATCCCTAAACCCTGGGTGGTCCTCACCTAAGGGAACAAACAGTACAGAGAATCACCCTTCAATGACCCTTGCTCATGAGGAGGCATGATGAGAAAAGTCCCCCAAATCCTTCCTCCTTGACTTTGGAATGTATCTTATTCTTTCCAGATGTTTTTTTCTAATAATAGACACTTGACCTATTGTAAGAATGAGTCTGTATTCCCTGAACACACAGTGGATACTAAGGAAATAATCTAGATACGAGTGGTAATGTAGAATATTTGGGAATTAAATAATGTTTTTTGGCCCAGATGGCCCTCGAAGTTGATAATCCTACCATGATGGCATACAGTTTGAAAAGAAGAAATAAAATTATCCTTATTTGCCAGTGACATAATACCCAGTATAGAAAATTCCAAGGAATTGTAACTGAAAAACAAGCAAGCAAACAAAACCCTTCTAGAACTAAAGTTTTGTGAGACTGCAAAAGACAAAATAAATACACAAAAACAACTTGTATTTCTGCATACTCTCAATGATCATGTGAATATTATAATTAAAAACACACTACCATTTAAAAAAATTACCAAAATAATCATAGGCATAATTCCAACAAAACATGTACAGGACTGCTGAAAACTACAAAAAGATGATGAAAAAAATTAGGAAGTTGTAAATAAATGGAAGAACATACCATACTCATGGACTGGAACATTGAACATAAAAAAGGTATGAATTCTGTAATTGGTCTAACAGTTTAACATAATTCCTATCAAAACCACATGATTTTTTTTGTAGGCTTAGACAAGATTATTATTAAATTTATGTGGAAAGACAATGGAATTAGAATAGATAAATCAACTTTAGAAAAGAAGGATAAAGTGGGAGGAATTACTCTATTCAATTAAGATTTAGTATATGTCTACAGTAATCAAGATAGTGTTAAATTGGAGAGATAGACAGATGGAACAGAGTAGAAAGGCCAGAAATAAATCTGTACTTGTGTGGATTTATAATAGTCTTTTAATGTAGGGATGGCCAATGGAGGAAGAATGATCTTTTAAAAAAGAGATATTGTTAGACCAAAATAAACTTCGATCAATACTGTACATCTTAGATAAAATTAATTCAAAATGGATCATAGATTTAAATATTAAATGTAAAACTACATATGTTTTAGGAGAAAATATGAGACAATCTTCAGGACCTAGGGCAAGATGGAGAGGTCTTAAATAGGACAGAAAAAGAATAATCCATAAGAGAAAAAAATGAATAATCTGTACTTCAAAATTAAAATCTCTTGTCCTATGAAAGACTTCATAAGAAAGATGAAAAGACATGGTACGGACTAGTAGAAGATATTTGCAAACTACATATGTGACAAAGAACTCATACATTAAAAACTCAGGTTTCAAAACCCAACAGTAGCCAGGAGTGAGGGATTGGAAAGATTAAAGGTTTGACTACAAAGTTGTAACGCTAGGGATATCTTGGTGGTGACAAAACAATTCTGTCTCGATTGTGCTGGTTGTTATGGGAATTTACATATGATAAGATTGCATAGACTCATGAAAAACAAGTTGAAATCTGAATAAGGTCTTTGTATTGTACTAATGTCAATTTCCTGGTTGTGATATGTTTCTAGAGTTATGCAGATATTAACATTGGAGGAAATTGGGTGAAGTGTACGTAAGCCCTCACTCCATTTTTTTTTTAAGCTTCCTTTGACTCTACGATTATTCCAAAATAAAAAGGTTTAAAAATTGTTACTTGGATGGTCATCACAACAGTAATTCATTAAGGATAACAGAGACTTGCTGCTTCTGTTCTGGACAGCAGAACTCTGCAGGTAAGTATGGAGACTTGTTCCTCTTTGTAACTTTCCATCCTCTCACCACAGACCAGTGTTCAGTGTGTTTCTAAATGATGTCCTTGATCTCCTTTGGTTACTTTCTCTGGTTGAAATCTTGGTCCCTGTGTCTTTACCTAAATGTCTGACATTTCCATTGGTCTGGTTCTGATGAGCCCCACTTGTTCCAGGTTCTTCAGAACTTGCAGGCAATAAAGGCCACGCCAAAGGAGTGGTCCATTCTGTACCTTCCAAGGAGCACACTGTCTTCGAGAGGGTTGTCCTGTCATGGGACCACTATATCCCCATTCCACAGAATAGTGCCCAATACATGGGAAGGACTCAGAAGACATTTTGGATTGATTTGCTATCTATGAGAGAGAGAGAGAGAGAGAGAGAGAGAGAGAGAGAGAGAGAGAGAGAAACAGTCATGCATGAAAATTAAATCACAGGTCCATCAGTCTCCCCAGTAAGAAGAAGAAGCCATCTTTATATGCGCACATCTTACATAAGACATACTGTGCCCATCTGAAAAAAACCTTTCTGGACCATCTTATATACAGTGATTTCTCCTTCCTCAAAATTCCTACAACAGAGGCTGGTTCAGTGGTAGAACACTTGCCTAGCATGTGTGAGGCACTGGGTTTGATTCTCAGCACCACATATAAATGAATAAAATAAAGGTCCATCAACAACTAAATATATATATATATATATATATATATATAATTTTTTAAAAAGTTCCTACAAACACTGAAGAATCGCTACTGTGGGGTGTGCTTGGTTCAGTTGTATTCCAAAGCATTTACTATGTCCAGGTCCTGTGCCAGCGATGGGGAATTAGAGATGGGCAAAGTCTGCTTCCTGCCCCGAGGAAACACGGTTGGAGTGGGGCCAAACCAGAAAGCAAATCATTCCAATAGGTAAGCCCAGGCTGGGGATAATGGGGAGGCTTTCTGAGTCACTAGACAGGTGGGGAGATGGACAGACAACAGGCAAACTGTACACAGTCAACCCCTGCTGAGCTCATGTTCTGTGCCAGACACCATGCTAAACGCTATCAGCATAATCTCACTGAAACTTCCACATCCCTGTAAAGTTAGCTTTGTTCTTTCCAACTCACCTGAACCTGGCAGAGCAAGTAAGATTGGGCATGTAAGAGGAAGGAAAAGAACTCCCAGGCTAAGAGAACCTCATGAGCAGAGGCAGGGAAAGGAGGTCTGAGGGCCTATGAGCATGGATTAAATGTATAATAAGGGCCAGAAATTTGACTGAGATGAAGATGGGAAAAGAACTAGAAGTAATTGCAGAAGTCAGACACCAGAAGGTTTGTTTGCTGTACATACAAATGACAATAGCCTAAAGACTGGGCTCTATGGAAGCCTGGCTCACAGGACTGGGCCACAGTTGTTGCAAATGTCTGGTTCAAATTTCATTCAAAATGTATTTAGAAGTGGGCTGGGGAGATAGCTCAGTTGGTAGAGTGCTTGCCTTGCAAGCACAAGGCCCTGGGTTCAATCCCCAGCACCGCAAAAAAAAAAAAAAGTATTTAGAAAAATATTGCAACAAATGTTTGGTTTGTGCCCTGCTTATACCTCCTTCTCCTTACCGACTCCTATTAACTGTTGGTCCTGGTACCTCTTTGACAAGAGCTTCCTCTGACTGCCAGAGTCTAGTGGACCAGGCCATGTGGCTGGCTGTCCACACTCCAGAGCTCTTAAACAATGGAGTTTGTTATAAAACTCCAACTTCATTTCCCCTTGGGAGAAATAACTCCAAGCCTCAGGTCCTGTGCTGGCTCCCAGGGTCCCCAGTAGGATTAACTCTGGTTACCCAGGTGGTAATTCACTTAAGCTTCTTTCCTTCCTTGGCTCTTACTCCTGCCCAGTATTTATCCTCATTCCTTCACAGGTGTTTCCTGGGAGCACCTTTCAGAAGTTTTGTCAATCTGTTTCTGGGGTAACCCAAACTAAGACAGATGGACACACACACACACACACACACACACACACACACGTACATGGGAGTGGGGGGCATTAAATATCCCTGGTAGGAGTCAAAGAAACTAGTAACACTGGTTACCCCTGAGGAGAATATCAGTCAGGGACAGAGTAGAGGGATCAGATTTATTTGTCACCAAATACTTTTTACTTTTTGATTTTTGAACCAAGTCATAGATTTTCTATTTAAAAAACAAAATACTGTATTCTTTAAGTTGTTCCAAGTATGTGCTTTAATTCACTTTGAAAATCCTACACTTGTCTACAGCCATACCACCCTGACTGTGCCCCTTCTTGTCTGAGAAACCTATGCTTTTTACAAAATATTTCCCTGTGATTTGTATGAATTTTTTTTAACATATTGAAGACCATGAAGGTATTAGCTCATGTTGCCAGACAAATGCTCTTCGATAGATAGAAAAATTTCTTTTCAACTAGTTTGGTTATAACTTTCAGTATTTAATAAGGTGTCAATGGTAAGAAAGAATGTAGCACTGTATAGATGATTTCTTAAAATTCAGGTCCATGCAAGTCATCTCAATTAACTTGGACAGGTACACTATGGAAAACTGGGTCACACTGAAGCACATTCCTGCTGGCAAAACCCGGGGTTCTCATTCCTCCATGCTACACAATGATTAGCTGTGGTCAGGATAATATTGCATGAGCGCCTCTCCTAGTTTTGGTTACTTTTTTGATTTGACTTTTATATTTAATATAAGTCACAAAAGCACTTAGATGTCACTAATGGTTCAATATTAGAATCAAAATTTCCTCCTACTCCACATCCAAAATCTCGAATCCATTTAATTTAGAGAATCCTGAGATTTTAATGCAAGACATTTAAAAATAAAATGTAAAACAAAGCTGTTGTTAATTTGTAAATTTTTAATTGACACATAAAAATTATACATATTTATGGGGCACAGTGTGGCATTTCAGCACATGTATACAAAGTGTAATGATCAGATCTAAGTAATTAGCTTATCAATCACCTCAAACATTTATCATTTCTTTGTGTTGGGAACATTCAAAATCTTCCTTCTGGTTATTTTGAAATACAGTTAGTTGTTGTCACTCATAGTTACCATCTATTCTTATGACTTATATCTGTGAATCAAAGTTTCTCAGCATTGGGTAATAGAAATAAATGCGGGAATAAACCAGATACCGACGCTGAGATAAAATTGAAACCGCACCCATGACCTGAGTGACAAATGTTTATGTTTTTCAGAATAGATGCAGTTTTCAGAGTTGTTGACTTTCTAACAAGTAAGTGTTTAAAATGTGTTTTTTAAAAGTACATACCTAGTTCGGTACAGTAGTGCATGCCTATTGTCAGGGGCGGGCTCTGAGGGCCCCAGAGCCGCACCGTGGCCTGATCTCTAAGATGGCACCTGGCAGCTTGCCAGACATAGCTGCACTCATATACAAGTTTTAGGAAGTAACTCTGGTTGGCTGTTGTACATGAAGCGATCCTGGTATCTGCCTGGAGACTGTTCCTTGATAGGCTGACTTTCCTGGTAGTCTACTCTCTGATAGGCTGATGTTCTCAATGTAAGTCTGAGACTTGTGGAATAAAGCCCTTTTGGTTCCTGTGATCAAGAAGAGCGTACGCGTTGTGATTGTCCCCGCGGGCGGTGGGCGATCATACCTATAAAACCAGAGGCTCAGGAGGCTGAGGCAGAAGGATTGCACGTTTGAGGTCAGCCTCAGCAATTTAGTGAGGCTTCAAGCAACTCAGTGAGACCCAGTCTCAAAATAAAAAATTAAAAGGACTGAGCATGTAACTCAGTAGTAAAGTGCCCCTGAGTTAAGTCCCCAGTACAAAAGAAAAAAAAGAAAGATAAAAGTACATATCTACCAATAACTTTCATTTGTTTGTTTTATTGATGCTGGGTGGTATCTTTATTTGAAAAACAAGTTATAACTTCAGATATTGGGGACCCCTGATGGGGATAATGGAGACCAGTGCAGGCACCCAGGGAGGAGGCCCTAAGGGAGGCAGGTGCTGTGTCCACATGTATACAGCTCTGGAAGGAACCCTGGCTGCTGTGGGGATGGGAACAGGAGACAGTGAGCCTGCAGTGAGGACACCAGCTGGGGAGTGGATGGAAATCAGGTTGGAGACAATTATTTTGCGTCCCAAGCTTAGTGGGAGGTGTCGATCTCTTGGGTATAGACTTGAGAGACCAGGGAAAAGAAGAGAAGTAGGTCAAGGTTAGAACCCAAGAAATGCCCTGTCACACCACTGTCAGCCACTCTCCCTGTGCATGCTGTCTTTACCCGAGAGGTCACTCCTTCAGGAATGAGACTTCGGAGTCAAGGTTCTTGCATCTTCTCCAGAACCTCAAATAAATCTTTCAATACTGCTCTTCAAGTGTTTCTGGACTGAGTCAGTTATTCCAGACAGCAAGGGATTTTGTATAACAATGAGAATTCCATTTAAACAAATTTATCAGCATCCCCATGGTATACCCAACTTGGTTAATTGTCTCTTCCTAGACAGGATTAGCAACTGACATTTCTTCTAATGATCATAATTTTTTTCTCTTGGAAAAGATAAGTACACATTGTCTTCTTTTAAAATGGCATCTTTTTTTCACAAAGGAAGGAAGGAAAGAAGAGAGGGAGGGAGAGATGGGAGGGGAGAACAAATGCACAGTTTGTGTGTACCAAGACCCCTTGGTAGACACACATATAAGGAATAGTGGGCGCCACACCCTAGGCCTTCTTTTCTCTCCCTACTGTTCATGGATAACAACTGGTCTCTGAGTAATTCCATGTACTCCCCCTCTCTGCCTGCTCTCTCCCCTCTCAATCCCTTCCAGGTTTCTGAAGCAGAGTCTGGGCCTCCCTGAATGGAGGTCACCCAGACAGAGCATGGGAGTCTGCATGACCTGGCCTGACCTTCCAGTTTCCCCAACTTCTTCCCTGACTCACTCAGCTCCGGTCTCCTTTGCCAGGACTGTTCCCTCTGCCTAAAATTCTCTCCTCTCCTGTGCTTACCCCCTTGATCTTTATTAAGTGCTGGCTCCTCAGTAAGTTACCCTTCCCTGCCCTTCCTGTTGAAGGTGGAACACCCTGCAGCTTCCCCATCGTCACCTGCTAACATACTTCATAATCTAGTTATTTATCATTTTTGTCCCCCAACTAGAATATAATTCCACATTGGAAAGCAAATTCACAATCCATTCTCTTCCCTGATGCATCCTGGTCGTGTAGTTACATGGTTAATTTTATAACACATGCATGGAACTACAGAGCCTGAGGTGAAGATGCTGCCTGCTATAGTCTGAGGACAGCTCTGGCCAATGAGCATCCTAACAAGAGAAAAAAATTTGCTTCTTAGAGGCAACTTGGCTTCACAGCCTGAGCCAGGACCCTGAACCACAAGCCAAACCACAGGTTCTAGGACATCCCGTCCCTGCGTGGCTGTCTCAGCCTGCATCATTGGGCCACTGTGCAGCACCCCATCTGAGCACTGACCAGAAACACTGAGGCTTGGACAGAAGAGGGCTGGACCCTGGATCACTGTCTCACTAGCTCTGGGGACCGTGGGACTTTTCTTGTGTACTGTCCCATCCTAGAAAATTGTAACCAATTACTAATATGGCAAAGTGCTGAGTTATGGACATGTAGAACAGAGATGTTTACTCAAGAGCTGTTGCTAATTTCCTGCCTTTGCAGTGGCTGTGGGTTGGGAAGTGCACATCTGGCAAACATCGGCTGGCTTGGATGTGGTGGCAGAGTTCTGGGCTATGATCACTTCGTGCCATTTTAACCCCACAGAGGCACAATCACTGACAGGTATTTAACCCTGGCGACAGGAAGAAGGCCTGTGTCAGTGAGGTGCAGGGGGTGGGAGACATCAAGATGTCCATGAAACTGTCAATCCCCAGTCAGCCAGAACAGCTCCCACCCTTCAGACACCCTTCCAATGATATCAGGAGGATCCTGGGCTTTACATTGGTAGTCTACAGTTGCCAAAGCTCTGTGTCATACTCTCTGTCGTTGTATGGTCATTCAAACCTGTGAGAAGAATTATCATCCCTTTTCTCGCCAGAAGAATGTGAGGCTCAAAGAATGTTAAGGGGTGCACAGGGCCACAGAGCCAGCTATGTCAAAGCCACCTGGGTTCTGCATTCATAGTGCTGTGTACTCCGTGGCAGGGACCCTACACACTCCTGGGCTTAACACTCGTAGCTTCAACTATTTCCTAGTAATCTTGAAGGCCCCTAAGTACAGTGACTTATTCTTGTGCTGTCACTGAATTTGGATCCTCTGGCAACGAGGTTGGCTTACAGAAGCAAGTCACCCAGCTGGCAGGAGAGCCTCACTGGCTTGCCCAGGCCTACTGTGTACTTGGCTTGCCATTCTTTATTCATGATCATGACTGCCCCTCCCCGCCCCCGCCATTCTCTTGCTGTGACGTAACAGCTAAAACAATAAAAAGTGTGGTTTTCAAAAATGGCCATAATGGAGAGTCAGCAACAATCAAAGAGGCAATCAAGGAATGTGAATTTCATGATTAGGAGTACAGCTGTCTATAGACATATTATTCACAGCTGTCCTCGGTTATGCACATATCAGGCATCAGTTGTGTTAAGAGCTTCACCTACAATCTCATTTATGCTTCCCCACTTAACAGGGAAACTTAGGGCTAGAGAAGTTAATTAATTGCCTGTGGTGTGACAAGAAGTGATAGGTAGAGCCCAGACTCAAATTGTGGGGCAGGGGCCGTGCTCTGAAACTCTACATTGTATTGCCCCCGTGGCAATGAGGTCTAGCAGCCTGTGTGGACACCTATGGAGATGCTGCATTTCGAAGACCTGCAGACCCAAAAAGGTCTCAGAGTTTCCTGTCTCTTCTTATAATTCATTCTGTCTCTCTGCCTCTGTCTATCTCTTCCTTTTCCCCCTTCCTACTCTTCCCTTAATATTTTTGGAGCCACAGTCTCCTACCGTCTGTCTCTTTCTTGGACTGACCCAGAAACTAAAATTCTCACTTGATTGTACAGAGCAAGCCATTTATTTGACAAATAGTTTCTGGATGCCCACTTTATGCCTGGCCCTATTAGGTACTGGGGAAATTTACAGTGAATAAAACAGACATGAACCCCTTCCTTCCTGAAGAGCCCATGCTAGTGGGGAAACGAACAACAAAACAAATGTACAAGGTAAGGTCAGGCAGGATAATGCTCTAAGGAAAATAAAGTAAGAGGCAGGGGGAGGAGAGGTGGAGCTGGGTTTGAGACATGGGGTAAAGAAGGGTCTCCCTGAAGAAAGGCATTCAGGTAGAGATGAGGGTCAAGAGAGGAGGGAGTCGCTGTCAGGGGAAAAATATCCCAATGATAGGAATGAACTTGGTATAGAGTTGACAGATTTAGCAAAGAATGTTAGGGGAGATGGGGGAGGGGAGGGGAGGGCAGGTAGAACAAGCAAAGAAAATTGAACATCCAGTTAAATTTGAATTCAGATAAGCAATGAATAATGTTTTATTATATGTCCCATACAAATTCAGGAAATACTTGTCTTAGTCTGCTGTGTTGCAGACTGGGTGATTTATAAAGAACAGAAATTGATTGCTTACAGTCTGGAGACTGGGAAGTCCAAGATCAAGGTGTCAGTAGATTCAGTGTGTGGTAAGGGTCTGTTCTCTCTGCTTCCAAAATGGCACCCTGTTGCTGCATTCTCCAGAGAGAACAAACTCTGTGTCCTCATGTGGAGGAAGAGACAGATAAGTGACGAAAAGAGACTAATGCTGTGTCCTCACATGGTGGAAGAGTGTGAGAGGGGTGAACCTGTTCCCTGTACCCCTTTTATAGTGGCCCTAATTCCATCTATGAAGGTTTCCTCTTGTTATTTAAGCACCTTGCAAAGGCTTCACCTCTTAATACCACTGCATTGGAGATTAGATTTCAACATGAATTTTGGAGATGACACACATTCAAACCACTACAATACTGATATTAAAGAAACTATTCATGGTTTATCTGAAATTCAGATTCAGCTTGCAATCTGGTATTTTAACTGTAACCCTAGCTTGTGTGTATGAGGAACAGCAAGAGAACCAATGTGGCCAGAGTGCAGAGAGCAAAGAGGAGGGAGATGAGGATAGGGAAACTTGGAGAGGGAAAGATGGTTGATGTTTGAAACCCAGAGAAGCCATCTAGGTATGCTCCCAGTGCTTCTACTAGAATTTTCTCCTAAGTGTCCTTGTCATGCTCAGGGCTGTGAAAGGAGATGGGAGTGAATACATAGAGGGATCAAGCTAGTGTGGGTCATAGAATCCTTCCTGTCTACAGCACCCCTTTTCCAAAGGAAACCCAGGTATCAAATTGATCTTGGGCTTTTCGCCCAGCAGAGCACCTGGGTCCTAAACAGACTAACTAAAGGAAGCAGTGTGGGGTGTGACCTGGGAGTTCCGAGAATTAACCATAGCCAATGCTGGGGGGAGGTCTCTCCTGCCATGATGAGGTTAGGTGTGGAGGTGCAGTCTGAAACATGTGATGTCCTTGGACTCCAGGAGTCTTGATGGTCAGCTGTGGGTAGGGGGCAGATCAGTGGGGGCAGATCAGTGCAGGTAGTCAGGCAGTTACCATTTATTCAGTTATCTGAACTGGAACCAAAATTTGGTGGTCGATCAGAGCTGTAAGTACTAAAGTTGAAACAAAATATTCCTTGAGGGTAAGATGTAAATAATCTTAGGGGACCTCATTCTGCCTGACTTCAGGATCTGAAGAAAAACAAGATAAACCAGGGGAGACGTTTCAGGGAATTTTCCTGTTAACCCTGGACACTTAATTCACTGTAGGTGTTTAGTCCCTGAGGATTACGTGAGGTAATGTATATAAATCACTGTGCTCCATCATTGATGCATGTGCCATTGAAAGTGAATACTCCTTCTCCATTCCATTCTTCATTCCCAAGTCTGGGGATCTGAAGGGAATCTGAGACACCCCATCCCCTCACCCCCACCCCCACCCCACACAGAAACCTCATGTTGCAACCAGGCCCCACAACTCTGTCTCTTCCCTTCCTTGTAAATAGTACAGTACTTGGCATATAACAGCTGCCCAATAAATGTCACTAAATGAATAACATGGAAATAAATGGCCCCATTCCTGAGGTTCTCCCAGGATCCCATTTTTCACTTTCAATTCAACAAAAAAGGAAGTAGGGCCGCCTGAGTGCGGCTATGGAGAATCAGGAGCAAGCTGTTCCCCGCCCTTCCCAGGCAGGGATATTGCTTCATCACCTAGTGAAATGCAGGCCAGGGAAGACGGCTGCCAGGCACAGAGACTGCCTTATAAGGACATGGGCCAGCCGTGCCAGGTGTGTCATCCCAGAGTCCTCGAGGAGCCAGTGATGGCCCTGGTGAGTCAAGGCCTGGGTGGGTGAAGCAGCCTCAGAAAGCCACATGGGCAGCAAGTGAGAGTTTTCTCACTTCCCTCCCCTTTCATGTTTCCGTATGCTTTTAATTATTATTCCATTTGCCTTTGTGATTAGGAAAATGGAAAATAAAGAGGTACTCATACGTTATGATTTCAGGAGTGAAGGAGTCTCTGCATTTTGCCGGGGGAGAGAATGTGAAAGTGATGAAGAAAATAATGAGTCTGTAGAGAGGTTCCCTCCAGAATTAACACAGTGTGCTGCCCTGCTAAGGCAAGGTGATACTCAGCAAGAGAGCTGCCTCCACCCGGGGCAGCTGCTGGGAGACCCAGTTCCTCCTGTTAAGAGAAGACGATGCTGGCAAAGAAACGGGATGGGCAGGGAGATCTGCTGGGAAAATACCTTTTTTAAAAAAATTTATTTATTTTTTGAAGGGTATGAAGACAAAGGAGAGGGCGGTGGGCCTGACCCAGGTGGAACAGAATTGTAGTTAAGAGGTTAGGCTTTGAACTCATACAGATCTGGGGTAAAATTCTGACTTTGCCCACTTAAGCTGGGGGAACGTGAGAAGTTGATTAATCTTTGTGAGTCTGGGTTGACCTGTGTAAGTATTTGTTCATTTAACATATACCTGCATAGTACTCCACTACTTGACTCATACTGACACATCAAATTTTCATAACCAACCTATGAAGTAGATTCTATTATTATCTCCATTTTGCAGGTGAGAAGAGTAACTTGTCCAAGGTCAGAGAGTTGATCATTGAGAGAAATGAAATGTGACCTCACGCTGTCGGACTTCAGGGCCTGAGTTCTTAAGTCTAAGACATCCTACCAAGGGGCTGGTTGTACATCCTCCACCTGACAGCCTTCTGGAAGACTAGATGGAGCAGGACATGTAAAAAGTAAACAAAAACAAACAAACAGACACAAAACCCAAGCTCTATGGCAGTGCCTGACTCATGGTAAAAACTTACCCAGTCAATGTCATCTACTATCCTGTCATTTATGGCAGATTACCCAGAAGGAGACCTTAGGAAGAAGGTTCTTAGGCAAGAGATTTGGCAAGAATAGACTCCAGGAAGACACTGACCCTAGCCAGGTAGTGGAGAAAGCAGGCTGGGGAACAGAAGGAAACCAGGCCAGGGTGTGACTTCAGGCAGAGACTGGAGTGAGTTTGTTCTCGTGGAGGCAAGGGAGCAGGGCTTCATGCTGACAAGCTGTCAGCCCCTGGCAGTGGGGTGCCAGAGGAAATGGAAACCCGTAGGCACGTCTGGGCTCTGCACTGTGAGCTAAGCAGTCTGGTAACCAGAGTCTTCTGAAGAGAGTTGCAGAGGAGGTGCCATTAGGTGAAAGCACAGTGGTGTTCAGAGAAACCACTAAAGTAGATCAAGGGCTTCTGGGAGGAGCAGAGACTGTGCCCATGTCAGACCACCCCTGCACCACTGAAACCAGTCCACACCTTCCAGTAGGCTCCCTTTAACCTGCCATTGGGTTTTCAAGATGGCAGATGCTCACAGTTTCTGGGGGAAATCTAACAAGAGGAAGGTTAGTGAGATAAGATACCTATTTCCTCATAACCCCTCTGTTGCCCCTGGCCCCAGGCTGTAACCGATATTCATCATCTCCCTCCTCTACTACTCTTTCTAAATTTAACTCTCAGCTAGCATGTGTGTTGTTCTTGGTGGTTGCTTATTGAGGCGACGCAGATTTTTATCCCTGAAGGGTTTATCTCTCAGCCTCTGGAGGACATGCATCTTATCAGAGTGTCCAAAGTTTTTGCTTTTCCAGCTTATCAGGCTGGATCAATATGGAAGTCTTCTATGTGATGGACTAAAGAACTTACAGTTTGCCAAGAAGGGAAAAGGTGGAACTTCCAGAATTCACGGTCAAATGAGCATACCATTAAAGCCAAGAAAAATTGTGAGCTCATTTTAGTTTACCTGATGTGATTAGGGAGAAAAGGAATCATTGATCAATAGGAAAAAATTTGTTCTCTGAGAACAAATCAGGTGAAAGCCACAGTGAATTTTACCTGCATGCAAATTTATAATGCACAAATTTTTAAAAAACTCTAAATATAGAAGAAAGACCAGTAGAGTAGAGGAAAGAGGAGGGGGAAGGAAGAGGGGAGGGAAAGGGGAGTTAAGGGGGACTAAAGTAGAGAAATTATATTCCTTGCTTGTATAATTATGTCAAAATGAACGCCAATATTATATATACCTATAATGAACTAATTTTTAAAAAGCACATTGGGGAAAAGCAAAATGAGCTAATTTTGTCTTGGTAACAAGTGCCAAAGGATGGTTGAGAAGAGTGCAGGTGGAAGAGATAAAATGAATTCTCTATTATTTGTAGGTTTCACTTACCCTTAAAATTTTTATCCTTACATAGTTGAAAATTGAGTATAACATATTCCTTTTTGCTGGGTTAGAAATAGATGTGACAATTTGTCTTGTGATTTCTTAGGAGTTGGTAGAAAAATGAAATTTAAAAAAGCAGCACAAATTCCATGTGAATGCAGTCCTGCCACCAGGAGCCAAACCACCAAGCTGAGGGCCCACATAAAAAGAAAGTAGTCCATGAGACATGTTCCCCACATGCCAGCGGAGATAAGTCTCTCAAATTGCTCTTCAGTAAGTAAGAAAAACTTTTTCCCAAATTGGCAGTATTTATTGTTTTTGCTGTTATTACAAGTATGATACCTGATTATTGCAAAATCCTCAAATTATGAAATAAAATGTGGAAGCCACTGATAAGTCATCTTCATTGAGTGATAATTATTATTAATGGCTTGATACATTTTCTTTCACTTTTTTCTTGGATGGAAGAATGAAAAGGAAGGATGCTTGGGTAGATGGATAAAATGCCTCATTCACCTGATATATTGTGGACATTTTCTCTGTAAGCATCAGCTCTATAGACATGTGCTTCTTTTAACAATTGCCTAATAGTGTGCTGCATGGCTGCACCATGATTTGTTTAACCAAACCACTACTGATGAAAGTTTGACTTATTTACATTTTAACTCTTGTTAACGATGTCACAATTAAATGTTATCTCACATAAACTTGTGATTATCTAATTGCTCCTGTAGAACAAATTCTTACAAATTTCTAGAAGTTCTGGGTCAAGATTATGCAGATTCTAAATTTTTTTTGATGTTCTTTTTTTTTTATTGTAAACAAATGGGATACATGTTGTTTCTCTGTTTGAGCATGGCGTAAAGGCATACCATTTGTGTAATCATAAATTTACATAGGGTAATGATGTTTGATTCATTCTGTTATTTTTTCCCTTACCCCCACCACTCCCACCCCTCTTTTCCCCTCTATACAGTCCATCCTTCCTCCATTCTTGCCCACCTCCCTAACCCTAACTCTAACCCTAACACTAACCCCGCCCACCCCCCATTATGTGTCATCATCCACTTATCATGATTAACTAATCATGATATCATGATTAGCGATATCATTCGTCCTTTGGTTTTTTTTTTTTTATTGTAAACAAATGGGATACATGTTGTTTCTCTGCCTGTACATGGAGTAAAGGCATACCATTTGTGTAATCATAAATTTACATAGGGTAATCTTGTTTGATTCATTCTGCCATTTTTTTCCCTTCTCCTCCACCCCTCCCACCCCTCCCCTCCCTCTATACAGTCCTTCCTTTCTCCATTCCTGTCCCCCTCCCTAAACCCAACTTCAACCCCAACACTAACCCCTACCACCCCCCATTATGTGTCATCATCCACTTATTAGCGATATCATTTGTCCTTTGGTTTTTTGACATTGGCTTATCTCACTTAGCATGATATTCTCCAGTTTCATCCATTTGCCTGCAAATGCCATAATTTTATCATTCTTTATGGCTGAGTAATATTCCATTGTATATATATACCACAGTTTCTTTATCCATTCATCAATTGAAGGACATCTAGGTTGGTTCCACAATCTGGCTATTGTGGACTGAGCAGCTATGAACATTGATGTGGCTCTATCTCTGTAGTATGCTGATTTTAAGTCCTTTGGGTATAGGCGGAGGAGTGGGATAGCTGGGTCAAATGGTGGTTCCATTCCAAGTTTTCTAAGGAGTCTCCACACTGCTTTCCAGAGTGGCTGCACTAATTTGCAGCCCCACCAGCAATGTATGAGTGTACCTTTCTCCCCACATCCTCGCCAACACCTGTTGTTGCTTGTATTCTTGATAATCGCCATTCTAATTGGGGTGAGATGGAATCTTAGGGTGGTTTTGATTTGCATTTCTCTTATTACTAGAGATGTTGAACATTTTTCCATATGTTTGTTGATTGCTTGTAGATCTTCTTCTGTGAAGTGTCTATTTATTTCCTTAACCCATTTGTCGATTGGATTATTTGCATTCTTGGTGTAGAGTTTTTTGAGTTCTTTATAGATTCTGGAGATTAGTGCTCTATCTGAAGTATGATTGGCAAAGATTTTCTCCCACTCTGTAGGCTCTTTCTTCGCATTGCTGATAGTTTCCTTTGCTGAGAGAAAACTTTTTAGTTTGAATCTATCCCAGTTATTAATTCTTGCTTTTATTTCTTGTGCTATGGGAGTCCTGTCGAGGAAGTCTGGTCCTAAGCCGACATGTTGAAGCTCTGGACCTACTTTTTCTTCTATAAGATGCAAGGTCTCTGGTCTGATTCCGAGATCCTTAATCCATTTTGAGTTTAGTTTCGTGCATGGTGAGAGATATGGGTTTAATTTCATTCTGTTGCATATGGATTTCCAATTCTCCCAGCACCATTTGTTAAAGAGGCTATCTTTTCTCCATTGCATATTTTTGGCCCCTTTGTCTAGTATGAGAAAATTGTATTTATTTGGGTTTGTGTCCGTGTCCTCTATTCTGTACCATTGATCTACCTTTCTATTTTGGTACCAATACCATGCCGTTTTTGTTACTATTGCTTTGTAGTAGAGTTGAAGATCTGGTATTGCAATACCCCCTGCTTCACTCTTTCTGCCAAGGATTGCTTTAGCTATTCTGGGTTTTTTATTCTTCCAGATGAATTTCATAATTTCTTGCTCTACTTCTGTAAGGTACATCATTGGGATTTTAATTGGAATTGCATTGAATCTGTATAGCACTTTTTGTAGTATGGCCATTTTGACAATATTAATTCTTCCTATCCAAGAACATGGGAGATCTTTCCATCTTCTAAGGTGTTCTTTAATTTCTTTCTTTAGTGTTCTGTAGTTCTCATTGTAGAGGTCTTTCACCTCTTTTGTGAGATTGATTCCCAAGTATTTTATTTTTTTCGAAGCTATTGTGAATGGGGTAGTTTTCCTAATTTCTCTTTCTGAAGATTCATTGCTTATGTATAAAAATGCCTTAGATTTATGTGCATTGATCTTATATCCCACTACTTTACTGAATTCACTTATGAGATCTAAAAGTTTTCTGGTGGAATTTCCTGGTTCCTCTAAGTATACCATCATATCATCAGCAAATAGGGATAGTTTGAGTTCTTCTTTTCCTATTTGTATCCCTTTAATTTCTTTGGTCTGTCTAATTGCTCTGGCTAGAGTTTCAAGGACGATATTGAATAGAAGTGGTGAAAGAGGGCATCCCTGCCTTGTTCCAGTTTTTAGGGGAAATGCTTTCAGTTTTTCACCATTTAGAATGATATTAGCCATGGGCTTACATTGATGGCCTTTACAATGTTAAGGAATGTTCCCACTATCCCTATTTTTTCTAGTGTTTTGAGCATGAAGGGGTGCTGTATTTTATCGAATGCTTTTTCTGCATCTATTGAAATAATCATGTGATTCTTGACTTTAAGTCTATTGATATGGTGAATGACATTTATTGATTTCCTGATGTTGAACCAACCTTGCATCCCTGGGATGAAACCCACTTGATCATGGTGCACTATCTTTTTAATATGTTTTTGAATGCGATTTGCTAAAATTTTGTTGAGAATTTTTGCGTCGATGTTCATTAAGGATATTGGTCTGAAATTTTCTTTCCTCGATGTGTCTCTGTCTGGTTTAGGTATCAGGGTATTATTGGCTTCATAGAATGAGTTTGGGAGGGTTCCCTCCTCTTCTATTTTATGGAATACTTTGAGAAGTATTGGAATGAGCTCTTCTTTAAAGGTTTTTTAGAACTCGGCTGAGATCCCATCTGGTCCTGGACTTTTCTTTGTTGGTAGGCTTTTGATGACTTCTTCTATTGCATTACTTGAAATTGGTCTATTTAAATTGTGTATGTCCTCCTCGTTCAGTTTAGGCAATTCATATGTCTCTAGAAACCTGTTGATGTCTTCGAAATTTTCTATTTTGTTGGAATATAGATTTTCAAAATAGCTTCTAATTATGTTTTGTATTTTGTATTTCAGTCGTGTCTGTTGTGATATTTCCTTGTTCATTCCGAATTTTAGTGATTTGGGTTTTCTCTCGTCTTCTCTTTGTTAGTGTGGCTAAAGGTTTATCAATTTTGTTTATTTTTTCAAAGAACCAACTATTTATTTTGTCAATTTTTTGTATTGTTTCTTTCGTTTCAATTTCGTTGATTTCAGCTCTGAGTTTAACTATTTCCTGTCTTCTACTACTTTTGGTGTTGGTCTGTTCTTCTTTTTCTAGGGCTTTGAGCTGTAATGTTAGGTCGTTGATTTGTTGAGTTTTACTTCTTTTATTAAATGCGCTCCATGAAATAAATTTTCCTCTACGTACTGCTTTCATAGTGTCCCAGAGATTTTGATATGATGTTTCTTTGTTCTCATTTACCTCTAAGAATTTTTTAATTTCCTTCCTAATATCTTCTGTTATCCATTCATCATAAAATAGCATATTGTTTAATCTCCAGGTGTTGGAGTAGTTTCTGTTTTTTACTCTTTCATTAATTTGTAACTTCAATCCATTATAATCTGATAGAATACAAGGTAGTGTCTCTATCTTCTTGTATTTGCTGACATTAGCTTTGTGGCATAATATATGGTCTATTTTAGAGAAGGATCCATGTGCTGCTGAGAAGAAAGTGTATTCGCTCTTGGTTGGATGGTATATTCTATAAATGTCTGTTAAGTCTAAATTATTGATTGTGTTATTGAGATCTATGGTTTCTTTGTTCAATTTTTGTTTGGAAGATCTGTCCAGTGGTGAGAGAGACGTGTTAAAATCACCTAGTATTATTGTGTTATGGTCTATTTGGTTTCTAAAATTGAGAAGGATTTGTTTGACATACATGGATGAGCCACTGTTTGGGGCATAGATGTTTATGATTGTTATATCTTGCTGATTTATGCTTCCCTTAAGCAGTATGAAATGTCCTTCTTTATCCCTTCTGACTAATTTTGGCTTGAAGTCCACATTATCTGAAACGAGGATGGATACTCCAGCTTTTTTGCTGTGTCCATGTGCATGGTATGTTTTTCCCCATCCTTTCACCTTTAGTCTATGGGTATCTCTTTCTATGAGATGAGTCTCTTGCAGGCAACATATTGTTGGATCTTTCTTTTTAATCCAATCTGCCAGTCTATGTCTTTTGATTGATGAATTCAGGCCATTAACATTCAGGATTATTATTGAGATATGATTTGTATTCCTGGTCATTTGGTTCATTTTTTAAATTTTATTTATTTATTTATTTTTTTGACACAACTTGGTTCCTCCTTTATTTGAGAGTTCCTTTAGGATAATTCCTCCCTTTGCTGATTTGCTTCTTTGTTTTTTATCTCTTCCTCATGAAATATTTTGCTGAGAATGTTCTGTAATGCTGGCTTTCTTTTTGTAAATTCTTTTAGCTTTTGTTTATCATGGAATGATTTTATTTCATCGTCAAATTTGAAGGTAAGTTTTGCTGGGTATAAGATTCTTGGTTGGTATCCATTTTCTTTCAGAGCTTGAAAAATGTTGTTCCAGACCCTTCTAGCTTTTAGGGTCTGGATTGAAAAATCTGCTGATATCCGTATTGGTTTCCCCCTGAATGTAATTTGGTTCTTTTCTCTCACAGCCTTTAAAATTCCTTCTTTATTTTGTATGTTAGGTATTTTCATTATAATGTGCCTTGGTGTGGGTCTGTTGTAATTTTGTGTATTTGGAGTCCTATAAGCCTCTTGAACTTGATTTTCCATTTCATTCTTCAGATTTGGGAAATTTTCTGATATTATTTCTTCAAATAGATTGTTCATTCCTTTGGTTTGTTTCTCTAAGCCTTCCTCAATCCCAATAATTCTCAAATTTGGCCTTTTCATGATATCCCATAGTTCTTGGAGATTCTGTTCATGATTTCTTACCATCTTCTCTGTTTGTTCAACTTTGTTTTCGAGGTTAAATATTTTGTCTTCAATATCTGAGGTTCTGTCTTCCAGGTGTTTTATCCTATTGGTTATGCTTTCTATGGAGTTTTTAACTTGGTTTATTGTTTCCTTCATTTCAAGGATTTCTGTTTGTTTTTTTTCAATATCTCTAACTCTTTATTGAAATGATCTTTTGCTTCCTGTATCTGCTCTTTTAACTGTCAATTGGTGCTATCATTCAATGCCTGCATTTGCTCTTTCATCTCATCATTCAATGCCTGCATTTGCTCTTTCATCTCATTGTTTTTTTCTCTGATCTTTTTAATTATGTACATTCTGAACTCCCTTTCTCTCATTTCTTCTGCCATGCTGTCGTTGAATTTTATTGATGTAACATCTAGATTTGTTTGGGGCATTTTCTTCCCTTGTTTTCTCATATTGTTCAGAAATTAGTGGGTCATTAAGATATTGCAGATTTCCTCAACTGACTTATAATGTCCCTGAAGATTGCTAGTATATCCCCTCTTATCCTTCAGTAGCCTGAAGTCTTGGAGGAAGTTGATAATGTGGTGCTCCACAAGGAAGCTGCCTCTCTAGGGATGGTGACCCTCAGGTGGGGTATATTCCCTGCTAGTGGGCAGAGGTGCCTCCACTTGTTGACCAGTGGTCATCCAAAGGGGAACTAGGCTGCGGGCTGAGGCAAGGCCTGTTTGGGCCTGTGTCTCTGGTTTTACCGTCCTTGTGGGAAAACTTCACCTGGCAGGGAAGACTCACCCGGTGGGGAGGTCTCGCTGGTCAGTTCCCCTCCTAGAGGTTCCCCTCAATCTACAACTACCACCTGGGCTGGGCTGCCTTCCTCTGCAAAGTTCCCAGGGGCCCGGAACTACCCTCTGGGCCTGGGAGCCTCACCCTTTGCAGTCGAGTCTCCTTAGGCTGCCTCTCCTCAGAGAATCTGCCCGCAGTCCTGGAACCTTCGCTCCGCCCCTAAGCGTGTCTCCGTGCGGCTCTTCCACCAAGAAGCCGCCTAGGTCCTGGGACCCTGCTCTGCACCTAATCGCCTGGCTATGGGGCCCCTCCTCTGAGCCGCCACCTAGAGCCCCGTACAATAGCTCCGAGACCCAGAGACCCGCCACATGCCTCTTCCTCCAGACAGCCGCCCAGTGTTCCGACGCAGTCACTAGGAGTCCAAGCAACTCACTTCGCGTCTTCTCCTCCCGCCAACCGCCCGTAGCCCTAGGCAGTCACTCCGAGTCCAAGTGACCCGCCCTGTTCCTCCTCCTCCTTGGGGTAGCCCCCCGGGTGTTCAGGAGCGGTCGCTCTGAGTCCAAACATCTCGCCGCGCAGCTCCTCCTCAGGCAGCCGCCTGTAGCTCTGATGCAGTCACTCCTAGACCAAGCGACCCGCCGCGCTCCTCCTCCAGGCAGGCCACCGGTGTTCAGGAGCAGTTGCTTTGAGTCCAAACAACTCGCCACTCGCCTCCTCCTCTGGCAACCGCCTGTGGCTCTGATGCAGTCACTCCTAGACCAAGCGACCCGCCGCGCTTCTCCTCTTCCTCCGGGCAACCCCCCGGTGTTCAGAAGCGGTCGCTCTGAATCCAAACAGCTCGCCACACAGCTCCTCCTCAGGTAGCCGCCCGGAGCCCCAGTCCAGATTCTAAATTTTGAATGACTGTTGCTTAGTATCCCTCCAGAAAGCTTCTATATATTGACATTCCCACTAATGGTATATCTGAGTACCTGTTCTTCACATCCTGGAAACAGTAGTTTTTTATCTTACATAGAAGATTGAACATCTGTCATGTTTAATGATCATTTGTTTTGTTTTGCTTGGAAATTGTCTAGGAATGTCTTTGGTCAATTTTTCTCTTAAGGGAATTTGTCTTTTTACTATTGGTTTATAAGAGCAAGTAAAGACGTCTAGTAAAGATGTTTAATAGACATCAGTTCTTTGTAACATGATCAGTTTAAAACAAGCCATTTTGATGAAATCAATGTTCCTGACTGACGGGGGAAAGAGCATAATATTGTGATTAAGTAATTTTACATTCATATTACAGAGAATATTCTCAACCCTGTGCTTATAAAATATTTGCTGCAGAAAAAATACAGGAAGACGAATTTTTCCCAACTCTAAGTTGCTGATTGTATAAAGGAAGAAATCAACTAAGAAAATAAATAAATGCCACAAGGTGCAAAGTATCCTGAGAGCTACAGGTAAGGTTGAATGAGGCACCAAGAAGGGAGAGGTCAGCTCTGACCAGGTAGAACAGGAGAAACTCCACCCTACTTCCCTGGTTATCTTCTGTGGTTATTTAGGTCATTTGTCTTTTTCTTATTGACTTTGATCAGGTTAGTCTGATACATCAGCATTAGAAATAGAAGTTTTGACTCTATTTGCATGTTCTGAATTCAGAGTATAGGAGAGTGGACTGATAGGACTATTCTTTTATTTAACAACTTCATCTCTTCTGTCCTCTGATCTTGAACTCTAGAGAGAGGGTCCCACAAGAGCTGAGCCGGGAGACCACTGAAGTAATAAGTCAGGACCAACCTGGGAATTAGGAGTTTGGGATAAATCCCCAAAGCCTTTGAGTTTTCAGAAAGGACATTGCAACTCCTATTTGTGCTATAGAAGTTCTCTAGCTGCTGTGTGGAGAATAGGTTCAAAGACAGGAAGACAGGGAGCCATGTAATGGCTGCTATAGGAAGAAGACTCTGGCTCTGAACCAAGGTGTACATGTGCACTGGGAAGATATTACAGAGGAGGGAACTGTTTGGATGTAGAGGATGGGGAGCATGAGTGAGGGCCATTCACCAAGTTAAGAGGCGTAGGAGGAGAGAAGCAGGTGTAGGGGTGTTTAGTTGAGAAGTAGGTACCTGTGGGGCTATGAACAAAGATACCCAGAAAACAGCAACATGTATGGGTCCAGAGCTTCTGAGCCATCTCTTAGCTGGACCTTTGAAGTTGAGAGTCACCAGCCAGTTGCTGAACTTCGAAACCCTGGAAATGGAGGCTGTTGCCCTTGCATTGGAATGAAGGGCAGGACTGGCATGCACCCCTAGGGAAAACCAAGAGAGAGGTTAAGAAACAAGATCCTGGGGCAGATGCCATAGCACTGAGACAAAACCAACCTAAGACTCGCTCTTCAGCTCATTTAGTGAACCCAAGTTCAACACTTTAAAATGCTCTCATTTACAAAGCTGGTTTACACTTGCTGGAGGAAGGCATCCAATGGTTCCACTTCCTGGTGTCATGACTTCAAACCCAGGCTAACTGTTTTTGCTCACAACCAATTCTTTATGGTTGAGGAAATTCAGCTTTAGCATATGTGGCTTCTCCACCCCCTGGTCCCCTCTATGACTTTTACGCAATTGTAAATTAACCTCTGTCTCCCTGAGCTCTGCTTCCTCGACACACATCTTCTTCCCAAGCATGGCCTCATGGATAAAATGTTTCCATGTAGGGAAGCATGTTCTGTGGAAGAAAAAACAAACACACCCTCTAAGTGTTCACGCTTTCGTTGAAATGTGACTTATCTGTCAACTTCCCAAGACTCCCTGTCTGGGGGTTGGGTGTATCAGGCTGGACTGGGAGTCAGGTGGTGATGATGTGTCCACCAGACAAGCACGTCTGGCTCTTGCTTAAGAGAGACATCGTTTTTAGCAGATAGTAAGAAGGATCTGCTCTCCTTTTAAGATGATCCATTTTCCACTAAGAGAGACTCATTCAGCTGCCTTCCCAGAATCTTTACACTCTGGGTTGAATCACACTTTGGGAAATTAATGAACTGTCTTATACCGCCAATCATGTTCCCAAGAATACTATAAACTTCCTGCAGAGCCAGAGACCTTGATATTACTTCCTTTTTTTTTTTTTTTTTTTTTTTTTTTTTGTGGTGCTAGGGATCAAACCCAGGGCCTTGTGCATGTGAGGCAAGCACTCTACCAACTGAGCTATCTCCCCAACCCTTGATATTACTTCTGGATCCTCCAAGTGCCAAGCAATCTGATAGTACCCTGGAAGCCCTCGATGGAGTGAAATGGATCAGGAGAGCATAGGAACTCAGAGGTCTTATCCTTGGGGGAGTATCTAGTCCAACCCCTTAAAATAAGGAAACCGAAGCCCACAGATGTCCAGCAGTGTGTGTAGCAACATGGCCACTGATGGCACAGCCAATACTGCACAAGAATGAGGGGTGTGGTCAAGAGTATGGCCTCTGCCAGCCTCCTCCACTTATCAGCCATGTGATAAGTGAGCTTCCTCTTCTACAAAATAGAGATGGCAAGTGAGCACAGCTTAGGGCCCTACGAAGACCAAATGGACAACTCCATGGAAATCACATACCACCAGACTTGAAGTAGACTATGTGCTCTTGAACAGTTGCAAAAGGAAAGTACATAACTTGAAAAGAAAAAAATGATTTCACTGAAGTATTTACTACCTCCAAGTACTTACTACAAATTTGTTAAATAAGTTGACATTTTCTATTTAACTACCCAGAATGCAATGAGGAGTTGGGGCTGTTGGCCCTCAAAGCATGGGACTGGTCCTTTCCAAGTGAGAGGCCTCCATGGCTTTAAACACTCTCAAGGCCATGCTAAAATAAACATTATCCTCAGTGTAGTATCCTGGACTGTAAATACCCTGCTTGGATGAAGTTGTGCAACCAAAGGGCAGAACTGAGAAGCAGTCTACACAGCACAATAAGGAAGCAGAGAGAAGTGGACTGAGGGTCAAAAAATGAAGCTTTTCCTATCCACAAAGGGTCACTTTAAGTGAATTGCAAAGTCATATCTAACCTCTGTCAGATGCTTATTAGACACTGTAAGCTCACAGGGTTGGTGCTCTATACCAGCTCCAACCCTCCCTAGCCATGGGAGTTACTGTAACTTTTCTATGATTAGTCTCAATCACCTGCCCTCCCTATACATAATGGGAATAATCATAACTTATGGTTAGACTTTATGAATTGTTGTATTAATTAAAAGAAAATATTTCCATAAAGCATTTAGAATAGGACCTTACTTATAATAAGCTTTATAAATTTTATAAATTTTTTGTTATTTTATAAATATTTGTCATTTTTATTTTTAAATCAGCTCTTATAGTTTGAATATTGCTGTAGAGTTTTTATTTTGATTCTGAGAACCTATTTCCACTTGGCTTGATTGAGTTGAATTCAATTAAAAACCAAAACAGAATTGATTTTAGTCTATCATTTATGCATAAAAAAGAGACCTTTAAGGAAATACACCTGAATTTAAGCAGTGGATGTGATAAGATAGGTCTATGAATAGATTTTGTTCTTTTCATATTCCATGTTTCCCATCAATTATTTTTATAAAGAAAACCAATCATTTCAGACAAGAGCAATGCTGTGCACTAACCGTAATAAGTGTTTTGTCTGTTGTTTTCTATAGGCAGAAACAAAAGAAGGGGCATCTGCTTCATTTGGGGGCAGTTCCATTCTCTTGGCCTGACGCAAGCTTCCTAGGTCATCTCATCTAGAGATGCTACTTACCTGGTGCCTCCCCTCCTGTGGCCTGGGGTCTGCAGACTTCCTCCTCCTGCCCAAGACCTCTGTGGTGCGGGGGATGGAAAGGCACAGGTGGCCTCACTCCCACTCCTGGCAACCTGGCTGTGTTCTCCATCACACTCTTGTGTTGAGCCTCCATCACCTGTTGACGCCTGCTCTGTCCTCCCTCATTGCCCCTGCCCACGCTTCTGTCTCCAGGATTCAGCATTTCGTACATCCTTCTTTTCTTCCCTTTTTCATTGCTGCCTTCAACATGCAGGTGTTGTCTGCCTCTCTCTGTTTGTTTTACAATATGATTCCATTAATATAGAATCCAAAGTCTAGCAAAAGAGACTGTTTGCTAAGGAATGCACACATACGTATTTTACTATAAAGAGGAGCAATCGTATCTATGGGACTGTTCTGAGTACTTCATGTATTCACCATATTTAATCTTTTAAACAACCTTATTGACTTGAATTTTGCCACGAGCCTTATATTACAGATGAAGAAACCAAGCATGGAGAGATGAAGTGATTTGCCCAAGGATATACAGTAGATAGAGGAACCGATAAGTGAATCAAAGCTTTCTGGCTCTAAAATCCACTTCTTTCACCACTGTACCTCACAGAAGGAATGTGAGGGAGGTTCTGGGGTGCAGGCACAGGCAGCGGCCCCCATCTTGACCTCAGTGGTGTTTACATAGAAGTTCTTATTATGATTATTCATGCAACTGCATATATGCAACACAGATTATTGACGGGGTGGGGAAATGAGCACTAAGGGGTATGTGTTTGCAGTGTGCATTTTACTTGAGCAGAAAGACAGTGGCTACACTACAGGATTTGACTTTTCAGGTCTACCTTGGCTGTTCTGTTCTATATAATGGTTGGGTCCCCTGCTCCATGGTGGGGATGCTGTTGGCACCATCAGGTCTTCTGAGGGTAGGCAGCCAGGCCTGAAGTGGCCTAAGGGGTGCATGTGATGGAAACACCTACTGTCTGGGACTCTTTTCCTGGGACCTAGAGCCCAGGGTTGGGTGCGGGCTTCTTCCACACTTTCATGTAGTTAAAGGTCCTCAGGAAGTTTACCATAAAAATCCACCAGAAAGACTAAAGCAAAGCTCAACCCAGGGCAACAAGGCCAGGGCCAGAGACATCCGGGGCCAGAAGGAAGGGGCAGGGCTTCCCATCATGGGCTCTTGTCTTGCCTGACCTGTGACATTCCGGTGCTTGACCTTCATCTCATGCCACCTGAGACCTGCTCAAGCACAGTGGCCTATGGACCTCTGCCTCTGGAGAGCCCTCTTCATTCTTTCCTGTTGAGCTGCTATCCACATGAAGTGCTGCTCGTTTGTAAAGTTTCTCAAGTCATGAGACCCAGGACACCCCTGTCCAGCCCTAGTCCAGTCTGAAGTGGTGGGATCCTGTCACAACGTGTTACCACGTTCTCCTTGTTTCCTGCAACCCCCTCACCCCCACCTCACAGTGTTCCAGGAGCAATGACTCGGGGCTTTAAGGAGGTCCTTGTCTGCTCTCCTTCAGGACTTGGGCCCCGAGATCTGATTCGTTGGCTGATGCTAACACTGGAATTTCCCTTCCACCCACTGAGTAGCCATTCAAGTCGAGTCAGCAAGCCCAGCCCAGTCCCCTCTCTCCCCCCCATTCTGCTGTTCCCCTGGGATGGTTCAGCGTCTTCCCTGTCTGCTCACTCCCTGGGCTGCAACTCATACTAGCTCACTTTTTAAATGCTTGATCCTCCTCTTCCTGATCCTCCTCCTCCTGCTGCTAATACTCAGTGAATGTAAATGTTTACAAGATGCCAGACACAGTGTCATGGGGTCTTATAGACAATATCTCACTTAATCCCCCTTAAGCATGCCTCCTGGCACAGGGTGGAGGTCCCACAGCTATTGAATAGATGGATCTTTACAACCATCTTTTGCAGAAGGTCTATTAATCTCTCCATCCCACAGATGAGAAAATGAAGGCTCAGAGATGGTAAATAAACAGCCCAAGGTCACAATAACAGACAACAGAGCTGGGATCCCAAAGACAGGTCTGTTTCTAGGATACATGTCCTTACTTGCTGATATATTGCAGTTTATTTGTTCATTCAACACACTCCAATCCATACCTACTATGAAGCACAGGGGACACAACAGAATAAAACAGAATCTCTGCCTTACAAAGCTTCCATTCCAGTGAAGGACTCAAACATTAAACGTGTTAAGTGACATTCACAATGTGATGAATTATGCTAAGAGCCCATGACAAGATACAGAAGAGAAGGAAAGAATGGGGTGTCATTTTAGATGGGGTGAGAAAGGAGGTTTTACCAAGAAGGGGACAGATGAGTGAAGACCTGGAGGAGGTGAGAGAGATAACTCCTCAGAAATCCAAGGGAGAGACTTTGAGATAGAGTATCAGGCACAGAGGCCCCTGGGCAGGAGGGTTCTGGAGATTCTAGGAATAGTGAAGAAGTCAGTGTCACTGAGGGACAGAGTAATGGGAGCTCAGATAGCAGCAGGGGCCAGGTTGCACAGAGCTAGGGTCATTGTACAGAATGGCATGAACTCTGAGTGCAGTGGAATTCACTGGAAATTTGAGGGGAAGCAGGGCATATTCTGATGTGGTTTTTACCAAGATTACTCCAGCAACTGCATTGAGACTTGAGAAAAGAAGGGCACACGTGTGGGCAAGGAGTTCAGCCGTTAGGCGATGACAATAATCCAGTTAAGAGACTAGAGTGGTTTGGATTAGGAAGAAGCAGTCGATGTGGTAGGGAATGGTCAATTTGGGATATGTTCTTACGGTGGAGCCAACATGATTCCAGACCCCCACGCCCAGTTGCCTGCTGGACTCCTCCAAGTTCTCTGGCACCTCACACTTATCACATCTGAAACTGAACCTGTTCCCTGCCCACAAGAAATCTTCTGTTAGTTCCACTCCCATCTAGACAGACACTTGCGCATCACCCTTGATCCCTTTCTCTGTCCATCTTCCACATCCCGATGGCCACACCATCCCATCCATTCTGCACTTCATCCCACCTCCTCTGCCTAAATTCAGTCCCATATCCCTCAACAATCCCCCTCCTCTATCCTGGACTCAGCAAACTCCACATTACACCAGATGGATCTTCATGGGAAGCAGGCCACATCTGTTTAGTACTCCTCTAAGACTCTGTAGCCCTAATAAAAGCCAAGTTCTGTGACCCAGAGTTGTTCAAAAGAAATATAATATCAGCTACGTATATAATTTTTAAAAATTTTCTAACTGCTACACTTAAAAAAGTAAAAATAGATAGATGGAATTAATTGTAATAATATATACTATAAATCCAAACATTATAATACTTGGATAGTATAATATCCAAAACAATATCGTTTTAACAGGTAACCAATATTACATGTATAAAGTACTATAAAAGTAAAAACATATTAAAAAGTACTAATGATACACGTTGCATTCTTTTTCTGATTAGGTCTTAAAAATCTGGTGCCTATTTTCTGCTCACGGCCACATTTCAAGCTCTTGGTGGCCGGGCGTGGCAGTCAAACTGCACAGCACAGCTTGAGCCCACCAACCACAGTCCTCTCCCTGGGCCTTTCTCCTTCTTTCCAGTCTCATCCCTGTCCCCCTTCCATTATCCCTCACCACTTGTCCCTTGTGCTCCAGCAGATCTTTTCCACTTGTAGTACCCCAAACACACCAGGCTAGTTTGTGACTCCAGCCCTTCCCGTAACTTCAGTAGTGTATGGGAGCAGACTCGTACTGACCTTCAACAGCCGATGGTGCACCTGTCTTTCCAACCCCCGTTGAGTAATGTCGTACTGGGAGCTCGAAGTCAGTTGTGTATTTTTTTTTTTTTAAGTTGTGGTGTATTTACACTACAGAAACTGGCCCACACTGTGGACGCGGGCTTTTAGGGGGAAGAGGGGACTAGTTGCCAAGCACTTACCCCTGCCCATAATGCTCTCCCCCAGTAATGCTCCTCTCCCACTCCCAGCTCACCAGACCAAAGAAGTCATCCAGTTATCTGTGTATGTTTGCAGGGCAAAAGTGCCCCCAAATTCCCATGTTGGAAACTTAATCCCCAGCGCACAGTGTTGAGAACTGGGACTTTTTTTTATTGGTTCTTTTTAATTATATGTGACAGTAGAATTTATTTTGATATAATTCTACAGGCATGGAATATATGTCAGTCTAGCTGGGACCCCATTCTTAAGAATGTACACAATGGTAAGATTCACTATGGTGTATTCATATATATCCCTAGAAAAATTATTTCAGATTTATTTCACTCTTTCCTTTCCTCTCCCCACTCTCTTCCCTTCATTCCCCTTTATCTAATCTACTGAATATCTATTTTCCCCCTTTTCCCCTTATTGTGGCTTAGCTTCCACATATCAGAGAAAACATTTGACCTTTGGTTTTTTGGGATTGGCTTATTTTACATAGCATGATAACCTCCAGTTCCATCCATTTATTGGCAAATGTCATAAACTCATTCTTCTTTATGGCTGAGTAATACTTCATTGTAAATATATATATATATTTTATATATATCTTATATAAATATATATATTTATATATATCTTATATAAATAAATATATATGTGTGTGTATATATATATATATATATATATATATACACACACACATTTTCTTTATCCATTCATCTGTTGAAGGACACCAAGTTTGCTTCCATAGCTTACCTATTGTGAATGATGTGTCTGTGTCATTGTAGTATGCTGATTTTAAATCCTTTAGATATATGCTGAGAAATGGGACAGCTGGGTCAAATGGTGGTTCCATTTCTAGTTTTCTGAGTAAGATCCATACTGCTTTCCAGTGTGGTTGTACCAACTTGCAGTCCCACCAGCAATGTATGAGCATACCTTTTCCCCCATATACTCACCAACACCTATTGTTGCTTGTATTCTTGATAATTGCCATTCTGACTGGGGTGAGATGAAATCTCAGTGTAGTTTTAATTTGCATTTCTCTAAATGCTAGAGATGTTGAAAATTTTTAAAATATTCTCATTGACTGGAGAACTGGGACTTTTCAGAGGTAATTAGGTCCTGGGCTCTGCCCTCATGAGTGCATGAATGCTGTTAGAGCAGGAAGAGGTTAGTTACTGTGAGGGTGGGTTCCTCACCCTCTCTCCTGTCTCTTGTTCATGTGCTCTCTTGACCTTCCACCTTCTGCCACCATGAAATGATGCAGCAAGGAGGTCCTTACCGGATGTGAGTTCCTTGACCTTGAAATTCCCAGACTCAAAGCTCTAAGAAATAAATCTTTGTTCATTATAAATTACCCAATTGTGATATTCTGTCACAGCAACACAAAATAGACACACTGCAATGTGGCAGAGTTCTTTTTCCACCTCTGATTTTCTTTATTCTCCTGAATACCCTATCTTAATTATATTGTATATAAGAGGCCATAAAGAATAGAAGCTTAAAATATAAGTTTAAAATGAAATGTATCAGGGTACGAATCCTCTTCCCGTAGTTCCTCGTGTTGTGGTCTTGGGCAATGTACTTACTTGTAATGAACTTCGTTTTTTTTAAAAAAATAAATCAATCACAAGGATGTTATAATGATTAGGTCATAGAAGTTGTTTAGTGTGGCACCTGGAACACACCAGACACTCAAAAATGTTTAGGTATTATTATTAATTGTTTGAGCATTACGAAGTACTTGCTCAAAACTTTGTTGTTAAAATAAATGTCCCATGAAATTTCAGAAATTCCTCAAGTCCAATTCAGAGAGCGTATGAGTCAGAATTCCAGCTGGAGACAGCTGGCACATACACTCAAAGAGGTGACTAAGGAGTTTGTCAAAGGACTACTTACGGCACCGGAGCAGGGGTAAGGCCCAGGGTTGGCATCAGTGGGCCTGAGGGTGCAAAGGGAGGGAGATTTAACCTGAGCCCGGTGGGAACTGCAGCCATAGGAAAGAGGAGCTGTCGCCTTCCATAAAGGAATCCAGAAGTTGTCTGGGGAGAAGCCGGACAGAGGCCCCACCTCATTTTCCCCCAGCCCCTTAGAGTATCTTTCACCACTCCTTCTCATTGGCTCAACCTCAACCCTGCAAGCCGGGGTCTTGTGCAGCCCCCGTAGATCAGCCCTTGGACAGCGAGCTGGATGAAGGACCTGGAAACCAAATGGAGACCTGGAGCCTGGGGGATCCTCTGTGGGACTAAGCCCCGCTCAGCCTACGGTGCCCAGGCTTGCTCACGCACCACAGATGAAAATCATCTATACTGGGCAGTGTTTCTTTGGTATTAGCTTTAGAGGAAAGAATCGAATAACAAGCACTCATCAGGGCTCTCTGGTTATTTTGTCTACCAGTGTGTTGGAGACAGAGCAGGAAGAGAACTGGTCATTAAATCGCCCCTATGACATTTTTACTTTCACACTTGTGGTCACACTTTGTTTTTCTACCAAGGTCCTCTTTCCAATTTTCTATTCAGTTCCTAGAAGTGGGCTGTCAACTATCCTACTGATGTCAGAAGAGTTACTAAAATTTATTTTTGCTTCTTGTATAGACCGGGAAAAAGATTTATAGTTTTCTTGGAAAGGCCTGGAAGGAGGCTGTCATCATTTCCTGGCTTTGTTCTGGAACCTCACCAGCTTCTCCACAAATCCCTCATGCTGGAGAGGATGGTTATGGCCAGGAGATCAGTTTCACTCTCTGATCTGCCCTAAACTGTGGTGTTCCGAGTCTTCCCTTATCCCCGTTAACAATTTTTGAAAGTACTGGCCAAAGCCTGTTCCACAGAAAGGAGATGTGGGAGAAAGCAGTAGGCGGCAGGGATTCAGATCCAACCAACATTTTTTAAAAAATTTATTCCTTTTGGTTATACATGACAATAGAATTCATTTCACAAAATTATAAAAGAATGGAATATAATTTGTTCCAGTTCAGTCTTCAATACTTTCCCTCCCCTCCCCTCCCCTCCCTGAAACCCCTCTTCCCCTCCTTCTACTCTACTGATTTCTCTGCTATTTACATACAGTTTTTTTTTTAAAGTATTATCTTGTGGATTTACATGATGGTGAAATTCACTGTGGTATGTGCATTTATGTACATAGGAAAATTAGGTCAGATTCACTCCACTGTCTTTCCCTATCCCATCCTTCCTCTCTTCCCTTCATTCCCTGTTTCCACTCCACTGACTTTTCTTCTATTCTTTTTTAATCCCCCTCACCTTATTTTGGATTAGCTTCCAGATGTCAGAGAAAACATTTAAACTTTGACTTTTAGGGATGGGACTGTCTTATTTCATTTAGAATGAGAATTTCTAGTTCCATCCATTTACCAGCAAATGTCATAATTTCATTCTTCTTTATGGCTAAGTGATATTCCATTGTGTACACATACCACATTTTCTTTATCCATTCATCTGTTGAAGGGCACCTAGGTTGGCCCTACAGCTTGGCTCTTGTGAATTGTGCCACTATAAACATTGATGTGGCTGTGTCACTGTAGTGTGCTGATTTTAAATCCCTTGGATATATCCAAGGAGTGGGATAGCTGGGTGATATGGTCGTACCATTTCTAGTTTTTTGAGGAATCTCCATACTGCTTTCCAGTGTGGTTGCACCAAGTTTCAGTCCCACCAGCAACATATGTGTGTACCCTTTTCCCACGTGCTTGCCAACATTTATTGTTACTTGTATTCTTGATAATTGCCATTCTAACCGGAGTAAGATAAAAATCAGTGTAGTTTTAATTTGCATTTCCCTAATTGCTAGAGATGTTGAGCATTTTATAATATATTTGTTGACTGTTCACATTTCTTCTTCTGTGAAGTAACTGCTCAGTTCCTTTACCCACTCATTGATTGGGTTATTTGGTGTTTTGGTTTTAAG
Source organism: Sciurus carolinensis (assembly GCF_902686445.1). NCBI lineage: Eukaryota > Metazoa > Chordata > Mammalia > Rodentia > Sciuridae > Sciurus > Sciurus carolinensis. The sequence goes on along the minus strand of NC_062213.1, from coordinate 128,103,199 downwards.
TGTTAAGTGTTTCAAGTTCTTTATATACCCCAGATATTAATGCCAGATCTGAAGTGCAGGTGGCAAAGATTTTCTCCCATTCTGTTGAATCTCTTTTCACACTCATGTTTGTTTCTTTTGCTGTGAAAAAGCTTTTTAATTTGATGCCGTCCCATTTATTGATTTTTGATTTTCCTTCTTGAGCTTTAGGAGTCTTGTTAAGGAAGTCAGTTTCTGAGCTGACATGTTGGAGCCCCTCAACATTTTGATTCCTCCGGTAGAGTGTGAGCCCGTGAGGACAGGGACCACATCTACCTGCTCAACCTAGCTGGCACACAGGAGTTGCTCAATATTTTTATAGAATGAATGAAATGAAGGTTCGCAATGTAACAAATACTTTAAGACACTGGCAATCATGGTTTTCAGACAAGAAAACTGAGAGCCCAATATTAATTAAAATGTCAGCAATGAGCAAGATGTCAAGACCAGGTCTTCTGACTTTGGAGGTCCAGTACACCCGTCCATTTCCCCATCCAGAATGATGTCTCTCTTCACCAAACCCACCTTGCTCTGCTTTTGTTATTCTCTTATACAAGTTCAACTTTTCAGATATGAGTCTGGACCCACATTTAATCAAGTGTCTGTCTGTTTTGTTGTTTCCCTGTTGACCTTGCCTGAGGGATCTTACCTTTCTAATCTTCAGATCTGCAGCTGCTTTGGGGGATTCCCAGTATATTTCAGAGACTTTTCTTTGAGTGAACTGTGATCAGGATATTAGAAACTATGACTGCCCAGGGCCACCTCCTGTCAGTACTGACCTCCATGGCCCAGTGTTTTGTGGCTCCTGGGGTGTCCGTGGTCTGGGTGGATGCCTGTCCAGTCTGAGGCTAGCCCAGCTTACTAGCATCCAACCGTAAACTGGTTCCGTACTCAGTTTCCCCTACCTCCTTCCAACCCACCCATATGAGCTGGTAGATACCATGACCTAAGACCCCAGAGAATGGTGAGGGGAGTGCCTTGTTTGAGGGACCCTCCACTCTTACCTCACCAATCCAGTGCTTCACTGTTCAGGCTGTCTCACCAGCACCCAGAGCTGACCATCTCTGGGCTTCTGCTGTCTCTACTTGCCCTGGATCCACTCTTTCCAGCAAAAGCAGTTGTAAAACTAGCAATACCCCGAGCAGAAGGTAACATTTCATCTCTTTGAAAGCCCTTCCCACTCACCTTTAAATGTAACTTTTGCAAAGCCCTGACTCTTTGGGCTTGGGACACTGTCATACATAAGAAGCATAAGACAATAGCCCACATGTAATTTTAAAGGAATTCCATTCTTTATTCATCAGTCATGCAAGTCATTACAGAGAATAAAATTAGATTGGAATGCTTAAATATTTACTACATACTAAACATAGAAAATTCCCATTCTCGTCTCTGTATCACAGTTTCTCTGATGAGACTGATGAGGCTGTTCTTATATCCCTAAAGAAAATTCCTCCACCCCTTAGCTCCTTGTCTTTCCTTTCTTCTCCAACCCTGTTATTCCACTCCCTTGGGATTTTATTTTACAGCTTCAATTAGCTTCTTTCCCAGCAATGAGGAACCTTTCTTTTTTGGAGGGGGCAAGAGGAATTCTGCAATGAAGATTTCTCTGGATGGGAGAGAGGAAGAAGCAAATATTCACATGGAAATAAATAACCCACCATCAGTTAGACGACTTTCAGAATAGGCATATTCTCATTATTTTCTTGTTAGTCAGTCCTAGCAACACATTTTCAACTGATCTTTGTGGTGTTTAAAGGCCCAAATCAATAATTACCACCTGGTTTGGTAACATCCGCCTCGCTGGTGAAAAAAACAATAACTCTTATCTCTCACCCTGCACAAAACTCAACTCAAAATGGATCAAGGAACTAGGAATTAGACCAGAGACCCTGCACCAAATAGAAGAAAAAGCAGGCCCGAATCTTCATCATGTTGGCTTAGGATCAGACTTCCTCAACAAGACTCCCAAAGCCCAAGAAATCAAAGCAAGAATCAATAAATGGGATGAAATCAAGCTAAAAAGCTTTTTCTCAGCAAAGGATACAATCAATAATGTGAAAAGAGAGTCTACAGAGTGGGAGAAAATCTTTTCCACACACACTTCAGATAGAGTGCTAATATCCAAAATTTATAAAGAACTTACAAAACTTTACACTGAAAATACAAAGAACCCAATCAATAAATGGGCTAAGGAACTGGACGGACACTTTACAGAAGAAGATAGAGAGGTGATTAATAAGTATATGAAAAGTGTTCAACATCTCTAGTCATTAGAGAAATGCAAATTTAAAAACTCTTAAGATTTCATCTTACTCTAATTAGAATGGCTACTATCAAGAACACAAATCATAATAGATGTTGCCGTGGATGTGGAGGTAAAGGTACACTCGTACATTGCTGGTGGAGTTGCAAATTGGTGCAGCCACTCTGGAAAGCAGTGTGGAGACTCCTCAGAAAACTTGGAATGGACCCACCTTCTGGCCCAGTTATCCCACTCCTCGGTTTACACCCAAAGGACTTAAAATTAACATACTACAGAAACGCAGTCACATCGATGTTTATAGCAGCTCAATTCACAATAGCTAGATTGTGGAACCAACCTAGATGCCCTTCAGCAGATGAATGGATAAAGAAACTGGTATATATATACACAATGGAATATTATTTGGCCATAAAGAAGAATAATATTATGGCATTTTGGGGGGTGAGAGAAAATGGAGGAACTTTAAATTACATAGAGGGAAATGAGAGGGAGGAGGGGGTGGGAGTATGAGGTAGAATGAGACAGATGTCATTACCCTATGTACGTGTACCCTATTACATGAATGGTATGAACCTACATTGTGCGCAACCATAGAAACTAAAAGATGTACCCCATTTGTGTACAATGAAAAATGCAGTCTGTAAAAATAAAAAATAATAATAATAAAAAATAACTGCTTGCATTGGACCAGCTCAGAAACAGGACTGAGATTACTTAGAGCTAGCAGATTTTCTCTGGAAGAGCATGGAAGCCTTATATCTTGGCTCTGTTCTGAGTGCAAGAGTCTGTTCATCCATTGAACCAGTGAACCAACCAAGAATTTCTGTGAATCCATTATTAGTCTAGCTCTTTGCTAGATACAGAAGATGAAGATAAATAAACTTCAACCCTCATCTTCAAGAATCTCACCTTCAATTGGGAAAAGAATTGTCTGATCACATCAACCATAGCAAAATTAAGTGGAATTATAGTAGACCTAGTAGCTGGAGACTATGGGGCTACTGGGAGGGAGAAGTAGCCCCTCTTGTGCAGTAGGAATGGGTCAGCTGAAGAAGACTTCCCAGAGGAGGTATCATTTGATCTGGATCACAAAGGAAAGTAGAAGTTTTCAGGTAGAGAATGGAGTACAGGCATTGCAGGAAGAAGCATAGAATGGGTAATGCCATAATTAATTGAAAGAGGATGCTCTGCTGGGGGAAGACTGAAAGCTTAGAAGAGCTAGAGGGCATGTGGCCTGGAGGAGTGGGAGAGGACCCTGGAGCAAGGGAACCTGAGCCAACGGTTTGAAAGGTAATCTTTCTTTGTTCTAAATTTATGCACGCATTTTTATAAATGCATAATAAAATCATATTTTAAAAAGAAAAACAAAATTATTACATGCCTATTGATCTGCAGCTTTATTTTTTTTTTAGTTAGTAACATATTTTTCCAGGTCATTTTATATAGAACATTTTTGTTATTTTAACAATGAGAAACCAGTAAAGGACTCTTAGTTTGGGGATGAAAGGATCAGATCTATGTCATGTGGAATCTGGATGGAGAGAAAGGGACCTGGGCAGAGTCCACACGTGGAGCGTGATAATGAAAGGCCACAAGGATGAGTTTTGAGAAAGATTTCTGAGACAAAATCAGCAGGGTTGGGAGAGGTGATGGACAGGCTGTGAGAATGGCTTGGTGAAGGTTCATTCTGTTAAATGTATAGAAGCTACTCAGAGTCACCTCAGAAGGAAGTTATTCAAGGGCAGGAACTACAACGGAGCCTGAGGATGGTCTGGAGCTCCAAATTAGAAAGCTCTCAGGAGTCAAGTCACGGTTACTCATTCTGGGGCTGGGGTCTCTCCTTCCAACTTCTCCCCGAAGGTCCACTTCGGCGATCTCTGTGTTTGCTTCTCTATGCATTTGTACCTCTCCCAGCTACAATGGGTGGCTCTGCAGGACAAGCCACAGCTTAGATCAGTCTAACCTAAACTAACTAATGTTAGAATCTGGAGTGTAAGCCTGGCCATCCCATAAGTGTGTGTGTGTGTGTGCGTGTGTGTGTGTGTGAGAGAGAGAGAGAGAGAGAGAGGCGCACTGTTTTCAGAATTTCTTAGGCAGTCTCAACATAGAGTAAGGGTGAAGAACCTCTGGTTTGGAACTCTCAAGGTCTCTAAGGCACCATTTCCAAATTCCCAGAAGAGAGGATGCGCTGGGCCCAGCCTGGGTCAGGTGTTCACTCGGGTCCAATCGACTGTGGCTGTGGAGGCAGGGGCGGGACAGAAGAAATGTGGCGACAGTTCAGACAGTTCAGTCTCCTCACAAGGAAGTGGAGGGAGGGAAGGAGGGGCCCTGACAGCATCATGATTTTGTAGCTCCACATGCACAGGCAAATCAGGTTTCATGTTTACCTCCTGCTCCTGGCCCTGGGGACAGAGCTCAGGCCTGAGTGGAAAATGAGTACTTCATGTCACTGGCAGGGATCCTATTACTCCCATCCTTGTCTAAAAGGACAAAGGGAGTGACTTAGTCCCTCGGATTTAATCAACAGGCCAGCTCTGGCTTGGCCTCCCACCTCCACTGGGAGCCTGTGCTGCCTGGATATGCCCCTCTCTCAGGCCATTTAAGCAAGTCCAGATGGCAGAATCGTGTCTCCTGGGTAGTGGAAGCAAACAGCTGTGATATTTCAATGATATTTCAATGGACTGGCTTCTTGTTTGTCATCAGAATGAGCAACTGCCAGTGGATTGTGGCTGCGGATTTCCATCCAGATTTGGGGGAGGAAGGGAGGTGGGAAAGAGTTGACCAGAGAAAGGAATCCCAGAGAAGTTGGCTATTTGTTTGTGTCTTCCTCCATATTTACCCCACCAGTCGTTAGGCAGCTCCTCCCACTGACTTAAGATTATCTCCCTAAATGGAGAATTCTTCACACCAGCTGCAAAGAGAGGAACAGGAACCTTGGCTACATTTAGGGAACTTCGCCTAACCTCAAGAGATCTGTTTCCAGCTCCTCCAACTCAAAGTCAGGCTTCTCTGGGGGTGTGGGTCTTAACTGTCCACACTCGAGGACGGCCTGGTGGGTGGGTTGGGAACCAGAGGTCCCCTCATTATTCTGCTCTGCCAGGGCTTATCGTCCCTGTCACCATCCCAGTCTGGACCGCAGTTCCAAAAATGTTTCTATATACTTCGCCCACTTGGTAATTTATGGATGTGTTTTTGAGTAAGTATTTTTCAGTTTTGTTTTTATTTCACTAGAAAAGCTAAGGAGATTGTATCTTTATGCCAAGACAGAGGACTTGAGACTCAAGACCCTAAATCAAGATGCGGATCTGCCAATTACTAGTTTCGTAACCTTAGGCAAATGACTTTGGTTTCCTCCCCCAGTTTTCTTCCCATTCTCCTGTGCCTGTGTTTATACCTACTTCCATTAGTGTACTTTTCACATGTCTGTGTCCACCAGGAGATTTTGAACTTAAGACTAAACTTCTATCTGGCGACAAGTTCAGTGCCTACACACATAGCAGATGTCCCAAACTATTAAAATTTAACATCTCATAATCTAAGAAAGTGGGACAATGATATCAAATTGTAAATGCTGAATAAGACAATTTGTGTGACTTGTACACTACAAAGGATAATAAACACATAGGTTTAAAAGTTGTGATAATATCTTTGTGAAATTTTGTATAGTTTTCAGAAACATTTGGTTCTATTAAAGTTTTCTCATTTCATACTTGAAAAGTTTGGGAGAGTGGAGGGTGTAGCTCAGTGGCACTTGTCTAGCAAATGTGAGGCCCTGGGTTCAATCCCCAGTACCAAAAAAAAAAAAAAAAAAAAAAAAAAAAAAGAAAGAAAAAAAAGAAAAGCTTAGGTTAAGGGGTTTGTGGGGGAAACTAAAAACTAAGACTTCTTGTTTGCAAGATTTTATTAATCATATGACATACTATTTCTAGCAAAAACCTCTGTTCTTACCTGGGTTGTTTTATTGACACACTTGGTATAAAAGATGATGACTGTAAATCAGAATTTCTCAACTTCCACACTACCAACATTTTTTGTCCTTTACATTGCAGCATGTTTAGAAGTATCTCTTGCCCCCTGCCCACTAGATGCCAATAGCATCCTTCTCCCAGTAATAACAGCCAAAAATGTCTCCAGACTTCAGCAGATGTCGTGTGGTTTGGGGCAGGGAGTATCAAATCTCTTCTCCTTCCCTGTTGAGCACCTCTACTCTGAAGTCTTGACTTACACTTTTTCCTCTTGTATCTTTATCATTAACATTCTCAATAAATTTCTATCTCCTCATTTATCATTTCTTTGTGATAAGAACATTCAAAATTCATTCTTCTAGATTTTTGAAATGTGCAGTACATAATTATTACCTATAGTTGCCCTGCTATATAACACACCAGAATTTATTAGTCTTATCTAACTGTAACTTAATATCCATTGACCAATCTTCCCTCATCCCTCCCCTGTACACTCTCCAATCTCTGGTAACCACTATCTATTCTCAACTTTTAAAAAAATTCATCAGCCTTAATTAGACAAAAGTATAGTCAAACCCTAGAGTTTGCTTTTAAAAAACCCAAACTTGTTTATGGCAAAAAATGCTTTAACTTTTCATGCCTTAATTATCTATTCAATATCATGGAGCAAGAATTGATTGCTTTTTAATCACTATTTTTCCAACAACTCTCAATTTCTGTGAGATCAACTTTTTTTTTTTTTGGATTCCATAGATGAGTGAGATCATGTAGTATTTGTCCTTCTGTGCCTGACTTATTTTACTTAACATAATGATGTCCAGTTCCATCTGTGTTGTTGCTAATGACATGATTTCATTCTTTTAATGGCAAAACAGTATTCAGTGGTATGAATTACCACATTTTCTTTATCCATTTATCAATAGATGGACTTTGGCTGTTTTCATTTCTTGGGTATTGTGAACAGTTCTGCAATGAACACAGGAGTACAGATGTCGCTTTGACATATTGGTTCCATTTCCTTTGACTATCTATCTAGCAATGGGATTGCTGGATCATATGGTAGTTCTATTTTTGTTTTTTTTAAGAGCCTCCATACTATTTTCCATAATAGATGTACTAATTTACATTCCTCCCATTGGTTTTCAAGAGCTCTCTTCTCCACATCCTCACCAGTACTTGTTTTTAGGCTTTTCGATGATAGCCATTAATACTCATGTAAAGTGATATCTCAATGTGGCTTTGATTTGCGTTTCCCCAATTAGTCATGTTGAACATTTTTTCATGTATCTATTGGCTATTTGTATGTCCTCTTTTGAGAAACAACCATTTAGATCTATTGTCCATTTTTAAATCAAGTTATTTTATATTGAGTTTTAGAGTTCTATATAAATATATACATACATATATTCTGGATACTAGACCCTTGACAGTTATGTGGTTTACAAATATTTCCCCTCATTCTGTAAGCTGTCTTTTCACTTCAATGATTGTTTGCTTTTTAGTTTGATGTAATCCCATTTGTCTATTTTTGCTTTTGTTTTCTGTGCTTTGGGATCTTATCCAAAAAAATTTTTGTGTATTCCAATGTCTCAAAGTGTTTCCCCTGTTTCCTTCTAGTAGTTTCATATCTTACAATTAAGTCTTTAATTCGCTCGAACCAGTTATTTTCGAGGTGGAGGACTTGCTATATTGCCCAGGCTGGCCTTGAACCTTCCACTTCTGCCTCCCACGTAGCTAGTAGCTTAACTAGCTACTTATAAAGTTAGTACTCTGAAGGTGAATTGACATCTGAGAAGACAAGAGAGTAGTTACTTAGAACCCATCTGAAGAAGAGATTTGACTGGGTTGTTGAATTGTCCAGCGTGTTTCAAAACATCTTAGATCTCTTCACGTTTACAACCACCATCATCAATGCCACTTGGAGCTCCTACTTTCTGTTTGATAAATGGGATTTTTTTTTTTTTTTTGCGGTGCTGGGGATTGAACCCAGGGCCTTGTGCTTACAAGGCAAGCACTCTACCAACTGAGCTATCTCCCCAGCCCAATAAATGGGATCTTATTTAAACCTCACAGCAATCCTGATGAGGTTTTATTGGAGATAAGTATTATTACCTCCATCTTACACATGAGGACACTGAAACTCAAGCATGTGTGAACTTGATGAAGGGCACATAGTTGTTAAATGGAAAACTTGGGATTCAGTCCAAAGGTCAACAAGGTGAGAGGCCAGATTCCAGTATCCAGAACAGAAATTTCTGTGGAACTCTGAAACAGGGTAAAGAACTTCTTGTCTAATCCCTACAACTACAACACTGAGAAAAGAAGTCCTGAAAAACATCTCATAAAGAGGTATGAGAAATACAAGACTAGGAATCATAAAATTGAGATGTTAATCCCCACTTTACTACTTTATAGTCAAGTGATCAGGCACAACTGACTTGCCACTGAGCCTCAATTTTCTCATCTGAAATGGAGATCACAGGGCTTTGTGGTGATGTGTCAACTGTCATACTCTACAAAAACGCAGTTCTACCACAGACACTTCCCAGGAGTTTTGTAACAAAATCATGAGAAGATGGCTTCCCTACTCAAGTCAAGTTGGGCTACCATTGCTGAGCCTGTTCAAGGTGGTGTTCTCTTTCCCATAACATCAACAATGATGGGGAACAGGAACATGTCAGGCCATGGAGGCCACTCCTCTAAATGCTACATTTGAATCAGGGCCTCTTCTGAGTAACCACGAGGAGAGACGAACAGACTCAAGGGCACGTCTCCAAATGACTGGTGTGCATCCAGGGACTATGGAAAATTGCGGTTTGCCTCAGACTCTGGCAGGAGGGAAAAGTCCCAGCTCCCAATTTAGTGGCTTCCACAAAAGTAAACCAAAGTGAGTCATGTGAGGATGGAGAAACCACTAGATACAGTCTTCCATGTGGGGATCATGGTAAAGATGCAGACTGGAGGAGATGTGAGAACTCGAAGAACCTGGGCAGCTGGTGTTTCCTCTTAGTGAGTCAGGGTCTGAGATGTGTGCGGGGAGGAAGCACCAGCCAGTGCAGGTTCTTGCTCACATACAATGTGGGGAAACACTGTGAGTGTCTTCTCCCTCCTCACTGGTTGGCCAGCCGCAGTTGAACTCATATGATGTTATTATTAGAGAGTGAGCCTGGTTCTTTGTAATATTACAGAATTGCCCACTAAAGTTCAATTTTTAGAGGGAAAAGGGGGATCATGAACTGAAATCAATATCCATGCATGTATGAGATTGTCAGGATGAAACCAACTACTACGTAGAACCATAAAGTTCTAATAAAATTAGAGAAATAAAGTTCCAGTTTTCACTTTTGCAAACAGAGTGGAAGAGGACCGACTTTCTTCACCAATGCAAACACTTCAGAGTATGATTATTTCCATTTAAAAAAAATAATATCTACGTGATGAAAATTACATTCAAGTAGCAGAGAACACTAAGAATACTCTCCTCCTCCTACTCCTCCTCTCTCCATCCACTTCCTATTATAACTGACTTTTACCAGTTCTGGGTTCAGGTATTCTGGTTGTTGCCAGAAATTACTAAATAATATGCTTATGTTTCTACTCTTTTGTTTATGAACTTGGAGCAGTATTTATTACCTCCTGCCACATGAGGGTTTGTGCTTCCTCATCCTCTCACTCTCTGTCTCTTCTCACATTTTAGACTGTATTTCACCTGTTTCCCTGCCATGGAAATGGGAAACTCCCTGTCCACTCTTCCCTCCACCCGTTCTTCCTATTTCCTTCAACTCCTGATTTCCATCATCACTACCATTCCCTTTTGTATTTATTGGGTTTTTAATAATTATATTCTGTTCTCAAACCAAAGTTGTCTTCTGTGCTTTTGTTTAAAGATTGATTGTAAATACTGATAACCCACAGGTAGTTTTTATAACCCTGCAAATATTTAAATCCTTTACTAAAGAATCTGGTGAGAAAGCAAAGAATTCTAACCCACTCCAAAGAAAATGTTTAAAAGGAAAAATTAAATACATTATCTAACCTTACTCTAATCAGTTCCTCAAAACTATGCCTTAATTTAGGTTGTTTCTCATTTAGATTAGTATTTTATCTGCTTCTTGATTTTTCTGAGGTTTCTACTTGCTTTTCATTTTTTAGCTAGTTGACAATAGAACATATATCCTCCTTACCATATTATGAAGATCAAACAATTTCTTAGGCACGCCACTTCCTAAATTTTGCATTGCTATCTTTTGGATATGTTCCACAGCTACCAAAATGCTTTTATATTTTAATTACACCTTAAGTGATTTCTAATGTTTCTTGGATCCTTTGACTTCCTCTTTACTGTATTTCTTTTCATTTTACTGGAGTGCTGAGATAAACTTTTTGAACTTTGAAAAATATATACATAACTTACCTTTCTATAATAATCAGTGACCTGAGTATTTCATGTTTGGTTGGCCAACTATATTTCTTCTTCTGTGAACAGACTGTTATACAATGAATGGTTCTAGATGTCATTCAATCCAGTTGATGTCTGATTTAGGCTCCTTGCACAGATAATTTTAGGTTACAAAGGTCCAACATTTGTGAACCCTTACTCCTTGTTAGTAGTATTTGTAATTCTTTTTTTAATTTGCATAATAAAATTTGAGCTGTCAGTTTAAAAAACTTAGTGTTCTCTTTCTCTAACTTTCCTCCAGCACTTCCTTTCTTACTTTCTTAAGACACTAAGGGTAGAGAAAAGAATGTACCGCATCATGTGTGTAGTCAACTTTTTGTCACTGTGAACAAAGTATCTGACAAGAAGAGCTTAGAAGAGGAAAAGTTTATTTTGGTTCACAGTTTTAGAGGTTCAGTTCATGGTTGGCCAACTATTGCTCTGGGCCCAAGGTAAGGCAGAATATCATGGCAGAAAGGGGCAATGGAGGAAAAGCAGCTCACTCAGCTCATGGTAGCCAGGAAGGAGAGAGAGAGAGAGAGAGAGAGAGAGAGAGAGAGAGAGAGAGAAAGAGAGAGAGAGAGAGAGAATAAGTCACCAGAATATGAGTTCCAAGGGCATGCCCTCAGTGACATACTTCCTTCAGCCAAACCCCACTTCCCCATGGTTATCACTCAGTAATCTTTCAAATTATTAATCCATCAAATGAATGAATCCACTAATTATGTTATAGCTCTCATAATCTAATCATTTCACCTCTGAACATTGGTACATTGTGTATCACAGGAGCTTATTGGAAGACACTTTATATCCAAACCACAACACCATGGTATCCTTTCCTTAGGTCAAATTTCCATCTTACCTCTTTCCTGAATTCCGACTCCACTTTTACTTGCCCATAAAAGACCTCTAGTACATGCCAGGCTGGCGCCCCTACCCAGGCTCCATTCCACAGCAGGACATGAATGTGAGATAGAGGGCCCTGTAAGTGGCATGATTGCATGCAGCTGATGGTCATGGTGGCAGGCCTCAAAGTCCAGGGTTAACAATCTAGAAGCCCCACTTTGGTTCACATATACTGAACTCTCCCTACACCTTGAAACTCAAACTCATGCTCAGAGTAGTTTCTTAATAATGTGAGCACTATTTATGGGGCAAAAATCTTTTTAATTGGAAAAATCAAACTTTTTCTGAATATTGGTGAAAAGAAAGTCATGATAATACTGAGAAAGTCTTAAGTCATGTGTGTGTGTGTGTGTGTGTGTGTGTGCCTATTTAAATGTTAACAAATTTTAATATTTTGGCAAACTGAAGAACTGGGGAATTCAGCACCCACATACTCCCTTTCAACCTGGCTGGGGCTACCAGGGACATGAGTCTATTTGTGGAAGAGAGCTTGTGTTGCAGAAGCTGGGGAATGGGTCCTCTTCCACTTATGGATGCACAAATTTCTGGATTTAGAAGGGAAAAAGAGGAACAAGAGGAAGTAGAAATGATCTTTAATGAAAGATAACAGATACTTTTTCACAAATCTATGGTGGTCACAACTTTAATCTTATACCATGTTTTCATGCAAAGAATTACTACCTACAGAGAGACTCAAAGAAGGGAACTCAACAGCAAGATCCCAGTGAAATTATGCAACCCCCAAAGGCAAAGGCCTTTTCACACAGTACACATTTGCATTTGTTTTTTAGGCCAGCATAACAGAATATCACAGACTAGGTGGCTTAAATAAGAGACATTTGTTTACTCATGATTCTGGAGGCTGGAAGTCCAAGGCCATTGGGGTTGGTTTTTCAAAAGGACTCTTCTTGGCTTGCACATAGCTACCTACCTTCTCTGGTGTCTTCGCATGGCCTTTTTCCTCTGTGCACACATGGAGAGAGAAAAATCTCTGGTGTCTCTTCCTCTTCTTGTAAAGACACCAGTCTATTGAATTAGGTCCCCACCCTCATAACCTCATTTAACCTTAACTACTTCCTTAAAGGTCCTATCTACAAACAGTCACATTGGGGGTTTAGACTTCAGTACGAATTTGAGGATGACACAATTCAGGCCATAACATTATTGAATAAGCAGCTGTAATCAATTAATTATTTAATGCTCTAACTGTTTTTCTGGACATGTGAGGGTTCTAATCTTAATGCCACCCTAAGGGAGCTATAAGGAGAAAGAAACCCTACTTTTTGTCTACATTCTTCTTATTCTTCCTCAAAGTTGATGTCATTGCTAATATGACTATAGTTCCAAGGTCATCAAGGTTGCAATGTCCCTTTGAGGTGGCAGGGATTCAACAAACATCCACAAGTTCATGACAAGCCCCCATCCACACTCTGCTCTCTCATTAGGGCCCGGTTTATCTCTCTATCTATCTCCATCTCTGTCACTATCTACTCTTATCTGAATGTTTGTGCCCCCATAAAATTCTCTCTCTTGCTTTCTCACTCTTCATCATCTTCAGTAAGGAGAATATGGACATTCCCAGGGCTCTGGCAAAATGCCATCAAAACTTATTATATGTCTTTAATGAAGACTATGAATTTATTGTTCTAAAAGTCTGCATTTTCCATCTGAAAAGTCAAATAAAAATAAGGAAGCTCTGATTTCAAGCTATAAATGTGTTGCTTATGGCAGGAGTGCCCTACTGGATGATTGTATCACATGAATAAACGAGAACCATCTAGAAATGGTCCTCCTGGAGCACCATGAAAGGGAATGAGGGAGATCCTCATTCCCTTTCATGAGTAGTCCTAGGTCATGTGTGGTCTTTAGAGCTGTCCCCTTAATCTCCTAACTTCCTAGGACATCACAGCTCAACAACTTTTTTGTTTCACTATCCGGTGGTCCCAGCATTGTCATTTCCTCTCTAAGACCATTGACTTTCCAAAATATCCCTAACACATTTCAAATTGTAGAAGAAAAAGTGCAGCCCCTTTGTGGTATCAAGTTGTTGTGTGTGGCAGCAAGTAGAGTGTAAAGTACTGAAGGGAGGTGGATAGAAAAGGAATGAAGAGAACACTCACCTTGGGTCCAGATCACAGGTGAGTATGCTTCAGGACCTTGTAAGGACCTTGAGCTTTCACTCTGAGGCAAATAAGTCACTGAGGTTTGTAAGAGAGATAGATGGATAAAACTCACAGTTTAGAGAGTAATTAGGCAGTGTGGACACTGGGCTGAGGCAGTAGGGGTGGGGAGATAGGAAGTTACAAGTGTGGTCCAGGAAAGAGAGGATGAAATCTCACAATTTGAGGCAGAGGCAATGGGAATGGGCAGCAGGGGTGGGTTCAAGAGATATTTAGGGGGACTTTAAAGGACTTGTGACTGGGGCCAAGATGGCGGACTAGAGGGCGGCTGCATTTCACGTTGCTCCAGGACACAAGATTCAAAAGAGGAGATAGTGAGAGACTTGGGACCAACTCAAAGCGGCTGGGTGAGTCTCTCCCATTGGGGAGGCGTCCCGGATGGGGCGGTAGCCCCGGAACGCAGGGAATTTGTGAAGTAGAGTTGCTCGGCGAGACGCCCCTCCCCCCACTAGAGCAGTAAACTCGGACAACTGGGATCATCATAGAGGAGGCAGCTCAGCACAGCGCTTGGACTCGAGCAACCACTGGGGCTCCGGGCAGCTGCCTGAGGAGGAGCTGCATGGTGAGCTGTTTAGACCCAGAACGACCGCTTCTGAACACTGGGGGGTTGCCCAGAGGAAGAGGAGAAGCCCGGCGGGTCTCTTGGTCTAGGAGTGACTGCATCAGAGCCACAGGCAGTTGCCAGAGGAGGAGCTGCATGGCGAGCTGTTTGAACTCAGAGTGAGCGCTCCTGAACACCGGGAGGTTGCCCGGAGGAATAGGAGGAGCCCAGCAGGTCGCTTGACCTAGGAGTGACTGCATCAGAGCCACAGGTGGTTGCCAGAGGAGGAGGCGAGTGGTGAGTTGATTGGACTAAAAGCGACCGCTCCTGAACACCTGTGGCCTGCCTGGAGGAGGAGCATGGTGGGTCACTTGGTCTCGGATCCACCACTCCTGAACACCCGGGGGGCTACCCCAAGGAGGAGGAGGAGGAACAGGGCGGGGCACTTGGACTTGGAGTGACTGCCTAGGGCTACGGGTGGTTGGCAGGAGGAGGAGACGTGAAGTGAGTTGTTTGGACTCCTAGTGACTGTGTAGGAAACCGGGCAGCTGTCCGGAGGAGGAGGTGTGTGGCGGGTCTCTGGGTCTCGGAGCTATTGTACAGGGCTCCAGGTGGCGGCTCAGAAGAGGGGCCCCATAGCCAGGCGATTGGTGCAGAGCAGGGTCCCAGGAGCTAGGTGGCTTCTTGCTGGAAGAGCCACACAGAGACACGCCTAGGGGCAGAGCGAAGTTTCCAGGGCTGCGGGCAGATTTTCTCTGGGAGAGGCAGCCTAAGGAGACTCGCCTGCGAAGGGTGAGGCTCCCAGGCCCAGGACGTAGGTCCGGGCCCCTGGGATTGTTGCAGAGGAAGACAGCCCAGCCCAGGCAGTAGCTGTAGATTGAGGGGAACCTCTAGGAGGGCAACTGACCAGCAAGACGTCCCCACCGAGTGAGTCTTCCCGGCCAGGGGAGGTTTTCCCACAGGGACGGTAAAACCAGAGACACAGGCACAAACAGGCCTTGCCTCAGCCCGCAGCCTAGTTCCCCATTGGATGACCATTGGTCAACAAGTGGAGGCACCTCTGCCCACAAGCAGGGAATATACGCCACCTGAGGGTCACCACCCCTAGAGAGGCAGCTTCTTCGTGGAGCTCTGCATTATCAACCTCCTCCAAGACTTCAGGCTACTGAAGGATAAGAGGGGATATACTAGCAATCTTCAGGGACATTATAAGTCGATAGAGGAAATCTGCAATATCTTAATGACCCACTGATTCCTGAACAATATGAGAAAACAAGGGAAGAAAATGTTCCAAACAAATCTAGATGTTATATCAATAAAATCCAACGACAGCATGGCAGAAGAAATGACAGAAAGGGAGTTCAGAATGTACATAATTAAAATGATTAGGGAAGCAAACAATGAGATGAAGGAGCAAATGCAGGCATTGAACGATCCCACCAATCGACAGTTAACAGAGCAAATTCAGGAAGCAAAAGATCATTTCAATAAAGAGTTAGAGATATTGAAAAAAAACCAAACAGAAATCCTTGAAATGAAGGAAACAATAAACCAAATTAAGAACTCCATAGAAAGCATAACCAATAGGATAGAACACCTGGAAGACAGAACTTCAGATATTGAAGACAAAATATTTAACCTCGAAAACAAAGTTGAACAAACAGAGAAGATGGTAAGAAATCATGAACAGAATCTGCAAGAACTATGGGATATCATGAAAAGGCCAAATTTGAGAATTATTGGGATTGAGGAAGGCTTAGAGAAACAAACCAAAGGAATGAACAATCTATTTGAAGAAATAATATCAGAAAATTTCCCAAATCTGAAGAATGAAATGGAAAATCAAGTCCAAGAGGCTTATAGGACTCCAAATACACAAAATTACAACAGACCCACACCAAGGCACATTATAATGAAAATACCTAACATACAAAATAAAGACAGAATTTTAAAGGCTGTGAGAGAAAAGAACCAAATTACATTCAGGGGGAAGCCAATACGAATATCAGCAGATTTTTCAATCCAGACCCTAAAAGCTAGAAGGGTCTGGAACAACATTTTTCAAGCTCTGAAAGAAAATGGATGCCAACCAAGAATCTTATACCCAGCAAAACTTACCTTCAAATTTGACGATGAAATAAAATCATTCCATGATAAACAAAAGCTAAAAGAATTTACAAAAAGAAAGCCAGCATTACAGAACATTCTCAGCAAAATATTTCATGAGGAAGAGATAAAAAACAAAGAAGCAAATCAGCAAAGGGAGGAATTATCCTAAAGGAACTGTCAAATAAAGGAGAACCAAGATGTGTCAAAAATTTTAAATATGAACCAAATGACCGGGAATACAAATCATATCTCAATAATAACCCTGAATGTTAATGGCCTGAATTCATCAATCAAAAGACATAGACTGGCAGATTGGATTAAAAAGAAAGATCCAACAATATGTTGCCTGCAAGAGACTCACCTCATAGAAAGAGATACCCATAGACTAAAGGTGAAAGGATGGGGAAAAACATACCATGCACATGGACTCAGCAAAAAAGCTGGAGTATCCATCCTCATTTCAGATAATGTGGACTTCAAGCCAATGTTAGTCAGAAGGGATAAAGAAGGACATTTCATACTGCTTAAGGGAAGCATAAATCAGCAAGATATAACAATCATAAACATCTATGCCCCAAACAGTGGCTCATCCATGTATGTTAAACAAATCCTTCTCAATTTTAGAAACCAAATAGACCACAACACAGTAATACTAGGTGATTTTAACACACCTCTCTCACCACTGGACAGATCTTCCAAACAAAAATTGAACAAAGAAACCATAGATCTCAATAACACAATCAATAATTTAGACTTAACAGACATTTATAGAATATACCATCCAACCAAGAGCAAATACACTTTCTTCTCAGCAGCACATGGATCCTTCTCTAAAATAGACCATAGATTATGCCACAAAGCTAATGTCAGCAAATACAAGAAGATAGAGACACTACCTTGTATTCTATCAGATCATAATGGATTGAAGTTACAAATTAATGAAAGAGTAAAAAACAGAAACTACTCCAACACCTGGAGATTAAACAATATGCTACTATATGATGAATGGATAACAGAAGATATTAGGAAGGAAATTAAAAAATTCTTAGAGGTAAACGAGAACAAAGAAACATCATATCAAAATCTCTGGGACACTATGAAAGCAGTACTTAGAGGAAGATTTATTTCATGGAGCGCATTTAATAAAAGAAGTAAAACTCAAAAAATAAATGACCTAACACTACAGCTCAAAGCCCTAGAAAAAGAAGAACAGACCAACACCAAAAGTAGTAGAAGACAGGAAATAGTTAAACGGAGAGCTGAAATCAACGAAATTGAAACGAAAGAAACAATACAAAAAATTGACAAAATAAATAGTTGGTTCTTCGAAAAAATAAACAAAATTGATAAACCTCTAGCCACACTAACAAAGAGAAGATGAGAGAAAACCCAAATCACTAAAATTCAGAATGAACAAGGAAATATCACAACAGACACGACTGAAATACAAAACATAATTAGAAGCTATTTTGAAAATCTATACTCCAACAAAATAGAAAATTTCGAAGACATCAACAGGTTTCTAGAGACATATGAATTGCCTAAACTGAACGAGGAGGACAATCACAATTTAAATAGACCAATTTCAAGTAATGAAATAGAAGAAGTCATCAAAAGCCTACCAACAAAGGAAAGTCCAGGACCAGATGGGTTCTCAGCCGAGTTCTACAAAACCTTTAAAGAAGAGCTCATTCCAATACTTCTCAAAGTATTCCAGAAAATAGAAGAGGAGGGAACTCTCCCAAACTCATTCTATGAAGCCAATATTACCCTGATACCTAAACCAGACAGAGACACATCAAGGAAAGAAAATTTCAGACCAATATCCTTAATGAACATCGACGCAAAAATTCTCAACAAAATTTTAGCAAATCGCATACAAAAACATATTAAAAAGATAGTGCACCATGATCAAGTGGGTTTCATCCCAGGGATGCAAGGTTGGTTCAACATCAGGAAATCAATAAATGTCATTCACCATATCAATAGACTTAAAGTCAAGAATCACATGATTATTTCGATAGATGCAGAAAAAGCATTTGATAAAATACAGCATCCCTTCATGCTCAAAACACTAGAAAAAATAGGGATAGTGGGAACATTCCTTAACATTATAAAGGCCATCTACGCTAAACCCATGGCTAATATCATTCTAAATGGTGAAAAACTGAAAGCATTCCCTCTAAAAATTGGAACAAGGCAGGGATACCCTCTTTCACCACTTCTATTCAATATCATCCTTGAAACTCTAGCCAGAGCAATTAGACAGACCAAAGAAATTAAAGGGATACAAATAGGAAAAGAAGAACTCAAAATATCCCTATTTGCTGATGATATGATGGTATACTTAGAGGAACCAGGAAATTCCACCAGAAAACTTTTAGATCTCATAAGTGAATTCAGTAAAGTAGCAGGTTACAAGATCAATGCACATAAATCTAAGGCATTTTTATGCATAAGCGATGAATCTTCAGAAAGAGAAATTAGGAAAACTACCCCATTCACAATAGCTTCGAAAAAAATAAAGTATTTGGGAATCAATCTCACAAAAGAGGTGAAAGACCTCTACAATGAGAACTACAGAACACTAAAGAAAGAAATTCAAGAAAACCTTAGAAGATGGAAAGATCTCCCATGTTCTTGGATAGGAAGAATTAATATTGTCAAAATGGCCATACTACCAAAAGTGCTATACAGATTCAATGCAATTCCAATTAAAATCCCAATGATGTACCTTACAGAAATAGAGCAAGCAATTATGAAATTCATCTGGAAGAATAAAAAACCCAGAATAGCTAAAGCAATCCTTGACAGAAAGAGTGAAGCAGGGGGTATCGCAATACCAGATCTTCAACTCTACTACAAAGCAATAGTAACAAAAACGGCATGGTGTTGGTACCAAAATAGAAAGGTGGATAAATGGTACAGAATAGAGGACACGGACACAAACCCAAATAAATACAATTTTCTCATACTAGACAAAGGGGCCAAAAATATGCAATGGAGAAAAGATAGCCTCTTCAACAAATGGTGCTGGGAGAATTGGAAATCCATATGCAACAGAATGAAACTAAACCCATATCTCTCACCATGCACGAAACTAAACTCAAAATGGATCAAGGACCTCGGAATCAGACCAGAGACCTTGCATCTTATAGAAGAAAAAGTAGGTCCAGAGCTTCAACATGTCGGCTTAGGACCAGACTTCCTCAACAGGACTCCCATAGCACAAGAAATAAAAGCAAGAATTAATAACTGGGATAGATTCAAACTAAAAAGCTTTCTCTCAGCAAAGGAAACTATCAGCAATGCGAAGAAAGAGCCTACAGAGTGGGAGAAAATCTTTGCCAACCATACTTCAGATAGAGCGCTAATCTCCAGAATCTATAAAGAACTCAAAAAACTCTACACCAAGAATGTAAATAATCCAATTGACAAATGGGCTAAAGAAATGAATAGATACTTCACAGAAGAAGATCTACAAGCAATCAACAAACATATGGAAAAATGTTCAACATCTCTAGTAATAAGAGAAATGCAAATCAAAACCACCCTAAGATTCCATCTCACCCCAATTAGAATGGCGATTATCAAGAATACAAGCAACAACAGGTGTTGGCGAGGATGTGGGGAGAAAGGTACACTCTTACATTGCTGGTGGGGCTGCAAATTAGTGCAGCCACTCTGGAAAGCAGTGTGGAGATTCCTTAGAAAACTTGGAATGGAACCACCATTTGACCCAGCTATCCCACTCCTCCGCCTATACCCAAAGGACTTAAAATCAGCATATTACAGAGATACAGCCACATCAATGTTCATAGCTGCTCAGTTCACAATAGCCAGATTGTGGAACCAACCTAGATGTCCTTCAATTGATGAATGGATAAAGAAACTGTGGTATATATATACAATGGAATATTACTCAGCCATAAAGAATGATAAAATTATGGCATTTGCAGGCAAATGGATGAAACTGGAGAATATCATGCTAAGTGAGATAAGCCAATCTCAAAAAACCAAAGGAAGAATGATATTGCTAATAAGTGGATGATGACACATAATGGGGGGTGGGAAGCGTTAGTGTTGGGGTTGGAGTTGGGTTTAGGGAGGGGGGCAGGAATGGAGGAAGGAAGGACTGTATAGAGGGAGGGGAGGGGTAGGAGGGGGTGAGGGGGAAGGGAAAAAATGGCAGAATGAATCAAACAAGATTACCCTATGTAAATTTATGATTACACAAATGGTATGCCTTTACGCCATGTACAGGCAGAGAAACAACATGTATCCCATTTGTTTACAATAAAAAAAATAAAATAAAAAAAAAAGAAAAAATAAAATAAAATAAAGGACTTGTGACTGAATGAATGTTGGAGGCACAGAGGAAGCTTGAGCAAATGTGCAGATTTCTGTTGGGCCCAGGCATGGATGACGGAAGTCATTCACTTTAATGGGGCCAAGTGGGAAAAAGAATGAACAGATGATCATTGCACATGCTGAGCTCTAAGAACCTGTAAATTCCAAATTGATGTTCAGAGAAGTTTTGGCTTAGGGCCCAGGAACTCAGGGGAGAGCTCTGGCTTGCCAATATAGATTTGGAAGACACTGTGGTGTGGGCAGTAGTTGATGTCATAGAAGTATGCAAGATCACATGCTTCCCTAGGGGGAGGTTCAGAAACCTGATGTCATTTGACAGATAGAAAAACAGAATGGTCCAAGATCTCACAGCTGGTACATGGCAGAACTGGGCTAAAGCCATCTTCTGGCTCTTTATCTGTAGGAAGCTGCCCTTGAGCAGCAGTCCTTTGCCATATTGCTCCTGTGAAGCTGAGGAGTAGTTCAAGAACCCGCCCCTTGCTTTGCAGGGAATAAGGCAGAGAGTGCAACACTTGCAGCACATTCACCCTCTCACTTGATCCCTAACTGCTGCCCTTCCAGGGCCTCTCACTGTTCAGCCTCCTTCCTTAGTGTCTGCCCCACTCCCAGGGCCTTTGCTTACCTCCCATCATCATCAAAGTTTGCCTGTCTTGGTCCCATTCTATCTCCACTCTAGAATCGAAGTTTTCTGCTAGACCACATGATAAGGCAATTTCTGCTAAAATGGGTATTAACAGCTAAATGAGAAACCCATACCATGGTACCCCTGCTGTTTAACCAGTACTCCTGGAGAGGTGTAAGTACCATTGCTAAAAGCAAGAACTTCAAACAACTTGGAAGACTGCTTTTGAGGAAAAGGCAGAACATAAGTAGAAGAGACAGTTGGGGACCAAATGGCTATGAGCACATTTCCTATCACAGTAAGGTGGTTGGACTTATGTCCAATCAACATGGTGAGGCGGGAAGCTTTTGGTTTCCAAGACCCATCTTTGCATGACAGCTGACATTCTATTTCACTGTATGGCAGAAAGAACTGGTGTGTCCTTGACACCAAGTGCATACATATACCCCTCAAGCAACTTTCATCTACTGCTCTGCAATGTGACAGGAGCAGAGAGACAGGGTGGTTTTTAAACCAAGGCCTCAGGTCCCAAATCTTCCTTCTCAAGTGACTTCAAGTGACTTCATTGGTAGAACCAGTGTCCAGCCACTCAGAAATAGTGTGTACTAAAGAGTAAGTTGAGAAGGAGCACTTTGGGTGGGAAATTATTTCTCCCTTGGCTAAATATAATTTCCTCTTTTCAATTTAATGAAAAGAGGAGGTTAAAAAAATCTAAAAGTTTTTTAAAGGAAGTACAAACTTGGAAAGAAGAAGGAACACTTATAAAACAGCATATCCTGCTGTCTGTTTCCTGTCTTGCCAGACATAAGCCACAGTGACCCCATGGTCACTGAAAACAGCAGCTGTTTAGGATGGGTTTGGGAAGGAGTCGTGGTGTCCTGCAGGCACAGGGGCAGTTTATCTCAGGGCTTAAGATATTAGAGGAGGCCCAGAGCATGCTCCTGTCTGCCTGGGTGGCAATCAGGTGGCTCAGTCGTTTGTTGTGACTGAGGATGGCTGATGGCCCACAGGTGGTGCCAGTGGTGGCCACTGAGATCAGTTCACCTTCCAGCTGCAGATAGGAAATGCCAGAGCACTGGGAATTGAGGTCAGTGGAGTTCATAAAAGCAATGCTCTCTGGCTGGAATGGAATTGTAAGTCTGCCCAGTCTTGCTCCTTCTAGTCAGTGTACGAATTCCTTCAGCAACATTCTCGCCAAGTAGGCATTAAGCCAGAGCCTGATAGCCCTTGTGACGGGAAACTCACACTGCAAGGAAGCCCATTTTGTCCTTGGATCTGACTTGGGAGAAGGTCTTACCAAGTCCAAATGCCTCTGTTACTCTGACCGCCTGGTGGGAGATGCTCCTCTGCAGTCTCATGGAATGTTTCTGCCTGTTCCAAAAGCCAGATGTCTGTCTGAACACCTAGGTCTGCCAGGATGCAGGCAAGACCAGCTCCTTTGTACCTCCAAACACAGATGACAGGGGCATTTTGAACAGAATGTCACAGAGCTGGGAGGAGCTGCCTTTTTTCACCTCTGAAACCTCAGCATCTGTCCAGAAACTGACACTAGAGATACACAATAAATATTCCCTTTGTCAATGTCATTCTAACCGCACCCTTAACTCAGCACATTCAGCCCAGCCTAGGTATCAAGTTTTGTGCTGAGCTTTTGCAATGGGTCTCTACAGAAAATTCCCCCAGGAAGGCCCCAGAAAGTTGTTTTGGTTTATTGTATAACTTCCAAAGTGCCAGGAAGGTACTAAGATGGTGAGTACTAAAAACATTCCACACCTAGTCTGTATGAGGCAACCCAAGTATTTGTTGAATGAATGAATGAATGAATGGCTGAGGGAAAGGCTTTATTTTTGTATGCTATATAAACATAGGTAAATTTATGCTATATAAATATAGGTATGTACATTTAATCTGTATAAACCTTCTTTTTGTTTTTAAAAGTACAGAAGTCAGATTACCCAAACTTACTTCTCACAAACATAAGCATTCATACATGCGTACACACAGTCCTTCCCTTTCTTAACATCAAATAGTTCTGGGGTACATTTACTTATCCATGCTTTTTTTTTCAAAAATAAAAGCTTCCACTATTTCATTTAAAACTTAAATCTACAATAATTTTAACCCCTTGTCACAAACTTTAGCTCTAACCTGTAGAAAATATAATAATAGTGGAAAATAATAATATGTACTATAAACCTTAAAATGAACACTAAAAGAACACAATAAATTATAGCTACTAAGCCAGATTCAGAGATAAAATAGAAATTTTCAAAAATGCTGAATTAATTCAAAAGAAGACCAAAAAAAGTGGGAAAACAGAACAAAAGACAGATAGAGGGCTGGGGAGATAGCTCAGTTGGTAGAGTGCTTGCCTTGCAAGCACAAGGCCCTGGGTTCAATCCCCAGACCGCAAAAAAAAAAAAAAAAAAAAAGACAGATAGAACATAGAAAACAAGTATCAAGATGGTAGCTATAAATTAAACGATGCCTATGTAATGTTCTAAATGTCTCAACTAAATGCTAGATATTTCCAGATTTGATTTAAGAAAACAAAAAGCAAGACCAACTAAATACTGCCTTTAAAACCCACTTTAAATTAAAAGATCAATGAAAAACTTAAGGATGTAAATGGTAATCAGAAGAAAGCTGAAGTGACTGTATTAATATCAGAAAAAACATTTCAAGAAAAGTACAGAACGATAATTCTCATAGATGCAAAACTTAACAAAAATGTAACAAGTCTAAACCAACAATAGATAAAAAGAACAATCTAATATGGCCAAGTGGAGTTTATCCCAGAATGTAAGATAGTTTCACATTTAAGTATTAACAAATGTAATTTTCCATGCTAACAGACTCCAAAAGAAATGAAGACTGGTGGCTAGAGGTCACGGACAAGCCGTGAGGAGGGAAGTGGGGTGACTATAAAAGGCAACGGGAGGGATCCCTGTGGTGATGGGGCAGTTCTACATCTTGACTGCATTAATGGTAATATCCTGGTTTTGATATTGGACTGTAGTTTTGCAAAATATCACTGCTGGGGAAAACTAGATCTGTCTGTATTATTTATTTCAATTGCATGTGAAGCCATAATTATCTCAAAAGGAAAGATTTGATTTAAAAAAATGATTGTATTTATGCACAATAAGCAAACTGATTAAAATTAAAAACAATTCTATTTATGATAGCATCGAGAAATATTAAATACTCCAATATAGAAAATATGAGACAAGTTGAGCAAGACTTGAACACTGAATACAATACAACCTTTCTTGGAAAAATTTTATAAAGACCTAAATAAAGAAAGAGGCAAATCGTGTTCATAGTTTGAAAGACTCCAAATTTTTAAGAAATCAGTCATCCCCAAATTGATCCATAGATGCAATGTAATTCCAGTTCAAATCACAGTGAGCATTTTTTAGAAACTGACAGACTGGTTGTAAGATTCATATGGAAATGTGGAAGACCTATAAAAACTAAAACGAAACTTAATTGAAAAAGAAAAGCAAAACTGGCAAACTTACATTATTTGATTTCAATATTTATCACAAAGCTACAATAATCAAGATGATGTGGTTGGTATAAAGTTCAATAAATATTTTAGCAAAATAGAGAGTTCAGAAATAGACTTACATATGTGATTTAATGATTCTCAACAAAGGTATTGGCAATGATGTAGAAGAACTGGAACTCTCATGCACTGCTTGCAGAAATGGAAATGGCAACCATATTGGAAAACGATTTGGAAGTTTCTTTTACAGTTAAACACATTCCTACCACATTCTCCAGCTACTTTCTTCCTGGATGTTTACCCAAGACAAATGAAAGCATGAAAGTCCATAAAAGATGTATACACAACATACATAAGTTTTATTTATAATAGTCAAAATCCAGAAATAATCCATATATCCATCAGGAGGTGAACCGATAGACATACTGTGGTATATCCATATAACAAAACACTTCTCAGCAATAAAAGAAATGAACTATTGATAAAAGCTTCGACTTTGATGAATCTCAAAGTCATTATCCTGAGTGAAAAAAGCTAGTCAAAAAGAGCTAGAATTTGTTAAAACAAACAAACAAACAAAAAAACCTTTGAAACTATAAATAATCTAAACTATTCTACAGTAACTGAAAACAGATCAGTGTTTAAGTTTTACACCTGTTTTCCGGGAAGGAAAGTAACATAAACCAATGAAGCTGCCACAATTTGATGCCTGAGGAAGGTTCTTCATGTTCACAGAACTGTGAGACTGATGGACTCTGAGTTTCAAGAATGCCACAAGTTGGCCAGTGTTTCCTTTGCTGGCCAGCATTGCATGACTTTCTAAATGATTTTGTACTAGAAGTCTTTATATTTATTAATGTATTCCTGGCCTCTGGTCTCTGCATTTCTAATATTTGTCACATATTCTGGAAAGGTTAAAGTTTCTAGCCTGTAATGATTTTTTTAAAATTTTTTATTGGTGATCATGATTTTTTAAATGGTTCTAGGAGGTGACTGCCCAGCCCCTGGGACCCCCAGCTGAGAACTGCCTTGTTCTCACCACCTGTGTGTGAGCTCTATGATCCTGTTCACTGAGCCAGGCCAGAGTTGCTTCCTTAGGAATTTGGAATTGGGAGAGCAAGACCTGATCTGGCTGTCTCTGTGACCTGTGCGTAGGCCATTAGAGCACTGTCAGGCAGCTGAGGTGGTGACAGTCTACTGAGAGATAAGAGTCAAATCTAGGAAAGGCAGAAGCAAGGAACCAACAACTCTCTCAGGTCGCAGGTGAGACTCGGTCACTGTATTCAGTGATCTGAGATGACCCTACAGCCTTCTACTACAGTCATGCTGCATGAAATGTTATGGTCAGTGGCAGACCCTGTATATGACAGTGGTACCATAAGATCATATTGCTACTGACATCATAGTCACCTTAGTTTTTGTTAAGTACATTTCATGATATTCACACAATAATACAATCACTCAACAATGCATTTCTCAGAATGTGTCCCTGCCATCAACTGATAGGTAACTAATGCATCCCTTCTTTTACCAAAGCGGTTTTGAAGTGCATTCCATTCTAAGCCACCCCAAGAAATTTGATTTTGAAGGTTACACATTCATGAGCCCACTCTTTCCTGTTATTTTCAGTATTCTTATTTTTGAATTCTCCAAGGAATTTAGTACACCATTTCCAATGGCAAATTCACAGTAACTACTTTTGCTTTTCCTCAAAGTAATAATGATGGTGTCTTTTGTGGTGAAAGAGGAAACCACTGCCCAGTGACTGTTGGGCTGGGCTTCCAGCAAGGCAGAGGGAAGGAGGTTCCCTACCTATCTCCAGGCAGTGATGCAGTGATCGAAGTTGGGCAACAAAACCATTCTGAAGTTAAACTGTCTTCCGTTTCCCCATCTGAAAAATCTTTCTTATATCTCATCTCAGTTCTTCAGGACTTCAGCCTTTTTCTCCGGCAATCAGAAAACAGTTATTACTGGTCTCTTTCACGTACCTATAAGCTATCAGTAAGGTGCTCCTCAACCTTCTGTTGTTCTAGGCTGGACGACCATTTCCCCACTGGGTCATAGTCCTGCTCTATCCAGAGTGTGGTCCAGTTTGCTTTTCCTTTCCCTGCTGCATATGGCCCCCACCCTGCTTAATTGCCACATTAAAGTGGAAGTCAACCAATCTTCTCTTTCTACCTCCCAAATGTTTCCTGTCTCCTCTCCTGCTTCCTCTCATTCTCTGTACTCATCAGCTCTCACCTCTCCTCTCTCCTGTCTTCCTGCATCCCACAAATAACTGCTGACCATGGCCCCCTCCTTCATCCTGGCATTTTCCTAAGGTCTGCCTATGTCCATACCACTGCCTGGCTCTAAAGCCTACCTCCTTCCATATGAAATAAAGTCTCAACTCTAGTCTTGCATTCATTCACATCCTCCACTATCTGGTCTAATCCATCTCCCACTAAAACACTTTTGTGCTTCCTGTGGTCCAAAAGAGCTTGCTGATTACCAGACATAACACCATGAACTTGCACACATTGTCTTGCTTCCACATGCCCTTGCCCAAACTTCCCTTCCCTTTTCTCAGCCTGCCAAAACCCAATCTATTCTCCTTTACTTCCAAAACCGAGCTTGATGGACCTTCATTTGCGATCCTCCTGGGTCAGGATGTGTTACTCTGGGCTGCCTGGTCACATTGTATACATTTCTTTTTATAATTTATAGAACTTCTTAAGGTCCCCAGTGAATCCTTGGATATAGGTCTGTTCTCGTCACTAAAAAAAAAAAAAAAAAAAAACAAGATTTTTTGGGGGGAAAAAAGCCAGATCCTACACTTCACAATAAGGCTTCAGTTCTCTAACTCAATGCAGGGTGCCTGTGAACTCATTAATTAATTTGTGAATTTGCTTGAAAGGAATTTGCAAAAAAAAAATCTGTGACCTGCAGCCAAGCTGTAGGCTCACAACAGCTTCCTCTGGTCATGTGATGCTGTTTCAGAAGCCGTGAGGTCAAATGACTCAGCAAAAATTTGCAGGCCAAATGACAGGAAATAAGAGCTTCAAAAGTAGGCTTCAGTGACACTGATCAAAAACACATGTGCCTGGAGGAGGTTTTCTACAGCACACACCAAAGATCTGCAGGCCCACGCTGTGCCTGGGAGGGGAGGGGGCTGTTGAACCACAGACTCCCTAGCATCCCTCCCTGGTGCCCCAGTGAGGGCACCTGCAAGACCTTCAGAACCTTGTCCTTGCATGCAGAGCCCTGTCTGCCTTATCCAAGAATTCCACTCACCAGGTTTTTCCAGATAATCAAAATTTACCCCTCTTGAATCATTTTTTGATAAAACAGTTCTGAAGAGGAAAGACATAATCACACATTTCCCCACCTTCTTGAGCTGTCAAGGATGCTATCTGACCTCTTCTTAATAGCTCTGTGCTGATCTCAGGGACACTAATTACTATTTTCCCTACAGGATTGCCCACCCCACTACTGAAGAGGTAAGAAGACATTATATTACAAATAATAATGACTACAACTCTAATAATAGCTAATCTTGACCAGCACTTTCTATATGCCCAGCACACCCAGGTGCAGTCTACACACATTATTTCATTTTTGCTTCACAATATCCCTCGGAGGTAGATGTTATCTTTTGAAGATTCTGGATGAGATAATTGAAGAGCAGAGAGGTTAAGTAACCTGTCCATTGTTGTACTGCAAGTTAAATACTGAAGATTAAGCCTTAACCTGAGTATTTGGGCTTCAGATCCTACACTGCAAATCCTACACTATGCTTCCTCCCTGGGTGCAAGTTGGCTTAAGATACAGTGACCAATTGGTCCCAGAATTTTCCTGCTTTTAGCAATGTGAAAGTGCTCAATACAGGAAAAATAGAGACGACTAATCTCCTACCTTGAAAACTAGAGAGTGCTCTGACAGAACGCGTGGCTGTTATAGGCCCTTGTTCCTCTCCCCTAGCTCCTGAGGCTGGAGAAATAATTCATTAGCCAAGAAAGTCAAACCAGTAAGTATGGGCCTCTGTCTGCAGAGCCAGGAGACACACTGGGACTTTCTGAGATGGTTAACCATGTAGCCTCCCTTTAAGGCACGTTGTTCAGTATTAGTGGGGGCAAGAAATTTCTATGAATAAAAATTAGTCTCACCCTGCACAAAAATCAACTCACAATGGATCAAGGACCTTGAAATCAGACCAGAGACCCTGCATCTTATAGAAGAAAAAGTAGGTCCAAATCTTCAACATGTTGGTTTAGGATCAGACTTCCTTAACAGGACTCCCATAGCACAAGAAATAAAAGCAAGAATCAATAACTGGGATAGATTCAAAATAAATAGCTTTCTCTCAGCAAAGGAAATGATCAACAATGTGAAGAGAGAGCCTATAGAGTGGGAGAATATCTTTGCCACTCGTACTTAGATAGAGCACTAATTTCCAGAATTTATAAAGAACTCAGAAAACTCTACACCAAGAATACAAATAACCCAATCGACAAATGGGCTAAGGAAATGAACAGACACTTCACAGAAGAAGATGTACAAGCAATCAACAGATATATGAAAAGTTCAACATCTCTAGTAATAACTACCCAAAGATTCCATCTCACCCCAGTTAGAATGGCGATTATCAAGAATACTAGCAACAATAGGTGTTGGAGTGGATGTGGGGAAAAAGGCACACT
The DNA here is from genome assembly GCF_902686445.1 of Sciurus carolinensis. Classification (NCBI taxonomy): domain Eukaryota; kingdom Metazoa; phylum Chordata; class Mammalia; order Rodentia; family Sciuridae; genus Sciurus; species Sciurus carolinensis. The sequence goes on along the minus strand of NC_062213.1, from coordinate 128,073,593 downwards.
CATACATTGCTAGTGGGGCTGCAAATTAGTGCAGCGGCTCTGGAAAGCAGCGTGGAGATTCCTTAGAAAACTTGGAATGGAACCACCATTTGACCCAGCTATCCCACTCCTTGGCCTATACCCAAAGGACTTAAAATCAGCATACTACAGAGATACAGCCACATCAATGTTCATAGCTGCTCAATTCACAATAGCCAGATTGTGGAACCAACCTAGATGCCCTCAATTGATGAATGGATAAAGAAACTGTGGTATGTATATACAATGGAATATTACTCAGTCATAAAAAATAATAAATTATGGCATTTGCAGGCAAATGGCTGCAATTGGAGAATATCATGCTAAGTGAGATAAGCCAATCTCAAAAAACTAAAGGACGAATGATCTCGCTGATAAGTGGATGATGACACATAATGGAGGGTGGGAGGGGGGCAAGAATGGAGGAAGGAGGGACTGTATAGAGGGATAAGAGTGGTGGGAGGGGTGGGGGGAAGAAAAAAATAATAGAATGAGTCAAAAACTATTACCCTAGGTAAATGTATGATTACAAAACCAGTATGCCTCTACTTCATGTACAAACAGAGAAACAAAATGTATCACATTTGTTTACAATAAAAATGAATTAAAAAAAAAAAAAAACAAGAGGATGGCTATGTGGACTTATTATGAATAATTGCCTATACTAGAGCCATATTGTAAGGCATGTTGAAGATCACAAGAAAACTAAAAGAAACCTTTCTTTCACATATGCCAAATTGGTTTCATATACCACTTGGCTAAAATGTGACTCTAGTCTTGTGTGGGAACCATTCTCAGGGATGAGGCAATAGCATCCCAATACACATGCCGAGGTATCACAAAAAAAGGGAAGGTTTGGAGGAAGGATGGATTGTGTAGAGGAGAATGAGAGGTGGGGTGAGGGTGGGGGTAAGGAAAGATAGTAGAATGAGATGAACATCATTACCCTATGTACACATATGATTACACAAACATTGTGACTCTACTTCGTGTATAAGCAGAGAAATGCCAAGTTATACCCCATTTGTGTACAATGAATCAAAATAATAAAAAAAACATAAAAAAATAAAAAGGAAGGTTTCAATGAGAAGAAAATGGTGAAGTTTACAGCAAGGAACTGCTTGCTTCCACAGGAACAGTTGTAAGCAGAAACCTGAGTTAATTGACATGACATTGCTAGTTAATTCCAGTGGGGTTTTAGTGATTCTTCAAAACTAGTTTTGTAGGCAGTATCCATATGCCCCAAGGATTCCTTCCTTAATTTGCCTGGTTTTCTGGCCTGAGAAAAGTGTGTGGGATTTGTGATCTCCTTTTTCTTCAAAGATCTTTTCTAAAATCTTTTGTGACTGAGGAGGCCGAGGTTAATGGAAGTCTGGCCTCCAGAACATGCGGCTGTTTTTATTTGGAGGATGTTGCTTCCTCGTGACATTAAATCCTCCTTTGAGAGTTCAAGGTTAACCTCCAGGCAAAACAAACTGTGTGTCTTTCTGCCTTGCTTTTTGCCATCTACACAAGCTAGGATGTTCTCTTGGCAGGAAGACTTAATATTTTAAAGAAAGAGAAGCAACAGAGGAAAGCAGATCAACCTCATGGCTAGATTGGAGCTGCTTCTCTCCTGGATGGCCTCAGTTTATCTTGGACTCCATGTGCAGCAGCCAGCAGGACCTGGATGGACAGTCATTCTCTTGGGGACGCCCTTAATTCTGCACATCTCACCAGCTTCCCCAGAGGGATTCCCAAATTCCAAGCAGGATAGTGGGTATTTGATGGGGCAGTCATATTACTCTTCAATGAGCTATATAACTCCTTTAGCAACTAGAAACCCGAAAGTTTAAGGCTGCCAGAAAAGATGACTAATTTGCTTTTCCTAACTAAACAAAAAACATTCCATGGAAAATTATAAAGGCATTTATAAAGGACGTTGAGGTTCACATTTCTGTTCATTTATTTTTCATTTTCGTCTTGAAATTTAATTTATTTGGAAGGTTGCTTGTTAAAACGAAAAGGTCAAGATATTTTCCTCCTGCAAAACCAAAACCTAGTCTGTTTTCTTTCACTGGAAGTTCATGACATCTTCATGGAGGGAAGCTGTCTCCTGGCCTAGGTGTCTCAGGGCTACACTGACTTTCTCTCTCAAGATGCTTGTCTTTGGAACTCAGTCACTATGTTTGAGGAAGCCCAGGACGTAAGGAGAAGTTGACATGGTAAGAAGCCAAGGCTTCCCCCAGCAGGTATCACCAACCATCCAGCACATGAGCGAGCTCCTTGGAAGGGGCTCCTTGAACCCCAGTCAACCCTTCAAATAGTGACGGCTCTAGCCAACATGTAGTTGCACCCTCAGGCGAAACCTTCAAACTATAACTGCTCTCAAATTCTTGACTCATACAAACTAAGAGCGATAATAAATGATTATTGTTTTTTAAGCTACTAAGTTTTGGGGTGACTTGTTAGGGAGCTCTGTTCTGCTATCCTTGGGTTCGTCCCTTCATAATTGAAGCACGGTTGCTACAGATCCTGACCTCACGCCATCATTTCAGGTAGATATAATAAATATTTTCAGGGTAGAATTCAACCTTATAATAGGCATCATGCAACTAGAATCTTTGGAATCCAAGTCTGGACATAGGGGTGCATTATTAAGCGCTGCAGGACTGGCCAGATTGTTCTGCTTTTTTCAAGCAAGAGCAGGGAGCTATTCTAAAATACTTTAGACAAGCCACATATCTTTACCACTAGCAAGCTCACTAGAGAAATCCCATTTGGCATCCATTACTCCATTGTACCATTTCAACAGCCACTGATTAGGTTAACAGAAACCTATTCCTAATATTACACATGCCAACCAGCAAAGCCTCTGCTGTTGATCATAATGAAAGACGGTGGAAGCTCTCACAGGAGCTGCCTCTGGAGCACCTGCTTCCCAATTAGAAGGCCGGCTGTCTACCCTAGAGTGTGTGTGAGTCCCCACTCAGGGCAAATGACTGTACCCAGGGGAATGCAGATGGGAATACACACAGGAGCTCACACTGCCTGTAATGAAATTATAGACACTGTAACACCCAATCTGGCTTTCTGACCTCAATTTCACTTCCGCCTTCCCTAATAAGCACCCCTTTCAAGTCTCACTATTAATTTGCACTCACTTCTGTGGAACCCCACCCACCAAAACACAGGTATGGGTTTCCTTTCTGAGACCCCCCCACAGTATGAACTGTACAGACCCTTAGTTGGCTTGCAGGCCATTGTAATATGTGCCTGTTTCCCAAGGAAGGCAGTAATCTTCGTAGGCACTTCAGAGCAAACCTATATTCAAGAAAAATATGCTGTATTTTTCATCTACCTCATAACTTGCTATTAGAGTCAGTAATTCCCATTATGGCTGAGGCTAGGGTTTGGTCTCTTGGAGCCTACAAGATTAAGACCAGGATCATGTTATTCCTTAGTGGCTGCCTTCTGGTTCTCACAAGGAAGACAATGAAAAGATGCAGATATAATAAAATTCCCACCAAGTACCTATGTTCTCCTCAATCTCCAAGTGCGGGTGGATCGGAGACGCCCTATTCTCCCAGTGGCAGACATCAGCCAAGGTTATCAAGGCATATGGGCATTTACTGCGGAAAACTGAGTGACCAATAAAGCTGGCCTAGTTGACAGCCAGGGCTGTGGGGAATAACCCAGAAGAGAGTCTGTTTTCTAGCCTCACTAATGCCAACTGTGGTCCTAGCTCCTTAACCTTTCCTGGCCCCTGCATTCCCTCATCCATACAACACCAGAAAGTGGAAAGATGCTCCTCTGCCTAGTTCTGCCCACTCAGCATGGCTACTGCTGGTTTTGCTACCTTCTTTGTTGTTCCCACATTTCCCCCTCTCCTCCCGTCTTCCTTATCCTCACTGCCCCCCCCCCTTTCACTCTTTCCACATAGAGTACTTGTTGTAACCTCAGGGCAGTCCCTGCCCTTGAGGACCTCACCATCTAGTAAAGAACATACAGATAATAATACCCACACACCCATAATTTTAATAAAGATACACACAAGAATGTTAACTGGCAATGTTATATATAAATATTAAGTATCCCCTCCAAAAAAAATCTCAAACAATACAAGAAAGTTAGAGGTAAAATGATTGGGTAAGGAGAATTTTATAAGTGCATTAATCTTCTAATAGGGATTAACTGGGTGGTAATTGTACACAGGTAGGCATGGCTGGAGGAGGTGGGTCTTTGGAGGCGCGCCCTTGGGGTTTATATTTTGTGAGCTGAATTTAGTCTCTCTCTGCTTCTTGGTGGCCATGTCCTGAGGCACTTTTCTCCACCACACTCTCCCACTCTCCTTGATGTTCTGCCTCACCTTGAGCCCTGAAGAATGGAGCTGGTTGTCTGTGAACTGAGACCTCTGAAACCCTGAGACCCAAATAAACTTTTCCTCCTCTAAAATTGGTCTGGTCAGGTCTTTTGGTCACAGCAACGAAAAAGCTGACTAAAATCGTCAGTATCACCTGAGCTCTTGCTCTATGCAAGCAACATGCTGAGCGCTTCTCATTCATTTCACTGAATTCCCACAGCACCCCTTGTGGGAGGAACTGTAAGTACTCAGTGAACTTCAGAGAAACCAAAGGATGCTCCTCAAACCCCACAGCTCTTGCCTGAGAGGGCATCTTGGGCTGATCAAAATCACAGGGCAACAGGATAAGTGCGGCCATAGTGGTCAGTACTGTGAGACGGTGACAAGAAGGAGAAAAGGGGCCTCTCCCTCCATGAATCTGGAAGGGTCCTTCAAAGAATGGGAGGGGCCTTACCTAATGGAACAGAAGCGATTGCCACATTAGGTTAACTCAGGAAGTGATAAGGAAGCCATAAAAAAAAAAAGTCACTGTCATCTAATAATATCACAATAAAGGAAATTACCTTTATAACATTGATGATGCTTCACTTTTTACACACACACAATGCCCACTTCATGGTTTCAATTCTTGCTTCATTTCCGCCTTTATACTAAGTGATGACATCTACGTTTGTTGACGGTTTACAGGAGTTCTGTCTTAGAATGTGCCTTCCCCAAGTTTCCGGTTTATGCATTTGGAAATCACATGGTTATTTGCTAGGCCAAGTGCTTGAGTGTACTTTACTTTTAAAATGTTCTAGAGCAGATCTGGGGAAAACCCTTCACTTTCTAAGAACACTGACAGCTACATGAAGGCCTTAAGTGATTGCTCCATCATTGAAGTTCTAGCTTTGACTTTTACCTGTGCACATATTTTGGAGTTGGGAAGTGTGGAAATGTGAAATTTTGCAGCTCAGCCAGTCCTTGTATCTTCTTATGTGAGAGGAACTCAGGTTTTCTTGGGGAACCACTTCTCAGACAATCTCAGTCCAAGGCTTGAGAGTACCCCAGGCCTTCCCAATCAAGGTCACAGTCATGATCCAAGCTGGGCCTTGGGACTTTCACCACCTCTTGGGAAAGAGACAAATTTTTACTCTTTTGGGTAACCAAACTGGTGGGATATGAGCTTAGTCCTAGAAGTGCCTATCTTTGCCATCTCTTGAGTATAGTCAACTTCGCCTTCACTGAAACTAAAGCTAACACAGTGTCAGTGTTTCTGCTCAGGCTGGTAAATTCCCTCCTTGGCTTTCTCCCAGTCCCCACATGAGGCTACTTGTGTCACTGCAGTTGGGACTGTCAGAGGACTCCTTGATAGGGCACACAATGACTACTGACATCACCTTCATTCAAGAGGTCAGTGCTGTCCCTGGCTCCTTCCTTGTCCTGGCTGGAATTCCATAACCCCTCCAACTACTTAAAAACTGTTCTTTTGTCTTAGTGTTATATTTTTGTTTCCAACTCTTCCCTTGTTTCCTGCCAAGACCTGTCAGCCTCATGGCACAGATACATCTTAGTGTCCTACAAGTGTACCTATATGGTCAGTCCGCAACCCTCTCAATCAAGAGCTGCCCCTCCATCACCAGGTGACATCATCTTATGGCCAGAGAGCTGAACCTTTCTGCTGAGGCCTCAGGTTCTTCATGCACAACAATCAAGTGCCAGGCTTCTGGACATCTGTGACCTTGACACCAGTGCCTGAGACTGCTTGCTGTTCATGCCAACGCCCATCAGGAGAGCAAATTGTTGTTGCCTGAATGAGTTCATTAGCACACAACCATGCTGCTTATTATGTGTGATGACACAGCCATTTCTTAAAGCTGATTAGACAGCATTGTGCCCAGCATTATGATCATCCAGGGTGATACCCTGATTTGCTCTGGTTCGTCTGCAGCTCATTGAAAATCATCGTTCTTGGTGACCCACTGTGATGTTTCTGGGCCAGAGATCACTGGCAATATTAACATACTTGAAAGGACCCCCTCCCCAACCTATTTGAAATCCTCTACTCTTTCTAGGCCACTTTTAAAAGTATTTCATAGGAACATTCCTGATACTACACCACCTTTCTTTCTGGGGGTCAGCCAGAGAACAAAGGCCATTCAGGTTTCCTCACAATGCTTTATTTGTGGACAGATTGCAAAATAGGCACAGTTGAACCAAAATTTCAAGCAGTTCTCAACTAAGATTGGCTTATATTTCACAAGGTTGCTCATATACCACTTCTTAAGACCAAGAACGCATTTTCCCACAGAAACAATGTCATGGACTATAACAAGAGCCTCTCAGATCAAGTCACAAGTGCCCAAAGTAATTATGATGCCAAAAGCACTCTTTCTTTTTTTTTTTTTTTTGGGTGCTGGGGATCGAACCCAGGGCCTTGTGCTTATAAGGCAAGCACTCTACCAACTGAGCTATCTCCCCAGCCCCCAAAAGCACTCTTTCAGTAACTATATTTCAATCCCTATATATAACACCACTTCTATAAGAAAACTCTAATTGCATTCTGAGGTCCCACTCAGGGTTCTAGGAACACTTTTCAAACTCTTGCATTTTTCTTGGTAGCATGAGGTAGAAACGTTCATTTTAATCGAGCTTTCATTCACTTTCACAAATATTTATGAACACCCCAAATCTTCCAGATTTTGAGGATACCTATGCCAATTTTCAAGTGCTCATTGCTTCTTATAAAGTCGACTTATAATTGTTTCCCCTGATTAGTGGCGTTGTGATGGGGGATGGGGAACAAATTTCCCTTACAGAAAGAAGACATTAAACTCCAAAAGTAGGAAATCTCCTGACACTTTCTACCTCCTCCTTTTCCCTCTTGATAGCTTGATTTCTCTGGATTAACTTGCATGAAACTTTTTTGTTTTGCAAAAGGTTCACAGTAAAAAGTAAAGACTTACTTACATCATCTTTCGATTATGAGCTTTCTTACAACAGGGAGTATCCTTACTTCTGTAGAAGAGGGCATGATGAAAGTTAGAAAAAAAAAATAATACTTTTTTATAAACCCTAATGGTTACGCAGATATTGCTCAAAAACTGGCTTTCACTACTGGGGTGGCATATTTTTCTATTGACCTGATACCAAAAAAGCAAAGCAATCTTCAAAAGACGCAGACAAATGCTTTTGGGAATACAATTTTTAAAGATCATGGGAGGGGACAATTATATTTGTTGTATTTGGCAATAATAAATTATACATAACTTAGATGTGTGTAAAAGATAAATAAAAAAAAATTCCTTCTTCATCACTTCTATTCCCATGGAGAATAACTTCCCAAAGGCCACTGAAATGAGTTTGGATACTTGATGCTGTAAACGGCATCCCTCTCTTCTCCTTGGAACAAGTGCAGAGCTATGTTCCAAATCCCAGTGCCAGAAACTTGAGACCAAGTGCCAGCCCATGGCACCAAAGTCCAGTCCCTCCTCTGGTTCCAAACATCTAGAGGAGAGGTGGAGGTGGCTGGACCTTCTCTGCTTCTCCTCCCTTCCATGGGGGAAAGGATATGGAAGTGGGCCCAGGGAGGGGAGAAATGAATAAGTGTGCCCCCATCCCATTTTGAAATCTAACTTGAAAAAAGAAGTCCAGCATAGTCCAGGAGACAGCAGCTCAACTAGCAGACTCTAGTCTCCACCACTTTCTAGCTATGTGACTTTGAACAAGTCACCCATCTCTTTAATAAAATTCAGATAACACAAATTCTACCACTTGGGGCTGAGAACTAAGTGAGTTCCTGTTTGTACAGCATACCAGAGGCATTCCATCTGGCACGTACATCGTCATGGTAGCTGGTGTTCAGAAGGACATTATTTGGGTTTTACTTACATAAATTACAAAGCCTATACTTTTTTCCCCCAAGTTGGAGAAGATGCTTTTCCTTTTAAGACCAAGAGATTCAGGAATTTTGACAGTTTACTGGCAGTACTCTGTAACCAACGTGATGGCGGGTGGGGGAGCATAGGGGGATGTTCTTAGCCTCTTTGTGAAGGACTGAAAAACAAATTTGGCGTGTTATTTCTGTTCAAAAATGAATAACAACACTTCCCCAGTCTTTAAAATCATGAGAGAGATGCCTTGCAGAGGCACTTTGCTGGAGGGAGTCTTGCAGATTTTCCCCACACGTTTCTAGACCATTTCCTGCAAACTGACAGTGCAACTCCAAGCAAATAAAAAGTTGGGTAACACTTTTCTTAAGTCCCATCTACGTAAAGAACACTGTGCTCTGGTTACAAAGTCATGAGGGTTGGGGAAAAGAATGCAATAAAATACTCATGGCTAGATGTGAAGGAGGAGGTGACATGTGACAGACTGAGGGCTCAGGTGGACATAGAAGAGCCTGGGTCCTGGATGTATCCCCTCTCCCTCTCCCCTTAAGAGCTCTGTGTTCTCAGCCATGACAGTCAACATCCCTGGGTCTATGTGCTCAAACGTACAATGCAGGGAATAGGCTAATCAATCCAAATGTCCCTTCCAGTTTGTGGTTCCAAGTTAAGGAAGTGAAAAGATGTGAGATAAATAATAAAGCAATTCTCACTGCACCCTACATGTTGAGGTAGCTACATCAGGTAGAAGGTTTAAGGGTCTACTTTTCCCAATTAGGTGTGTTTAAATGTTTCAGATCCTCAAACCACTTTCCTCAGGTGATAGGAAGGAACTAGTAATGAGAACGGTGCTTGTTTTTCACCTGTGAATGAAACTCTGCCCACGCATCACTTTACAAGCGGAATCAATGTCAACATCAGCAGAGCAGCCTTGGGGGAGAGCAAGGCCACCGTTGTGTTGTAGAACAGGCTGGACAGGCGTGCCTCCCCAGGCCTGCTGCCCAAGGGTCCACCCTAAAGATAAACCAGACCAACCAGCCAAGGCTTCCTTCCACCACAGGCAGCTGGGGGACAAGCGCACTGCCCCTGGGCTTTTCCCTAGGGGTTTCAGACACCCACGTCTGTGGGAAGCAGGCTGAGCTGCCCATTTCAGCCCCTTTCAAAACTGGGGTTCTGAGAGCTCCCATATTTCAGCCCAGTGAGTCCTTCCAGGCCATGGGCTCTGTAGTCCTGTTCCCAGCTCTGTTGGTAGGGACCTGGCAAGAGGTCTCCCCTCCTGAATCATTAATCATAAGTCACAGGGCTCTCTAGGGATCCTTGTTGCAGGAAGTCACTTCTCATCCCCTTCACTGGCATCAGCTGGCCTAGCTTCTCAGAAACATCCAGGGTTTCCATTCTTGCAGACACTCCAATGTGAGTTAACTCACAACGGGCAGAGAAAGCCTATTTTCACCTGGAACAAATGTCATCACACTGCTGCCATGATTAGGAACAAAGAGTAACCATTAAACCATGTACACACCCTAAGAAAACATGCAGGTGTCCATTCCAGACTTGCCAGGAATTCTCAGGCTTGGGGGGAGTTCACCATCCTGTCCCCCAAACCTAAACAGCTACTTTTGCTGGCTACTGGTAATTCATGTTTGTCCTTGGAGATTTGCTGGAGGTCAGAAGTCATCTCTGGGCACATGGCCTGCACACCCACATGTCCGTACTGCCAGAGCATGCCAGCGTCTTCATTCAGAGCAGTTTCTGACTGTGCCTGAGTGCCTGACTCAGGGTGTGGCAAAGAAAGAACTCAAGAAAAGATTCTAAACAAATGACGAGTGAACAAACCAATAACTTTATAAAGGTAACATCACCTTCCCATTAATTCATAGGTAGGGAAAGAGCATGGCTGCCCATGGCATGAGGGAGCATGCTGAAGAATGTTCCCAAGTCCACAGCAGCTTCAAGTCTCTGAGCAAGGCAACATTTCCCAAGCAATGACATTTCCCAATTGAGAAGCCACCCATCCTTGAGAAAGGATATGCCATCATTCCAATTTGATTGGGCAAAAGAGGCAGAAAAGTTTCACGACCAAGTGCCATGAATGTACAGAACTGCTGCAATCAGGCCAGCTGGTCATCCACTAACTTTGCACATATTTGGTAAGAGCCACCAGAGTGCCAGGCACTTTGCAAGGCCCACAAGGAGGTGAATAAGATGCCAGTCTTTTCCCTGTGGTCATGAAGTGTGTAGCAGGAACTGACACGTAACAAATAAGTACACAACGAGAGGCTGTAATTAAGGCTCTAAAGGAAAAGTGCGCAACACAAGAGATTGTCTAACAGGCGAGAGGCCTGATTGGCTGCAGGAACTGTGCATGCTCAGATTTGGATCCTTGGATCACAGTCATCTGCATTCGGAGCAGATTGAGATCCTCACACAGGAGGACCTGGGGCTTTCCAGGAACACCGTTTTCTTCCTCTGTCGAAAGTGGAGGAAATGGGGCTGAGGTTGTAGCTCAGTGGTAGAATGCTTGCTTAGCATATGTGAGGCATTGGGTTCCATCCTCAGCACCACATAAAAAAGAATAAATAAATAAAGGTATTGTGTTAATTTACAATATATATATATAATACTTTTACATAAATGAGCAGTGATGTCCTAGAGTTCAGATTCTTATTCAACAAACAACCCAGTTCCTCAACCATACCAACTCTCATTCTTTGAAAGATGCTATACAGCACTGCTAAAAGGTAAAACCACATGGACTAAGAAGCTTGCCTCCCTCAGGAAAGTTTCCTTGCCTTCCTCCCCACACCCTCCCTGAGGCCAGAGGCAAAGCTTCCTTCCCAGAGGCTAGCAGAGAGTCATTTTGCCTCCTGTTTATTTATGCATTTGAGGCAGTGTGAGCACTACCAAGACAATGAGGTGGGCACCCAGGATCCCCCAAACGTAGCCGTGGTTTGGATGCATCTGATCCTGGTGAATCAGGGAAGGAGAGAGGAATTTACTTATCCTTAGGCCTATGTGACAATTCGTGGTCAAAATGAGGCCCTGCTAGACAGGCCCTTGCCTGGTGGGCCCCTGGGTTCCCTCTCAGCAAGCTTAGTGACCTGTAGCTCCATGGTGCTGAGCTATTGGACACCTGGAGAGCTGGCCCAGGGGAGCTTTGGTTCATGCCCTGTCTCACCACCCAGGTCTGACCTTTCTCCTCCATAGTCTCCTTACTTGGGATTGCTGGGGACTCGGCAGCAGCCTCTGCCCCAAATGGGGATGAAAAGAAGGCACAGCTAATGTCTTTGTGGCATAAGGTGCAGGAAGCTGGAAGGGCTTCCTTTAGATATAAACCTGCTTGGGGAGGCCGCCTGCAGAGCAGCCATGTGTGCACAGCTGCAGGGAGGGAGCATGTAGCCATGCGATTCACAGGACCCTTTCCTAGGGCAGCTACATTCCATCTGTACCACCACCCAGCAGGTAAGGAGCCTGAGACTCAGAGGGTTAGCTGAGCTGGCTGTCACCACTGCCCTACTGTGTTGCACATATTTTTGTTACACTTCTGCCTCCCTGTGACCTAGGGCTCCTGCTATAGAGATGAGAGAAAACATGACCTGAGAGCGCCCCTTCTGTGATCATATGATCTGCTTCCTCTGCTTCTCCTCCAAACCCCAAGAAACTAGTTCACCTTGTTATTATGTTATTCATGACTCACAAGCCCACCCTCCAGCATATTTGTGTTGTGGAGGAGTAATGCCTTAATACAATGGAGTGGTTTTCACAGTGGACTATGGGCGCAAGAGATCTGCAGGGAGGAATTGGAGGACCTTAAGGTGGTGGTCCTTAGTCTTTTTCCACCAGAAGATAAGCTCTTCTATCCAGAGCAGGGCCATCTCTGCTTCGCTCCATATCTGTGGTTCAAGACACAGTGCCTAACACATGGCAGGTGTTCAGAAGAGATTTGATAATGGATGAATAGGTGGATGGATACATGGGCTACCCCAAAGCTCCCAGTAGGTAAATCATTCGCTCACTCATTCAAATCATACTCACCAAGAACCAAGCCTGCAATAAGGAATAAGCTAGGCACTAGAGAGAGTATTGTAAACAAGGTAGAGCTGAGTCTATCACTAAACAAACAGTGGCCAGAAACTGAGTTAAGGTAGGTATACTATTAAGGCTAATAGCCACAATCATAGGTTTTGACCATTTAGGTATCTAGATACTAATCTATAATTTTGTAATCTAACCATTATACTGACCAAATTCTAATTTTTAAATCCGTTTTGGTGCTGTTTAAACACAACCTATGTGTTATATTTTTTTTTCAATTCAAGAATTATACTTAACATGCACAATGGAAAGCCAAGGCACACGTATCAAAGCTCTAGAGAATGAGGTTTCAGTTCCAAACAACTAACATATTGCTCTCAATCAATCCAATGATTAATGTTCTAAAGTTCAAAATAGCTTCTATCATCATATCACAAATTATGTAAAAAATGTGTATAGAAACACTAAAAGGGAATCTTAAGACTATAAACAGTAGTTATCTATCAAGTGATATGATTATAGATGATCTTTTTACCATTTCCATTTAAAAAGTTTATTTAATGAATGACTATAACTTTGTAATAAAATGAACTTTTTAAAAAGTGCATTCAACATGTGATAGATTATCTCATTTTCCTTTTGGAATTATTGCAAAATTTACACTATTTTATACTTGGTGGATGATCACTATGGTTTTCTTTTCCCTTCCTGCCACATATCTTTTGAATGAAGAAGTAGGTGGATGAATTTTGAATCCCAAGTCAGTAAGATGAACATGAAAATTTTTGTCATAAAGTGTTGAACTCAGATGTCCCAAACAGTGATCAAAATCAAGACCTTTGGCTTTCTTTAAAAAGATATATCAAAAGTTTGTTTTGGGCTGGGGATATAGCTCACTTGGTAGAGTGCTTGCCTGTCAAGTACAAGGTCCTGGGTTCAATCCTCAGCACCACAAAAAAAAAAAAAAAAAAAAAAAAAGTTTATTTTAATTGTACTTAGTTCTTATTTTGTTCATTATGGATTTCGAATACAGTAGGTAGATTAAATTAAAGAACAAATGTTTAAACACATTCTGACAGTAATACTTCCCAAAATTCCATTATTTAAAAATCATCTGTTGTGATAAGTGTAACATTCTGCAGAATTCTCAAGAAATACCATTTATCATCAACACATATTTGGATTCCATCAGAATATTTGTTTTTCATTTGTAGTTGTATCTCATTTGGAGTCCTGTGATTTGCCTGGTTATGACTAATAAGTTAGAAAAGATAAGGCTAAAATTTTTTCAGTTATGGATTCCAATTACATTTGAACACTCATTAATGGTCATTTAGTCCCACATCCCTCCCAAAGCAAGAATCCCTTCCGTGGCCTCAGTCAATAGTCTACTGTTGTCTGCTTGAATACCTCATATCCTGGAAAGCTCACTGCTTCCCATGGAAGCCTAGTTTTCTTTTTTTTAATTTTATTTTTTTTTAGTTGTAGATGAACACAATATCTTTATTTTATTTATTTTCATGTGGTGCTGAGGATCAAATCCAGTGCCTCACACATGCTAGGCGCTAGCACTAAGCTACAACCCCAGTCCCCTAGTTTGTTTTTAAAAGATGTTTATCTTTAAATTACATCCACATAGATGAAAGTTTGATTATGTTTCCATGTGCATTTCTAATCCCCAGTATAGGACTCAAAAATGTTCAATAAATATTTGTTGCCTATTCAAGAAGGAGCTTGAATTCATTCATTCATTCACTTAGCATATTTGCTGAACATCTACGATACGGTGAGTGTTATTTGGAACACTGGGGGCACAGCAGCAGACAAGAAGCACATGGTTCCTGGTCAGGGAGCTGTTTACGTTCCAGTTGGAATGAATCATCTGCATATTTCCCTTCCCTACTTAAATCTTAAACACACCATCAATTGGCAGATGGGGAGTGGTCAACACTAGGTCAGGTTGAGGAATGTCTCGTTTTCTTGTTCATTCCTAGAAATTACTCAGGGATCCCAGAAGACTGGATTTCCTGTCAGGCTGGACTGGTGGGTGTTCTTGGTCAATATCGTATGAACATTAAAGAAATATAACTTCCTTTTGTCCCTAAAACTAGCGAAGCAGTAAATCCAATAAAGATAGAGGAAAAAACAGAAATGTATCAGTATATACACTTATACTTTTCTACTTATCGATATATTCATATGCATGTAAATATGTGCATGTATACACACATACACATATATACACGTTCTTATTCACACTCACATAAAAATGGAAGGATAGTCACCTAATTTTTTAACTGAATATTTCTACCTAGTGGGATTATAGATTTGTTCTTTTTGTTTTTCTATATTTGGCTCATTTTCTACAATAAAATATTGCTTGAGTAAATAAGGTAATTTTATACAAACAAAACAAGCAAACTGAACACAGCAGGTCCTGCTACTGGCTCAGCGGTCCGTGCCTCAGTGCCATGTCCTTGCTGATGCCTCCCTCTCTCTCCCTTCTCTCTCCTTCCCTTCCTGGCTTATTAAATTAAAAAAACTCTCAGCTCAAGCACCATCTCCAGTAGGAAGCTTTCCTGATGCCCCTGCCCCAGGAGCCCTGCAACCCTCTTTCTTTGTGCGCCTGTGGAACTGGGTAGACATTTATCATGGCATCTACACTTTTGCATTTCCTGCACCACTTGGCTCTGGACTCCAGCTCCCAACATGGTGCCTCACTCTCAGTAGATAGGCAGGAGGTAGGTGACAAATTCTTGCACTATATCTAGGTCACTGTCCCAGTTGCCTACTGGTATCTCCTCTCCGCTCAGATCATACTGATCCTCCTTACAAACCTCTGTGGGGCTCCCTACAACCTAATGGAGAAAATGTATGGTTGTGGGGGTAGCTCAGCTGCATGCATGAGGCCCTGGGTTTAATCCCCAGCACTATAGAAAAAAAGAAAGCAAATTCAGTGCTGAGGGCATGAAAGAGCTTCTGTCATGTGCTATCAGCTCACCTTTCCAGTCTCATTTCCCTCCTTTGCATCCCCTCCAGGACCACTCATCCAGCTCTAGATTGGCCATGTTTTCCACCTTTGTCTCTACTGTTCTTTTAAAGCGAAATTCTGTTCCCCACTCCAACTCAAGGAATTTCAAAAAATAATTTCTACTTATCCTTATCCTAGTTCAAAGCCACCAGTGCTGTGATGTGCTCATCAGCCTCTGGTCAAAAGCAACTACACTCTTCTCCTATTCCTAGAACCTTCTTTAGAATTTTCATAAGTCATCCTACATAGGCTCTGGGATGCATGCATTGCCACGAAGTCATGCAAAGATAAACTCCATCAAGAAATGAGTTATGCCTTGCCCACTATCATATCTCAGCCTAGTGGGCACTCAGTGAGGGTCTGTTGATTTAAAATAACTTGGAAACAAAAAAGTTCTACTTCTCTTGCACTCAAAGGTCATTGGAAGGGACTGTATAAGTTTCTATGGAAGCCATTAGTAAAGAAAACAAGAGAAAGGAAATCCAGAAAGTGCTATGAAATAAGATAAGTTACCAGTCAAAGAACAAAACTGTAAAAATGATTGCTTTAAGGTAAAAGTTTAGCCACGTGCAGTGGTGCATGCCCATAATCCCAGCAACTCAGGAGACTGAGACAGGAAGATTGCAAATTTGAGGCCAGCCTTAGCAAGTGAGTGAGGCCCTAAACAACTTAGAAAGACCCTATCTCAAAATAAAAAATCAAAAGATCTGGGGATGTAGCTTGGTGCCCCAGGTTCAATCCCCAGTACCAAAAACAAAGAGAAAGAGAGAAAAGATAAAAGTTTAGGTACTAAATATCTGAAACTTCCTTTTTTTTTTTTTTTTTTTGTTTTTAAGCACTGGATTCAAAATCACAGGCCTTGATTCTACCTTTAATGTTGCCTCTGATAACCTCGGTGACTTTCAGTTCAGTCATTTAACACTTCTGATATTCATTATCCTCTTTCTTTAAATGAATACGGGATAAATAGAAACGATGGCTGTGAAGAAGCTTTGAGAAGTCCATAAGGCACCGTAGAGATGAAAGGCCTGTCAGGTACTGTCATGTGCTAGAGTCAGTGACTAGGAAAAAAAAGACAAGTGTCATTACAGGTATCATCTTGCTTCCTTCCTTTCAGGTGTGTCTTTTGGTGATTTGTCTCTGTCCTTCAATGACTTCAGGGCATAAGACCAGGAGCCCTCTCTTCTCTGTGATGAGAGAAAAGAGAAGGGGTAGCCACAGCTCACCACATATCCCCTGTCCCCAACTTCCAAGCCCTACACCATGTGGACACTCAGAGAAGTTGGGGGAAGGATCACTTTTGGCTTTTAGCACTCCAGGATGAGTGTGAAGGAGTCTGATCTGTTCACACCACCAGCCATGGGGGTTAGTGCTAAACCATGAACTGTAACCATGAGCAGGAGGCTGACTTGACAGTAGGACCAGTGCATTTCCAAACAATTCAGAAGCCTCTGTCTATCATTAGGGACTTTTGACCTCCCTTGCCTCCCAAAAGGAAAGACAAGACATCATGTGCAAGTGGGGAAGGTGGGCCAAGGTGGTTCCAATGCCTAAGGGATGAAACAACCCCACCCCAGATGCTGTATCCTTTGGGAAGGGAGGCAGTACTTGGGCATCTATTGAGAATAGCTCATTCAGACATACATTTTTCAATATCCACAAAACAGTACAAATAGTTAAAACACTGGCTTTTTAAATGCTGCACAAATCTGGGTTCAAATCTTAGCTCCATCCTTTCCTAGCTGTGGGAACTTAGCAAGTTATAAAATCTCCTAAACCTGCCACCCCATGTAAAAACTAGGAATTGTGGTGGGGATTGCATGACATCATGTATGTGGAGCTCTGAGCATTGTGCCTTGCACCTGCTGAGCATATAATAAATATTAATTATCACCATAATCATCATTGTTATTGATGCGTGCCAAGTGCCAACCTCAAACCTAGGGCTAAAGAATTTTTTTAAAGTTCTTAGGCAGGTAAACAACTCACTCTAAGGCAATATGGTAAATATTATAAAATTATATTATGGTAAATATTATTATATTATTATAAGCTAGGAACAAAAAGCTATGGGAACAAGGATTGTTGGCAAGGTGGTGGCTCCCCCAAAAGAGATGGTGTTGCCTTTGGACCTTAGAGAATAAGTAGGAATCTC
Organism: Sciurus carolinensis; assembly: GCF_902686445.1. Classification (NCBI taxonomy): domain Eukaryota; kingdom Metazoa; phylum Chordata; class Mammalia; order Rodentia; family Sciuridae; genus Sciurus; species Sciurus carolinensis. The sequence continues at coordinate 128,056,146 of NC_062213.1, read as the reverse complement.
ATCAGGATATCAGGAGAGAATAAGCTAAGGCATCCTGGGCAGAGGAAATGTCAAAAACAGAAACAAGGAGGAAGAAAGGAGGAGGGCGAGTTTAGACAGCTGCATGAAGGGCGGTAAGTCTCCTTTGCATTGCAGAGGATTGCCTTCTGCCTCCCATGGCTCAGAAAACACAACCTGGGCTGCTGGGCCGACAGGGAGATTCCTGAGGAGGGAGTGCACGGGGCCCTGGCACCCTGGCTGCTGTCATCCTAATGCAGGGAGAGGAGGCTGGAATGCAAGCACTTGACCCTCGACACGCCTGATCCCAGTGGGAAGGGCAGGGTTGCTCAGGCCCAGGCTGAGTGAGATAAGAAGGAAAAGCGCTTCTCAGAAACCTGGCCCGGCCTTCCAAAGAGGACCCACAGTCTGCTGGCAGCTTGCAGCTTGGCTGGGGGAGGCTGCAGAGCAGCTGAAGCGCAGCCAGCGAGGCCGCCCATGCAGCCTTCACCACAACAATTGCTATTTACTTTGGAAGCTGGCCGCGTCCACAGTTCACAAGATTTATCACCAGAGGCAAAGTCACACAGACTGTAACATTAACAAACTTCCCAAACACAAGCCTTCCCCTCCATGCCCAGTGTGGAGGATGTGAAGGAGGAATAATGTCCAGTTCTGGGGAAATTCTATACACCTTCTATATTTAGAAAAAGTAAGTTCTCCCTAACAGGGAGTCTTTCCTCCTATCTTCAGCAACTTTGTATCTCATCACCATACAGGATGATTTGCTGAAACCTAAACTGTGCTAATGCTCCCTGCATTTTCTCTGACTCCTTATTGCCATCAAGAAAACACATTTTATAATTTTGAGTAAAGGGATTTTGGTAACGTGGAGAGCAGGCAGCGATTCTAGAGCAATAGAAGGCAGAGGCCAAGGAGGCAGGAAGAGTGTTTTTCAGGAGCAACAAAGTAGGAAATACGTTCTGGAACCTGAAAAGGAGGTGGAAAGACTTTGGAAGTTTCAGCTAAGTGGCTACAGACTCACCACAGATCCCAGGAGCCAGAGCTTGCTCCTGAGGGGAATACAGAGATTTATGACCCAGCCACCGGGGCCCACAGGTAGCTAGGTGGCAATTAGAGACAAGCCAGGACTGGAGGGGTCTCCCTGATGTCTTACTATATAAAGCCCTGGGACAAGACCAGTCCTCAAAAATGAAAGGGCTGAATGTTCACAGCTGCTCAGTTCACAATAGCCAGATTGTGGAACCAACCTAGATGTCCTTCAATTGATGAATGGATAAAGAAACTGTGGTATATATATACAATGGAATATTACTCAGCCATAAAGAATGATAAAATTATGGCATTTGCAGGCAAATGGATGAAACTGGAGAATATCATGCTAAGTGAGATAAGCCAATCTCAAAAAACTAAAGGATGAATGATATCGCTAATAAGTGGATGATGACACATAATGGGTGGTGGGAGGGGTTAGTGTTAGGATTAGAGTTAGGGTTAGGGAGGGGGGCAAGAATGGAGGAAGGAAGGACTGTACAGAGGGAAAAGAAGGGTGGGAGGGTTGGGGGGGAAGGGAAAAAATAACAGAATGAATCAAACAACATTGCCCTATGTAAATTTATGATTACACAAATGGTATGCCTTAACGCTATGTACAAACAGAGAAACAACATGTATCCCATTTAATAAATAAATTTATTTATCCCATTTATTTAAATAAATAAAATAAGCATTAAAAAAAAAATGAAAGGGCTGGAATTTCCTACTAGTCAAGTGAAATGGGGACTCAAACTAATGTTCTTTGCTAGTACAGTCCTTCCACTCCCACTTGAGGGCCGTGCGATGTCCCCTGGCATTCTCTGGGGTAGTTAACCTAGTTACCGAGCAGGATCCTCAGGATCCAATCCCTCCATTCTAGTTTGCTTCTAAACCTATGTCACAGCAGGACCTGAGAGATGAAGTACAAAGAGAGACCCAGATAGAGGTATGTTACACTCCAAAAATTCATGATTTTTGCAACTTGTACAGACAGAGATCTGGAGGCTCCATTTGGGAATGAATATTAAGGGTGTGGGAAAATAATGCAAGGAACATAAAGTTAGATCAGGTCAACTTTATTGATCTGGTCCACTGGGCAGAGAGTCTGGATTTAATGTTGTAGCAGTGGGTGTCAGGAGGGGCTCGAACAGTTGGCTTAGTTGGTAGAATAAAACATGGACCAAAAAATGATCTATGCTACATGAAGTCAAAGCATCGCAACTGTCTTGGTGTGCTACAGGGGAAGGTATGCCAAGGTTTAGGGAGAATGGAATGTCACTGTGAATTTATCATGTAAGACCTGCTCACCCCTCCCAGGAGGGTCAGAGCACATGTCTTTCACCATGACTGTGAAGAATAAATTTGATGAGCTTTGTGGTTGCTCTTCTTTGTGGGTCAGGAATTACTACGACAACTGCTGCCACTAAAGTGAAATCCTTAAACGGATAATTAGATCCCAGGGTGACTGGAGCCACCATGGTAGCCCTTTATCACCAAAGGCAATGTGAGCTTGCTTACCATAATGGACGGCAGAGTCAAAGCCGTGTTCAGAATCACATGGATCACAGAGATCTATGGCATTTTCTAGTTGAGCACAGTATTCCTTAAAGTGAAATAGGTGGTCCGTCTTTGAAATTCTTACTTGATCTTCCTAAGTAGAAGAAAACTGGGCCAAGTGAACAGACTATAACTTGAATCATAAGAATGTAAGATCATAACCCCTTAATTAATTCCTAGACATGAGTCAGTTTATAGACACAAAATCCCTTGAATGAAGGGAAGCATTGATCTCCTTGAAGAAATGCCCCACTGCACTGCCAAAAATTCATACCGTTAATCTGACATGCTTGCTCAATCTAAGTTCGCAAAAGTTCTCTGTCTTTTTCTACAAATTTTATAGGTTTGGGATTTACATTTTGGTCTTTCATCTATTTTGAGTTTTGTATGGTGTCAGGCAAAGGCCTACTTTTTCACATATGGACGTATAACAGTTCCATTTGTTGAAAGATTATTCTAAGATTATCCTCTCCTCCATTAAACTGCTTTGTTGCTTTGGTCAAAAGCTATTTACTATAGGTAGGATTTACTTCTGAACTCTGTTCTGTTTCTTTGACATATTCATCAGTACACTGTCTTGATTACTATACTTTATAGGGAACTTTGAATAAGTCCTTCAATTTTGTTCTTGCTCAGCTTTTTTTCTTTTCCTTGAATTATTTTCAGTTCTTTGAATTTTCATGTAAATTTTAGAATCAGTTGGTAAATTCCTACAAAACTAGGATCTTATTTCTGCAAGCTTGTCAAAGAAAATGTGTAGATCAAGTAAGAATTTCTTATAGTAAGTATACTATTAGATCTACTATAATAAGTATTTTTCTCAGATCTAGTATATTTTCCGCAGATTTTGTGAATTTCTATCTACAAAATTATGTCATCTGTTCCTAAAGACAATTTAACTTCTCCCTTTATAATTTGTATGCTTTTAATTTCTTGGAATTGCCTTGTTGCTCTGGTTGGAATCTCCAACAGAGTGATAAATACAAGTGGTGAAAGCAGACATTCTTGCCTTGTTTCCAAATTTAGAAGGAAAGTATTCAGTCTTTCACCATTAAATATGATATTGGCTATATGTATTTCATAGATGTCTTTTATCAGGTGGTGAATGTTAATTTCTATTCCTAGTTTGTTGACTTAAAAAAAAAAATCACTGCAGGGGTTGGGGATATGGCTCAGTGGTAGAGGACTCACCCAGCATGTGTGAAGTCCTGAATTCAATCCCCAACATCACTACAGAAAAAAAATTAAAGAATATCAGACTTTGTCAAATGTTTTTCTGCATGCTTCTGTTGGAATGACCATTTAGGCCTGTCCTTTATTCTTTTGATATAGTCTCATACATATTACTTTGTTAGATATGACATCCAAAGCATGATCCATAAAAGAAGAAAGTGTTCAATGGGACTTTGTCAAAATTAAACTTTCACCTCAAAAAAAAAAAAATTAAACTTCAAAAAACACCCACAAGGAAAATTAAAAGGGAGACTGTACATTTCAAAAAGCTAGAAGGAAGTATATTGAATACTTGAAACAGCAGGGAATCAGTTCCAGCTGTATTTAAGCTAGACTTTTAAACTTCTGAATCTGGGGGAAATTATACCAAAACTAAAAAGCAAATATTGTGAAGTTAAGAACTAGAAAGAAGGTGGTCTCTTCCCAGCATCATCTCATTCAGTATTCACTGGTCACCCTGCTTCATAGGCTTCAAATACAATCCACTGCTCCCCGCCCCAGGGAGGACAGAGGAGTGTGCACAGGTCTGGAGTTTTGGTTCCTGGTTTAGGTTTGATTTTTTAATGTTTTTTTTTTTTTTTTTTTTGGTTGTTCATATGCTTGTTTGTGATTTTTGCTTGTTTGTTTCTTTTTTACTAAGACAAGGATATCTCTCTGCCCTACTGGGTACATTTAAATTTTGAGTCACTACACAGGAAACAAGGAATTCCCAAAGCCCTATACATATATCCTTTGAGGGTTTTTTTTTTCCCCCATTTAAAAAAAGTGTTCATGTATCATAAAACAACACGTACAAATTGCGTAAAAAAACAATTCATAATCTCTCCAAAGAAGGGTTTAGAATGATTATCTGTTGTAAGCATCATCTTGCCAAATAATTATTACTCATAGAGCTGAGGGTGCTTGCATTCCTTCTAAAAATAGATCTTTCCATGAAAAAGCACAATATGTTATTGCTGCATGAGTTAAAACTACAAAAGAAGTTATTTTTATCCTCCAGGCAGTTAACTTTTGATTCCAAATGGAACCAACCAAATAGTTTACGAAAATTAAAAAAAAAAAAAAAAGGAACCCAGACATCCGGAAATTCGCTTTCTCTTCCTTCAGTTTACATTTCTGAAATACCTTTTCCTATTACATAAAAACATATTCTTTAGCCAATGATGTACAATAATAAATGTCTCCAACTTGTAGAAGCCAGTGACTGTAAATTCAACCTTTGAAACCAAAAGAAAAACATAACAATAATACCATTCAAAGAATAGAGTCCACTCTAAAACATATCATCTTTTTCTGTCATTTCTGTCCCAGGATCTGCATTGAAAAGCAGTACAGTGTTGCAAAAGAGCCTGATCTATAACGAGAAAAATCTAGTTGTGAAGATCTGTCTGGAGACACTAGCTCTATCGCTTCCTAGTCTCAGACCTGGAGTGATGGACTTCACTACCAGCAGTTCAGGCTCCCCTTCAGTAGGTGGAGCAATGGTATCTCCCTCAGAGGCAGGGTTAAATGAGATGTGGTGGGAGCCAAGCGCTGAGCACAGTGCCTACCACAGGGCAAGCACCACTGAGATTGGCAAGGAGGATCTCCACTGGGAGACTCACCCAGGATTTTGAGGAGGAATGATTGGAAACAGCAAGAAGAAGACAAAAAAGGAGTGAAAGAACATAAATAACCGAAGGACACAGCTTGACCTAGTGGCCTGCCCAGACATCAGGATCTTTACAAGTATGATATCATGTCAAATCACATCTTTCCACCTTGGTGCTTCAGAAATCACACATCAATTAATTTTCCGCCCAGTATATTGGTAAAGTAGCCATTCATAAACTCTTGTTTTCATAGTACAAGCTGAAATATCAAAAAGTTAAACCAAAGTTAAAGCCAGAAAGGAAAACCACACCTGGTGTGATCATTCAGCTGCTCAGTCAATCAGCACCAAAAGTTGATCTAATTGCCATTTTCTTAAAAAAAAAAAAAAAAAAAAAAAAAATTACGCATGAATTTAGGTGAAAATATAAAATATTTATGGTAACATTGTAACTAGGTAAAAATTCACAAATCATTAGAACTAAGAGGTAATATAGACAAATGAAGACGCCATCTTAATTGGGATACAACTATAACATTTGTGTTGAATTTTAATTATTTAAAATTTTTAGAATAAAAACTCCACCACTCACACGTACGTCTTAAATCTTTTCTCTTTTTCTAAATATTAAAATCTGAAATCACTGGTTGACAGGTGAAGCCTTAACATGCCTAACCACCTAGAAGCTTCCCTTCTATCTAATCCTGTGATACATGAATGATCCTAAGATCATTACTAGGAGATAATTTCCTAGTAAACGTGGCCTGTTCCCTGCATAATTAGTAACCATAGACTAAAAGAAATGGAAGTCAAGAAATCATTGAGTAAAAATTGCAAAGCACATGGTTTTCAGACCTGAAAGACTGATTCTTGGAACTAGCCATCCAAAAACTTAAGGAATGCTTGACTCAACCTAGAAGCATGGGAATCCTGAGTTACCAGAGAGTCCGAGGTAGACGAGGTCCCTCAGGTAGCTTCCCACAGTATAATGATTATGAACCTAAAACTCAAGAGAAGGGAGTCACTTTTCTCTTTCAACCCACCCCCATGGAAGGCAGCAGGCAAGCCACTGGGCAACCTTCATCCTGCCTGAGACACAGGTCAGAGAAAGGGAGAAGAGGGGAAAAGGGGAATGAGTGACAGCAAAGGTGCAAGGACAGGACCAGAAGGAACCCTTGCCATTCTTGAGTGCAAGAAGCTCTTTTGTGAGACAAGGCAACTGAAGGAAGGAAAGACAAATTGTACAGGGAGCAGGGGCTGTTGATGCCCCAGTCCACAGAAGCCTGATGCCTCCCAGGCTTCAGGGCTGCCCGTGGCTGCCCCCACCCATCCTTCCCTTGCAGGGAAGCAACAGACAAGATTCACAATCTCATGCTCCTCGGACTTCAGCAGAGAAATTCCCAACATACCTCTTCCTGGAGACAGTGGCCAGTAGGGCATATTTCTATTTCTTAGATTGGCATTGGCATGATTTTTGATCCAACACAGTCAAATGGATAAGATTTGGCTTTTAGCCAGTTTTTTTTTTTTTTTTTTTTTTTTTTTTTTTTTTTTTACAAGAAGCTGGAAGACTTTCAAAAGCATGATTATTTGTGGGCTTTGATTCATGGTGTCTTTAGGAATTGTATACCAAAACACATACGTGTGTAGCGTGCAAGTGCCTCCTAACGTCATGTTTTTTCCAACCGTCTTGGGCTGCTGCCCCACTTCCTGACATCGGTGAACAGGATGTGACCCAACAGGATGTAGCGGTCCCTTGTTTTCCACTTTTCTGCTCTAAAATATTGATGCCTGGGCTTGATGATTTGATCACTGACCTCTGGTGACCATGGACAACAAGAGGAAAATCCACCCTCCATTATCCTAAGCCTCAAAGCTTCATAGAAGTCAACTTTGTCCAGGTCTCCTCTCCCTCAGCAGGTGACTAGTTGAGAGGGAGATAAGAACCGAAGAGCTGATCCATCACTGTTCTCCCATGTCTCTGCCTGGGCTTTTTGCTTCAGTGGGTGAGCACGCCACACTGCAGAAGACCACAAGGACCACGGGCTGGCCCCCCCACCACACTCCAGCCGCCTTACTGCACACTCAGCGGGATCCTCTGAGATCCTGGGCACTTGCCCAGCTGATTGTGTGTGGGTGTCTGATCCTGTCTCCTTCTAAAGAGCTGGCATTTATTAAATGCCTGCCCAGGATCTGCCCTGTGCCAACACTTCACAGATCCAATAACGTAGGTATAATTACTCCATTTTATAGATGGGTGAACTGAGGCTCAAGGTCAATGCTTTCACTACTCCAGCACACTACTAAGAAAACAGCAACAGAGGAACCTAGAGACATGGGAATTGCCAGGCATAGGCAGTAGCAGACTGAAAAAAGACACCCTGGGAAGGAAGGAATGCCTTCTTCCACTCAGCACCAGCTCCTCTTAGTCAGATGACATGACTCAGATTGTTGAACCCTTCTGGGTCTCACATGGGCCACTTAGCCTGGTCCTTGGGATAATACCTTCTACAGACTGGCTATTCTACTATCTTTGCTTTTCCTCCTGTGACAGAGCAACACCTGTGTGAGTGTACAACAGAGAAGTGACAGTGTAAAAAAGGAGGGAGGGAATAGGCTGTCCCAGACTGGCCTTTTTGAGCTTTTAGAGCTGGAATCTCAGTGGTCAGTGCTCAGACCATCAGACCACAGCTGCACCCCCATCAACATGCCCCAGGCTCTCCCACACTGGTTTGGGACAGCAAAGAAATCGCATCAGTAATGTAAAGGTACCTCTGTCTTACTGCAAAGTCATTTTCCACTGTGTCACCCAGGGAGGGAAATGGGTTTTGGAAGATGCGGGAGGAAGCTAAGAACCCTATTAGGCAGATAGGTTAAACCTGGGGCTCCCAAGGACCATCTAGTGGGATATCAGTAAGCAAAGGGAACTCTCTGATTGATAAACTCTGAAAGACTAAACAGCACCTTGATTCTCCCACCATGGAATTGTATTCATGAGAATCTAAACCACTTCCCATCAAATGAATCTCCTTGCCTTAATTCACCACTAAATAAGATTCAATAAACACTGCATTTTAGCAACTGTGACTTGTGTAGCCAACATCTTATAAGCCCAAATCAGAACCCTTCTATTACTCTATACTGGATCCTGAATTAACCTTCAGATGATAATGATATTTTAAAATTATGTGGTGTTTAAAGGACAAATACAGTCTTTTTGAACCCAGATAAAAGAGTTTCTAAATTTTCTTGATGCCTTTTGGTATAAATAATAAAAAAGATCATAAATGAACCACACTGAAGACATCAGAAACATAGGTTTCAAGTGGTCTTAGTTCTAAATCATATTATTTTGAATTGACCACTTTTTCCCTAGTGTTATGTTATTTACATACATAAATTTTGGTGCCTATTACATGGTGAGCTGCTCATTCCTCTTCTGAACTCATAGGTCAGGCACTGTACTTTGCACATAGTAGACTTTTCAAAAAATGTTAGAGAAGCCGGGCGTAGTGGCCCACATCTATAATTCCAGCAACTCAGGAGGCTGAGGCAAGAGGATTGTGAGTTCAAAGCCAGCCTCAGGAACTTATTGAAGCCCTAAGCAAGACCCTCTCTGTCCAAATACAAAATAAAAAGGACTGGGAATGTGGCTCAGTGATTAAGTGCCCCAGTATTTAAAAAAAAAAAAAAAAAGCACTTAAATTTAAACAAAGTGACCCTTAAAAGTGACATGTGCTAATAAAAAATTTAAAAACAAAAAGAAGTGACATTGCTTGATAACCAGAACTCTTACTATTGAGCAAAATATTTTAGAAGGTTCATCATATTTATTTATTTAAGTGGCTTTCAAGTGAGTTTTGAAATAAATATCATATCCAAAGGAACATCAAACCAAATGCACACTCTTTTTTTTTGGTACCAGGGTTTGAACCCAGGGGTGCTTCACCACTAAGCCACATCCCCAGCCCTTTTTTACATGTTATTAGAGATAAAATGTAAGTTGAGTTGCTTAGGGCCTCACTAAATTGCTGAGGGTAGGTTTGAACTCATGATCCTCCTGCCTCAGCCTCCAGAGTCACTTGGATTACAGGTGTGTGCCACCATGCTTGGCTCCAAATGTGATTTTTCTTAAAGTAAAAATCTACATATGTTATGAACAATACCATCACACAAAATCCCTCCTTTATTACAATCGTCTATAGCAGCTGTTCTCAGCTGTGGCTGCAAATTCTGATACCTAGGCCTAATCTTCAGATTATTTGATCCAGAAATTAATTAAAGGATTCTCTTTAAATTTTTTTAATGTGTACTGGAGATTGAAAAACTTCAGTGTATTCTTTTGAAAAATATGGTTTTCCAAAATATTCAAGTAATTTCTAGTAATTAAAGAAGAACAAAGCAATAACTTATCATTATCTCTGATTATTACATAGGCAAATATTTAGAAGAATACTGATATCTAAACATTAGCATAGTATTCTTTCAAACAGTGAGTTATTACCCATTCATGAATTATGAAACTAACTTAGTGGACCATATGTGGTATTTTTTAATTTATCTTATTTTATTTGTTCTAATTAGTTGTACATGACAGTAGAATGCATTTATACATTTTGATAGATCATACATAAATAGAGTGTAATCTCCCATTCTTCTGATTATACGTATTGCAGGATCACATCAGTCATGCAGTCATACATGCACATGAGTTAATAATGTCTGTTTCATTCTACTATCATTCCTTCCCCCCACCATCTGTGCTATTTTAAATTTTGTTAAGAAGGAAAGGAAGAAGAGAGAAGGAGAATTCATTGCATCTATTCAGAAAAATATTAAACTCTCTTTCCACTCTGTGTGTGTTTTTATATAGTAAAATGTATTTCTTAAAGGAATCAAGGTATAAAAGGCACAAGAAATACTCAAATATAGAGAAAAGCGTTCTCTCCAGCTGCCGATGGGAATATAATTAGACACAACTTTTACTGAGGGCTTGTTGGCAACAACCCTGAAAATCTTCGCTTTGACCTGGGAATTTATTCTAATGATCTCTCAAATGTACACTTGCATGTAAGGATATGCATTTTCTTGCTATTTACAGTAGTGAAAACTTTAGAGCATCTAACCATATGGATTATGGTTAAATGCATTATCCTTGTGACAAAATGCAATGCAATCGTTAAAACTAATGAAATGTTTATGTCTATTGACCTGGAATAATGTTCAGAGATTGAAAAGAAAAAGCAGATTATAAAACATTAAGGGCAACATACATCCACTTTGGTAAGTATTTGTAAAAATACTGATGTTATGGACAAAAGAGGTTAAGCCCTACCCCTGGGCTGCTGCGCCCTGGTTCTGTCACTTTGCAGCTGCATGGTCTTGGTCAAGGAACTTGGTTTCACCAGAGAATTACTGTTTCTGCCTCAGAAGACTCTGCTGAGAATGAACTGGGTTAATACGTGTGAAACCTTCTCCAAGCAGGGCCCAGCACTGAGTAAGCACTCAAGAGATGGTGCCTCTGTCTTTTCCAGAGAGAGAATGCAAGATTTCACATCATAAACCAACAGCGATCACTCTGCATGCTATGGTTACGAGTAAATTTCATTTCCTTCTTTATACATTACAACCAGAAAAAGACAAAACAGCATTAAAATTAAAAGTAAGTTATTCTTTCTTAGGGTTAGGGTTCTAAAATGTCTTTCATTTGACAAATTTAGGTTAGAAAATAGATAAAACTAAAATAAAAATAACAGTAGCAACATATTCTTATTGGATTTTGCTTACATCTTTAAAAAGATAAAGTTTGCAGGACTTTTGCCCAAACAATGAGCTCTTCTTTGGAATTTCATTTTCCTGATTTTGGAATGTCCGTAACTTCAGCGACTGGTACAAAGATTCTGCTTTCTCGTCTCCTTTTCTAAAAGGTGGTCTGCTTTCTCTCACTTTATCAAACCAAGCCAGTCCACTGACAGAAATCTGTATTAAAATTGCACCACTATGCAGATCCCAAGTTACTCCTGTCCAATACCTTGGGTGGCTGCATTTCTCACAAAATGATAACTTTACAAAGAAAACAGTTCGAACTGAGCTGTCCCTTGTGTTTATTCCTGAGTTACCAACAGGGACCTTAAAAGGCAATTGTGTGTGGGTGGGGAGATTCATTATTAAAGAAAATGGGGAATTACAGAAATGCATGGGAAAAAAAGGATTTAAAAATCATCCATTGTTTCTCCACTCATAGCTCATTATTAAGACACTAGTAATTTTCCTCCCAGTCTTTTTCTTTGTTATCTTAGGTGACTGCAGTCATGTTATAGACACAATTAAGCAAATTGCTTTTTCCCTTGGTATCAGACCAAACATCATGTAATCATTTTCACAAATATAATTTTCTAAAAAACATTTTAACAACTGCATAGTTTTCTTGAGTGCTTTAATCATTGCTCTTTTAAAGCACATTCAGATTGTTTTCAAGTTTTCTATTATAAATAGGACTACAAAAACTGTTATGCTGCCTAAACTTTCAATGTATGTAAAATTGTTTCAGCTTTTCCATGTGCTGAATCCAAAAATGGAATCATTGTGTCAAAGGTCATGAGCATTTTAAGTCTTAGAATAGTTGTTGACATATACAAATTGTTACTGAGGAAAAACCTAAAAAACAAAAACAAAAATAAAAAACACTTTTAAGCCAGAAGTGGTGGTACATACCTGTAATCCCAGTAATTTGGGAGGCTGACACTGGGGGATCTCAAGTTCAAAGTCAGCCTCAGCAATTTAACAAGACCCTGTCTCAAAAAATAAAAAGGGCTAGGGATGTGACTCAGTGGTTAAGGGACTCTAGGTTCAATTCCCAGTACCAAACAAATTTTAAAAACTTCTAGTTTCACTTGCGTTTTGACTGAAAAATTACTAATTTTGGAGTTGACAGAACTGGGCAATATATTATTCGTCTCCCACCAGATCATGCCTCAACGTGAGGGTTATGATAATGACTGCCTAGGTTATTCTTCAGGGACCTGAAGTCCCATGGGTGACTGAGTGGAATGGAATGGCTCCACACCTCTCCCTTCATACCGTGTCTGTCTCCTTTGTTGCCTTAACCTTCATAGCTTTGCATGTAGACATGTTGATCATCTAAGAAATGTTCTGTTCCCAATGTAATGGAGGGTTCACTTGACGTAGGCTTACCCATCCTAAAGGCTTTTAAAACATCTATCAGCCACCTTGACCAGAAACACCAAACCGTGAAAGCAGTGAGACGAGGTGGCACCTGCGTTCTGGAAAGTCTCCAGCTATTGCCAGCAAAGACACAAATAGTGCTCCCCTTTATAATTAGCCTGTCCTACTCTGCAGCACCTCAGCCCCCTGGAGTTGAAAATATGATTTTCGAGCAAAGCTCCCTCCTCTCCTTTCTTTGACCACCGAATAAAGCCTTTCTTTCTCCCCAGTAGTCATCTCTTGGACCTTGGTTTTTCTGTGGAATGAACTTCTGAACCTGGGTTTGGTGACAGACTATCCAATCACTCTTCTCCCTTGGAATTGGCATCATAAATTGGTTTAACTCTTTAAGAAAGTACTGGCAGTATATATTAATTTATCTGCAGCTTTATTTCAAAAAAGGATTTAAAGCAATATATAAAAGCAAACATAGTTAAACAGTTTTTAAGTAGGAAAGTTAGGGTAAGAAGGAAAAATAAGAAAAGTAATAATGAGCATTTTATTAAATAATTATTGAATATCAGCCCTAAGTCCATCATGTATAATCTCATTTAATTCCTGCAGGAAAGCTCATTTCTAGATAAGAAAACTGAGGCCTGGAAAGTTAGTAAATTGCCAAATTTTATGAAATCAATAAAGGGCAGAGCAGATACTCAAACTCTAAAATTCAAGCTCTGTACATTGTGTTGCACTTCATTTGGGGGTGCACTGGGGTACATTTTCTAAGGCTAAGTTGTTTCCCTTTGATCTATGCAGAGAGAGAGAGAGGAAAACTTGAAGATTCATGCTGTTTATAGATAAACTCATTCCTTCTGTGAACTTATCTATTTCATCAGTCTCTCTCTCCAACATTTAAATCATTTAATTTTAAATGTGTGTATTTAAGATGTTTACATCACTGAATATGACATACCTGTTATTTTCATGTTAAAATCTGAAGTTGGATGTTTTTCTGTACGTTTATTTTTTTTCTCTAAATTTGTATGTCTTCATTCATGAATTGGCCAGTTCTTTCCCATTCTTCTATTAATTTACCCTTCAATTTTTATGCTCATACCTGACAATAAAGATACAAGGTTTACAGAAACTATTTGAAATAAATATAACCTCTAATTTTGAAATCAGATAAATTTATATGAATTTATGCTGCACCATCAAGTATTTTCCGGTATGATTATTTCTGTCATTTGTTAGTCCTTCACCTTCTAGAAACTTGACAAATATTAAAATTTATATCTGTGAAGTGTTGTTATGACATAATAGGTCTATTTAACCCTAATTCATCAGGAATGTATTTGGGGTCATGCTTGAGCTGAGAACACTCTTTATTTATTTATCTCTTTATTTATAATTACTGTTTATTCATGATTTACTTAATTTACTGGTATTTTAATTTATGTATTTTTGATATATCAACTTGTTCTAGCAAGGACTAATTTTATTTATTATTTACACATTCTATCTCTTCAGAATACATATTGAATTCTTATATATGTAATATGGAGTATCTTGAAGCCATTGAATCTTCTGCAAGAACTACACTGTTTGATTATTGTAGCTCTACCATGAATGCTAACACCAGCAGTCCCTTACCGGCATAGTCTCCTTTAAGATTGGATGACTTCTACCAGGAATGTAGCTCAGTGTAAGTCTTTGGTTACAATGTGTGAGGCCCTAGTTCAATCCCCAGAACAACAACAAAGATTTTTTTTTTTAATGAATCTTTGCCTAAATACAAAATTAGATAAAAGCTATTTTGTAGATAAAAGCTACAAAATTAGATAAGGTTATTTTGCCAAGACTTCTCTCCCACAAAATAATCCTATTAGATCTGGTTGGAAATTGAATTACACCTGTCAAGTTTTAATATTGAAAGAAGTCACATCTTCGCTAGGTTTGCCCTTCTAGGTAAGGGCCTTCTGTTTAGTCAAAGCCTTCTTTTGCATTTTTCACTGTGATTTGTGCTTTCGTTTCTGCCTGTCATGTCTGGTTCCACCTTCTCCTGCCTGCACTTCAGTTTCACTTTGGATCCCCAGATTCCTGGAGAAATAACGTCCAAATGTAACACTCTATGGAATAGGAGAAATCTGCCTGGGTTTTCATTTAATGAAAGTGATTAATTAGCAGAAGTGCTGCCTAAGAGGCCCTGGCCATATCTAGAAGTGTGGAATTCTCTATGGCATTTGCTTTATCTGGTTCATAACCACTTAGTCATGTGGTCTGTTGAAAGTTATTTGGCTCCATCTTCTGGGTTGAATTGCTAGTATTCAGAGGAAGGACATTTGAAAGTCCCCAAGCAGGGTGGGGACTTGGGTACTGAGTCAGGTGCCTAGGGTTGAGATTGAAGCAGCACCTGCCTTCGGGCCCCGGGTGCCTCTTACTCTAACCTGGTGCAGCAGTCCAGGAAAATGGCTACTGTGAGGCGGGCAAGAGGTTGGGGGAAGGAGTCGCCCCTTTCCCCTATAGCCTGGGGATGGGAGTTTGGTGGTCACCGTGGGGTGGAGCACTTGGTCCTGCCTGAAAGAACAGCATTGTGATTGCTTAGCCAATTTCCTTTTGCATTTGGGCAGCAAAAGATATCTGCAAGCTAGAACTGTCTGGTATCCAGACACCATCCAAATGCTCTCACAAACTCCCCAAAGCCAGTCCAACTCCACTGAAGGAACATGTTGTCTATTTATTGGTCAATGGGGTCATGACCTGCCCTCCAGTCTCTGCTGCCCTTCTCTGCCCAGAACAAACAACAACCAAAAGTAACCCAAAAAGCCTGAGCACAAGAACCAATAGAAAATCCAAGAAAACCAAAATAAACAGTCATAACAAAATACATTACAAAACCTACATATGGGGAGGTTGCTAGTTATATGTGAGGATTAATTCTATAGTCTTTATGTACAAGTCAAACAGAGAAGAAAATGTTTTTGGTTCTGTGCTGGGTATAATTGGCAGATGTTTCAATGTCTTTATGTGCCCTTTAAATCTTTAGTTGTGTTCTTATTGAAATAAACAGCTCAAAGTAGAGGAAACCTCTATTTCATTTTACACATTCTCATAGGTTAGGAATTGTTCTAAAATCAAAGAACCTAAGAGGATGAAACACAGCATGAGAGATAAAAGAAAGCAGAAGAGAAAGGTTGTGGAGCAAATAAGAAGGAAAAGAATATCAGAGAACAGAAATGTGACAGGATTAGCAAGAGGCACACGTAGAATAAGAAGAAGACCCTGGGATGGGTTCATGACCGGCAGAGCAGGTGTTTAACCTGGTGCGGGTGTACCTGCCTACCATCATCCCACACAATCTGCTCATAACAGTCCTCAAAGTTATCACCCACTAAAATAATTAATTAATCAATTACCACTTTATTTAATTAATTTTTATTAATTAAAAATTTACTAATGACCCTGTTTCATTATGAAAATTGAGGTTAACATTTCTCCTATTCGAAGCAGGCATATTGCTCTGTTTCATTATAATGTTATTTGTCTCGGAAATGTTATGCTATAAAGATAGATATGTCAACCCTTAAAGGAGACTGCCCCATAACTGTCACTGAGGTCTTGAAAGTCTGACCAGAACTTGCACAAGCAGCAGCTGGAAGGAAGTGTGCCCAGAAGTCATGACTGAGGGCGCTGGACCCCCTGGGAACTGCTCTTCACAGAAAACTTCTAGCCGCGGAAGAGTGTCTCACAGCTCTAAATACTACACGTTCTATTGTATTCTGTGTGCTAAGAAAGAGCCTGAGCCTGGGACATAGAAGCCATCATCATGTATTTGTTGAATAATTTTCATCAAAAATGTTGAAATAGTGTTGGATTTGTATGCTAATGATGCCATAGCAAAATACCACAGAGTAGGTGGCTTAAAAAGCAGAAATACATTTTTTCATAGCAACGTAGGCTGGAAGTCCAAGATCAAGGTGTCAGCAGGTTTGCTTTCTCACCCATCCCTCCCTGTACCGAGGGTTGAGCCCAGGAGCACTCTGCCACTGAGCTATATTCCCCACCCTTTTTATTTTAAGACAGAGTCTCTCTAAGTTGCCCCAAATGACCTTGAATTTGCAATCCTCCTGCCTCAGCCACCTTTGGTAGCTGGGACTACAGGCCTGCACCACCCCACCTACCTAGGTTTGCTTTCTTCTGAGACTTCTCTCCCAGTTTATAGGTGGCTTCTCCCTGTGTCTGCACATGGTCTTTTCTGTGAGTGTTTCTGTGTCCTAATGTTCTCTTCTTATAAGGACACCAGTCAGGTTGGATTAGGACCCAGTCTAACAACCTCACTGTAACTCTTTAAAGACTCCATCTCTCAATATAGTCACATTCTGAGGTATTAGGAGTTAGAGCTCCAACATAAACATTTTGAGGGGACACAATCCAGCCCCAAACAATTGTAAACATTTAAATAGTTAAACTTCAATTATCTAGAGCTCTCAGTCACCAAGCTAGAATTCTTCAAATTCTCATTTTCTGAGGATCCCACAGAAGAGAGATGGTGCTTCTTCACTGGCATTATCCTTGTATCATCCTTAAAGCAAAGGGCACAGGAAAACTCCAGATCCCTGAATGCCCCTTTTTGTTCCCTAAAACCTAGCCAAGTTATAAGGGAACAATGAGAGCAAACTTGGGTCAGAAATCCAGATGTGTACTATCCTGGAGGACAATGGCTTTCTCTTATGCAAACTGGGAAATGGGGCAACTTAGTGTCATCTGTAGAAAGCTGCTTGGTTGCAGGTGCACCAGAAAAGTTGCTCCTTGGGATGCTGGTCAGACAAACAAGCTAATGCTGATAATGCCACTGCTTCTTCAGCTTATGCATGGCAAGTCACAGAGAAGGATGGAGATGCTACCCATTTGTTCTGACACCACTGAACTCCTCTTGAAGCAGTGACTGATCTCATGTACCTTTTCCCCTATAAATCCTATGTCTCACACACTGTCTCCAGGCACTTTCCTTGGCCTCCCCACATCCTACCCCACTGCACTGGTACAACTGGGCTGTGGACATGAGAGTTGTCATGCAAGACCCACTCTAGAAATCACTGCAAATGGAAAATGAAAGGGAAACAGAAAGACTAGAAGGAACCAGAGAAGTCCTATAGTTTAATTTTTCTCCACTCAACAAGCAGTGTAAAATCACCAAGTAGAACTTGGTTAGAAGACAGATTCTGAGCCCCACCTCTAGATTTTAATCTGGTGGTTCTGGGAATCAGTCTGCTTGTTAAACAGGCACCCTGGGAAGTTCTGTTCTGGAGTCACATTGTTAGTGATGATAAGCAGCGGCACTGAGATACATTGTCAGTCAAGGGCCACAGGCCCACAGTTCCTGTCCTCTTAGTTCATCCATGGAATAGCACAGATGCACTCTTCCATTTGGTACAAATTAAAGGGAACTGTTATTTCACTGTTAACAAAATCTTTTTAAAATTATTTAACACAAGCTAGAAGTTTTAAATCGGGGCCAATCATGACCGATGTACAATACTAGTCTTCTGAATTAGTCATTTTAAAGACAAGGAAACTGAGACTTAAAGAAGGTAAGTTAACATGCCCAAACTCACACAGCTGGTGAGTATTTCAAGCCTGGGTCGGCCTGAATGCAAACCTTCAGTGACTTCCAGACAATGAAATAATGAACGCATCGTTTAAAACCGTTCAGCAAGAACTCATATTCAGTGCTTTAAAATACTCTACACAGGAAATAAATTCATTCCAGATTGTTCCCTGGTTTGTAGCATATCAAATATACTCCATTCTAAGATAATTTTAAGATTTAATAAGAAGCAACATTAATTTAATAGCATTTAGAGAGCATTAAACATTAAAGTAAACAAATGTAGAGTATAAGATACCTTTCAATTTTGAAAATATTAAAATGCAATAAATAAATTACAAAAGTAAGAATGAAGATGAGGGAAAATTCTTAGAATCAGTGAAAAAAAGCATGTCTGGTTTGACAACACAGTCACGGGCTTACAGCGCCATCTGCTGTCAAGAAGTGGTAACTACTTCCACCCTCAAGGCCAGGATTTTACCCTGACATTGAAAGGAAGCTGGTACCTCTCTACTGCCCAATCTTCTAACACAGGGCGCCTGATATCCTGTTAAAAAACATGTACACTGAATAAAGGGAAAAATAAGAATGAGAGTTTAAAATAACAAGAGAAAAATAAATAAGATGGGTGACTAAAACGAAAACAAAGTAGGGAAGTGGTGTCATGGTACTGTGTGATTAGTACCTACCTCTTATTAAAACATGCCAGCTGTTTTGCATATTTTATCTTTAACCTATTTTTATTATTCTATCTTGCCAGACACTTGCCTTTTTCATTTTTCCAGTTTTTTCAACGAACAAGCTTTTGTTTGTATTTTGTTTGTATCTCTCTTGTATTTTTGTTTCTTTTTCACTTTTTTCTGCCTGTGTGCCTCATTTGCTTTTTTCCACTCGTTTTGGCTTTTAGTTTTCATAATATGCCATGTGGTTGTAAAGTACAGAATTTCAGAGCTGGAAGGAAAACCTAGAAGAACCCGAATCTCCTTTCTCATTTCACAAAGAGGTTCAGAGAGAAAGAAAATGTGCCTTATGTCCTCCAGCTGGTACCTAGGTTTCCACGTTCATGATTAATTGCTCTTTCTCCATGCATACCACCCTGTTCGCCCCCCTTCTGTTCTCCTTCTTGCCTTTCCATGTCTGTTTCCTCTCATTCAGAGCAGAAAAAGATAAATCGTTGGATTGACAGAATTCAAGATTTATAGGCAAAGCTTCCTCTTCAAAAGATCCACATGTAAGGATTTTAAAATCAGAGCACACTTGAGTAGGTTGTTAGCATATTCCCCATCTTTACCACACTGCACATTTATTCCAGATGGACAGGTTACCCATTGAATAAGGGGAGAGAAAAAAACCACGGGTAACCAAATACAACAAAATTTTAGAAAATAAAATTCAATCTGCCTCTTAGAATCTTATGTTCATATCCATTAAAAATTCAGAGATTTATATGATATATAAGAAAGAAAAATAGATTTTTTTTTTTTTTTTTAGTTATCAGTGTTAAATGCCAAGGTAGTCTTATATTTCAGACTAAACAAATGAGCACTGCCAGTTATAAGGTTTATTAAATCGTACAGTAAAAACAAGCGCCTGAGAAGGTTGCCTTTCATGTCACTGCTTGGTCTTCAGAAGCCCTGGTGGCCTTGAGGTCTAGGTCTCTTCCTCTCTATCAAGGCCTGTGATAAGAAAAGAATCTGGCATTAGTCATCGTATCTCACCACAGGCTTATTACTCAAGTGCCCTCTCCCAGGGCCATTTGTGTTTTAAGTTTTCCTCCAATATGAGTTAAAATGTTTCCTTGTGAATTAAAAAAAAAAAAAAAAAAAAAAAAATTAGGTAGCATTGATCAGGCAGAGTAGGTATGGAGGAATGATACCGGTCTTGGAAATCAGGATCGGGTCCTTGTTCCCCTGGTGTTGAAGATTAAACATAAGAGAAATGCCCAGGCCAGTGTCGAAATCATGTTTTATTTAAGAAAGGGAGACAGAGATAAACTTCTCTGGAGAGAGGGGGACTCAGAGCTGGGGATAGGAGAGAGGGGTGTGTGTCTTGCCTTTTTATAGAGCCCAGGTTTCCTCTCCTTCCCCACCTGCCTACATACCTAAGGGCAGGAAAAGACAGGGGGAGGGGGTGGTCATTAGCAACTCCTGGTGTTGAGAGGTGCATTCCCTGCAGGTGTTAGCAACCATTCCCTTTTCTTTGATAATTAACCAATTAGCCCTCATTTCTCCCACCTGATCATTTACTATCTCTGCTGACCACCTGTCCTTTGTTGTCTCAGGAGGAGCATTTTCAAGTGCCTTGGAAATCATTCCATCCACTCTAAGACCCTGCATATTTCATGACAAGTTTACCTCCAACAGCCCTTTCCAAAATGCTTTTTTCCAGTGTTAATAGTTGTTATACACACACACGCGTGCACACACACACAAACCACAGGCATACTGTGGTCAGATCTCTAATGTATTAATGAGAACTGCACGGCTGTGAGAGGGAAATAGAGAACAATACTTCCAAAACACATAACTGCAAGACATTTCTTCAAGGAACATCTGTAGCTGTAATATTCCTCAGGACACACAAGAGGGATCAAGTCTCCAGAACCATCAAGAACCATTCTAAAGTTATTCTGGAGCTTTGCGTTTAGACCTCTGGTTATTCACGTAAAATCACAAAAAGAAGAAAATGGTTTGTCAAGACTTCTGTGGACTCTGAAGAATTTCAGCAAGAGGTATCTAAGAGATGGGTCCACATACTTGGTGATGGAAGTAGGACATTTCTTGAGGTCATTCGTGGGCCTCTGCCCTGCACAAATGTAGGAAACAAGAGAGGTGATTACGGCACAAACACTACTATCAGAGCTAACTGGAAATAGTGGGACCAAGGAACCACGACAAAGTGGATTGCCGTCCTCGCAGCTCCTGCATCCAAACTTCCACAGAATTTGAGGACTGTGCAATCCGACTGCTCCAAACCTCTGCGTTACATCCAGACGTCTGTGTTATCCTGTCTGGTTCAGTCTATGAAGGACCAACATCAATTTTGAAACCACACATGAAAAACCAATGTTGAATGGAAAAAATGTCAGTTGACTCTACAAATACACCTCTGTTCTTTAACATGCCCTTAAAAGCAAACTAAATTGTTATTTAAGGAGTGAAATCATGCAGGGTACCTATGTTTAAGTGAGAGATGATGACTAATTTGGAACAGTGGTGACCTCTGAGGTGGAAGGTGCGGCAGGGGTTGTGTCTGAGAAGCAACATCATGGTCACTTTCCAGTTCTTATATTGGTGGGGGTGTTCAGGGTGTTAAGTCATCAGGACTTGTAACCTAGACACGTTACACACAGAACGTGCATGGATTATGTACAACTTTTATTAAAATATTCCATATATACAAAAGAGCCTATTAACAAAAATAATGTAATTTATTTTATATAATCTCTTATAATTTAAAAAAATAAATAAACCAAACCAAAGGTCCCTCAAGGCTAGATAAGAGCTGTGTTCCTAGGAGCACAACCAGGAAGGGAACCTGGTGGCTGTGTGTCCCCAATGTCTCACTTCCCCTAAGAGATTTCTCACTTGAATCTTGCTGCCTCCACCAACCTCAGTCCCCAAATTCTCACTCCTGCTTCCAGTTCTCTTGGGTTCCAAGGGGAACACAATCCCCTCTCCCATCCTCTAAGCACCACCAGGGGATGCACTTTCCAAATGCCATTCTACAAAGAGAGGGAGGGCAATTGGGAAAGATGGAGGCACAGAAAGCAAGCACTCCTTGTATGGCAGGTCAGGCCCTCCTCACCTTCCCACCCTCCTCCCTCAGGTTCGTTGTTCAGTGACACTGTGTCACTGGGGGCTCTCTGGCACCCAGACATTTGTCCATGCTGTTTCTCCGTCTCTTACTCATTCTCTACCACTCAACCCAGGTGTCCTCTCTCAGGACCGTTTCCAGGAACTGTAGTGCTGGGCAAAGAACCCCCATCACTCATGGTAAGATCACTATATCTTACCATGAGCCCTCACTGAGCATGTCTTCCCTGAAGGGGACAGAGGCACCTTGTTTGAACCTTCAGGTTGGTCCAAGTCCTGACACAAAGTAAGTGTTCAGTTAATCCTTCTTTAGTGGAAATAGGTTTAAAATAAACAAGATTCCAGAGATCAGATTTCTGATCCAAACATATCAACTAGAAAAGAAGGATTTTATGAAACTCCAACATCTTCATCCTGAAATGACCACAGTCCAGCTCCAGAGAGCTGGGGCGTATCTACACACAGAACCTGCTTGGATTCCTTCCCCCCACCTCCTGCACCATCTCTGAGCCAAATGACCCCTGGTGCCACCCCATCTGTCTTGTACACCTTGAGGTCCTCCTGGACCAACTACAAAGGCCCAAGTTTTCCAGGCACAATGGTGCACACTCATAATCCCAGAAGCTTGAGAGGCTGAGGCAGGAGGATCGAGAGTTCAAAATCAGCCTCAACAACTTAGCGAGGCCCTAAGAACTCAGTGAGACCCTGTCTCTAAATAAAATACAAAAAAGGGTTGGGGATGTTGCTCAGTGGTCAAGCGCTCCTGAGTTCAATCCCCGGTACACACACACACACACACACACACACACACACACACACACACAAGGCCCAAGTTCAAACCCAAGACCACTTGCATCCTTCATCTCACTTCTCACTCCTGGTCTCAGGGACATGAGTCTTCATGATTGACAGGAAAAGCAGGATGAAAAAGAACAGGACCTTCAGGCTGGAGTCAATGATCTTGCCCTCCTGGAACTCTAATAATTGGCTCTCTGAGGCCAGGTACAAAGCATGCTGTGAACTTGGCCGTGCGAGCTGGTGTAGAGAGGAAGGAAGCTTGAGGAAAGAGGGATGAGGGATGGGAGGTCGTACAAATATACTCATCTTCCACATATTTCAAGGGTGGGATATTTCTAAAGTTTTTAGGGTCTGGGATAAGATAGGTGTCTCAGTGCAGGGTAGCTGATTGTTCTTAGGTTGACTGGGGTTGTAGTCTGCACTCGAGAGACCTGCCTGAGCCAAAGGAGTCATGGTCAGACACTTGACAGCAAAGTAGGCAACCTGAGTGACCCTAATTCTGTCCTTGTGTGGACAGATTGGGAGAGGAGGGAGATCCCAGCATCTGTGAAGAGCAACCGGAAGTGAAAGAAGGTGCCCAAGGCCTTTGGAAGAGGTGACAATCAGAATGTCAGGAAAGATGAAGAGAATCATGAGAATCATGAGATTCATGATAGGGGCAGACAGAAAGGAGAGTGAGGGAGATGGCGAAGAGACACTGGGAGAGAGGAGAACATGCCATGGCCCAAGAGCCACCAAAACCGGGATGGGGTTGCAGTGGGGCAAAGCGGGTACGGAAACTGAGAGGTTGGTACCTTGGCTGGGTAATAGGTCTGGGGACACAGGAGGCTAATGCCCAGCAGGGGGTGCCTCCTCATTGAGAAATGCATGGAATCAAACCTCAGGGTTTAAACTGGAGAGGTTGTAAGAGGGTGGAGGATAGAATAAAAAAGGCAGGCAGGTTTGTTTAAGATCTCTGCAGTCAGAATGTCCCTGTCTCTTAAGTGGAGGGCTGGGGAGATGGTGTGCATTGCATTTTCTCTGTGCATGCACATGCATGCGTGTGCATACATACATAAACACGTATCCACATATATGTATGTGCATTAAGTTTCAGACATGCAAAAGTACAGAAAATAGCTTAACGAATACCCTGGAGTATTTCCTCAGCTTCAACAATTATCCACGAGGGTGGATCCTGCTTCTCTACTCATTGTCCTTTACCCTGGATGTTTTTCTTTTTAAAGCGAATGCCAGACCACATATCTTTGTAAGTTTTAGTACGCAAATCTTAAAGATCAGGAGGCCCCCTCCCTCCCCCCCTTTTTTTTCCTTCCTTTATTCATGCTGCGGATCAAATCCAGGACCTCAGTGTACAAAGCAAGTGCTCTCTGCTACTGAGCTACACCCCCAGCCAGGACTTTTCCTTTGTAAACAACCCCAGTGCCATCACCAGACCCTCATTCCTTAATATAAACTACTTACCATCATCAGACGTCCAATCAGGGCTCACATTTCACAGTGACCTCTGAAAGTTCTTTCTTTTTCCAATTGGTTTAATCAGGTTCTAAACAGTATTCCTACTTTGGGATTGGTTAAAATCTCTCTTTTTTCTTTTTACCAATAGCCCCTCCCCTTTTTCCCTCGTAATTCTGTTGTCATTGTTTTTGTTGAAGCATGGGTCAAAATAAAGACTTTCTCATTCTAGACTTTGCTGGTAGTATCCCTGGGGGCTAAGTCGACTTGCTCTTGTGAGTTACTAGTTTGATTCAGTTGGACTCTTCTGGCAGGACTACTAGACCAGTGATTGTGTGCCCTTTGCTGGCAAGAGGCTGATGTCCGGTCTTCCTGCCTATGAGGTAGGAAAACTGATATTCTGCTTCTGTTATTCCTTCTGCACCTATAAACCAGAATATGCTTATAAGGAGAAAACTCATTGATTATTTGATTATCCCAAAGTATTGTTCATATAGGAGGTAGGACATATGCTTGTTTCTTTCCATTGACTTTGAAATAATGAGTTGGTCTCTAGAACTTTCTAGAGGCTGAAAATGAGAATTTGTTTTTATTTAGTATTGTGAATTTATGAATATAAACATTCATATTCGGTGTGTTTCAAGGATAGGTTATTTTTTTTTTTAAGTAGGAGGGCTTGAACTCAAGGTCATTTGACCACCGAGCCACATCCGCAGCCCTATTTTGTATTTTATTTAGAGTCAGGGTCTCACTGAGTTGCTTAGCACCTCACCATTGCTGAGACTGGCTTTGAACCGGTGATCCTCCTGCCTCAGCCTCCTGAGCTGCTGGTATTACAGGCATGCACCTTGTTTATTTTTACAACGTTTTTAGGGTCTGAAGGTGGTTTTTCAATGCAGAGAAGCTGAGTCAATTGGGTAAGTTTGTCATATAGTAGTTGAGATTGGTGGCCATAGCAAGGGGCAGGTTTGAAGTGAGCCTGGAGGGGTGGAGAGGCATGGTAACCCAGCTGAGAGACCTGTGGTTCTGAGAAGGAATCATCGTCCTCATGCAGGCCAGCTGAGTGGTCAGTCTATTGCTCCAGGAAATAGATTTTTAGGAAATTCCTCAACCAGTAAAAGTACTTGAAATGTCATCTTAACTCACAAGTGAAATAGCGCTGGCACTCTTTCTCTCTCGCTCTCTTGTCTCAGATTTGGAATCAGGTGAATGCTGACCTGTACACAGCCTTTGCTCCTTTTCTAGGAATTAACTGTTCCTAGGTGGAAGGTATGGCCCAGCATGCTGGGGCCCAAGTTTGATCCCCAACATCACACACAAACACACAAAACGCATCAAGTTCCTTAAACACCTCTAGATCTGAATTAAGATGGAGGGGAGGAGAGAGCGGATATTTAACTATCATTTCAATTTACTTCACATTTACTGGTCTATTAAGTTTTCTATTTCTTCTTATATAAATTCTTGCATTTTTTTATTTTTAAGGAATTCACCCATTTTATCTAGGTTAACATATATGAGGGCTCATAACACTTAAAAAACTTTTTTTTTTTTAGTATCTTTGGCTATTTCCTTCCTCATGCTGAGTCTCATTTTGTTATTTAGTCTTCTGTCTTTTTGCTCAGTCTAGCCAAATTTGGTTTTATTAATCTTTTCCATAAAACTAGCTTCTGTTTCATTCATTTTCTGTTTCACCGATTTCTGCCCACATCTTTATGATTTCCGTTCTTGTTTTGTTGAGGGTAAGTGCTGTTACTTTTTTGAGATGAACGTGTAGCTCCTTTATTTTTAACCAGTTTTGTGTCCTGATAGATGTTTATAATTACAAATTTGCATTTAACTGGCACTTAAGCTGTGTCACACAAACTTCAACATGTAGAATCTTTGTTAACATTCAATCTACATATTTTAAAATTTCCTTTATAACTCAAGTGTTTTCTCATAAGATATTATTTTTGTTTTCAAACAGTTTT
Source organism: Sciurus carolinensis (assembly GCF_902686445.1). Lineage (NCBI taxonomy): Eukaryota > Metazoa > Chordata > Mammalia > Rodentia > Sciuridae > Sciurus > Sciurus carolinensis. The sequence goes on along the minus strand of NC_062213.1, from coordinate 128,029,920 downwards.
TTGAGAATTGTGTTTGTTTTCACTATTCTGCTGTATTATTCATTGCACATAACAAGTTATCACAACCATAGTAACTTAAAAAAACACATTGTGGGGCTGGGGTTGTGGCTCAGTGGTGGAGCGCTTGCCTAGCATGTGTGAGGCACTGGGTTTGATTCTCAGCACCACATATAAATAAATGAATAAAATAAAGGTCTATCAACATCTAAAAAAATATTTTAAAACACATCAATTCTATTGGTCGGAGTCTGGGCACAACCCATCTGGGTTCATTTTCTTACATATTGTAACATAAACATAGGAATGACATCTCATCACCTTTGCCATGTTCTCTTGTGTATTAGTAAGGATTCTCTAGAGAAACAGAGTCAATAGGAAATACACATTTATAGAGAATTATTACAAGGAATTGGCTCATGGGATAATGGCAGGTCCAAAATCTGCAGAGCCTATGTCCCAGTTCAAGGTCAAGGACCAGAAGCCACTATAGAACCCAGAGTCAATGTCCTAGTTTGAAAGTCATCAGGCAGGAAAATTCTATTTTCCTGGGGGAGGGTTAACCTTTTGTTTTACTCAGGCCTTCAACTGACTGGCTGAAGCCCACCCACATTAGAGAAGGCAATCCGCTTTACTCACTTTATCAAGTTAAATGTTAATCTCATCCAGAAACACCTCACAGACATCCAGAATAATGTTCTACCAAATATATAGGCTATCTATGACCAAGTCAAGTTAACACATAAAACTAACCATTAAAATTGGTTAGAGGCACAACACAGAACCCACTCATGCCCAAATAAGGGAATTATATAAGGGTGTAAACACCAGCATGTGGGGGTCATGGAGGCCTTAGTCTGTCACATACCTATTGTATATATTACTTCTAATTTTACCATACTGTGGGATTTATTGTGTCTTCCTTTAAGACCCAACATATGATCTATTTTATTTTTATGTTTCACATGTACCTGAAAAGTAGTTTCTGTTTGATAGAAATATACATGGGTTATGAATATCTAATAGCTCAAGTTTATTGATTATGCCATCTATATCTTCTGTATTTGTTTTGTGCATGGGGAAAAGAGGAGTGTCTACCTGTCTGCTTGATCTTTTGGATTCTGAGAGGAGCAGGTTCAAAATCTCCAGTGATTTCGACTTATCTGTTTCTGCATACAGTTTCTGCTGCTTGGAATCTATTGAGGTTGTATTGTTAGGTATATATATAACACTCATTACAATCTTTTTGTCTTAACTTCTATTTTGTGAAGTTTTTAGAGTACTACATGAGGGCTGGGGTTGTGGCTCAGTGGCAGAGCACTCACCTAGTATGTGTGAGGCACTGGGTTCGATTCTCACCACCACGTAAAAAACATAAATAAAATAAAGGTATTGTGTTCATCTAAAACTAAAAAAAAAATTTTAAGTATTACATGAAATTTCTGTGCTTCATGTTTGCTTGCTAAATTGTTTTGAGCCTTTTAGTTTTAACCTTACTGATTTAAATATGTCTCTTATAGAAAATACATTGTTGAGGGGCTGGGGTTGTGGCTCAGTGGTAGAGCACTTGCCTAGCATGTGTGAGGCACTGGGTTCAATTCTCAGCACCACATACAAGTAAATGAATAAAATAAAGATCCATTGATAGCTAAAGAAATATTGAAAAAAATTTATAGTGATCTGAGTCACCTGAATTATTTTTTTAAAAAAGAAAATTTATTGTCAAATCTCTTATTTTTATTCAGTTTGAAACTATTTTTTATTTTGTTCTGCGTTGGGGGAGGGTCCTGGGCATTGAAACCAGAGAAGCTCTATCACTGAGCTATAGCTCTAACCCTTTTAGTCTTTAACTTTGAGACAGGGTCTCACTTAGTTGCCCAGACTGGCCTCAAACTTATAATCCTCCAGCCTTAGCATCCTGAGTAGCGGGGATTATAGGTATGCATCACCATGCCCAATGAGACATTCTTAATTGTTGAGTTTAAGTTACTTATATTTATTGTAATTGCTGCTCTATTAGGGAGGCATCATGGCATAATGGGCCAAGGATAGACTCTAGATCCAGACTGCCTGGGTTCAGATCTTAGTTTGGTCACTTTCTAGCAAATTCCTTAACCTTAATTTTTCTCTTCTACAAAATGAGGATTATAATAGTACCTACTCCATGGAGTTATTATGAGGCTGAAATAAGAGGCACCCAGAAAGCATCTAGAACATAGGACTCTGAGAAAGTAAGCTATCATTAGTATTTTTATTTCTGCTACAAGATTTCACATATTTCAACTATTATACTTTCTTTTTCTTACCTCCCCCTCTTTTCTTGCCTTTATTGGATAGAATTTTCTTCTGCTGCTTTAAAAGCTAAATGTTAGGCATGGTGGCAGATGCCTATAATTCCAGTGACTTGGGAATCTAAGGCAGGAGGATCACAAGTTCAAGGTCAGCCTGGGAATGTGACTCAGTGGTTAGGTGTCCTGGGTTCAATCTCCAGTACCAAAAATAAAATAAAATAAATAAACCTTAAAAACACAAGTTAAATATTCTAATATGGGCACAGTGGTGCATACCTATCATCCCAGCTACTTGGGAGACAGAGGCAGGAGGATTGCAAGTTCAAGGCCAGCCTGGGATTTAGTAGGACCCTGTCTCAAATTTTTCAAAAAGATCTGGGGATATAACTCAGAGGTAGTATATTCCTAGGTTCAATCCTCAGTATCACAAGAAATATACACACACACACACACACATACACACATACTATATAGTATACACATATATAGATTATATACATATACACACATCTGAATTGTATATAACCTATTCTTTCTTTGTATGGTAGCTACCCTTAAGGCCTAAACTTGTGAATATTAAATATTCATTCCTATTGATTTTTTTAAATGATCTATAGTTTCATCTTCCTCCTAAATAAGATAGTAATCAAGCCTAGTACTATTGAAAAACAGTGCCTTTCTAGGATGAAATAAGGGCCTTGAGTCCGAATACAAATCAACACACTCTACCCTCATAGCAAGAATGTATTGCTATGAAAATAATGTCCAGAGCTGGGTTGTGACTCAGTGGTAGAGCACTTGCCTAGCACGTATGAGGCACTGGGTTCGATTCTCAGCACCACATAAATAAATAAAGTCATTGTGTCCATCTATAACTAAAAATATTTTTTAAAAAAAGAAAATAATGTCCAGTGAACCAGTTTGCTGTGACATAGCTGATTTGTTTCTGGTACCAGCTCCTTATCTCATGAAGAACCATTAACACTTGCCTGGTGAACCACCCTGTAAGTAGCACTTCTTTAGACCACTGAAGTGGCACTGTGGCCTTCACTTCTCTCTAAACCCCATACTCTTTACAATATTAGTATTGCCTAGGATTTTAGTTCTGGGTTATTATGGATATATTCCTCCTTGTTTCTAGACAATTTTTTAGTTTTAAAAAGCCAGTTCTAATAGAATACAATTAACATACAATAAAATTCACCTCTTATGGTGTCTAGTTCTGTAAATACTGACAGATAGCATTGGGTAATCTCTACTGTGGTCAAAAATGATAGATTATTTCCATCACTTCAGAAAGATCCCCCAGGCTTCTCACCCACAGCATCTGAGAAGTATTGATCCATTTTCTGTCCCTGTCCTTTAACCTTTTTCAGAATGTCACATAAGTGGAATCATAAAATTGTTTACTATACCTGACTTCTTTCATTTAGCAAGCTTTTGCTGTCTATATGTTTGTTCCTTCCTTATGCTGAGAGGCATTCCATCATACAGAGGTATCACAGTTTGTGCCATTTATCAGTTCTTGCATATTTGTGTTGTTCCTAGTTTTTTATAACTGTGACTAAAGCTTCTAGCTTTTATTCTAAGATAACAACAGTAAATTTAGCCTGAATATTGTGTGGCTCTCTTGGTATATCTATAGTTTCATCCAGAATTTGTTTTTCTTCTTGTTTGATTAGTTCTTCCAAGAATATCATCCAAGTGGGTCTTCACATCCTTACATTATATCCTTACATTTTATAATAGAAAATTATATGTAAAATAGAAAATTATACATTCAGAATTATCATTCTTATATATAAAACACACACACACACACACACACGACTTGAGTGTGCCCTTTCCATATGTACTAATTTCTTTCTTTCAGCTTTGGAATTTATCTTCATTATGTCTTCAAGTATTTCTCCTCTTCACTTTCTTATCACTCCTTTTCTGTTCTACTTCTATCTTGGCTATGTTAAAAATTTTAAAAATGAACTATCTTATTCTAACTCTGGAGAGTTGCTGAAACTGTTCTTCCAATTACTAATTCATCTTCAGTTACATCTATTCTACTATTTATTCCACACTAATAAATAGAAGCAATAAATATTCATTCTAGTCATTATATTCTTCATGCCTAATATCCCTGTTTGTCTTTAGTTTCCTGATACTTTTTCCAGCTTCATATTGCTATTATCATATCTCATCTGAAAGATACTTATTGTGTATTTAAAACTCTGGATCCATCTGCCCTAAGAGTTCAGTTTCTGATAGATTAATGTTGTTCAACTGTGACCTTTTTATAGTGGTATCCACCTGTATACTTGCTTGTCCTGTGAATTTGTGTTCCCCTGGATGTTCATCTACCTCTGTCTGATAAGCATCCAGGGAGACCCAGTGAGTTTGGTGTGGGAGGTGGCAATGAGCCCAGAAAGAAGTTTCTGGATCTGCAGCTAGGCTTCTGATGCAACTCAGTGGCAGAACACAGGCTTAAAATGTGGTAGGCCCGAGGTTCAACCTCCAGCGTGCAGCCACACTGAAAGTAAGTAATAATCTAGCAGCCCTGAGGGCTTGAGGAAGGATAGGAATGTTGAGTGGGGGAGAGATGGTCATCTACGGTGGTTTTTATCAATCCTCAGCCCGGCAGCACTTCTATGCTGATCTGATATTACCCGGAAAACTGCCCTCCCTGCCCCTTGCTTCAGGTGTTACTGACATTTCAACTGTGAAGTCAGCCAATGGTCAACCTGACGCAAAGCAGGGAGAGGTGAGACCGGAATCTAAAATACTTGGTCCCCGGTCTCCCACACACTCAGGGATTAAGGCAGTCTTCAGGCTCTGCTGGGTTCGGTTCTTATTTTAGTACCTGGAACCCGCGGTTTTCCAGGGTAGACAGCGGGGAGAGAGTCTGCAGCCTCGGGATACACCATCTTGCACAAACATCGAGGAGCCACCTTGAGAGCATGCCTCTTGGAAGTGCTGGCTTCAACTCTTGCCTCTCTACAACTTCCTAGCTGCGTCTCCTCCAGCAAGTTCCAACGCCTCAGTTTCCCTCACCTGTGCATTAGGGATAACAGTTTCCGCCTCGTTATTGAAGAATGCTTGTAAAGCGGTCCGAACAGAAGACGGCATACAGTAATTGCTGCTCACCTGTCATTCACCACTGGAAGTTCCCCACCCCGCAGGACAATTTTGTGAAACTTTACTTCCGGCTCACTGCGGTGGCAGAACACCTACACCAGGCCGCAGGAGGGCCCGCCCTGGGTCCAGGCGTGGCGGGCTCTGCCCGGGCCTTGGCCACCTCCCGGGAGCCGCTGCCGCGCAGGTGGTTGATCAAGCAGGCAGCCAGGTGTCCTGGGGTTCTTCTTGGTGCAGGGCAGAAAGCGGACTAACCGCGGAAAGAGCTAAGCTGAAAACCAAAGCAGAGAAAGGGCGGACACCGACCCGCGGCGGCGCGGGAAGGCCCCCAGGGCCCAGCGCAAGGCGCGCAGAGGCTGCCGCTGGGCAGCGCAGCGCTCTCCGCCCCTCCTCGGCGAACTGGCTGGTGCATCTGGGCTCTACGTGCACTGCGGCCGCGGCGGCTCCGAGTCCCCAGCCCAGCTGCCAAGCGCAGGATGCAGTGCCTGGGTGCCGAGTACCTGGTAAGTGCCTGCAACTTTGCCCCTCGGAGAAGAACCCCGAGGGAGGGGTCGGGCGACTCCTGCAGGCACCTGCCACCTGCCCGGGGAGACACTGCGGCCCCCAATGCTCAGGAATAAGCCTCTGCTCCGGCACCTCTGTACCCTGAGGGCACCTGACCGGGACGACTCTGGGCCCAACTCCCGTGCTGGGGCAGAGGCTCGGGAGACGCTGGCTGCGGGGCGGGACAGGGGGGCTGCCTTCAGGTGCACTTCCAGGTAAGAACTTAGCGGCTGGAGATTTAACAGCGCCTCTGTTAGGTTGGGTCTACCTGGTTGTTCTTTCTTTTTTTCAACTCTCCTTTTTTTCTGGAAGGTTTCTGAAGAGAGAACTCCCAGGCAAAGAGAGTGGCGACCCCAGATTTATAGGAAATGCACAGATACAGCATGGTTATTCCTGTTCTTTTTCTTCTGGACCGGTTTGGTAAGTGTAGCTGCTTGGCAGGGAAGAGGCCAGTGTGTGTGTGTGCTGAAATAAATGTGCCTCAAACGTTAATTGCTTAAAGTTTATGCTGCAACGAGAGACTTCTGCCATTAGCCCAGACTTAACCTTAGTCCTTGGGAAATCTTGTCTGGCACTTGCTGCAGAGGCAGTCTTGCTACAGGCAAGACAGTGGATAACTCCATTAGGAAATGAGAATCAGTTTGCAGTGGGATCATTGTATAGTAAGGCCACCGAGCTCTCTGAGTAGAAGTTCTCTTACCATCTGTCACACCCCTAAATCAAATATTCCTCAAGCTTTTGCTGGTCTCTAACAAAGGAAAATCCAGAGAAAACCTAGAAATACATTACTTTTGTTTTATCTGCGATACATACACACTCTGGTTATATTGTATTTAGTAGCTCAAAATGAACCCTCTAGGTAAATAGATAATATTTGTTCCCACTCTAGTTTCCAGATAGTTGCTGGTAGACCTCATCCTCTGTGCCACGTTAGTCCTAGGAAAGTCTCTTGGAAGCTGAACCTTGACACTTCTATATTTACTTGAGAGTGCAGCAGAAAAAGTCTCACTCAACTTTTTCAAAGGCCATGTTCTTGAAATTTTCCATGCCATGCTATTTGCTGCATGGTAAATGATTAATTTATAAAATCTGATAATAACTACCAGCTAGTAATTACCTTTGTTGAAAAGAGTTCAATTAGAATAGACCCTCAAATATCATGTTCATTGTTCTTTTTAAGAAAGGCATTCATGTGTTCACTAGTTGACTTTGCAGACTGGTTTCACATAGCCAGGCTGGATTACAAACACGGTGGCAGGTTGACCTGAAAGGCACACCAATTTTATGTTGTTGTTGCTGCTGCTGCTTATACCATAGCCTCAAAGAACCGAGAGAGGCAGTGCACCTACAAGGCCTTCTGCTATCCTACCCCACAGATGGCAGGTGTTTTATCTGGGTCTGCTATTGTATCAGTGCAGGGAGCAGCTGTCTTGCCTTGTGCCTGGCAGCTTTGACCTTGGACTGCTATTGTTATTTAGTGATCTTCCCTAACATTTCCATGGTTCAAACCTAATATGTCACTACCAAATCTCAGTCCAGCAACTGTCTGCAGGAAGGATTTATAGATGGTCCATCACAGCCTGAGGAATTATGAACCAGCTGAAATATGACATGCAGCTGGTAACTGCTTTAAAATTACATTTCATTTGCAGAATAAATCTGAAGGTTTCCATATACCCAAGTTCTCTTTACTGAGTTCAGATTTAATAAGGAGAGTCCTTTCTTAGTTGACTTTTTGTATCTTCTGCAACATTTTTAGCCACAGAACATATTTAAAATACCGTAAGCAGTGTATCTTTCTTTTTTTTTCCTGTCTCTGCCAATCTGCTTCTTGTCTTGTGACAGATGTTCTAACTGGTGATATAGTAGATAGGATTATTATTGATGGTGCTACCCTGAGTTAGGTCTGGACAATGAAGGTGTGGGGATTGATGCCAGAATTATAATTAGTGATGGTCTCTTGCAGATAGGAAGAGCACCAACTAGTGCTTATGTTTGCATAAAATACACAGAACAGAACATCTTAAATGCTGGGCCATCTCGGCCTCTACTTACCTCCCCAGGATCCTCTCCCACCTTGTCCTTTTCTATTCATATTTCAAGTCTCCATTTCCCTAATAATCTCCCCATGCACAATTGACAGTAACCTCCCACAAGTACACTTACCTCCTGTATCACCTCTCATGTGCAATTGCCTGTGAGTGTGCAATTAGAACAATGATGGTTTAAAGTACTAGTAGTGTTAAGGCAGAGATTCAGGAAAACTCAAATCCTATTTCCACCTCCTCCTAAAAACTGTCCATTCCTCCCCACAAGCTTTCCAAGGGAGAGATCACATACCCCCTCATGGAAAACAGAAAATATCACTTCATAATTAGGTCTCTGGAGAGCTGGGCAGAAGCATAAGACCCCTCTCTTCCCCCCAAGCTCACACACAATCAGTACCTTATTTACTGTGCTCCAAGTCAGAAGGACAGGAGGTGGGCATGTCATTGCTGGGCCAGCTTACCATGCCTGCCTTGTGGGCACAAAGTCATCTTTATATCCACAGTCTTTAAGTGAGTGGGATTCTGTCTACTAGTTGGGGTGACCTTCTCATTCTCAATGAATGACCTACACATTCTCAAATCTGGTCTCGTAGACCAAGGATGAATCTGGAAAATGGGGAGGAGCAGAGAGCTCAAGGTCTTTAGTTGAAAAGTCCTATTCTTTTCTAGGCTGAGTTTCTTGAGGGTGGGGACTAGGTTTTGTTGTTGTTGTTGTTGTTGTTTTAATTTTTTTTAAAATAGACCTTTATTTTATTCATTTATTTATATTTTGTGCTGAGAATTGAACCCAGTGCCTCACACATGCTAGACAAGTGCTTTACCACTAAGCCACAAACCCCGCTCAAGGACTCAGTTTTGTTCACCTTTGTATGAAATTCCAGCAGAGTCTTGGCACACACCTGGCACTGGAAGAATGTTTGATACTTTTACTTCCAAATTAGTATTGGATGCAGAACATCTGAAATGTGTTTGACCTTGGGGCAGTGCCCCTTTGGAACATATATCCATACTGTATGTTACCGAATGATGTACTACATCCTCAGTCTTGCAATGAGCTTGTTAGCATCAAATACCAAATGATGTTCTAAGTAGATATTGTATTTTGGGAAATTTGCAAAACCAAGCTTGTGTTATGAAAAGAAAAACATTCAGTCTTGCCAGAGGGCCTGGTAATGCATATCAATGAAATAGTTGTTTGAGCTGAAATTTCAAATATTTCACATTCACTATAAAATTGGATAAAAATTACTCTCAAGCCTGGCATGGAGGTGCATGCCTATAATTCCAGTTGAGGCAGGAGGACTGCACTTTGGAAGTCAGTCTCAGCAACTTAGCAAGAGTGTCTTAAAATAAAAGTAAAAAATTAGTCCGTGGATGTAGCTCAGTGATAAAGTTTCCCTGGGTTCAATCCCCAGTACAAAAAAAAAAAAAAAAAAAAAAAGACTATTCATTGCAAGATGTTTGTGTCCAACAGAATTCCTGAAATTCTTTTCTCTTCAGTTCTTTATTTTGTGAACTTTAAAGCAGTTATTCCAAAACACTGTTTTGGGGCTTCTTGTGAATAGTGTTTTGATCCATTTCAACTGTGAACTTTACAGAGATCCCTAAAAGACCAAGAAGAAGAAAGGAAGAGGGGCTGGGGATATAACTCAGTTGGTAGAGTGCTCTGCATGCACCAGGTCCTGGGTTCAATCCCCAGCATCACCAAGGAGGAGGAGAAGGAGGAGGAGAAGAGGAGGAGGGAACTCAGGGAAATAATTAGCATAGCCTTGATACACTTAGATAAACCAAAAGCCTCAAGGAAAAAAATGAGTTGTCCCAGTGAAGTGTGCCAAAAAACAAAAAATGAGAGATTCTCGAAGAATATAAGAGGTAAGAAATTGGATAGGAATCTGAGTGTTTCAGCTTGCTCCTCCCAAATAGCAGGATACTAGGCAGTTTCAGTTGCTGCTACTGAAGGAGGGCATGCTATGGAGCTGGAGAGATCTGTGTTTTCCCTGGTTCATTTTATATCGACATCTTCAGGTACACAGGGAGCCGTGTTTTGAGTCCTGTGATCAGGCCCTCACATGTCCCTGGGTTTTTCTAGATGTTCATCATGGGCTACTCGGCAGTGGCTGGAGCCGCAGAAAGACTCCTGTTGGGCTCTGACAGCTTTGGCAACGTGTGTGGCAAGAGGAACTCCCCAGTGGAAGGGGCCTCTCTTTCAGGGCAAGACATGACCCTAAAAAAGTAAGTGTCTGAGTTAAGTCCCCAACCTATAGAGGGGCTGTGTTTCAAAGCTGTATAAATTAGTCCTTTAGAGACTGAAACTGTTTTCCTGTTCAAAACAGTCAGCCCATCTCATTAGAAGGAAGGTCGCGTGTATGTGTGGAGGTAAAACCTAGCACTGCGCCCTCAGCCAGTGCTAGGTTTAGCTGCTTTTCAGCTCCATGGCCTTGGGCAGAATCCTTAGCCTCTCTGATCCCAGTTTGTAATTATTATACCCATCTCACAAGGCTGCCTAAGGATACACTGCGGGAACTCAGGCACCATAAATGTTGCTACTGTTATTATTCATAATGTATTAGAATCACTAAAAGGCCAGCGCTGGAGGAGCCCACTTATGAGGTCGCTAAAGTAGTCATCCTCAGAAACAGGACAAGCGTGGTTGCCAGGGGGAAAAGGAGAAGGGAGAATGGGGAGTTACTGCCTACAGGGAAGAGTTTCCGTTTTGCCAGAGGGAAAGAGGTCTGTGATGGGCGGTGGCGATGGCAACCCGTGATGGCAGCAGTGTGACTGTACTAAATGCCACTGAACTCTGATTTAAAATGATTAGGATGGTAAATTTTGTATGTATTTTAACACAATTTAAATTTTTTTAAAAACAAAATATCTATTTTCTGTTCTCCCAGATCTGTTCCCCTTCTCTCTCTTTTTTTTTTTGGTTTGTGGTAACTGGGATTGAACTCGGGGACACTCAACCACTGAGCCACATCCCCAGCCCTATTTGGCATTTTATTTAGAGACAGGGTCTCACTGAGTTACTTAGCACCTTGCTGTTGCTGAGGCTGGCTTTGAACTTGAGATCCTCCTCCCTCAGCCTCCCAAGCTGCTGGGATTACAGGCATGCACCACCTTGCCTGGTGTTACCCCTTCTCTTCTTGCACTGCCTGCCTTCCTGCCATCCCCAGTTAGACAGAAAGTGACTTTTGGAACCCCTTCTCAAGGTCCCTCCCATAGTAGACATCCTCTGACATTCCTAATTTTAGCAGCCTAGATAAATGTTAGACAAGGGCCCAAGAGCTACCACTGCCAGCAAATGACCCATGAATGGTAATACCAATTTTGTTGTTGTTGTTGTTTTTGGCTTGGTTTGGTGCTGGGGAATGAACCCAGGGGCACTTAACCACTGACCCACATCCCCAGTTCTTTTTTTTTTTTTTTTTTCTTTTTAATTTAGAGACAGGGTCTCTCAAAATTGCTCAGGGCCTCCCTAAGTTACTGATGCTGACTTTGAACTTGTGATCTTCCTGCCTCAGCCTCCTGAGCTGCTGGGATTACAGGCATGCACCACCTTGCTAGGCCTAGATTTATTCTTTGCCCTCACTTACCCAGCTGCTGGGTAGCTGTAGTAAAGGTCATCTGAGTGTCCTAGCTCTTAAACTGTCCTTGGTTCCCAACCTTGGTCACTGGCTCCTTTCCATCTGTCACTTCCGTGTGTTCAGCTGTTCTCTAGAGTTTATTTGAACATTCTTGGGTATGATATAGTTGGCAGGGATGCCATTGAGTGGTTTATGCATCCTTATCTGACAATCCAAGGATAGTTTAAGGCAGTCTCTTCCTTGAGTAACTCCTTAGAATTATGCCCTGAAAATGCCGAATCTGGAGGAGGAAAGTTTTGTTAACATTTGTGTATGGTTCACAAACTGTGCTATTCTGTAGATGACCCCTGGTTGGCATAATAAATATTCAGTTATGCTGAAGTATTTGATTAAAAGTTTGCTTTACTAATTCTCACAGTTGTCAGTATGTAGGTACCTTTTAAAGTCTACAATTAAACCCAAAGAGAAGCCATGCTCTAAAACATGCTTCTGCTTCATCCATCTCCTTAGACACGTATTCTTTATGAATTCCTGCAACCTGGATATCAAAGATAGGAAGCTTGGTTCCACTGCCCTCTGTGTGTCCAGCTGTCCTGAAGAGCAGCTCAACACCTTGGAAGAGGTCCAGCTCTTTGCAAACACCACTGGTAGGCACCAAGGGACCAGTTCACTCTCCCTGCACACCCCCACTGTGGAGTGACCTATGGGGACCTAGATGGGGTAACTCACCCTGACCCTGCTTTCTCTGGAAAGTTGCAAGTGATACTCCTTTGCAGGTGCCTCTTCTTGTATGGAAAAGGATTTAAACTTATTTTCTCATGAGCTTATTCAATTTCATTCTAGTCTGTCTGGATTTATCAGACCCTCGCTGTTCTGTGCCTGCTCCTTGCTCCCTGCAGCAAAGTGCTCTTCCACAAAGAGCACAGAGGAGACAGCACACTGTTTTTTAAATTTTATCTTTTTTTTTTAAGTTTTATTTTTGGTGATACTGGGGATTGAACCCATAGGGACTCTACCACTTAACTACATCTCCAGACTTTTTATTATAAGACATGGTCTAAGTTGTTGAGGCTGACCTTGAACTTGCAAATCCTCCTGCTTCAGCCTCTGGAGTTGCTGGGAGTATAGACATGTACCACAACTACTGGAGAGACAGCAGATTCTTAGGACCTGAGGCTTCAGGTTCAATTGCCCATAAGTAGGTTCTTTGATGAAATTGTCAGAGCCAGTGGATACTTTTATTGACCTGTTGAATAATCATAAGTTGTACCAAAAGCATTCATATAGCTGAAATACCTTGCTCTGGACCCACTGGTTCAGATTTTTGTTTTAAGGATTAAACAATGGAAGGAAAAGAAATTTGAGGCCACCCACTGTAAATTTTATCTATCTAAGAAAAAGAATGCCAGATCTAAAAAAAATTACTTGCAAAGCCAAGTTAAAAATATCAAGCTCCTGCAATAAATCATCTTCAAATAACCTTCAAGTCATTTTAGTACCAATCATTTATTGTTTAGTTTTGAATTTGTGGTTTTGGAGAGAAAGAAAAGAGGCCCTAACTCAATCTAAGATTGTATGTCTGTTGATTTTGTATTTCAGTTACCTGTTTCCTAAATCTGGATAAAAATGTATTCTGTCTCCTTCCTGGCTTGGCAAAATAGGTGTGGTTTCCTTAGTGGCTTCCCCAGGAAGATGGGAAATGTAGGAAAGTAGTACTGTCTGTGTCTTCTGCTTTCAGGGTCTTTCCTGTGCATCTATAGTTTGAATTCCTTCAACTACACCCGGGATCCAAATGCAGATTCACTGTGTCCTAGGCTACCAGTTCCTCCAAGGTAAAAGCTTCTGTACTTCTTTCTTATGTATCAACAATAGGTAACAGGTACTTGGTGTGAGTCTTTCACTCTTCTAGGCTTTGTGGAAATCACAAAGGACATACTGAGTAGAGTCCCCGCCTGCAGGGAGCTTACGTTCCACAGAAGGCCAGGGACAAACAAGGAAGGACCTTTGCAACACACATAAGGGACAATGAACTAGAAACCAGGATAAATAAGGAGAAAACTTAGCAAACAATAAAGATATATGTAGTCTTCAAACAACAACCCTAAAGCTAGAAATATATATATGTAATATGTAATTTATTACCAAATGAGTGATTTTTATGAAGTAGTTGGTTTGCATTTTTTTTCTTTCATTGCAAAGTAAAAACCATGAACTTGTGCTTTTTTCATGACAACTAGACATTGTTAGTTTTGCTTCTCATTTTGGTTTTTGGGGGGCAGTTTTTTGGTACTGGGGATTGAACCCAGGGGGCTTAACCACAAGTCATATCCCCAGCCCTTTTTATATTTTATTTTGAGACAGGGTCTCACTAAGTTGCTTAGGGTCTCGCTAAGTTGCCGAGGTTGGCTTTGAACTCACGATCCTCCTGCCTCAGTCTCCTGAGCTCTGCGATTATAAGCATTCACCACCACTCCCAGCACGTTGTTAGTTTTTATAACTAGATTCCTCCACCAGAAACAGTCTGGGAGGGCAAAATGCAGAGTGGGTTCCATACCTTTCTTCTCAAGGAAGGTAATTCCTTGCAGTTCTTACTTCTTCCTATCAACTATGGCACATTGTAGGCAAGTTACAAATATTTGTAGAATTAAGTTATAATGGTAAAGTAGTGATTGCCAGGGCAAAATGGCTCACGTTGGCACCTTTGCAAAGTCTAAAGGGGAAAATACAATTTATTACCACCATTAGGCTACTGAGATTTGCTAATGGAGAACTTGGATTGGGTGTTGCCATTCTTTAGAAAACATAAGTATGTTTATAGTGAGTAAGAACTCTGTGCAAAATCCCTGAGAAATAATAATAATTTAAGTAAAAGAATTGTGCCAACTTTCTAGTGCAGTGTTTGTCAAACTCTTGGTTGGGACCCACATAAGTTAAATATTATATCACAACCCCAGAATACCCATACCATCAAATTTACTTAGGTGTAGAAAACAGAAATGGAGATCTTGCAAAACAAGACTTCCCCAGCATATTATTCATAATAATAGTTCCTATTCTGCTGCACTTTAAAAAATAATTTATTTCATAATCTTCTAAGTGGTTGCAAGTGCAGCTTGAAAAATACTAATCATAGGTACTCAAAAAAGACTCAAGTAGGTTTTAATTACATAGGAGGCAGAATATAGTTAGCCATTTTGATGACATTCTTTTCTTTTTATTTGTTCTTTTTAGGTATGCATGAGAGTAGATTGTATTTTGACATATTATACATGGAGTATAACTTCCCATTTTGTGGTTGTAAGTGATGTGGAGTTACACTGGTTGTGTATTCATATATGAGCATAGGAAAGTTATATCTGATTCATTCTACTGTCTTTCCTATTCCCATCCCCCCTCCCTTCCCTTCATTCCCCTTTGTCTAATCCAGTGAACTTTTATTGTTCCTTCCCCACCAACCCCCAGCTTATTGTGAGTTAGCATCCACATAACAGAAAACATTTGGCCTTTGGTTTTTTGGGATTGGTTTATTTTACTTAGCATGATAATCTCAAGTTCCATCCATTTACCAGCAAATGCCATAATTTCATTCTTACTTTTGGCTGAGTAATATTTCATTGTATATGTATGCCACAATTTCTTAATTCATTCATCTGTTCAAGGGCACCTAGGTAGGTTCCATAGCTTAGTTATTGTGAATTGAGCTCCTATAAACATTAATATGGCTGTGTCACTGTAGTATGCTGATTTTAAGTCCTTTGGGTATAGACCAAAGAGTGAGATAACTGGATCAAATGGTGGTTCCATTCAAAGTTTTCTTAGGAATCTCCATACTACTTTCCAGAGCGGTTGCAGCAATTTGCAGTCCCACCAGCAATGTATGAGTAAACTTTTTTCCCCACATCCTCGCCAACATTTATTGTTGCTTGTATTCTTGATAGTTGCCATTCTGACTAGAGTGAGATGGAATCTCACCATTTAAATGGAGAAAAATTGAAAGCATTTCCTCTAAAAACTGGAATGAGACAAGGATGCCGTTTTCTCCACTTCCGTTCAACGTAGTCCTTGAAACCCTAGTCAGAGCAATTAGGCAAAAGAAAGAAATTAATGAGATACAAATAGGAAAAGAAGAGCTCAAACTATCCCTTTTTGCTGAAAACATGATTCTATATGTATAAGACCCAAAAAAACTCCATCAGAAAGCTTCTAGAACTCATAAACAAATTCAGCAAAATAGCAGAATATAAAATTAACATCCTTAAATCAATGTGTTTCTATACACCAATGACAAATTCGCTGAAAGAGAAATCAGAAGAACTGTCCCATTCACAATAGCCTCAAAAAAAAAAAAAAATCAATCTAACAAAAGAGGTGAAAGACCTCTACAATGAAAACTACAGAACACTAGAGAAAGAAATCGAAGAAGACCTTAGAAAATGGAAAGATCTCCCATTTTCTTGGATGGGCAGAATTAATTTTGTCAAAATGGCCATACTACCAGAAGTACAATATAGATTTAATGCAACTTCTATTAAAATTCCAATGACATTCTTCATAGAAATAGAAAAGGTGGTCATGGAATTCATTTAGAAAAAAAAAGAGACCCAGAATAGCCAAAGTAATTCTTAGCAAGAAAAGTGAAGCAGGAGGCATCACATTACCAGACCTTAAATTATATTACAGAGCTATAGTAACAAAAAGGCATGATATTGGCACAAAAATAGACATGAAGACCAATGGAACAGAATAGAAGACAGAGAGACAAACTCAAATAAATACAGTTATCTCATACTAAATAAAGGTGCCATATATAAACATTGGCAAAAAGATAGCCTCTTCAACAAATGGTGCTGGGAAAACTGTAAATCCATGTCAGAGAATGAAGTTGGTGGCATTCTTTTCTAAAATGAATGTTTGTGTTATTGGTAACTGAAGAAGACCAGAATTATTTGCAGAAGAGGGTACTCAGTCCTTGTTTCAATAATTTCTTATTTTTTAAATTCTGGTTGTTGTCATATATCATAAATATGTCTCAATGAAACCTAACTGGGGAAAAAACCTAATATGTTTAAGTGGGTTGAAGGAAAATTATTTATTGCTTAGAGAGAAGGATTTTTAGGACTCCCATTTGTACTTACGCTTGCAGATGGAACTGGTAAGGTTGCCACTTAGCAGAGTTGGACAAACTCTCCTCCTACAATAAATGGGATGACAGCTCTAATTCCACAGCAAGCTTCCATCTTGATACTGACGATGATCATGGAGAATATTTACTGAACTTTTGATGCTTGTCAGGTACTTTCT
Organism: Sciurus carolinensis; assembly: GCF_902686445.1. Taxonomy (NCBI): domain Eukaryota; kingdom Metazoa; phylum Chordata; class Mammalia; order Rodentia; family Sciuridae; genus Sciurus; species Sciurus carolinensis. The sequence goes on along the minus strand of NC_062213.1, from coordinate 128,013,030 downwards.
AAGTTCTTGATGTCTATTAACTTTTGGGCCTCAGAAAGCCTCTGTGCTGCTGGTATTATTTTCATCCCTGTTTTAAAGCTCAGAAGGCTGATCAAGAGAGGACCAGTCATCCGGCCAGCCAGTGGGGTGACTTGCATTTGCACCCCAGCAGTGTCCATGTTTATTTCTAATCCAATCTAAAGGGCCAAGGCGAGACTGAATCGCCAGGGGAGAGACCTCCTTAGGCTCCCACCAAGCTGGGAGAGAAACCGTCCCGTACCTTGTGTCCTCAGGTTACCGTCTTTCTGCCTCTTGAGCCAGTCCTAACTCTTTCCACTCTCAAATGCAGACCTTTCCAATACTAACTTCTCAAGTGAAGACAAAACTGTTGATTGACTGGCCTTTCTTGGACAGAGCAAGGGAAACAGAAATAGGCTCCAGGGCTCCCTTTCCTTTTCCTACACAAGCAAGTGTTTGTTTAGGATGGAAATTATCATATTTATCATGGAAGAGTTGTGCCAAGATTTAAAAGCTAGAAAACATGAGAAGTATGGCTATAGGGCCAAAGAACGTTTTTAAAATAACTCTTTTTGACTATACCAATTGTTTCTTCTTCCTCTGTTAATCATATGAGGTATTAACATCCCCTTTTTGTGCAAAGGCTGACTATCAAGAAGGTTTGCGTATCTAGGTATGAGCTTTCAAGTGCAGCAAAAAAAGTACTGCAGAAGATAAGAAGCAAGCATATTTTTTTTCCTTTTGGTGTTCAATGTAATACTATATTTTGAGTCTCCTGTGTATTTAAAATCTGAAAGTTTTGAGACTCCTCCCCCAGCCCCAGTAAATTCTAGTTCTAGCCTCTCACACAAGGGCTCCAACTGGGCACTGCTGTGTTTGCTCTGAGAATTCCAGATAGACAAAGTCACCTAAATATGCAGGCAGCTCTCCAGAGTACTTCCTGCAAGTCTGAGTGACTTTGTTAGTCGTAAGAAGAGGAGACATGGAGAGGAAACCTCAGGCTGTGGCCTAAAGATGCACTCCTGCCTGAGTTAATGATATACTCAGCGGGCATCTGGTCAACCACCCAACATGGGTGGCCTAGACTTCACATGCTTCTCTGTGTTGCTCTCAGGGTCAAGATGGGTCATTCTTTACCATCATATGGTCATTAAATGCCTAAAAATCACCATAGTTGACAAAACCCTGTTGACAAAATTAAGGTCTTACAAAGAATCATGTTTGAGGGAAAAACAAAGTGTCTTTAAATTGTATCTGAGCTTAATGTTCAGAAGCACTGAATGAAAGCTCAGAAAACATTTTCTTTCATAACATTTCAGTGAGAGTGGGGTTCGGAAGTATAGCTCAGCAGTAAGAGGGCTTGCCCTGTATGCGTGAGGCCCTGGGTTCCATCCCCAGCACCACTGCCACCAAAAAAGAAAAAAAAAGTCAGATTTATTGGTGTTAAGAATCTGTGTAGTGGGAGAAAAAGAAAATGAAATTAGAGGTTTAAAAATTGAAAAGTAGAACATGAAATTACTACTCTGAAAATGGTATGATTATAGGCCTGGAAACTTAAGAGAATTAGCTGAAAAGTTCCTACGAACAATAAGAGAACTCATTTAGGTGGCATGCAGCATGATTAACATACTGAAGCCCGAACATTTGCGTGTATTTTGGAAAACGCTCCTTTTACCAGAGCAAGAAAAGACACATAGAAAAACACAAAAGTGCCTAGAAATCAATTTAACAAGAAATCTGCTAGATTCATAGGAAGAAAACCTATACACATTCTTCAGGTACAAAGAAAACTTGAACAAATGGAAAGGCATACTGTGTTCTTAATAATGCAGTGTGACAATATAAAGAAAAATGTCGATTCTCCCTAAGTTGATCGGTAAGTTTATCATGGTTAGAATAACAGGATTAGACTCAAATACTTAAAACTATCATCTCAAATAAAGGACTAGTGACGCACTGTCCAACAAGTAGTGTCGGACAACCAGTTAACATCCAAGAGGAATAGCTGGATCCATACCTCCTGCCTAATAGGGGCAAATTCAAAATGAATGAAAGATTTTCATACATAAAAATGAACCAGAAAGTACTGGAAGAAGTCATGGGAGAATTCTTTTAAAATCTAAGAGTAGAAAAGCTTCTATCTGTGGCTTAAAACTCATAAGACATAAAAAAATTCATGAATTTGACTACATAAAAAAGAATCATTTCTGTCATACAAAGTTAATAGGAAAAGTCATAATTCATATAAGAAAAGACATTGATTTCTCTAATTTATGAAATATCTTACAAATCAAATTTAAAAAGACCAATATCTCAGTATAAAAATGGGGTAGGAATAAGAATAGATGCTTCAAAGAGAAAACACAGTGTTTAAGAGACTGGACCTCTTTGCGATAAAGGACATAGCATCTAAGTCTCCAGTGTCTTCACCTAACAGATGGGCAACCTCTAAAGGTTTGATAATGCTCTGGATCGAGCAAGGATGTGGGGAAATGGACACCTTCATAGACTGTTGAGGCAGTGCCCCAGGGAGGGCATCCTTGGCCCTGACAAATGTCATGGCTCTTCACTCTGTTGCCAAAGCCACTTTCCCTCCACATTTCCCCAGGCTGGTTCAGACCTTGGCCTTTGGGGTTCCCTAAACTCAGTGAGTTTTCCGGGAAGCCCCCGCCCCTTCTGACTTAGGAGAGGCACCCATCACTCTCACCCCCTTGGGAACAGGGATGGGGACATATGACCAGTGTCCAGGAAAAACAAACAAACAAACTTCAGAATTGCTCTTCTAATGACTCTCTGCACTTGTCAACACCGAACAGGAGTGAATTTCACTGTATGCTGATAAAAAGTAAAATCAACCAAGGTGTCAGGAGCTCTCAGGATAGAGCACAGACAATGACAAATGAATCCAACTCTATTACAAATATCTGACAGCCTCACTGAAGGAGGCGGAGAAATTTTCTGTCCTAGCTAACTTTAGAAAACAACTTTGTGACTGTATCTTATAAATTAGAGACCAAAAGAGCTAGACATCAACACTGCTTGAGTGAGTGAATTTGTTTATCAGAGCACTGCTAACTAGCAATTCTTTTTAAAAACTTTTTAAAATTATTTATTTATGGACTCGTTTCTTTGATAGTGGAGATTGAACCCAGGTGTGCCCTACTTCAGAGCTACATCCCCAGTCCTCTTTTAAATTTTTATTTTGCTGACCTCAGTGGCCCACACCTGTAATCTCAGTGACTCAGGAGGCTGAGGCAGGAGGATTGCAGGTTTGAGACCAGCCTCAGCAGCTTAGTGAGACTCCCAGCAACTTAGAGAGAACCTGTGTTTAAAAAAAAAAAGGCCATGGGGTTGGGTGGGGGACTGAGGATGTAACTCAGTGGTAAAGCATTCTTAGGTTTAATACCCACTACCAAAAAGTAAAATAAAATAAAAATTTGAGATAGAATCTCCCTAAGTTGCTGGGGCTGGTCTTGAACTTGCATTACAGGCATGGGCCTGTCTGATTAGCATTCTGAAAGTGCCACATGAGGGTTGATTATAAGGGGACCTAGACTAGAGATACCCCAGTAGTAATGAGCATGTCCAATACTCAAAACTTGGTTTCTAATTGCCATTTTCCAAAAGATCCTTGGAGAAATGGAGGATTCTAGAGCTTTGATGAGGAAAATACCAGCTAAGCCTGGTGTCATTTTGCAGAGCCAGAAAGTAAAGAAGTGCTCAGGAAGAAAAATTAAAAAAGGACCAGGCATGTCAGAAGGACACTGGAGTCAACCCTTAAATACCAGCTAGTGGATAATTAATGACCATATTAGATTTAATAGAATAAATGCCCATGAGTCTGTACTGATAAAAATGAATAATTGAATAAGTAAATAAATAGAGAAAAGTAGGTAAATCTTTACAGAAGAATCCCAGTAAGATATATACTTCTCCCTCTAGGAGGTAGAGATTAATTTCCCTCCCCTTAAGAGTAGGCAAGACTTACTTCCAAAGACTAGAGTATGGAAAGAGAAAAATGGTAACTCCACAGTGGAGAGACATGGCCATCACACCTTAATGGAGCCCCCAAGTTCACCAGTTGATAATCATATTCCCTGACCATTTCTTTCTCTGAGAAAGGCACTTCCCCTTCCTGGTGATCTTCCCCCAAACCCATAACTGCAGTCTGATCCTGAGAAGACAAGACAGAATTTCTACAAATGGAAGGACATATTACAAAATACCTGACCACAAATCTTCAGAAACGTCAAGGCCATGAGAAAAAGGACAAACCATGGATTATCACAGACCAAAGAAGAGACATAACAACTCAACACACTGTGGGATCCTGACTGACCCCAGAACAGAAAAAGGGCATTAGTGGAAAATGATGAAGTCCAAATAAAGGTTGTGGTTTAGTTAACAGCACAGGGCCAATGTTAATCTGAAAAGCACTGTATTGTGTGAGTCGTTAACATTGGGGAGAAGCCAGTGAGGGGCATAGGAACTCTCTTTCCATCTTTGCACTTTTTCTGTAACTGTAAAATTATTTCAGTATACAAAGTTTATTTTTATAAATGCTCTTCTAACCAACTTCCAGCCCTCTTTATGTTTTTGGTGTGGGTGTGGGGGTTAAGAAAAATCTAACCAATTTCCCCCCCCCCGCTCATTCCCCTTCTATGTTGGCAAGCGCTGGATGGTCGCATCTGACATTTTGTTTTTAGAGTATAATTTTTGTTATTTTTGAGCTCAGCTACAAACTTCTATTTAAATTTCCTGTTACATTTGCATATGCTAAAAAAAAAAAATGTCTTTAGACTGATAGGCGAGAAACCAAAACCAAGGGTTCCTGTGAGGAAACAGATTCAATGGCTCAGGAACAAGGATGGGCAATTTCAGGACCTTTAGTCTGATGTATTTTTGGAATTTGAGCCAGGTGGCTGTTTTACCCCTTTCAAGATTTAAATTTAATTTTTCTATAGTGTTGCTTCTCTCTTAAGTCACTATTTGGTGACTCGAGGACTACTGCTATAATATGGTGGCCTCCTAAGGAAGCTCATTCCACAGGATCCATGTTGTATTCACTGAAGTTCCAGAGGCCTTTTCCTTCTTCACTGCATGGAGAAGCTTGCAATTGTGTCCTCCTTTGTTTCATCTTCATACATTTCACAAAACAATTGATGACTCCTTGTTTTTTTTTAACAATTTGTTAGGTAATTTGGCATTTCTTGGGTTGGTATTATTTCTATTGTTTGGGGACCATGGAAAGAAAGAAAACCAGAAGTCTGTGAAGGTATTCATGGCCTCATTAAAATTCTTTAGAATCTTATAGAATTCTTAAAAATCTTCAGAATATATGTTCCTGGGCCATTTTCACATCTCAGGAAAGAACCCTAAAAAGGTTAGCTTTCTCATCTACCCAAGCTGTCAATCATATATTTATTACTCATTTTTTTCTTTTAATTTATTTTTATTGTAAACAAATGGGTACATGTTGTTTCTGTTTGTACATGGAGTAACAGCATACCATTCGCGTAATCATACATTTACATAGGGTAATGATGTTTGATTCATTCTGTTATATTACTCGTTTTTTAAGCACTCACTCTGTGAGTGCTTCCTGGGGGGGACAGAATGAAGCTGGTACTTTCATTAACACAGCTTCAGTTTGGTCCAGTGCATATCCCTAGCAGTGCCTTAAAGAAATCTGATTTTCACGTTGGAGCTGGTACTCAGTCTGGGAAGGACAAGACATGAGAGTCAAAAATGTTGTTCCCCATAAATAAAATGTGGTATATACATATACAACAGGATATTATTCAGTCTTAAAAATAAAGAATAAGGAAGAGGAGGAATTTCCTTCTCTAAGGAGGAAATCCTGCCATTTGCAATATAGATGAACTTGGAGGACACTAGATTAAGTAAAATAAACCAGAAACAGGACAAATACTGCATGATCTCATTTATATAGAGAGTCTAAAAAAGTCAAGTTCATGGCAAAAAGGAGTAGAATGGTGATTACCAGGGGCGGGGTAATGGGAGATGTTGGTGACAGGGTATGTTTCAGTTATGTAGGAGGAATACCTTCTAGAGCTGTAAGGCGTAGCATGGAGACTATAATAATAATACTGTATTGTATACTAAAATTGGCTAAGAGTTATCTTAAATGTTTCATCATAAAAAAAGAAATAGTAACTATGTGAGGTGATGGATCTGTTAATTAGCTTGGCTCTGGTTATCATTTCACAATGCATATATCAAAACGTTACACTGTACATTTGAATATTTACTATTTTCACTTTTTAAGTTTGGTTCTGGCTGGAAGTGTGCTCAGCAGTGAAGCGCCTGCTTTGTATGCGGAAGGCCCTGGGTTTGATACCCAACACCAGAAACAAAACAAACAAAACAAAACAAAACAAAAATGTTGTTCCCCAAGTTAAGGTTTTGGGCTTCCATAGGTTCCCGTCATCTGCTGCCTGACTTCCTAAGGTATATTTTGAGAACAGCTATCTAAACACCCTTTTATTACTACAGATCTTAGCCTTTCCTAGTTGTCGAGAATTTTAAATGAACATCTTTTAAAAGACAAAGTAATTAAGTAAACATGTTTGCCATCACTTCTTTTACTTTTAGCAAATCTTTCCCGTTGTTTAACCGGTGCATGCCTCAAACACCTGAGTGCTATTCCCTGTTTGCATCTGTTTTGATAAATGATGTTGACACTCTCCATCGAATTCTAAGTGGAATAATGTCAGCAAGAGACACAATCCTTGGCCTGTGTATCCTCGCTTTAGGTAATTTTCAGTTAACTTTATATTAGCAACTATTTATGGAATGCCAAAATTTCTACTGCTTAAATACCTTGAAATTAGCTTCTTGACTTAAATATAAAAGTTTATATTTCTTTTCTTTGTAGATATTTTCAGAATTTCATGTTAAAGTGGGGAAAGGGACAGTGGGAATGGGAGAGGTCAGCTGGCTATCTGCCATGTTCTGGGTCTTTTGTCCTCAGCTCTGCATAAGGGATGGATGTATAAAGCAGACTGTCGGTTTGTTCTTTGTCTATGAAAAGTACAACCATAAGGGGAAAAGAAAACACACCTTCTGGCCAACATGCCTTCTACCTGTAGGTGAGCCAGATCAGAGGGCTGCCTGGTGAGCCTGAGAAGGAGGAGTGTGCATCCACATTACGAGGGACAGATTGCAGTGCCCATGAATCCAGCTCCTCATAGGAACATCCCTGCTTTGGGTTGTAGCCAGAAGAAGACCTTGAGCCAAGACTTGCCTCCCCTGGGCATGTCTGGAAGCAGTGACCCACTCTTGACCTTTACCTTCCCACTTTCTCTGTTTCCACTTGCTGAGCCCCTGGAGCCAAGTTTCTCTTTGAACAGGTTAATGTCCTCTGCTACTTCCGATGATAGTAATAACATGTTATCTAGCCCCTCCCAGTGGCAGCCCCCCCAACCTCTTGGTTGAAAGTTATTCTTGGGAGCTGGGGAGATAGCTCAGTGGGTAGAGTGTTTGCCTTGTAAGCACAAGGCCCTGGGTTCGATCCCCAGCACCCAAAAAAAAAAAAAAAAAAAAGAAAGTTACTCTCGGTCAGCCATTAACATATTTTTGCCAGTTCCACAAACTGAGCTTTCCTTAATTTCATTACCAAAAGGTTACTAATTCCCCAGTGCTTGGGGAAACTTAACTAATCACCATATGTAACATCTGGACTTTTTACTTAGACTGAGAATGACTTCAAATGACCCAAATAGGATGCTCTGACTTCCAGACATTGACATAGAGACCACAGATACCAAAAAAATCCAGGCTAGTCTTGATATCATAATACCTTGACCTAATGTTCCTCCACGGGCTTTGTACTTTAGAATCATGATGGCATTAACAGCTGTCATTTACCAAGCATTATCAGATACAGGCACTGTGCTTATTACCACTCTAAAGCTTCATCGGGACCTCATCCTACTCAGAGTAGAGGAACTGAGGCTTAGAGAAGGCAAATGACTTGGTCAGGTTCACACAGCTAGTAGAATAATGGGGTGGTAGAGCTGAGACTCAAACCCAGGTGTCTGATTCCAAACTATGTTCTTAACCACCACACTGAAATATCTATATGCAATCCTGATTTTATGTTTAGAAAAAAATAAAATAGCATTTTGAGATTCCCTGAACTATTTAGAAAAATTCACAAGCATACAGGATCAAATATTGGAAAATGAAATATAATACTTTATACAGCTTACTTTATATAATTTTCATTTTAAAGGTGTTATTCTTTTAGGTTTAATAAAAGTACCTAAGGACATTTAAAGTTAGAACTTTACACAAGCTTAGTATGAAACTTAGTATAGTAAAAATTTTAAACAGTTCATTTGGACTTGTAAGAAAAAGAAACTTGAGCATTTGGGAATAAAATACCTTCTTTTTAATTTTAATTCAGGAAGACTGACTTTGCTGTAGCCTGCTAACCCTGCACAGGCTTCAGAGGATGCCCTGGTTGCAGCCTGTATTTTTCTTTAGCATTTTGCAGGTGTCCCAAGATATTTGGAGTTGGAGTAAAACCCTTGGCCCTCACTTTTCCTGCTTCTCCCACTAGCACCCTTGCCCTTTGCTGCTTTTGGGGTTTATGTGTTTGACTTGATTTTTCAGCCTTGTCCTTGACCATGATGTTGGCCTTCCGATTCATCACCACTCTTCTGGTTCACATTTTCATTTCATTGGTTATTCTTGGATTGCTGTGTAAGTATTTCTTCTTGGTTGATTTCTTTTTGATTAAATGAAAGACTTTGCATTAAGTACAGAACTTAAAAGTTGGCCTTTTTGAGCTAAATGGAGTTTCAGAGAGTGTCTCATTCAGCACCATCGTTTTACATGTAAGAAAAGTCAGACCCAAGGAGGATGGGAGTAGCTTATGTCTCACAGATCATGGCAAAGTTAACGCCAAGTCTGTTGTTGCTTGTACTGTATTGTTGCTGGTACTGTTGTTGTGACCCTGAGATGAGCCTAGTACCCATATTACTAAGAGAGAGTTCCAGTGCCATCACAAGCATTTTGAAGGATCTTTTCTGAACCTGTACCTCACCCTTTGGCATGTGGGTGGCCAGAGTCATCAGACAAAGGTTCTGACCAATCTGAAGAGCAGGCCTAAGTAGGCACAAGGGTCTGAAGGCCCACGGAGGTCATCAGTTGTTGGATTGTGGATCTTCCTAGAATCATTGGGAAAGGGATTGGTATCAGTCTTTATCCATTTTTAATGACAGATACAACCATACTGATTCATTCCTCTGAACTATCAGCTCTGCCCTCAGCCTCGGAGCACCCTGGAGCCCTGTGTTGGACAGCAACACTGTGACTTGTGAGGGGTGTTTTCCCCACCTACAATTAGTGGGCAGCTGTGACCTCTGTAGAGTTCCTGTGGAGGTGGCTTATGGTTGTGGTTTTTTTTTTTTTTTTTTTTTTTTTTTTTGCGGTACTGGGGATTGAACTCAGGGCCTTGTGCTTGCGAGGCAAGCACTCTACCAGCTGAGCTGTCTCCCCAGCCCATGGTTGTGTTTTATATCTAAATGCAAAGTATTTGCAACATTGGGGAATCCTCAGAGTAAGCCTCAGATTTACATGAGTCCCACAACCCATGTAAGTTGCCTGGCTTTGGTGGGCAAGAAGCCAGTATCCAGGCTCCTGTAGCAGAGATCCCCAGTAGAGTTCGTCTGAACATTTTAGACTTTGGACACTAACGTAGTTCCCTTCACCATCCTGTTGATGCAGCTTCTCTCCTGCTCACACTAGACCAACCTATGGGCTAGTTACCTGTGTTCTGGGGCCACCTCCCTGGGTCTCCCAAAGGCAAACAGCTATCATGGGCTAGTGGGTACTCTAGGAGCTGCCCTGACTCTGTCCAGCTCCTCCAGAGGACAACTGCTGGCTATAAATGCCCCAGGAACTTGGGACCCACCTCCTGAGCAGGGCCAGCCAGGGGGCTTGCAGTGGTTGGACTTCCTTTGGGGATCTGCAGGGGAGAGGTTAACTCGGGGCATGCATGCTGAGCCCTGTTGGTATTGTTTTCTAGTTGTCTGCGGTATCTTATGGTGGCTGTATTATGACTATACCAACGACCTTAGCATAGAATTGGACACAGAAAAGGAAAATATGACGTGTGTGCTGGGGTTTGCTGTTGTATCTACAGTCATTACGGTAAGAAACCCCTTCCAACCAGGCACGGTGGTGCATACCTGTAATCCCAGGGACTTGTGAGGCAGGAGGATCACAAATTAAAACCAGCCTCAGCAACTTAGCGAGGCTCTAAGCAATTCAGTGAGACTCTCAAAATAAAAAATAGAAAGGGCTGGGGTTTGGGTCAGGGGTTAAGCTTTCCTGGGTTGAATCCCTGATATCAAAAAAAAAAAGAAAAGAAAAGAAAAAGAAACCCCTTCCAGCAGTGGGTTGTCACCAACCACAGCTCTGAACCCAAATCATTGAATTCTAGCCAAAAACAACTAGCATTTGTTTTCCTTTCACCTCAGAATATGCCCATGTGAAATACCTGTATAGGAATAAATCAAAACCTTAAAAAATAAAAAAAATAAAAATATTAATAATAATAAATTCTTTCCAAGTCATTTCTGCTGCCCTCCAGAGGCTGATCCACTGTCCCTGCTGTTAGGCCATTCCTGTCCCAAGGGGCTCTAAGGTGGACATGTGAGGAGGAGGGAGCAGTTTATGACAGCTCCCATTTCCTGTTTGCGAGCCAGTGGGTGCTCAGCTCTCCCAGGGTGTGCCAGCTCCACTGCCCTGAGCACACAGGGCCCTTTGTCTCCACACCTGCCAACCGCTGAGTTATTTTGGTTTTCAGACAACCTGCTGTCTCCTCAGTGAACTCCCTAGTTGAAAACAGGAGAACTTAGAATATTGAGGCAGTGGATAGTGGTTGTTTGGGGAGGGTGACTGGCAACCAGAAATCATTTGGATCCCTCCACAGATGGCATTAGAAGTGCTAGAATCACCAGGTCCTAGGGACCCCAGGTCCAATGCCAGCAGTCGCTCACTAACCGTTGTGCAGGAGAGCAGCCGCCAGGGGCTTCCACGGCCCATGAAACCTTTCAGCAAATGCAGATTCTCTCACCAGCTCCGTTCTCTCTCCTGAGGAGATCCTTCAGGTTTCATACTGAGTACGGTCTTCTCATTTTCTCCTTTCCACAGTGAGGTTTCGGGTTTGTGTTCTTCACATAAAAAGTGTCAGGGAGCGTGTGGAGACCAAGTAAAGCACCAGGCTCCTTCCTCAGGCAGGGGCCAGGCTCACTGCTAAGCAGGGACTGTGAAGGAGGCTGTAGAAGAAGAGGCCCCCCAGCACTCCAGGCCTGGGGCTTTGGGGCACAGAGGAGGAGGAGTGGGGCTCAGGCCTGGGGAGAGAGCCAGGTCCTCCCCAGACCTCCACAGGGCCCCCTTTGTCTCCACACACTGCACTATTCATGGCCACCAGATCTCAGGGTCAGGGGTGACTTCTCCTCTTCACCCAGTATGAGGTGAGGGAAAGGCGAGGCTGCGTCACCTGTCACCTGCCTCTGAGTGTCTCACGTGGCTGTACAGAGCGCAGAATCCAGCCTGGGCTCGTGTGTCCTCATTGGCATGGGTTCCTCCCCTGTGCTGGTGTGGCTAGCTCTACTCTTACCCTCACGGGAGCCTAGATTCTTTGTCTCCCTCATCAGTTATACGCAACTTCTAACATACACAGGACTCAGCACTGAACAGTGGAGCTAGCAAGGCATTGACGGAAGCTAGCACAGTCCATGACCAGGTGAAGTGCTCAGCAGGCAGCGCCATGGCACACTGTGCAGGAAAAGAGCCCAGCCTGTGTGGTCGCAGGCCTGTGCCCAAATCCAGGACCCACCACTGTGACCTGGGAGAAATGACTTGAGCTCTCAGGTCCCGGTCTCCATTTGCATCAAATGGGAATGCTGTCGCAGAGGTGTGGACACCCCTCCTCACTGAGAGCCAGCTCCACCATGGAGGCTCAGTGTCCACCAGAGAGTCACCCCCATTGCTGCCTGGCAGGTGACCTGCTCAGCTGCTCAGCTGAGAATTAGTCTGGGTAGGGAAGAGGGTGGCCATGCCCAGGGAAGCCACTGCCTGCCCTGCTTAGTCCCCACACTAGCCAGCTCAGTCTGCTCCCACAGACACCTGCAAGTTCTGCCTTCCCAGTCCAGCCCCAGTCCTGGCCCCGGGGGAGCTTTGGTCTCCACAGGATAAAAGAAGTAATTAGAAGCCCTTCTTCCCTTCTCTGACTCTTCTTCTCTTAGCTCTGCTCATTAAAGGAGAGAAAGAGGTAAACTAACATTACAGGAAAGGAATAGAAGGAGAAGGGGGTCACTTCCCTCAACCCTCATCCCCTCTTGCTTACTTCAGAGTCCCTCCCCCTCCTGTGGTGCTGCCCAACAGAAACCCAGAGAGCCGCCAAGTGACCTGAGTTCCAGAGAGACCCTTGTCTGCTGCCAGGACCTCCTGGACAGGGATGTGTTCCTGTCTCCCAGAGTTCCTAGCAGCAGCCTTACAAATAAACTTAAGTGCATTGTCCTGGGAAGATAGGGGCCAGCTGAGAATACCACTTAAGAAGTTTCAATATAACCACTTGTAACAATGAATAAAATGGGGTGAGTAGCATTATATGCTTATCTCAGTCAACCACTCTAGGATGAGTAGCTGAAAGGCAGCTTCCCGAAGCTTAGGGCCCAGAGGAGTGAAGTCTTGATGCCTATGTCCCCTCTGTCCACCCAGCACCGGGTGAAGACACTGATCTCCATCCAGATTGGGGGAAGGAACAGATTAGACTTAACCCATCACTTGTAATGAACATGCTCATAGTGTGTAATAAGTGTGAGCAGGGCATTACATAAATATTTCTAATACAAGTTGTAATACACACATTTAAATACTCACATATATTAGGGTTCCTCTTAGGAGCCAGAAGCCAAATTTATTGGCCTAAAGATTATATCACTTTGCTTCCTTAACAGTTAAAGTAAAGCGGTCCCTGTTTCTTGTTGAGAGTGTTAGGCATTCAGAACATAGAGCCCTTAGCAATTCTAAGGCCTCTTCTGGACTTGGCTGCTCAAGAACCCCCTCAGTAGGGGTTCTGCTCCCAGATCCTGGAGTAGCTTCTGTATAATTCATCCTAATGTCCTCTGATGTCTTTTCTCCACTTGTCTGAGAGATCTTTGAGAGCGGAAATGCTCCAGTCCACCTGGAAGAGAAAGGGCAGCTCAGGCAAGGGAACAGACTGCACAGGGTAACGTGAGCAAGAGAGTCACCTGCCAGAAGTGCTCTTGATGAAAGTCTGATGCAGGTGCAGGAAGGGCTTATGTCTGGAAGGTCCTGATCTGTGCTGATAATGAGTCTGATCTTTATTCAGATGTTCTGGAGAGCCATTGATGGATTTTTAACAAGGAGATGACATCCTACGGCTTCACCCTTTAGAAAGGTTTTTAAACTGTGAGGTGGAGGAAGGATTGAGGCACGTCAGGGAAATTAAATGCAAACAATTAAAGAAGAGGCTATCGGGGACCAGATAAGAGAGGATGATACTGGAGCTGGGGCTTTGTCAGTGGCGTTAGAGAAGAGAGGATGGCTTGAGAGATATTTAAGAAACTAGATCAGAGATGATAGAGATTGTGCTGTGTGCTGGGCACTGTCTGTGTCAGTTCTTGACAATTAAGGGTGACCCTGACCTCATGGAACTCAATCTAAGGGGAGGTTTAGATGTAAACATTTGCAGTGGGACATGTCAAATACTATGGCATGTAACTATAGGACAGAATGGGCACGTGCAAGAAAGGAATCTTGGAACTCAAGAAAAATTAGGATCACTGGAGGAAAGGAATACAGGGAAGAAGAGATTTTGGTATGCAGATAATGAATTCGGTCCAGGAAAGGTTGACTTTGAGACACTGTAGGGTGTGTATGGCCTTTTCAATATCTAATGTGCTTCCTCATCCGATGCCCGGGGTTTCGATGTGAAGGTCATTGGCATCTGGGAAGGATGCTAAAACCACAAAGGAGTAGAAGATGCCTTCCCCCAGAAGATCCTAAGAAGCAATAACTGAAATAATAGGAGAGCCAGCAGAGAGATTGTGGAAGCCGAGGGACCAGAAAGAGGAGTGAACAGTAGATTCAAATGCTATGCTGTGGTCAAGCAAGACTTGGAGGGGCTGGGGATATGGCTCAATGGTAGAGCGTTTGCCTGGCATGCACAAGGTCCTGATTTCATTCCCCAACACCACAATTAAAAACAAAAAACAAAAGACTTTGAATGTAGAATGTTCTATGGGATCTAGCAGACTTCAAATGAAGTGACCTTAGGGGGCACAGTTTCAGGAAAGTGTGGGACTCTAGGGCTTTTCAGGTGTTTGGGGATGAGTGCAGATGCCAGTGTAAGACAAGCTAAGAAACTAAGCTGTGAGGAGAAGGAGACAGAAGGCAGTGGCTGGACCAATGTGGGGGTGAAAGATGATGACATCTTTACCATGAGAGACTTGTAGGTACTTATAGGTACTTGTAGGTACTTGTAGGTACTTAAATACAGGGCAGAAAAAGGCAGTAAAGAAGGTACAGAGGCTGCTTTGGGACATACTCACTGCCCTTTTCCTTCACACTCATGTTTCCTTGCCCTTGGCTGCCCTTCTTTGAGCATCTTGGGTTCTGAAGGGAGGCATAGAAGATGGTTCCTTGACCCTAGATGACCTAATTCTCATTTACCTTTGCTTTCTGACCATACTGCAAGCTTCTTTGGAGAAGAGACTAGGCAGTGTTCATATTATAGGTACAGGATCTAGCACAGGGACCAGCACATAGTAGGTGTTCAATTACCTTTGCTTTCTGACCATACTGCAAGCTTCTTTGGAGAAGGGACTAGGCAGTGTTCATATTATAGGTACAGGATCTAGCACAGGGACCAGCACATAGTAGGTGTTCAATTAGTGCCTGTTCAATTATGACAAAAGTCAGGTGTAACTATCTTAAGAGAGCTATTTGCAGAGATGTCAGTAAATAGGGCTTGCTTTAAGTTCTACCCAGTTCTGCATTATTTTGAAATAATTTACTCTAAACCCTTTCTCACCAGGCATTTCTGCTCGTCTTGATTTTTGTCCTCAGAAAGAGAATAAAATTGACAGTTGAGATTTTCCAAGTCGCCAATAAAGTCATCAGAAGCTCTCCTTTCCTGCTGTTCCAGCCACTATGGACATTCACCATCCTCATTTTCTTCTGGATCTTCTGGGTGGCTGTGCTGCTGAGCTTGGGAACTGCCGGTAAGGGACAGTGAGTGCAGGTTCCTTCCCTTGGAGTCACACACAGGAGACCTCACATCATGGGACCCTTGCCTGCTTCTGTGGGTACCAAACCTCTCATGCAACCAGAGGCATCTGATGACAGCAGGGATGGTGCCAGGGACTCTGTCTGGGGGAAGCAGGAAGTTCCCTTCCCTCTTTTGTGTTGACTTCGAAGAAGCTGGGCTTGTATTTCATGAGCGAATAAACTCATAAGGACTGAAAGTTTTAGGAAAAACTACAATAGGAACAAAGGCTTGTAGAAAGAATATTATCAAATGTCCCCAGGTTCAAATTTTATCCAAGGTAATTTGTCAACCTCTATCAAATCAGTAGGTGAAAAGAACCCAGGAAAGACTGTTAAAAGTTTGTTGTGCCCAGCAGGGCCAGCTTAAGTTGAAAATGGGTGCCTGCAGAAGTTCACCCTGTGTGGGTTCCGAAAGATGATTCTGCATCTTCCATCCTCCTGTGGTACTCGAACACTGGTTCCCTGCAGGAGTGCTCCTCAGAGCTGACTGCGCTGCTTTATTAAATATAGAAAAGAGAGCCCCATCCTCAGAGACTCAGAGATTCTGATTTACTTTTCTGGGGGTAGGAGTGTGTGTGTGTGTGTGTGTGTGTGTGTGTGTGTGTGTGTGTGTGTGTGTGTGTGTTTCACAGCAGGGCCACCACATTCCAGAGCAGTGCTATTCAAAGTGCTCTGAAACCAGACACAGAGCTTGGGCCTGGAATGTGTATCACTCTGTTGCTTCCCTCACTGAGAAAGTCTTTATATATATATATATATATATATATTTTTTTTTTTTTTGATGTTGATAGACCTTTATTTTTATTCACTTATTTATATGTGGTGCTGAGAATCAAACCCAGTGCCTCACACATGCTAGGCAAGCGCTCTACCACTGAATCACAACCCCAGTCTAAGAAAGTCTTGCTATGAAAAAAAAAAATCATCTGAAGGAATCAGTGTGCTCATGATGCCGTTGATCTTCATTCTGGCACAAGTTCATCATCTCATTGCAGACCCATGACAAACAGTGTGAGGACAGGCAGCTAATCTGTGGGCCACACTTCAAATGACCCTGCTTTAGCTCTTCTCTAACTCCTCTACTTGATTTGGTGACAATCCAGAATCACACCCTAATGTGAGTACAAAATAGTAAGTTGCTTTCTGAGACTGTCACCAGGCAGATAAGAACCACAGCAGATGTCAAATTAATAAGACTGATGTAACTCCTTAATGTTTTATCAAGTCCTTCATTGACTCCAGTGAAAGAAGCCAATATGTGTAATCTTGCATGTAAGAGCAACTGCCCTAGTTAGTTCTTAGTGAACCTGGTTCCCTTCCCTTTCCTCTGGAGTGAACTGACCCTCAGAGTCAAGGTGGTCAGCAGCCCTTGGAAGCCTCTACTTCTGGCTTCAGAGATGCAGTAGGGACAGGGTCTTTTGCTGCAGGTCTCGGAAAGCTTCCTGCAGGCCTGCAGTGAACTTCTGATAATTATCCAGGGAGGAACCTTGGTCAAACAGACTAATCAATCAGGATTAGGATTGTCTGGAAGGGATAGAAAAACTCAAAGCAAACATTGGCTCAAACAAGTAATTTCTGTCAAGTAATTTCTCTCCCACAAAAGTGAAGTCCAGAAGGAGGATCCCTGCTAGCATAGTCCCCCAGAGTTCAAGGACCCGGGTGCCTTCTTGCTATACACCTCTACTACTTATTCCAGCCTATAGGGAGGTGGCAGGGAGGAGGATGAGCTTGCACCCTCCTGGAAGTCATAGACTGCACTTCCCCCTCCACCTCTCTGGCCAAATCCTAGGTTGGTGGTAACACCCATCTGCAAGGAGGCCAGGAAATGTAGTTTTATTTTGGTCAGCCATGTAGAGGTAAAAACTTAGAGGTTCTTTTACCAAGGAAAAGTGAAGCAGGGCTAGGGATGTAGTTCAGTACTAGAGCACTTGCCTAGTATGCATGAAGCCCTGGGTTCAATCCCCAGTACCACCAAAAAAACAAAAACAAAAACAAAATAGGGACGCAGGGATCGTGAGACAGCTGGAAGTCTCCCCTAGGACAGCTCTGACAGCCTTCCTCTAGCTCACTGACTAAAGTGCTCTCAGTCCTGGTCAGAAGGGAGCACAGGGGTCTTGGCGCATGCTGTTGAAAATGTTCTGGATTCTAAGCTCTACACTAGGCATTTCCTTATGTTCTCCCCTTTAAGCATCTTAATTCTTTTGCAATTTACGTGCTAGTCTCAAATTACAGGCAAGAAAACTGAGTTCTGAGTAAGTCGTTTGGCTGAAGGCCACACAGCTAAGAGGCACGATGGCTGTCTGACACAGAGCTCTAGAGTAGCTCCTGTACACTTCCACTACTTCACTTCCAGAACAAGTCGCTGACCCTCTTTGTGAGTGGATAGACTGGAAATTGCCAGAATAGCAGAATATATAGAAAGAAGCAGCAGGGATATTTAGTGGGGCCAAGTCAATACCAGGAGAGAATCTCAAAGGATAAGTGTCTAGTGTTGAGAGTTGTGGGGGCAGTGAATTCAGAGAGGAATAGCGCCTAGTGTGATTTGGGGGTGAACTTCCCTTGTGTCTGGGATATAAAACTAAGAAGTAAGAATTAGGCCTCCTCACATTTGCCTATTCAGGATGAACAGTCTACTGTGGCAGCTCTCTGGTCAATGCAGGCTGTACCCATAATGTGCAATCTGGGCCTGCAACCATGGGCAGTATAGCAGGGCCAGAGGTTCACAGCCAGAGCCAGCTGGGAGTGAAGCGTGGCAGGAGGTAGAAGGAGACAGCATTCTGGGTGGTGGCACTATGGCACCTGTGCCATGATCCCATAATCTCAGCTCTTGGGAAACACAGCTCAGGGCCAGTGAAGGACCTGCTTCCCCAGCCTCTTGATAACAGGGCTGCCCCTGAATCTGGGCCAAGGGAGTTGAGTTTATGGTCAGAACCCATGGTGTTTTGGAGCAGAGCGTGTTTGTTTATTCTTAGACTCACAGATACTTGGTGAACACTGTGGGGACAAGACACTGGTCAAGACACTAGGGACAGATGGGAAGCAAGGCCCAGGTATCTCTGCCCATGGTGTAGAGCACTCAAGCAGGACAGAACAACAGTTAGACGTGATCATAGTAGAGCTTAATGAACATCATGATAGGAGAAATCTGTGGAGCTGTCAGAACCCAGAACTTCCCACTCTGTGAATCAGGGAAGGCTTCTCAGAGGAGAGTCTAGAAACTGCTAGATGACCAGAAAATACAGAAAGAGGCAAAAAGGGATTCAGTGGGAGTCAAGACCATACCAGGAGAGGACCCAGTCTCAGGGGACAAGAAAAGAGCCCAGTCTGAGCGTTGGGGGACTAAAGACAAAGAGGAATAGCCCCAAGGCTGACTTGGGGTGAGCTGCCAGCACAGTGCCCCTTAACTTCCTCCTGTTTGGACTCTAGTTGGACCCAGGGCCTACCAAACACTGGACAGCCTCAGCCCCAGGATTGGAAGCAGGAGGTAGGGAGACAGGAGGTTATTCCTCAGGGCTGAAGGTAGTAGGTTGCTTGCTCCACAGGCCTCTCAGAGGGTCATGTATTGGAGCATGGCAGTTCACCATCAGTGGGAGAATAAAAGGAGCAAGAGTGAGAGGAGTAGAAGGCAGGAAAGAAAACTGGGTGCCCAGGACCTACTGTAGGTGTCTACAAGCAAGACAATCTTGGGCTTTAGGGGAGAGAAGTTTCCTCACAGGGTCACCCCCAACTCTCACTGGGACCTTGTTATGGTTGGATGTGAGATGGCCCCCAAGAGCTCATGTGTGAGACAATGTGAGAGGGTTCAGAGGGGAAATGCTTGGGTTGTGAGAGCCCTAACCCAATCAGTGAATTTATCACCTGATGGGGTTAATTGAGTGGTAATTAAAGGCAGGCAGGCTGTGGCTGGAGGAGGTGGGATATTGGGGCATGGCTTTGGGGTATATATTTGTAACGAGCAAGCGGCATCTCTCTCTGCTTTCTGATTATCCTGTGAGCCGCTTCCCTCTGCCACATTCTTCTGCCATGTTGTTCTGCCTCATCTGGAGACCTAAGGAATGGAGCCGGCTGTCAATGGACTGAGACCTCTGAAACTGTGAGCTCTCGTATAAACTTTTCCTCCTTTAAGTTGTTCTGGTTAGGTCTTTGAGACACAGCAACAACAACAACAACAACTGATTAAACTTGCATCATGGAAAGCAGATTGATCCACTCCCTCACACCACCTGACTATCCTTTCCACACACCTGTGGCCTGGCCAACCTGCACAGAATCCCCTTTGTTCTCAAAGGCCTTTTCAGTGCCAGAGTGACCTGGTTCAGGGCTGGTCAGGTCAGCAGCTGCATCACTTTTTGATCTGCCGAAATGCCCCAGCTACACTTGGGGGAGGCTGTGAGCGTCTTATGAAACCACACCTACCAGATGATGAGGGCTGAGCACCCTCTACACGGAGCCCGACTGTCTCACTAAGTCTCCTCTTGAGCAGCTACAACGAGGACAGACTCATTCTTCAGTCTAGCATTTAGTTTTGTGTGTGCGGTTTCTCACTAGGTAAATAGTTGTGAGTTTTGTTTTTTTTTAATTGGGTCAGACGGTTGAATAAATTAATATTTTAATAGGGGAGAAAAATAGGAGTGAACTTAGGTGAATCACATTTGTCCAGATGAGCTTTTTCTCTAGTGACTGTTTATCAGTCTATTAACTCGTTGACATATTCTGGCTGGAGTGCAGGTCATTTCAGCAGAACATGTGAATCTTACCCCCTGACCTCTTCCCCAGCAACGACATTTATCTGTAAATTCCAGTCCACTGGAATTTATCTGTGACAAGCAATGTGACAGGGATTTTTAAAATTCAATGGGGAAAAAAAGGAAAAGCTGTAGGAACCATTGGGAATCCAGCAGGTGCTATTGTGGGTGGGAAAGAGCCCAGATGTTCTGAGCACCCCCAATTAAGGTGGTCTGGAAGGCACAATCTATAAAGTGGAAAAGGTCCATGGGTGGAGGAGCCAGAGTCACAGTATGTCCACAGCAGGCTCAGAACAGGCAACAGGCAGGATTGGAAAGGAGGCAGTAGGTCCAGACAGAATTTTCCCATCAAAGGGCCTGGAACCCAGGCAGATCTGGATTTCCTGTGCATTAGTCATCTGTATTTCCCTCTTGCAATTTGTTCAGTGGAAAAATGATGTGAGTCTGCCTCTCAAGGATGTTAGAAGACTGAGATGGAAAGAGAGCTTTGCATTGCAAATGAGGGACCACATGTGTTCTTTTATTAGGAATTAGCATTGGCTAAGGAATATCTAGTACTACTTCAGCTTTGTGGTTTATTCTCTGCTCTGCCTGACATACTTGGGAACACCATATAAAAGAAAATTACTGTTTAGAAAAAAAAATCAGAGATCTAAATTATAATCGAAGTTATTTCACAATAGCCTGCTCTTGGCCCAGCCTTGTCCTAGGAACGAAGTGGAGAGAGATTGTGCAGGAGAGGTTGGAAATGGCCCCTGCCTTTCAAACGCGTAGGACGCCTCTGGCAGGGGCAGAGGAGAGCAGCCTTCATAGATGACTCCATGCCTCATCCCTGTGCCACCTGCTCTGGAATCTGCTCCTCACTTTCACCCCAGCTTCCTACCCTGGGGTGGGAAGAAACCAGCCATTCTCTAAGATTCGTTTTCATTATTAGATTTCTTAGAAAATCTACAAATTTCTCAGGTGTACTGAGATATTTATTCTTCATTTCTTAAATATTCTTCATTCATTCAACAAATATTCATTGTATGCCTATTATGTGCTCAACACCAGAGTTGTATCGCGTGCCCACTGTGTGCTCTGGGTACTCAAAACATAACAAGGAGCAAGACAAGGGCCCTGCTCTCCAATCACTTACTTTCTAGTGGGTGATGAGAGTGGCATAAATAAGTTAGCTGTCCCACAGTGATAAAGTGCCCTGAAGAAAAATAAAGCAATATGCGCTGTCACCCACAAGAGCAAGCAGGCCCAAGGGCAGGGACCACATCTTTCTCTCTTTTTCTCCCTATTAGAGATGCTGGAGATATAGCTTTCTTTCTAGTTTGAGGAAGATAAGCATAAATAAAATAATCAAGTGAACTTTATAGAATTTTGAAAGTCTATAAAGGTTCAGTGTGTCATGCCAGAGTGAGCGCACTGTCAGCTGACTTGGAATTCAATTCACATGTCATTGATTATTGAATATGTATACAGGGAAGAACTTGATTTATTTTTTTGTCATTCATTTTCATTTTAATGAACTTTCTTTAAGAAATAACATTTTCTGTTCTTTAAATATGACCAAGAGATAAGATATATATTAACAATACTAATTTGCTATTTTGATGTCATAAGGATCACTTTTTTTTTATTCATTTTTATTGTAATCAAATGGGATACATCTTGTTTCTCTGTTTGTACATGAAGTAGAGGCATACCGTTTTTGTAATGCATTTACCTAGGGTAATAGATTTTGATTCTTTCTGTTATTTCCCCCCCCACCCCTCCCATCCCTCTTATCCCTCTATACAGTCCCTCCTTCCTCCATTCTTGCCCCCTCCCACCCCCCATTATGTGTCATCATCCACCTATCATTGAGATCATTCATCCTTTAGTTTTTTGAGATTGGCTTATCTCACTTAGCATGATATTCTCCAATTTCATCCATTTGCCTGCAAATGCCATAATTTTATTATTTTTTATGGCTGAGTAATATTCCATTGTATATATATACCGCAGTTTCTTTATCCATTCATCCATTGAAGGGCATCTAGGTTGGTTCCACAATCTGGCTATTGTGAATTGAGCAGCTATGAACATTGATGTGGCTGTATCTCTGTAGTATGCTGATTGTAAGTCCTTTGGGTATAGACCAAGGAGTGGGATAGCAGGGTCAAATGGTGAAGAACTTGATTTTTTATAGACTCTGTCAATGAGATTTTCCTCTTTCTTTTTCTTTCTTTCTTTCGTCATTTTTTTTTTTTTTTAAATCCTCAAGCTGCCAGAGCAGAAGCAGAAGCCAATGGAGACATAAGCAGAAAGGAAGTCAGCAAGATGGGGGGTCAGTAGCATCCTTGGACCAGTTTGGTAGAAGGGGCCCAAGGAAGTACACACAATGTGCCAGAAAGTAGAGTCCTTTCAAGTCTGTTCCCTTTGGAAGTTATCCCAGCTGGACTGCTTTCCTTAAGAATCTGCCATTTTCAATGATCATTAATCACCTTAGTATCTTAAAATGCTAAAGATTGCCAATAATGTCCAGATTCTCAGATAGCTGCACGGTGAATATCCTCCATATTATTCTGATGCACTTGTAGGGAGATCTCTAGAAAGTTTTCTCCATGTCTTTTTGATAGAATGTATGATTTGAGAGAGATTCATTCATTTATTCATTCAACAAATATTTCCTGAGCATTTACTATATGTTAGATCTTGTTAGATATGCTGGAGATGTAGCTTTCATTCTAGTTCGAGGGGGTAGACTTAAATAAAACAATTAAATGAATTTTATAGAACCTTGAAAACTTATTAGTGGTATGAAAGAAATTAAAGCAAAGAAGAATAGGAAATGCAGAAGAGGCTAGGAGTGCAATTTGAAATTTGGTGATGGGGTGCCTCACTGACAGGGTGATACTTGAGCCGAGACTTGAAGGGAAGAGCTACAAGCCTATCTAAGTGAATGGGGCAATGTCCCCACTACAGGGCATTAATAAGCCAGCATTCTAGGACACAACAAGGAAGCCCAATCAACCAGAATGGAGTGGTGGAGGGAGTGTGGTTCAGAAGGGAGGTCAGAGAGGGTACAGGCTCGGATCCCGTAGACTTAGTGGCCTTTATAAGAATTTTGGCTCCTGATCTGAGATAGGAAGTCCTGGCAGAGTTTTTTATTTTTTTAAATAATATTTTTAGTTATAGGTGGACATAATACCTTTATTTTATCTGTTTTTTTTTTTTTTAATGTGGTGCTGAGGCTCGAACCAAATGCCTCACATGTGCTAGACAAGGGCTCCACCACTGAGCCAGAACCACAGCCACCGGGCAGAGTTTGAAGAGAATAGAAACATGACTTGATGTACTTCCTAATAACAGTGGTCCAAGGTGGAGATGATGGTGGTGCAGTGGTGGGTAGTATGACATTGGATTCCACCTCTACTTTGAAGGTAGAGCCAGTAGATCAGAAATTAATTTGTGACTGTGTTGAAATATCTTTTAGACTAACAAATGGAAATATCCAATAGGCAGTTTTCTGTATGGGTCCAAAGTTCAGAGGGAGGCCCCCAATGGATTTACATTTGGAAACAAATAAGTAGTATTTAAAACCATGAGATTAGAAAGAGTATAGATAGAGGGAAGAAATCCAAGGACGGTTTTGGAGCACTTCAATGTTAAGATGCCCCGGAGGGCTGGGGGTGTGGTTCAAAGGTAGAGTTGGTGCCTAGCTTGTGCAAAGCCTTGGGTTGATCCCCAGCACTGAAAAGTATAAATGAAAAAAAAAAAAAATGTGGTGCCTTTGAATTCAGATGAAGGATTTCAAGAGGATGCAAATGGTCCAGCGTCTCAAGTACTGCAGACAAGTTAGGTGAGAACTAAGGACTCACCATGGAATTTAGCAACCTGGAGATGAGACTAAATAATTTCAGAGAAGAGGGGAAGGGATCATGATTGGAGTAGGTTAAGAGAAGGTGGAAGGAGAGGAATTTGAAAGAGCAAATATGGATAATCTTGAGGAATTGGTAAAGAGAAAAGAGAAATGGGGAGGAAGCTGGAGGAGGAAAGAATTCAGAGTAGGTTTTCTAAAAGATGGGACTAGATAAAAACAATTCAGGGGAGGGGAAGAATTGCTGAGGAAATATCTTCAAGTGGGTGAGAAGGGTGGCATTTAGTGGAGAGGCTGGCCTCAGGATCATGCAGGATTTTAAGGGAGGGTGTCAGATGGAGACGTGTTGATAGCAGGTAGATGTGGGTGGGCATCGGCAGAGTTTCTGGGGATTGACCCCAGGGGTACTTAACCACTAAGCCACGCCCAGTCCTTTTTTATATTTTATTTAGAGACAGGGTCTCACTGAGTTGCTTAGGACCTTGCTAAGTTGCTGAGGCTGGCTTTGAACTCAAGATCCTCCTGGCTCAGCCTCCTGAGCTGCTGGGATTACAGGTGTGTGCCACCACACCTGGGTTATCAGAGGTTCTCTGATTCCTTCATTCTTCTCAGAGCAGCAGTAAGTGAGGTCATTGGCTGAGAGTGAGGGTGGGAAAGAAATTCGGAGGGTAGAGGAGAAGTTATAAAACAATTATCCTGATGGAGATTAGACAATGAAGAGACCAATATAATAACATGTGATTTCTTGACTCACTTAGATGGTATTTCTTTCTGATTTTTTTTTTTTTGCCTTTTTCATTTTGCTAATGTCCAACATAGTGCTAGCATGCAAATGTTCAATAAGTGTGCAAGTTAATTTCACAATTGGAATCATTTATAACTAACCCTGCATTGCACTTAGTATTCTAAGCACCTTACCCATTTATTATACTGACTCTTAGTGGCTACAGGTATGGCATTTGGGACCACAATGACATGAAATCCCCAAGAGAGTGAGAAGTAGATATTGCCATCTTCAGGTGACAGGAGAAGAAACAGATTTTGTAGATGGCCCCACAACTTGCCCAAGGTTGGCAGCCATCAGGGGATAGTGCAGAGATGTGACTCACTCTGTGTGGCCCTCAAGCCCAGGCTGTAACCATTGCCCCAGTACTCATCTTGCCCACCTTCTTTACCTTTACCATGGGAACTGTGGCCCAGATTGCTTTACACATGTGTCAAAGCTGAGACTGAAACTAAGACTTCTCCCAGTGCAGGGCTTTCCACTTCCATCCCCCAATGTCCATCATATCTTGGGATCTGTCTGTAGTTCAGTTCCCACTACCACTTGCTAGCTACCCATTACAGTAGCTGTACTGCACAGGCCATAGTCATGAAGCACCTGGTGCTTTGGAGAAAGGATCTTGCCTGCACTGACACAGGCATCCAGGAGGGGGCAGGCACATGCACATAAACTCTTCTGCCCCACCCACAGGCTCTGCAACTCACAGGCTCTGCTTGTATCTCTTCCTTTTCAGCCTTTGCCTGAAGTCAGCCTCTCCCTGAAGCGCCTGATTGCTGAAGTGAGCAGTAGTTCTCCAGTAGTGATTTCCCTCCAGGTGGCATTTGGCATTATCTGGAGATGTTTTGAGTTGTCATAACTGGTGCATAGAGGCAAAGCATGCTCCTAAGCATTCTATAGTGCACAGGACAGTCACTCACCCCAACAAAGAAGTATTTGGTCCAAAATGTCAGTTGGTGTATTAAGAGTTTGAAAAATCCAGTCCTAAATGAAAACTCATGAACAGTCTATAAACTGACCCCGAGAAACAAATGGAAAATAACTTTAATATCAAACAAAGCAACTGATTAAAAAAAAATAATTTGTGAGTTCTGCTTCTTTATGGAATGTAAAGGTTTTGAGGGCTAAGTGGATCTTATCACCTCAACGGCTCCACTGACCAAATGTTGCCACTAGTGTGCTGACCTGGAATGTGTGCGATGTGCTTCTGGCTACATGGGATGGCTGAGAGACAAGATCATGCCCTTACCATCCAAGGACTACATACTGTCCTTGTGTCTGCCTGAGGAAATGATCCTTCCTGTTTTGTGGAAACATTCTCTGCCTCCAAACCATCTGTGATGTTGAAAACCTGTTCTTGCAAAACCATAATCTATGCTTGGAACTCAGCAGTGTGCTTGTCCCTGGCCCGAAGCACTCCAGATAGTCCACAGAGTGGTTCTCAAGGTCCACCAGCCTGATCTACATACACTTGCATTCCAGTTGTGAGAGGCTCCCTCCTTCGGAATTGGGAATGCTTTTCTGAAACACTCCCATTTTGGGAAAACCCAGGCATTTACCCATGCCTTACCTGAGATGGACTGCCTCCAAGTCAAGAGCCCACTGTGACTTCTCTCTGTGAATCAAGCCACTCCACTATTTCTCACTATTTGACTCTTGCTCAGCAGAACACAGAGCAGAAGCAAAGACCAGCCCTAGTTCCTGGTCTTCAGTATGATTATCTATATGATAATCTGTATGATATCTGTTTTGTTCTACAGTATAATCATCTTCCTCCCCTTCCTTCATAGAACCTATGATGAGTGTCTAAAAACACATGAACTATAAACATAAAGTCAGTTTGTGACAGGAAATATGAAGCCATCTTAAAATGACGTCCGAGCCTTCGGTTTCACCAAAATAGTCACCCTCTTCCTTGTAGTAGTTTCTCTAAAATGCGAAGAGGGAGGGCATCTAGAAATCAAATGCAGTTACAAAACTAGGATTTGGATACCAGTGTCTACAGAGCTAATTCAAGAACTTTTTCTTTTTCTTTCTTTCTTGATTACTTTCTTTCTCTCCCCCCCCCCCCCCCCCCAGTGCTGGGGATTGAATCCAGTGGCACTCTGTCACTGAACTACATTCAGAGCCCCTTTTATGTTTTCATTTTGAAACAGGGTCTTACACAGTTGCCCAGGCTGGCCTCAAACTTGCAATCCTCCCACCTCCGCCTCCTGAGTAGCTGAGGTTACAAGTATGTGACACAGTTCCTGGCTCAGGGGCTTCTTCAGATAAGGGGAAAGAAAACAGGGTGTAGACATGTGAATGGCAGAGCATTATTACTGCTTCCTTACTGGCTGCAGTTTAGTGCAGTACTGTGCTCCTGAAATTTAATAATAATGATAATAGTAATTATCACTTATAGAGTGATAGTTCCATAGCCCAGACCCTATACCAAGCCCTACCCAGGTAATCCATCTCCATACTTAGACTACTACCAGGAAATGGATATTCTAGCCAAGGATACTAAAGCTCCAAGAAGCAAACAATGTGTCCCAGGCTACCAGGAAAGGGTAGAGCTGAGATTTGAACCTAGGAAGGCAGATATTTTAAATGTGCTAGATGAGTTTGCTCTTGGAATGAAATCTGAACTGAATCTCTGTCAGAAAACAAAGATCCTTGTCTGTCTTTATAAAGCCTTAATTTTGGGTGAAGTCAGGACCCATAACATGGTCCTATGATTTTGTGTGCTTTCATCTGCATAACACACTTGGTTTGCATCTCAAAGTGGTGTGGTATGAAAGCCATGGGGTTTGAAGTCCAAGATGCCCTTCCACTGATCTTGAACAGTGAGACCATCACTTAACTCTTCCAAACCTCAGTTTTCACATCCTCAAAGTGGAGTGAGTTTTAGAACATATGTCAAGTGTCTTGCCGATTGCCTTCTGATCAGTCACTGAAATTATTATCGTTGATGGTATTTAAATATGTTCTCTTTTTAGTTTGTTTTTTTATAGACTGTATTTTGATCCATTGTACTCAAATGGGGTACATCATTTCATTTCTTTGTTTGTACACGATGTAGATTCATACCATTCGTGTACATAGGGTAGTGATGTCTCTCTCATTCCATCATTTTTCATACTCCCCACCGTTTCCCTCTACATAATCTAAAGTTCCTCCATTCTTCTCTCACCTCCCACCCCCCCCAAACCCCATTATATATCATCATCCACTTGCAAATTGATGCAGCCACTCTGGAAAGGAGGGTGGAGAATCCTCAGAAAAATTGGAGTGGACCCAGCTTTTGACCCAGTTATCTCACTCCTCGGTTTATACCCAAAGGACTTAAAATTAGCATACTACAGTAATGCAGCTATGTCAGTGTTTATAGCAGCTCAATTCACAATAGCTAGATTGTGGAAACAACCTAGGTGCTCTTTTTAGTTTTTGCTGTGGAGATTTTAAATTACACTGGGTGCTTCAAACTTTTCTCTGGCATCTGTGTTTCATGGACTACCAAAGACCAAGAATGAAGAATCGTGGCCTATCAAACCATCTTTATGCTTAGGAAAACACTGGAGTTAAAGCATGTTTGTGTTTAAACTTTAGGTGTGGCCCAGGTCATCGAAGGTGGCCAAGTGGAATACAAACCTCTTTCGGGCATTCGATATATGTGGTGGTACCATTTAATCGGCCTCATCTGGACTAGTGAATTCATCCTTGCATGCCAGCAAATGACCATAGCAGGGGCAGTGGTTACGTGCTATTTCAACAGGTAGGTCCAACCTTTTCTCTTACTGGAGTGTCTTTGTGCTTCATGTTGTGTATCTCAAAGATGTTTGGGAGTTTTGACCTGACTCTGTAAAAGGGGTTGACAAGAGTTGAAAGATGAAGCTAAAAACTGGGCCAGGCTCTCACTGGATGCTAGAATGAATGTTCTCCCTCAAATCCATTACGTTGCCAGGTTCTTTTGCTTTGGGCTAGAATATTTAGGAAGGCACCAAAGTGGTGAACTAATCAGTTGCTTAGGACTGAAGGAAAGGTTGACTCCTTCTGTAAATATTCATTCTTATTAACTTCAGACTTAAAAACAACTAGTCTTACCAGACAGGTAGCACACACCTGTAATTCCAACCACTCAGGAGGCTGAGGTAGGAAGATGGCAAGTTAAAGGCCAGTCTGGACAACTTAGTGAGACCTTGTCTCAGATTTTAAAAAAGGGCTGGTTTCAATCCCTAGCACTGCAAAAAATAAAATAAAATAATAATAATAAATTAATTAAATGAAAAAATAAAAAGTTGCCAGTCTCTTTTGAATACATTTCAATAAGTTCCGGTGCTTTTCTTACTGCAAAATTGGTAAAATGCTTGTTTAGAAAATAACTTTAAATCCTAAATGAATCGTGTAACTATAAACTGTAGCTCATGTCCATAAAGTTAATTAAGTACTAGTGAATGTATTACTTGCTTCTTTGTTTATAGTTCATTACCTCATGAAAATAATGGAAAACACATACACACACACACACCTTACCACACACCTGAACCCTTCTCCTCTCTTGTGTGTGACTTTACCAATAATGAGACTGCAGCCAGAAGAGCAGGCCCAGGACAATGACAGGGTTGGGCTTCGAACAGGAAGTTTACTCCCAATAGGACTGATCCTCCTCTAATCTCTCAGACCAAATGAGTAGATAAACATGACTTTTCCTGGGGTAAGAAAGTCAACCAGGGATGATTCATGCCATTGAGCCGTTACCTCCTGACAATAAAGAGCACTGTGGGTTTTTAATATAGTGGTGCTGTTTGGGAGCCCCATCATTAGGGACTCTGGAGGACCCACAGAGGGGCTATTGCTCTTGGCATTAAGAATCCCCCAGCAGCTGGGGAGTAGAGGGGCCGCTTGCTCCTGAGTAGGGAAGCAAAAATCATCCTAGCCAAATTGGCCAGCAGGTAACATTTGTCAGACAGAGAGATTTTGTGTTATCTTAGAATAACAAACCAAAGATTCTCCTCAGGGGCTTGGATGTGGAGCGCCTGTGAAGCATATACATTAATCTCAGTCACTTTCCAACCCGCCCCCAAAAATAAAATCATGAGCGAATGAAAAAGGAGTAAACACACAACCACAGCGAGAAACAGAAGACAGTGGGTACGAAACATTACATTAACAAAATGGCGAGAGCAAAAAGAGAAGGCACGAGGGGTGACTGGCCTCTCTGGGAAAAGCCAAAAAGGTCACCAACATGTGTTGACTTTTGAGAAGGTGCAAATAAGATACAAGCTGAACTGAGTCAGAAAAAAAACCCAGAGGCTCAGGAATTCAAGTGCAAAATGTGTTTCTTAAGATTAACTGTAAGTCCTCCTGAGGAGCAGTTAGAGCCCCAAGTCCCTCCTCCAGATGAGCAGAAGAGACCTTTGCTTCTGGGAGAGATAAACCAGAGAGGGTCTGGACTTGGGGTATCTGGCACAGCTGAGGCTGGGGGTAGAGTCAGTAATGAAGTAGGGGGACTGGGTGGAAGTCTGAACACTGAATAGTGAGGTTTCCCCCACCACCAACACCCCACATTCCTTGGCTCAGTTCCCTGTGTGTAGGGAAGCAAGGTTGATCCCCTCAGAGGAGGCTAGAGGAGTCCTCTGTGAGAAACTTTCAGCCCAACTACAGGCCACAGATAGTGCCACATTGGGGCCCTGTTAGATAGATGCCCTGACTCAGAATGACACTTTCTAGGCAACACGCAACACTCCTCACAGTGTCCAAGTCACACTGAAATTGGAACTGTTAACCAGTGACTATTACACATCTGGTGAAAACCACTAATATAAGAAAGAAATCAAGGGGCTGAGGATATAGCTCAGTTGGTGGAGTGCTTGCCTCACAAGCACAAGGCCCTGGGTTCAATCCTCAGCATCATGAAAGAAAGAAATCAAAACGAACAAAGCAAACAAAAGGAATTTAGGGAAACATATACAATGTAAGCTGCAAATAAAACAAACTGGGAAAAAAAAACAACAACCCTGTAATATTATCAGAGAGAACAAAAATATTGCAATCATAAGCAAAGGATCCCCTTCCCCTCCAAAAACAAAGGAATAGTGAGATAGCAAGGAAAACCCCTTAGTAATTAAAAATTACAAAAGTGAAATTTTTCTATTGACTGATCAGAATATAAAGTTGAAAAATTCTTCCAGCGGACAGAACAAGACACAGGTAGAAAATGGGAGAAAGGACAAAAATGTAAGTTATTTAGGAGAACCACCTTGACAAGTTCAAGGCCAGAAAGAGAGAACAACAGCAACAACAACAAAAATTGAAAGAAGAAATTATCAAAGAAAATTCCCCAGAACTAAGAACATAAGAAAGGAACCCAGAATTTTTCTCTAGGGAAAAAAATATGACAAAGGATCAAGAACCAGAATGGGATCTGACTTTCAACAGCAACTTTGAACCAGAAAAGCAAAGGAGCAAGGGAAAGACTGCTTCTAACCTAGAGTTCTATACCTATTCCTACCATCAGTTCAGAGTAAAGGAGAATAGTCAGGTTCACACACACAAAGTCCCAAAAGATTTCCCCCACACACGCCCTTTCTAGGAAGACTGTTCCCAACTGAAACTCATGAGTAAGCCAAGGTGGAAAACACGAGTTTCATAAAAGAAGGGAATTCCCTGGAAGGTAGTTATATAGTCAGTGTTTAAAAAAGAAAAAAAAAAAAAAAAAAAAAAAAAAAAACAGTCCTAGATGGAGCAGGAAGGCAGTGGGCTCTAGGAGAGCTCTCCAAAAAGACAGTATCTCACAGAGACACTGAGAGGAGACTAGATGTGCTTGAATATGTTGAGGAAGCATTCAACAAAGCCCAGGGAAAATAAAGGGAATAAAAAATGTGATGCAATTATTAACTCTAGGAAAAACTGAAAGTTGTGCAGGAATGGAAATAGAATGTATTACTTGGGTCAGTTGTGAATATCATTCACCATACATATTATTTTGTACTCATGATGTAATAAACACGAAGCATTAACTAAAAATTTTGATGTAATTCTGTTGGGAAGAAGTGGGGATGAAAATGAGTGAGTTGTGGGAGTGGGCACCAAAAAAAGAAAAAGAAATCAAGAAATAGCTGTAAGGACACAGGATTTTAAAGTGTGGAGTTGAGTTATGGTAGAAACAGCTAGACTATTACCTCTAGGGAAAGAGAATTAAGGATGAATAGAGAAAACTGCTCTTTTTTCCATTAAGCCCAACAGTACTATTTGGCTTTTTAAGATGCTTTGCCTATTATTTTGATAAAAAATAAATTAATTTAAAATAAATTGTGGTATGATTTATTTGTAGCATTACTATTTCCTTTATTAAGGACTTCTGCTTTATTTTGGGCTGTCTGCCTAATTTTGAAACCTCAAGCTTTTTGCTTATCTCAAAGTTTACGATGCCATGTCTGGCCTGCACACATGGTGAGGATGAAACATCACCAGAGTGCCTTCATCTTTGTTATTCTTTTAAGCCCTAAGAGGTCTGAAGAGTTCATGCAAAGACCACCAAGTACCAGGACATGGGCAAGCTGTAAAATATACCTTTTATAATCATTTGCTTGAAGAGAGGTCAATGGAGAGCCATAAAGATGCTGCTTAAAGCCAGCACAGTGGTGGACAACAGTAATCCCAGCTACCAGGGATGCTGAGACAGGAAGAGGTCAAGTTCAAGGCCAGTGTTGGTGACTTAGAAAGACCCTGTCTCAAAATAAAAAGGACGGGGGATGTAGCTCAGTGGCATAGCAATTGCCTAGCATGTGCTAGGCGCTGGATTCGATCCCCACTACTGCAAAAAAAAAAAAAAAAAAAAAAAAAAAAAAGTGCTACTTAGGGATGTAGAAGAAAGAAGCTAGAACTGTTCAACTTGGAAAAGGGACACTGGAGGCATGACTTCATCATTATTTTCAAATATACAAGAGATGGTTTCCAGCTTCTCCGTATCTACTGGCAAAGAAGGAAATGCATTCACAGCAGAGCCTAAGGAATTTGAGGAAGGGATGGGTGAATTTCTAACCCTAACAAGAGTTTCCCAAAAGAGCTAAAAAATTCTGTTCTTCATAATAAAACCAGTTCCTATTTTCTGTAGAACTGGCCCCATCTTGCAGTGATTTTGCTGAAAGAGACATTCAGGAAGGGACAGGGTCTTTGCAGAGGCCACACAGTTCTCCTTTGCTCAGAACCAGCTTTGTGGTAAAAGCCAGTCATCCCTTGCAGCTCAGACTTTGTCCAAGAGACTCAGACGAAATTAATTTTCAGGGCTGGGAATAGAGCTCAGTTGGTAGAGTGCTCGCCTTGCAAGCACAAGGCCTTGGGTTCAATCCCCAGCACCACCAAAAAAAAAAAAAATAATAATAATAATAATTTTCCATTACATTTAAAGAGTGTTTAGTGTGCACTGGCCTGGATCTAACTAGAACTAAAACTTACTTCCAGGACTCTGGAGTTGCTTGCTTGGTTTTATGCTCTGTGTTGTCTCATGCAACTTAGAAGTTGAAAAATGGTACTTATGTATGGGTGCTATAGGACTTGTGTGGGTGGGATCATTAAACCCTTTGCCCAGCAACTTGCACTGGTGTGTTCTGAGAACCTGGCTCTGCTATACTGGGCAGGGGACCTTCGGCATACAGGCAGCCATGGCTTTAAAAGGAGAAGGAAGCTGGACTTCATGGGGCACATTCTGGAGTCCCTTTACCCTCCAACACTGCCTGGGTCTTCCTTCCTGTCACCTCTTGTAGACTAGGAACTGATTTTGACCCAGTCAGAGGTGCCCAACACGCATTCCCGCCTCCCACTCCAGACATGTGGTTGCGCCTGCCTAGAGCCCTGGTCCTCCCCAGCCTCCTAATGAACTCATCGCTGAGTTACCCAGTGTGCTCAACACTGCAAAGCCAATCCTCACAATACAGATAAGTCCAGGGCTAAGTATGATTTTAGGCCTTACTCAGTGCAATCAAAATCAGGTTATGCTGGTTGTAGGGGGGCTGACATACAGCAGGACAGGGATGACAGGATGATGTTCCTGTAAATATAGAAAAGATTCTAAGAAGAGAAGGTGGTGGCCTCAAAGACACTCCACTTAGACCTTTTTTCTGCGGGACTGTTTCTAGTTTTGAGGGCAGGTATTGAGTGATTCCTGGCACAGGGAACTGGCGTGGGTTGAAAGGGCCTTCTTTTTAAGTTCCCTCTCTCATCATGTGATAACCCAGCTGCTGCTGGAATCTCTGTATCTTCTTCCAACCAAGCTCTGCAGAGCCTTGAGTCAAAACCAGGGTATTTTATGGACTAGAGAAATAGAGGCAGTGCAGGCACCCCTCTGTTTGAAATGGTTCATATCATCACAGTGAAATCTTCTCAAAAAGCTGGCGTCCAATCCCAGACTTCAATACCTAGAGGAGCAGACCCCAAGGCTCCATTCACAGAGGCCTGTGAATCATTTGGTTCCCTCCCAGATGGAAAGCAGGTGTCCTTCTCTTCCCTCTGCATCCTGATCTAAGCACCATAATAAGTTCTAAGGCGCATAAATCTCAATAGAAAAGTAAACATTCTTCCTTTTTAAAAAATGAGGAAAGGGAAAAAATGTGTCAGATTTTCCTGGCCTGTACTACTCTTGTAGTTTATCAGATCAAAATGAATTCCTATCAGTGACAGCTTCCCTGGTCTTTCCATCTTCGATAACACTGGGTTGAAACACAGCACCTTTTTGTGGACAACTGGGTTACAGTTCTTCTGCTCCCAGTATTACTGTCATGTTCTCTTTTTCTTCCTGGATGATTTAAGTAACAGCAAAATGCAACGGTTGCCAGCTCTTGAAACATTTCTGGCTGCAGTCCTTTCCTCCCTCAAAACCCAGGCTGTTGTCAAAACCTTAATTCATAGTGACTTATTAGCAACCCAGGCAAGTTGTAGAATAATCTATTCTGAAGAAAGCAAGCTTCCCTTGGAATCAGTGGAGTTGCTTCTCAGAAAGGGCCTCCTTTTCTAGAACTGGCTTCCATGGGAATTCAGAAGGTCACCCCCAAGGTTGCATCAGCCCTCCTCCTCTGTTTTATCCTTCAGGTTCAGGGCAGAAGAAAAACTGTGACCATTCTGTTCTTTTTTACTCTTTTTCCCTGCCTATGAAACTGACTTGGACACATTCTTGGGAGCTGTGTCATGACAAGTCCTGTAAATGATTCACACTAAAGTGACCTTTAAAGAGTAGGGGAAAAAATCAGCTGGATTTCAGGAGCCCAGAGCTGTGCACAAGCCAAGCACCCGGGAGCTCTGCGTCCCTTCCCTTTAAACTTGAACTCACTGTTGACCTCACTGGCCCTGGTCCTGGTCATGTGATTTGGTGATGATTTTAATCACCACGCTAATGCTGGCAGTATTTACATATGCTCCTGTGTAATTTAAACCTTGGAAATTGTGATAGAATTAAACTTCTGAAAATGAGATTAACGGGCTACTTGAAGGGTTGGTGGAAGTCGTAGCAGCGGTAAAGAGCAAACTTGTTCATTTTAACTCATTAGCATTTTCAAAATAGTTTTTTCTGTTCTATATTTGTTGCATTGAATGCCTCTGAAAGGAATTAAATTAATCCAAGATATAATGAATGCAACCTTAGCGACCATGGAGTATAAAAATTTCGCTGAATACTTATTGCATCATTGCTTTTAAAGTTGTTAGTGCCATGGGTGATTTGAACAGAGAAGTATTTTGTTGCTTTTTAAACAATGGTTTTTAAATGTTCCTTTTTTTTTTCCTATTCCCAGAAATAAAAATGACCCTCCTGACCATCCAATCCTTTCGTCTCTCTCCATTCTTTTCTGCTACCATCAGGGAACAGTGGTGAAAGGGTCATTTTTAATCACTGTGACGAGGATTCCAAGAACCATTCTCATGTGCATTTATGACACCCTGAAAGCAAAGGTAAGGAGCACCTAATACAAAAAAGCTGAGGTCTGGGAGACTGCAGCAGGTCCCAGGACAGGACTGTGACCGTGACCGTGGCCTTTCATAGCCCCCAAGCCTGACCCAGACCATGTTCCCAGTCTTTGCTGTGCCAGGCTGTATGGTCTTGTTTGTTGGGTGGAGGGTGGGCAGGCAGGAGTTCTGGTTAGCTGACTTTCCTTCTTATTTAAATGTTGAAATAAATGTACTAAATTCTGAAGGTGAAATTTAAGCAAATTTTGTGGATATTTATCATGCTTTTTTTAAGTAAGAGAATACGCTGTAAGACAGGAATAATATTTCTTTCAGTTTTTGGGTTCTTTTTGAGCCAGGGATCTAACCCAGGGGTGCTTAAACACCCCACATCCCCAACACTATTTTAATATTTTATTAGAGAAAGAGTCTCGCTGAGTTGCTTAGGACCTTGCTAAATTGCTGAGGCCAAGTTTGAACTCGCGATCCTCCTGCCTCAGCCTCCAGATCTTTCAGTTTTAATGCTAAAATATTCCTTGCCTGTTTTGTTTCTAGAGGGTGCCATAGGAAGTTCCTGGTATTTGTGAGGAGGAAATGAGGGGGAACAAGGGAGTTAGAATGAGTGTGCATGTGAGGCAAAGTGTGTGTGCACGACTGTGTACAAGTGTGTGTGAGTGTGTAAGTAGTGTGTGAGTATATGTATGAGCGTGAGCAGGCACATGTTTGAGAGTGAGAAATGAGCAAGCTGACCTACATCTCAGCTCAAAGGACAGAAAACTATAGGGCTTTTGTGCTGGGGTCTCCTCCCTGGTTTTTATTTCCATGCACATTTGGGTATGAATGCCAGTGGAAACCAGAACACCAGGAAAACAGCTGTTCTCATGGTATTTCTGTCCTGCCAAACAAGGGAAGATTGGACTTTCCCCAACTATTTTTCTTTGGTCTTTTAAACAGAAATCTGAGTTGTTGATACTTTTAAATCCATAATCAAGATTTAAAGTTAGTATATCACTTAGGAGCAATGGATTAAATTTCACATGAAATTGTCTGGCTTCCTTAATCTTGAGATGCATGCTAAGCAACTGCCCCTGATTGTATTTTCTTCTATTTCTGTGAAAGTCTGTCTAGCTACAATTTGGTGACTTGAAAAGCCATTTCCACATCCAGGACAAATCTAGCTACTTCTGGCTCCTGCATTTTGAAATTAATCCTTCAATCTTAGAAAACTTGGAAAAGAATTTCTTGAAGAATGGAATAGCATTTTATTTTAAGTATATTGTATTTCTATGTGTATGTATTTACATATAGATATGTACTTATATATCTATTATGAATACATATATTTACTTATATGTGCATTAGTAATAATCACGCAAGACATCCTAAATTCTTTGGGGAGGCAGTTTTCCTTAAACCTAAAAGAGAAGTCAGTAGAAGACCCAAGGTCTGTCCCACCAAGGTCTGAAAAGTTATTTATCACTCTGCAGATCCCATAAGGACCAAGGGGTCGAACTCCCTTTTAATGATGTTGCTGTTGGGGAAATATGTCCTTTCTTGGGTTAAAAAAGAAAAAGAAAAAAAGCAGTAGCCTTAAAGCCTAGTACCGACTACAGTTCAAACGCTTCACACAGCCACCCAGTGATCTTTTCTACTTAAAGAGCCTCATTCACAGTCGCTGCCAGGCCCAAAAGTATCCAGATCAAGTTTCGTCCAATTGAATTAACGCTGGAACAAGAAAATGTCCATATAAGGCTGAGTTATTCCTGGGGTCTCCATAGTAGGCTATTTCAGGATTGTGAGCAGGGATTGTTTTACTCTGGGCTGTGGGTAGGTTATCCCTCCCCCAGGCAGCTCATTCAATTATTCACTCTTGAGTTATGCACAAATTCAAGATGTATTTCGAAAGTCTGATTTATATATTGAAATTTAGTTCCCAAAGTCTCAGGATAGGACTTATTTTGCCCCAAGTTAACTTGATTCTTTCTGGGTCCACAACTATTATCTACAAATGTATTGTCTGTTTGCTTGCTTGCTTTTCTATTATTTGTTTGTTTGTTTTTCTGTCTCGGGATGTGAAATTTTCAAGAACATAAACTTTGGGTTCAAAAGGCAAAATGCACCATTTGAGACACTTAGAGGCAGATGGAGAGGGAGGAGAGACTTTTTACTGGAACCAGAAGGCTCACTTTTCCCTTGCTATTGAATCTGGACTAACCATTTCTGTTGTGGTTGACAGCAACCCTAACAGGTAAGCCCAGGAGAGAATTTGAGTTTTTCCCAATAATAGTAATTAGAAGCATGCAAAAAACAGAACTTGTCCCATCCTCAGTGAGGACTGCTCTGGCATTTCCTTGGTGCAGATATCCATAGGGAAAGCAAGTGCACCTCCTCAGAAACTGCCTGCTTACCTTCTGTCTGTTGTTTTCCACTCTTCCTGTGGTCTGGACTTGATCCCAGCAGCACAGTACTTGGTCGAGGGGCATGTTGAGATGCTGCTACTGCTGTTCCTTGTGTGTTGCCAGATACCTGCGCCATCTCAACCAGGTACGTGCCCTATCCCGTGCCCTATCAGGAAAACACAGAGGGCTTGGAGGGTGGTCTCCATCATTTATGTCAGGGACTGGCAGATTCTTCCATATAAGGCCAGATTGTATAAATATTGCAGACTTTGGGGCCATATAGTCTCTGTGGAAACCACTTAACTCTGCCAGTGTAGCAGGAGAGAGCCATTGACAAAAACGTGAATGAACAGACATGGCTGTGTTCCAATGAAACGTTATTGGTGAATGCTGAAATTTGAATCTCATATGACATGTCAAGAGAACTTCTTTTTTTTGTTTATTTTTTCCTAACCATTTTAAAGTTGTCAGAATCTTTGTTAGCTCCAGCCAGAGGAAAGCAGGTAGTGTGATAGATTAACCACTGGGTTGTAGTTTGCAGACGCCTGCCATGGGACCTTACGCATTAAAGACATTCTTCAAATTCTAAACGAAATGTGTTTCTCTTTTCCAAAATGAAAAGGAAAGGGAGTCTTTAGAAACCCTAGCCTAGTGAATACGTATCAACTAAGGGCTAATTTTCAGGGTTTTCTCCAAGAACTATAATTTTCCTGAACTAACAAAAGAATTGCCTCCCTAATTTTTATATATTTCACCAGGCTTTCCCTTTTAAGCTATAAATATTCCTTTAAAATCATAAAAATGATATCCTGCAATTGTTTAAACTTTACATTTTTTTCTCTCCTGAATCTTTCAAGTTGGTAGAAATTTAAATATATGTTTTGTTTTTCCGTAGATCATTGAGGAAAGTTTAATGGCCCTTGTCAAATTTACACAAAGCAGTATTTTTATAAGAGAGCAGGCTGCTTTTAAAATTTAAATGTTCACAGAAATCTCACTTAGAGATTACAATAATAGTACTTCTTATTATTACCCATCTTCCTAATAAGTGTACCATTAGAAGTACAGGGACTAATTAGACCATCCATGTTTATGTCTTAAGTAGTATTTAAAATGCCTTTCATTATTCAGGGAAAGTGTAGAATTCAGTACTATAATAGAACTTACAGTAAAGTTCTATTTTTAAGGCTTTTCTTTAGAATCTTGGAGTACACTTTAGAGCATGTTTAGTTTTCATTTGCACTGCCACAAGCCAGCATATATAAAACACAATAAAATACCACAGTACCTTTCAGAATATGAATCCAGAAGAAAGTCAAGTCAAACCCTGGGAATATACTTGTCATGGGATCAGATCCCATGCCTCTCTTCCCAGCTATGCATATGGATCTAGACACCAACTTACTCCATGAAGATTTTTGAGATGCATTACAAAAATATATTAACCAGGACAAGATTTATTTACACAAAAAGTCAACACTAAGAAACACATAGGTAGACTAAAAAGACAAAAGCTATAGGACTGTAAACACAAATATGTTGACCATATGGTCCTCCAGGGCTCCAAGCTAGAGTTGCCATCCCACCACTTTATGAAATTCAAGTTCTTTCTGCATCCCTCTTTCAATCACGGTTTCCAGCCTGCTCCATGGAAGCCTAGAGGCGGATGTTGCTGGTATCAAGGTGTCAGGAGGGGACAGAAGCGGGTGAGGAAAAGGAAAGGTGGTTCCAGTTCCACGCAACCCACCCTGCCAGGTCTTTCAAGCAGAGAGCTCTACTCATGTGGCTGAGGTTGGGAGTCTCCTGAAGCTTTCATTTGAAGATAGGACTCTGCACTGAATATATTTGAAAACCACTATCTCGTCTCATACCATGGTCACATTTGTTTCCTCTACCTTGTCATCCTGTGGGACATGTTTTCTGCCTTCTGAAATTTCACCTCTTTATATGCACTCAGGACCTTTTCCCTTGGGAGTTCAGAGTGTTTATATTAAATCACATTAATATTAACCACACTCTAATTACCATTGTAAAGGTGGTGAAGCCTTGTAACAGACATACAGGGGGAATGATCTGGAATCACAGAAAGGCTAAGCTACTTTTGACCTGGCTCCTGTAGTGAATCAGTGGTGCAAGCAGGGGCAGGTCTTTGGGATTCCAATCACAGTGGCTGTGCACCAGGCTGTGACCTACACCAGTTGTCACCGTGTCCTTACCTTGGGGTGATGTGTACAGCTGATGTGAACACTGCTAGGATTCCTGAGGTTTAGGAGACTGAGAAAGAAGAGGAAGAATGAAAAAGAAAAAAGAGCTGATGTGAATGTTGATGAGGAGAGGTTACCTCTGATCTAAACTGACCACCAGGAAGCAGAATGGAGTAAAAATGTTTCAGAAGAAAGATGGTGATAGTGAAATGGTGGTCTGAGCTATTGTAAGTCTCATCTGGAAGCACACAAAGCAAAGTGGTCTAAGAGGGAGAAAAGGAATTCAGATTAGGCTTTTGAGAAATGCCCTGGTGTCTGGAAGTCAGATTTTGAAGGGCCGAGGTCTACTTTATTTTCTTTGCTTTATGGAAGGGAAGCTGGGAAATTGTACAAGGGGATGAGATGCATCTGTCACCCTCAGCACCCAGAAGTGCTTCTCTCTTTAACATCAGGGAGCTGGCTGTCTCACCAATGCTTTTGAAAACCTCATCCATCTTCACTGTGTCCTGCGAGGGAGACAGGTGCCATATTTTGTAGACACCCAGACTAAGACGGCACAGAATGCGGAATAAAACCTCAAACCTCATAGTTTCTAATCCATCTCTCGCTGCATCATAAACACCAAATATGTATATATTTTTTTTAAATCGTGTCACCTCATGTGTTCATTTTTATGATAACCATTTACTTGTTTACACCATATGCAACAGTTGAACCTGGGCATTGTAGGTGGGGTGGGGTTGATGAGGATTTAGAGTCAGTATAAAGCATAAACTTGGCCTTCATGTAGTTGACAGGCTATTTGGAGACTTAGGTGGCAGAGGTGGGGGCAGTAAGAGTTATATGCATGAGACACTTATGTAGTAGTACAAAAAAATGCATGTTTAAGTGCTGGAATGAGGGCTGCAGAAGTTTAGAAAAGGAAAATCTTGGTAGTTGAAGTAGGTCTTTTAAAATTTATTTATATTTTATTTATTTATTTATTTATTTATTTTTGGTACTCAAGTTTGAACTCAGGGGTGCTTAAACACTGAGCCACATCCCCAGCCCTTTTTTATATTTTATTTGGAGACAGGGTCTCACTGAGTTGCTAAGTGCCTAGCTAAGTTGCTGAGGCTGGGTTTGAACTTGCCATCCTCCTGCCTCAGCCTCCCGAGCTGCTGGGATGACAGGTATGTGCCACGGCACCCAGCCTTGAAGGAGGTCTTTTAATGTAATAATTAGGGTAATTCATAGAACAGGTTGGATCCAGGTGCGGAGCACCCACGGGAGATTAGTGGCTCATAAATCACAATGATGATAGCTGTGGGTAGTTGGCACTTACTATACTGCCAGTTGTAACCTAAGCACTTTTCCTGCATTATGTAGATAGTATCTCCAGTTCATAGATAAGGAAACTGAGGCTTAGAGAAAGCACACAATTAGTGACAGAGCTAGGAGTGGAATCCAAGACTGTTTTGCCTCCAGGACCAAGCTCTTAATCACAAAGTGTTTTTCACCAGACAGAGGACTCAGGACTACCATCCTGGGCTGTTCTCTGCAGCACCTTTCCAAGCCAGGGCCAGACGAGTTACTTTGCTGGCAGAGCAAGTCTTGTTAGCAGCTGACTGGTGGAGGACAGGAAAGGCGTAGGGCTGTCAAGGGCAGTGAACTCTGAATCATGCAATTGTAGGTCCAGGAAAGCCTTGTCAGGTGGGACAACCTCACCTCCCCTCCTCAGGAAAGTCAGTGGTCCCAGCCTTTGACAGCATGAGCTGACTCATTTCAGAGATTTGCAGGCACGGAGCCGCTGTAGCCTCTCCCAGCACTTTGGTGGGACCTGTCTGAGAAGTCCCCTGTGGGACTGTGCAGGCTAACCACTCGGCAAGAAGGGCGTATTGTTTCTTATGGTGTCCACCTGCAGTTCCTTGTGGAAGTCCCTCCCCAAGTAAACACAGGCCTCTGTCCCAGCACCGATGTGGTTTTACTTCAGTGTTCCTCCCAGCATGAAACCCACTGGCGGCCACAGCACTCTTCCCAATGGTTCCAAACTGATCTGAACTTTTCAGAAAAGCTCTTTTTCGATTTTTAGAGGCAAATAGCAGAATTCGGTAGATTTTCATTTTTTGCTATTTACCAATCAGTAGAGAGTATGTTATTAAAACATGCTCT
The DNA here is from genome assembly GCF_902686445.1 of Sciurus carolinensis. Lineage (NCBI taxonomy): Eukaryota > Metazoa > Chordata > Mammalia > Rodentia > Sciuridae > Sciurus > Sciurus carolinensis. The sequence continues at coordinate 127,970,650 of NC_062213.1, read as the reverse complement.
TGATAAACCCAAATTGGTTGTTTTATGTAGTTTCCTGAGAACTCATATCATTGTTCTGTGAAGATGTCAGCTGCCGAGGTGATGCCTCCCTGCAAAGTTGGTAAATGTGCCTGTGTAGAGAATTGGGATTTTGCCAATTGGGGGTAGAACACCTTGCTACAACCAGGACCGTGTTATTCGAGTGTAGTCATTGCTGTTATGAACATTACACTTTCATTGATTACTTGGTTCTTATTTATTTTTGCCATCTTACGCATTGCCTTACTTTTTGATCCTTTCCCCTTCTTCCAGCAGAAGTGGGAATAGGTAGGAAGTGAGCTGTGAGCGGATGTCAAAACTGTTTGAGATAGCTGGGTGCAGTGGTGCATGCCTATAATCCCAGCAGCTCAGGAGGCTGAGGAAGGAGGATGGAAAGTTTGAGGCCGGCCTCAGCAATTAGAGAGGCCCTTAATAAATTAGTGAGACGCTGCCTTATAATAAAAAAATTTTAAAAATCTGGGGATATGAAACTCTGGGTGCAAACCTCAGTATAAAAAAAATTTTTTTGAGGGACTGGGGTTGTGGGTCAGTGGTAGAGCACTTGCCTAGCACATATGAGGCCCTGGATTCGATCCTCAGCACCGCATAAAAATAAATAAAGGTATTGTTTCCACCTACAACTAAAAATATTTTTAAAAAAAAATTTTTTTTTTTAAATTTCTGTGCAGTCTCCTGGGAGATACTCCCTGATGAAGGTGACCCCTTCATCAAGTATAGCTGCAGTTTGCTTCTCTGTCTTCCTTTGTGTAACTTGAGTGAGTCACTCACCTTTACTGAGCTTCTGAAAGGGTTGAATTACATAATCCCTAAGGTCCTTGTACAGCTTTCTGCCCCTTGTTGGGGTACCCAGCTCAGGGCTGGGGCATGTGGGTACCACCTGCTCCATTGCGTGGGGTCAGGGAAAGGGGAAGATGGAAGAGACCTGAGCTGTTTCTTTTCCTGTTGTGTTCCAGAATGGCAGGGTCCCTTTTTTTGTGTTGTATTTCTTATCCATGGCAAGACCTTACCCTGAGACCACAGAGATCCCTGATGCTTTATCACATCCTGATCCCCGAGCCTCCAGAGTCTTGCAGAGTGGCCTGCAAATGTGAGTGGATGAAGGGGAGCCATCCAGCTGTACCCACTTACAGTCATTCCGTCAGTAGTGCTGCTCGGTAGTGATAAATAAATTACTGGTAATGAGATTTGGGTAAAATGCCGGTCTCCTCAGTCACTCTCAGCAGGGGAGAGTACCATAACGTCCAGTGCCTTTCACACCCATTTCTCTGTGGGCCTGATAAACTGGTGCTACATCTCCTTGTGGAGGGAAGAGGGTGAATCAGATGTACCTTGGTGTGGGCTGTGAGGTGTGTGACCTACTTTCCTTTGGCCCCCATTAGACACAAGTTACTGAGCCAGTGCCCTGATTGTCTCCTCTCAGCGTTTGCTCAGAATTGCTGGCAGCTTCCTGCCTTTCTGATGAACAAACACACTGGCAGAAAGGCCCCAGATAGTCTTGTGGAGTCGAGCGCAGAGAAGAACTTGCTGCTTCTGGGGAAATACACGCATCTCTCCCTCCCTGCCTCGCAGTCCCCGCTCCACCTGCCCCATCCACAAGTACTTTTTTCAGTGAACATAATGTTGGTCTGTCTTCTAAGCCTTTGTGGTAGACTTGCCCTTGTAACAATCTCAGAGCTTCTCTTCCCCCCGGCCTTACACTTAGCTCTGTTTCAATGACTGCCTTTCTCACAGTCCATCAATAGCAACAGCACCCAGTGACTTTTCCATGTCAGGTTTTGCTTCATCCCGAGCCAGTGGGCAGATCTCCAGTTTCTCTTCTCTCCTCCCCACAGAGTAGCATGTGCATCTGGGGCAGGGGGAGGGAGTGAATAGTGTGAACTTTCTCTTACTGGATTATAAAATATGTAAAAGTTCTTAAGAAGAGAGAGCTCTTCCAGAACGGGCACTACCAAAATGGGTGACCTCGTGGCACAGCATGCTGTCACCTTTTTTTTTTTTTAATGACAGAGTTGGTCCTGAACCCTGCCTCTCCCACCAGCTGGTTTAGAGCTATTCTGGGGCAGCCCAGCTGATGGTGAGAGCCCTAGAGAGATGCATCATGTGTGCATGCTTTAGAAAGAAGCTCACATTTGTGTCAATATGATAGTTTGCATTAAGGCTCATTTATAGATGAAGGTAATCCCCTTACTCAGCTGTTTCATGGCAAATGCTACTACTATCCTGACTTTAAATAGAAAGGAATTAAGGCACCTCTTTGTCAGTGGCCCCAGACTGTCTGGGAGAAAACAAACTGAGTCCTCATGTTTCCTGGTGCATGGCTCCAAAGCTGGTAGCATATGACCAAGTCTTTGTGTGACTTTCCTGGGAGCAGAGTCTTGGGAGCCTAGCTCCCACCTGCTGTGGGCATATTGCATGGGCCATGGCTCAGGAGGGTGAGGCCCTAAAGCCCTCTTCCCCAAGCGAGCCTCAGCCCCTTCTTACCTTTTGGGGTAGGGCCCAGCGAGCAACTGCCGTCTTAGGCTGAACTCTGAAGCCTTTCCTGACTTGAAATTCTACCTCCTGGGAGAAGCAATTAATGGTTGTTAAATGAATTATTGCATCACTGTAAGCAAGAGAGGAAAAGTTATAAACAGCACTGGGACCATCAGGCCTCTCTCCTGGGAGGCAACCGAATGTTCAGCGTGACTTACTTTGACTTCTCCAAAGTGTGTGACTCGTGAAGACAGGCGTACCTGCCACTCATCAGACACTTTCTATGTGCCAGGTGCTGTTCTGCTTTATGTGTATTAACTACCCATATCCTCACAAATCATCCTGTGAGGGATATACTATTATTATCTTCTTTTAAAAATAGATAACACTGAGGTTCCAAGAGGTGAAGTAATCATCTGCTCAAAACGAGAAAGAAGAAGAGCAGCAGAGCTGACTGTTGAGGTGGTGAGGACCCAGTAAGTCTTCCCTCCTCCTTCTCCAAGTTTGGGACAATTGAGAGGTAAAATGTGAAGCAGATGAAGATTTAAAATATCAGCTCGAATACCAAATTGGCTGGTTGAACAGTGCACCAGAGGATCAGCTTTAGGCAGGTAGCTTATCCATGTTTCACCCTGAAGTTAGAAGGACGGAGTCCCCCTCTCCCAGGGCTGGCCAACAAGGCAGAAGCTGCGACTGAGAAGGTGTCACCTCCATGATCAGTGACCCCAAAAGAGAATGAGGAAGGGTTGAGCTAGCCTGTTCTCTGCTCCTCCCTCCAGACTCACCCAGTCCCTTACATCTGCCTCCTCCCCTGAGACCAAATGAGAGGTATCGTCACAGGAGGTCCCTTGCTGTGGAAGTACAAAGCCAGGGGAATCGAGGTTACTCTCACACCAGTATTCAAGCCGAGGTTCTGAGCAGTCCTCTAGGACCCTCCTTCCATAGACGGGGTGCTCGGAACCCCAGAACTCTGTAGAGGTCACGGACACCTCCTCTCCTTGTAGCAGAGTCTGTGGTGTGGAGAGTCTCACCCAGAACTGCATGAGCGGTGCCCTTTCTGATTCACCTCTTCTGTATCCATGTCTTCTCTTCCCCTGCCTTCCCAGCTTCACCCAGAAGCCTCCACTGACCAGTCGGTCACATTACACAGGATCTTGAGCAGAACTAAGCGTAGACCTCCCCCATCCCTTGGGCAACATGGAGGACAGGCATTTGAGGGTTGGAAGGGTGAGGGGCTTTGGGTCCTCGGAAGGGCAAGGTCTTACCTTTTATTAATGGTATCGAGTTCTCAGCTTCCTGCTCCTTGCCTCCTCTATTCTCCTCACATTCAGCCCTCCCCTTGTTTCAGGAGACAGTTACCCACATCTGTGAAAGTTCTCTCTTCCTCCTTCCTTCCTCCTCTTTGAACTAGGATTCCTATGTCCTTTTTCCAGTAGTGTGATAGGGTGGGAGGGATGCAGACTTTGAGGCAGACAGGTCTGGGTTTGAATCGTAGTTCCTTCATTCACTGAGGGACCTGGGACCCTCACCTGTCTCAGCCTCTATTTCCCCATTTACAAAGCAAAATTCTTAATACCTACCTTACAGGCAGTGAAGAGGTTAAATGAGCTAATACATAGAACTATTAAGGCTTGGTGTCTGACTCTTAGTACATGCTCCAAAAATAGTTTCTTGGAGTCAAGGAGGCTTTAACCATCCTTGATTTTTTTTTTTTTATTCACCAAATACTAGAAGTCTATGTGCCAGACACCTTTGTATAAAAGCACCTGTTTCCCAGGATTACCATAAATAGAGAATTTTTGGAAACCTCTTAGTTTTGTGTTTGGCATGTAGAAGTGCTAGCTGAATAAATGAAGGTTATTATCATCAACCTGCCACCTAGTGTGTGAACTCCAGGTGAAATGCTGTGGCACTTGGAGTCATGCTCATTGCCAAGGTGGTTCATGAAACCTGCACAGTCAGGGCTCTGCCACATCCACAGGGAACTCTTACAAATACACCCTTCTCGTCTTCACCTACCCCACCCAGAAGCACTACACTCATCACTTGTTGGGTAGAGCTGAACCACTAAGAGCACCACTTCTGGTCCCTGCGATCAAGAAAAATGCCCAAGTTTCCCCAACATGAAGGGCAATGAGAGAAGGTTCAGCCCTCAAATCCAAAAACATGAGCAGGAGACAGAAAATGACTGACTGAAGATTAGAGAAAACAAGTCTCCACAGCCCTCAGTCCTCAGGTGGTGGCCTCCAGCCCTCTCTTTTCTGCATCTGGCCCTCATTTTCTTTCTCTTCACTCCTCTCTTTCGGCAAAGAGTACTTATGTCACTGCTCAGCAAGAGTAAGTGGGACACTTTCCAACAACACTGGTTTAAAAGGATCAAGTGTGATCCAAGAAACTGCCATTTTTTAAATGATGAGATTCCCTTCACACACCTGAACTCCGAGAATAGGATGCAACCCCTTTATGTTCTTTGTACCTTCCCGTCGTGACATGTCCTAGGTACATTGGTAATATGCTGAGGAAAACTACCCATGTTTTTAACTTTGATTCCACCTTTGAAATCAACAAAACCCAGTTTCCTCAAAAATAGGGAAGGAGGTGACACATGTCAATACTGCTGTGACAGCGTTTGGGCGTGAGGACCTGGTAGCCACAGACTGGACTCCTCCAAAGTTCTTCCTTTCTGAAGGTTGCATCTGCAGTGGGTGCAGTGTATGCCTGGCAGCTAGGCCAGGCCAGCCTGTCATCTGTGATCACAGCTAGGGCGAGCGAGGACATTCAGAATGTAAGAGGAATCAAAATCTCACTTTTCAATATTACCCCATGTACTTCGGAAATGCAAAGATTATAGATTGGTTTCAACATGTCCCAAATTCACTTAGCATGGGAAATGAAATTAAACCACTAAGTAGCTCTAACCCCAAATCTAATCTTCCTCAGGAGGGACAGCATTTTCTCCAAGTCATTTCTCTCTGTCTCTTCTTTTCTTCTGGAGCAGGATTATTGTCCCAGGGCTCCCACTACCCACCTCTGAAGCCCACAACCCCCTCCCTTCTGTGGCTTCTAAGCAAGGCACTGGCAGTGGGTACCTTCCTCAACTGTCATTCTCCAATTGTCTTTGTCTTGGATATTGAGACTTGTTGGGAGAAGGGAGTGATTGTTGGCTAGAGGCTAGAGAATGCATTCCTAAAAAGAAAAAGCTAAAAAAGAAAGGAGGTGTGTCCTTGTGGTTAGGGAATCAAAGCCAGTTCGATTTAGCAGTCACTAATTCCTGTTCTGTTTTGAGCTGGAATGCAATGATGCTCCCGGCTGCCACCATCTAAGTCCCATCTTGGAATGGCTTCCACATGGATGCAAATCTCAGCCACAAAGGCAGATGTGCAGGAAACACTGTCTCATGTCTCTCAACTCGATTTCCGACTTCAAGCTCTATTCCACTGGACTGGCAGGAAACTTAATCTGTTATTCTTGGGCTATTCCCCCATAGATTTATACTAGGTTTCAGGTGTTCCCAGACATTAGTAGACACAGATTACCCTTGAGACATCCATATTCCCATCTTCATGATTCTTCAAACCCTGATTAGCAAAATGGGAATTTTTTTATAAGGCCACCTACAGTCCCATCTGCCTGGATGTCCTAGTGGTAGGTGACCAACTCTCTGGTCACCTAAAAGCCCACATCTCTGGAACTCCTTCACTCTTGGGCAAACCAGGACCATCGGAATGGCCACAGAAGAGTCTTGCAACTTATCCATACTCTGCAAATACCAGTCGTGGACCTGTGATTGGGACACAGACCTCTGTTCTCAATTCCCTTAGCCCAGGGAAATCTCATTTTCTTTCCTGGGGGTCGAGGAAGACCTGCACTCTCATCCACTGTTGCAAAACATTTGGCTTATACTGGGAATCCCTTTCCTTCACCTTTTCTACTGTAGTTAAGGGCTCAAAGAACTTAAGTTTATATAACCAAAGCCAGTAAGCATTGTAGACTGGACATCTTCTTATCAGGGACAGCTGGACAGCCTTCCATTTGGAGTCTCATCTCTACAGACTTTGAGAACAAGTGACCTGAAAAGTAAGAGAGGAAGTGGTATAAATAAATTTGGTTCAATTAGCTTTCCTAAGTAGGTAGGGCTAAAAAGTTCCTAAAAGGTTTTGTAGTTGGGTGCAGGCTTTGGCAATTCTTCAAGTGGTTTCTTCTTCCCCTCCTGTCGCTTTTACAGAATGCCTCAGCTGGCACTGGGTGGAGTAAGGAGGGCAGGTGCTAGCCTGCATTCCTCCAGCAACTGAGACTCAGTGACTTCACCGGCACTCAATGTGGGTGGAGAGGGCTTCCTGGGCTTATTTGCCTTGTCCCTATCTCACCTCCATCAAGGCAAGAGCAGAGAAACTTGGTGAAGTACAAGGAACAAGAGGCTGCTGATCTCACTTAGTGCCTGCCCGCAGTGTCCAGCCTGGAGCTCGACTAAGGGATGCCTTCCCTACATGTCTGGGTATTGAAGGATAAATACCAGGCTCTGCATTTGCCTCAACCCCAGCCCTGAGCACACACTGCCTACATGGCTCTTAGCATCTGCTAAGAGTAGCAGGGAGACCATAAAGAAAAAGGAGATGCTAGCTAAAAACAGCCGCCCTAGCTAGGTGTGGTGACACACGCCTGTAATCTCAGAGACTTGGGAGGCTGAGGTGGGAGGATGGCAGGTTTGAGGTTAGATTCAGCAACTTAGAGAGACCCTGTCTCAAAATAAAAAAAGGGCTGGGGATGTATCAAGTGGTAGAGCACTTGCCTAGCATGTATGAGGTCCTGGGTTCAACCCCCAGTACTGCGAAAATAAAAATAAAACAGAAAAAGAACAGCTGACCTTTCTTATTGAAGCTGTTCTAACCACACTTGAAACTACAAGGAAAGTTGATTTCTGAGCAGAAGTGCCAATGGAGAGAGGGAGCTAACATGCAAAGTTCAGAAGTCAGTCTTTTGAGGTTCAAAAAGAAAACTCTATCATACCACAAAGCTACAGTAATTACTATGACGTATGGTCTTCTTACATATATATACATGGAGAGAGAGAGAGAGAGGGAGAGAGAGAGAGAGAGAGAGAGAGAGAGAGAGAGAGAGCTTATGAGTATATAGAGCCCAGAAATAAAACCTTGCTATATATGGCCAAAGAGAACAAGACCACAGTGAGGAAAGGATAGTCTCTTCAATAAATAACCTTCAGAAAAATTGATATTCACATGCAGAAAATTGAGATGGACCCTTACCTTACACCAGATGGAAAAATTAACTCACAATGGATTTAAGACCTGAAAAACTCCTTTTTTAAAAAAGTGAGGGAATGTGTCTAGACATTGGATTTGGTAGTGATTTCTTGATATAACACCAAAAACATAGACAACAAAATAAGAAATAGGCAGATGGGTTTACATCAAAATTAAAAACTTTGGCAAAAGGAACCATTCACAGAGTGATCCACAGAGTGAAATGTCAACCTATGGTTTGGGAGAAAAGAATCATAAATCAAATATGATAAATGGTTAATGCCAGAATGTATAAGAAACTTCTACAACTCAACAGCAAAAACCAAAAGACCCATTTCTAAAATAGGCAAAGAATTTGAAGAGACCTTTGTCCACAGAACTTACACAAATGGCCTATGAGCACATGAAATGATATTTAGCATTACTAATCACTAGTTACATAAATCAAAACCACAAGATATCACCTCATACGCATCAAGATGGCCACTATCTAAAGACCAGGAAATAGCAAGTGTTGGTAAGGATGTGAAGTTGAAGCCCACGTGCACTGTTGGTGGGAGTGTAATTGGTGTAGCCATTCTGGAACACGGTTCAGAAAATTTAAAATAGAACTGTCCATGAAGGGAAGGGAGGTGAGGATGGGAATAGAAAAGACAGAATGAATCGGACATGACTTTCCCTTGTTCATATATGAATACATGATCATGAAACTCCACATCATGTTTGACCACAAGAATGGGATCCTAATTAGAATGAGTTATACTCCTTGTATGTAGAATATGTCAAAATAAACTCTACTGTCTTGTATATCTAAAAAGAACAAATTAGAAAATCTTTTTTTGAAAATATTCAAAAAAGTAGAACTACCGTATGATCCAGCAATCCTTCCTCTAGGTGTAGGACCACAAGAACTCAAAGCAGGTCTCAAAGAGGTACTCGCACATCCATGTTCATCACAGCATTATTCACAAAAACCAAGAAGTGGAAGCAACTCTCATCAACAGATGAATGGACAAAGAAAATGTGGTGAATACATATGGTAGAATATTATGCAACTTGAAAAAAGCAAATCTTATCCTATGCTATGGCACAAATGAAACTTGATGACATTAACAAATACTGTATGCGTCCTCTGTTACAAAGTGTCTAAAATAGTCAAAAATACAGAAACAGAAAGTCGAAATGTGGTTGCCTAGGGCTAGGGGAATGAGTGTTTCATGGATATAGACTCTCAGGGTTGCAAAATGAAAAGGTTCTAGAGATCAACAGATGTGAATATCCTACTGAGCCTCTATACTTAAAAATGGTTAAAACAATGAATTTAATATTATACATTTACCACAATAAAAAGAAGAAAAGATATGTTATTATAGGAAACATCTTTTAAGCAAATTCATTTTTCTAATAAGAGGTTTTCACTGAAAGATGGACTAAGCTGTGGTTCCGAGCAATAGGTATTCCTGGCAACTGGTATGACCTTTTGATTTCATGATGGGTTTGGATCTAGAATGTCCCCCAAAAGTTCTTTTCAGAGCCTTGCTGTCTTGGTCCCCAGTGCAGCAATGTTCAGAGGTGGGGCTTTAGGGAAGTGATTGCATCCTGAGAGCTCTGACCTCATCAGTGGATTAGTCCACCGATGGATTCACAGCTGAATGGACTACTGGGGAAACTGTAGGAAGAAGGACCTGGTTGAAGAGAGTGAGTCCCTGGTGGTGTGGGTCCTTGGGCCCTTTATCTTGCCTCGCCTTCCCTCCCCCACCCTCTCTCTTTCTGTCTCTCTCTCTCTCTCTCTCACTGCTTCCTGGCCTCCATGAGGGAAGCAACTTTGGTCCCCAACGACCTTTCTGCCATGAAGTTCTTCTTATGCCAAAGTAACAAAACCAGTCAACCACAGACTGAAACCTCTGAAACCATGAGCCAAAATAAATCTTTCCTCCCTTAAGTTGATTTTCTCAGGTATTTTGTCACTGCAATGGAAAGTTAACAGATTTATTACCAGATTCTCAATAAATCTAAATAAATGCCAGATTCTCTTAAACCCTTCTCATGTGACTTAAAGAGGTCAGCTTTTGCTTTGCCAACCCCATGCCCGCCAACAGTGTGATAGACTTGACTTAAAATGACTTCCCAAGATCATGAAATACATGAAAAATGTGAATATTCCTGTTTCTGCTGTCCATCTCTTTCTTATCTACTCCACAGTTCTGAGCTTCCAGTTAGAGATGCTCGACATTCTCTTAACCAAAGAACCAACCTTCTAAAGTCTATAAATACCGTGGCCATTTGTAGAGGTTTTACAATATGATAGAGACCACGTAAATATTTTGCACATGCTGTCTGAAGTTATCCTCTCAAGGACTCTGTGTGTTAGGTAGGTATTACCACCCCCCACCAGAGGCTGAAGAGCTTATCTAAGATGATAGCACTACTATGTGGTAATCTATGTGACTCCAAAAGCCATGGCCTTCAGCTTCATTGTGCTGGCTGGAATTCCTTGTCAAGGATAAGGGTCAGGAGGAGGAGACCAATGGTCTTCGTTAACCAGGGACAAGTCCACTCGTGAGACTTCCTGATAAAGCTTGAAGTCAGTAACAGTACAAGCACTCCTCATCCTCGGCATCTCCCATTTCATGGGTCCACAGTTTAATTTTGCCTTACAAAAGACCAGGCCTCCCTTCTGGCTTGCTCATTTCCTCTACTCATTATGCACAGGTCAAATGAGATTAATGGATATGACAGCACTCTGTAACTGGGAGAGAGTTTATTGCACGTGGTCAGCACTTTTACGTGGTCCTGTATCCTAGGCCTGCAGAAACAGGCAGGGCATTCAGAATCATATAGTTCTGCTGCTCTGTCCGTTTGTCCTTCTTTCTGTCTGTGTAGATTTGCAGAGGAATGTTGGGGTGAAGTCCAGGTGATGCTAGGAATGGTTATTTCCTGGTGGTGCTTAGGTATCAGAATGATTTTCTTATTTTATTCTTTGTCTCTGTGTTCCTCAACTTTTGATGATGAGCATGGAAATAATAAAGCCATTGTAAAAATTAAGCATAAAACAAATATTTATTTATTTATATTTTTATTTATTTTGGTACCAGGGATTGAACCTGGGGGCACTTAACCCCTGAGCTACATCCCCAGTCCTTTTTATTTTGAGACAGGTTCTTGCCAAGTTGCTTAGGGCCTCTCTAAGTTGCTGAGGCTGACTTTGAACTTGCAATCCTCCTGCCTCAGCCTCCCGAATCCCGGGATTATAGACCAGCACCACTGCACCTGGCTAAAATACAAATTAAATTTTAAAAGACAAACTAGGCAGCACTGCCTTGCCCCTCGCTTTGTAAGCAGTAGTAGTTCAGTGAACTCCTCCTTCCACTCACCTCCACCCTGGCCTGAAGGGACTGGCAGATTTCCCAGTCATCATCTCATTGGACATTGGTTTGCAACCTCGGGACCAGTGAATTCCTGAAGGGCTCTGAAGGGTGGATGCCAGGCCCTAGAAGGCCCAGAGGCTTTTGTGCGCTGCCTAACTCCGCATGTGTTTGTGATAAAACCAGTTCGGGATGAAACCACTTTGGGATGGTTCCTGCAAGTTTTACTGTAGGGCCACAGAAGACCCTGGATATACAGAGGTGCAGCTGGACTCAGATTTCACAATTTCTTTCATTTCTGAGGAAAGTATGAATCTCAGTATGTTATTTGTTCATCATCCAGTTTCTCAGTTTGTTTTAATAGTTCTTGCTTTATTTTGAGTTAATAAATATCAGAACTCTGTTGGGAAGCCATCTGAAAAATAAAGCTGACTATTCATGGCACATGGTTTTGGCAAATACTTTCTCTCCTCTGTGGAAGGGAACTCTGTTTACCTTTTTGAAGAGTCAACAGAAACTCAGGTTCACAGTTCTGCCACCAAAAGAAGAAACCACTTCAGTTCAGGGTGAGGACTTGGCTACGTTCAGCTGACACAGTACAGAGGGCTGAACTGTACAGCCTTTGGTTTTAACTTAGGGAGCAAAAAAATGTTCTTTCTATCTAAAAGCTGTGATTAACATTCTTGGAAACTCAATGTAAATTAAAGAGGTGATCTAGCTTTTCTGTTACCTAAAAGAACACTTAACTCTTTCATTTTTCTTCAATGATTAGAATTTTCTGTAAAATGAGAATAGTAGTACTCATGTGATCATTTTACTCAACTGTGGTGACCAGAGAAAATCAAATAAGGCGATAATAGGAAGGGTGCCTGGTTCACTAAAAAGCACTTTACGAACACGAAGCATCTTTAACATAGGACTTTAGAGCTGGCAGACAACTTTGACAAGCCATCAGACAGTGTACCCAAGAAGTGGCAGACTTACTGGAGGCCACTCAGTAAGTCTTTGAAGGCAACAGGATTGGAACCCAGTCTTTTTCCACCAAACCATCCTGCCTTGTTTTTTGCTTTTTGTACCAGTACATCTCATGAGAGCACCCCTTTATTATTCTGAACCTTTTGGAAGGAGAAGCACAAAGTATAGCCCAAAGTCTTTCTGGGATGGGCCCAGATGAATCAGGCCCACTTAGAGTAACCATGGTACCACACCAGTTGCATGCGTGTGACCAGGGTCATGCGCTAGCCTCTCTGTGCTTTTATTTCCCCAATTACCTATTGGCTGGGGTTGTTAAGAGGATTAAATGAGTTAATGCCTTCAGGCAGACACAGCCTAGATGCTCGTAGATGATATATATTCACACAATCACCATTTATTTACATATAGAAGTTGCACACCAACCTAGTGACTGAGAAAAACGTTAAAGTCCACAGATACAAACCAGGAAGTTTCTGTCAGGTCTGTGCCAGGCCATTTAGAACATATGGCAAGGCATCTCCTAAGGTAGGGGTCTTGGGGAGCCAGACTCCTGAGGAAGAACTACAGTAACTAATGCTTCTGTTTTCTCCCCAGGTAAGAGCTGATTGTCTCTGGGCCTGGCCTTTGGCTCATGACTGCTACTGGGGCCAGAGTGCTCAGTGGACGTATGATCACAAATTTATCATAACTCCTCAGAGCCCTGTGGGTATTATGGAGGTACTTAGGGGTTCCCAAGGCTTGAGTGAGAATGAGCCTGGGGAGGCTGTGAAATCACGACATGTATATGTTTTTCTTCTGTTTCTGTCCACAGTCCCTGAGTCATGACTCCCATAACCCTTGTTATTTCCTTAGTGCCGTCGGGGCACTTCGGCCTCCAAAGCAGGCCTCACAAAGCAGTCTAAACCATCTCCTGCCCTCCTTTTACCTACTCCTTTTTCTTCCCAAGGCAGGCATCGAAACTCTGACCTCAAAATTTCTGACCTATTTTGTTTGATAGTAGATGATAAGACCCCTCTGTTGGGGCTCAGATAGGAAGTATCCCCCAAAAACTCATGTGTGAGAAAATGCAAGAATGTTCTGAGATGAAATGATTATATGACGAGAGCTGTAAACCAATCAGCAGATGATTGTGCTGATTAGATTGGTAACTGTAGGCAGGTGGAGTGTGGCTAAAGGAAGTAGGTCACCCGGGACATGCCTTTGGAACTTTCCTCCACGGGGCCCTTCCCCCATGATTCCTGCCTCACCCTGAGCCCAGAGCAATGGAGCCAGTCCTCTATGGACTGAAGCCTCTGAAACTGTGAGCCCCCAGTAAACTCTTCTTCCTCTGAGTTGTTCTTTTCTGTCACAGCAATGCAAAAGCTAATTAAAACATTCCCATTTCAGAAAAGGGTCCTGCCCCATACTTAGGGAGAAATGCTGAAGACTGAACAGGCAGGCTTGCTGGGCTTTCCTGCCCTATCTACTAGCATTAGATCATACCCTTTGTGTTCACGTTTCAATCATGCCTTTGCAATGCAGTTCCCATAAAAACCCAAAAGGGCAGAGTTTGGAAAACTTCCAGATGGTTCCTGGAGGGTGGGTGTGCCCTGAGAGGGCGTGGAAACTCCATACCCCTTTTCCCAGACCTTACCTTCTGCATCTCTTTGTCTGTATCCTTTTTTAATACCCTGTATAATAAACTTGTGAATGTAGTGTTTCCCTGAGTTCTGTGAGCCACAATTAATTTGATTCCAAATTAATTGGACCCAAAGAGGTGGTTGTGTTATGAGAATCCCACCTGATAGCCAGTTGGTCAGAGACACAGGTAAAACAACCTGGGGCTGGTGAATGGCATCTGAAGTGCGCTAGGAGAAAAGGCTTGTGGGATTGAGTCCTCAACCTGTGACTCACAGAAGATGGTGACGAGGGACGTTCCCAGGGCAGCCTGGGAGAGCTTCCAGAAGCACAGGGTAAAAATCATGAGTCCAAAACTTCTTGTTGCTCCCTCACTACATAAGGAGACCTTTCAGCCCCCCTGCACTGAGGTGTGGCTCGTGACTCTTCCAGATCCATTTCCCATTGCCCTCTTCTGCTGCACCTCACAGTGCCCGACAGGTGCGTTCACATTCACATGCACACCTGTCTCACTTGCTGGCTCCTGATGCTGCCTCACTCCCCACCAGAGACAGCCAACACCAGGACCAGCTCCGGTGCCACATCCATGAAATCCCCCCAATCCCTCCCCATGCCCTACTTCCCCTCACCCCCAGCTTGTGGTGCTACTTCTTGCTGCTCTCGCCTTTGTCCTTCTCTGCAGCTTGGGACAGTCCCAAGTGGACAGTTTATGAAAGTCTGAGATCTGTTGGCCTGGACTCAGAGAAGTCTTAATTCCAGGCAAGGGAATGAGAATAGGGACCTCAATACTGTCATGGTGTGACATTGTCAAGTTTTAATAGCTTTCAATGTCAAGACACAGAAATATCCATGTTTTGTTGTTTTGATTTGGGGTACTAGGGATTGAACCCAGGGGTGTTCTACCACTGAGCTACTTCCCCAGCCCTTTTTATCCTTTTATTTTGAGACCCGATCTCACAAAGTTGCCCAGGCTGGACTTGAACTTGCAATCCTCCTGGGTAGCTGGGATCACAGACATGTGCCACCACGCCAGGCTATCACCTGTTCTGAGATGCTGAAGAAAGATACCCACTGAATTGTGTGTGGTAATACATTGGAAGCCAGAGATCACTATCGCCCCTTGCTTCCTTGCTCAAAGATGAGCCTTGGGGGTCTCCTGGTTAACTTTCATCACCAATACCGTGTGCTTGCAAGTCCTCACCACAGCCAGTTCCTCCCAGACACTGTCAGGCTCTGCAGATGATCCTCTTGCATGAACCCCTGGGTCTATATCCCAGGCACATACAAACACTCAGAACAGACCTACGATATGGAAAGAGCTCTGTCCCTCTTCCAGCTGCCTGACAAGGAAGCAGCTTCTCCTTGGAGTAAGTATGAATTAGCTAATGCTGAGCTGGCAGAAATATTCAGGCCATATCCTGCCTTGAGTGAGCCTTCCCTCCTCTACCTATTCATCCAGACATTAATTCTAGGTCTCTCTGTGGCACTCAGGGTTGAATCCTGTGTTAAAATGCTGGTGGTGTAGTAACTGCAGGAAGGCACATATAATTTCCCCATCAGAGTGGCTTTAATATCCTCTTTCAGAGGCACATGAGACATTAAAGGAAAGATAAATGGTTATGGGTCCCCAAAAATCTGTGGAGTCAACACATGCACGAGAAAGTACCACTTTAACCTTTAATCATGTTAGCCAAGGAGCAAAATCTATTTTTATTGCTTATAAGCAATGGTACTAAATTGATTATAAGGCCGTGGGCTCCAGGAAAAGGAAGCTCCCACAAAAACTGCACCCCCCCCCCCACACACAGGACTCAGGAAGTACACTGAGAACCTCAGTTCAGAGAGGGAACGTGAGGGGGTGGACAGGCTGGGGACAGAGCCAGAGAAAAAAGAGAGGAGGCAAGAGGCTTGTGGCACGGTGACCACACTGGCACTACCATCCTGGATCCCACGAGTGTGAGGGACGAAAGCCTGAGGATAAAGAAATCCAGGCCTTCCCACACCTCCCCAGGGGCTCAGGGAGTTGCTCTGTGTCCCTGTTGTAGATGAGGTCATCTCTGGTGAGCGCATTTGGTAATTACAGCCTTTATCGCTCGCTTTCCATTGCCGGGTGCTTTGCTGAAGGCTTTATAGGGAGCATATATGTCCTTTAATCCTCCCAGTCCCTTTGCAGGAGGTGCTCTCCCTCCCTTTATAGACCAGGAAAAGGAGGTCTCAGCGAGGTTGACTCACTGGCCCCAGACCAGTAGCTCCTCACTGGTGGAACTGGGCTTGAAACCCAGAGACAGTCTGGCTACAGAGCCTGTGCTTACCTCACCCACCAAGCTTTTAATAGCATTTTGGCCTAATGAAATCTGGTAGTGTAATGCCCAAAAGGTTAGAATAATAATAATAATAATAATAAACTTCTCTGTCTCACTGATTCAATAGGAATCTGAGGAAAATGCCCTTGATCTTTCTTGGTTTCCAATCTGTAAAAGAATGAATATGCCACTCTTACCTGCAGACCCCACTGTGTGTGTGCACATGCATGTGTGTTGCTATTGTTATTGTTGTTGTTTCTTTTGCAGTACTGAGGATTGAACCCAGGGCCTCACACGTGCTAGGCAAGCTCCTTACACTGAACTACATCCCCGGTCCTTTTCATTTGATTTTGAGTCAGGGTCTCACTATGTTGCCCAAGCTGTCCTGGAACTTGGGATTCTCCTGCCTCAGCCTCCAGAGTAGCTGGAATTACAGGCAAGTACCACCACTCCTGGTGTTTTGAGGATTAATGAATGGGCTATCAGGACTTGAGGAATCTTGGACGGTTGAAGATGTTTAATTAAATCATGTATGCAGCTGGACATGGTGGTGCACACCTGAAATTCCAGCAACTCGAAGCCGAGGCAGGAGGATTCCCAAGTTCCAGGACAGTCTGGGCAACTTGGGTCGGGAATTGGTCACTAGCCTTTGGCCTTTGAGAACCAAACATTCTTCTCTACTTGCTGCAGTGAAGAGGGAATTTGGTAAATTGGGGCAGTTAGTTCTATTTCCTTCATCCATACTAGTTATACCTCTCCCATCTCCTCTTCACTTTTTTCTCATTCCAATCTGCACCATTGGAGGCTGGAAAACAGCAGTGAACTCCAAAATGTTTTCCTTACAAGGTTCTGGAAGAGGGTTCCAAAGTGTTGATTTGTAAATTATGGGATAAAAAAATGTTCACGATTTATCCATGCCAAAAGAACTGACAGCCACTTAGGCAGGTGTAGTATCCTAGTGTGTTTTCCCAGGAAAGTTATAATTCTTATTGTGAACTGCAGTACCAAGTAGCATTTTGAAAGATTAAGAGAAAATGATTGGGGCACGGGGGTTAAAATGATAGTAGAATGAATCAGACATTATTTCCCTATGTGCATATATGATTACAATACCTGTGTAACTCTACATCATGTACAACCAGATGAATGAGAAGTTATACTCCATTCATGTATAATGTGTCAAAATGCATTCTACTGTCATGTATGACTAATTAGAACAAATAAAAAAGATATTATAAAAGAGAAAATGGTATCGAAATTAAATGTAGTCATAAGGGGAAGGAATTGTGGAAAATGGCCCCATAAATCTTCTTCTGAAACCTAAACTTTCTGTCCTGCCTTCACACTGTGCTGTGCCCTGATTTATGCTTTATCAGTTGTTTCCATGTTTGTCATGGGACCTTCAACCCACCATATGGACTGTATGTATTTATCTTTTCCGTTTACTGCTACTAAAAGAAAATATTTTTGAACATAATCAGAAATTGAAAGTGACTTGGAAAATGAACTTATTTGTTAGGGGTAAAGATAATGGGTTTATGGTCGCCATCTTTCTGTACTTTGCCCATATTCTGTACTATCATTCTACTGTCTTTACAACAACAGTTTAATGAACCATTATATTTTAACTATTGTCTTTTGTTTCAGAATGCTTATACTGCAACTGCCATTAATGGGACAGATTTTTGTACATCAGCGAAAGATGCACTCAAAATCGCATCCAAGAATTCAAGTCATTTTGCACCCATTAACTACTTTGGAGACTTCATGATTTTTCTAGGAAAGGTGAGATATCTTGACTAAGTAAAGAAACATGAAATTCAAAAAATTGTTATGCAGCAATTTGAAAGGAAATGAATGTCTTATGTACTTGCTATAATGCTGTGCTTCATTATCTCATTTAATCCTCAATCTGCAAGGCACCCCTCTTTTGCAGATGATGAAACTAAGGATCCCACAATTGGTACAGCCAGAATTTTAATTCTATTCTTACTTTTTTACCTGTGACGGATTGTCTCTATCATTCTGATTCCCACTTTTTCAATTCTACAAGGAAAATGCTACTGACTTCAGCAAATAAGTATGTTTTGTGGGTTTGTTGTAAAAATACAGAAATAAGGGGGTTAAGGGAATAACTCAGTTGGTAGATGCCTAGTATGCACAAGGCCCTGGGTTCAATTCTCAGTACCACAAAAAAAAATTGTTTCAATGAAATGTACATTATTTAATAGCAATAATTCTATAAGTAAGGTAAATTGTTAATATCCTAAGCGCAGCCAAAGTTACATGTCTGTTGTCATCTGAATTTTTTAAGAAGGAATTTTATATAGTCTTGTGGAGTAAAGGAACATCTTAGCGCTCCAACATTTTATGGTGTAAAGGACAGAATGGAGCCCTGAGCTTGGACACTGAACTTCAGTTTTCCTATCTATCACATAATTATACCCATGCTCTGGGTTTTCCGGAATAGTCACAGAAATAATTATGAAAATGGCATAACAACCCTGCCCCCACTGCTTGACCAATGCTTCGTTAGATTTTTCTGTGCAGCACAGTATGTCTCTTTCCATGTAATTTTCACTCACTGGGTCTAGTTCTAGTTGCCTGAATTCACTTCCTCTTGACTGCAGTTCAGATTCTTGACTACAACCTGCCTGGTTCTTTCCAGCCCAAGCTAAGCTCTCTAGTTTGCACATCTTCCAACCATTCCCTCCACATGTGACATGAATTCCTGTTTTCAGCAGTGCCCACAAGTGAACATGGTCTTGGTCACCAGTTGTGACCTGGCCAGTGCCCAATATGGGGACTATGCTCTTCATTTAAGATTTTGTCCTTGCTGTGTATTTGGTGTATGTCTTTGTTATGTTACCATCATAGTTACCTGTTGGTAACCAGTTGTAACATGCTTGGCTTTCACAGGGGTGTTAATTGCATTTATATTTAAAGCTCAGCAAGGCCCCAGAGATCTTTCATGTGACAATAGCAATAGAAGCACAGAATAATTATGCCTTTCAAATCAGCCAAAGTACAATGAACTCTGTAGTTGGATTGAATCCAGAAGCACTCTACTGATGAGCTATATCCCCAGCCCTTTTTATTTTGAGAAAGGTCCTCATTAAGTTGACAAGGCTGGCCTCAAACTTGAGATCCTCCTGCCTCAGCCTCCCAAGTAGCTGGGATTACAGGCATATGCTACCACACTTGACCTTATAGTACTTAATGGATAATACTGTTTATATTATTAGTGTGGTAGGATTGTGGATGATATAGTTTCTATAACTACTTCCAAAAATTTTTGGAATGAGGTTTCATCATTTTTAATAGACTCATTTTATTTTAGATTAGAATTCGTTTTCTTATATTTTCTGTAAGAAACATACGACTGATGAGCTTTTAATAAATATGAGATAACCAGTGATTCTTTGGGGTTTTTTGTTTTGCCATGCCGATCAAATCCAGGGACTTGCTTACAATTCTTTGTTTTTAGTGAAGTAGCATTCAGACATCCTTGATCATCTTTACAGACATCCAGGGGCAACAGGACCCTAGATGGACTCTTACATCAGTTAAGGAATTAAGTACACCATGACCTATAATTATATGCCTGGAAATATAGTAATTGCATATCATAAAAGTCTGAAATAATCCTATTCTCTCTCCATTTTAATACCTAGAGGGTAAAACTAATAACTTATTACAGTGTACCCACTCATTGCACTGTTTAAAAATTGTGTTTATAAAAAAGCTCTCAAGTTGAAATGCTTATTGTGATATTAAGTGAAAAAACAGAATAAAAATTTTGAGATATTGTTATATCTGCATAAAGATTAGGCCTGGACAGAATGCCCATGTATTTATCTTCCTACCTACTCCAATTAACGATTTTGTTTTAATCATAGCTTTCATTTTTTTCTATTTCATTCTGCCAAATTTTCTGCCACCTCTTTATTAGCAGGGCACATCTGAATACAAATCATACACACAAAAATGATTACTTGTAACTGACAAAAAAAAAATCATTACTAAAATATTCTAACCAACCAATTTGTAATTTTCAACAAACTCTCATTTTGGACAGGTGTTGGTGGTGTGTTTCACTGTTTTTGGAGGACTGATGGCATTTAACTATAACCGTGTGCTCCAGGTGTGGACAATCCCTCTGTTATTGGTCACCTTTTTTGCCTACTTAGTTGCTCATAGTTTTTTATCTGTGTTTGAAACTGTGCTGGATGCACTCTTCCTATGTTTTGCTGTTGATCTGGAAACAAATGATGGATCCTCAGAAAAGCCCTACTTAATGGACCAAGATTTTTTGGTAAGTGAACATTTCATTTTGTGTCGCAATCTCCATCCTCACAATCTCCAAAGGCTCACACACAAAGGAGGCTCATTGAGCCTCAGTTCTCTCCTGAGGGCTCTGTGGGCTTCTGCCACCACATGGCCTATATGTCCAGAGTGAGATTTGGGCTCAGCTTTCCAAGGTTGAACCACCTCCCTTACTGAACACTTCTCCCTAGAGAAAAGTAAGTCTGATGACAATTAACACTGATCATATAGGTTCCTCAGTAGAAGCAGCACCTTGGGACCCTGGGTAGAAGGTGTTCTAGATGCAGTTGTAGTCCCAGTACCTTTCCTGCTAATGGCTTGGACTGGCCTCTTGGACAGTCTGGGAAGTTTAGCAGATTGTTTTCTAAAGCAGCTGTGTATCCCCCAATGTCACTCATACCCACTGCACTTTAGGGAGAGCAGGCTCCACTGTAGACTAACTGCCTTCTGTGCCAATATTGACAGATCTGCAGCCCTCGGGCACTTTATTAACCAAGGCACACCCTCTGCTCACCTCCCCCTCCCATGCTGCTTGTATCTGGAAATAGCAGGCAGCTGTTTCCAACAGCTCTTCACTACAGTTGTTGCTGGTTCACCTTATCCTGTGTAGACAGAGATGTTTAACAACTGAACATCTCATCCTTTTGTTGTCAAGGTCATGTGACATTTTAATAATTTTCTTTCCTTCTGTTGACATTAAACTTAGGCATTAAAGCCCTGTTAGCTTTCAATGGTGTTCAAAGCACTCAGTTCTACAGGCATTGAAGTTTAACAAGCACTTCTGTAGTTTTATAATTAACCTCAATTCTAATCCACATAAAATTTTTTCTTGTTTGACTTATTTGTATGTACTCTAAAGGGAATGCTTCTGATGATGGTATAAGGCTAGCTTTGTCTTCTTTCCCTAATTTATACTGTTCCAGTTAAACATTCACTTTGAGCCAGGCACAGTGTCGCCCGTAGCACCTAGAAACTCGAAAGAGAGGCTGAGGCAGCAGGATCAGAAGTTTTGAGGCCAGCCTCAGCCAACTCAGAGGGCCCATCTCAAAAATCAAATAAGGGTGGGGATGTGGTTCAGTGGTAAGAGTTCACCTGGGTTGGATCCCTAGTATGGGGGTGGGGGATTACTTTGAAATCTACCCCTAAAATATTTTAATTCAACAGAGAAAACTTTAAGGATTCAGTTCTCCCAAATTTTATGGTCAAGAACCCTAGAAAATGGTTACCAACAATGCAGATTCATCACTGGTCTTATTCATTCTTTTGTTTTTCAGAGTTTTGTGAAAAGGATCAACAGAGTTAACACTGCAAGGGGTCAGGGAGACAAGGACTCGGCAAGGACTGAAGAAGGAACAGAACTCAGGCCCATTGGGAGATAGCAGCCCAGCAGACATTTGTACCTGGAGGAAGTGACCTTCAGAACTGGTTACTGACAAAATAAAGTTAAGATAGACCTTGTTCTTCCTCATTATTTTTGCTATTGTTTTATCACATTACAATACTGTAACCATAAGTTATAGTCTTTTTCATACCATCTAGGATGGAAAAAATGTTTTTATAATGCATCAATTTAAAAAACAGAATACGGAGCTGGGGATATAGCTCAGTTGGTAGAGTGTTTGCCTCGCAAGCACAAGGCCCTGGGTTCAATCCCCAGTACCGCAAAAAATAAATAAATAAATTGTTATAAATACGTGAAATAAATAATTTATAAATATGTGAACACCATCTGAGTTTATGAGGGCATACCCATAAATAAATCTCTTTAAAAACTGAATGTTGGTAGAAATCTCTGGAATGTTGCTCTTATACAGGTCGGGTCCTTCCCCTACTCATCTAATCCTGGAAATATGTTAAATATATTTACTTCCCAAAGTTTGAACTCTAACTGGAATGGGCAAACACAGAAGACAGGCAGAAGTTTAACCAGATATAACTTAGCTGGTTAAAAGCATGAGGTACTTTTACAGATTAGCACATATTCTGGAGAAGCAGTTTTCAACCACAGTCCCACCTGAGAATTGCCTGAAGGAAGATTTTTGAGCCACTGAGACCTGCACCCCACCTGAGATTTAGATGGGACTAAGGGAGAACTTTTCCTTTTTAAAGCTTTAAACAAATTGGGACATTTAACATGTTGACCAGCAGCTTCATTTGTTACATGACTGGGTAAAATTAATCACCCTCCTAAGAGGAGGTTCAATCTGATTTACTTGGCAGGGCAGGTAGGAAGATGTAAGGCTTCTTTCCCTTCCTTAAGTGCCTCTTCGAAGATGACAATAAACAGCCTGACAGCTCAGGTCTACATTAAATGCAAATTTCTTGTTGTTGTTAGCATTGAGTTAATTTATTTAAAGTCTCCTTTATGAAAGGGATTTGCAGAGCAGTTTCTCAGAAACATTAAACTCAGTCATTAAGAATTACAAGCAAGTAAACTTCAGTTTTATGGATTCATCAAAACATGTCCTTCTTATTTGCCTTAGCAAAAAATAGGTGTCTTTTGCCCCAAAGCCTAATAGCAAATTCTACCAGGCTGGGACAGTGTCAGAAAGTGTGAGTTACCAATTTCCTTCAGTGATTGTATCCTTGTCATTTTGACACTTAGCTGTTGTTTGACGTTCTCTCTGTCATGACAGAAGGTTTAGGTTTTATTATAAATCCTTGGTTATTATCAAACAACACATC
Source organism: Sciurus carolinensis (assembly GCF_902686445.1). Taxonomy (NCBI): domain Eukaryota; kingdom Metazoa; phylum Chordata; class Mammalia; order Rodentia; family Sciuridae; genus Sciurus; species Sciurus carolinensis. The sequence goes on along the minus strand of NC_062213.1, from coordinate 127,947,607 downwards.
CTGTTTCTGACCCAGAATGTTTCTTATTCTTTACAATATAATAAAATACCCACCCTGCTCCCACCATAATTTTCTGAAGATGATTTTAAGATTATTCCAAGTTGAATTTAAGATGAAATCACAGTGAAATCAACAAGGTCAGATAATTCCTGGCTGTCATTCACTATGTGCAATGGGGAAATCCCTTTATTTTTCTAAGCCTCATTCTCCTTAAGCATAGAGGGCAATGTTTTGTGGATTAAATAATGTTAAAGTACCTTATCACAGCAGCTGGGAGAAAATATTTTTCCCCCTAATTTGACTCTATCTGGAAGCTAATCAGAAAATAATCAGCCTGTGGTTCATATGAATGTTCAAAAAAAATATTTATTTATAAAAAATACAATGGGATAAGTTTATGCTGAGAAATGCAGCAATAAATATAGTTGGAGAAAACAGAGCAACTCTACATTGATACATTGGCACAAATGAAGATTTTGCAACCGCACCACCCAGACCTAAATGTCTGCAGGCCGTTTTTTTACATGCTCCTTTAGAAACACCACTCTGAAAAGATCTTGTCAGCTTAAGGAAGAGAATGAGTACACATATAATCACAAATGCACACTGATCATGACTTTATTTAAAAATTAGCAAACAATACTGTAGAAACAATGATATGTAAATTTCTAAAATGCTGCATCTTAGATTTAGTTGGCAAAGACCACATTTAGCAATAAGCATGAACTTAGTCTTCCATGTAGAAACCAGATACATTAAACTGTAAAAAAAAAAAAAAAAAAAAAAATTCCATATTGTTTGAAAATACAGTAAGATTGTAAAAATGCATAGATCTTTAATAAAAGAACTGGCTGTACAAGAGTACTCCCCTTTCACAGTATTCCTTTTTACTTCATATGCAAGTTATTGGTTATGCTGTAGGATTTAATTGTTACAGCACTAAAAGGCAACTATTTAGGGAAGAGGCAGAAAAAGGAATGTATGTAAGGCAAGTTTTTTAGGTACAATAAGCATAATAGTGTTTTAGGAAGACAAGATAAAAATTACTCAAGGCTAGCTTGGTTCTCACTGAATAAAAACAATGGACTAAATACTGAACTCCTCCATTGGATCTAGTAATCAATGCCTTGGTCGCCATACTGGTAATCTCTGGGGTAGTCATCTTGGTACTCGCCATGGTACTCATCTGGGTATTCTGCCTGATAATCACTATCACTGATTTCCGACCCATTTGTTCCTGTGCCTTGGCTTCCATTGTGAATGACAGGTTCTGTGGGAGCAGCACAGTATTTGGGATCATATACTTGCCGCCCAAGCCCATACACACTCATGCCTTTCTGGGAAGCAACTTTGTTGGTACCCATCTGTAGAGAAATTGTCGAGTTGTCCACTGGCTGTAATGTCAGCTTTTGATCATAGATGTCTCTTCTGGTACCTGGTGCTAACATCCCCGCCTGGAAGCAGAACATAGTATTAAAAGTTGGAATGGCAGCTAAAATCTACTCTTCTTAATATTTCGTAAATTATGAAATTTACTTTCATTTGCTTCAGGGCTAAACCTAGGTTGCCAAAATATTCTGAAGCCAAATCACTTTTATTGTCATATTCACTACCTTAGAAGCAAGCTTAGACTGTCCTTTGAATCCTTGCTCTACTATAAAATTGCTATTGGCCTCAACTAAGTTTACTTACGTTCAGTTTTAGGTTTCTTATCTGCAATGGAAACAAGACTACCTACTCTGGATCTAGGAGAGGATAAGACATACAGAATATAAAAGTAAAAGCATAATGCTGGCACACTTCAAAGTCACATTTGAATGCCTGTTATGACACACCCTGTCCAGCTTAACAATTTTTAGCACTTACAATTCATTCAGCAAAAACTATGCTTCTGCAGACCTTGAGGACTTCTATCTCTTCAAAACGCTCTGAATCATAGAAAAACCAAGCACTTCAGAACAGCTCACCCCCATCTTTCTCAGGATAATGTACCTCGTACCTCAGTTTCCCATTTAGGTTAAGCACACACTTTCAGATGTAAAGTGGGCAAAAAAGCAAACTTGAGTTGTAGCAATGAAAAAATGCAATGGGACATGTTCTGTCTAGGGCAAGTAAATCTCATCGTGGGGTCACTGAGAGAGGGTTTTGTTGCTTGTGGAACCATTTGATGTGCTGGTAATCCATTTTTAACAAGGAAGTATTTTATCTCGAATGTGGGGTTAGAACTTTGGTGTTTTCACCATGCTGCATTCCCATCTATTATTGAAGAACTACTTCATTACTTTTTTAGGAACTATTTAGCATTTCATAGGAATGATAGTTAAATAGCTCCTAGAAGAAGATCAGGTAATTTTACCTACCAACTTAAAAGGGACCTTTTAAAAACAAAACAAAAGACCAGCATTTAAATGTGCAATCCTTTACATGGATTTTGGAGCAAGAACACTAATAAACATATCTTTTTCTTTTCTGGTTAGGTAGTAAGGTTGTCTCTTCTAAGCGCCAACAAAACCCACAAACCACGCCACACTTTCTTTGTTGTTATAAAAGCCCTTTATGCCGCTTTCCCAGCAAAATCTACTTACACTCTAAACATACTATACAAAAAATACCTACTTTGAACTTGTAGTTCATAAGGCAAATGTTCATTTAAAATGGCCCTTTTGTACTCTTTACTATAAGTATTAAAAGTCATTGCTTACCTGGCTGGCTCCTTTGTTGGTGCCCATCTGCAGACTGATTGTGGTCTGGTCAAAAGGTTTGTCAGTTTGCATTTTTGGATCATAAAGGTGCCTCCTAGTCCCATAGGCTGTCATGCCTGCCTGACTGGCACATTTGTTGGTTCCCATCTTTTAAATTAAAAATACAATTGGCATTAATTACAGAAGTCAATGATATGAACACAAAACTCTGTGGTACTAAAAAGATGGAAGGTGGACGGGGGTGGAGATCAGTGATAGGAGTGCAAACTTAACATGCACAGTACTGAGTTCAATCCCGAGCACACACGCAAAGGAAACGGGTACAACTGATGAGCTCTTGAGCCTAGTCTCTGGTCAACTAGATACAAACGCTCCTTTATGCTTTTGCAAATAAATTTCAAATTATAATTTTAAAAAGAAATGTTTTCAAAAAATTCACAGTATCTAGAACCTCACAGTATAATTAACCATACATAAACTTGCACAAATGAACAGATTTGGAAGGATACACAAGATATTAAAGTGACAGAATGATAAATTCCCCTATTCTCTGTAGTACAGATAACCAAATTAAGGGGTATCTGCTTCAGTCACAGAAGCAGACAAAAGGCCAGGCAGTATGACTCCCTACTTTAGCTATGGTTTACATAAAACATGAAGACAAATACCAGCTATTGTCTCTGGGAGCTAACCAGGTTTTTAAACTTCAAGTTTAAAAATTGCCAACATTTTCATGGGAAAGGATCACATTTTATTCTTTCAACTCTCATATGCTAGCCAGAGCAGGATAGGGGCAGAATGAGGAATCCTATCCTACCTCAACCAAGTTCAGAGGAACAATAATTAACTTCTCTCCACAGAACTATATGGCTTCAGGACCAACCAGTACACCCTGTTTTACTGGCTGGCAACAAGTTTCTACTATTGTTTTTGTTTTGTTTTTTGTTTCTGTTTTTCCTTATAAATAATGCTGAATAAAGAAAATTTTTATTACTGAAAGTAAAACCCATTCATTAGAAAAGATTCAGAAAACATATTAGCAAAAAGAGGGGAAAAAGGGCTGGGGATCTAGCTCAGTTGGTAGAGTGCTTGCCTTGCAAGTACAAGGCCCTGGGTTCAATCCCCAGCACTGCAAAAAAAAAAAAAAAAGCGGGGTGGGGTGGGGTGGGGGGGGGTGGGGTGGGGTGGGGTGGGGGGAATCATTGTAATACTACTATCCAGACATTTGCTGTAATTTTTGAATGCCTTGTAGCTTTTCTTGGGGGAGGGGGGGCTCTGTGTGTATATCTATAGCAATGCATACAAATAAACACACACATTTACATATAAAAATATGCATGTGCACTTTTTACTTGAAAAAAGTCACACTGATCATAGAATTTTAAAACCTAATTTCTTTAACTTAACCTGTCAAACATGAGTATATTTTCACATTAAAAGGTTCTTTATGGAGTTATAATTTAACCAACTATTATATTATTTAGAAATTCAGGTTTCTAATTTCCCACCACTTATACAATTATGTACTTTATAAAACTAATCCACCTGACATAGATTCAGTCAAGCAAAGGGCAGTGCATTCAGCAGGTATGAGAGAGTGGAGCCCATGGTATTAAGCACTGATGTTTCTGTGACACTCAAGGGGACAATGTGAAGAGAAAAAAGACATCTTAACCAAATATTTACCCAAAATTAAACCAACAACAGGACTTAGTTGCTGTATGCTTTACTAGTGTAAATAAATGACTCTGGCATTAAGGTTTTGTAAAATGCTTCATTTGGTTGATAATATTTAGGAATTTTTTTTTTTTAAATATTTAGGAATTTAGAAAGTACATTTTCTTTCTTTTTTTTTTTTTTACATTTTCTTAAAAATAATAATATGATCAGGAAAAAAAAAATTCATTTCCTGGAGATACAATTGTCAAGTCAGGTGACATAACTAAACTTTCTTTAAAAACCATCATCATCTCATAGGTTTTAAAGAGATATAAATTGTATAAACCACATATCCATCCCAGAAATCCACATTATAGTACTTCTATCTGCTTTACTTATGAGAGATTTAACTTTTGCATGGCAAGGATTAACGACATTGAATAAGTACTGAAAAGCAACACCACTTCACTTACCTGCAAACCAATCACACTCTGGCCAGCCTTTAATTTCCCTTCATCAAAACGCCTTGTTTGTTTTTCTGCATACTTAACTCCAATGTCAATGGATGTATGGAATCCTTTTGTTTTAGCCTAGACAGAGATACACATACTAAGAAGCAACATTCAGCTATTCCACTGGCAGAGTTTTACAGAAATGATATGTTTTACACTTTATAAGAAATGATATTTCCACAGACACAGGCTTCATTATGTGAGACCAAACTGGAGGTAAGAAACATATAAGGCTATTCGGATCCACTGTCCCCTCTGATATATGAGAGCTCTAATTAACCTATCTAGTACAAGGCAGCTAATGTCAGCAGCCTTCCAAAAAGCCAACAGTTACAGAAGAGACGGCCCCCTCCCCACCTGGTCTGAGCCCCCATGGGAGAACAATGATGCAATTCGTCACCGATATATGGGGGATTCTTTTTTAAACGAGTCATGGACATGTACATACCAGACCTGCTAGAGCCACCAGTGTAGTCTGAACCTGGGTCATGTTTCCATTCTCAAAAAGATCATTTGCTTCAAAAATGTCATGTGGCTTCATACCATATGCCTGAATAGCTTTAATAAAGTTGCCAATATTCTCCAACTACAAAGAAAGAAAGATATCATTTAGAACTAAATGTTAACATTTTAAGAATTCTATTTTTGCCAGGTACAATAGCTCACTCCTATAATCCCAGCTACTCAGGATGCTGAGGCAGGAGGATCACAAGTTCAAGGTCAGCCTGGGCAACTGAGCAAGACCCTGTCTTGAAATAAATTAAAATGGTTGGGAATATAACTCATTGGTACAGCACTTGCCTAGCATGCACATGGTCCTGTGTTCAGTATCTAGCACCTCAAAAAAAAGTCTATGACTAGTTACAAGATGCCAGAAAGAAAGCTACTTGGCAAGGATTCTTTACCACGTACATATTAAGCATAGCTTTCTTTCTGGAAAAGGTGTAATAGGATGGTTTAATAATCTTAAGAAGTGAGTTTTTTTCAGTCTTCTAATGGCAAAATCTTCCTTATGTATTTTTAAGACTTCTGTGTAAAAGCTATCCAGGACTGGATTTTCCTTGTCAAAAATGACATACTGTCAGGTGTGGTGGCACATGCCTATCCCAGTGGCTAGGGAGGCTGAGGACCTAAGCAACTTAGTGAGACCCTGTCTCAAAATAAAAATTTAAAAAGGGCTAAGGATGTGGCTCAGTTGTTAAGCGCCCCTAGATTCCATCCCTGGTACTCCCCCCTCCCCCAAATTACATACTTACATTAATAAAGAATTCATTATGTAAATTCATTACAATTATAATTTCAAAATAAATTTATGGTTACTAATTGCTTATTCTCTCATCTCAAAACATATACACAGATCAAATAAATGTCTAATGTTACATGTACATTCATGAGCTGACATCATGTCTGACACACTATTCAATCAGTAGTTGTTATGTTAAATGCCTTACTTTCTCCTTCACTTATTCTTAAGGTCTAGACTGTATTTCTCAGTGTATGTTGTGTCAAATTCTTTCTAAAAGCAAACACATTGAATATAGGAAATCTTCTAGGCTAAACATCTACTGATAATAAATAGAACCAATTCAAAAAGTAATTATGGAAACACTTATTTAAATTGCATAAATAAATAAATACAGGCATGTGCATAAATTTCTGCTAACATCTATTTTAAAACTGTAATAAAAAAATAATTTAAAAAAACCTGAAATTTTCCTCCACATAAAGAGAAACCAACTAGGACCAGAGAGTACTGGTTTGGCTGTTACCTGAGGCCAATTTAATGAGGACTCGTTGACCTTCTTCACGGAGCCTGGCTGTAGCTTGTTTATAAGTCTAGAAATAAAAATATAAGAAACACCCTATTTACTGGTCACACAAAAACAAGGACTGGAATATTACGCTGGCTCCCTTAATATCAGTAAAGCAAAAGCATTAAACACATTTGTAGAATAACAAGGTTTGACACCCTGGACCAGGAAGCAGGGTCAGACAGAAGCCCACAGAAAGGACCTGAAGGGACTCCCGGAGATCTAACTTACTCGCAAAGTATGATGCCGTCCTTTAGGCCCAGTTGAAAGTTGGTGCCAATGCTCATGCCTGTCACCTCTTCTATCCAATTGCGAAGATCCTCTTCTGCCTGGTGATCATACTTGGAAGCAATCTGAAATACATGTTAACTAGCTTCAGAGCAACGTCTCTACAATATCACAAACTGCTAACTCACAATGTGCTCTGCTTTCGTTCATTATCCACCAAGACCACATCTGTGACAAGTAGTAAATTACACTCTAAATAGAGTTCACTGGTGAACTTAATCAGCAGATACAGCTTTAGTAACTAAGCACAAATTTTGGGTGAATACAGTGTAATACAAAATTTTGAAGAGCAAGCACATAGAAGCTGGGGCTGAGAACCAGAAAAAGATCCATGAAGACAAGACAGTCCCATTCAAGATACAGGGCAAATGACAAAAGTGACAAGGATTTAATAGTGTGGTACAATACGGCATCTGCCATGACTTAAACTTTAAAGATTAAGTCATTAATCATCATATTCCAAAAAAAGAAAAAAAGATGGGAGAGGATTCTGATGCATGCAGCTATTTTACACAGCAACTCAAGCTGGCCGATGCATATCATTCTAATCATTGTGTTGCTTGGAAAGTACTGGTGTATGCCTTCCATTCAACCAAATACATGCTACACATGCCACACACAATTTCCTCAGTACAAACTGTACTTATGATGACACTTAAATTCTGTTCGTATAGTTAGTCCTTATCCTATTAGACTCCTCACAGGAAGGCAAAGAACTTAATTCATTTTTGGTACCCAGCACTGTGCCCTGACACTCAAACATTTATTAAAACTAAAGAAAATTGGTTAACTTCTTACAATAAAGGCAACTTATGAACACAGACACTACCCTATTATTACACATGCTAAAACTACCGGCTAAACACAGGTTTTCAAAGATCCCTTCATAATAAGAAGACCACAAACCAGGCAGTGGTGAACACCTGTAACCCCAGCAGCTGAGAAGGCTGAGTCAGGAGGATCACAAGTTCAAAACCAGCCTCACAACAGTGAGGCATTAAGCAACTCAGTGAGACCCTGCCTCTACATAAAATACAAATAGAAAGAAAAAAAAAAAGGCTAGGGATCTGGTTCAGTGGTTGAGTGCCCCTAAGTCCAATCCCCAGTACCAAAAAAAAAAAAAAGAAGAAGAAGAAGAAGACCACAGAACTCAAATGTTTTAAAATAATTTTTTATTGAAACTCACACGCTCAAATCCTTGTCCTAGAGTATTAAGGAGGCTAGTCAATGAGTTGGGCACAAGGAAACATTTGTCTCCATTCAGCACAGGCAAAATTGCCAACTACATATGCATAGATAGGTGAAGCCCAGGGGACAGAGTTCATGAGCTTGGGAGTCAATTGCAGCATTGTTGGAAATGGAAATGAAGAGAAGAAATGTTTGCTGTCCATAAAACATAATTAGGTTGAATTACTGAAAGAAATGGCATCATGACATTTGGTCACGAGGAGGTCCTTCCAGCCCCAGTCTAACCAGTCATGCAAAAACTGAAGGAAATGTTTAGGCTCCTAATGCCAGAGCGCAGGACTGCAGGCGGCATTCGGGTCCTTTCCAAATATGAGAATCATGGTCAGCAGGAGAAAGACAAACATGTAAGCTGGTGGCCAACTCGCCTTCAAGTCCCCAACAGTGAAAACCAGCATTGAATCTTAAAAGCAAACTGTCATACTTGATTACAGTCCCTTTTCATGTTGCCACGGTCATGATAGCCTTTTATAATTTCCAAGATAGGAAAAACAGTCTGTTTCTCAGGTCACACAAGTGGAAGTGTCATGTCATCTTCTTGCAGGCTCACTATATGCCTGAGCCTCGACAGACCCTTGGAATATAATTAGGCTACACCTGAGGTTTTCAGTGACCCTCTCCCCAAACTGCACCACCAAGATGAGGCTCTACTCTGAGATAGAAAATGACTTTACTTATCAATGTCATTAAGAGAGCCAGTTTTTATTCCCTACACAACTCACTCCACCAAATAAGAGAAATGACTCTACAATATAATAAATAAACTATCGATTTACTTAACCAGCAGTACAAAAGGAAACCCAACACGTTTGTATTTTCCTTTTCTTTTTTGCAGTACTGGGGATTAAACCCAGGGCTTTTCGCAAATAGGTAAGGGCTCTACCTCTGAGCTATATTCCCAGTCCTTTCTATTTTTTGAGACACAGTTTCGCTAAATTGCCCAACCTGGTCTCAATCTTTTGATCCTCCTGCCTCAACCTCCTGAGTAGTTGGGCTTACAGGCATGTTTCACCATGCCCAGTGAGTTTATGTTTTCATACTAATATAATTAACACTGCAATTTGCATGAATCAGATATTCCCTGGAAGTTAATTTATAAAACAGTGCTCAGGCACAATGTAAAGCCACCTCATGTGTGACAAGATTCCTGCCCCCTCGTACCCTCAATCCCTGAAAAACACTTGTATTTTTAATTTTGTGCTAGTTTGGGTTAAACTGACTTCTGGATGGGGGATCAGGAAAGAGGAGAGAGGGATGATTTTGCCATAGATGTTCCTTGTCTCTGGTAAAGAGGAAGCAATCACAGATAAATATTCTTGGATAATTTATCTCCAATATATCAAACAAACCCATTTATGTATGGTATCTTTAGAAAATGGAGTAAATATTAAATTGTAGACAAATTCTTAATTCTTGATTATATTTTCACACTGGAGTGTTGTTCTAGGTGGAGAAAAAAAACTCTCCATATAAACAGGAGGTACAGACAGAAGGGGACAGGCAAAGATGAGAAGAAGCAGCCAGCACTCTTTAAGCACTAGCTACAGAAGGCAAACTGATTGTGAGTTGATTTATTTGAATAGTGAAGGAAGGCACTCTCAACTAGAAGATGTATTTCAATAGAAAGACATAACACGGTAGGGTGAAGAGTTCTGCCTTGACTCCAGCTGCCTTTGCCGTGAGCCAAATTTGTCTAACTTTGGATCCAGTTCCTGGCTAAACGACAGGAAGGCTTAACTCAATGAGTGCACCAAGTCCCTTCCTACTCTAGCTATCCACACAATTTGGTCAATCACCAAAAATTATGAGGAGCCATGCATAGTGGCACATGACTATAATCCCAGCAGCTTGGGAGGCTGCAGCAGGGGGATTGCAAGTTCAAAGCCAGCCTCAGCAATTTAGCAAGGCCCTAAGCAACTTGGTGAGACTCTGCCTCTAAACAGAACGTAACTAGGCACTGGGGGTGTAGCTCAGTGGTTAAGCACCGCTGGGTTCAATCCCCAGTAACTAAAAAGAAAAAAATTTTTGTGTGTGAAGGAATATGCTGTTCATTTTTTAAATGTAGAGAGCATTTAAAGCTCTCTACATGTAGAAAGCATGTGTTAATTTTTTTATGATGATGGTTCATATACCAAATAAATTATCTCCCCTGAAAAAAAAATGTATAAGAGCATATTTATGTTCCCTTTGTTTAAAATGCGTCCAACAGATTTGGTGCCATGCCCCAAACCACAAAGTGATTACAGACCTGACTCCTAGATCCCAGTGAGAAATTTTCATCTTCCCTTCACAGTTCTCTCCAAGGGACTGATGATATAGAAAAATCAAGTTCTGGAGTCAAAGGGACCTGGTTCACATCCCAGTCTTAACAATGACGGGCTGGAGTGGAGCTCTGGCAAGTGATCCTGACTCTGACACTAGGTACAACAGCATATGCACAGAAGCGATTCCTAAGTACACACATGCAGAGCTCAAGGCCACACCTGATAAACTAAAAAGCAAAACTGGGAATGCATCAGGGTCATAGTACTTTGGTTTTGACTCACAGTTTTCCTTTAACTAAAGGAGCAACAAAGATTTTTTTTCACCCAAATACCACTGACCTTTTTCTAGTAAGTGGAGATTCCTGAAGTCAAGTCAGCTAAATACTCCTGTCTATTAAAATCAAGGCAATAAGAAGGTAAGCCATGAGTCGGGAATGAGGGCACACACTTTTAATTCCAGCTACATAGGAAGCCTGAGGCAGGAGGATCACAATTTCAGTGCCAACCTGGGCACTGAGTGAGACCCCATCTCAAAATAAAAAGAGCTAGGGATGTAACTAGGTGGTACAGCACTACCTACCACATGGGAGGCCCTGTGTTCAATTCCCAGTATTCGAGTGGAAAAAAGGTAAGCTTTGGCTAATAAAATTTATTCACTAGTTTCATCTGAAAGACTTTAGTTTCTGAAGATAGGGCAGAAAATGATGATATTTTCTTCCTTGTAACAACAACAAAAAGGTTAACTTTAACAATCTTATACTCACTCACGGAAATTTCACTCTCGTTTTTGGAAAGGGAAAAAAAGTCACTCTTCAGAGATGTTTAGTTTATTTCCATTATTCTTCTTCAAGATTTATTTTACTTAATGTTCTAAAGCTTTCTCAGACTTCCGGCCTCGTCCTGTCAAGTCCACAGCAGCCCCTCTGTTTATATGCCCACTCTTCCTCACAAGGTCTCCACAGAGGTGCCTCTCGACCGTGTCAAAGTGTGCTGCACAGGCGCTGAAGCTTCCTCACTGAAGCTCACCAACCTCCTCTTATCAAATACCCTCAAGAGCAAGAAGATAAAAACCAAGGGAAAGGCCTCAGAGCACTGGATGGGTTGACCATCCTCCCCGTCATTCAGTGCTGGCTGGTTCTGTTCTCGCTCCTCTGCAGTGTCAACTGTCCTTCCGCTTTTTCCAGAGACTTCAGGGGGTTCAGGGCTCATCCCAAGGGGCTTCTGGTTTGGGCTCTGCCCTCCTCTCCTTCAGGATGGCACCAGTTTGGAGTCACACTTCAATTCAAATGCAAATCAGTCCTTTCTGGTTGTCTGCACCTTCTTTAATCCTCACTTAATCTTTAAGAGCTCTAAAATAACATTAGTTTTAAAGAAAATTAAACGCACGTAAGTATGTAGAGCAACCATTCAACAAGCTTAGCTTCAGGATGACACTGTTCTCAAAGGAGGCCCCAAACTAGTTCTTGTAGATGGTGAAAAATATCTTAGATTTCATAAAAGCTTAGCACTGTCCAAAGCTCAACCCTACTCAACAAAATCTTATTTCTTTGAGTTAAATCTGGCAGGGCTGGGAGGCAACTGGGAAAAAGATCTAAATTATAAATTACTCTTGGGGCCAGTGATAATGAAAACAAGGGTGAGAAACACTAAGAATTAAAACATACTAGTCACTCTTCACTTGGTATCTTTCGGTCAAGTCTTCTGGACCATGAATATTTTCTACAGCTCATTACATATAAAACAGCTCTAGCATAAGATCCTCTTCAAAAACACAAGCCCTGAGGGCCTGCACTTCCTGACAGTAGAAAGAGGCACCAGATCCCATAAAAGCCTTCTGGTTGCTAAGAGACAGCCAAGCTCTTCCTGGCACTGAAGGGCTTTGACAAGTTTCCCTCTCAGAATCCTCAAAAAGGGAGACAGACTAAAGAGAGAAACTAAGTTTCAAAAATATCTCAACAACTGACCTGAAAGCAGGACTCTTACACTGCTTTTTAGTTCTTAGTGTAAGTAGAAAGCATTCAATGAAAATACCAAAAAGATGGGGGTACACCTGACATAAGGCAAGGTGATGATTCTCACCTGAGGGCCCCACTCACACCCAGGCACATTCCAGAGTGGACTGAAAAACTAACACTACTTGCTTTTTAACCCCATATATCCACCTCAGGGGACACTCCAGGACCCCCCCCCCCCCCCCGCCCCAGACACCTAAATCCCTGGATGCTGAGGTCCTTTAAAAGGGCACAGTCTTTACACATAAACTATGCATATCCTGTATATGTAAATCATCTCTAGATTACTATAGAACTTAACATAATGCAAATGCTATGCTCATTTGGCATACTGTATCGTTTCGCAAACAAGGAAAAAAAGGTATGTACATGTTTTGTATACACACAATCTTTTTCCTAAGATTTTGGATCTATGCTTAGTTGCATTCATAGATGAAGAGCCCATGGATAGGGAGGGTCAACCTGTATATTCCTTCTCACTGTAGATTCTTATCACAGAGCTTCTTAAAATCTGGAAGCAGGCAATTCCAGGTTATTGTCTCTCATGATTATAATATGGTCTCCCAAGACTCCCAAATCTCATGAGGGAGTCTGGTTTGGAGCCAGGAGCATGAGCCAGCATTATCCCATTTACTTTCTGAGTAAAATTACGTTCAATGTCAGCATCTCTTTCCAATGTTTCCTAGATTCTTGAACTTCTTTCTCCACTACTAATTCTTTCTGCCCTTCATTCAAATGGCTAGTACATTCAAGGCATGGTTCAAAGGCAAGGTTCCTCCTGCCCTGAAAGCTTCCATTTTAGTAAAGAGATAAATAAGGTATATTAAAGAAATATGAAAAAATAAAGATATTTCAAATAAAGGGAGAAGAGAATTTATTTTATTTCAAATAAATGGGAGCTAGAATAGGAACAATCTCAAAATAGGAAACAAATAGATTTCCACCTCAATATCAGATTCCCTTCCCTTCCTTGTTATTATCATTTGTCATTCTCAATGTAAGGACAAAAGACAGGCTTTAACATTTCTTGCCTACCTTAAATCTCTCCTACAAAAGATCCTATAAACATGTAAATACCTTTGCTTTGGGAGAGCAGGGGATGTGGTCTTGCTAACTTGCCCAGGCTGCCCTGGAACTTGAACTCAATTCTCTTGCCTCAGCCTTCAGAGTAGCTGGGATTATAGGCACATGTCATGCCACCAGGCCCTTTGAAATTTTAAAGTATTCTCATGGGGGCTACAAGAGAATAAAGATCACATGTGTTGAAGTCAAACTTCAAAAATCTGTGTTCCCAATTCCAGTGAGACCAAAGTCACCCTATTTCTCCTGGGTGGTCTCCATCCCTTCACCACTATAGGTAAAGGAGCCTATCCCAGCACCTGAGGTATCTCAGAATTAACACCTTCCACTTACATTAGCTTGAGTACAGAGGTACAAAGCTTTCTATTAACCAAATCCCACTACAACCAGTTCACTTTATTGTCTACAATAAAACAGAAAGCTCCTCAGCAGACGAGCTCAGCTGGGATGCTGCTCTTCTCCACTGTGTAGTCCCACAGCCGTTATGCATGCTCCTGCCTGCTTCTCTGTTTTTGCTTGAACTCTCTTCTCAACTTAGACTCTCCCCCACCTCAGTGCTGGTGATAGAACCTAGGGCTTTGCCCATGCTCAGTAAGCCTTTTGCCACTGAATTACACCCCCAACCCCTCTACTTAGAATGTCTTTGCATCCCAAATTCTCAATTTTAAAAGATCATTGCTCATGAAAAGGGTGAACTCTTTTTAAAAAGCAGTTTTAAATCTTATAGGGAGTGAGAGTTGGAATTCTAGAGGAATATCACTTATATTTGGGACAATGTCAGGAGAGACAGCATATGCATTCCTCAAGGTCACTACAGAATCCTAGTTATTCTCTAGTATGAACATGCTAAAGATATTCAAAAGTCATGGAAAATCACGCTTGTGGCACGTAAACAAGAGTGAAGTCTATGAGCCAACTTAGAGTCAGGCCTTTCCCTCAAAGATACAGCCATAACTTCAGTCAAGGTATCTGCATATGCACCAGCATGATTATGTTTCTCTAAATATGTACAGTCGGTGGATTAGTCAGCTTCCTGTCACTGTAACAAAATACTTGATAAATAACTCAGACGGAGGAAAGATTTATTTTGGTTCACAGTTTCACAGGTTCTAGTTCACAGTCACTAGGCTTTGCTGCCTTTGGGCCTGTGGCAAGGCAGAACACATTGATGGAAACACCTCGTGGTAGAAACTGCTCATCAGGAAGCAAGAGAGAGATGAAGGGGCCAGCATCCCAATAAATCCTTTAAGGACCCCCAACTACACACACACACACACACACAACTTTCTTCCATTCGGTCCCACCTGCTTAAGGTTCCACCACCTTCTGATAGTGCCAAGGCTGGCAACCAAGTCTTTAACACATGAGAAACAGGCAGGCAAATACAAAGACACTATATATACAACTTGATGTACAAACACTGTGAAACTTACAAGAGGTTAAAGTTTTACATCTTGTCCCTGGCCTCTTCCTCTCTATCTCCCTGCTTCCTAGCTGCCAGGAATAAGCGGCTTTCCTCGACCCCCACTTCTGCTATGATGTTCTGCCTCACCTTAGGTGCAGAGTAATGAAGTCAGCCAGCCATGGGTTGAAACCTCTCAAACCATAAGACGAAATAAATCTTGTGTTCTTTAAGCTCTTTTTCTCAGGCACTAGTCATAGTGATGAAAAGCCAACTCACTTGCTCAACTCAGTGAGTCAAAGACATTAAAAACATCCCTGCCTTCCAGAACTAATGCTATCTTGGTCTGTACAGCTATACAACTCTTTGCTTGTCTTTTTTTTTTTTTTTTTTTTTTGCGGTACTGGCGATTGAACTCAGGGCCTTGCGCTTGCAAGGCAAGCGCTCTACCAGCCCTCTTTGCTTGTCTTATTTGCTTGAATCCCAACAGTTCCATGAGATAGCCAAGGAAAGCATTATTTACAAGAAATGAGTGTGAGAGGAGTTATGTGAGCTGTAAAACCTGCGCCATTATTATCACCCTACTTTATAGAAAGGGAAATCCACTTGCCAAAGCAAAGATTAGAATCCCCCTTCTCAGGAAGGTGCCTCATCTGTCTTACCAGCCTCACCAGGTTCTTACAGTGACCAAAGAAAAAGGAGTTAGTGCTTTGTAGTCAAACGCAGGAAGAGAGTTAACCCCACCACAGCTGCTAGATTAACCTTATCTGTGACATTACTATGGTCCATTCTGAGCAATAAATTCTAAAAGAGGACACAGACAAATTGACATCAGTTTCTAGAAAAACCAAACTGGATAGTAGAAGGATTAGGAAAAAAAATCAGATACAGTCCATTATGAGAAACTGGCTAACTAGGATTGGCTATATACCACCTAGAAGGAACCTGTAGGGTTGGAAGAAACAGGCTAACTACCATCTAAATATTTAGATGGAAGCCATACAAAAGTGGGAGTTGATTTACGCGGAATGCCAAAGAGGGCAGACCCAGATAAACATGTAGAAATTCCAAGGAAATGGATTAAAAGCAAACAGGAATGGAGGAATACCCTGAGTGCCAAAGAAGCACAGGTCGGAGGATGACCTTCCCAAAGGCCTGCTAGAGAACAGACTTCTCTGGTAAGGAGGCTGCCCAGGTCTTGACTTTTAGAAATCTATAAGGATTTTGCTGAAAGGAACCTAGCTGAAGTCCCATAACTAAAATGAATTAAAACAGAGATGCTTTGCAAGTTTTGTTTTCTTTGTCCCACCATTAAAATAGACATCACATGGGCTGGGGATATAGCTCAGTCGGTAGAGTGCTTGCTTTGCATGCACAGGCCCTGGGTTCAATCCCCAGCATGAATGAATGAATGAATGAATGAATGAATGAATGAATAAATAAATACATAATAGATACCACATGCCTACAGCATTTGCTGATGCCAGCCTTTTGCTGTTGTCTAGATTTCCAAGCACTAGATGATTGGACTCTAGGTATCTCTAAAATAGCCTTTGGCCCTATATACATGTATGATTACACAAATGTTGTGACTCTACTTTGTGTACAACCAGAAAAACAAAAGTTGTACCCCATTTGTGTACAATGAATCAAAATAAATAAATTTAAAATAATAATTTTTTTAAAAAACTGAAAAAAAAATTAATTAAATAAAATAGCCTTTGGGTGGGTGCATGGTAGAACTGAAGTCACCCTGGAATGTGGTAGCTGCATTTCAGTAATTTTAGAATGTACTTATATATTCATTCCTCATCAACTCTTCAGGAAGTTCACCTGAGTATGGGTCCTCACAGTCTACTGACTTGAGGAAGTCATGAAGTTCACCTCACCATCATGGACCCAGGAGTCAGCTGTGTTGTTCAGAAGCTCGTCTAAGTTGGCCTGGGAAACCTTCCTCACACCCATATCACTGCCCAGTGCATGTGCTCTCATCAGCCAACCAGGAAATAGAGCCAGAACACCACACCACTCCCTTACTGTGAGCTACCCATAGGACAAGTGGGGTGGGAGACCCAGAAGAAAGGGGCTCTATCGCGTCCCCTCTGGCCGCAGAGAGAGACACGACAAATGTCTGAAGCTTTGGAAGTTTATTGTGCACAGTTCCTCTCCTACACTTCTCTTACTCCTAGCTTCCGCGCACTCCCAGCTTCCCTTCTCCCAGCTTCTTCCAGCTTCCGCGCGCTCCCAGCTTCCAGCTCAGCTCCAGCCTCCGCCGCCGCTTCTTCCGCTCCTCCCCTTCTTGCTCCTCCCCTTCTTCCGCTTCTTCTCCCTCTCTCTCCCACCCACCAGGCTTATATACACTTCAACCAATCAGGGGAGAGTACACGAGGTAAACGCGGACAGCTGCAAGCATATGATGGGTACACGAGGGGGGCATGCTCTAGTCACATCGTTAACTAGCCAATCATTGGAATTCGCTGGTTGTTTACTGTATAGCTGGCCGCTTTTGGCTCAGCGTCAGGCGCCATCTTGACCATGCCTAAGGCTGGGGGTCCCGGAAACCCCCACAGGGCTCCCAGCAATTTAGTCAGTTGTGGGTAATTCTGGAACTCCTCTAGGGTACCCAGATCTAGATCTAAGATCATGAATGTCTTTTTTGCTTACTACAATGGAGTCCATCCATTTGAGAGAGATGGCTTTACACAACCAGCTACAGAGCTGAAACATCTCATCTTAAATGTGGGACAGATGCTGGCTAGTGGGATTACACAGAAGTCTTGCAAATATATTAACTCTGCAAGATAGCACCAATGTTTTTCCTCCACAAAAATAAAAGGATATGAAGTTTCCACTAAATAGTAGGATGGAATTTCTCATTTCCTTTATTTAAAAAAATGTGTACTGTGCCTCATGAAATGCATATAAAGACAGTAAAGGGTTTTTGGGCTTATTTTTATTTAATGATATTATGTGAAAAGAGATGAAATCAGTGATAAGGTTCATACACCTGCATGCCACCAAGTCCCCCACAAATGCTATTCCAAATAGGTTAGAGACACCTTATTGTCCAAGTTTCTTATGCACCAAGACAAACATGGAAATAATCAGGTACAAGATTCACAGAGTTCCTAGGGCCCTGGGGGCCTTGGGGGTGGGATGGGGGTCTGAACAAGGTTTCCTTTTTCAGTCCTGAAGTTAGAGAGGACACTGTGATGAAGCACCTCTGCATCAACAGTAAGGGCAACTCCACATTTCACATGATTATAATGCAATCCGAGAGCATGAAAGAGGGAGAAAAAGATCCCCCAGAAGCACTGTGCTTCCATCCATGTTATGCCCAACACAAAGGTCTCTAGGAGATGATGTGGCAAAGGCCTACCATAGACAACCAGGCACCAAGATAATAAACCCAGCTGCCCAGCCGTTCAAGAGCCAAGAGAGTCAATGGGCAGAAAGAACAAGTATCCGGGCAACAAAGTGACCTTCACAGGACTCAGCAGAGAGAAGCTGTAGAACCAACAGTATATTATTCTACATGCAGGCCTCAGCCCAGGTCATCTCTTCCTGTCCCTGCTTCCTACCACCTCAGACCTCATTTGCTCCAGGATACCAAAGTCAGGAGCAAAGTAACATCTCCATTTCAATGAGAAGAGAAACAACAGCAAGGTAGAAGGAGACGTTCTATTTACATCAGTTTCCATAGTCCTCTTCCTTTCCCTTCCCTGCTAACCCTGTTCCCTCTGCTCTTTGCTCCCACCTTGTCTGTATTGAGCCCTTCCCTCTACTGACTCTCCAACAGGCTCAGGCTAATCCATCTTGACTGAACCTGCTGCCAGCCTCAAACACTGACCTGCTTTCTCTTATGTCATGCCAACTCTCTCCATTTCCTCACTTGGTGTTCCCTCCTAACACTCTGGAAGTCTGCTCCACTGAAGATGATCTCTCAAAAGGTCACTGGTGACCAACCACTCAGCAGCCACATCCAATAACCTGTTTCCAGTTCTCCTGGCCTCCCTGCAGTACCAGTGCTTCCCGGGGGCCCGTTCATCTCTTCTTCTCCCAGCCTTTTGTTAAATGGGGCTTCACCCTCTAACCTGCTCTCTCCAGATTAAGTACCCTTCTTCTCTTCCCCTTGAAAGACATCAGTTCTCCCTGAGTTCTGGCCTAGGATTAAAATGGTTAGGAGTATGGGCTCTGGAAACTGCTTACTTGGGTTAAAAATCCCATCTCCACTGTACACCAAGTTTTCTCTGTAAACCAGAGATCATTAATGACACTTACATCACAGGGTTGCTGGGAAGAATCAACAAGCTAATTCATGTACACTACTAAGAACTTGATGAATGTCAACACTGTCCTTCTATCTATGCTTCACTGGCCATTTCTAACCACATATTGGAACGATTTCCTCCTTCAAATTGAACACAATTGTCTCTAAGTATCCAGGAGGGACTGGATCCAGGACATCTTGCCCATGAATACCAAAATACACTGGTGTTCAAGTCCTTCACACAAGGTGGTATTTAGACTAGTATTTATGCTGGGTGCAGTGGTGCAGCCTGTAATCCAGTGGTTCCAGAGGCTGAGGCAGGGGGATTGGGAGGTCAAAGCCAGCCTCAGCAACTTAGTGAGGCCCTAAACAATTTAACAAGACCCCATCTCAAAATAAAATATAAAAAGGCCTGGGGATGTAGTTCAATGGTAAAACATCCCTGAGTTCAACCCCCAATACCAAAATAAATAAATTAAGTATTTACACATAACCTCTGCTCATGTATGCTAAGCAGGTGCTTGACTTCTGAGTTCCATCTCTAGCCCCCTCCCCTAACTTTAAATTATTTCTACATTACTTAAAATACCCAATACAATGTAAATGCTCTATAAACATTTGTTATACTGTAATGTTTAGGGAATAATAAGGGGGGAAGTTTGTACATTTAAAAAATATTTTTTAAAAATATATTTGCAATTTATGGTTGGTTGAATTCATAGATGTGGAACCCACAGAGATGGAGGGCTGACTATATGTCATAAAACCAATTACTTGACACTATTTGGTAGCCATTTGAGTGCTGACTTAAGCTTTCCACTTTAAGAACTATTTATATTATCAAATAATCTGTAAAGAAGATAACCTCACCCCTTACCACTGCCAGCTCCCACATGAGTCTGGTGGGGGTGAGAAGGAGCAGGGATCACAGATGTCAGTGACTCAAGACATAGTTAAAAAAGAAGTAAAGCAAGAGACCCAAAATTTCACAAGGCCATTGGATATGATTTTGGACTTTTTATGTTTTTTGAACATCCAAGGAGATCTTCCTTCTCTTTCACACCCTTGGTAATAAGTATAAACTGATTTTTCAAAAGAACAATTTGATAATACCTAATGCACACCTAAGTGTTAGGTCTAGAGTTCTGCACTTTTCTACACAAGAACTTTCAAGGAAATGTCCTCCAGTAAGATGTGGTGAATAAATGCTGAAAATTCAAACAGACTATAATTCCATTTCTAAAATGATTGAATGATAACTCAGTTATACATGTGGTTGGGGTGGGGGTAAGAAATATAGGATTCTTTTACTTCTTTTTTACATTTTGGCACTGTTCACACCTTTCACAACAATTATTCCATTCACAAAATGAAGATTAAAAAGAGAGAGAAAGAGATTTTCATCAGCAAGGAAGATGACAGAGATGACCTGTCCAAAGGCTGTGGGCTCAGCAGGAATCTGGACCCAGATCTGGCTCCAAAGTCTGATCCTTTTTCACCAGTGGCTGCTTCCCCTCCCCCAGCTCCTGGCCAAGCCTAGGCAGGAACTCCACAGCTGTGCCACATGCAGATCTTAAGAACAACAAGCAGGCTGAGTGGCAGCTTAGGCTCTGTGGCTGAACATAAAGTCCTTTTCAACTCATGAAGAAATTAAAAGAAGGTAGGTTCAAAAGTAGAAATATGAGGTAGCTCTAGCTACTGGGGAGGCTGAGGTGGGAGGATTCCTAGCTCAGTAGTTAAGACCAGCCTGGGCAACATAGTGAGACACTGTTGCAAAAATAATAGTAACGATAAAGTAGTCACTACTATTGATACATAGTATTACTGTGGATACTCTAAACATGTTGAGTATATGAACATGTTGCCAAGTTAAAGAGCACTGATTCTAGTCCCCCACCTGAATCTGCAGGCTCAAAGGTCGCTGGTTCAAAAGTTCTTAAGATTATTTGGCAAAGATGTCTCAGACTAACCCCTCTAAAAAGTAGCCTCCTGCCACAGAGTGTTTTGGAAGGTTCTGTAAGACCAACTGCAGGAAAGACTGTTCCACAGCCTGTGAAAAGAGAAAAAGAAGGAGAAAGAAATCAAGACCAAAGAAGAAAATTAAAAATGAAAAGCTGGCCGGCAAGGTATATGCCTGTGTGTGTGAACAGGGTGAGGGTGAAGGGTGTTTAATACAACATTCAGGTCTCTGAAGAAAGGCAAGGATAAACCAGGACCAAATGCACCCAGACTTCAGAGCAGAGAACAGCACATTCAGGGGGAAGGTCTCCAGCCACGTGTAGACTGAGGAGCAGTCCAAGCGTTCCAGCTCTGCTGCTTTGGGACAGGGACCCCAAGAAGCTCACGATATGAGGTTTCCTGTGCTTTCCATACTTGATCAGTAGTATAATATGATTGTTGTTGCTATTTTTGCATTCAAAGTAAAATCACATGTCTGAATTAACCAACAGCAAGAGAGAGACTTGCCACACATGGTACTCATTATTTTCTCTCCTATTTCCTCCCACGTGAAACAAAAGGAGAGGGGAAAGTGCAACAAGGAAGCTCGTACTTTAGCCATTGGTGGAGCCTGTAAAGCACCAAGGAGGGCTGAGAAGCTGGGGATAAGCAAGAAAGAAAGACCCCCGTCCAAAGATGCAGAGGGGAAGAGACAATGCCGGTATCCCAGTTGGCTCAGTCCAGTTACTTCACAGCTACTTCCCCTTAAAAATTCTTAAGGAGAGACACGGAAATGGCTATTCATGCTTAGGATAGGACTAGTCAGAAAAGTCCTTTCAAACACAAAGGGATTCTACAATTTCCCTGTCTTCCCACTGCGGATGCTATAGCTAAGAGTCACATCCACACCCTAAAACTTCCCAGTCCTGGGGGCAGAGGGGAGATACAGAGGAAGCTCCCTCCCTACCTCATAAAGGAAAACCAGGAATTGGTACTCTCTAACCATGGACTTGCTTCACACGCATTGATGTAGAGCTTCATAAAAAGACATTAGTGTCATAAAAACATTTAAAACTGAAAGCTTCCAGTAACAAGCAAGATGCAAACATTCAAAGGTAAAAAAGTTTACCAGTGAGCTGAGGAGGAACACAAGTCCTGTATAAAATCAAGATATGAAAGATTTATCTTATTTAAGAGAAATCACCTCTTTAGGGGGGAAAAAAAGGCAGAAAATTACCATGCCCAAGTGAAGACTCAGGCTTTATAGAAAGTCCCATGTGCTAAGGACAATTTGGACAGAAGGGAGCACCAGCAGAGATCCTGGATAAGGACTCCAAGGACAGATCACATTCCTGACTCAAAAGTGAAAAAAATATTGCTTGGTGTTCTGGTCCCCTACCTGCCAGAAACCTCACGCAGATACAACAGATTTGAAAATGAATGTTTGGCTTCTGGAGATAGCATAATTGCAAGATAAACAAAGCTCAGAAAATAGGACCAAACCTATAAGCAGAGAGCCAGCCAGCAAAGCTGAACAATGATTATCTTTGTATGATCTCCACTCCTGGTTCTAGGCATTACTCTAAACATTTTGTATGAATTATCTTCATTATTTATTTCTCCCAACAACCCTATCAAAGTGAGCATTACCATATGCTCACTGGTCCCAAGGCCACATTAAGACACTGAACCAGGATACCAACATAGTGACCATGTTCCTAGCCACCAGGTTCACTTTCTCACCAATAAGAACAATGGATGAGAGCTGCCTGGACATCTTCCAGTTCACAGAGATTCATATGGCAATGGTAGTGTGTGTCCATGTGTTTTGCAGTACTGGCGACTGAACCCAGGTCCCTTTACCACTGATCTACAACCCAAGCCCTTTTTATTTTTTGAGAGAGTATCACTCAGTTACCCAGGCTGGTCTCAAATTTGCAACCTTCCTGCCTCAGTCTCCCTAATTGCTAGGATTACAGGTGTGCACCACCATGCCCAGCTGTTATATATTTTTTTTTTATAAAACTTGCAAGATATGCTTGCATTTCTTATAATGAGGACCTCAACACTGTATAAGCTCAAGTCTGTACTGTGGCTCCAGAAATCCTAAAAATCTGAGGGTACAAGAAAATAAAATTAACAGTAAGAGCCTACTTACGGTTACAAAATGAGTTCAGAATTAAGGAAAACCAACATGCATGCCATTAGGAGGCTAATGTCCAGAATAAAGCAGAACCTACCAAAAAATTCTAAGGACAAGCTCTCTCCCACTACCACCTAGCCATAATGAGAAGGAATAAATAGCATTTGCTCACTCTTCTCGATAAAACGGTAATGACAGATTAAAAAACCCAAACCATTCAATTATGCCTTTTTTTTTTTTAAGTCTCAGATAATATCAATCATAGGTCATTGTTAAGTGGGGTAGGTAGGATAGGAGGGGAAAAAACACTCACTAATCCTCATGTCACAATCTGGAAGAGAAACAGGTATAGGGGAAAAAACAGTATATTATCCTCATGTCACAACCTGGAAGAGAAACAGGCATAGGGGGAAAAAACAGTATATTATCTCTGGTTGATGATAATAGTATCAGGAATGCCTTCACTGTGAAGCCTATTTCTGAACTCTAAAAAAGTGGATAGAGGCAGACATAATTTCCACAAAGGGGAGAGTACAAAAAGCTGTAGATCACAGCACAGTTAAGTATGATAACCATCCTCATTAAAATTCTAGAGTAAGTCTGAATGAACACTTTAAAGAGGAAACATGGTACCTCTTCAAATTTCAGCAAAGTACATATTCTTTATCTGCTCTGATCAAGATAGGTTAAGAAATAAACAAACAACAGCAAAACAAACAAACAAACAAAAAACCCAAGCAGACAAACTTCAATGGTCAGGCCCTACCAGAAGCAAAGACCCTGACCTGGGCAACTCCTCCTCTGGCAGTCCTCTGGGAGACTGCCTTGCAGAAGGGTCCTCTACCATTTTTCCCTAACTGGGGAGTCTAGGAAAGAACCCAGACGAATCAGCAACAAAGACAGAATTATCTTAGTGACAAAATTTCAATATAATCTTAAAATGAAATGCTGAAGAAAAACATGCTGTAAAAGCAACCTTCAAAACCATCCTTCAGGCACTATAGAATTGTCTTATGTAGAATACTTTTAGCAGGGTTAATTTTTAGTTTCTAGAGGTCTCTTATTCTATTGATGGTGAATAAATTCATTAAATCAACAAAGGTTTACTGAGCAACTATTATGTGCCAGATTATATTCTAAAATATAGACCTTGAGGTGAACAATAAATAATTTTTTTAATTCTATGGAATTTTATAATGGATACTGGTGCTACACCTTAAGATAGAATTTATAGCTGGAGTCACTTTGGGTTTACTCTCACTCTGAGTTGTACAGACAGCTGAGAGGACCTTGTGGGGCACAAGTTTATTAATATAAACAAACACTTACTATATGATTGTTTAACTTGTTCTTCAAAAACTTAACACGTAAGTAATAAGTCTTCCAAAGTGGTTTTCAGGTGGCTAGGAATACCATTTTGTAACCAAGAAGGGTCTGCAGTTACTTTGCTCAAATAAGATATTTCATGTGAACAGAAGATTGTAAGAATGTATATTCCAATTTCATCAACACTTCAATTAGCTTCCACCCCAAAAACATACTGAGGGAAGGCCATTTCAGCACCCCTGCAACATCCTTTCCACTCCAATTTATTTCCTCCACTTTCCCTGAGACCTATAAGAAAGGTTCCTGTAGCCCTGATTGATGAAGGCATGCTTCCTTGCATCCTCAATTTGTGGAAATACCCTGACCTCAACATTTTGTTCACAGTCAACTGTCAGGAAATATTGTGCTTCTCTTGAGAATCTGTTACTTTTTGTTTTTGTTTTTGTTTTTCAATAGCTGATTAGGTACAGAGCTGACTCTATTTTACATTTAGTCCCCAAGATGCATTTTAAGGGCCTGGCTCAACTTGCATGATATATATAGGTGCATATCACTTTATGAGTATTTCCATCCTCTGAGGAACAATCTATAACAGTTTCTACTTTCTCCCTGGTCTTATTATGGTTCTTTGTAAATTGCAAGGTATTGATCCTTTTGTTGTTATTTTCTTTTGTTGTCATTAAAAGAGACTTTGTTCATATTCTAGGCTAAAGGAATCAAATTTTGGGGGACTGGTTTTGACATCTTCTTGCTTCATTTAAAAAAAAAAAAACACTAATTTGTATGTTCTGTTAGGTATCATCAGCTTACCAGAAAGAAATGTCTTAAGCTTAAAAATTTTTCCTAAAATGATGTTGAGTAAAAGTATTTAAAATCAAAGGCTCCTTCAATTTACTGATGAACTGCTTTCACAGCTAAACTACATAAAGATCAAAGGCTTAATAATATAAACTGGACCCTTAAAGGAGGTAAAGACAAATCCAATAAATGTAATACTGAAACTAATTTTCTATTACAGAGTTAATAGCTACAATATAGCAATTAAATAACTTTTAGAAAGTAAGATAAACCTCGACAATGCAGTGCTTTTGGGGTGGTAATTATTATTCCTCCCCATTTTACAGATTAGGAAACTAGGAGTGAGATCATAAACAATTTGCTAACACCATATACGGTAGTTTGTTGGAGGGAGGGATAGAACCCACATTTGCTTGATTCAAAGTCCACTCCACATTGCCTCCCCAAGATGTTTATTACTTGTTTCCATCACTAAAAGAGTTTAAGAAAAATTAATCTGACATTTAATCAACACATGAATTATGCAATAAACAAGCAGCAAGCAGAAATCGAAAGATGCTCAAACCAAGCAACGTCAAGGTTCATGTTTCTATAAATCCACTCTTTTATCCAACAGTCCGAAGCCATTAGTTGAAATGCAACACCTCACACAAAAGTGTAGTAAGCATGGTTTCCATGCCCAGATTAGAAACAGCACTACATGAATAATCACAATGTCCAAAATGACAGGTGTGCAACAAAAATAGGGGGAGGGGGCAAATAATAGTGACTTGGGGTAGACTAAGTCTAAGTCCTTCACTAAACTAAGACGCAGATTTTAGGATTGAAATTCTTAGAATATTACAACTTTGTGATCCTGAGCCCCTCACACCCTTTCTGAGCTTCAGCATCCTGATCTGTAAATGATGCAGGATAATCCCAGCAGTCCTTCCCACCTCACGTGGTACATTATCAGTACCTGATTTACAATACAAAGGTAAAGAGGCTTAACTGCTCACAGTTGTAGAATCACCAAAGGAATTAAAATTAATGTATACATGGTGAGGGTGCATCCAACAGTTTAGACAGCTCTGCTGTTCAGATCAAAAGACTTCCTATGTAAGGATACTGTATGGAAGGACCACATTAATGAAAGAGGTTATTAAAAAGTGGGTTCGGTGCTTAAAGGGATAATCCCACAGCCTTTATAACCAACTTTCCAAAGGTTCTGAAAACTGAAATTTTACTGTTTTTATTCTTTAAAACTTTTATAATTATAATGATCTAGCCTTAATCTATGCATTTCCTAGGGTTTGCTCAAAAAAAAAGAGAAGGGCAAAAGCTAATACATTAGTCAGCAAAAAGAAAACTAGTTTGGATATTAACATCCAAGAAAAGCAAGTCATCTGAAGGACAGCCAAAATTATCAGTACCTTATTTACAATACAAAGGTAAAGAGGCTTAACTGCTCACAGTAGTAGAATCACCAAAGGAATTAAAATTAATGTATACATGGCGAGGGTGCATCCAACAGTTTAGACATGCTGATTCCCTCAAAGGTTTCCTAAAGTTGGTTTGTAAACTTTGGTAGGAAGGTTCAATACTTAGCAAAGTTTTCAGCTGATGAGGTGAGTACTCAATCACACAAGAACCACTCACAAAACAGTCTAGAAAACTGTTTTCTAACATGGGCAACACATTAGAAAAGGTAAAAGACCTAAAGAATTCAATTTTACATAAACGGGACTAAAATCCACTCCTTGTTTCAAAGACTGTTCAAAATCTATTAGCTGATTAGAATGCGGGAGAGAAGATTCCCAACTCTCCCTTGGGTTTGACAACGGTGCGCTTCGTTACCCCTCAGTAATTCACACCGCGGACACCCGCATCTTTGGGATGTTATAGCTCTGCCAACGTCAGTATATTGTACCAGCGGTGGGACCTTGCGGTGGCAATCCTGACATGCCTGCGCTCCCGGGAGGTTAATGGGAATTAAACCAAAGCAGCCCTCCTTTGTGGCGCTTTGGCCGGAACAGCAGAAAGGAGACAATGAGCGGTCTGTGCGCAGTTCCACGCCGATTGGCTGGTCTCTCCCCCTAGAAACCCCTTATGTCATGGGCTTGGAATGCAGGCAGGGAGGAAGGAAGGAGAGGATTTGGGGAGGGGGACGCCTCTCATCTCTTTCCCAGGCCAAAAGTCCCAAAGATAAACCCGACGCATTCTTATGCTCTGTGGCAAAGCCGAGTGTCATCAAACCTCAGACACTTCAAACTACAACCCGCCTCAGCAAATAAACCCTTAACAAAAGCAACCCACAAATACACTCTTTGATATCTTTGACAATCTCTTGTACTACAAAGTTCTCAGGGTTTTACAAAAAGTCTCAAGTCTACAGCAGATACCACTCCCAAAGCGGTGCTCTCAGGCTTTGTCTCGGTTTTCAGCAGAATTGCCTCAAGGTACATGGATTGGCTCCCGATCCTTCGAGGGGCCCAGGGGTCAACACGACACTCAGGTCTCCCGCCCCTGGAGAAGCGGAGGAACAATGAGGGGCCCGCTTTGGCCACGTAACCGCCTAACTTCGCTCACAACACAATTTGGTCTGGAAGGAGGGAGTTGAGGTGGGAGGAGGCGCAGGATCCGACAGCGGCCGGGGCCGGGCGGATGGCGGGGGAGCCAGCCGCTGCAAGCTGGGTCCCAGTCGCGCGGACAGGCCCCGCCTAAGAGCGAATGGCCACGCAGGAGCGCCCCCTTCCCAGAGGGGCGCGACCTACAGCCACCGAACAGCCCCCGTAGCCCGAGAGGCCGACGCTGCGGGATTCCAGACACTCGGGAACCCACAGCCCGCCGCTAGTCCCGGCCCAGCGCGCAGGAACAAAGCCAGGACAGCGCCCGGGAGCCAGCGCCCCGAGCCCAGGAATAGGACGCGAAGGGAACATGGAGCAACTCTCAGGCCGCCTCGACGTCTCCTCTCAGCGAAGCCAGAGGGCCAAGCGCTCCTGGTGACTCTTGGCCCCGCGTCGTCCCAATTGGTGGGGTCCCCGGGACAGGGTCTCGCAGCCCTCTCTCCCGGAGAACCCCCCGCCCACCCAACCCGGGCGTACCTTGTTCTTAACCTCGGCCGAGAGCCCGTAGGAAGGGCCCTTGTTGAAGTGGGTCATGGTGGTTCGGGTGGCGGGAAGCGGCTGCGCTGGGCTTCGGAAGTCTCTAGCACTCGGCTTCCGCGCTCCTGGCCCGGGAGTGGCCGCGAGGGAGATGCTCGGAGCTCGCTCCTTTGGGCCGCAAAGGAGACTCCCGGATTCGACAGTGGGGCGCGGGTGGTGCCTGGGAGACTCGATCCGGCAGGAGCCTCCGGGTCCGCTCCGGAGTCTCGCTGGCCACCTCGCTCGCTGCCCGCACAGCAGCTCCGCACGCACTGCCCCCCGCCTCCTCCCCCGGGCTCTCCGGGATTGGCCCGCGAGCCTGACCAATAGCGGGCTGCCTCCTCCCGCCTCTCCCGCGAGGGGGCGGTGCGGCCAATTGAAGGGCAGCGGCGCCGCGCTCCCTCCCCGCGCGCGTCCCGGGCCCCCGCCCCAGCCCTCACGCCACCAGGACCCTCGGCGAGGCAGCCCCTCCTCCCGGCCGGGCTCGCGGTCTGGAAGCCGCCGCTCCTCCGCCCCCGTTCTTGGCGCTGGGGCTTCCGAGCCGCGGTGGCTCACATCAACTTCCAGACGTCCGCCGCCGTGCTCGGGCCCTCAGAGCTCAGAGGTATCCCACCCGGACTGGCCCAAGACTGACCGCCATCCCCCATCTGCCTCCTCTTGGGCTCCCAGAGGCCCAAATGGAGGGCAGGGCCACTCCATCCGCCGCTGGAAACACCATGAACAACTTTGGAACCCAGGGGCCAGAAAAACAGAGGCCCTCCACTGACACCTGCTTGTTCCTTCCTCACCTCTCAACCTCCCCCACCTGTTGGTCTGACTTCGGAAACGGTCAAGGTTCTTGGCTAAATTCAAGCTAATTATCCAAAGTGTGGAAGAAACTGGAAAATGTGCGAAGCCTGGGGGCTCTTTGAATCAGAGTCTTTTGCATGGAAACAGTTGTCCTTTAGCTCAAAAGAGTCGCCTTCTTCTTTCTTCTTTCTTCTTTCTTCTCATTCGTCTCTGGCTTGTGTGCATGGCACTGGATTACACTATATGTCCGCCAAAGGTTGTCCCATTTACTTGTCCCAAAGGACTATTAGGTGAACGTCATACCCGTCTTAAGAGGTGAGAAAACTGAAACTCAGAGACCCCCAAGTATCCGGGTCAAATTCTACTACCTCCAAAACTTCACTCACGTCTTGCCATTGCTTTTTGTTGCACACCTAAGACTGGTTTCATTCCTCTAAATCCTAGTATGAGATCTTTGTTTGCCAAATACCAGCTAATGTGACAGAAGAAATCGCCGTACCAGGTGTGGCAACATGCTTGAAAAGAGGAACCCAGATATCTCACCATAGTTGAGCCATCCTGGAATAGAAATGATTAAGGCAGATTGAAAAGGAAATGTACAAAGCTACTAATTAACTTTGTAAGAGTTTTCCAATGACTTTGGGAGGTAGAACTTGAGGGAAGTGGAAGGAAGCAAATAAAGAGGAAAGTGAAATGCTTTATAAATGATTTGCTAATTGAATCTGGAGGTAATAAGTATAATTAGGGCATTCTTTCCATACAAAGATGTCACAATTGACCCACTATTTATGGGGCAAGCAGTTTGGGCTGTTTTTCCAGTAGTGTGACAGTGGCTGTGTGTCATCCATAAAACCTCACCCACTTATCTTCAAGACCAATGTGTGTGAGAAATGGCAGTCCAAGTTCTAATCACAGTGTGCAACCTGTAAAGCTTCCTGCAGCAAAGCAAGCCTGACAGCTTCTCTTCCACCACAACAGAGATGGAAAGCACTGTCAAAAACATTGTAATCTACTTAAAAGTTATTCCTTACAGTATGTTCAAGAACTGTGTTCAATTCTGTCATGAAAAACATGAATTTTGTTTAATGAGAGTTATCATTTAAGGAATAGAGTTTCAGTTTGAGATGAAGTAGTTCTGAAGATGGACATTGGCCATGGTCACACAATGTACTTAATGCCACCATACACTGTAATATGAACATTAATAGTTGCTGCATTCATTTGGTCAATTATTACCTCCCTAAGGTACTTGAAGTTCTTTCTGACATTACTACTGAAACTTATTTACTATTGGTCCTGTTGGATTCCACTAATGGTCTTGAGGCTTCTTTCTTCCAGTTTACCTCATTGCACAGGAAAAAGTAATGCTATGTTTAAGAATAAAATGAGAAAGGATTTTAAAAACTGGGGATAATTGTTAAGAGCTTTATTGCGATATAGTTGATATACAATTACCAAAATCTACACATATTTAAACTGCATAATATGATACACATAAACACATACATACTGCAAAACTCATCATACAACCAATGGATGTATCCATCAGCCCCAAAAGTTTCCTCATGTAACCCCTTCCCCTTTCCCCTCCTTGCAACACCACACCAGGCAACCATTGCTATGCTTTATGTCACTATACATAATGTATCATAGAATTTTACATAAATGGAATTATTCATTGTACACTCTGCCCTATCTGGCTTCTTTCACTAACAAAATTATCTTGAAATTCACACATGTTGTAGCATATATCATTGGTTCATTCCTTTTTATTACTTAGTAATATTCCATCATATGGATATACAACAGTGTGTTCATTCATTCCCTTGTTGATGAACATTTTGATGATTACACATTGGGGCTATTACAGATATGCCTTGACTTATAATTGGGTTCTGTCCCCCCAAAAAAAAACTATGGTAAGTTGAAAATATCATAAATTGAAAAAGGTTTTGATGCACCTACCAAACACCCTAGTTTAGCAACACAGTACACTGTAGAACATCCTACTCTGGTGATCACTCATGGCTGACTAGGAGCTGTGGCTCGCTGCTGCTGCTCAGCATCAGGACAGCATATCACACTACGTATGATTTGCCCAGGAAAAGGTAAAAATTCAACGCATGAATGTACAGTTGTTACTGAATATGTATCATTTTCATATCACCACCCTAAAGTTGAACAATCATTAGATCAAACCATTATAAGTCAGAAACCATCTGTAGAGCTACTATGAAAATTCACAGGCAGGACATTGTACAAACATATACTTTCATTTCTCTTGGATAAATAGCTATAAGAGAAAATGACTGGACGATGTGAAAGATGTATATTTAACTTTTTAAGAAACTACTAATCTTTTCAAAACGATTGTACCATTTTATATTCCCACCAGCAGATATAAGTCCCAGTTCCTGTACATCCTAGTCAATACCTGGCATGGTCAGTCTTTTTAAATTTAGTCATTCTAATAGATGTAGAGTGGTATCTCAATATAGTTTTAATTTGTATTTCTCTAATAAATAATGATATTGGGCATCTTTTTATGTGCTGACTTGCTATCTGTATTTTTTTTCATAAAAATATTTACATATTTTGCCTATTTTATTGGGTTGTATGTTTTCTTAATATAGTATCTATTTTCTTTTTAAAAAATTGTGTGTGTGTGTGTGTGTGTGTGTTGCTGATGATCAAAGCCAGGGCCTCATGCATGCTAGGCAAACACTCTACCACTGAGCCACACTGCCAGACTCTTAATATAGTACATATCTTTTACCTTATCACTGTCAAGATAAAAATATGAAATCCTGACCAAGTTCTAACAATACAGGTATCAGCAAAATAATGCCAGTGTGAAGCCCAGTAATCTTAAGCATTTTCATGGAATGTTTCCTTAATGTGTTGAACACTTCAAATTGAAATAAATGCTCTTCAATAGGTCAACTCTTCCAAATTCCCATTAGTTAAAAACAGGTATTGGAGAATTGTGAGAAAATATTCTTCCATAGATACGAATCTGTGAATGATATTTTCATATCCCTTGCCACCAGGATGATAATAACAAATGTTTGGGGGATTATACCATGTCTTAACAAAAGTACCTGAGATCAGGTAATTTATGAAGAATAGAGATTTATTTATTTCATAGCTCAGGAAGCTGGGAAGTCCAACAGTTAGTGCAGACTCTTAGGGTGCCAGCAACATCACTACATGGTGGAAGGAACCACATAACCAGAGAGTGTGTCTGCTCAGTCTCTCTTCCTCTTCTTATAAAGCCACTAATATCTCCCAAAGGCCCCACCTCCAAATACCAAGATATGAATTTATTTCCAATACATGAACTTTTGAGAAACACATTCAAATCATAGCACCAAGTCAATCCATAATGACTGAGAATTACAAAGAACTAGGAATTGATCAGCTTTAGTAAAGACAGAAGAGAGCCTAGAAGGCTCAGAGACTAAGAGAAATTTAAGTACCTGCATTATGGGCGGTGAGATTAGCACCCAAACAGAGACACTTTTGAGAGTGAAAGAGGCACTATTTTTGTCTGTGGGTGAGTGGTCAGCACTGGGACTGAACCCAGGGGTGCTTTACAACTGAACTACATCCCCAGTCTTTTTTTTTTTTTTTTTTTTTTTTTTCAATTTTTGAGACAAGGTCTCACAAAATTGCCAAGACTGGCCTTGAACCTGTGATTCCTTCTACCTCAGTCTTCTGAAATCACAGGCATGAGTCACCTCACCCAACAGAAAAAGGCACTGATGATAGTATCATTTTTAGTGTCAGGCAGTTCAATAAAACCCCATAATGAGTGCTCACTTTCACCCTCAGAAGTGTCCTTGTTGAGATGATCAAGTACTTAGTCACCCCACTTACAGGCATCACTCACAAAATGTAATGTATAAAGCTGCTCCCCCGCCTATCAGGTACAGCCATTTTCCCCGCCTCCCAACCACTTGTCAATCTGTGAACATCCTAGCTAGCTATTGGTTCATCAGTCAGCTTGCAAGTATCCTTCTCTGATATTGGTCCCCTGTTAGCCCACGGAATTCAACTGTTTTACTGTAGCTTCCCCGCCATCTTTTCCCATTCTTCTGTCTGTCCTACTCACTTTTCTCTATCCTCCTGGCTTTCCACTCTCTCTAGCATGCGGCCTTTCTTTTCCTATTTTCCTCTCATTTTCTCTCTTACCCTGCAGGGAGACACTCTGATTGCTTAATAAATTCCCTTATGTGATTTCCTGTGTCTGGCATGGTTTTGTGGGATTTCCTTACACAAAAACCCTCTAATGGTAAATATTACCTATGACCATTTTACAGTCAAAAATTAAGATTTAGTGAATAAGGATATACAACTTGGCCAGGGTAAGATGATTAATAGAAAGCAGGATTGGGATTTGAAACCCAGATGATTTCTTAAAAACCAACTTCCCAAAGCCCTGGAGAATCTGAAATCACTTTTTTGGGGACAATGCTTACTGGAATTCACTACTAAAATGCTCCTGTTTTTATTGTCTTTTTCTTATAATAACAACTTTGTACAGGATTTGATCATGATCTTTTGTTATTGTTCATCTTCATGTGAAATCAATTTCTCCAAACGATGAACAGTCAGGTGACAAAGAAGCAGAGGGCATCATAGGGGAGAAGCAGCAGAGAGCTTCCATGCTCTCTCCAGGCACACCATCCTTCAGGAGCTTCCGTGTTCGTGTCTCTGGAAGTTATCCGAGATCCCTCCCATAAGGCACATCTACTCCTACCCCTTCCCACTTACTTCATTTTCTTCTTCTTTGAGAGTGCATGCCACTCACTCCAGGTGATATGTTAGTATAACAGTACCATTTCACATCCCTGGATAGGTTCTGAGACCCCCAGGGGATGCCTGAAACCCAGGACTCTATACATACCATACTGTAATCCCCCCCCATACACATACCTATGATAAAGTTTAACTTACAAATTAGGTACAGTAAGAGATTGATTCACAGCAATAGTAAAATATGAAACTATGTTGTAATAAAAGTTACACGAATGTGGTGTCTTAAGTTTCTGATTATACTGTACTCACCTTTCTTCTTGTGATTATGTGAGATGATATTTAAAGGAAACACTTTACAACTGCTCTTTGGCATATCCAAATTGCCAGCATTACTGCTCATGCACTTTGGAGGCACTATTAAGTAAAATAAGTTAATTGAACACAAGTGTTGTACGCTGGTAGATCTGATAACCAAGACCACTAAATGACTAAAGGACAGGACAAAGCAATGATTTACATGCCAGGTGGACAAAGCAGGACAAAGTGAGATTTCACCATGCTGCTCAGTCAGTGTACAATTTAAAACCCATGACTTGTTTATTTCTAGAATTTTCCATTTAATATTTTCAGATCATGGTTCACTGCTGAAAATGTGGAAAGTGAAACCATGTTTAGGGGACTATAGTATATCAATCACATGCCCCTTTTCCTACAGAGGAGTCATGTGGAAGATGTCAAACAATTATGCTATCCTCTGAGGCCCAATTACCAAGCAGGTCCCACCAGAGTTCTTTATGAAACAGACATGGAAGCTAAATGTTTTGGTTACAGTAGTTATAAAATTAAGTCAAACTGATTTTCGCAAAAATAGACTCAATTGGTTCAAGCAACAGAAAAGCAAGGAGATCTAGCTTCCACCATGATAGGATACAGGGACTCAATCAAAGGCATCATAAGCCTGTGAGTCTCCACATACCTTTTTTCTTCTGTGGATGACTTCCTTCCCCATTGGTGTGGAATTCACCACTTCAAGGTCAAGGCCTACCCCCTAATCTCTCAGCAGCACAACAAAAGAGCAAGCGTATCAGAAAAGTAAATAATTTCCCCAAAGTTCCAACAATAGCATCAGATATGGGTTGGTTTGGGTCACCTTCTGTATTAGTCAACTTTCCATTGTTGCGACAAAATATTTGAGAAAATCAACTTAAAAGGAGAAATGATTTGGACCATGATGTCAGAGGTTTCTGTCCATGGTTCCTTGGCCCATGACTTTGGACCTAGAGCCAAGCAGAACATCATGGCAGAGAGAACATGATGGAGAAAAGCTGCTTCTCTCATAACTATGGTTAATAAATAAAGAGGAAAAGGTTGGGGTTCCAATATCCCCTTCAACAGCAAGTCCTCAATGACCTAACTAACTCCCTTCCATGAGTTCCTACCTCTTGAAAGTTCTAACCTCCTCCTAGTAGCATCAAAGGCTGGCAACCAAGCCTTTAACATGTGGCTTTTGGGGTTCATTTCAGATCCATACCATTAGACCTAAATCTCACACTAATCACAGTGGCCACAGGGAAGCGGGTCTGGATATGTGACTGACAATGGTGTGGGAGGTGAGTAGGCAGCTTTGCCAACTCCTTGGGGGCTGAGAGAGGGAAGAAGCAGTGGCAGTTTCCCCAGAGGAAAACTGGAGTCAGGTGGGGCTGGCCGGGAAATGAAAAATGCCTCCTGCTTTTCCTCCTCAGGTTCACGTTAGAAGGGCCCCTCCTTCCCTTGGGCCTCTTAAGAGTACTGCACTTCATCTTTTATTATTTCTTTTACATTCTTTTGCTCAAGGAGGACTCCTACAGTTAAATAAGCTTCAGGACTCCCCACTTCTAGAGCTATAATGTCCACATCCCCTTCTGTTATAGCCAATCAGAAACCAAGTTTTTCTCAATGGACTAACGACATTGCCTTCCTTCCACCCAACAACTTGAAAAGGAGGTTCTTATCATCTGTCACAGAATGGCATCTTACCTCCAGGCTCTCCCAGATCCTTCTCCAGAAGGATCAAAAAATTTAAAATAGAATTATCATACAATCCAGCAGTTCCACTTCTAGACATATGCCCAAAATAATTGAAAGCAGGATCTCAAAGATATTCATATACTTTTGTTTATAGCAGCATAATTTACAACAGTCAAAGGTAGACGCAAACTGTGTCCACTGATCGGTGAACAGGTAACAAGAGGTGGAATATAAATGCAATTGCATATTATTCAGCCTTAAAAGGGAAAGAAATTCTAACATACACTACAATCCAATGAACCTTGAGAATATTATACTAACTGAAATAAGTCAATCACAAAAGGATAAATGATTACACCATACCATACTACATAGTATTCCAAATACTATAGATTCAGCAGGGAAGTTAATGCTTCATGGGGAGAGAGTGGCAGTTTTATAAGAAGAGTTCAGTGGATGGATGGTGGTGATGTAGCAGAACAGTGTGAATGTACTCAATGCCACCTACTTGTACACTTTTACAGCTAAGATAGTTCATTTTATGTAGATTTTGCCATGATTTAAAAAAAACAAACCAAAAAATGATGTCATAATAACTTTTCTAAATACACGTGTGATTATGATATCCAACCTACACATGAAGGTCTGGTGGCTCCTCATTTGGCCACTGAACCAAGCCCAAGCTCATCAGATCTCAGGATTGCTCTAATGAGGATTTTCAAATCATAAATGCAAAGTGCTTAATTATGTAGCACCATCTAATACAGGATAAGAGCTCAATAATTGGATGTTATTACCATGATTATTACAGTGTTATCTGGCTTCTCCCTACCTTTCTAGTCTTGTCCTCCATCCTTTTCAACCTTATGTTTCAATTTCAGCAAGAGTGCTGACTAGGTGGTACAGTGTCACACAGATGTGTCACACAAGTTGTTTCCTTTCTTCTACTTGCTAACATTTATCCTTCAAAATCCAAATCAAACATCACCTTTCCCCAGAAAACTTCCTTGCCTCCAATAGATGCCTTCACCCACCTTTCCAGAAGTCCTTTCAGTTTGTAAATATTTCTGGTTTTGCTCCTAACGCAGCGTCATCTAAGTAATGGGTTTCCATGCCCCTTCCAACTCTGCAAGTGTCATCTAAGTAATGGGTTTCCATGCCCCTTCCAACTCTGCAAGTAGATTTGGGGCAAAAAACTGTTATTCATTGCTTCATTCCTTAGGATTTACATTGAATGTGGAATAAAGTAGATGATCAACCAAATGTTTGCTCAATATGACAAGCACTTCCTTAGATAATTTTACAAATTTTATCCCATATAATCTTCAAAATGATATTTATGAGGAAATATAATATTGCCCTGGTTTTTTCAGATGAAAGAAATCCAGGTTCAGAAGGGTTAGTAATTTAAGGTCACACAGCAGTGAGATCAGAACCATAATTTAGCACTTTTTTTTTTCCTGCTTCTGAAACCTTTTTCTTTTTTTCTTTCTTTCTTTCTTCTACTTCTTCTTTTTTTTTTTTTTTTTTTTTTCTTTTCTTTTGTACTGGGGATTGAACCCAGGAGTACTTAACCACTTAGCTATATTCCCAGTCCATTTTATTTTTTATTTTGAAACAGGGTCTCACCAAGTTGCTTAAGACCTTGCTAAATTGCTGAGGCTGTTCTCAGACTTGAACCTCCTGCCTCAGGCTCCTGAGTTGCTGTGATTATAGGCACACACCACCATGCCTAGCTGAAACCTACGTTTTTCTTGCCACACAGTATTACATCATTACAATCTATAGTTTCTTCATGGAGGGAATGTGAAGAAAACAGAAAAGTGAGAGTTAAATTCTAGGGCTACTCAGATTTGGAGGAAAAGAGAAAGAAAGCAAATAGATCTGCAAATTACAAGGAAAAAAATCACTAAGATGAACCCAAGAAAAAAGTAAGAAGAATGTTTTAAGGGAAAAGTAGTAACCATACAAGGTAAACAGAGACAGAAGAAAAGACCATTTTGTTTTTCAGTATGGTCCTTCTCATCGAAAGCCTCAAGGGCACAGGTCCGTTTGGAAATCTAATTATTGAATGAGGAAGGGAAGAAATGGTAAAGAAATGAAGGCAGCTTAGAGTACCATGGCAGTGGGAAGAAGAAGAAAAGGAGGAGGTCCTTAAGAAGGCAGCCTGGTTGAGAGGAGAATCCAGAGGATCCTAAAGGAAGGGGGCAGGAGGCCAGGGAAGTGGCCCATGGAGTTCAAGGGGCCAGCAGGAGCCCAGAGAGCCAAGTACTTATCCTGAATGTCTGGAAGGAGAACAAGCCACTTCCCCTATCTCCCACCTCCTGCCACTCTCTCCTTTTCTTGGTCTCTTTCCTTTCTCTTCTCGTTCCCATATTCATTCATAGACTGGTTCCCATTCTTCCTTCTCTCTTTTTACTTCTGTCTTGTCTTATTCCTCCCTGAAGCAATTGGTAATACCCCACTAACTTTATTGTCATTCAGAATCAAAGAAATTGCAGACTAGCTACTTGAGGTGTTAACAGGACACAACACCCTAGGACTAGGCAGCTTGAAGAGCGGGTTTAGCCAGAAGAGAAGGCCCCAGTCAGGGCTATCTTGTCTGGACTTTGAAACCTTCCCAAGACGCTGGTGCAATGATTTTGCATGTGAATGTGCTCATGTACATTGGGGGGGGGGCGGGGCATGGAGATTACACTGCTTTTATTTATTCTTAGAAGGAAGGAGAATCAAAAAGTTTCTCAGCCCCACTGCCTTTTGCCTCTGTCAAACGTAGTTCCTCAATTTCGGCTTCTTTATCATAATTTATGTCCTTGATTTTGATAATGACATACCTCAAAAGTTTTTGTTTGTAAAGAGTAGGGTTAACCATAGGAATCTCAGCTAAGCAAATTTTGAAATACAAAATGACTCAAATTCCAGTGTGACATTCCAGTCTTCTTTGTTGCTTATCAGAAACCTTAGATAATTTGATTTGAGATGGTATCAGAATACTAATGCTGTTTAATTCCTTTGTAAACTTGTTTACTCTGAAGTGCAAAGGCCAGAGTTCCCTATTGAAATGCAATTCCTTTAGCATTGTTCTGACAAAGGAGGGTAATTCCAGATTATGCTGAAAGTTCAGTATCTGTTTCTTGAAATAAATGTGTTTGGTTCAATTCCCAGCACCAAAAACAAACAAACAAACAAAAAAGTCCCCAAACAAAAACCACACACACAAAACAACAAAAACTCAAACTGTGTTTACCTTTTGATAATGAAGATGCTGGGAAAATAGGCACTTAGTTCAATGGTATCAAAAACATTAAAAGAGGAGCAGAAAAATCAACTAACTGAATTTTTAAATTTTTACTTCTCATTACATTGTTAACTCCTAATCACTTATCAGCCTTTTGGCTAAGATCAAGTGTACATTATAAACTACTAGAAATTGGGGATCATTCTGTTCAGCATTGTATCCCCCACACTTTCTGCAAAATCATTCAATAAATATTTATCTTGCTCAAATAATTAATTGAGAAGCCATTAAAACTCAACTCAATAAAAGGAGTGAAATAAAACATGAGCTGAGTCAATCAGAAATCAGAAAATCACCAACCATCCTCTAACTAGGTACTCTGCACTTTAACCA
This sequence comes from Sciurus carolinensis, assembly GCF_902686445.1. NCBI lineage: Eukaryota > Metazoa > Chordata > Mammalia > Rodentia > Sciuridae > Sciurus > Sciurus carolinensis. The sequence goes on along the minus strand of NC_062213.1, from coordinate 127,907,847 downwards.
ATCATGTTTTATTTCCCTTGCTTCCTCATGGAGGAAATCAGAATTGAGGCCAGGCAGTTAATGTAGAATAAGAAATCTGATCAAATCGAGAAAGGAAGGCCATCTGAGTCTGGGAAGTTTGGAGAACCTCCTCCCACAACCCCCCACCCCAAGATTGGAATGTCAGTGTCTCCAGTGCCCTTTTTGATCACCAAGGTTACCTGCCTAAATGACCCTTCCAAAAAGCTGCAGGCAGGGAATTACTAATTAATGTCCCCAGGATCCCAATCTTTCTGACTCACTCCATTTGGCCCTCCCTCTCCCTGCCCATCTCCTTCTCACCTTTTTGCCCTCTCCTGGGCCTAGTCCTGTATGCAGAAGGAGAAAGATAAGGGGGGAGAGAACAGGAGAACAAAGGAGACCCTAATCTATAAAAGATGCATGGCACACTCACTTCTTGGGATTCTAGAACCTCAGCTGTGGCCCTCTTTTCCCTCCGGGGAGAAGTCTGTGTTGCTACTTTTAAATAAAATCTGCTTAATATATGCTTGCCTTGGCGTACTTCTCTGATGTTATACTTCAGCATCTGAGGAAGCAGAACTTGTCACTAATAAATGGCAATATCAATATCTCACACCTTCTTGGTGGGGCACTGAACTCCTTGTGGCCTGCTGCTGCCCAATTCATGAATTGCAGTCTACTCAAATAAACTCTTAAAATTTTAATGTACCTAAACTTATCTTTTAACAATCCAGCAAATGAACATAAAATAACAGATATCAGAATATAGTTTATAGAGAGCATCTTTAGAAGCATATCATTATTTCCTTTGGCTAACATTATTTTATTCAATTTATTCGTTAACTTGTTTGTTGAGTGCCAACTCTGTATTGCACTCTTTTAGGCCCTGGGAATACATGGAAAATGAATTGGTTGATTCTTCCGGCAGGGCCAGTGGCGCATGCCTGTAATTCTAGCAGCTCCAGAGGCTGAAGCAGGAGGATCAGCCACTTAGCAAGGCTCTAAGCAACTTAGCAAGATCCTGTCTCAAAATTGAAAAAACATAAAAAGATCTGGGGATGTGGCTCATGATTAAGCACCCCTGGGTTCAACTCTGGTACCAAAAAAAAAAAAAAAAGTTTGGTAGGAGTTTTCAGTCTAGTGGGGGCAGGGCACTAGCCATAATCAATCAAGTACCGTAGGGAAGATTATCTCAGGGATCCAAGCACACCATGAAGACAGTGAACCAACATTGTACACGTGTGTGAATGTGCTGCTTAAGAGAGGGTGTTCTGGGGAAGAGGAAATGTTCAAGTGTTGATGTGAATGCTGGAAAGATAAAAGAGAAATGTGTTTCTAGCAGAAATAGTTGGCAGAGCAAATGTATTGAGAGAATGGTCTTGAAACAAAGAAAGAACCAGAGAGAAGTGGCTGGAGGCACTGAACAAGGGGGGTAAGGATGAGGTGGGAAAGGGAGAGAGAGCCAAATCAAGCAGGGTTTTGAACACTGTGAAGAGTTTGACCTTAAAGGAGTAATGCTATGATTTGGATGGGATTTGTCCCCCAAATGTTCATGTACTGGAGTCTTGGTCTCCAGTATGTTGGAGTTGAGATTGGTGAACCTTTAAAAGGAGGGCCCTGGTAGAAGGTAGTTTTGTCACTGGGGGCATGACCTTTGGAAGGATTAATGTAGTTCTCTTCCAATCCTGGTTAGTTCCCACAAGAGAGGCATTGTTATTAAAAGAGCAAAATTGGCCCCTCCCTCACATCTGATTTCCTGTCTCAATATGTGATCTCTCCCTCTTGCATGTGCTTCTACCATTGATGCCCTTCATCATGTTGTAATGTGGCCAAGGGGACCATCATTAGAGGCTGCCCTAGGAGGCTGCAAGTCTTTGACTTTTAGCTTCCAAAAGTGTGCTTAAGAAACCTCTTTCATTTATAAAGTATCCAACCTTGGTTATTTTGTGATAGCAATAGAAAACAGACTAATTACAAGTAACAATGAGAATTTGAGGTTGGAAAAAGTCTCTGTGCTTGTTTCTGAATTAAAGTAAAATTAAGTTCAGATTAGTTCAATATTGATACTAGTTAAATATCGAGGTGATTTAAAAATAGAAAGCCCTTGGCTGGGGTTGTAGCCCAGTGGTAGAGTGCTTGTCTAGCATGTGTGAGGCACTGGGTTCGATCCTTAGCACCACATAAAAATAAATTAATTAATTAATTAAAGGTATTTATTGTGTCCATCTGCAACTAAAAAAAAAAAAAAAAAAAAGGCCTTGAGTGTTGTGTTTGATAACTTGTCTAAAAACTAAAATTAAGCAAGTGGGCCCATCGTCCAGTTATTCTGTATAAATCAGCATCTATTGTGTTCTAATACTTGTTCATCTGAGAGTTTAGGATTTAGGGGAGAAATGTGGTCTAAATAATGGGAAAGAATTTTTCCACTCCTTTTTGTGTATTTAGAATTGGCCACTATACTAGTTTCCATTTCTTTTTCCGACTTTGCATTTTAAATTGCTTGGATCATGATCATGGATTTGAAAAAAAGATTTTGGCCTCTTCTGAATCTCCGCCCCCCCCAAAAAAAAAAAGTTTTCAAGGAAACTGCTTTGTAATGTGACTTGAGCACTTACTTTTAGCTAAGAGCTTAAAGTATGGGTGTGATTTATAGACATATTATTCTAAAAGCCTCCTCCACCCCCACAGGGGGTGGGGCGGGGACCCAAACACCCTTCAGCTTAAAATTTGCCTTTGACTTGCTTGGTTTTTCTGCTGTTTTACCAGAGGTGCTATGTTCTTATTATGTCTTCCCAAAATTCATTTCGAGACTTATTTTTCAATGCCATAGTATTAAGAGGTGGGGCCTTTAAAAGGGGATTTGGTCACCAGGGCTACTCCCTTGTGAATGGAATTAAGGCTGTCAAGAAAAAGGCTTCATGCAGAAGTTGGCCCTTTTTGCAGTAGGATGTAGCAACAGGGCTCCAACTGAAAGTAAAGAAAGCAACTCTCACAGTCATTGAACCTACTAGTGCTTTATTCTTGGACTTCCCAGGCTCCAGAACAATGAGAAAGTTCTATTGTTTAGGAATTACCCAGTCTCGGGTACTTTGTTACAGTAACATAAACAGACTCAGAATTATACATGGGAGAAAAAAATCAAGAAATCTAGTTATTGGCTGAGTATGGTGATATGTGCCTGTAATCCCCGTTACTTGGGAAGCTGAGGCAGAAGATCACTTGTGACCAGGAGTTTAAGATGAGATTGAGTAACATAGTGAGATTCAGTCTCAAAAAATAAATTAAATTAAATTAAATTTAAATTGAAGAAAAAAATCTAGCCACTGAATTTGATTATTTTTGAAAGTATAGTGTACATACACACATATGATTTATTTTACCTAGACACATTTTTTGGAACTGATTTTTTAAAAAATTATTTTTTTAGTTGGAGACGGACACAATACCTTTATTTTATGTATTTTTGTGTGGTGCTGAGGATTGAACCCAGTGCCTCATGCATGCTAGGCAAACACTCTACCACTGAGACACAATTGCAGTCCCTGGAACTGATTTTTTTTTGGGGGGGGTGCTGGGGATCGAACCCAGGGCCTTGTGCTTACAAGGCAAGCACTCTACCGACTGAGCTATCTCCCCAGTTCCCCTGGAACTGATTTTTAATAAAAGGTTTGAAATACAGTAAAAAGTACAGAATAGGAGTTCAGAGCAACCCCCAGTTGACCTGAGTCTGAAAACATCTAGCTCTGTGACCTCAGGTATATTTTTCATCTGATCTTTGTAAACTTCAGCTGTCTCATTTATGAAATGAGAATACTTACCTCATCTGGTTGTGTGAGATTAAAATGATAATGTATCATTATTTCTAAGCATATGTTCTTAAGGTGAAATTGCACTTACTTTATAAAAACTAACCCTCAATTATTTATCTTACCCTCGATTTATTCCTGTATTCTTAGCACATAGAAGTGAATTCATTACCACATGACTAGCCTTGGCAATGACCACTCCTTTTTTATGTATGCTATTTCCATCTTTACATTGCATCTTAAATCCATAGGATAGGTGTTGTTCTATGTCTGTTCCTTACTGGTTCCTGAGTTCTAAGTACAAATAGGGCTATAGTTTGAATCTGAAATGTCCCCCAAAAACTTTTGGGAGGTGGTAGACCCTTTAAAAGGTGGGGCCTAGCATAAGGAAGTTAGGTCACAGGGGGTGTGCCCTTGAAGAATATATTGAGACCCCAGTCCCTTCCTGTTTGTTTTTCCCTTTCCAGTCACCATGAGTTGGGTACCTTTTCTCTACCAGGTGCTCCCTGCCATGATGCTCTGTTTGACTAGAGGTGCGAAAGCAATAGGTCAACCAATCATGGACTGAAACCTCTGAGGTTGTGAGCCAAAACAAATCTTTCCTTATTTATTTATTTACTTGTTGATTTATAGGTTCTGGGAATGAATTAGGGCCTTGTACATACTGGGCAAATGCTCTGTCACTCAGCTACATTCCCAGCCCACTCTTCTCCTTTTAAGTTGATTATCTCAGGTACTTTATCACAGTGATGAAAGCTAACACAAGCAGACTTATTACTTTTACCCACATATTATTTTTGAGTTATAGTTGCAGTAGACTTGAATCCTCTCGAGGATTGTTGCATCATCTACACAACCACCCAAGAGATTGGTTAATACAAAATTTAATAACTTGTTGGCTTCTTCAGATGTAGGCCAAAAACACTGTTCTAGTCAGCATCAACCCACAGAGGATGAGCAAAACTTGACAAACAGTGCTCTTAAAATATATGCATCTTTTCGTCCAATTCATTCAGTCACTCAACAAATAACTGTTGAGTGTCTACTGCAGGTCAGGTTCTGTCCTAAACTCTGAGCAGGAAAGGCAAAATCTATGCCTTGAAAATCATAGCTTCCTTACTTGGGTTTAATTATTTGAACCAATTTATAAAAAGTCAAGATGTTTGTTTTCACTTCTTCAATTTAAACAAAAACCACATGTGCCCGAGGATATCAGCACAACCCATCTGTCCTTCCAGTGTAGGACTCACCTGTGTTTCTAGGATGAACTCTGAATATTTTGGAGTTTAAAAATTCTTCTTTACATAGAACATCTCACTGGTAGCTAGGTTGGGAAGAAAGACTCTCTGAGCCTTCCTTTTCCATTTTCATATTGTGTCTTAGTCGAAGACTTGCTTTTAGTAATTTAGTAAAACATTTGTGTCCAGAAAGCCTTTTTCCATATGGTCCTTTCATTTTTCACTTGCTTTCTCTCACCGACCTCATTGACCTCATTGACCTCATTGACCTCACCAGTCAAAGTCTCCACGAAGGCATCCTTGTTGCCCATCCCCCCAGTTTGGTTAAATACCCAATTCTGGCTTTTCATGTATTTTATTTTTAATCTCTATTATTGAAGTTAGTGCATTATAATAGCCTCATCAGTCTTTTCACTGACACTGTATACCCCTTAAACTTACACACTAATTATTTCATATTTGTGATGACTATATTAAAATAAAAGGAAAGAAAGAAAGAAAAAAGGGGGAGTATGTGGTGAAGGGACAAGAATTCTCCACAGGATCCATTTTTTGGAGTCAGATGCACTTGGTCTAAACCTAGCACCACCAAATTTTTTAAGTTTTTTCAACTATTCTTTTTTTTTTCTATTAGTCTTTTTACACTACAAATACATTGTTGATTCATTGTTACATTATTTGAACATGCACACAATATAACAATATAATTTGGTGAATTTCATCGCAATTCCCCTCTCTCTTCCCTCCTCTCTCCCCCTGGTTGCCTCCCTCCACTCTGCTGGTCTCCTTCTGTTTTCATGAGATTTCCCCAAAAACATCTTTTGGTTGTTGTTCTTTTTCATGTTTCCCCTCTAGCTTCCACAGATGAGAGAAAACATATAATCCTTGATTTGCTGAATTTGGCTTATTTTACTCAGCGTGATGTTCTCCAGTTCCATTAACCAGCAAATGACACATTTTTATTTTTCTTTATGACTGAATAAACTCCGTTGCATATATACACCATGTTTTCTTTATCTGTTCATCTGTTGATGGACCCCTAGGTTGGTTCCATAATTTGGCTATTGTAAATTATGCTGCTATAAACATGGGTACGCATGTGTCAATCACTATAGCATGCAGATTTTAATTTTTAGGATAAATACTGAGGAGTGGTGCAGCTAGGTCATACGATGTTTTCGTTTCTGGTCTTTTGAGGCACCTCCATCCTGATTTCTGTAGTGCCTATACTACTTTACAATCCCACCAACAGGGTAAAAGTGTTTCCTTTTCCTCACACCCTCTCCAGCTTTCACTGTTATTTGTTCTTTGGGTGGCTGCCATTCTAACTGGGGTGAGATGAAATCTCAGAGCAATTTTCATTCTCATTTTCCTAATTTCTAAAGATGTTAAGTATTTCTCATTTATTTGTTGGCTATTTGTATTCTTCTATTGTCTGTTTATTTGCCCATTTTATTGATTGGGTTATTTGATTTTTTGGTGATAAGTTTGAGTTCTTTATACGTTCTTGATATTAATATTAATCCTCTGTCACAAGGGTAGCTAGCAAAGACATCCAGTCTGTAAGTCCCCTTTTCACATTCTTAATTGTTTTATATGCTGTGCAGAAGCTTTTTAATTTGATGTTATCTCATTTATTAATTCTTGGTATTATTTGTTGAGTTTTAGGAGTCCAATTGAGAAAGTTGTTCCTGTAACTGTGTTGGAGAGTTGACTGTAGATTATTTCATAACAGTTACAAAGGTTCAGGTCCAATTCCCAGGTTGTTGATTCATTTTATTTGACTTTTGTACAGGGTGAGAGATAAGGATCTAGTTGTATTCTTCTACATATGGATAACCATTTTTCCTAGCACCATTTATTAAAAAAGGCTGCCTTTTCTCCAGTGTATGCTTTTGGCACCTTCATCAAGGATCAGATATATCTGTGTGGTTTTTCTGTGTCTTCTGCTCATTTCTGCTGGTCTATGTGTTTGCTCTTGTGTCAGCACCATACAGTTTTTGTCACTATAACTCTGTAGTATCATTTGAAGTCAGGTATTGTGATGCCTCCAGTATTGCTTTTTGGGCTTAGAATTTGCTTTGGCTATTCTAGATCTTTTATTCTTCCAAATGAATTTTAGGACTGTTTTGTTCTGTGAAATAGATCATTGGTATTTTGATGGGGATTGTACTGAATCTGTAGATTTTGGGGTTTTTTTTGGTGATAGGCCATTTTAACACTATTAATTCTGCCTATTCATGAGTATGGAAGGTCTTTTCATCTTCTAGTAGTGTCTTCTCCAATTTCTTTCCTCAGTGTTCTATAATTTTAATTGTAGAGGTCTTTTACCTACTTGGTTAGATTTATTTCTTGGGTTTTGGGACTTTTTTTTTTTTTTTTTTTTTGAGGATATTGTGAATGGAATTGTTTCTCTGATTTATTTTTCAGCAAATTCATTATTGATGTATAGGAAAGCTATTGATTTTTGTATGTTGATTTTGTATTCCATAGCTCCACCAATTAGTAGCTGTGAGATTGAGCAACTTAATTGGTCCTTTTTCCCTGGCACTAAACAAGGGCTCAATAAACATTTGCTTTTTCATGAAAGTAATAATTATTATTGAAGGTATAATTAATAATGTTAGTTAATATACATGGCATTTATTCTGCACCAAGCACTGTTTGAGCTCTTTCTGTATTACTTTCCTTAATTTTAATATCATCCTGTGAGGTGGGTAGTATATTATATCCCTTGTATAGATGAAAATCAACAAACTGTGGCCTGGCACAAGTTACTCAGGAGGCTCCAAAGTCCATTCACCTAACTCTACTGTTTGTTGCTTATTTCAAGGGAGAATGAGAGAAGAGAGATAATGATGAACACAAAAAATTCCCTTCCTTCATTAAGAAAATCATTTTTCACAACTGTTGTATTTATTTATTTAGTTTTTACTGAGGATTACCTCACCATTATCTTATCTCAAAGTCTGATCTTCAATCTACATTCTTCCTGTTGTAGACTCCACGTTTGGTGTCCCCCCCAAAATTCATGTTGAAATCCAATCTACAAGATGACAGTATTAGTTGGGGTTGTTGGGAAGTGATGAGGTTGTGAGGGTAGAGTCCTCATGTGTAGGATTAATGCAATTAAAAGAAGAGGCAAGAGTTAGCTTGCTATTTTCATGCCTTGTGAGGACACTAGAAATTGGTAGTCTGCAAACAGGACAAGAACTCTCACCAGACACTGGATTTGCTGGCTCCTTTGTCTTGGATTTCTCCACCTCCAGAACTAGGAGAAACAAAGCGATCTTGGACTTCTCATTCTCCAGAAGTAGGAAAAAATAAATGTTTGTTGTATAAGCCTCTCAGTCTATGGATTTTGCTGCAGAAGCATATGCTAAGACAAAAATCAGCATCAAGAAGTGGGGGGATGCTATGATAACTACCTAAAAATGTGGAAGCAGTGCATGCCTGTAATCCCAGCAATTCTGGAGGCTGAGGCAGGAGGATCCCAAGTTCTAGGACAACCTGGGCAACTTAGTGAAACCCTGCTCAAAATAAAAATAAAAAGGGCTGGGGATGTGGCCCTGGGTTCAATCCTTAATCCCCGGTACAATTTCCCCTCCAATAAAAAGAATAAAAAACCGTGGAAGCAGTTTTGGAATTAGGTAATGGGTCAAGGCTTGAATAGATTGTCTCATAAACTGAGATAGTCATGAAGAAATTTTAAAGTCAATTCTGAGTTGGTCACGGTGGCACATGCCTGTAAACCCAGTGAGGCAGAAAGATCACAAGTTCAAGGACAGTCTGGGCAATTTAGTGAGACAGTCTCAAAATAAAAAATCAATCAATGTGTACTGGGTTCAATCCCCAGTACTGTGAAGAAGAAAGAAAGAAAGAAAAAGTCAGTTTTGATGAGGGCTCAGAAAGGAAAGAAGAAAGCTGTAAAGAAAGATTCTGTCCAGATTTAGAGAAATATGATCAAGTAGAGAATGTTGGTAGAAATATGAATTTTTATGGTTTGAATCTGGAATGTTCCCAAAGTCTTTTCAGAGGTGAGGCTTTGGGGAAGTGATTGGATCACGAGGGCTCTGACCTCATCAGTGGATTAATCCATTGATGGTTGAATGGACTACTGAGAGCTGGGACCTAGATGGAGGACGTAGGTCCCTGGGGACATCCCCTGGAAGGGCTTATCTTCTCTTTGACTCCTCTCCCCACACCTTTCTCTCTCCCCCCGCCCCCCTCTCTGTTTTCTGGCTGCATGAGCTGAGCCGCTTTCCTCTGCCATGACCTTCTGCCATGATGTTCTGCCTCACCTCAGTCCCAGAGCAATAGGGCCAGCTGGCCACAGACTCAAACTTCTGAAGCTGTGAGTCAAAATAAATCTTTTTTCCTTTAAGTTGTTTGTGTCAGGCATTTTGGTCATAGCAATGGAAAACTGACTAATCCACAAATGGTAAAGGTCATTCTGATCAGGTTGCAGGTAGAATCGAGGAACATGTTATTAGACAATGAAGAAAAGACAATCCTTGTCATGAAATCGCAGAGAACTTGTTTGAATTGTGTTTATGTTCTAGTGTTTTGTAGAAGATAGAACTTGTGAGTGGTGAAATTGGATATTTAGCTGAGGAGATTTCTAAGCAAAGTACAGAAAAAGTGACTTGGGTCCTCCTAACTATTAATGAGAAGGAAGAAATTACTTGAAGACAGAATTATTAAGCAAAAGGAAATAGCACTTAAAAGATAGAGAAAATTCTCAACCTATCCATATTGTCAAAATGAGAAAGTATGTTCTGAAGAGTTCACTTAGGGTGTGGCCAAGCAACCATTCAGTAAGGGGATCAACATAGGGATAAACCATTGATTTAATCATCTCCTGAGCAGAATACCAACCACTAGTTTGAGCTGAGAGGAAAAGAGAGGTAAGGAATAAAGCAAGATTGCGGACTGTGCATATTTTATTTTTTATTTATTTTTTTGGTACCTGTGACTGAACCCAGGGATACTCAACCACTGAAACACATCCCCAACCCTTTTTAATGTTTTATTTAGAGACAATGTTGCTAAGTTGCTGAGGCTGACTTTGAGCTCCCCTCCCAGGCTGCTGGGATTACAGGTGTGCACCACATCTCCTGGCCTGTGTATATTTTATAGAATAGGACCACAGAGCTATTTGGAGTCAAAAGTACACTATCTTTAGAACAAGGGAATAGTGACTCTGAAGGCAATTTAGAGATTATCAGGGCTGCTTCCCCAGTGTCAAAGTGAGCGACCATTGCTTACTTTCAAAAGGTCAGATAATCTCAAAGCTGTGAGGGCTCAACCCCTGCTTGGTAGAACCCTCAGGACAGAACCTGTGCTTGGCAGAGCTACATGGTAGGGGCTGCAACCCAGTGGGTCTGGAAAGTGGGACTGCCACCACACTGGGTCCCAAAGGCAGACTGCTACCCCAGTGCAGTATGGAGGGCAAAGCATGGAGCCCAGGAGGATTATTCTAGAGCCATAAGAATGCTTGGAGTTTGCCTTGCTAGGTTTTGGACTTGCTTAGGATCTTCTTCCCTATTTCTTCCCTTTTGGAAAGGGAAGTACTACCCTGTGCCCATCCCACCATTTTATTTAAATCACACAACTTATTTGTTTTTACAGATCCAGAGACAGTGAGGTGTTTTGCCTCAGGTTGAATTGTACCTTGAGTCTCTCCATATCTGATTTAGGTGATACTTAGATGAGTCTTTGGTGCTGGAAATTAGTTAAGAATTTTGGGGCTCTTGGGTTGGAATGTCTGTTTTGCATATGAGAAGAACATGAGGGAGGGGCATCCATGGCAGAATGTTATGAAGTGAATGTGTGTATCCTCCTCAAATTCATGTTGAAATCGAATCCGCAATGTGGGTCTTTGGGCAGTGATTATGTCATGAGGTTGGAATGCTTACAAATGAGATTAGTACCCTTACAAGAAGTAAGAGAGCTAGTTTGCTCTCTTTTTGCTAAGTAAGGATATAAGAAATATGCAGTCCGTGGGCAAGGAAAATAGCTCTCAGCAGAACCAGCGATGTGGCACCCAGGTCTCAGACTTCCAGCCTCCAGAACTGTGAAAATGACGTTCTGTTGTTTATAAGCCACCCAGTCTAGGCTACTTTTGAAGCCAGAATTAAAGACAGGCAGTTAGTGCAGATAGATGATCGGGTCAGATTGAGAAAATGGAGACTGGTTTGTATCCGGGAAGTTGGAGACCGCCCTTGGAAGACTGGAATGTCAATGTCTCCAGAGCCCTTTGATTACCAAGATTACCTGCCTATACTACCCTCCCAAAAGGTTGAAGACAGGGAGTTGTTAATGCCCCCTGGGCTACTTCTTGCCTGGATCACTCCATCTGACCCTTTGCCCTGCCCATCTGCTTCTCCTTTTGACCATCCCCCTGGTATCTCTTGGGCCTAGTCAGGTAGGCAGGAAGGAGAGACATAAGCTGGGAGAGAGCAGGAGAGCAAAGAAAGAAGTCTATAAAAGGGGCAGGGCAGACTGGGGCTGTGGCTCAGTGGTAGAGCACTTGCCTAGCATGTGTGAAGCCCTGGGTTCGATTCTCAGCACCACATATAAATAAATAAATAAAGTAAAGGTCTATCAAATCTAAAAAAATATTTAAAAGTGTGGGGGGGGTAGGGTGCTTCTTACTTCAGAATGCCAGCCATGGCCCCCTTCTCCCTGTGTTACTACCTTTAAACAAAACCTGCTTTATACACTTGCCTTGGCCAAGCAAAACTTGTCACCGATAACCAGTGGTATCACTTTATTGAAGTGGCCTGAATTGACTAAGACACCTTCCTTTCATCTAAAACTCTGTCCTCCCTACCCAACAGATCTTATCTAAGCACATTATTATTTATGATTTGAGGGTCTTACAGAATGCAGCTCTTTGGACACTCTTTTTCTTTGGGGGGTTGGCAAATTTATTTAGACAGAAAAAGTTCATTTACAAAATTGATAAATTAAGACTATTCAAGGGTTGGGGAGATAGCTCAGTTAGTAGAGTGCTTGCCTTGTAAGCACAAGGCCCTGAGTTCAATCCCCAGCACCACAAAAAAAAAAAAAAAAAAAAAAAAAAAGACTTTTGAAAATAACTTCCCATCAAGACACTATAAGAAACAACTTCAAGACACAATGGAAAAATATTTTCAGAATAACTGACAAGCAGCTTATATCCAAAATACAAGAATGCCTATAACTGAGTAACAAACACAGCCAACCGTATTTTTAAAACGTGTAACACTTAAATTCAAAGATATAGCAATAACCAATAAACATAAGAGAATGTTCATTGGTCAGAGGAATGAAGATTAACATCACACTGAGATATCACTGCCCACACAGAAGCCACAAAAAAATACTTGTGGTAATGTTCATAGCAGCTTTACTCATATTGGCTGGAAACCAATAATATCCAGTAAAAGAGAAGAAACAAATCATGGATGTATTCATACAATGGAGGATTTATTACTCCACAGTTAAGAGTGATTGGAACATCAATTTTTTGCTGAGTTTAAAGCATTATACAAAGTACCAAGAAAAATTTGAAAAGGCAACATTAGTCTATGATGTCGAAATTGGAAGTGGTTAATTAGGGGTGGGGTGGAAAAGGGATTAACATTGTTTAATTGCCTAGGAAAGGACTACAGAAGATCCTTTTGTCCGGAGAGGATATGAGCTAAAAGGCATATCCTTTTACCAAAATTATAGCTATGATTTTTATTTCAGTTTAAACAAATTTTGTCTACCAAGGGCATGTAGTGAGTAGATGGGTATGACGGAGAATGTTGAGTTGTTAAAGTTGGCATATAATGGTTCATTGTTGTTCTGTTTACTTTGTATGTTTAAAGACTCCACATTAACAAATTCAAGGCTAGCCAGGATAACCTAGTGAGCCCATGTCTCAAAATAAAAAATAAAAAGGTCTAGAATGTAGCTTAGTGGTAGAATGTCCCTGGGTTCAAATCCTACTGCCAGTAAAAATAAATAAACAAATAAGTAAAAATAAAAAATAAAAATAAACCTCCACAAAAGATGTTATAAATCTCAACTTATTCTTTTGGCTCCTGAGTCTAAATATCCAACAGGGTACTAGACATCCTTTGACAAGTGACTTTAATAGTTTTCTTGCCTCCTAGAAGTCGCAGGCCTCTAGCCTTGACTTTGCGACAAGTTCGTCATATTCATAGGTTTTCAGTATCCTCCAAGAAACAGATAAACATTTGTTGGTTTGAGTTCAGTTTCCACCCCATTCCCCCACAAACAGAATTGAACCCAGGAGCACTTTACCACTGTACTATATCCCCAGTCCTTTTACTTTGTGAGGCAGAGTCTCATCAGATTGCCAACGTTGACTTTGAATTTATGATCCTCCTGCCTCAACCTCCCAAGTCATTGGCATTAAAAGTGTCTTCCACCACACATGGTTCTGTTTTTTTTTTCCTAATATTTGTATATTCTTTCAGCTTTTTCCTACATCCATTATATGTCAGCAGTGGAATTTTGTACAGTTTGTTTTTACATTTCCATTTTGGGGTATAAAAGATGTATTGCCTATTGCCTTAATAATGATTAGACAAAGGGAAGTTTAATGAGACAGGGTATCGTAAATTTACTGAGGCCAGCCTCCAACTTGTGATTCTTCTGCCTCAGCCTCCCAGACTCATTGCTGGCATTACACGTTTGTGCTACCACACCTGATGAGTTGTTTTGAAATAATTGGACATCAATCAAAGATTCACACAGAGACCTGAGATGAAGTGAAGGCAGGGAGGGTGGGCACTGGGGAAGGAAAACAAACTGATGGAAATGTTTTAACAGTGACCAACGGAATATCTGCAGAACTTGCAACTCAATGTCAGAGGCAGAAATATGAAGAAAGAATTCATCAATAGTCTTTGAAGGCAGGAAGGAATGGAATCCAAATGAGAAGCAGCATCTTCCATTGCGACAGCAAGACAAAGGTGAATGAGAATGGCAAGTTTGAAGGGTGTGGAGCCAGGAGTTGAAGTAATTGGTGGCAGTTAATTTGTCTGGAAGAATATTATCACCTATGTACTTGTGATGGAAACACAGGAACCTCTTTTTAAAAACAATGACTGCTCATTGTTGAATGTAAAAATTCACTTACCTGGTTCAATAGGTACTGCACACAAATGTAGTCTTTTGCTTTTCTAAGATTATCTATCAGACAGGGTCAAGCTATTTTGTATAGGCTGACCCGGGACTTCTGGGTTCAAGCAAGCCTCCTGACTCAACCTTTCTGATAGGTCTATCAGTGGACTCTGACAAACCTGGTTTTTTATTTTGTTCTTAATTAAAAATTTGCTAAGTCTTTTCTAATTTAAGTTTATTCAGAGAAAGATCAGAATATATACATTTTCATAAAATTATTTTCAATTTATTATAGACAGGAAACTAGAAATGAAATTCTGTCAATTCAAGAAAATAAGAGAAGTTGAGGATATAGCTCAGTGGTAGAGTGTGTGCCTAGCATGTTAAGAGGCCCTGGGTTTGATCCCCAGTATCATCACAAAATAAACACAAAACAAAACATGCCAAAATATACCTGCATGAAAAAATGATCGAGTTTATAAATCTATTCTAGTTTAATAGAAACAACCATAAATGAAATCCCCTACACCACATGGTTTAAAAGCATAAACTATAAAGGTCCATAGTATTTGGTTAAGTAGACATAAAACAATCAATAAAAAACTTTCCGAACATCACTAGACAATTAAGTAAGCAAACTTTTATTTAAGCTTAAATTGTGATATAGAAATACATTTCAACTGATTTAAGTCCAACACCAATGAAGAGAGAAATTGTGGCACCAAAGTGTTCCCTTTTCTATCGCACTAGGATGGATTCTATTCAATTTACGGTTTTCATTTTTCTAGGCGTTGTTCCACACAAATTTGTGCAAGTTTTCAACATTGGACGTCTATGAGGGGAAAGGAAAAAGATTTTTTTTTAATAAAATAAAAATCATACCTCAAGTCAACAAATGTTACCAATCTACTGGGATACTGCTCCAAATTAAAATCCATCTTGAGTATAGATCCTCACAACAGAGCAAGTCAAAACATTAGGTGCTGTGCTCATTGTAGAATCAAAGAGATCAAGTTGATTGAAAGCTTCCTCAATGAAACATTCAATCAACAGCCTGCTTGAGATATAAGTCAAAACACTGTCCAACAACTTGATTTCAAACTAAGTAGATTTTATGTTTAGAAACACTAACAAATATGTTTTGTTTGTAATTACGGAAGGAACATAACATAATTGCATCAAATCAGAAATTATCAAGAAAATATTGAGTTTAAGAAATACAAAATGTAGTCAATTTTGCTGTTCTCTCAGCTACTTAAATACCACAGTATTTGCAAATACAGCTAAAAGATCACAACTCTTAAAAACCTATATTACTAGTCATTTCCTACTGAATATTTTTAGAATTTTTTTTTTTTTAATCTATCCACACATTCTACCACATGGTACTATCTGAATAACCTGAACAGTTTTCATTCTGGCAGTCACTCATTTGATCCTGTGACTGCCATGGTAGAAGGAAGGTGACACAGGAACAGATAAAGTCAGAACACTCACATGTGTCACTTAATCACAGAACTTCTAAGTCTTAAGATGTAAAACCACTGATTCTGCTTTGAACCAAAGTTTACAATATACTATTAAAGGAAATTAGTGTCAATGGCTACTAAAAGTAAAAATTAAGGTGGATGATCCAGGGCTGAGGATATAGCCCAGTTGGTAGAGTGCTTGCCTTCGCAAGCACAAGGCCCTGGGTTCAAATTCCCAGCACCACAAAAAAAAAAAAAAAAAAAAAAAAAAAAAAAAAAAAAAAGGTGGATGATCCAAGATGAGAGGACTTAATGAATCCAGGACTACCTATATGCTAAATCTCCCTACTTTTCTACTTAGTAATAAAAATCCTTCTATATCACTATTTAGCAAGTTAGTAAAGACATGGTACTCCATTAGAAGCTAATCTCATTTATTACAGAGTAGAGCATAGCACACAATGTACAGTTCAGTCAGTATATCCTAATCTCAACCTATCACTCTATGCCTCTTCCCTGCTAGTCAACATTGGAGATGCTTAAAATTCTTTTGTGGGAGACATTTAATTTTGTCTTCAAAAAAAACCCATGCCAAAAAAAAGGAGGCCAAATTAATATGCCCTTAAAAGAAAATTAAGCCCAGAGCCTTTCCGCATTTCCTCACCTGGGGCATAAGATTAGTATATAAACCCACAATGTAAGTGCATCACTTCATTTGTGGGGTTGGAGGGGAAGACACTATGTTGAGGGAAGAAATCAAAGGACTACAAGTGCAGAAACAATTATTAAAATAGTAATATAAATAATGTGTAATTGGAATCTTTTTCTTAAGGACTTGTGCTGTGAAAGAAAAATTTAATTGCCGTTGCAAAAAAACATCGGGTAGAGACTGGTTTCAATAACATTAGTAGAGAATATGTTCTAGAAAGTGGAGGCAACTGGATGTAAATTCTGGTAGCCATTTAATAGAATAGTCCCTGATGGTTAAACTGAGCCCAACACTTAATGAGGACAAAAGCCTTGTCTGTGGGGAATTTTACATGATATCTGCAGAAATATTACATTGTGCATAAACCAAATTGAATTGTTTTCACAAGTGTTGTAAAGTTTCATATAGTGAAAGTTTTTTTCTACATGCACTTCATTTTCACAAGAGTGACATAGAACACCTAAACACAGAAGAGAGAATTCATGCAAGATATCCAACTCCTTGATATAATAGTCCATACACTTCAAAATGATTACATTATCATTATATATAGGACTTTCTGCAACTCCACGGTGGTGGTTATGGAAAGCGTGGCCCCAGTATCAACATCTAGAAAGCAGCCACCACCTTCTATGTGAGTTCTCTTTTTGCGTGTTCTCTTCATTTTCCTTAAATCAACTCTGCTGTTGTTGCTGCTTCTTGGCAACACTGGTAAAAACAAAGTTCTAATCATTGAACATATAAAACCCTCAATCTTCTGGGGTGAAGAAAGCACTGTGTGGCATTTAGAACTCTAATTAACAAACAAGGTGGTCACAAATTTTCCTGACTTGAAGACTTCTATAACTTCTTGATCAGGACATCCTAAGAGGTCTGACTTAAGTTTACTTCTAAAGTAACATAAAAAAATTATGGTTCTGGAGTGATGTGAATAGTCCAGTAAGTTCCATCGAATTTCTTTTCATTCATTGAATATCCGCAAGGATTGAATAGTATGGTGTCAATGACAGAACCTGGTGTCAGGTCATAAATTCCACTTTCACGTGTGACATCCTTTGCGGTAACACCATCTTTTATGTAGAACTGGTCTATTACTGCTGGGTCAATCCCACTCATCAAAATTTCCAGGATTTGATCTGACTGACATATTATCCGACTCTTAGGGAAATGACTGACATATTATCCGACTCTTAGGGAAATCCAGGGTATACAGATACAAATAGTCAGAATTCATATGTCCCATACAATGTGCTGCTCCCTTTGGGAAAACTGCATCTATTTCTTCCTGGAAATTCTGATGTGGGTATCCTTGATAAGAAGGTTTCATGAAATTCTTACAAGAATAAAAGAAGCTTTGAATTGAGTCAAACCCACTGTAATCCCTAGCAAGCTTCAATAGGGGAACCAGTGCTTTCAGCAAGAGGGTGGTACCACAGGTCTTCAAAATACAACATCTCTTGGAGACAAACATGCTACTCTCACTGAGTGTGTAAGTTTCCTGCTTGTCAGTTTTTGTCACACTTATGATTGAACATTGCACATCCTTCAAAAGTATTCAGATCTTGGGATAGCGCAAAGATCTCCAGACCCTTGGTTTGCGTCGTGTTGCTGCTGGGAGAACCAAACCTCCAGCAACTTCTTGGTCCCTTCGAAAAAATGTGCAGCTTCCATCACTGTGAGACTGCGAACAACCAACAACCATAGAAAATCAACTAAATTAAGTCTCTTCTCCCACCACTGCCGCCACCACTGTGGATTATTTCAGCTGTACTCAAGTTCAGGTTCCTTTTTTTCTTCTTTTGCTATAATTTTATATTAAATTTTTAAAAAAAGGATTAATAAAATTTTCCCAGTTTTGTGTATATGTGTACGAGCGAAAGTTGAACATGAGTCTGTTGGAAATGGAGGCAGAAACAGTTCAGTCTCTTGTGGTCTGCCGCTTTCCCTTTACAGAGTAGAACAAGTGCTAGCTAATGTTGCTGGTCATACCGTGTAAGCCTCTTTGGATACTCCTGGCTAAAAAGCTTTTCTTCCCTATTTGTGACTGTCATCCTCTCTGATAAAACAGCAGCTTTGGAAGATTTGTATGAAAGGACAAGGTCACCCCCTAGCTAGCTATTCTACCATCACATTCAAAGGAGACCTTTTAAGAGAGAGAGAGAGAAACAGAGAGAGAGAGAGAGAGAGAGAGAGAGAGAGAGAGAGAGAGAAAGAGAAAGATTGGTTTCCTTTCCAATTTCTGGGCTTCACTTCTCACTCACTAATCTATTGCTGGGCTTTTACATGTGATAAATTATTCATTTCTGAGATGATACATACATGCCTTTAGGAATGGTTGCTCTCATACATGAACGTGGGTCAGTAACATAGATGAACCTCTATAAAGAAATGAAATCCCTACTTTACAGCCCCCAGGAGCTGGGGGAGCTCCAGTAGCTAGGCTTATATTCTCCAAATCACCCTCTTAGTTGACTGAAGACTGGCCAGTCAATTCTCTTGCCTGGGTAGTTGAAGTTGAGATTCTTGTTTATCACTTCTATTAAGGTCTGGTAAATTTAGAAGGGACACAGTGATCATTTTCCATCTTATATGTAGAAAAGTAGAGAAAGCAGGTGTATTAGTTAAGTTACAGGTTCTAACTTTTTAAATAAAACCTAATATACTCCAAGCTCAAATGACATATAACTGTTCCCTTTCGTATACTAATTTGAACCTAAGTAGACTTGGCAGGGTTAATAATCATATTAGCTTCATGGAGTTGGGGATCCAGGCTCTTCTGTATTGTTGCTCTGCCGTCCTCAACCAACAGCTTCCATCTATAGGTCAGAAACAGTAACTTCTCGTGTCATGTTAGTCACAACTAGTCAGCAAGGAGAAAGAAAGGGAGGATCTCCCTCCTTTTTATTTAAGAGCATTACCTGGAAGTTTTATATCTCGCATTGGACAGAGCTTAGTCAATTCCTACATTGTGGAAAAGGAGCCTTGGAAGAAATTCTTTAGCTGAGTAGCCATCTGTCCATCTAAAACTCTTCTTTTATAGGAGAGGAAGAGTGAGAGACAGGTTCAACATGCAGTCTCAACTACTCGGAAGCTGATTCATCTGGTCAGCAGGAAATGAGCATAAAATAGAGACTCAGAGAAAAAGTGGTAGAGAAAGAGTTGGACCTCCAGGAGGCAAGGACAGTAATCTGGGTTCCTGTTGGCACTCAGTTCTTGGGTTCAGTCCCTCATTGAGACCCAGAAGTTTTTCTTCCCTTGTTTATAATAATCCCTGGCTTTGCATAAACCAGTCCAAGAGGCTTTCTGCTTCTTGACACCCAGAAGCATTGATTAAGACAGTCAACCCAATTATTTGCTCCTAGAGGTTAAGGGCCACCTTCTACTTTTTTATTCCTGACTCAAGACTTAAGTAGGACCCATGCTCAGAAGGTGAATATTGATTTGATTTAATGTATTGCTTCTTGTTGCAGCTGAATGAATTTATCATATATCTGCATCATTTTTGCCAGTTATATAACATAAGACTTCCAAATTGCCTCAAAAAACAGAAAGGGTGGAGTAACTAGGCAATCAGGGAATGTCTCAGTTCAAAAACTGAAGAGGAAAATATTAACCGTTTGGGACCAGGCTTTCCCTGAAATCTGTCAGCACTCTGAGGGCTGGGCCGTCTGCAACAGCGAAAACCCAACACTGGATCTTCACCACACTGTTATGCAAACCAGAAGGCTACAGGGCTTGCTTCCCTCCCCAGAGTGGACAAATGCTTGTGAGTTAAATACCAATGCAATCAGCTCACCCTCAAATGAAAATGTTCTTTGCCAGAGATCTGGAGAAGAGTCTCACATGGAACATTTTTTTAAATTTAACCAGCTGGAGAGAAGTACCATTTTATTAAACCTTTTTAAAATGAAGATTTGCTTTTAAATGGAAAATCTGCATTCCATCAAAGGAATGAAAAACAATACTCTTGACTAGTTCATTTGATACAAAGCCTAGCACAACAACACAATTCAAATACATGGTTTTACTGATCATCCTCAACAGAAAATAAAGCACCGGGATGTGAGAGGTTTGCCTCACACGGACTTTCAAACCGCCTTATGTGGTATTATAATAAAAACTTCAGGATTCATGTTAAACCAAAGAATTTTACATGTTTGCTGGCATGTGGAAGGTATTCAATTGATTTTTGCTGAATGTTTCAATGGATGCTGATACTACAGACTAGAAACATTTATAATATGGCACATTAACTTTTAACTTTTAAAACTTCCAAGATTTGTGACTGAATATTGCAATTAGCTTCTCTTAGACTGGGAAGGAAATCAAGCCTGTAATGGAAGGGTAGATGATCTATTGGGGTGGGAGGACTGAGCCACAGAGCTTTTAATGTATAATTACCTCAAAATTGTAAATTACAGCATTGCTACTTTCTGCTTCACTCTATGCAACACAGCTAAATTTTACAGTGCTGAAGTTCTTATGTCCTTATAATTTTAGAGAAGGGTCACTAATGACAGAATACTGCTGGGCAGGATTTTTATCTTTTACTCGCTCAAGAATATTTTTTCAAATCCTCTGAGTCTTTTTATAAAAATGATATGTTCACCTACATAGATAATGCTTCTATACCAGCATCCCTCACCCCCCAAAAAACCCTTTCTTGCAGAGGTAACTAGTTCAGAACTGTAAGACACCCCCACCCCAAGATCACCCCCAGATTTTCTGATTCCCCAAAAGGACTCAGGGGGCCCACATGAGTCACGACTGTGACTCATTACAGCAAAATGATGCCAGCTCTATCAGCAAATGGAAAAGAAATATGGGGTGAAGCCTGGGGAAAATCAGGCCCAAGCTCCCAAGGGCCCTGTCTGTCCCAGGAGAGTCACAAAGGACACACGTCCAGCAATAAACCAATGAAACAGTTCTTCAGTAAGAACAGGTAGGAATTGTTGTCAACCAAAGACATTCATTAGAGACTCAGCGCCCAAGTTTTTATTGGGGGCTGGTCATACAGGCAGAATCTACTTGGTATACATGCAAATTCCAGACTCCCCAAAGGAAAGCAGGTGTTCATCATAAACCATATTGTTTGCACAAACAGTTTAGGCACAGTGAGCCACTCTTATCAGTTAATGATGCGAACCCTTTCAAAATCTGAATTCCCAGACACCAGTCAACGATCATCTTTGCAATCAGGCTTTCTGAGGGGTGGGGATAGTAGTTTGGGTCTGCTGTGTTAACTCTTTGCTGCACAAATACTACCATTAAAGTACCAATAGTCACATAGTGACATTAATACATTGACATTTTCTCTTTTCTTTCTGTATATTTCCTTTCATCCTTCCTTCTTTTCCTTTCTTATAACTAGGACCAAACACAGAACTTTGTGCATGCTAGGTGAGCACTCTACCACTGAGCTACACCCCCAATCCCTAGTTTGATGTTTTCTTCAACAAGTTGGTGTCTAGTCCCTTTCTTAAATCATTTTGTAATTAATATGTATGGAACCTTTATCATGTGCCAGCAACATGGTTTAAATCATTTAAGTATTACAACAAACCTAGGAAACAGGTCCTATGTTTTTGTCCTTTGTACAGATGAGAACACGTAGGTACAGTTGAGCGAGTTAAATAATTTGCCCAAAGTCTCACAACTAATAATGGGTAGTGCTGGGATTGGACCAGAGGGGCAAACTCTAAACATGGGACCTGGAGGAGTTCTTAGGAATTTCATCAAACACCTTCCTTTTCTTCTCCTCCTCTTCTTTCTTTTAATACAGTCATAATCTCTCTCTCTCTCTCTCTCTCTCTCTCTCTCTCTCTCTCTCTCTCTCTCTCTCTCAACACACACACACACATACACACACACACACACAAACATGCACACACACACATACCCCTACATCTCTCTGTGTTGCATTGATAGAACACAAATACAATGAAGTTTAGAACTGGTGCAGGCTGACCCTCACACATATGTTAAGATGAATGTGTAATTAGGCACAAGAACTGATTGTTCAGTTTATATGCTGCATCCTTAAAATGCAAACAACACATTAACTCTTGAAACTCAGCAGAAGGACTCTAATGCAAGAAACATGGGCCTGGGCATGCACAAGGCCCTGGGTTCAATCCCCAGCAACACACACACACAAGAAAAAAAACCTGGGCCAGCTCCACCAATAAGTAATAAGTGCTTTAATTGATGGTTCGTTAGACGTTTGTAAATTGTTTTAGTATTTTTCAAAGTTTAGAAGACCCAAAGTCTTATTTGAAATAATGCCCATATTCATCATCATTACATTCTTTTTTAGTTCTTACAATGTGGAAAGCACAGATTACTTTTTAAAAGAAATTTATAAACAATAGAAATCTATTTTTCACTGTTCTTGGGACTAGGAAGCACAAGACAAAGGCACTGATAGGTTTGGGGTCTGGCGAGGGTTTGGTATATGTTTCCAAGATGGCACCTTAGAGACTGCATCTGCCTGCTGTGCTCTCTTTCAAGAGATGGGTCACTGGTAGGTCCCCTGGAGCTCACCTTCAAAAATTTGACTAAGATTCTCACTCTTGCCACCTCTGATCAAACTTTTGTGGGTGGACTGGTAGATACAGCCTCAATATGGGCTACTGTTTCTGTCAGGGTGCACAGAATATAGGCTTGATCAAGAGGCATTCTAGAATGGGTTATTTCTGATATCTACTCAGCAAAAGAAAGCATGCTAGCTCTTTGTACTTAAGATACATTTTAAAAATTAACTTCAAAAATAAAGTAAAAGAGCCATGTACGACCCAAAGTGTCTGATGCCTGCCTGCCTGGTGTTTCCTGTTTCCAGTGGAGCTCACTGCTGCCCAAGTGAGGCCAGACACTGCTGTCACACAGCAGACACAGCCTAACATGTGGGTTTGATTTGTCAGAGAGCTAAGTCGGGGACCCCACTGCCATTTGAAGGACCTAGTCTGCTTCAGAGAGCTTACAAAGGCAAGTAGGACTCTGCACCTGGTTGCTAATATCCTGAAGGCAGGAAGGGAAGCAAGTTTTGACAAAGAACAAAGAGTCACAGGGCCGTCAGGAAATTGAAGTTGAAAATATTTCAGAAAGTATGAAATTTAGGGAATGATAACAGTTGTTTCTTCCTTGCAGTTGATTCTTTCAGCGTTGTATCCCAAGGTGGTGGCAAACATTCGCTGCTTTTTTTTTTTTTTTTTTTCAAAGTGTTTTCACATTTATCATCTCACACCATACTCATAGTAACCTTGGAGGGAGGACAGATCTGAATTTATTATGCCCATTTCACAGATGGAACCTAGGCAAAGGTATAAGGAGACTTTCCCTATAACTCAAGATTAGTGACTTACAGTCTTTTAATCTTGGACAGTGCTTCTCAATCTTTAATGGGCAGACAAAACATCTGGGGATCAGTAGGTACACTAGGTCTGGGGTGGAGTCAAGAGTCTTCATTTCTAATAAGCTCCCAACTGATACACCAAGAAATCAGAATGGTCCCTGACTCATAATGGGTAGATGTGATATTTTTGACTATACAATGGCATGACATTTTCACTTTTAGATGGTGTTCTGAGCATGATTAAGGTAGGTGAGGCTAAGCTATGATGTTTGATAGATACGATATATTAAATGAAGTTTCAACTTAGGACATTTTCAACTTACTATGAGTTATCAGAACATAACCCCATTCTATATCAAGGAACATCTGTACTTTTAATTTGACTTTTTTTTCCTTATTGTGAAATAAAACTACATTCATAAAAAGCAGAAAAATTGCATGAATACTGGTTGGTTGCTGTGGTATGTGCCTATAATCCCAGCAATTCAGGCTAAGGCAGGAGGAAAACAAGTTCAAGGTTAACCTCAGTGACTTAAGGAGACCCTGTCTCAAAAAAGTTGGAGGTGTATCTCAGTGGTAGAATACTCTTGGGCTCAATCCAAAGTACTAAATATTGTATGGAAACTTTAAAAGATTTTACAGAGAAAATACCTGTAACCTTATTACTAGGTAAGAATTAGAATATTACCCAAAGGCTTCTTCTCCCTCCCTGATCACTGACCCTATTCCTCTTCCCAGAAAAAGACACTACCTTGACTTTTGTGATAGTTATTCACTTGCTCTAGGAAATCAATTTTTTGAAGAGATTTTGTTTTGTTTTGTTACTGAGTTCCTATTTTGGAATCACCGGTGTTTTGCATGTGGTAAAGGTACAGAGTTCAAAGGCATTGATCTTATCTTTTGAGATCTGTGGTAGGATAAAATCCCTCAGAGGAATCTCACCAGGATCTGCTCAGTCCAAGTGCCCAGAAAGAGAGGGTATGACCCACACCAAATACTAACTCCCAGAACCGGGTGTTGTTGAAAAAATTACTATACTATATTACTATATCCAGTCACTTTTTAATAAATCAGTTAGTTGTTCAAAGTCTATTAGTGATGACCGAACAGATAAGAAATGCCTGCATCCAGAGGAGACAGTGAAACAGACAAGGATGGTGATCCAACGTGTCTTCTGCCTGAGGGATCTGGCTTCTAGTTGTTCCAATTCCCCTCGCTTGATGAAACCAACAGTCCTGATTTTTCAATAAATAAAATTTCCTAAAGCAGCTGTCTGTAAATATGGATCTTCACTTTATCTAGCTCCCAGTCTGATTAAAGATGGGACTAGCAGTATATTCAAAGAGGCAAAAGCCAGAGCTGTCAGTGCTTACCCTCAGGACCAGGTGTCCAGTCTTGGTGTATGTAGCCAAGAGAAAGACCAAACCTCCCCCTACAGCTTGTGAATAAGCCTGGGAAAGCAACAAAGAAGGGAAGAGTCAAAGGCTCTTGCTTCTCTTTAGACCCTTCCTCATGCAACCCGAACCACTACATGTGTCAAGTTAACTATTGCTGGGTAACAAACCACCCTCAAAACTTAGTAGCCTAACACAACAACCTGTTATTTCTCAGGATTCCTTGATTTGGGCGGGAAGATCTTATGCTGATCTCCCCTGGGCATACTTCAGCTGGGGATCAGCTGAACTGGAAGGACCAACACACACAGCTGGAGTTGGCACTGGCAATTGTCTGGAGTCCCCTTAGATCTCCTCATTCCTCAGTGTTTGTCCCAGGGCAGCTAAGTCCTCAGGATTTATATGAACCACTTATTAAACCACTGGTAGCATGACATCAGTCATGATGGGAGTATTTACATGACAAAAACTTGCAAATGCTATAAATCAGATTTTCTTTCTCTGGAGTGCTGACGTGCCTGAACACCACTGTCCATACCTGTGTGTGCCCTGCAGAGCCTTACATTGTGTGTGTTCGTGAAATGGAGTCTTCAGTTAAGAGGCAGAGAGTTGTCAACAATGCTGCAGTTGTGCCAAAAATGTCAAATGGGTCTGGAGATGTGACTGAGTGGTAGGTGCTTGCCCAGCATGTGCAAGGCCTGAGGTATGATCCCCAGCACTGAGGAAAAAAAGAAAAAAAAGTCAAATTGTAAAATGAGGAGACTATATCCGGGACAGGTGAGTTTCTACATGGGATACACTGTGATCACTATACACACACACACACATACACGCAAGCACACATGCACACCCCACATACTATAAACAGAATAGCAGCTCTGTTACATCAAACTGTTGCCGTGTTTGGAGATGGGGAGCCTCTGACTCTGGCATAAATACATAAATACTTATGCCCTGAAATAGAAATGGGATAACAAGTTTCCCACAGGATGGTAAGTCCTTTGTAAAGATACACTGATGTTGTGACCAAGTGGGACAAGAAGTTGAAAAAGCGGTGAGACAGTTGAAGTAACGTACCTTCTGGTGCACCTTTATCTCTGTCCTCACTGTGTTGTCTATGTTCTGTGTATTTTGATTTCCGCCTTCTGGGGCTGTCTCTGCTCACGTCTCTATCTCTCCTGGCATTGATTAGAGTGGCTACTTTGTCTATTTTTCTCTCCATTTGTTTGGGTTTCCCTCAGACCTCTGTCTAGGGGAAGTGGAGTGTGGGTAGCAAGGCTGGTTCTTCCCACATGGCTTGCTCTGCTTCTTAGCCGAGCATTTCCCCAGGACCCTGGACTGCAGCTGTACAGGTCTCCTAACTGACCTGCTGTGTTCCAGGGCTGGTCACATCCTGAGAATGAGTAGTTAGGTCCTGGGGACCTCCTTGTATTATATAGCACCCTGCGTATCTTCTCCGTTTCTTCTACTGCTTTTTTTTTTTTTTTTAACTCTCCTTTTATGACTGACAGAAGAAGTGAAGGATAAAACCAAAGTACATAAATATATTCTCTCCCTTTTTAGTTGCATTACAAAACTCAATCTCCTCTGCTGGTTTCCCTTCCTCTGCCCATCCTTAAATGTTAGTGTTCCCCAAGGTTTTGTCTTCTGACATTTGGCTTCTGCTGCCTCTCACTCACTGGGTGGTCCCATGTAATTTAATCTACTCTCAATTGCTGAAACTGATGACCTGATCCAGACAGCCCCTGATCCACCCTCCATGTCTCCCTGGCCGTTCTATTGGAATGTCCCGAATGCTCCCAGGGCTTATTGCACCTTGATCTGAACTTATCTATTTCCTCAGACCTCAATTAATGGGAGTCATTCTAAACATCTTCTTCACTTTCAGACAAATCCTACTGACCTACCTGTTACAGTTATCTATTGCTGCATAATGAACCACCCCAAAACTCAATGGCTTAAAATAATGATTCCTTATTTCTTACGATGCTATAGGTAGGCTGCCTGTTCCTCTATTGGTTTTTCCTCAGCTCATTAATGTGCATGCAAACAGCTCGCGTCGGCTGGGCTGGGAGGCCCAAGATGGCCTTTCTCACGTGTCTGGCAGTTGATGTTGGCTATGGGTTTTTGGCTAGAGAGCCCGGCTCTTCTCCACATGACCGCTTGTCCTCCAGTAGGCCAGAATGGCTTTCTTCCATTGGAGACTCAGGGCAGCTATCCAAACCAGAGAGTCTGAACTTGCCAGGTCTGTTATGCCTAAACTTCAGAACTCTTACATCATGTCTACTGCATTTAATTTGTCAAACCAAGTCACAAGGTCAGACCAGGCTTATGGGGGTGGAAAAATGGACTCCACTTCTCATGGGAAAAGCAGCAAGGTCACATTGCAGAGGAGCATACTGGTACCAGAATGGGAGGAATTTGTTGACATTAAACAAACTACCGCATTACCATATTAAGGCACATGGAATTTGTTCTATTCAAGGTCTGTCACAACCTGACCTTGTTAGAAGGATAACTCTAGTACTTTTGCTCATTGAGTTGGGAAAACCAGAGATGGGAGATAGAAGCCCAAAAGGGAGCTTGTTTCAATGGGTCAGGCAAGAAAGCAGAGGACATTGTTCATAGGCTAGGGATGGAAAATTCAAATGGTAAGATGAAGTAGAATTCAGAGAATTGAGTGTTTAGTGTAAGCTCAGCACTAGCATAGGTGACGTAAGGGGATGTGTTTAAGCTATTACTAAAACATCAAAGAGCCAACAAAAAGGTACTCAAACTATTTGTTTGTAATGATAACTTGAAATCTTAAAATAAAAAAATGGGAAACAATACAAAAAGTTTGTTGGAATGAACTGTGCCCCTTTCCTTTGCCCGATAACAGAATCTTTCTTTTTCATGGTGGATTCAGTTTAATGTTTCAGATGGGGCTGGTGAGCCCCTTATACCACTCCCCCCAATAATGAAATCTTTCTGCCCTAGGGCACATGGCCCAGTGCTGACCACAGTTGTCCACCCTTGTGGACAGAGCATTGATCCAAGGATGCACAATATGACCCAGATCAGGGCAATAACTTCCCCACAGGCACTACCTCAGAAGTCTGGCTCTTTCTGTCAGGTTTGCAAAGCCATGGGATGAGAGGGTCAGGCTGCCCAACACGTAGGAAAAGACTGCAGCAGAGTCAAGAGTGTGAGAGATGGAGAACGAAAATTGTGATTGCTCCTGGATCTAGTCATGCCTAAAACAGATGCAGCCCAGATTTCCCTCTTACATAAACCAAGGACTTCCCTTTTTACTAGTTTAAGTTGCACTTCTTACACATGCAATTAAACACATTCTCAATAATACAAACAGAACAACAGATTGAATAATCAGGGCCCTAAAGATTTTGGTCTCTTGCTTCTATGTGCTCCCCTCTGAAGCATTCTGCACACCACTCTATTATTTTCCCAAAATGTTTATTTTGCCATGCAAAAATCTTCTAACAGAACTGTTACATACTATTTTAATTCAGTTCAAATGCAATCCAGATTTAACTTGCCTCTTTCAAAAAACCATATTCTCCTAGTATTCCCTCTTGTCAGATTGATTTGTTGATTCCACCTCAAAAATTACTTTCTCATTCCCTTCTTTGCTTTCTTGCTCATTTCGCCTATTCATCCACCTTGAAGAGCCCTCCCACCCCCTTTGCCACTGACTCTACTCATACTTAAGGGCCCAATTCAAGTATACTTCTTCTATAAGTGCTTTCTTCGAACACGACTACCTAAAAGTTCTTTCCCTCTTTTGAACACCTGTTGTACTTACCATCTGTCCTGCTCTTTGCACATATACTACTTACTATACTGTCTTCTATTGTTATTAAACCCTTTGATTTGTGTTAACTTTGTTTCCCTTATAAAAAAAGAAGAAGTTTTTTGTTGTTGTTGTTTTTTGTTTTGTTTTGTTGTTTTTTTAAGTGATGGAACCCAGGGCTCGTAGGTCTCATACATGCTAGGCAAATGCTCTATCACTGAGCTACATCGCCATCCCTTTTTATTTTGAAACAGGGTCTCTCTAAATTGCTGAGGCTGGTCTCAAACTTGTGATGCTCCTCCCTCAGCCTCCTGAGTAGCTGGGATTACAGGTGTGACCTCCCTTACCTGGTTTCCTTATTAAAATTTAAATTGGTGAAATGTTTACTGATGCAGTGTAAGCACTCAGTTCTTGGTCTGTTTTCTGTTGCTATAATAGAATATTGGAGACTGAGTTGCTTAAAAGAAATTTATTTCTCACAGTGCTGGAGGCTGGCAAGTCCAACGGCGTGGTGCTGACACCCCGTAAGGGCCGCCTGCTTCTTCGTAACAGGCAGGAGGGCAAGCAAGCACGCGCTATATGGAAAGAGAGCAAGGTGCCGAACCTTTCCAACCCGCTCTCTCAATCACCACAGAGATCCACTGGTTCAGGCAGAGCCCTCATGACCGTGACCGATTGATCACCTCTCACTGGGCCCCACCTTCCAACACCACTGCATTGGGGATTAAGTTTCCAGCACAGGAATTTGGGGGGGTGCATATTCAAACCACAGCTCTCAGTAAGTTGACAGAAGACACTCTGTGCCAGGTCAGAGGGAAATAAATTAGATGGAGACTCTGGTCAAAGAAAAAAGGAGTTAAGAGTTGAGGTGGAGTAAATCTAAAAAGTAAACACCAGCAGGTGAGTATTTGTGAGGAAGATTGCGCGAGCTCCTGAATTCTCGATTCCTTTTCTGTGGTAAAATGTTGCTGCGGGAAGTGTCTGTCCAGACGAGGAGCACACTCCCCAGCCTGGGCTTCTCTCTCAAGGGGTCGTTCACCTGATTCCCAGCAGTGGAGGACAAAGGGAAATGACAGTGTCACATCTGGGCCAAGGTGGCGAGGACACAGATGTGTCTCTCCTCTCTCATTTTCCTTTCCTGACTGCTGGCTGCACACAGAGGACTCAGGGGATCTGGGGGACAATGGCACATAGGATGAAAGAGTCTGGGTCTCTGAATTACCACATGGTGGGAAACTGCCCCCTGATAAGGAACCCTGGCATTGGGCTGTGCCCTGAGATAACAATTCTGTTGTGTTCAGCCAATGAAATGTGGAGAATCGATTGCTTCTGTTAGTGTTCTCCAGAGGATCAGAACCTATAGGATACACACACACACAGACACACACAACCTATACTAGACTGTGTATGTGTGTATGGAGAGAGAGAGAGAGAGAGAGAGAGAGAGAGAGAGAGAGAGAGAGAGAGAGAGATTTATTGTAAGGAATTGGTTCGTGTAATTTGGGACACTAGCAAGTCCAAACTCTACAGAGTTGTCCAGCAGGCTGAAGATCCAGGAAGGACTGATGTTGCAGCTCAAGTCCAAAGACCACCTGCTGCTGGTGGATCCTTCCCCTCTTGCATGGGAGAGGTGGGGCTTTTGTTCTTTTCGGACTTTCAGCGATTAGGTGAGGCCCACCACATCATGCAAGGGAAAGGACTTTACTCAAAATCAACCGATTTAGATGTTAATCTCATCCAAAAACACCCTCACAGAAGCATCCAGAATAAAATTTGACCACATATGTGAGCATCGTGGTCCAGACAAATTGAAACATAAAATTAACCATCCCAAGCAGCTAATACTTTCCTAATTTACACCAAGATGTGTTGAGACTAATCTAACCCATGCAGAAATGGCACATTTCTCATTCCCTTGTCTTCAGTCGGAAGTTGTTCCTACCCTGGTAAAGAAAATCAATGTTATTTTTAAAGTATGTTGAAAACATCAAGCTTTCTAAAAATTTTTAATGAAAGGTTTGTTGCAAAAGCCCTAGAGAATAGACTATGTTCATCTTACTGCAATCAGCTGTCTGCATAGGGAAGTCACAGTCACCTGAGGTCTAATAAGCAAGTAATTTTGTTGCCTAGGAGAAGAGTTGGGTACAATGAAGACAATCACCAGGAAATTGTCCCACATTCCCACCTTTAATCGAGCTCAAGGATGGGTTCTTGGAAGTGAACCCAGCCTCCTGCCATGGTCACCTTGGGGACTCAATCTCAGTTAAGCAGGTAGCACACAGTAGGACTGACGCTGACCAGGGAGCAACTAAAAAAATAACTTCCTTATCTTCAGCCTCAAAGAGAGCACTAGAAAGCAAAACATCTCCCTTGCCCCTCACCATAATCTTCTAAGGAGTGGAAGGGAATTACTATTATTTTGATTTCTATTATTTCTTAGCTCTGACAACAACATTGAAAAGTTCACTATACCCAGCATTCTGGTCAATGCCCTGCAGTGATGTAGGCAACTTCCTACTTTCTCCATGAAGCCCACCCTCACCTTTCCAGGGCTCTTTATTCCACAGGCATTTACTCATTTGTTCAACAAATATTAACTGAGCATCTACTACAGAAAAAATAGTATTTGTAAGGAACTCAGAAGTGCAAGCTATGGTCAACTGCATCTCAATAACTTTTTTTAAAATTTTTTTTAGATGTTGATAGACCTTTTTAAAATTCATTTATCTATATGTGGTGCTGAGAATCGAACCCAGTGCCTTACACATGCCAGGCAAGTGCTCTACCACTGAGCCACAACCCCAGCCCCTCAATAACTCTTAATATTTAGTCTCTGTGTACATTAACTGCATGTGTGAGTGCTTAAAGGATAACACTATCCCACTGTAACTCTCTGTGTTCTTCCTGAATTTTTGTAATCTAGAGGATCTGAACACTCTGTCTGTAACTAGCAGGAGTGGCTAGTTTTATGGGTCTCCATTTTAAAAGGACAATCTGACTTTGATCTTTTTAAAAGACTTCACCTTTCCTTTAAATTATAATGGACTTACATAGTTACTAGAAAGAGGGCCTGGGTCATGGAAAAAGGAAACAAAGATCTCATTTGTGGGGTCAAGATGAAAGTATCCAGCAACCTGGTGGCCTGTGGCTCCTTGTCCACTTCCCAAGGTACTCCCTCTGATTCTAGAAGCAGGTAATGGCAGGCATGACTTGGGTAGGAAGCAAGTTGACTTGTTGACTTGCAAAAAATCTCAGCAAAGGACCAGAGCTACTGCACTCTGGGACCACAGGGAAGCCCACCACACAGGCATGGCTTGGTTTGTGCACACACCCAGAATTGCTGGAGACCAGAGTCTAGAACAAGGAACACAGCTGTCTGCTGCCACCACCCACCTCCCAACCTCCACCCCCAACTTGTTCTTGAAGCTCAGTGGGGGTTGGAACCATGACTCTGGAGCAAATCCTCGTTGTTTGGCAGTGCTGGGCTTTCAGCCAGCTGGCCTGTCAGTCCCTGGGCTCTCTCATGCCTCAAAGAGGAGAGTTGGTGTGAGGAGGAGACTTCCTACCCTCACCATACGGTGCAGCTTTTAGTTTATTTATCAAACTGCAAAGTTTATACTGATGTTGAGGTGTTTTTGTTGGGTTGAAGTCAGTAAATCCTCTGGCTAGGTTGCAATTCTAACATCCAAGCTTACCAGTCCTTGCTCCCAAGTTTGACTGCTGTTTTTTTTTTTTTTTTTTTTTTTTTTTTTCTTGCTTTCTGGCTGAACCTCAAAAGGTTAGCTTGGAGAGGTTGGAGGAGGGTGGGATTTCCCCTCATGTCACATAAACAAGGAAGTGAGGGAGGCCTCTGTGCTCTCAGAACTCTAAGCACGAAGTGATGTGAGTCCAAGCATTCAAATCACTTGGTTGGTATTAAGCATGAAAAACTTTCTTTTTTTCATACCAATTAGATCTGAGTCTCCATAGTGCATTTGGGGGGCTGTGGTTATCACTGTATTTACACTTCAATTCATGCACTGGGTGTTCTGAAAGGTTTTAATAAACAACAACAATAATAGCAGCTTCCATTTGTATCCATGCTCCTGGCTCTGTATCGGGGGCTTTAATGAGTGCGAAAACACTTTCAATGATTCTCACTTTACAGTGGAGATAACTGGGACATGGAAATTAAAAAAAAACAAAGAAACAAGAAACCTGTCCACAAATGCACAATAGGTCATAGTGGAGGCAGGCAGGATTCACACCTTGGGTTCTTGGTTTATCAAAGCTCTTTTAATCTACTCCATCATCACATGAGCAAAATGAAGCGACTCAGACCTTGACAAGCCTATGGAGGCTTGGAGGACATTTTCTGTGTAACGGAATCTGGTAAATACTTTCATCAAGTAAATCACGTTTAGATTCTGTGTAAATCCACATTTTCATATTTGCTTTTTGAAATGTTTCAGGTGAGCTACAATATCCCTATTTGGGAAAGTAACATTATTAAGGAATATTAAAGAGGCCTGTTTACTCCTTTGATAGATGTTCACTGAGTGAGCCTCTGTGGGATACTAAGATGAGAACAGCAGATGACCCCTGCCCTCAGGCAGCGTATAGTTTTTCTTCCAACCCTTTTACTCATGCTTTAAAAAAGAATGTCTATTTTATCTTATTTATGGCAGGAAGTCAAAAGTTTAAAAACTTTATTTTCTTTCCTGCTTATCACAGTAACGCATCCACGGAGAAATGGAGAAGAAAAACATTGTAAGAATGCATTATATAAAAAGTTAGTTTCCAGTACTGCCTACTCCAAAGAAACAACCACAATTACAGATGAATATTTTAACAGTGAAAAATCTTTCTGCAAAGGAGACACAGAGGGTAGCTGCTTGTAATTCCTCTGTCTGGGCTCACACAACCCTTCAGTACTTGAAAGATTTTTTTTTTACTGGGAGGCTCCTAACCTCAGGGCAAGCAGAAACACAGCTGAAAAGTAAATAGAAAGAAAACTTTGGCCATAGGGTTTGAGAAAGGCTCCCCCCTCCTTGTTAATTTATTTCCATGAAAAGACACTAAAGATATTCAAAGTTAGGGTTGTTCTTGAAAATCCAGGGTAGATGGCCACCAGATGTACACAGAGAATCAGAGCACATGACAGGGAACACTCAAAAGATATCTGCTGAATGAAGGAATGAAAACTCTCTACTTTAGGAAGCTAAAACAAAACATCTCCCAAATATGTACTAGACTTCATAGGTTTCAATTTCATTTTAACTTTTCTTTCTTTTTTTTTTTTTTTTGGTATGTGGTAAGGGGAGAAACAGAGAAGTGTTTCCTGACTGAAGTTTATTTTGTTTTCAGTTTCTGGTTTTTCAGTTCCTGTTACTGCTCTTCGAGGTGCATTGAAGTGCAGCAAACCCAGGGGATCTGAGGTGGCATGAAAAAATGGCCCTTGGCCCATACAGGCAGCACAAGGCATTAATAACGCAGTGTGCACACACACACAGTATACACTCAGGAGCCGAGGAAAGGCACACAGACAACCCTGGATGCGTGGCACTCAGGACTTCTTGAAAATGCTCTACTGCAAAAGGGTGGTAAGGATTTTACACTGGCTATGAAGAAACGTATTTAAGTTAACAAAAACCTTTTTATTGGGTGTTTATTGCGTGTTCCTATGTGTTTTATGTCTTATTAACTGGTTGCATCTTCAAAACACTCTATAAAGAAGTTAGAGCCATAACCCCCACCTTACAGATGAAACAACTGAGGCACAGAGAAGCTCAGTAGTTTCCCAAAGTGAGAATAAGACAGGATTTGAACCTTGGCATTTTGGTCCCAGCGTCCAGGTGCTAAACCACTCAGCACTAAATATAATAGATTTAGTAAGAACAATGTTGTTCTTACTAAATCTATCATTTGTTCATTCTTTTCAAAATTATGTATTGAGTACCTACTATTTGGATAACAGTGTACTCACACCTGTCAGGAATACAAAGGCAAATAAAGCATAATTCAACCTAATAGCATTTCTGTTTGTAGGTTTGAGTCTTATTCCACCACCTACCAGCTATGTGATTTTGTGCAAATTTCCTAACCTCTCTGAGTTTAGTTTCCTCACATGGTAAAAAAAAAAAGAGGGAAAAATAAGGGTAACAGCAGTTATCGTAGAGAGCTGTCCTGAAGAGAAAATGTACTGATGCATGTCCATTAGAGTGTCCAAGGCATTGCAGGCACACAGTAACAATGGCTCTAACAGGGAGATAAGACATACAGACAAAATAAATGAAAACATCCCCATGGGACAACCCAGTGCAAACCATAGAAATCCAACAGGAAGTAAGGTTGGACAACTTATGCCCAGGATTGTTCTGTTGCAGGAATTCAGTCACTGTGGGTAGTGGGAGGCAGATGCAGTAACCCTCAGCCTCTCTTGGGCAAGTCTTCTCCTTTCTGTATGATAAATTGCAGATGGGCCTAAAAGACAGCAAAGTTTCTTTCAGTTATAAGTCCTGTTTTTTAAAAAAAATTAATTTGTTTTAATTAGTTATACATGACAGTAGATTGCACTTAGATACATCATATATAATGGAATATAATTTCTCATTCTTCTGGTTGTACATGATGTAGAAACCCACTGGTTGTATAGTTATATATGCACATAGGGTAATAATGTCTGATTCATTCTATCCTTGTCCCCATAACCCCTCCCCTCCCATCACTCCCCTCTACCTAATGTAAAGTAACTCTATTCTTCCCTAGCCCCTGACCTCTTACTGTGAATTAGTATCCGTATCTGAGAAAACATTCAGCCTTTTGTTTTGGGGATTGGCTTATTTCACTTAGCATGATATTCTCCAGTTCTATCCGTTTACCAGTAAATGCCATGATCTCATTCTTCTTTAAGGCTGAGTAATATTCCATTGTGTATATGTACCACAGTTTCTTTATCCATTCATCTGTTGAAGGACATCTAAGTTGCTTCCATAGTTTAGGTACTGTGAATTGAGCTGCTATAAACATTTATGGGCTGCATGACTGTAGTATGCCGATTTTAAGTTCTTTGGATATAAACTGAGGAGTGGGATAGCTGGGTCAAATGGTGGTTCCATTCCAAGTTTTCTGAGGAATCTCCATACTGCTTTCCATAATGGGACCAATTTGCAGTCCCACCAGCAATGTATGAGTGTACCTTTTCCCCCACATCCTCATCAGCATTTATTTTAACCAACTTCCTGACCTCCATTCTTCCTTGGAGAGGAACAAAGGAAAGGAAACAACTGAATTTCTCCACAAATAAGGTAAGGCAATTTTTCTTCTCTTTTGAATTCTATTGATAGGCTAAGCATATAAAATAGTCAACTACCAGTGTCAGACATGTAGATGAGAAACAAGGTACTGAACAAAAAACTCAGGGTGTGGGATTCCTTTTTTTAAAAAAAATTAAAATTATACAAATAACCAGGTACAGTAGCATGTACCTATAATCCCAGAGACTTGGAAGGTTAAGCCAGGACTATTGTAAGTTCAAGTCCAGCCTGAGCAACTTAGGTATGTCCTGTTTCGAAATAAAAAATAGAAAGGACTGGGGATGTAGCTCAGTGGTAGAGCGCTTGCCTCACATGCACAAGGCCCTGGGTTCAATACCCAACACCAAAAAAAAAAAAAAAAAAAAAAAAAAAATTCATGCTCTAAAAGGTAGAGTCCTTCATTTCCCTAATTCTATCTCCTACATAGGGTAAGTATAACTTTAAATGAAGAAAATGATTCCAATGAAGTTGATTTTAAAAATTGACTCTGTCCTAAGAACCAGAATGACAGTTTAGCCTTTTGTTCTACCTTTTTTCTTGTTATCATTTATTCATTGATAGGCAGTATCGGTTCAGCTTTCCTGATAACTAAGCCCTTATCTGGTTCCAGGCATTGTAAATATGTTTTAACTTGCATTCTTTAATAGCATTGTATAATAATTTGCATGTCAACTGTTCTTTCTTTAGTGCTCTGAATAAGAGACAGGAGGGAAGTAGGTCTGGGAGTTTTAACACCTGCCTTAGGGCTTTTGTGGCCAGCCACCCTGTGCCTTCAACAGTCTTTGGTCCTGTGTCTTTTCCAGTTTAAAAAAAAAAAGAAAAAGGAGACCAGGTGTGGTGGCACAAGCCTGGAATCGCAGCAGCTCACGAGGCTGAGGCAAGTGATCACCAGTTCAAAGCCAGACTTAGCAATTTAGTGAGGCCCCAAGCAACTCAGCAAGACCCTTCTCTAAATAAAATGTAAAGGAGGTCTAGAGGTCTGGGGATGTGGTTCAGTGGTAAAGCACCTCCGGGTTCATTTTCTGGTACAAAAATAAAAAAAACAACAAAAAAATTACTTTCCAAATCCGTCAGTTCTAAATTCCATGGTTTTTGTTTTTGTTTTGTTTTGATACTGGAGATTGAACCCAGGCCTCAAGCATGCTGGCAAGTGTTCTATCATTAAGCCCCCAGCCCCAAATTCTATGTTTGTACATTTAAGTTCACTTCTTTTAATGATACTCAAAGAAGAAGAAAAATATCCAATTGAAATTATTTTCTTTTGCTGACTGTAAGCAGAATTAGTTTATTTGGGCTTTGGCAAACTGCTACTTCTACGGTTCTGTCTTTTGTTTCAACCCCAAAATGGTTTATTTCATATCTCGAACTTACATTCAAGTGATTACATCTGATTTATTTTGTATGTCAGTTAACCACTAAGCATGTGTCATCACATCACTTAATTTATAACAGAACACAAATTTGCTGTGTTGGCTCCTCTAGTTAAAATAGAATCTAGTAATTTACAGTTACCCACAAAAAAATTCACAATGAAGAACACTAAATAACAATAAACAATAGCCAAGAAACTCAGGAGAGAAATAAAAAAGATCCAAAGAAGATTTCTGGTTTTAAATATCATTTGATTAAAAAAGAAAAGGTTACTATCTTTTGCCCTATCTTTTATCTTGCATCCAGCTGCCCTCACAGACAGCTTTAAGAAACACACACACACACATACACACACACACACACACACAAGGTGTCCATGCACTATTCAGTTTTGAAGGAGTGGGATGATTGAATAGGCACAGAAGGAAAGAAGACAAGCTTGTTTGTTTTCTCACTAAATGTTAAACCTCAGCCTAAATTTTAAAAAAATAAGATTTTAAAAATAAACAAATATGCCCTTTAAAAGAGTCAGACTTTTTGTATCTCTGGCATTGTTTTTTTGTTTGTTTGTTTGGTTTTTGTGGGTGGGAGGAGGGCGAAGAGGGTTTGTAGAGAATCTAATGAAAACTATGACTTGTCTTTTTGGAAAATGTATATATGTACTGAAGTCCCCTAAACTGTAGACATTCCATGAACTTCAGTTTAAGAATTTAGATGTGCTGTTGTTGGGGTGATGAAAAGTGTTGAACATATGATTCTGACTTTACTACACAGCTCACAGTGGTAAGCCAGACCTTTCATATTTCAAAATATTTAATACATAATTTTTGTATGGAGTAAACTAATGCCTATTTTCAATAGAGTAAATTTATGAAGAAAATGTTAACAGATTTGGTTAAATAAATCTGGGTTTTAGACCACTGTATCTCTCTTTAGAACAGTAGGAGAAAAAAGCAAGGAAATCCTTCCATTGTATAACTTACTCATTTCCTTTGCAGAACTGGAACTTGACCTGTAACATGCACTGCTGTATACTTAAATATATACATTCAGCATCCTACGTAAGCCGGGACAGATGTGGTCACCCTTGGC
Organism: Sciurus carolinensis; assembly: GCF_902686445.1. Lineage (NCBI taxonomy): Eukaryota > Metazoa > Chordata > Mammalia > Rodentia > Sciuridae > Sciurus > Sciurus carolinensis. The sequence goes on along the minus strand of NC_062213.1, from coordinate 127,869,206 downwards.
TACTTAATTATGTGACATATTCACCTTTAAGATGTTGTTGGACAATAGAAGAAAGAAGAATTTCATAAAACCCTGGCACTCTCTGTTCCAGAATTACTTCAATAGATACCAAGTTAAAACCTTTACAAAAGTCGTGGATGCTTACAAGAATCCAGTGACTTCTACTGCTCAAAGCAGATCACTTTGACTAATGTTGAAAGGAGGAATGTGTTGGCAGCTCATTAAAGACACGTTGCCATTTACTCCATTGTTTTTAGTACAACAATATAAAACCTATCTTGGTTCTTTGTGAATCCCTCTAGGAATTCTAGACTGCCTACAGAGAAAGGCAGTCTTTTAAGAAGATTTTGTTTAGAAAAAAAAAAAAAGCGTAACAGGAGGCTGTAGTAATCATTTGAAACATGAGGTACATAAAGAGAAAACTAAAGCGAAAGGGGAAAGGGACTGCATTAGGAGTGTGACGGGGTTTTATTAAGCCCATGACTCTAAAGCATGTTGAGAGGGAACAAGCTGCTTCTCAAAACCCAGCATCATGAATGGAGCTTTCTCCATCAAAGAAAGGCTGTATTATTACTCAACAAATTCAGCAAAAAGTTAAGCAGTTTCATTTCAGGATTAAATTTTTTCTACCTTCCACTTTGCTTTCCTTATTCGTGTGTGTGTGGTGCAGGGGCTTGCACATACTAGGTTTTCCTTTCTGAGTCGTTCACCAAACGCATCACCACATGGCCAGTTCCCATTCACTCTGCTTGCTCTGATGAGAAAGGTCTTTGCTGTCATGAGGGGGAATCTCACTATTTTACCATGCTGTCCAATGGACTTCCTGTTCCCATGACCATCAGTGGGACTGACACCAGGAAAAGCTGACAGGAAACTGGTGAAGAAAGGAAGTCAAACAGAATTACAGGTGAACCAGAAGGCTTATGCCTGGGCTAGCTCCAGAAGGCCTTTGGGGAGCAGAGGTCTGATCTGCATTTCTGATTCCTATGATTTCTCCTTCCAGGGTACCATTCATTGGGCAAGTATATGCTTATTTGAATTATCTTTTCATTCACCTATCTCTGTCTCCTCAGCTAAATTAAAAGTTCTCATGGCAGAGATTAGGTGGTGGAGGATTGCAGCCATACCTTTGACCTACTTGCTCTACCCACTTTCCCACTCTTCCTTTGGTTTCTGTCATTTCCCCTTTCTCCGTATGGTATTGATGGGGCTATCAATCACACTTCCCTGTCTCTGGGGTCAAAATGATGGCTCATGGGACTCAAGTAGAGCTAATCAGAGGTATCCCTGGTATTGATATAGGAGTGTGATGGGGAGAGGGAGAGGGGGAGAAAAGGGGAGAGAGAGAGAGAGAGAGAAAGAGAGAGAGAGAGAGGCATTTCTCTGTCCTTTGGAGGTGCTGAGTTGACAGGATATGAACCTGAGACTTTTGGTTACCCTTTTGCTTGCCAAGTAGAGAGAGTCTGAGCCCACATATAGAATGAAGACAGAAAGAGAAGAGCAAAACCAAAAAGGGAGGCAAAATGGGGTGTTATTTGAGCTCTTGAATCCATCAGGCTTTGAAATTGGATTGACTCCTGGATTTTGTTTATATGAACCAAAATTGTTTTGAATTGGGTTTCTATTATCTTAACCTTAAGAATTTTAACATAGACATTTTTTCAACACTCACAATGAATCTACAGCATTGTTACGGTCCTGGGCATGCGGCAAGTGCTCCACAGGTGTCTGCTGATGGAGTTATGATTCATTAATAAAACTGATTGCAATTTTACCTCAGCAGCAGACAAAAATCTTCAGAAAACACGGCAAAAAAGCAACAGAAAAACAGATTTTAATATTGTATCAATCCTCACGGTGATATCACACATTTGGGTAAGGGTGGAGCAGGAAGGGAGAGATGGTGGGGTAATACAGAGGTGACAAAGCACAGCTTCTCCAGGCAGGCACTCCTGGGATTGAATCCTGTGTCTGCTACCCGCCTGCCATTTGACTTCAGAACAACCATGCATCAGTTTCTTTCAGGAGGAAAGGGAAATAGCCACAGTACCCATAGTTCTCTAGATTGTGAGGATTAAATCTAAGGTAATGAGTACAGTGCTATGGTGTACCGTGAGTATCCAGCATAGTCTGGTCATAATTATTACCAGCACTTTTGAAAGAGATATTGTTATGGAATTTAATTTCATAAAATCCCAGGGTTATTTTTTAAAAATAGAGCTGGGAGACCCCTTGAGAGCAAGAAATACTTACCTCTCATTTTATGTCACCCCTCCCCAACAAATATTAGAAATTTAAATCCCCTGTGTGTCCCCACAGTCTGTCTTTGGTTGGATGCAAATTAAGAAGCTGAGACCAGGTTAGATTCCTTTGTGTAAGAAGGGGAAGGAATGTAAGTCCTGTTCTGTATTCTAGAATAGTCCTGGGAAATGCTGGGCATCTTACTCATTAAATGGAGATAGACAAGGAAAGGGGGAAGTCTTGAGTGTGCCTGTAGAAAGGAAGGGGCATAGAGATCCTTTCCAAAGGAAAAAGAAGAGAAAAACATTTGGGCAGCTGGTAGAGGAAAAAGGAGTTTGGGTGCGGCAAGAAAGAAGTGTTTTGAAGAAACTTTAAGGATGATTTGTGGATAATATGTAATGCAACTCAACCCACCATGTCCCCCAAAAGTCATCAATAAAAATCAATATTGCTATTCAAAGACTTAAGAATTACACTAAGGGATGTAATAAGGCATGTAAAACGGGCCAGTGGTCTCTGTGGCAGGGCCTGGGCCCAGGAAGCCCAATTACATTTGTGTTATCTGGATGAAAAAACAGGGGCCCAGAGAGGTCTAAGGATTTGTCTACAGACCTAATTCACAGCATAACCAAGACTGCTCAGATCTCTTGATTCGTATTCCACGAATCTTTCCACAAAGTGGCGCTGGACTCTTTGCCTGCGTCCATACTTACTCCACAAGTTGAGCAAGTTAGAATGTGGTGAGTCCGACATGTCTCTGCCTCGGCCTGCACACTGAGCCTGTGCTCACAGAAGCGGCACTGTGATTGAGCGTCTGAAGATCCTGGCCCTGACTTGATCATGTAGTGTCTGTGAAGCCTTGGAAAAGTCACAGCCTCTCTGAGCTTTATTTTCAACACGTGGAAAATGGAGCTAAGTCTACCTACCCTTCCAGTGCCGCTGCTGGGATAGAGGGTGGGCTGTGTAAGCCGCATGCAAGACAGTAAATACTAGATGTGTCTATTAAGTGATCATTTCTATTATTATTTGTTAGACTTCCCAGGATGGTATTTCTTAGACGATATGTTTCCCATGTTTATACGTCCTCACAAGAAAAATCTTTTCTTTCATCATGTAATACCTAATCATAATAGAATTTAAACATTAAGGATTATATTTTACACATAATTTAACTCAGTTTTACATTTTTAATATTGCATATATTTTCAGCCCTGTTTAAACTTTGCATAGATTTTCAAATAGTGCTGATGTTATACAACTTTTGGGTCATTATCTTTAGTTACATTTTAGATATTTTTCTATGCCATACATATTCAAGAGCATGACTTTGTATTTATTTGTTTAGATAGTCTCACTACCTTGCCTCAGGCCCGTCTTGAACTCCTGGGCTCAAGGGATTCTCTCTCCTCAGCGTTTCAAGTAGCTGGAACTACAAGCATTCTAAGAACAGAATTTTAATGGCTGTACAATAGTACTATTGTTATATGGGCATACCATAATTTACTAAATATTTTTCAACTTAGATTGTTTCCATTTTTCTATTACACTGGCATTTATTTTATTTATTTTTGGTGGTGCTAGTGATTGAATCCAGGGCCTCCTTTGTGTAGGAAAGTACTCTATTACCAAGCTACATCCTCAGTCTCTCAATTTTTTTTCTATTAAAAATAGCACTTTGAAAAACATTTGTGTACTGGGCCCAGTGGTGAATGCCTGTAGTCCCAGCTGGAGAGGTTGAGGCAGGAGGATTACAAGTTTCATGCCAGCTTGGGCAATTTAGTGAGACTCTGTCTCAAAAACTTAAAAGGGCTAGGGGTACAGTTCAGTGATAAGAGTATGCTGGGCTCAATCCCTGTATGGCAAAGAAGAAGAAAACCCACCTTCGTGTATAATTTTACTTCCAATCTTACTATTCTATCTCGGTTTATTCTATCTCGGTTTGATCGTCTATAAATAAGAAATAATAACACTTTTTCCTAAAGTTGTTTTGAGAATGGAGTAAATAACTGTAAAAGACTAAGTTGTGCTTGGTACATAGCACTTGATACTATTAGCTACTATTATTATTACTAACTTTAGATACTTGTGGTTAGTACCCAAAACATAACTGAATACTTGGTATTAATTATATTAAATTATACCTTCTAAAAATATTGTAATATTTTTATAGCTTTTTTCAGAAATTTGTTTTTTCAAATTACCTATAATTTGCTAGATGTTTCATTATGAACAGTAATTGAAAGTATGTTTGACTAGATTTTATTTCTGTGCCTCAGGATGTCCTTGGAGGGAAGGAGGGGTCTTAACATATCAGAAGTAATTTCCTGGTTTTAGAGTTTAAAGGAAATAAACAAAGACCTACTTATTTGATTGGCTAACTGCTTGTTCAACAAGGTTAAAATCTAAATAAGTTACCTTCTTGATATTCTGTGATTGGACTAGCAGCTGTAGGTCAGAAGTTCAGAACAAAAAGTGAAATCCTAGGATTAACTGTCATACTCTTGTATCAAATATTTTTCTGTTGAATCAACATCCCACGGTAATTTTTTCTGGATGAGGCCTTGCCTACCACTGCTGTCTGCCACATTGTCAGTTGGCACCAATAAGCAGTATGGAGTGGAAAGCAACTTAACTGATAGAAGACAGTTTTCCGGGACTGTCTCCATGTCCGTGATAACTTTGAGGATATGCAGTCTCTGAATTTTGTTGTGAAGCAGCACGAAAGAGAAGAATATGGACTCATAAGAATGGCTTGTCAGCCTGAGGATAAAGCTCAGCTGGTAGAGTGCTTGCCTCTCAAGCACCAAGCCCTGGGTTCAATTCCTGGGGGCGGGGGGAGTCTTGTCTAAGTCCTGACTCTGTCACAAACCAGATGTGTCACCCTAGGCAAATGATTAGTTTTCATTGGTTTTATTTTCTCTAAAAATACGTGGTAATAATACTTACCCCATTAAGCCCACCCCTGGCATTTATCAGGCAAGAATATAAACAAAACTTCCAGCTCACAGCCACCTCCCTTCTCTTTCCACCTGGCTCCATCTTGTTCTGTAAGGAATCTCTAGTGTTGTGTCCACACCACAAACCTACAGGTCCTACCCTCCTTCCACACGTTTCCCCTTGCAAGCAACTTTTGCCATCTCTCATCTTTGGGTGTAATTCACCTGTATTCTCTGGGGCAAGAGGCCCATGCAAGCTCTGTCAGCAGGCGTGGGTCACTGAGGCAGGGAATTCTGGGGTCCTGAACAACCAGAGTTTGGGATAGAAGATGGGTGTGATCATACCATCTGCCCCCACAGGGAGAGTAGTAGTAAGTGGAGATCTCTAAAGTATGGGTCTCAGTTTCCTGGGTCTGAGAATTAAATGAGCCAATGCACGTACAGCGCTTAGCACAGTACCTGGCTTGTTACACGCACTCCAAAAATGATGGTGGCTATTACTACACTTGTGGTACACTGTTGTTGGAAGGATCTAAGGATGACCTCGTTGAAATCCTTGGTTATGTGATGAGGAAACCAAAACACCAAAAATTTAGTTAACCATGATTAAATACATGCACAGGTGGCAAAGTCAGTAGCTGTACCCAGGGCTCAAACCACTGCCCAGCTGCCTTTCCTCTGTTGTACAACATAGTAGCTTCAGTCACAGAGGGAGTTTGGAATCAGCCCCAACTTTTATATCCATCCCCAGAGGTGTCCCGAGTTAGGGAATGTGTCCTTGGAGAAAAGGAGCCTTTAATGGGAGTCAGTGTCCATAAGCCTCCAGTAAAGATCTTGTCTTTTCACTGGAACACCTCAAATATTTACCGTACAATGGAAAGCACAGCACTTACACAGGCAAAGAACAAGGTGACATTTTGTACTTGTTCCAGTGTAGTAAGAGGTCCAAGATTGAGAATTTCAAGTCTGAAAAATTTACTCAGGTTCAGGAATCAGATTTGCAGACTGACTAAATTTTTTTTTTCCCATGAATTAAACAGTTAAACTTGAAAAAAAAAAACAAAGATTTTAAAATCTTTTTTCTTTCCCCCAGTACTAGGCATTGAACCCAGGTTCGCTCCACCACTGAGTGAAGCCCCCACTTTTTTTTTTAATTTGAGACAGGATCTCGCCCAGGCTGGCCTCAAACTTGTGATCCTCCTGCTTCAGTCTCCAGAGTTGCTGGGAATACAGGCAGGCACCACCACACCTTTTAATGGCCTTCTCATTCTTCTTTCAAAATCTAATTCCATTGCATCAATACATTCTTTGGCATTTTAACCTCTGAAGATTTCTTACATGATTTGCACTTTGAGAACTTTTAATGATGGAAATGCTCAAACATACACAAAGCTAGAGTTTTGTTAAGCATCACAATTCTGTGTACCCACTGCCCACCCAGCTGCCACAAAGGATCATGCACAGCTAATCCTGTTTCAGCTATAAATTAATTCTTCCTTGCTCATAATGACAATGGACTTGAGGTCAAATCTCAGACCTTTTTATCATTTAATACTTTGTTTTCTGTAAGATTTTGATGAAAACATGTTAGGCTTTCTCTCCATCTGGCAGCTTTGGGTTCTGCTTCTTTGACCGGGCTGTCAATGCACCAAAACACAGGCCCTCTTAGATGCTTTGCATGGTTTTAAGTCCAGATAATTCAGGGGAAATCAGTTTGAAAATTGAACCTCTTTTAATTTGTGTGCCAGACTAGAACTGAATAAGGGAACATTTTAGGCACTTTTTATTCCTTGCTGAATTTCTGCCAATTCTGTATATGGTATTTCCATAAAAGTCTTGTTTTTCTTCACTTTTGTTTGAAGAAAGAAACCTCTTTTCCCCCTTTTTAAGAGAGGCGAGAAGACGCCGTCATTCCAGACTGCTGCATCCCTCCTGCTTATGCTCATTTTTATTCCACCCATTTGGTTGATTCTTGTCTTAGTCTCAGTTTGTACATTCTGAGGGCTGGCAATTCACATGGGGGCCCAGAAATGGGGAGGGTGGCCCTATCTGATGTCATAGGAGGATTATTGCATTTCAGTCACTGGAGCTAAGCTGAAAAGTTTCTTTACAGTCATTGCATTTTTAAATCATTACCCGAAAAAGACAGGGGCAAAAAGAGAATTCCAAGTTAGACAGAAAAAAGATTCACATTTCCCTGTCTAAAACATTGTTCTTATTTTCAGATGAATGGCTTGGATGTTAATAAAGATTTCATGCTCAGTGGCTATCTCCTTTTCTACATTTTTGTTGCTAATCGTCATATATGTGACACACGACTTCTGTTTTAATGTTCAAGTTTATTAGAGTGGAAAAAAATTCTCAGTTTTACAGGAAAGGAAAAGAGATTAGGAATGAAGTCCAACCATTTGCTTATTCATCTGCATATGGTTAAAAGATTTAAAAGAATCCATTGGTTTCTGTTTCATTGCTATATGCAGGCCAAGGAGCAAGGAGGAAAAAAATCCTTTTCCTATACATGGTGTAGAAATATATCTTTTCCTTTTGCCTTAGGGGCGAGAAATTGCTTCCGCTTCTAATATTAAGCAAAAGCAACCAAACTTTAGGGAAATTGACTCCTTCTGAAAAGTTGTTTTTCTAATTACCTATTGCTTTGTAACAAATCACCTCACTTAGTGGTGGAAAACAATCACCATTTAATTATGCTCATGAATCCCATGGATCAGCAATTCACAGTACATTGAGGTAAGATTTTCTTGCTTTATGATGTCTGAGCTTTATCTGGGAAGACTAGAAAAGCTGGGAGTGACTTAAGTGGAAGAACTGGAATCATCTACAGGCTTCTGTCCTCACATGTCTAGCGCCTGGATTGAGATGACTCAATACCAAGACAACTTGTATTAAAATGCAACTGTCAACTGAGTGCCTGCACATGGCCTCTCCATGTGGCTTGGGTTTCTCACGGTGTGATGACTGGGTTCTGAGAGGAACATATCCTCCAGAGAACAAGCATGGCAATACACCAAGTCAGAATGTCACTTCAGCTGTATACTAGTGGTCAAGCAAGTTCAGATTTAGGCAAAGTCAGAACAAATTGAAGGGACAGGAATCACACTCCACTCCACTCTGATTAAGAATGAGAAAGTGGCCAGGTTGTAATGCATAAAGGCACGTGGAAGGCCAACCCTAGAATACAGTTCACCTCAGTGTTGTCAGCTCAGACAGGCAGAAGGGTCTTTAATGAAGCCTGTTTAGCGAGGTGGTGAAGGGGCTTATTTCATGCTGAGTAGCTGTGTTCTGGGTCTTTGCTAGGTGCTTTTCATCCATTCTTACTTAGCCTTTCCGCAAGAGACATTCTTTGTTTTGAGCACATCTCCAGTCTTTGTTTTGTCTGTGGCCGTGGGAAGAGATGGAAATCACAATAAATATAAACACTCCCGAAAACGACTTCCTGGCTGCTGTGTTGGTTTTTGTTTCGTCTTTGTTCATCTATATACACATTAGCAAATATATATGAATAAATTACTACTGATGATAAAAGTTGTCACTGAGATGTAATTCACATAAAATTCACAGTACAATGGTTTTTAGTATATTCATATAGTTGTACAACCATCACTACCATCTAACCCCAGACCATTTTCATCACCCTCAAAAAAAACCCCTTACCTGTTAAGAGTTAATTTTCCATGCCTCTTCCATTGCCCCTGGCAACTACTAATCTACTTTTGGGCTCTGCATTTGCCTACTTTGAACATTTTAAATGAATGAAATCATTCAATATATAGTCTCTTGTAGTTTAGTTGGCTGTTTTCACTTAACATTGTGTTTTCAAGGTTCATCTATATTGTATAATATGCATTAGAACTTCATCCTTGATTAATATTCCACTTTATGAATATACCTGGTATATTTTGTTTATCCATTCATTAGATGGTGGACATCTGGGTTGTTTCCACCTTTTTTTTTTTTTTTTGATATTTTATATAAGGCTGCTATGAACAATTGTGTGCAAGTTTTTGTGTGAATATGTTTTCAGTTCTCTGGGGCATATACCTATGGATGGAATTGCTGGGTCTTATGGTAACTTGGAGTTTTTGAAGAATGGTCAATAGTCATTCCACAGCTATTGTACCATTCCATATTCCTACAAGCAATGTATGAGGATTCAATTTCTCTACACCCTTGGCAATACACGCTTTCTGCTTTTGATTGTTACTGTCCTTAAGGGTGAGAAGTGGTCCTGTGATTAATTTAATAAGAACCCTTCTTTAGGCCACTTACATAGGCAGGAAGCCCCCACTGGAATATGAGCCCACAGAGGGCTCACCATGCAGCAGGTTTTGTGCTAAAGAAGTACATAGACCATCTAGTGGAATGTTCACAATAACAGCTTAAAGTAGGTACCATTATTCTACTTATTCTACAGAAAGGTTAAGTAACTTGCTAGAAAATGGGATGGAGTTTGGGAGACATGAATTTCTCATATTAAAAACCAATCAGAGAATTTGGATATGAAGGTAGGAGATTGATGGTCCAAATGAAGGTTTAAAATAGTTTCTCCCCTAAAATAAACAAAAAACTTCTGGCAAATTGTGCAGGGCAGAATTTTAATGTGGGTTTCAGAATTTCACCTGCTGGTGCACAAGCCTCATATAAGCCGCTATCCTTAAGTATGGATGTGATTTGTGAATATCGGGGATATCGTTCCCTATGCTCCCTTAATGTGGCAAGAGGGAGGCAGTGATGGTCTTAATGAATTGACTGAGTTAATCAAAAGGGAAGTTATGCTATGCTGAACCTATCATGTGAGTCCTTAAAAAAGTAGCAACAAAAATGCTCCTGTTGGCCTTCAAAAATAGGTCACCATGAGTCTTAAAACGTCAAGGAAGCGAATTCTGTCAATAACTACTCAAATGAGCTTGAAAGAGGATTCAGAGTTCCAGATCAGAACTCGGCCTTGGCAGTCACTTTGATTTCAGCCCTGTGAGCAGAAAACTGCCCCACCTGGATTTCTAAACTAGTGAATAGCAAAATGATGTGTGTCTAAAGCCACCAAGTATGTGTCAATTTGTTACACAGCTATAAAGCTAATAGGCAGATCAGTAGCTGATCAAAGGCTATTAGAATGAAGTCACTGATATGACATTATATAGAACAGCAATTCTCAAAATGTGGCCCAGGAGCCCCTAGGGGTCCTTGAGACCTTTTCAGGGACCTGCAAAATCAAAACTACTTTCACAGAAATACTAGGATGTCATTTACCCTCCTTCTCATTCTCATGACTGCATAGCAGTTTTCCGATGCTAATTGATGTGTGATATTACAGCTGTGACTGATAATGGAATGAATTCTTGTGTTTTAAAAATTTTCTAATTTTTAATATGGTAAATACTGACAAATGTAGTTTACAAACAAAGTTCCTTGGGAACTTCAATCATTTCTAAGTGTAATGAGGACTTGAGACCAAAAATCTGAGAATTAGTACAGGTGAGATATAACTAAAGCTGACTTGACAAATTCTGAAGCTATATAAATTTATACATTTAGTTAATGCCTATGTTTTGTCCAGAACTATGGTATAAGTATTGCTAAGTGTGAAACAAGAATACAAATCTAGCATGTGGTATAGTCCCCAAAAGACAAACATCATGAGTAAAATCATTCACCTGCTCTTCCCACAGGTGTTTCAAATTATGCAGCCCTACAATATAAAGGTATATAGCTCAGCGGTAACCTTTGCTGTGTTGGCTATGTCGAAAGTGTTTGGAGAAGTTGCTCAAACCTTGCTTTGGAAGACTTTGTGGGGGAGAGGAGAAAAAGCTAAGCTCAAAGATAAAAGTAGGAGGACAAATATTTAAGGCATTATCATTCAGAGTTTAGCTAAAATGTCCCTTTCCCAGAGGCCTATTGTGGTCTGGGTCTGGAATCCCCCAAAAGCTCTCACGTGTTAAAGGTTTTGCCTCCAATGCAGCAAGGTTCAAAAGCAGGGCTCTTGGGAAGAAATTGGATAATGAGGCTTTGACCACATCAGTGGATTAGTCCACTGATGAATTACTAATTTGATGACATTATTAGGAGGCAGTGGAAACTGCAGGATATGGGGTCTAGTTGGAGGAAGTAGATCACTGGGAGCATGCCCTAGAAGGGTATATCTTGTTCCTAGCCTCTTCCTCCCTCTCTCTGCTTCCAGTCGGTGAGTACGCTCTCCCTGCCATGTTTAGCCTCATCATAAGCTCACAATGATGGAGCCAAGTCACCACAGAATGAAACCTCTGAAACTGTGATTGAAAACAGATCTTTCCTCCTCTAAGCTGATTTTCTCAGATATTTTGTCACAGTGACAAAAGGCTAACACAAGGCCTCTCCTGAGCACCCTGCACACCTTACCTTCCATTACAGCAATGTGCTTATTTCCTTCCTAGAACTTTTTTTTTTAATCTTTTTTTTCCTGGGGTAGAGGGGTACTGGGGATTGAACTCAGGGGTACTTGGCCACTGAACCACATCCCAAGCTCTATTTTGTATTTTATTTAGAGACAGGGTCTCACTGAGTTGCTTAGTGCCTTGCTTTTGCTGAGGCTGGCTTTGAACTCGAAATCCTCCTGCTCAGCCTCCCGAGATGCTGGGATTACATGCATGTGCCACCACTCCCAGCTTAAATCTTAACATAGCTATTAAAAGGAGTCTGGGCTGAAGCTAAAGTGTCTTGGTTCAAATCCTAGCTCTGCTACTTTCTAATAACATAATTTTTGCTATTCATGTGGTATTTACTATTTATACAGAGTTTAATATTATCATACAATGTTTAACCTCTCTCAGTTCCTTAATAAAATGTGCTAATCGAGCAGGGAATTTATGTTGGTCTGGCTTAAGCTATGATCAGGGGACTGAAAAGGAAAGGGTAGACATGAACTAGGTCAATGGCAGAGTCAACAAGGCAATTCAGACAAGGGAGAAAAAGTAAAGGTAATTCCAAAGGAAGAAAAGACAGGGGAAACTGCTGGTGATATTTAAATAAAAAATTTAAAAAAGCAACCTATTATATATGACTAAGGAAAGACTGAAAAAATAAAACGATTCCAAAGTTCGTTATCTGAGGGATATGACAGAGGTTAGCAAGTTGATACCAGTTAATTATTCGAGAGGGAAAAGGAGGAGTTATGTCAAATCCATGTTTAAAATGAGTTGGCGACAAGGACACAACTGCAGATATTTGTTGTTAGAGTGCTAGAGTGATGTCCTGAACAGAAGAAAGTTCAGGGCAGACAGGATTTGGGTGTCTGCTCATTGTGTTATGGCTGAAATCATGGGAAGAAATTCTACAACACCCCAAACACTGACCTGTATGGGGGACAGTTTTCTTGAACACTTAGACAATGTTCTTATCAGTGGTAAGAGATACTTAATAAATATACATTGCCTTCAAATGTCTTTCAGGGGATAGTGACTTTTCTGAAAAAAGAAAGCACTGATTTGGTCTAAGGAACACGGTAAGGAGGCAATTTTAACCTATCATATAACTTTGGAAAGTAAAATAAACAGTGTGTTTCAAGTTGCTTTTATGAGGGGAAGCTGGTCACCCTCTTCTAACAGGACCTTTTGCTATCCAATTAGAAAATGTACTACACTTCTCTTGTTGACATGGTTTCACAGCACTCTTCGTTCCAAGCTAAAGCTTCCTGTCATGACTTTAGGGCATCCTATTTGAAATAGTCAGACCTTCTGACCTGGCAAGCTGCTGAGACCTTTTTGGATAGCTGAACTGAGATAAAAATCTTCCAGGGAAGTAGGTGTGGGCAGGATGTGTGGTTTCCCTGCCTCTCATTTGAAGGCTGATTCAGTTAATTTTTTATAAATGGTCTCTTACAGTAAAAGATGTGTCCCACAGTGTTTTAAGAGAAATTGGAAAGTCTAATCTAACTACTGATCTTCAGTGTGAGCTGAGATGGGAGTGCTGTCTTTCAGAATGACACAGAAGTGCAGAGCAGGGAACTGTGCCCCTACTGGAATCTAAATCTAGCCCCCTCTGCTGGTGCGACCTTGAATACTCGAATTAGCCATAACAACAACACAGAGTAGAGCATGCACTTGTTTACCAAATAACCTGGAACTGAGCAGGAAGACGTAACATGTGCCTCCGTTGGCTCCGAATGTGTGCGCAGCAGCCTGAACTGGGAAAAATATTTCTAAACTTTGAGTGATATAACACACAGATTCTTTCTCTGACATTCCAGGCTAGCCACTGTCTGAGTTAAGGGTCTGTAAAACATCTGGGGCGTATGTTTCTGGAAAAAATCTTTTGTACAATTCTCTGGTCTGATCACTGTAAACTGTGGCTTATAGAGCCTCTGTGGTCAGATTACCTGTAGGGCTGGGGAAGCTGTCCTATAGCACTGCAGATTAACTGAACTGAACTGAGCAGTTTACTTTTTCTTCTCAACCATCTATACAGGGCCACTTGGGAACAAAGTCAGAAGACAGAAAGATTCAAGCATGAATCAAATGCACATGCTGCTATTATTGAAAAATTACCTTCTCTCTAGAAAAGTAGAGGCTTATTATGTCTTGGCTCCTGGTTTTCTCTAGAATGCTATTCCAGGTCTGCGGGTCAGTGGAAACAGAGCTAGTACCTAAGATCTGAGGATTAAAATCAAGTACAATGACCCACCACTTGGTTTCCCCTTGGCAATTGAGTCCAGATGGCACAGTGCTCTCAACTCACCATTCTGAGATGTCTTCTGCCACGTTTCTCCAACTAAAAAGCTAGGAAAAGGTCTTGATGACAGATGTGTTTACATTACTTGACTCAGAAGAGTTTTTCTAATAGAATAAGAAAGTCTAGATCAACCTCAGCATTTTAAGTTTATGTCACCTTGGGTGATCATGCCTCTTTTAAGCACAATTAATCATTTATCATTTATTTATTAAGTTTATATCATACTTAGACAAAAAAAGATTTAAGAGGAAAAAAATAATATTGTAAGTGAAGATATTCTCATTTTTTGCTGCTTTGTTAAAGGAGCAGAGCTCAGAGGGAGGGGACAAGAATCTGGTTATTGAAGAGTTTCTATTGTAGAAGACATGGCACCATTAGGAGCACAAAATCTAGGTAGGACCAGCTACATAATCCATGAGTCCCCTGTTTAAAAATTACTAAGAGGGCCAGGGATGTGGTCCCGTAGTACGATACAGTGCTTGCTTGCCTAGCATGCAGAAGGTCCCTGGGTTCCACTGCAACACTGCAAAACAACAATAAACTAATTAACTGAAAACAAATTTCTAAGAAATCTAAGAGAGTGGACAACAGAGTATTAAACCAAGTGTGGGACCCTATGTGACCTCACAGACCACATACCCATGAAACTGGCCCCACTCTCAAACCACTCTCTACCTGGGCTTAAATCCTGATTTTGCAACTTACTAGGAATGTGACCCTGGAGAAGTCATCTGTAAAATGGGGATAATAATATTCCCTACCTCATCAAGTTCTTATTAGCTTTAAGTAAGACAACATTTGAAAAGTGCTTAGAAGAATATCTGGCATACAGCACACACAATATTAATGTATAGTAAATACAGACTGTAGCAGGTCTAAGTACAGTCATAATGCCAGAGACAGCCACAGTCATGACATTGTGAATTTACTAAAACATTTTAAACAATGTTTTGAGTTTAGATTTCTGATAAGTAGAATCATGTTTTTATTAGTACAACAATGGTTACCTTTTAATATATTTTAACAATTAAAAAAGATTTAAGAAGATATTGTGGATTGAGGCCAACTACTCATAAAATAAGACTGAAGAATGAAAAGAGATACTCGTTTATGCTCAAGGTTCTGGAAGCCTGTGGAGTGCAAACTGTCATGAAGCCAATTTAATATAACTGTTTCCTTTATGCTGAAAGAACTCACTGGGGACATCACTGCTTCCATACAGGAAATAAAGTCTGTTGTTTCTGGAAAAAAAAGAAAAAGAATATCTTTTTCTTTTCTTTTTATAATACAGAATACCTTTTTTTTTTTTTAAAGCTATAGAACAGGAAATGCTACTAATCATGAAAACTATATTTAGATTAAGGAAAAAATAGCACTATACTAGTCAAAAGAAAGTTTGCAGGCAGTGCTACATATTTTAACCTAAAAAAGTAATTTGACATACAGAGTAAACTTTTGATGGGTACTGCTTATTAATATCTGTCATAAGAGAAGCCTCAGTTTCTTCGCTAGGTTATCTGCAATTTTTTACTTGTGACCATGGACAATTCTTAGGACTTTCAGAAGATTTTACGATACACACGGTATGGTAATTATCACTGATTGCAAAATTCTAAAGCAACTTGCCATTTGTCAAACAATTCGCCCCAGGTACACAGACTTGGGATACTTCTCCTTAAGAGTCGGCCACTGAACAATGAAGTGATCTGAGAGATGAAACAGAATCTTCCCAGACATGGATAAAGTTTCTACTCGGCAGATACTTTCGACGTAGACGATGATCACTTTCTTCACTCCTAGTATTCCAAGGAGAAGGGCAGATATGCAGATAGGAATACATGTTCCTGGTCCATTACACAACACCTTAAAAAAATGGAGGAAGTCAAATTAAAATACAGAAGACTAATTTAAATGAGGCATTCTGCATTAAGAACAGTCTGATCTTTAAGGGGATTTATTAGTCTAGTAAGTCTTTCCTTGTCAAGAACCAGGATGTAGCAAACAGTGTGTGTTGAAGCCACTGTACTTAGGAGTCCCGTGGAACTGTACTGTCTTGGTGCTCCTGCTTACCAGCTGTGTGACTTGAGGCAAATAACCTAACCTCTAACTTTGAGTCCAGTGCCGTGGGCTCCCTCAGTACTCATGGGACAGGCAAGTACTGCTCTTCTCTGCTTTGTGGATCTTGAATGTCAAACAAATATAAAGAAAACAGATACAGTAAATAGATTCATTCAGTTTTCTTTCCTGTATCAACTTGATCTTGATAATAGGAGAGAACATCTTTAAATGACTATGACATATGATATTTTTGTAGGATGTGAAATCATTTTGGGGTTCAACCAACACGGGATATTCAAGGGAAGGCTACCACATGAATGAGATTTCCCCTTGAGAGGATTTAATGTATCCTTGTAATGCACAAGAGTTTTAATGCTTTTGAAATTCTGATAATTTTTTATAGAAAATCAATGGTTCAAAAATAGTTGAATAGTCTAACAAGGGTAATAAAAATTCAACTCATAAAGCAACTGCAAAGGATTTTTATATCTTTGAGGAAAATGAGAGGAAACCTCTTTCATAGAATTGATGATAAGATAATTTATTACTATTTTCAGAGGAAAAAATTCATACAATATTTAATTATATGCTCATGTTGACTGAATTCGTAAAACCTAACAAAGCATTTTATTCCATAAGCCATAAAACAGGAGGTTTGTGGTTGTCTGCAACATGCCTATTGAGCATGATCTAAACTGTTACACGATCTTTATAATTCATGGCCACAAAACTTATCAAGATGTCAGAGAATCTTACAATGGGAAGGGTCTTCAGATATAATGTTTAACCATCCCAGCATTTTAGGGAATCTCTCAGACTGACCAATGGACAAAGAAACAGACATCCTGACTCCCTGTGAACGTGGTCAGAACTGTAAAGGATAAAGGTCATCTGGTCCATGCTTTACCTTCCTGGAGGAATGACCACCTGGAACCCATTCACACAGCTTTGGGAAGAGATAGGGTAGCCTGTTCAAGAGGGATCTTTCTGTCTTTACTATAAATCCCTGTTCTTTCATGCAGAACATTTGTTCAATGTTTCTCTTGAATTACAGCAACTCAGTGCTGCCTTTCAGATGAATCTTTAATTTCTATTAAATTGCTCCTATGATTTTTCTTTCTTCTTCTTTTTTTTTTTTTTTTTTTTTTTTTGAGAGGGTCTCACTAACTTGCTCAGGCTGGCCTTGAACTGGTGATCCTTCAGCCTCAGCCTCCTGAATAGCTGGGAGTATGGGTGGATGCCACTAAGCCCAGCTATAACCTTTCTTAATAGACTCTCAAGACAGAGTCACAGAACAGTTGGCAGAACACACTGCAAACTAATTCTGTGACTTTGGGCAATAGTAGTAATGACAATTACCATCACTATTTATAAATAACTACTATGGTCAGTTACTGTACAAAAACATTTTTTAAAAAATATTTTGTATAGCTTTCTCTCAGCAAAGGAAACTATCAGCAATGCAGAGAGAGAGCCTACAGAGTGGGAGAATATCTTTGCCACTCATACTTCAGATAGAGCACTAATTTCCAGAATATATAAAGAACTCAAAAAACTCTACACCAAGAATACAAATAACCCAATCAACAAATGGGCTCTTATCGCGCTCCCCGACCCGCAGGAATGACGCGATAAATGCTGGCAGTAAGAGCTCGTTTATTCAGTGTCTATCTTTTTTGTAGCGCTCCGGAGAATCTCTCTCTAACAGGGAAGTTACAGCCCCTATGTAGAGGTAAGCAACCAATCACATTACAGAGTGCGAAGGGAGAGCGTAAACAAAACAATACAGTGAATCTAGGCAGGCAGTGTACACACGCCGATCATATATAGTGGCCCAATGAGGGTAACTTCCTTGTTTAGCGTCACTTGTTAGTCTCAAAGTAGAACCGCACTGGCAAGATGCCAGGCGCCATCTTGGGACCATGTGCTCGCCCAGGGCCAGGGGTCCCGGGAACCCCGACAGCTCCCCCTTATTTATTTTATAAAAATTGGCAAGGGACGTGCCTGTCTTAGGTTGAGGGGTCAACTTGTATCCTTACCCGTCATCAAAGTCTATAGAGCATGCTACAGCTTCTGTCTTAGGTTGGTATACAGCCACCTCCTACATTACCCGTCTTTGACTACCGGTCCAGCATACTCAGCCATACTTGAGGGGAAGTGCCGGCCTCTAGGTCTGCCATGGCTTGATGTATGATGACTCTCTCTCTCTTTTGAGAGGCTCAAAGTTGACGCAACGAGTGAAAGAGATACAAAATACCCAGTCCTAATAATAGGCCAAAAGCACCCACTCCTGCCCAGCTTTTAAACAAACCTAATACATTAGTTAACCTAGAGAACATTTTGGATACAGAAGCAACATTAATTCTAGTGGCATTGACTTTAAGTATCTCAGATCGCAGCTGAGAAGTCAGAGTTGAAAATGTAAGTGACCAATTGGTTGTAAGATAACTAGAAATGGTTTTGGACAAGTTAGCCGCAGTACTAAAATTGTCATAGGCAACAGGAGTAACACATAGACCTCTAAAAGGGTAGATGCATCCCAGTCCCAAAAGTTCCTGAAGATATCCTCTTGTTCCTGTAATAAGTCTACTCTTTGGTTCATCAGGAGAATTCCAGCCTTTAAATGACCATTTAGAGTCTCTTGAGTTTGCAGGGCAGTGGCTGTATTTTCAGCTAGGTTATTGAGTTCTTTTGCTGTGGGTATTGATGTAGCTAATGAAACCGCTGCTGCAGTCGCGGCTGTTGCAGAGAGTGCCACTGCAGTGATTATTGCTGCGGTGATGCCAAAATCTCTTTTGTTTCTGGATAGTAGAACTGGTAGTTCTGTATCTGTAACAGAGACTGGGACTGGTAGGAACGTAGGAATACACAATAAGACTGCCCGTGAGAACCTAGAAGCATTCCAACATTGAGAGAGAAGTTTGGAGAATAGCAGCTTGATAAATACCCTGCTTTAAAACTTGTATACTTGGAAAATATGAATACATTTAATATACAAGGAGAGGGTAACTTCCTTGTTTAGCGTCACTTGTTAGTCTCAAAGTAGAACCGCACTGGCAAGATGCCAGGCACCATCTTGGGACCATGTGCTCGCCCAGGGCCAGGGGTCCCGGGAACCCCGACAGGCTAAGGATATGAATAGACACTTCACAGAAGAAGATCTACAAGCAATCAACAAACATATGAAAAAATGTTCACCATCTTTAGTAATAAGAAATGCAAATCAAAACTACACTAAGATTCTAACTCACCTCAATTAGAATGGCAATTATCAAAAATACAAGCAACAATAGGTGTTGGAGAGGATGTGGGGAAAAAGGTACACTCATACATTGCTGGTGGGGCTGCAGATTAGTGCAGCCACTCTGGAAAGCAGTGTGGAGATTCCTTAGAAAACTTGGAATGGACCCACCATTTGACCCAGCTATCCCACTCCTTGGCCTATACCCAAAGGACTTAAAATCAGCATACTACAGAGATACAGCCACATCAATGTTCATTGCTGCTCAATTCACAATAGCCAGACTGTGGAACCAACCTAGATGTCCTTCAATTGATGAATGGATAAAGAAACTGTGGTATATATATATATATATATATATATATATATTGTGTATTACTCAGCTATAAAGAATAATAAAATTATGGCATTTGCAGGCAAATGGATGAAATTGGAGAATATCATGCTAAGTGAGATAAGCCAATCTGAAAAATCCAAAAGGCGAATGATCTCACTGATAAGCAGATGATGACACATAATCGGGGGTGGGAGGGGGGCAAGAATGGAGGAAGGAGGGACTGTATAGAGGGAAAAGAGGGGTGGGAGGGGAGGAGGGGGAAGGAAAAAATAACAGAATGAATCAAACATCATTACCCTATGTAAATGTATGACTACGCAAATGGTATGCTGTTACTCCATGTACAAACAGAAACAACATGTATCCCATTTGTTTACAATAAAAATAAATTAAAATAAAAAAAATTTGTTTTAGTTGTAGGCGGACACAATACCTTTATTTTATTTTTATGTGGTGCTGAGGATCAAACCCAGGGCCTCACGCATGCTAGGCGAGTGCTCTACCACTGAGCCATGACCCCAGTTCCAAAACATTTTATATATATTCTATTTTAATTATTTCTCATGGCAATCATTGAAACATGCTTTATTAGCTCTTTCTGCAGATGAGGAAAGTGAGGCAAGGGAGATAGGCAAGTTGCCTGATCACATGTTTAGGAGGTGAAGAAGTCACATTGCTTCCGGGCACTTTTTTTCCTTTGTGACTCAGTTATACTATGTAAAAAATGGGGTGGGAGGAATTGAACTAAAATAACTTTCCCAGTTTCAGGATTCTATGATTCTAAAATTAATTTGCATCTACTTTTGTCTTATGTCTCAATTACAAACTTGCTCTAAATTCTTTTAAGGCTCAGAATTCTAAAAATGCTGACATTCTGGACTGTGTAGGTGGTTTGTTTGTTTTTAGTTGTGGAGCCTGCCCTGTGCATCACAGGATGTTTAGTAGCATCCCTGGCCCCTGTCCACAAGATTCCAGTGGTCCAGACAATCAAGAATAACTCCAAGCACTGCCAAATGGCTCTGGTTGACAACTGCAGTATTAATGTATTTCCTAATCCTTGGATTATTTGTGTTGCTTTTCTTAATCTTCTTTTTAATAGTACAGAACAAATTAAAAACTACAGTTAAAAAAGAATATAAGGACTGCTTGTTGAATCTTGAATGTCACAAAAATATTTTCATATTTATTGCTTTTTAAAATGTATATATATCCATATGTATTTATTTCAACATCTGGTTGGCCCTCTATATACAAGTTATATATACCCTGAAAGAGATAATGGCATATGATTGGGTATTGGTGGGAGGCACACTAACAACCTGGGACAGATCAGAAGTAGAAACTATTAAGGTTAAAGTAGAAACTGAAAGTATTTTTTTGGTTATCTCAGTTGCATGTCTCCATACAATGAGGTACCTTACTATAAAAGTTCCAGTTACGATGATAAAACCATAGAATCATAAATCAAGAGTTGAAAAAAGAGGGGAGGAAGAATGGGTATGTAGTTCAGTAGTAGAACACTTATCTAGCATGTACTTCATGATCCCCAGCACTGCCAAAAAGAAAAAACCAACTAATCTTAAGGAAAACCACTTTTAATTAAGCACAAGTTTTAACTCTGAGTTGCAGAAGGCAATTTTTTTTTTTTTTTTTAAATGTGGGTTGTAGAGTTTTTGTTATTCAAAGCAGAGAGACTTAGCCCAGGTATTGGAACAAAAAAGCTCAGTGAGGCAGCCTGGGTAAAGATGATGTTAAACAACATAAATGTTAGAGCTGTCTCTTTAATTTTATTAAAAACAAAACAAAACAAATTTTCTTCATATTTCCATTTCTGAAGATAAAAATCTTTAATGAATGCAGAAACAGTGCCCTGGTCATCTCTCTTCCTTCTTACACCGTAAGCTATTTATAGGTAGGGTCCATTTCTAGAACAATCTATACTCTGCATCTGGAACAAAATAGGCTAAAAAGAAAAGGGAAGGATAGAAAACAGCAAGTGGGTGAGGAAAGGGTGAATCTTTCTTTGCCTGTCCTGTGTGGAGTCAAACACCATCCCCTTTGACAGACAATTTGAAACTCTACCATAAATACTTAACATAAACACTTATGTGGTTAGCTGCCATATTGTCTGTTAACTCACAGTTTTTATTTATTTCTTCAGTCATCCCACATCTGTTCACCTTTTTCTCAGGAGAACCACTATACCCCTTGCTTCCAATTTAAGTGTTTGAATAGAGTTGACTCCACATCTGGCTATAAGAAATGGACATATGACTCCTATCTGACCAATCACAGTGTCAAAAGTCACCGGTTCAGGGAAGAGTACATAATACAGTCAGAAACTCATATGCTTAGTGGACCATTTGTTGTGGCTGCTGAGAGCAGCACCTTTTATTTTTATTGATTTATTTTTTTGCTGTTCTGGAACCCAGGAGGATGTGGACCCGGAACTGTTAACATCTTGCTCACCACCATGTAGAAAGCTTGAAAATGAAGCCACTACAAAGCAGAGCAGAAAGATGAAGACAGGTTGTGTCCCAAAGGCAGTATTTAAGATCCGTGAATCCAGCTGTGCCTGAAGGAACCAGATCTCTCCCTAGACTTGCCAGGTATGTGAGGGAATATGTTCCATTTTTGCTTAAGCCATTCTGAATCAGGATTTCTGTCACTGGCAATAAAAAGCATACTGACACAGTCCTTTATCTACCTCTGACTGGTCTCTGACCATCTGTGACACTAACTAGTAGGTATTTAATATGTATCCACTGGATGAATTATCATCAATAAATCAACTTCTTTCAGAGCAGAAGTCCAAGAGGTGTACTAAAGATAATGTAAGTCATGAGTCTAGAAAATAGAAAGAGGACACAGGCTACATATTTACAATACATGAAGTCGGGGTGTAGATGAAGACAGATCAAGGATTAAGAACACTTATAACAGGATTTCTGTTCTGCAGATTTGGGTCACCACAGGTCCAGTCCCATAGGCTGAAACATTTGCATGTATGAAAAGACATATTTAACTTGAATAGTCTGAACTAAACTCCTCATCCAGTAGATACCCCCACCCATACAGAATCTGGGCCAAGACTTTTGGGCTCCTTAGTTGGTTATAGGTCAGAGATCATGTAGTTGAAGATGACCCAAGAGAAAACATGGGAAGGTGAGGCTGAAAGCTGTACAGAATAAAACTTAAGGATACTGGATAAGAGTAATAGAACCATCCATTTTGGTCTCTTTATCTTCCAGCCATATTTTTTCACTGCTTGATCCACTCTAAGTGATACTTTTATGAAAAATGATAAAAGGCACTTGATTTCCAAGAACAATATTTTCTGAATTTCCACAGATGGTGGATGACTGAAGGATTTAGGAGCTTTCTCAGTTCCTTATCTGTGGTGCCTTTGTAGTGTACTTCTCAGCCTGTAACCAAATAGCCTTCAAAGTCTATATCCATAACATGATGAACAAGCCTGATCTTGTTCATTTCAAACTAGCTATTTTACCCTTATATGGGAAAACAGCGCCCATATTAAGTTGGTAGTTCACTTCCTTACCCTGAAGTTCTATCATAAAAAATAAATACATAAATAAAATAAAAACTTTAAAAAAAGCTTTTTGTCAGAAGGGTCAGCACAGTAACTCCAGAGACTGAGGTGGGAGTATCACAAGTTTGAGACTAGTCTCAACAATTTAGTGAGAGCTCAGTGGTAAAGTACCCCTGGGTTCAAAAAATAAAATTAGACCATGCCTGCTTAGCATTATCGCTAAAGACCATTGTCAGGCAAACCATTGTTTTCCCAACCTTCTACTTTCAGTTGAGGAAACTCAATCTTTTAGTTTTCCTGTCCTCTGAACCAAATGGTCAAAGTTACTGTTTCCTGCCCTCTTGGTCTTTTTTTGTTTGTTTTCATTGTATTTTCAAGTCACTAAAATGTTTTCACCAAGATCTTTGAGCCTACAAATCCAGCATTTTTTCCTTTTGTTTTCTCCACACCCTGTATTAAGCACAGCTCTCAGAAGCAGAGACCTAGAGCTAGGTGCAGTCTCAGAGAATCATTTAGTTCAATCCCCTCCCTTTAGCCTGAAGATGAAGGAAAGAGATTGACATTTACTGGGCACCCACTACTTGCTAGGCACAGAGCCTAAAGTGAGGCATTTTACGTAATTACAGTAGTTTCTCTGTATCTGTGGGCATGTGTTCCAAGATATCCAGTGGATGCTTGAAACCACAGATAGTAATGATCTCTATATATGCTATGCTTTTCATATATATATATATATATATATAACATATAACAAAGTTTAATTTATAAATTAGGCACAGTAAGAGATTACCAACAACTAATAATAAAATATAACAATTATAGCAATATAGCAGGTCTTAGCAACCCCGGAACACAAGTATTTTTCTGTTTTTTTATTAAATTAGAACTTTTACCTTTTTACTCAAAGGAAACACTTTATGGTTTCTCTTCAGCATATTCAAAATATTATTATCATGCTACTCTTGAGATTTGGGGCCATAATTTAAAAAATAAGTGTTGTTTTAACACAAGCACTATGATACTGAAACAGTAAATGTGATAACAAAGAGGGCTACTAAGTCATTATCGAAGAGACATGTATACAGCATGGACACCCTGGGACGAAAGGATGATTCATGTACTGGGCAGGACAGAAGGGGACAATGCAGGATTTAATCATTACTCATAACAGCACACAATTTAAAATTTACAGATTATTTCTAGAATTTTCCATTTAGTATTTTCAGATGCAGTTGACCACAGGTAACTGAAATTGCAGAAAGTGAAACCTCAGATGGGTGGGTGGAAAGGCACTACCATACCTCATTTAAACCCTACAATAGTCTTGTGAGATAGATGTTGCTAAATCAGTTTTTAGACACAGAGACGAAGGCATAAAAAAATTAAGTAACCTATGCAAGATCACATGGATGATTAGTGACTCAGCTGATACTTAAACCCAAGCTTCTTTGAGATTTCTCCTCTCTATCACACTGGCCCATTCTGGGCCCTACCAACCAGATCCTGTATTAGTGGATGTAGGCTTAAGGCAAAGAGGCTCCAGGGTAGATAATGACACAGAAAATTTAATTGAAGTTTATGTTACGGCAATTGCTGTTAACATTTTATAGTTTTAATAGAGAAATCAGTGGCAGATTATCTTGTAGTATTAGACTATGAAAGTTTTTCCAAAAATAGTGAAATAGTTAACATTGCAAAAAAAAAAAAAAAAAAAAAAAAAAGGGAATATCCTTTCTAACAGGAAGAATTGCTTTAAATTCAAAGTAATTATATAACTGACTTCTGTCAAGGAACTTTCTTAGTAGGAAAGTGATATTTTTCCTGTGATCTTTCTTCAATCTTTAAAAAATAAAAAATATTTATTAGTACATTATAGTTATATATAATAGTAGAATTCATTTTGACATATTAAAAAATGCATATAACAGTTTGCTCCATTTCAGTTCCCAGTATTTCCTCTTTCCCCACTTCTTCCCTCCTCCAATTCCTTTCTTACTTTTTATACGTTATATTTCTATCTTATTGAACAAAAAACTGGTCTGCAACTTTCCTTAAACATTTTATGTACAGACTATTTTTGACTCTAAAAAGGTTTAAGAATTTTTATAGAGGATTATCTGATTTCTTAATCATGAATCAGATTTATAAGGACACTTATGAGATTAAGGTTGCAGAAGAGAAAGAGAGAGAGAGAGAGAGAGAGAGAGAGAGAGAAACAAAGAAATGTAGAGAAAAAGGTAGATACACATATGTACTTACAGACAGAAATATAGATATACAGGTAGAGAAAAAGACAGATATATACATATACTTAAAGCCAATGAAATAGAGGCAAGAAGACAGAATTTGACAAACAGATGCATTAATTAGCTGTGTTCTTGGTATGGTTAAAGAACATGTACTTTGGAGCTAATTTTGCATTCCACATCTTGAATAAGCTGCTAAGGTCCTCCAAAGAACATGTGCTTTACTCTGTGCACTCAAGCTTTCAAAGGTTGTTTTCCTTTAATTGTCTACCACATATTTTCCAAACTCTTAGCAATTGTGCACTCCCACCATTAGTAACTTTCAGAAGTAGAATAATACTGCTTGTCAAAATTAGGAGTTTCAAGGTTCTTATTAAGTTTAGCTGATGTATGTTAAATATGCTTGGCTGCACTGATGATTCCCCTACTACTGTGGTCTCAAAAGACAGCAGCACTGGTAGGATCTGAGGGACACAATGAGTTCATCCCAGTTCTACTCAGAGAGGATACCACTGAAACCACCAAGTAGAGAAACAACTCTATACTAATGTTTCTCAGGATTTCACATTGCATTCATTCAGGAGTGTTTATCAAAAATATTGTTCTAAACCAGAATCCCTGGGCCTAGAGCCTAGAAATATGCATTTCAACAAGCTCCCAGATGCTTCTGATACATAGTAGCACTTGAACACTTCTGTTCTCTACAATAGGAAGTGGCCAGCAATCTATAGGCATGACATTCCTGTCTGCTTTCATTCCTACAAAAGGGGTCTGTCTATGCTAAGAAGGAAAGCAACTGGGAGGAATAAAGGTACAACTCATGAGCATCAAAGGCCATTCCCTTGACCTGATCAAAACCATTTTGGGGGACAAGCAGCCCATCTGAACAATTCTTGAGGGGTTTTTCATTCAGTGAGTACAAGGTTCCTCGTAGCAGAGAGAACTGCCCAATATTGGGAAGCTCAGCCAGAGCACCTCTCCCTCTGTTAAGACTTCCAGTTCTCTCTTAGAAAAAAAATATTCCTGGGAGAATTCCTATCTTTAGGGCTAAAAGCTCCTTAATTGTCTGCTAATGATTTTTTAAAAAGAGCAGTTGGGGGGCTGGGGATATAGCTCAGTTGGTAGAGTGCTTGCCTCATAAGCACAGGCCCTGGGTTCAAATCCCCAGCACCACAAAAAAAAAAAAAAAAAAAAAAAAAAAAAAAAAAGAGCAATTGGGTAACCTATTATTGGTCCTCTCTCATCCTGCAAGAATTAACTCTCTTTTCTTCCCACTTGAATAAATCCTATTCTTTTACATTCAAAAAACAAAACAAAGCAAAACAACAACAAAGAGGAGTAGTTGGCATTCACAGAATATGGGCATAATACAGGGAAGGCACATGAGGGGTAGAGGACAGGAAGACATAAACACGGAGGTGGCAGGTGACAAGGTACCCTATACCTACCACTCTAAGTCACCTTAGCTACCAAGGTGTCTCATCCCTGCTAAAAGAGTAAGTAGGGAATGGTTTGCTGCTCATGCTTGGTATCACACACTACCTGGGATTTGGGGGAGGTAATGGCTAGGAAAGTAGGGCCTCATTGGCAGGGCTCAGTCTATCAGCAGCACCAGAATGAAGCCTCTGCCAGGGTAGTTTTAAAACAGGTGAAACAGGTTTTAATGCAGTAAGTAATTCAGGAAATATCTTGTATGGAAAAAAAAACCCAAATTTCGTTAAGGAAAAGATTCTCAGTCACTGTGGTGAGAATACTAAACTTCCAGGTTTTCAAGTTCCATTACTCAATCTCCTATCTCTTGAAACAATAGTTTCTGCCTAATTGCATTCAAGATGGAATATCTAAGATATGACAGTCCCAGGAAAAGACAGTGGTGAGAACATGGACGCTGGAGCCAGAAAGCCTGGGATGGACTCCTGGTTTCATCCAGTCAATAACATTGGCTAGTTATTTTACCTCTCTGTGCCTGTTTCCTCATCTGTAAAATCAGTATTTGAATGGTACCTCCCCATGGAGTGAGGTAAAGTCAGCAAAGTACTTGGATCACAGCAAGTGCCAAATGTATATTTGCTAATATATTTGCTACTGTTATTCTTAGTTTCTCTGTCTTAGGGGTGCCTCATGACAAATACCTACAGATGGGTCTGAGAGTTGAATGGGGAACAGAATCTTTGTAGCTTATGTAGAGCTGATGTTCTTTCAAGACTGACAGTGGCTCTTATGATTAAATTGCAGTCTTCCCTCCTCCTGAAAATCCTGCTGAGGGTACTGCTGGGCCACAGTCCAAGCATCTTCTGTTGGGGCAGCAGGTTCTCAGGTTCTCATTTGAGAACCTCTTTTAAGGAAAAAAGAGGTAGGGATAGAGATTAAGCCCCTATTTTGTGTGGTTCAGCCAAAATCAAATGATGTACACCAAATTATTTACTGGTAGGACTTCTCAGGGCAAGATTTAAAATAAAATTTTGTTAAAGAATTTGGACAGCCCATTCTAGGGTGTAAAATGTTGTTGTATGAACCAGAGTTAAATCATGCTTCCTGAGTCTGACAGCGTTTCCAGGGAGAGTGAGTGTCACGCAGGTTTCAATGCCACAGTGCATTGTTGCTCATGACTCTTACCTCCATGGCCATCCAACCCCATTCAGCATTCTCTATCAGACCACTGTGGTGTGAGTCTTTGAAATTGAGAGTTGTGTATGAAAACAAAACTAGGCCCCTTTTGGTTGGGGGAAATGTTGACAGTGGGAAGGCATGAAAGGGAACAGAAGCAAGGCACTCACATGTTTGATAGACACTAACTTAAATGTTAATGATAAGCAAGTTTGTTAAAATTCAAGTTGTAATTCTAAAAACTACCATCAGTTCATTGCTCTGGGTTGTCTCATTTCTATGTCTTTATTATGAAATTTGTTCATAAATCAATGGTTATATCCTAAGCAGGACAGCACAGTATAACTATTAGACTATGTTATGTAGCCTTAGACTATCTCTCTTTGAATCTAGTCTCTGCTGCCTAGTCATCAAACTTTGGGCAAGTCAGTCTTCTTTCTTATGCCCCAGTTTTCTTATTTGTATAAAAGGGATAAAAATTGCAGGTAACTAACTCACAGAATTGCTTCATAAGTTAGTATGTGTAAGGTATTACAGTGGTACTTAGCATTATTCTTGGCACTAGGGCCTGGGAAGATGAGTTAAGTCACCAGGAAGTTTACAATCTAGAAATGTGGCAGCCCTTAACATGTGCTTAACACAAAAACAGGTTCCAAAAAAGTTTCAGGGGAAATCTGCAGAAATTGTTCCTTCACTGTTAAATGACTAGAGGTGCTGGGTAGTTTAATATCACAATACCTCAGAAAACAACTGGTTTTATACAAATATGAACAAAAGCTTTTATAATATGCTATTAGTTACATACTCATTCTTCAATTCTGAAAGTCTCTAAAAAATATGAAATAAAGGGAGATGCTTCAGTCTTTAAACAAATAGAAAAAACAAGTTTTCCTTATTTCATGTAATTATTTACAGAAACTTAAAAAAGTGTATGCTAATCACTGATGTGCCCAAAAATGTTCTGCTATGAGGGGCACATAGTGCTAAGTCTAATAAATGTAACTTTTGGATAATATATAGACAGAAAAGGGTGAAAAAAGAATAGCATAGGTATTCTAAAGCCATAAAATCTGTCCTATTTTTCTCCCTTCCACCCTGCAAAAAAGAGTATTCACCCACCTTTCTTGTTCATTGTTTTTAGAGCCCTGATTTAAAAATCCAAAAGTTCTTATAACATCCTATGAAAACAGACTACAAAGACAGAACTCATTCCAGGGATCAAATTCCCTCTGTCCCAGGTAATTTAAGGCAAAAGAAGGATGCAATTTTAAAAACTCAAAAGAAAATAAAGACAAAGTCCAAAATATAAGCATCTAATTAAGTACGTATTTTCTTAGATTTTTTTCTCTGTAGGGGAGACAAAATATCATGTGCTTTATTTGAATGGTTATATATAATTATGTGTGAGACAGGAGAGTCTATACAACATGCTGATATTCTTGAGAACACATGGCCCCCAAGTGTCCCCAACACGTTAGTTTAATTCTTCCGCCCCCTCTTTTTTTTTCTCTCTCTTTCAGTGAAAGACAAAACTCTGGGTGACACCATACCAGGAACTTCACCCTGCCAGGGGATTTCCTGTGGGGAACAGGTCCAGCTTCTCTTACCGGTCAAGTCCATCTTTCCTTTTTTTTCTTTAAATACATTTTTAGTTATTAATGAACCTCTATTTAACTTATTTATTTATATGTGGTGCTGAGAACTGAACCCAGGGCCTCACACATGCTAGGAAAGTGTTCTACCACCAAGCTACAAACCCAGCCACTCTATCTGTCCTTTGACTCCAAATGTCATTCCCAGGCTGGATTCTCTATGGTATCCCTCTAATCCTGCCAGGGAAGGACCTCTGGCAGCACGGTCATTGGAAATCTTTTTTTTTTTTTTTTTTTTTTTTGTGGTGCTGGGGATCGAACCCAGGGCCCACAAGCACTTTACCAACTGAGCCATCTCCCCAGCCCTGGGAATCTTATTATTTAACTTTATGGGCCTCCTATCTGATTTCTCTTTTCCCTTCTCACCTAGTCTCTACCCATTTTATTCTGAAAACCTCTTCAAAATGGCCCTGCTCTTGACCTCCACTGCCCCTACCTGGTATGGAACCATCTCCCCTCTCACCTGGCTCATTTGAACCTCCTACCAGCTTTCCCAGCCTCATCCTCTCTCTGTTTCACTCTCCATAGTGCTGCTACATGACTTTTTCCTAAAATGCATATCTGGTCATGTCATCATTTATTTTATTTTTTCTTTTTCCATTTAAAAATGTATTTATCTGAAAGTAATTGAACTTGCAGAAAAGTTGCACAGATGGGAAAACCATAGTATAGCCTTTGTCCAGATTTATCTATTTTAACATTCTGATCTATTCGCAATCTCCTCTCTCCACACACATAAACAAACCAACAACAACAAAAAATCATTCCTGAATATTTGAGACATGTCATATATCATGTACTTTTTCCTTGAATATTTTATTGTATTTTGAGAGAATTCACTTACTCAATTATCAATGGTAAATTATTAAATTATTATTAAATTTAACATTGGCACAAAGTTTTTAATTCATTTCTCATCAACGTTCCATTTTTGTCAATTTATCCAGTAGTATCTTCTGGCTTTATTTTTATTTTAAATCTCCATTACAGAATCTAGTCTAGAATCACATATTGCATTTAGTTGTTATGTGTCTTTAGTATCCTTTAACCTGGAAGTTTCTCAATCCACTTTTTATATGCTTTCTCTTTTTTATTTGTTATTTATTTAAAAAAATAAAAAAGTGGTACATCATTTATTTTCAGTGGATCCTTGCTATCTTCAAAATAAGGCCTAAATAACCTGGATTAAAAGGTTTCTTTCCTAAAACTCACTATCTATACTGTTGTTCATCAGTACTATGGTTTCAGGCTCGCCTGAATTATTTTCTATGTGATCGAAACTCATAAGTATTGTTTCAATTAATATAACAATAAGTGTGAGGAACCAAGAAATAAATTCTCGTGTTTATAGCATGTATTTCTGGTGACCATTCAGGTATAACCAGTTTTGTAGTTCCAAAGCAGACTAAATTGTTTAAAATGCTTTCTTTGTCCAAATTAATGAGTTCTGAAACACATAAGCCAGGATTAGCAACGATTTGGCCAATATGAATGAATTCAATCCATGCTAACTGGAAATCAAAAACTTTAGGTCTAGTATTCTCACATTCGAAACAAAACAAAACTGGAGTGAGGAGGGGGAAAACTAAGCCCACTGGGGGTTCAGAAAGAGAAGAGAGGTCAAAAAGATGTAACAGGCCGATTGAATGGTCAATTATCATTTAGCCTGATCCTGATCAAAGAACAGATTTATATACTCGTTTTAAAAAAACTGATACACTATAATTATATACAATAGTGGGATTCATTATGTCATATTTGTACATGCATACAACATAATTTGATCAGTCTCATTTCCCTTCGCCTTTCCTTCCCTATCTGCTTTCTCTACTATACTAATCTCCCTTTTATTATTGCTACTTTAATTAGTGCATTATAATTATATATGTATATAATTAACTGTGATATATTTATGAATAAACATAGAATAATGTGGTAGATTTCACTTCCCATACTTCCCCCACTTCCTCCCATACAACCCCCTTCCACTACTCTATTGATCTTCCTTCTATTTCTGGGAGACCCTTCCTACCCCACATCTTATTTTTCTTTCACTCTAGTTTCTGCACATAAACAAAAACATTCCACCCGTGATGTTCTGAGTCTGGCTCATTACATTTAGCATGATGTTCTCCAATTGAATCCATTTATCCATAAATAACAAACATAATTTCATTCTTCTTTAGGGCTGAGTAAAACACCATTGTGTATATATGTCACATTTCTTTATTTATCTGTTGACAACTAGGCTGGTTCTATAACTTAGCTGTTGTGAACTACATCACTATAATCATTGGTATACATCTATCACTATAGGATGCTGATTTTAGTTCTTTTGGATAAATAACAAGGAGTGACATAGCTGTGAATGGTGGATGCATTCCTGGTCTTTTGAGGAATTTCCATATTGCTTTATGCATTCCCACCAATAATGCAGAAGTGTACCACCCCCTCCATTCTTGCTAACATTAATTTTTATTTGTATTCTTGTTGATTGTCGTCCTACCTGGAATTAGGTGAAATCTTAATGTAGTTTTGAATTGCATTTCCTGATTGATACAGATGTTGAAAATTTTTTTTCGTATATTTGTTGGCTAGTTGTATTTCTTCTTTTGATAAGTGTTTATTTAGATATTTTGCTCATTTATTGATTGGGTTGTTAGGTTTTTTCGGTGTTGTTTTGAGTGCTTTATATGTTCTGAATATTAATCCCCTGTTCGCAAGAGTAGCTGGCAGATTTTCCCCCATTCTGTAGGACTCTCTCTTCATTCTTGCTTCCTTTGCTGTGCAGAAGTTTTTAAAATATCATCTCACTTACTGATATTAATTTGATTTCTTGAGCTTTAGGAGTCTTAATGAGGAAGTCAGTGCCTCCATCAGTATATTGGCATATTGCCCCTATATCTTTCTCTAGCAGTTTCAGTGTTTCTGGTCTAATTCCTAGTCTTTGATCCATTTTGAGTTATTTTTGTGCATGGTAAGAGGGGTCTAGTTTCATTCTTCTACATATGAATATGTAGTTTTCCCAGCACCATTTGTTAAAAAGACTATCTTTTCTTCAACATGTTTTTGGTACCTTTGTTGAGGATCAGATAACTGTATCTGTGTGGATTTGTCTTTGTGTCTTCTATTCCAATGATCTTCATATCTTTTTTTATGCTAATGTCATGTTTTTGTTACTATAGCTCTGTAGTCTAATTTGAGATTGGGTACTGAGATGCCTCTAGCATCACTCTTATTGCTCAGGATTGCTCTAATTATTCTGGATCTTTTATTCTTCCAAATGAATTTTATGACTTTTTTTTTTCTAGTTCTGTGAAGATTATCACTGATATTTTGATGGGAACTGCACTAAATTTCTGCCTTTGGAAATATGATCATTTTGACAATATTAATTCTTCCAATTAATGAATATGGGAGGTTTTTCTATCTTGTAAGTTCTTAAATTTCTTTCTTCAATGTTCTATAATTTTCATTTCAGAGGTCTTTTAATTAGATTTATTCCCAAGTACTTCATTTTTATAAGCTATTGTGAACAGACTAGTTTTCTTGATGTCCTTCTCAGCAGATTAATTATTGAAGTATAGGAAAGCTATTGATTTTTGTATATTAATCTTGTATCCTGCAACTTTGCTGGATATGCTTATCAGATCTAGAAGTCTTCTGTGGAGTTTTTTTTTTTTAGTTTTCTAAGTATAGGATCATGTTATCAGCAAACAGAAATAGTTTGAGTTCTTCTTTTCCTATTTGTATCCCTTTAATTTCCATTTCTTGCCTGATAGCTCTGGCTAGAGTTTCAAGAACTATATTGAATAGGAGAAATACTCATGTTTTTTTTATAAATAGTGTTTCATTTCTTTGTAGCCACAATATGATTATCCATATTTTACAGGTTAGGGAGTAGACTAGTAATATTTATTCTGCCTTATATAGTGATTATACTTAAAGAGTTCCTGTTTCCCTGAAAGAAAAAGACTCTCCAGGTCCTAGGAGGTGAGAGTAAAGTCTATTTTTAGACTTCTCACTCCATCTTTCTTTAGGGGAAAAGCACAACTTGTCTGATTAGTGAGTTTAGGAAAATGGGTTGAGATTGCTCAGCTCAGGTAGCCCCCATGAGTTTTTTCCACTTTTTCTTTTTTTTAAATTCAGCCTGTTTTCAACATGCATCCATTGTTTACATTCTGACTGGAATACTGAACAGAGAAAACAGGGGCACAACTGCATTCTAATTTAGGAAAGAAGTTTTAGTAAGTCCATGATGTCTGTACACATAAGCTGTGTCCTCCAATCTGGCTTTTATCAGTTGATAAAGCTAAAAATTTGATTTGTATGTCTTATTTCTGCATTTGTTGTGAATACAAGAGGGGAAGACAGAGAGTTAATAAGCTCCCTAAAAGTCAAACAGAATGCACAAATATAGACAGACATTCAATAAACATTTGTTAAATGAATGAATTAATTTGTCCAAGGCCACATAGTTAATAAGTAACAGAGT
This sequence comes from Sciurus carolinensis, assembly GCF_902686445.1. Lineage (NCBI taxonomy): Eukaryota > Metazoa > Chordata > Mammalia > Rodentia > Sciuridae > Sciurus > Sciurus carolinensis. The sequence goes on along the minus strand of NC_062213.1, from coordinate 127,835,125 downwards.
AGGGCCTTGGATCCATGTGTATGTAACAGAAAAGTCCATGGCTTTCTAAAATTCCATTTCAGTGCTTGTGTATGATGTTCTATTTCTAGGATTCAATTCATGCTTCAACATGGCTGCCAGGAAATTGGAGACAATGTTTGATGTTGGTATTAACTATGTTAAAAACACATGTATGCCTAAGAACTTTGCTGATAATCTGTTTATCTACAACAGTGATGAGGGATAAGTTTAGCATGTCTTCTTGTCAGCTATATCATGAACCAATACTGACTGAGCCTTCTAGGTCCCTGAGGAGGGAACTGGATGTGGAGAAGTGGTGGAAGAGGCCCCACAGCAGCTTGCAACAAATGGGGAGGAGAAAGGCAGGCAGCCCAGCAAGAAGCTGTGTGAGCACAAAAGGAGTGGGACAAGGGACTGAGGACCAAGGAAAGGTTGCTGAGGACCCAAAAGGAACTTTCAGGGTTGTGGGGTAGGGAGAGGGTAGGTGAAGGATGAACAAACAGAAAAATCCCAGGAGGTTGAAGAGAAAAAAATATGTCTGAACAAAGAACTTAAAGGAGAGAAAGGTAAAAAGAACAGGAGTAAGTTACTTGCTATGAAAATAGTCACAAACTATTTTCTATTTCACACAAAATGATGAAAAGCGAGAGCCAGCCTGTGTGCCAGTAATGTTCAGAAATTCAGAAATAAACACCCTGGATGAATACAGTTTGGGGAGCCAGAAGACAAGATTCTTCCTGCAGGCAAAAGTGAAATTAAAGTAATGGCGGTATCTATTACTCTTTCCCCAACCCCAGTTACAAAAGAGGGAGAAGCTGTTTGGCTGGCGATCATGTAGGAACTCAGCAGGACCTCAGCTCTAACTGAGCTCATATAGTTGCTTTTTTAAGAGTATCTGGTAGAACTCAGGATTTTGTGTTCACAAACACCACATAAAAACAGGATCATCTTTGCCTTCCAAGCAGTTTTTCCGCCCTGCATAAAGGCTGGGCTTAGAGTTTTTTTTCCCCCTTCACTAGAGTGGCACACAAAGAATTCTCTGACACACTGCACCCACTGCAGATGAAAGCGCTTAAGTGTGAGTGAAAGCAACAATGTTTAGAGTGACATTTACTAGCTGAAAACAGTGAAATCAGAGCGTTCTAGTTCACGGAGATTAAATGTCAGGCTTTAAACATTCAGCAGAGTATTAACTATGGAAGTTTTAAAAATTTAGGATTCAGTTTTATATTGCAAACAGCACTTAAAACATTAAAGAAAGACTTTTTTAAAGCTAGGAAACAACTGAAACAGGATGAATAAGAATATCTATTTTCAGCTAACAGTGACTGAACTGCAGGACAGTTACTGAGGTTAGCTTAACGTCAGAGGTGCTTGCTGTCCTTCACCACTCCAGATGAAGAAGAGAAAGGAACAATCCCCACAGTTCACATTTTGGAAGACATAACTCAAAATCTAAAACCCAGATGTTTCCAGACATAATTTTCCACAGTGGACATGAACTTTAAAGGTCTTTTTTTTTTTAACATTATGGTTTCAGAATGAATGCCTTTTAATGTACCAAAAAAGTTAGAGGTAAAATACATCATTTGTTTTCTTTGAAGAATATTCTTCATGGATAAATTTACCTTTGACAAAATTGGCTATAATTTCCAAACATAATATCCAATTCTGTGACTAGGTCATAAAATCTTAGAATTTGATAATATTCCTTCCTTCGTCAACAGTTAGTATTGTACCTTCTCTATTATGCTTTCTATGGAATGATGGATACATACAAAGTGAATGACAATGGTTAACATTTCAAACTTGGCTTTGAACATCTTATAAGTAACAAACTTCCTCCTTAATATCTTTATGAGGTTGTTACTATTATCCCCAATTTACAGATAAGAAAATTGGTGCCTCAAGAGATTAAGGACTTTACCCAAGACCACAGGACTACTAACTTATGTGGAATTTAAACTCTAGCCATTAAATCCAAAGCCTGAATAACTACCTTCTATTTGAGAAACTCTCAGTCTAACAGAGACCGCAGGCATAGGAGGAAAAATTTAAAGAAATGCCATGACAAAGATATGAATAGAGAGGCACCCTGAAGTAATTCAGGCCTGGGAAGACTGCGTGAAGGAAGAGATAGTTAAGCCAGGTTTCCATGCATGTAAAAAAAAGGCAACAGTACTCTTTGCAAAGAAAGCTGCATGTACTAAAGTCTAGAGTTCAGAGTTCAGTGTGTTTCTGAAAGGAGGGAGCCTGGAAGTAGGGAGACAAGGTCAGTAAGACAACTCAGGTTAGATGGAAAGGGAGGTTAGAGCAGGGAAATGGAGAAGGCAGACTCAGGGAAGGTTTCTAAGCCAGAAGCAAAATGGTCTGATGACCTACGGGACATAGGTGGTAAAGGAGATGAATCCACAGTTGCTAGCTTTTCAGAATTCTATATAGTTTAAGATTGAGAATTAAGGAGATAAACCAATTGGAAGCAGGGGTAGGAAACAGGAAAACGATAGCTTAATTCAAGTTTAGAAAACTGAGTATGAGATATTTAAGAAACATTTGGACATACTCTCTATTGCATTCTCTACTTTAATAAACACTGAGTATCTCTTGTTACCAAATACTAAGGAATTAAAAAGAAACAAAAGTGGGTGGGTATTGCCCTTCTGGAATTCACGTACCAGATAGTCTCCTCAGTTGTGGCACCATACAGGTGAGCTTACATGAGCATCTCTGGTTACAGTAAATGGAAGTGCTACTTGCACTTAGAGGACAGGTATCAGGGATGTGGTCATTCTGTAATACCCGGGACTAATACAACAAAGTACTGTCTTACAACTGTCTTGGACTTCAAATGTCCCTCTGGACAACTTTGTATCTGTTTATTTTAACTGTCTCAGCCTAAAACCTAACTTCTGTTTTATATAGACAAAAAATTGGGGGCACGTTTTACATATATAATGAATTATCTTAAACATAGCCTCCATGGACACTGACAGAAGACTGTAAACTTGATTTTGTTTGGAATTTCACCAAAAGCTGTTCACAGCTTAAGACCATTAATTACATCATGGGCACCAAAGTACTCACAGTTTTTGAGTTATCAATATAATGCACTTGGATCAGTGTGAATTCTAACAGTACTACTCATGATGATTATACATCAGAATCTACCTACTGATTATGTCACAGTAAGTGCCTGGGGTACTTATGTATTGCAAAACATTTAATTTAATTACAAATTGCTTTCTTGTTATTTCTTCTCTATTACAATTAGAGCATTTCTGGAATTGTGCAAATGAAGGTTACATTTACTATGAATTTCATTTCAGGACAGGATATATAATAAAAGGATACATTAGATTAGAAAGGTTTGAGAACTAGTAGTGAGAGAAAGTCATGTAAATAGAACTGAATACAAGGCAACCTAAAGCATTTCAGAGAGGTAAAAATTACAAAGGGAGGGTTATTAACAAGGTAAATAAGGAAGAAAGGTACTGCCCATGGGAAGTCTGGGAAGACCCATGGAAGAAGTATGATATGAACAGGTGTTAACAGTTATCCTCTATAGATAACTCTAGAATGTGTGGCGTAGTACCTGCCTCAGGTGAAGCCCACTCTTTGACATGGCTTTCATTTGTCTTGTGTTCTTTTAGACGCTCTTGCTATATCTTCCCCATAAAGGGGAAGCTCCAAAGGGCACAACATGATATATTCTAACCTCTCCAGTGTCTCTTCCAGAATCTGAAAACTGTGGCTCTGTAACACTTAATCTTTTCTTCTTTAGGCTAAATCTCCCTACTTCCTCCAACTGTTTCTCATATAACTTGGTTTCATATTCCCTCACCATCTGGGTCATTTTTCTCTGAACATGCTCCAATTTGTCAATGGCCCTTTAAAAGTCTGGTGCCCAGAACCAAATGTGGTTTCCAGAGCAAAAATATATAACTGTATTTCCTAATATTCCCCAAGGAGAAAATGCTATTCCTCCACACAGACAGTGAGATCAGGGGAGGATCTGACTTAATATTCATTATATCTCCAGTACTGAAAAAATTTCTTTTTTTGTTTAAGTTCTATTTTAATTTTTAGTACTTGGAATTAGACTTTTGATCTCAAAGAGTAAAAAGCATGTGGGTCTGGCTAACAAATACTAACAATTATTTTTATTTGCTAATGGCATCTATTCCCTGGCAACCTATAGTTGTTTCCTTTCTGAAGACATTTTTCTCCTAATAGACTCTGCCCTGCCCATATCCCAAGTCAATCTAACCAAGATTGGCATACACTACTCTTTCCAGAGGTCTGGTCTATAAACTAGAATTAATATTTCTGCCTTAAGCCTGAATCTAGTATGAGTGTGGAAAGCCCCTGCATTCCTGTGTGTCTACTGAACCTCGGCTTTAGCCCTAAAATGCATAATTCTATCAAAGTTTATGATTTTTCATCCTATTTTAGTCTGAGACCTGCAGTAACTTGACTACTTCTTGCCAATATGTTGTCCACAGTGGCTAAAACAGTATCATTTCATCTCCTCATTCAACATGAAGGTGTGGTCCTTAAAACACCATCTAGCATCCACTGGTTTGAACCTTTGGAAGTTATTGCAGACCTCTGCAGAGGGTTGCCACTCTGGCACAAACACTAGTTTGCTATCCGCCTTGAATGCAGTGACTTTAATAAGTAGGAAACAGGCATGCCATGGAAGCCTAAGAACTTTATATTATACCTTCCAGCTGCCCACGTTTCAACATACTTTTGTGGTTGAACAGACCAGCTCCAAGGTAAACTACATGAGAGCAGGAACCTTTGTTTTGTTAGTTGATGTATATCCTTCACCTTTAGAATAGTGCTCAGTCTGTAACAGGTATTCAATAAACATTGGCTAAATGAATTAATGAAATGACTCAGCATGAACTCTAGGGAGAATAAGCTTGTGCTTTTACTATTGGCTTTCATAACTAATCAAATATAAGTACTAGACATTATCTTCTTCAAATAAATTTGAGATGAAACATCAGTATTTCTGATAGCTGAAGGAAACTTTCTATAAGTTCAGCTTTGGAATGATAATGCTACTGAGGGATTCTTAGGAAAAAGTTTAATCTGTGGAATATGAAAAAAAAAATCCTGCTGGGTGCAATGGTACATGCCTGTAATCCCAGTGACTCAGGAGGATGAGGCAGGAGGATTGCAAGTTCAAGGCCAGACTGAACATATGAGGGAGGTTCTAAGTGACTTAGTGTCTCAAAATAAAAAAAATTAAACCAGTTGGGAACAGCTAGGTGTGGTGGTGCATGCCTGTAATCCCAGCAGCTCAGGAGGCTGAGACAGGAGGAGTTCAAAACCAGCCTTACCAATTTAGCGAGGTCCGAAGCAACTAAGACCCTATCTCTAAATAAAATACAAAAAAGGGCTGAGGATGTGGCTCAGTGGTTGAGTGCCCCTGGATTCACTCCCCAGTACAAAAAAAAAAAAAAAGAAAGAAAGAAAGAAAGAAAAAAGGTTGGGGTCAGTGTGGTTGGGTTCAATCCCCATTACAGCCCCTGGCCAAAAGCATCATATACATTGAACTACAATAATACCATAAATGAAGGGCAAGAAAACTATGATAATATAAGGCTTTTTAAAAATTGTAGTAAAATATACTGTAACATGAAATTTACCCTTTTTTTGTGTATAGTAATTCAGTGGCATTAATTACATTAACCACATTGTGTAACAAACACCACTATCCATTTCCAGAATTTTTTCATCATTCCGAACATGCAACGTCCATTAAATAAGAACTCCTGAATGTTTTTTCCAATATGCAGATGCTAATTCACATAAGGGGGGGGTGCTGGGGAAGAGTAGAGTTGTTTCAGATTAGGTAGAAGGGAAGGAAAAGAGGGGAAGGGGCCTGGGGGTAGGAAGGCTAGTAGAGTGAAACAGACATTATTGCTTCATGTTCATACATGACTGCATGATCGCTGTGATCCTACAATATGTACAATTAGAAAAATGAGAAATTATACTCCATTTATGTACAATTTATCAAAATGCATAAATGCATTCTACTGTCATGTATAACTAATTAGAACAAATAAAAAATTGAAATATATATAAAAAAAAAGAACTTCTCATTTTCTCCTTTCCCCAGTCCCTGGTAACCTCTAGTCAACTTTTTGTCTCTATGATTTTATCTATTCTGTGACTTCAAGTATGGGGCTTATTTCATTTAGCATGATTTTCAAGGTCCGTAGACAGTGCAGTATGTATCATTTTTTTTTGTACTGGGGATTGAATTCAGGGTGCTTAACCACTGAGCCACATCCCCAGGCGTTTTATCTTTTATTTTGAGACGGAATATTGCTAAGTTGCTTAGGTTCTTGCTAAGTTGCTGAGGCTGTGCCCAGCCTCAATTTCATTTTTTTATGGCTGAACCATATTGTGTGCATATGATGCATTTTGTTTATCCATTTTTCTTGAGATGGATAACTCAGTTGTTTCTATCTCTTGGCTACTGTGTATAACGATGCTATGAATATTGGTGCACAAGCATCGGCTTGAGTCTCTGCTTTCGATTATTTGGGGAATACATCTATGAGTGCAACTGCCGGATCATATGGTAGTTCCATGTTTAACTTTTTGAGAAATCTACATAAGGTTTCTGAACATAATTGATTTAGGAATTATGTACACCAAAAAATTGTTATTGTTTGCTTAATAATTCACTTCTCATTAATGGAGATAAGGTAGATACCTTTAGTATGCAGAACACAGAATATATCATTTCCTCGTAGTGAAGGAGGGAGACATTTCCAAGTAACAACAGATCCCCAAAAGAGAAGTCACAATAACTGTGCCTGGCTGAAATGTAAACACCAGGATTTTGAGAAACAAATATGGTCTTCTCTAGAAAAAGTGGTTTTATTTAGAAATAAAGTAAGAATGAATCCTACTATTTAATCATACAATTGCAGTCTCTGTATTTAAGATAACTAGTATTCTTTAAGAGTGGAAAAGCAATGAAATACAAACATTGAAGAACTGTCAAAGATTGGAGGAGACTAAGGAGACCTGATAATTAAATGCAATGTAAATCCTAAATTGGATCTGGAAAAGAAAAAGGACAATGGTGAAAAAACTGGTAAAATTGGAAAAAAGTTAACAGTATTGTAACAGCATTAATAATACCTTGGTTTGATAAATATATTATCATTATATAAGATGTTAATATTAATGGAAATTAGATGAAAGGTATAAAGGAATTCTCTACTATTTTTACAATTTTTGTGTAAGTTTAATTTCAAAATAAAAAGCTAAAGAACTTTATAATTCCTAGACTTTAAAGGGCATCTGAAATTACAAGCTCAAATAATTCGAAACAACAGTAATAAATTTGTAGTTGTACGTCTGATTCTTAATTGAGCTACCAACATTCACAAATGAAAACAGATTTTTATAAGTTACTACTTCTAATAACCAATTCTCTCCTGCACTCCTGATTGCCACACTGGCCATACATTTCCTCCTAGATCCATTATCCCAATGCTTTCAACTTTATCTTTCAGAACAGAATTTACATAGCAAGGTTCTTCCCAAATTTTTATTTTCTCAAATAATTATCCTCTTCAACCGCTGCCAAATCCTGTGTGAAGTTCAGATTGTTCTGAGTTCTGTCAGCATATTCACTGACTTTGTGGATATCCCTACTTCCAACAGCAGCTTTAGTTTGACTCATTTGGACTCAACTTAGACTTGTCCTCAACCACCCACACTTTCTGCTCCCAAATAGTATCTTAGTCTGTACTATAGTACGAAATCCAATATATCCATTCACTAAAGTACAAAGCTGAAATTCAGTCATCTTTATTATTGATAGACATAGAGATGTTATCTCTCAATGATAAAAGATAAAATCTTATTTTGGCCTAAAGTGAAAAGAGATTGTAGAAATTGGTTACAGGGTGAATTCACATTTTGATGGTGAAAACACCCTTTTCATTTTACTTAAAAGTGAAAGAAACAAGCTACCTTGTACTTATATTTCTAGTAACTATGTGACTACTCATTTTTGTATTATGGATTTAGAAAAGACCACAAGGATAAGGTTTATTTTTTTCCTTTTTCCATTCCTAAATTCTGCAAAAAAAAAAAAAAAAGTTTTTTCTTGACTGAAAGGGGAAAAAAATATCCGAATACCCTTCCATATTTAGTATAAAGTTTTACAAATGTGAAAGGTAAAACTCGAATTCCAAAAAGGCTTAGCAGAAATAAAAACAAGTAAAGTTCTTCCTTATATAAACAAAGATATTGAATAAAGTCAGGAGGAATTGTTCTGACTATATATTTAGACCATCTATGTGCTGATTTACTCACACTATGATCTGAAAGACAACTCAGAAAAAAAAGGAGGTGTGGGGTGGGGTGGTATGTGGTAATCCACATCTAGATTAGAAAAGAAACCAGATTATAATGCTATAGACTGAATACTTGTGTGCTCCACCCCAGGTTCCCCAATTCATGTACTGAAATCCTAACCTCCAAGGTGATGGGGACTTTTGGGAAGTGATTAGGTCATCAGGGTGGAACCCTCATGAGTCAGAGTAATGTCTGTATAAAAGAGACTCTAGAAAGTTCCCTGAGCTTTCTGACCCTTCCACCATGTGAGGTGACAGTGTATGAACCTAGAAGTAGGCCCTCACTGGACACCAAATCCACCAGCACCTGGATCTTAGCCTTCCGAGCCTCTACAACTGTGAGAACTAATATTTTGTTATTTATAAGCATCTAGGTTATGTTATTTTGTTAGACACATCTATACAAAACAGGATTAAAATTCTTCTATAGTCTTTATTATTGAAATCCATAAATTAAATTTGATCGACAAGTGCTTTAGTCTTCACTTTTAATGACAAAAGTGATGAAAAGTAAAAATTTACATTTAACTACATGTACTTACTTATCATTTCATCATATGAATTTCCATGTAAAGATGATTTGGATCTTTTAATGAATGTCATGATAACTTGAAATTTCTAATTTAGGGAAATACCATTCAATTCCATCAGAAGTGGAGTTGGAATTAAACTTTCTTGAACTATTTTACAGTTGTTTTGTCTTATTAGAGCCAGTTACTATTACTGAAGTGAAGCTTAGTAAGATTTTTGCTGCTCATTAAATAAGAATTTGTTCTCTCCATTTGCTACTGAGAAATACAAATGACAGATTTGATAGTCATGAAGGCTGTTAGCAGAGTCAGGAAAAGTTCTAAGGTACTCCTAATAATGCAATTCTTTGCAGGTTAGTCACATATTCTGCCAGTCTATGTGATCTTGCTCCATGATCCATGAGGCCTGTTACAGGCAACCTTGCTTGGTGGAACTTTTTAGTATATACCCTAAGAATCAGTGAATTTAAAACTCCTAAAGTGGAGGGGACCTTAAAAAATCAAAACTAATATCATGGGAAAAATTATAACCTATGAGATATATTTACACCATTTTGCATTTGCTCTGTTGATAAAGCAATGAAACAAATAAAAAACTTCAGAAGAATTTTTTCCTCATTATAAATATTGGTATTGCTATGTATGTCTAAATAAAGAACTGCCTCATTTTTCCAGGGCAGGATAATAGATCATAACTGAACTTGAAGTAATTGTTTATCCACAATTTATCCGAATCTTCCATCTTTTAAAAAATTTTCTTCATAATAAAAATAGAGAAACCAGAACCTGGCTATTTAGTGCCAACAACTAACACAAATAAATAACCCCCAAATCTATACTGGCTATGAAGACAAAGAAAATCAAATAATTATTACTTCAGAATCCTAAAATGAATTCATTGGCCTAGTGAGAACTAGACTATAACTTGGATATTTTATTATTCTCAATTTCTCAGTGAGATAAAATGCTTCCATTCGTATTTTTAGTCATGGGTTATTTTTATTTTATTAGCACTGATTTTCCTTATTAATAAAACCCCCTCCAACACTTCCAAATTTGTGATTCTCCAAATGAATTATGCAACTCTATTATGAAGCAATAGTTTATAGTTTACTTTACTCTTTACCCAACTTTAATCATGTTGTGTTTGGAGTCATTATCAGGAATACAAATTGGTTATTACCAAATAAGTTCTAATTACTCTCCAGAGTCGTGGGAGCCTAGGCTTTCAGTACTCACCATTTGGCTGTGAAACAGACTTCCATTTCTGGGGCCTGATATGCTTTTGATTTAAAAACTGACCTAAAGGTTATTTGTTCTGGGTCCTTTGAGTGTATATGCTATTCCTGTCTTCTGGAACTATTCTGTCAGAAATTGTGAAGCCTCATGCCACATTCTTTATTATGTAGTTTATGAGCCTAGGGCAATGGGATAGTGTCTCATTAACCTGCTCTCTCCTTCAAAAGAGGGCCTGGGATTTAAAACACCTCCAAAGAATCATCCTGACATTTCTGTCCATTCCCAGTCTATAGAACTCTCCTCCAGCCTTAGATGTGGGTCATGTCTATTCTAGATTATAAACTCTTCTAAGCATAAATGCCATGTCTTATAGTTATTTCCCTCTCCCACGGTGACCAGCTTAGGTCTCAGCTCACAGCAGTTACTCAATGCAAAATATAAACAATTTGTAAATAATTAATTTTATAATTACGTTTAAATTTGTTTATAAATATTTTCTTATTTTTAAACAATAAAGAGTTTGGAAGATAATAAATTCAGGAATAAGCAACTTCAAAGGATAACCTTGACACTTAAGTTAAATGGCATTAGAAAGCAATTCTACAAGAGAGAGGAATGAGACAAATATCATTACCCTATGTGCATGTATGATTACAAGAATGGTGTGAGTCTACATCATGTACAACCAGAGAAATGAAAAGTTATACCCCACTTGTATACAATGAATCAAAATGCATTCTGCTGTCATGTAAAACTACATAGAACACACAATAAAATAAAACAAAATAAAAAAATAAAAATAACTCAATTTTCTTCAAAAATTAAATGGACATTTTGGTAGAATGATGGCAGAGGAAGACCTGAGTTCTAAGGCTTGGTTGTGCTTTCTAAGACTTTCGATCTGAAAAGAGCTTCACACAGTTTGAACCTGCCATGACACTCAGAAAAGGGAGGCCCAAATCCCTATTTTTTGCTAACAGACAGGGCAGGACACACCAGGCTGTGGAAAGGGAGGAAGTCAGAGTACCAGAGGTGATCCAGGAGGCAGCCCAAGGGTCCCTGGAACTCCATTCACTTCTCAGCGGATCCAGGAGGCACCAAGGGGGTGTTAGCTAATTAGAAAACATTTAACTCAGAGGGAACACAGTGCTGTGCTGAGGGGAGCTGGGTATGTTCAATCCAGATATTAATCAGATAACTCTCTAAGCACCAGACACACTGTTAAGCTCTGTGGGGGATAATAAAAAAGCTGGAAAACTTGGATTTTGCCTTTAAAGTCCTCATAATCTAATTTGGGGAGGTAGAACATTCACAGAAGTTAAATGACAGAGGACAATTAAATGCTACACTGTTAAATTCAAGAGGAGTTCACAGGAGAGAACAATCATATGGAGAAATGTCTCAGGAGAAGCCTTGAGAAAATAAGGAACCAAATTGTGGAACTAAAGTTATTTGTGGGTTAGGCACACACCGATGAGCCCCTTCTTGAGGAGAATAGGTTCAGAAGGATGTCCTTGGATGGTGGCCTAGCAGGAGAAAGCTGGGAGTCACTGGTAAATCCTAACACACTGCTTTTAGAAGGACTGGAGTCTGTGAAGAAAACAGAAGAAGAGGGCCAAAAAAGAAAGAAGAGAGAAGCAAATAATCCTTGGTTGTTTTCATGCCTGAAGGGGCTCACTGTGGCATGAAAATCAACATGAAAGCAGTCAGACATACCACATCATCCAAGTTGGTCACTGTGCAGACATTCTTTGGTCTAACTTTTAAAATATTTATTAACTCCTTGTTACTCACTAAATTTTTGGAAGAAAATATTTAACCTCATGATAAAGAGCTCCCTGTTCTTCATCATTAGGTGGTGGGAGGGAGACCCAGGAGGCTCTTTATTGACATGTAGTTATGTTCACATGACTATGAAGTAGGTATCATGGTTCCTGTTCCACAGATGAGGAAAAGGAAATATGTGGAGACTGAAGAGCTTACCTAAGCATGTCCAAATATTAGAATGGCAGATACAGATTTTAAATCCTGGTATGCATATGGCTCAAGGGCATTTCCTCTGCTCCATGTAGAGAGTATATAATTGATTACCCTTAGGGAGAAAAGAAACTGATGATGTCTTATTTGTAGTGTGGTCTAGAGCTGAGCCTGTTGTGGGGAATAAGAAGTGGGTTTTGGTTCATACTTTGCTATTAGTTCTGAACAAGGCATGCTCCCTCACCCCACTTCTATTGGTTCTATTATCTAAACTTTAAGAAGAGGATATGGGATTAAATGATTGTTAAGGTATCATCGTACACACTTATGATTCCAAGTGTATGAGTGGATTCCTCATTAGGGAATGACCTATCACAACTGTTTAAATAAAAACAGAAGGGGGATATGAGAATGCATAATAATTTTTATATCTAGAAATCTACCAAAATATAAATAACCTAATATAAATATTAACTATTCTGCTACAAAGGCAGTGGCAGTTTTAGGACTTTAAAGAAGGGTTCAGTGACAGCAAGTGTGTCTTGCAATGTGTACATTAAGGTTACTCCTTTACTTACATGCATGTATTCAGGCCTCTAAGCCAGACCTTCATACTGCTACTGTCCACTAAGGACCTCAGTTAAGGACTTGATGGCTGGACACAAACCCAGTCCAGTGAGGGAACTACATAAATGAAGCAACCAGAGGGAAGAGATCACATAAGAGAGTGTCTTCCAGGCAGGATAGTCACCAGTTAGTCCTGGCTGATACATGCCCTAAAGTTGCCAGCCATTCCAATTTTGTAAAAGGAGCCAGAAATGTGGGATTTTGTGGACTCTAAAATCCCTCAACCAAGTATGTGGTTCAAATACTGACCAACTATGTGAAAGCAGATAAAGCATGTATGTCTGTGTTGACTGTGGCCCAAGGATTAACAGATGTGGTTAATAAAAAAGAGAAGGCAGGAGGCCTGATGAGCATTAGTCCTGGAAATAAAAAGGGCACATGGGAGAGCTTACAGAATGGGGGAAAATCTTTGCCACCTGCACCTCAGATAGAGCATTAGTCTCCAGGATATTTAAAGAACTCAAAAAATTTAGTACCAAAAAAACAAACAACCCAATCAATAAATGAGCTAAGGAACTGAACAAGCACTTCACAGAAGAAATATGATCAGCCAAAAACATTCATGAAAAAATGGTCAACATCTCTAGTAATTAGTGAAATGCAAATTAAAACTATACTGAGATTTCATCTCACTCCAGTCAGAATGGCAGTTACCAAGAATACAAGCAACAGTGAATGCTGGCGAGGATGTAGGGGGAAAGGGTACATTCACACATTCCTGGTGGGACTGAAAACTGGTGCAACCACTCTGGAGAGAAGTATGGAGATTCCTCACAAAACTTGAAATGGAACCATCATTTGACCCAGTTATCCAACTCCTTGATTTATACTCAAAGAACTTAAAGTCAGCATACTGTAGTGACGTGGCCACATCAATGTTTATAGCTCAATCAATTCACAATAGCTAAGTTATGGAACCAACTTAGATGTCTTCAACAGATGAATGGATGAAGAAACTGTGGTATATAAACACAATGGAATATTACTCAGCCATAAAGAAGAATGAAATTATGGCGTTTGCAGGTAAAAGGATGGAACTGGAAACTATGATGCTAAGTGAAATAAGCCAAATCCAAAAAAACCAAAGGCTGAATGTTCTCTCTGTATGCAGATGCTGACTCACAATAGGAGGGGGCAGAGTGGAGGCTCACTGGATTGGACAGGGGGAAGTGGAGGGAAGGAAGGGGAGGAGGGAATGGGAAAGACAGTAGAATGAATTGGACATGACTTTCCTATGTTCATATATGAATACACAACCAGTGTAACTCCACATTATATACCACCACAGAAATGGGAAGTTATACTGCATTGTGGATATGATATGTCAAAATACATTCTACTGTCATGTATAAGTAAAAAGAACAAATAAAAATTTAAAAAAGGTTCATGGGAGCACACAAAGAAAAGGCACTGGGGAAGACTGTGTCTGAATCTTTGAATAAAGTTTATCAGTAAACCATATGCTCTAGTACATCTAACTCCCATGGTGCTTATAGTTTTTTTTCTTATCTATCTCTGTCCTATAATCAACAGCAAGAAAGTCCTTAAAACAAAGAGTTGGACCCCAAGATGGAACTGATGCTTGAAGAGAAAAAAGCATCACAGAGTTGGTGTGCTAAGGAAAAAAAGAAATAGGAGAACTGTTGAAAATAAAATTAAGTTTATTTCCCAGAAGTCCTAAAGGGACTGCAGTAGAGGCTGATCAAGGAGGCTGGAAAGGAATGGATGTAAACAGGCCAAACCCTAGGATCTTTGTGAAGGGGAAGATGAGTAGAGATATTTCAATATGGATCCCAATGGGAAGGCAGAGGTGTGAGTGAGGAGAGGAAGAAAGAGTAGAAACTGACAAAATATGCAAAGTGACTAAAGAAAAGAAGTGGGTCACTAAGCACCTACAGGACAGGACAGGAGAAGGGCAGCCAAGTTCTTGGATGACCCTTCGGATGTGTGTGTGAAAGGTGCTCTTTAAGTAAACTATGAGGAAGCCCTATTTAATGGTATAAATGTGCAAGATACAATGAGGTGCAGAAGCTCCAAGAAGCCTAAGTCTTTTTGGCAGAGGGTGAATAGCAATTAGCAGTTCTGAATGGCAGGGAATCCCCTTCTCAGCAGAGGGAGTAGACTGTTTAAAAGCAAGGGGATCTGACACCTATACTTCTTCTACTGTAGCTTATTGTTCCCATATGATAGGGAGAAGAAGCCAAGCTCAGAAAGGTTAACGGAGAGAATTACAGCCTTTGGGACACAAGTCCCCTGTGTTTCTCCTTTGCTAGTAAAACAATAAACCTTTTTCCTTTTTCTCAAAACCATGTCCTTGTTATTGGATTGGCACTGGGGACAAGGACCAAACTTTCAGCAACACATTTGGCTACTACCCAGGTGGGACGTGAGAGCAGCCCAAACTCCAGCTTTCTTGGGCAGGCCTGACTCTCCAAAGAATCCCACTTCCATGCTGAGGACTGAACTGAAGGGGCTATTGCTGAGAGTAAAGGGAGGGACTGAGTAACCATCCCAGCAGCTGCCTAAGCTCTTTTTGCTTCGGGGAACTCCCGCCTTCTCTCTCTGAATGATACAGGTTGCTCCTTCATAGTCTACTTTGAGAAAAAGGAAACTGAACTCAGTAAAGTCATGACACCCTTGGCACTTGGTAAATTCCCTGGCGTGCACACTGAGACCCTTGATTCCACACATCTGGTTCCTCTTTGTGGGAGCATCTGATCTCTCTTTATGCAGATGTCTGTGGCACCACTGGTGTAGGAGTTATGGTTAAGTGGGACTTGAGAACCTAGGGATATTTACTCCCTTCTGATCTGTTCTAGGTTCTCATCTATTTGTTGGCCTTGGGTTTGGGAATTACCTCTGGTTGTCTGTGTTTTTGTTTTGTTTGTATCTGCTACTGCCCCTTTTAAGACATGGCCAATACTGCATTGATCTTATAGGTAGTCTCTTGGGAAAGATGGTGACTGGTCAATTTAAAGGCTTCCATCTGTCAGCCATCATTTTGGGGCTCCTCTTTGGTTGTCTGTGTTTCTTTTTTGTTTAATCTTGCAATTGGAGTTGGTCTGTCAGAGGTAAAGTAAGTTGAAGGGCCACCTTTAGGTATAAATTTGTCTAAGATAATGTTTTACTGTAATGATCTGGCTTTTTAAAAAAATATTTTTAGTTGTAGATGGACACAATATCTTTATTTATTTTTATGTGGTGCTAAGGATTGAACCCAGGGCCTCACACATGCTAGGTAAGTGCACATCCTAGCCCTAATCTGGCTTTTAAATAGCCTTCTGGATTATTGTACAGTATTGAGTTGGAGTTGGTCTGTCAAAGGTAAAGTAAGTGGAAGAGATTTGTACGTACAGGTCTGTCTGTTTTAAAGGTCCCATCTTTCAGTCCTGGTTTTGATGATCCCCTCTTGTCTGTTACTGGCCCTTTAAGACATGGGCCATGCTGCACTGATCTGACGGGTAATCTCTTGAGCAGAGAGTTTTTGGCTTCATAGGCCACCTATAGGTATAACTCTGTCTAAGAGAAAGATGGTTTACTCTAACACAGACTGGCTTCTGAATGGTTTTTCTGGATTATTATACAATTTTGAAGTTAAAGTTAGTCTGTCAGGAGTAAAGTATATGAAAGAGATTCTGTATGTACAGGCATTTATGCAGTTGCATGATAAAAGGTCTGAAAAGTCAGGAACTAATTTGAAGGTGCCAAAAGGCATTGCCTCTGGTATGCAAGGATAACAGAAAAACAGAAGAAAGGGTTAAAAAGATTTAAATCTTTTAAACCCAGTGTTGGCACTCTGAGCACCATTTCTCAGCCTGGCCCCAGGCAGCTGCAGATATTTCATCATAGGTCAAGGACACCATCCTAAACTGAGAGCGAGAGAGAGAAGAGAGAGAGAGAGAGAGAGAGAGAGAGAGAGAGAGAGAGAGAGAAGAGGAGGGAGGAGGGAGGAGATGGAGAGAGAGAGGAGAGAGAGAGAGGGAGAGAGAGGAGAGAGAGGAGGGGGAGGAGAGAGGAGAGGAGAGGAGAGAGAGAGAGAGAGAGGGAAAGAGAGGAGAGAGAGGAGAGAGAGGAGAGAGAGGAGAGAGAGGAGAGGGAGAGAGAGGAGGAGAGGAGAGAGAGAGGGAGAGAGAGGAGAGGGAGAGAGAGAGAGGGAGGAGAGAGAGAGAGGGAGAGAGAGGAGAGGAGGAGAGAGAGAGAGAGGAGAGAGAGGAGGAGGAGAGAGGAGAGAGAGAGAGAGGAGAGGAGAGAGGGAGGAGGAGAGAGAGAGAGAGAGAGAGGAGAGGAGAGGAGAGAGGGGGAGAGAGAGAGAGAGAGAGAGAGGAGAGATATCCCAGAAAAGATTCCCAGACTGTAGAAAAATGGTCAAAGAGAACCTGTCCTCGGCCCTGCCTTCTAGTCCCTTTTGCCCTTGCGGGGGAGAAGGCTGCTGGCCACAAAGGATATGGCAGTAGGTTCCAGGGTTGTCAGTTTATGACCTGGGGATGCAATAGTCTCTTCTTTAAAGATCTTCAGGATACCCCATTTGGCCAGGGGATATTAATCACTGGGGCAGAGCAATTCTTCCTATAACAGCATCCCATCAAACTAAATGCCGAGGGAGATTGCACAATATATAATTGCACCGAAAAAAGAAAAAGGCAGAAACTAAGGCCAACCAGTGTTTTGTAGGCAGCCTCTGCAAAGGGATCTTCAAGGAAGCCTAAAGAAAAGGATGGAAAGAGCCTCCTCCATTGTTTATCAATATGCCTAGTATAAGACAAAGGCCCAAAAGGAGCCTGTGGGTACAACTGAGAGTTGACCTTGGGGAACTCAAAGTTAATGGCATCATGATAATGATAAGGCAGACAGGTCAGGCTCAAAAATACCCTGTGCTCCATCCCACACCTTGAATACCACTTGGGAGAGAAAGATTAAGACAGTTTTTGTATATGCCAGATTGTCTGATCCCTCTTCTGGAAGAAAATTTGTTGTATAAGTTAAATGCACAGATAACATTCATAAGGACTGTTTCAGAATATGAATTTAAGAAAGGGTCCAAAACAAGAAAAGATAAAAGAAAGTTACAGGTATGGAAATATATTTTAGTATAAAAAATTAGAAGGTAAATGAAACGTTTCTGGATGAGAAAGTGTTTTGTCTGGTAAAGTAATATTCTTGGGCTAAAGTCCAAGATAAAGATAACAAAACTAAGGATGTAAACAAGTTGTGAATATATAAGTAAAGTCACAGAACATTTATGGAAAGTAAAGCTTAAAAAGTTTGTGATTAATAAAGAAAACCTTAGAAGATGGAAAGATCTCCCATATTCTTGGATAGGAAGAATTAATATTGTCAAAATGGCCATACTACCAAAAGTTCTATACAGATTCAATGCAATTCCAATTAAAATTCCAATGATGTACCTTATAGAAATAGAGCAAGAAATTATGAAATTCATCTGGAAGAATAAAAAACCCAGAATAGCTAAAGCAATCCTTGGCAGAAAGAGTGAAGCAGGGGGTATCGCAATACCAGATCTTCAACTGTACTACAAAGCAATAGTAACAAAAACGGCATGGTATTGGTACCAAAATAGAAAGGTGGATCAATGGTACAGAATAGAGGACACGGACACAAACCCAAATAAATACAATTTTCTCACACTAGACAAAGGGGCCAAAAATATGCAATGGAGAAAAGATAGCCTCTTCAACAAATGGTGCTGGGAGAATTGGAAATCCAATTCTAAACCCATATCTCTCACCCTACACGAAACTAAACTCAAAATGGATTAAGGATCTCGGAATCAGACCAGAGACCTTGCATCTTATAGAAGAAAAAGTAGGTCCAGAGCTTCAACATGTCGGCTTAGGACCAGACTTCCTCAACAGGACTCCCATAGCACAAGAAATAAAAGCAAGAATTAATAACTGGGATAGATTCAAACTAAAAAGCTTTCTCTCAGCAAAGGAAACTATCAGCAATGCAAAGAAAGAGCCTACAGAGTGGGAGAAAATCTTTGCCAATCATACTTCAGATAGAGCACTAATCTCCAGAATCTATAAAGAACTCAAAAAACTCTACACCAAGAATGCAAATAATCCAATCGACAAATGGGCTAAGGAAATGAATAGATACTTCACAGAAGAAGATGTACAAGCAATCAACAAACATATGGAAAAATGTTCAACATCTCTAGTAATAAGAGAAATGCAAATCAAAACCACCCTAAGATTCCATCTCACCCCAATTAGAATGGCGATTATCAAGAATACAAGCAACAACAGGTGTTGGCAAGGATGTGGGGAGAAAGGTACACTTATACATTGCTGGTGGGGCTGCAAATTAGTGCAGCCACTCTGGAAAGCAGTGTGGAGGCTCCTTAGAAAACTTGGAATGGAACCACCATTTGACCCAGCTATTCCACTCCTTGGCCTATACCCAAAGGACTTAAAATCAGCATATTACAGAGATACAGCCACATCAATGTTCATAGCTGCTCAGTTCACAATAGCCAGATTGTGGAACCAACCTAGATACCCATCGGTTGATGAATGGATAAAGAAACTGTGGTATATATATACAATGGAATATTACTCAGTCATAAAGAATGATAAAATTATGGCATTTGCAGGCAAATGGATGAAATTGGAGAACATCATGCCAAGTGAGATAAGCCAATCTCAAAAAACCAAAGGACGAATGATATCGCTAATAAGTGGATGATGACACATAATGGGGGGTGGGAGGGGTTAGTGTTAGGGTTAGAGTTAGGGTTAGGGAGGGGGGCAAGGATGGAGGAAGGAAGGACTGTATAGAGGGAAAAGAGGGGTGGGAGGGGTGGGGGGGAAGGGGAAAAATAACAGAATGAATCAAACAGCATTACCCTATGTAAATTTATGATTACACAAATGGTATGCCTTTACGCCATGTACAAACAGAGAAACAACATGTATCCCATTTGTTTACAATAAAAAAAAAGTTTGTGATTAAATTGGATATAATTAGCACAAAGTTATTTGAACTTTAATGTACTGATATGAAACAAAGTCTGAACCATAGAGTTTTTCTTACATATCAAGATAATTTTCTTGTATTTGTTAGGTTTTATTATTTGGGGAAATTAAGTCTTAAAGGAATTAGGGTTTGTATATGTTTTAAAGTCATAAATGATTACATTGTAACTTGTTAAATAAACAACTGTTACTTAAGTTATCACAATATAGTTCACACCCTAAATATATGTGACTAGGTATATATATATGCATTTGAGAACTATATCTAAGTCTTGTCTAAGTGTTAAATAAAAGTTTATAAAATGAAAGTTTATGTAAGTTTACTGGCAAAATAACCATAATACATTGTCATAATACATTTTATACATTGTCTCTGACATAGAAGGGTCACACTGTCATTTGAAGACCTGTTTTACATCTGATTGCTTTGACTAAGTCAATTTCTGATTATTAATACTGCTTCCTAAATGTAAGACATTTAAGGCTATCCCCTTTGATTTTTGTCAACTATGCAGACCTGTAATTACTGTTATCATACACTTTGGATTCTAAATTGTACTTTAAAAGTTAAACTTAGTTAAATTTAAATGTAAAGCTTAGGAGAGCACTTTGCCAAGTTGGCGTTCTCCAAACTAAACTTATCTGTAGCAAAAGTCTCGAATTTGTATAGAAATAACAAATTTGGTTGGTATTTATTTGTGTCATTTGATATTTTATAGCTGTATAAAGTAACCTGTTGTCAATTAGTTATATATACAATTTTATGCTACTCTTAATACTGAATTGGAATTTAAATGCATTTTTGGAAGTTAATAAGGAGAGCTTGATCTGTTTAATGATGACATTGTAAAACATGGAAGCATTCTGCCACTCTTTCTACAAAAAGAAAGTTAAAAGTTTTCTTAGCCTTTCTTTAATTCATGTTTAGATGTACTGTTGTACTGTGTAATTTGTGAACAGCCCCACCTGACCTGAGATAACGTGCTGCGTCCCACCTTACTCCATGTTAGAATGGCTCCAAAATAGGCTAGACTTCAGCTCATTTAAAGTTGTGTTCAAAAAGATTGATTTTTGTTGTAAGGATTACTGTGATCTCAAACAGGGGATATAATATATAACTAAAGGTTCAAGATTTTAAAAATTATTTTTCTTGGTTCATGGCTATTATACAAATTGAATGTGTATATATATTTATATTTACATATTTGCTGTTTATATATATAAATTTCATTTATATATACATTGATTTCATTTTGTACTTACCTTGTAAACTACTGCCTGTTAGTGTTTTATAGAGGTACTGCTTCTAAAACAACTTGAGTTAATTTGAGATAATAAGCCATCATCTGTAGGACAGATAGTACATAATGCTGACTTCCAGTATTAATACTAAACCCAATCAAATGAAAGGGGTAACTGTAAAATTATATTGAAGTTATAACCTGTTACTCCCTTTTTAAGACTGGTGAAATTGGCTGGCTAGATGTTTAAAACCAAAAACTTGGAGACCAAAGTCAAGGAAGTAAAAGGGTCAAGGAAAAAGCAATCACATCTTGGCCCTGGCCCTCTAAGGTCAGCCAGGACCCAGAGAATGATGGCACCCCTCTCTGGACCCTGCCACTCTGGTGAGTCAACTGATCAGGGAGACAGAGAGGACTCTAGAGAACAGGAAGTCAACCAGCACATATTCTGCAAAGAGAAGGGTCACTGGAAAGAGAAATGTCCCTGATGCTTCCAAAAGAAGCCACACATTGTCAGTAGGACTCTGATCCATCCTGGCAGATGGCACCACTGGTAGAGGAAAGCTAAAGAAGCCAAGAGGCTTCACACACATCCCCAAGAGTGATCTCTGAGGAATGGCAACTGACTCTTTAGAGTAGATAGGAACAAGGTTGGTTTTGACCAACTTGGTCTTAAACACCTGGCAGGAGAGTATAGCTTAAGTGCAGTCCTAGATGGACATTTAAAAGGAAAAACAATGGTTTTTAAAAAATGAAACTTAAGGTGTACATTTGTGTCAGTCTAACCAGAAGTTAGTAAAGCTATAAAAGAAGGGTTTTTGTGTGGGAGTGTCTAATAATAATGATCACAAAGGACTTGAGAGTCACAAGTCTGTCTTGAGTTAAGTTGAGCCTGACCTCATAGACTTACAAATCTTCCTAACTTCCTACATTAATAAACTTAATCTGTTTTTCACTGATATGATCATGAGTTACTGTCTCTGTGGTTTTCAGAGACTGGCTTAAATACTAATTGATTTTGTGCTAATTGTTTATGAAAAAAGTAATGCTTTGTTGTCTTTTTTATTATCTCAGTATGCCCTGTGCAAGCTTGTCCAGTCACCTGCCCCCTGCCACTGTGGACCTCTGGACTGCTCTGATGCTGAATACCCTTAACCATCCATGTTGTCCCCCAACAGAAAACAAGGACTTTGGGTTACTTCCCTCAACTTCACCCTCTTTCTGCAGGAAGCAGTTCGGAGATGTCATCATCCATTTTTCCATAGAAGTGGAATGTAGGAATTCACAGTGGGGAAATGTAGCAGTGGTCCATTTATTGCTTTGAATATAGTTCTTGCTGTTCTGCCGTAGCAATTTATTTTTTAAATGGACATCTTTCTTTCTCTTCTTCTCTCCCTTCTCCTCTCTAATCTCTCCCTCTCTAATCTCAGGGGAAACAAAATTACCTTTCTTCCCCATCCTAGGCAGAGGTATCTGTCCCTGAGTACACACCCACCATAGGAACGTAGTAATCCAGACTTTGGGGATGGTACCAGAAGATCTCAGAAATGACTATCTCCCAAATTAACAGGTGAATTACAACTCCAACAGAGAATGTGTGGAGCGTAGCCTTTGATTCACCTCTTTAAAAGTCCCCTGTTCCTGCTGATGGGAAGAATCACAGCCTCTGGGACAGGAGTTCCCTGGGTTTCTTCTTTGCTAGTAAAGCAATAAACTTCCTTTTCCTTTTCATCAAAAAAAAAAAAAAAAAAAAAAAAAAAAAGAAAAGAAAAGAAAAAGAAAAAGAAAAAAAGAAGAGAGGATAACAGACCACTTTTTTTTTTTTTTTTTTCGGTGCTGGGGATTGAACCCAGGGTCTTGTGCTTGCAAGGCAAGCACCCTACCAACTGAGCTATCTCCCCAGCCCTACAGACCACTTTAAAAAAAATTTTTTTTTTAATTGTAAACAAATGGGATACATTTTGATTCTCTGTACATGGCATACCATTCCTGTAATCATAAATTTACACAGGGCAATGTTGTTTGATTCATTCTGCCATTTTTCCCCCTTCCCCCGCACCCCAACCACCCCTCTTTTCCCTCTATACAGTCCTTCCTTCCTCCATTCTTGCCCCTCTCCCTAACCCTAACCCTAAACCTAACCCTAACCCTAACCCCTCCCACCCCCCATTATATGTCATCATCCGCTTGTCAGAGAGATAATTTGTCCTTTGGTATTTTGAGATATGGCTTATCTCACTTAGCATGATATTCTCCAATTTCATCCATTTGCCCACAAATGCCATAATTTTATCATTCTTCATGGCGGAGTAATATTCCATTGTATATATATGCCACAGTTTCTTTATCCATTCATCAATTGAAGGACATCTAGGTTGGTTCCACAATCTGGATATAGTGAATTGAGCAGCAATGAACATTGATGTGGTTGTATCTCTGTAGTATGCTGATTTTAAGTCCTTTGGGTATAGGCCAAGGAGTGGGATAGCTGGGTCCAATGGTAGTTCCATTTCAAGCTTTCTGAGGAATCTCCATACTGCTTTCCAGAGTGGTTGCACTAATTTGCAGCCCCACCAGCAATGTATAAGTGTACCTTTTTCCCCACATCCTCGCCAACACCTTTTGTTGTTTGTGTTCTTGATAATAGCCATTCTAATTGGAGTGAGATGGAATCTTAGGGTAGTTTTGATTTGCATTTCTCTTATTACTAGAGATGTTGAACATTTTTTCATATATCTGTTGATTGCTTGTACATCTTCTTCTGTGAAGTGTCTAAAAGAGCACTTCTGAATTACCACACCTGACAAAACTGAGAGTAAATCCCAAATCTCCTAATTCCTAGGATGGCATCTCCTGTTCCTCAGAATATCACAACTGAGGCATAAAGGATATAACCAGAGGAAGAAATAGTTTGAAAATTATAAGGGGGGGGGAGAGAAGCAAATACTAAGGATGAATTCTCAATGAAACCTATGTAAAGAAAATAAGGAAAAAATTCCATGATCTGAAGACTGAAAGTTTGCCTCACAAAAGTCTCTCCTAATTCCCAGAGGAGGGAAATTCATCCCTGTACCCACCTTGTCCCCACAATTTCCTCAACCCCCATCCTATCCCAATTCTATTCTATAACAGAATGATCAGTGAGGAATTTCTTCCCTACTGTGTGAATTCACACAACAGGAAAGTTACTTAGAAATGATAAAGCTTCAAATGATAAAGTTTCAAGTGCTGTCTCCACTAACAAGACTTATCTACAAAATACTGTATTGTGTAAAAAAATCTTCTGAAAAACTGTGTCTGGAACTTTGAAGATATATGGACACAACTGATTTAAGCATGTAATAGCTGTCTTTAGAGAAAGATTATTTAGCTCACAAAGACAAACCTATTTTCACAAATTGTCAGCTGTAAATATTTTATAAAAACTGCTTGTGTCAAAGATTTGTATAAGTGGCTTAAATGTGAATTCAGGAAGACCAAGAATGCAAAATGGTATTTCGCTAACAAATGGAATTTGCTGTCCTTTGCAATTCTACAGCTGATTCCACTGCAGGATTTCATTCTTCATGGTGGAATATGGAGATTTTATCATTGTAAAAATATGAAACTTATAAATCTGGCATTCACATTTCTTAAAAGAAATGATCAGTCACAACATATTCTTTCTATAATTCGAAGGTTTATCTTGTGAATTTTAAGTAATGTCAGGTCTTGTGGTTGCAGCAGTGAAAATGTTGACTGAACTAACCACCCTCTGTTCTCACCTTGCCACCAGCACCCTTGTCCACAAGGCCAAGTCTCTCAAAGTTCACTGCCTCTGACTACCCATCAGTCCCCTCTTTAAAAACAGTTTTGTTTTTAATCACACTTCCCTTTTTCTTATCTTTTCACAACTGAATTCCTTTCCTTCCACTTTCATTTTTGTTTTTGCTGTAGCCACACTGTCCTTAGGAAAACACACTAGCTTTCACCTTGAAGGGAAAAGGCCCCCCCAGGCCCAGATCTAATATGTGCCTGCTTGCACTGGAACAGTGACAACTCAGAGAATGACGCAAGCAAAGCCAAATGAGAGAGCAAAAGTGGTAGGGAAAGCCACGCTGGCTTCTGCAGAGAGGAAAAATGCAATGCTTGCCAAGGGGAAAAAAGGACTGACTTAGAAAGAAAAATCATTTTCAAGCTTTTCAGAGTCTCTGAAAAGGGAGAATCAAAGCAATTCAAAGCAATCTCTAACTGATAATACACGGCCTAATTTTGACAGATTTTGTTCTGATGTCTTTTGAAATGTGAAACAGAAGCCATAACGTTTAAATTAAATACCTCATCTGTGGATGGAAGCAGCTACAGGTTGTCATCCAGCCAACATATCAGTGGCACAGCTGGTAATTGCACCATGCAGCTGGGAAAAGTAGTTTGTCAGTCATGAGAAACCAATTATTTGGGAAGATTTTCACATCAAGTCACTTCTCACAGTGGACTCTGATCATCGTTAGACTTGCTAAATGCATATACAATCCAGAGCTGGTTCTCCTGTGTCTATATGAAGGCTGCTAATTTTTTGATGCATATATAAGGGGAAACAAACTGGAAAAGAGGAATATTGGCATTATCTTAATAGATTATAGATAGGATTGGGCAACAGAAGAAAAGGGACTAAAGAAACTTAAACAAATGGCTCCCTAGTATGATTTCATTAATCTTGGAAAACATGGAGCAGCACAGAATGTGGCCTACTTGTTTCTTATTGGACTTGGTTTGAAAAATCTTGTCATTTAACTGCATGTATAGATACTATCTTGGAACAGCTGACTTTTCTTTGTCTAGCTAAGTTTCCTTTGAACACATTACAAAGGTTTTTGATCACCAAAAAAATATAATACCAGATAAAGGTCATTACACAAAGAATCAAATCAACAAGAGGAAATACAAAGTTCCTCTAAGAGCTCCGACATATCAACAAAAAGTTAATTGACTCTCTGTAATGTTTCAAACACATGTTAATTAGTAGGCCAATAAAAATTTTATATGCCATGTGAACAGTGATAATCCTCATACTACTTAATTTGTGACTCACCATAGAAAACACCTACATTAAAAAAAAAAAGTCACAGCATTCTTCTTATGGACAATAACTCACATGGATAGCATCAACTTGCTACTGCTATGAACTTAACATTTCATAGCTTGAACTGGGTGGAACAGGGGAAAAAAATGTCTAAGTAAAATAATGGCCTTCTTTCATTCAAAGTATGAGCATAGATGTAATAAATACATCTAAATTTGTCATGGTGAATTAAATCAGCTTCAGCTTTAGGCAAAGAAGCAGAATAGTAGGCTGGAATGGTTCATTTCTTTCCAATTTGTTATACATTGAAAATCTGAACTTTATTTTTTACTGATTAAAAATAAAATCCGGCAGAGCTCTTTCCTTGAGTACTTCAGTTAACAACAGTCAGGCTGGAATGAAGTCAGTAATCAAATACTGCAGATGCTGGAAACCCTGCTGGTTTTTCAGACTCTTAATAAAGCCTAAGAAAACACCAGTTTAGGGAGTGGGTGTCTTTGTTTTTGTGATGACTCACAGCATCCAGCATTCATTCATTTATTTTTAAGTCATTCCACAAATATGTGGAAGCACTTTTCTAGGAAGGGATCATGGGAAACACAAAAATACTTGACCTTTACCCTCAAGAACTTCACAGATCCCCCTCATTGCCCCCCTCCTCACATAAGTAGTCTTCTTACTTTAATGATCAGCAACATTGGAAATAAAACTTTCTCTTCCTGTCCTAAAACAAACTAATTTCTCTTCACAAGTAATATTTTTAAGAGAATACGAGGTCAGTTTACTGACTCAAAGACTCCTACTTTTAGGAGAAATTAAGGAAGACAATAGTGAAGAAATCTTTGAGCTCTGAGATACAAAACCACAGACTTATATTGATTGTAATGTGAGATCAGCGCATATATTACATTCAGGGAAGAAGTGTATAGAAGGGATTACGAAAGACCATGATCGCAGCATTATTTAGACATAGTTGTGCAAAGGCTAACAAAGTGTTCCATGTACCTCCCAACAGTCAACAACACTATTAGAAAATCAGTAAAAATAAAGAAAACTCAATAGCATCATCAACTAATAGAATCTAGTAGACAATTGCAGAACATTCCACACAACAAATACACATTCTTTTCAAGCATTCATGAAATAGTCACCAAGACAGATCATATTTTAGATCATAAAACGAACCTCAACACATTTAAAAACAGAATATATTTCTTGACCATAATGAAATGAAACTGGATATCAGTTAATTGAAAGATAATAAAAACATCTCCGAACACTCAGAAAATAAACAGACCAAACTCAATAATTAATAATGGGTCAAAGATAAGTTCTCAAAGAAAATACACAGGGCAGAATAAAAATAAAAATGCAACATATAAACATTTATAGAATGATGCTCAAGCAGTGCTGAGAGGGAAATCTGTAGTAGAAAAAAAATATCCACTGACAACTAAAAAAATTTTTTTAAAAAATCAAAAAAAGAGGAAACTTAAAAATCAATCATATGAGCTTTTACTTAAAGAAACCAGGAAGGGGGAAAAAAAAAAAAAGAGAACAAATCCAAAGCAACCAGAAGAAAGGAAATAATGAAAATAAAAAGAGGGAGAAGTCAATGGAATAAAAACTGATTCCTGGACCTGGGACTGTAACTCAGTGGTAGCGTGCTTGCTTAGCATGTAGTCCCTGGTTTTGATTTCCTGGAATCTGGAGGAAAAAAAAAAGTGAAAAAAGTTGATTCTTTAAAAATATCAATAACTATACATGCATAAATTCAATAATTTAAAAGAAATGGAAAAATCCCTCACCTCAAACTACCAGAATTCACCCAGTATGAGATCAAAAATTGAAATAATCCTGACTTTTAAACTATTTAATCCATAAATTTTAGTATGTTAGTCATCTGAAAAAGAATCTCCAGGTTAAGATGGTTTCACTGGAGAATTTTATTAAACATTTCAAGGAAAATTGATACAAGTATAAACAATGTCTTCCAGAAAATAAAGAGGAATAAACATTTCCCAACTCATTTTATGAGGTCAATATTACTTCAGTGTGAAAATCAAAAATAGTCTGAGAAACAAAGCTAAAGACCAGTATTCCTCAAGAATACTGACATTATTACCCTATGTACATATACAGTTATACAACCAGTGGGATTCTACATCATGTATTGCCAGAAAAATGAGAAATTATACTCCACTATATATGATGTATTAATGTGCATTCTACTGTCATGAACAACTAATTAAAACAAACTAAAAAAATTTTAAAAGCCTTGACAGATTACTAACAAATCAAATTAATCAATGTATAAAAAGAATTATATACCATGCCTGTGAAATTTTTCTAGGAATGCGAGACTGTTTCAATATTTATTAGTGTAATGTACCATATTAACATGCTAAAGATAAAATAACATGACTGCATTAATTGATGCCAAAGCATCTGAAAAAAATTCAACACTCTTTCATGGTTAAAAACATCTCAGCAAATTAGGAAAAGAAGGTATGACGGTTAATTTTATGTGTTAATTTGACTAAGCAATGGGTGCCAAGGCATTTGGTCAAAAACTATTCTGAATATGTCTGTGATATCTCTGGATGAGATTAACATTTAGAGTGAGTAAAACAGATTACTCTTCATCCAATCCATAAGACAAAAATGCCAGGTAAGAAGGGATTCTCCTGCCTAACTAGTTGCGCTGACACATCAGTCACTGCCTGCCTTTACATGTGAACTGAAAAACTAGCTCTTCATGGGTCTCAAGTCAGGATCAGCTTTTGGACTAGAACTTACCTTTTGCTCTCCTAAGTCTCCCTCTCACTGACTGCAGATCTTAGGACTTCTCAGCCTCCATTACTGTGTGAGACAATTTGTTAAATCTCTCTCTCCCTTGGACCTCAATGGAGTTAGAGATAGATATCTAGATCTCTATATCCTATAGGTTCTGTTTCTCTGGAGAACCTTCACAAATACAGAGAGGAAACCTACTTAGTTTAACAAAGAACAACTATAGAAAACTTACAGCTAACATCATACTTAGTGGCAAAGAATACATGCTTTTTCCCTGAAGTTGGAAACAAGGCATAGAAGTCTGCTATCACCACTCTTTTCTCACACAATGTTGGAAGTCCTAGCTAATACAGTTATAAAAAAAAAAAAAAAAAAAAGGAAACAAATGGTATACCAGTTGAAAAGGGAGAAAAACTATTTGTAGAAGACAAGATTGTTTACGTAGAAAATCTCAGGGAATTTATTTTAAAAGCTCCTAGATTTAATAAGTGCACATACACAAGAATGCATTTAGAAGTAAAGAAAATGAAATAAAAATGTGAATAAGTTCTATAGATTAATTCGTTTTACTAATACTGATTTTTTAATATTATACTGCTATTAAATAAGTCATCATTATGGGAAACTGGGTGATGGGTACATGGGACTTATGTATTATTTTTATAAGATCTTAAGACCTATATTTCATTTTTAAAATGCTAAATAAAAAAGGATGTGTGCAAATGCCTTTGAAGACAATTTCAAATACCCCAACAAGTTAAAAGTACTCCAACGCAGGCAGTGGAGATGGAAGGACTATTTTTTATTTAAATGGTGTCTCTTTTTTTCAGTCAAATTACTCTTACCTGTTGTTTCTTTACTTTCATTATGAATGTGTATATATATATATATATATTATATATATATATATATATATATTTTTTTTTTTTTTTTTGCAGTGCTGGGGAGTGAACCCAGGGCCTTGTGCATGCGAGGCAAACACTCTACCAACTGAGCTATATCCCCAGCCCATCTTTATGTAATACACACACAAATACACACACACACACACACACACACACACACACACATATATATATATATATTTTTTTTTTTTTTTTTTTTTTTTTCCTGGCAGTACTGGGGATTGAATCCAGGAGTGCTCTACAACTGAGCTACATCTCCAACCCTTTTCATTCTTTACTGGATCTGTAAAATTGTTCCAATTAGTTATATATGGCAGTAGAATACATTTTGACATATTATACATATATGGAGTATAATTTCTCATTCTCCTGGTTGTATGTGATGTAAAGTTACATTGGTTGTGTAATCATATATGCACATAGGATAGTAATGTCCAAATCATTCTACTCTCTTTACTATTTCCATTCTCCCTCCCTTCCCTTCATCCCCTTTTGTCTAATCCAAAGTGCTTCTATTCCCTATCTTTCCCTGCTTAATGTGAATTAGCATTCATATATCAGAAAAAACATTTGATCTTTGTTTTTTTGGGAACGGCTTATTTCATGTAGCATGATATTCTCTAGTTCCATCCATTTACTTGCAAACACCATAATTTCATTCTTCTTTATGGCTGAGTAATACTCCATTGTGTATATATACCACATTTTCTTCATCCATTCATCTATTGAAGGGCACCTAGGTTGGTTCCACAGCTTAGCTATTGTGAATTGAGCTGTTATAAACACTGATGTGGCTGCATCACTGTAGTATGCTGATTTTAAGTCCTTTGGGTATAAAACAAGGAGTGAGATAATTGAGTCCTAATCACTAGAGATGCTGCACATTTTTTCATACATTTATTAACCATTCGTATTTCTTCTTCTGTGAAGTGTCTGTTCAGTTCCTTAGCCTATTTACTAATTGGGTTATTTGTTTTTTGGGTATTAAGTTTTCTGAGTTCTTTATATATCATAGAGATTAATGCTGTATCTGAGGTGCAGGTGCAAAGATTTTCCCATTCTGTAGGCTCTCTCTTCACATTCTTGATTGTTTCCTTTGCTGTGAAGAAGTTTTTAGTTTGATACCATCCCATTTATTGATTCTTGATTTTACTTCTTGTACTTTAGGTATCTTGTTAAGGAAGTCAGTTCCTAAGCTGACATGATGAAGATTTGGGCCTTGTTTTTCTTCTACTAGGCACAGTTCAACCCTTTTCATTTCATTTTGATATAGGGTCTTGCTAAGCTCCTGAGGCTAGCCTCAAATTTTGAGATCCTCCTCTCTCAGGCTCTCAAGTGGCTGGGATTACAGGCATGTGCCACCATGCTCAGCTTTACTCCACTTTTCTTGAAGTTAGGGGCAAACTCCTTGAGAACACGAGCTGTATTTTATTTATTCCTTTCAGTGACTGCAGCATTACAAATATTATAAAGAAAAAACCCAGTAAACTTTTTAATTGAGCAAGTTGGATAATTCTTACAAAACTGATTTAAAGTTGGAGTTCTGCTACACTGACTAGCTATGTGAGCTGGACTGCTTAAACCTCTCTGAACTTTTAGTTCCTCATGGATAAAATGGAGGTAAAGACAGCAGATATCAGAGGACTGTTAGGAGGATCAAATGAATGAACATATGTAAAGTACTGAAAATAGTACCTAACAAACAGAAAAAATTCAGAAAACATTATTTTCCTAAAAGATTTGGGTGGATTCATCCACATGAATTAAAATGATAATCAACAAAATGTGTAAGAGGTCATTTCCTTTAACTTCTTTCTAGATTTTAGTGAAAACAAATCTACGGGGATTATAAAGAAAAAAACTGCACAATTTTTAAAAGTAACTCTAGTATTTTGCCTTGTTAAAATGACTATCTTACTACTGCTTTGGGTCTTACATACACTTGGTTTCTAATAATAATAAAATACTATATGTAATAGGTCAATTAATAAAGGTAAGGTATAAAGATTTAAAATTGTGTGCATTTTATGACTCTCCTGCACAAAGGATTTATTAGTCTTTCACTCTTCTTACTGTTTTGTTTTTTTGTTTTGTTTTGCAATAGTGGGGACTGAATTCAGGTCCTTCTGTGTAGCTAATTAAGTGCTCTACTACTGAGTGATATTTCCAGCCTTTCTCTCTTCTTAAAATGACCATTTTCTATTCTCTAACTAATTGACTCTTCCCTACCTTTTTAAATTTAAATGTCACCTCTACCAGGAGGCCTTACAGAATTCCCCAGAGAGAACGTACTACAGTACAACCATTCAGTTAAGGGCAAAGCCCTTATGAATCAATCACCTCCTAAAGGTCCTACTTTTCAAAGACCACTAGCATATGACTTTGGGGATTAAGTTTCCAATATAAGAAATTTGGAGGACATACTCACACCAAAGCAGGGGCTGTGAGCTTCCTTCCATAGGCAGAAAAATTAGGAACACTCTCCAACTGGAGGTCAAATGATGGCAGTGGCAGTGAAAATGGACAGAAGTAGCAGGACATGGTTTCAAAGACATGGTTGTCAGGACTTTCTGCTGAATAGACTTAACAGACTGTAACAGAGATGAATCAAAGACGATTCCCAATGTGAGCAAATTCACCAAAATGGGGAAGGGAAGGAAATACCTACTATTATGGGCCAAGTATCAAATGCTTCTTACACATCCAACTGAAGAAGCAGAACATAGTAGGGATTTGATATATACTTGTAATACCTACTTCTCTGGGGATAATAAATTCACCTACAAATCAAAAAAATATAATCTAATGTTAGTCTACTGCTTCCAAGGACAAACATAAAGTGGTAGAAATAACCAGGTGTCTCAGTTCATTTAACAAAAAACAAGATTTTTGGCTGTCACTGATGCTCTCTGACCCAGATTTTTAATAAAAGGATGTTGAATTTTATGTCAGAAACTTTAGATGAATGTTGTCAACTCAGTTCAAGTACTTGCTCCTCTTCTCTAGGCCTTGTAAACACTGGAGTGGTTAAGTGTCAAGTAAGAAGTGAGCAGTGACTCATCAACTCACATTCACTAAAAGATGATTAAATGTTGTATACAAAGCTACTGCAGGCCAAATGCTTTGACACTTTTGGCAATGACACACATTTTAATCCACTTTATTTTATAATTTATTTTTATTGATAAAATTTATATTCAGTTTTGTACAGATTTGAGTTTTGACAACCATTTATCATCAAATATCCACTACCACAAATAATCACTACCACAATCAAGACAATGGTTCCTCACTAAAAAAATTCCTTAAGTCTCTCTGAAGTCAACTCCTCCCCAGCATGAGACCCTGGCAAGGACTGATGTATTTTTGGTTCACTATGTGCTTTAAACTGAAGTATGGTTCTAGGAATTTGTGGCTTTTATTGATTGATGCCTGTCAAAGTCCTATAAAAATAAAACTTCTTGGAAAATATGATGTGAGAAATATTAGAATCACATAAAATGTATTTAATGACTTTATAAAAGAAGAAATCATCTATTCTAATCGTTAAGGATTAGATTCAGGTCTACAAAACAGGGTTTATAGTTTTTCTCTAAGAAAGGTTTTACATCTAATTAGCTTTGACAAAACAAGCATGAATTTTAATATAAACTCAATAAACAAGTTTATATGAGGCTTATAATTTATAACATGAGGTTTCAGGCTTTAGGTTACCATTTCATTCAAAAAGTATATTAAGAGATAAAAAAGCACATAGTTTTTACATGATTTTCTATAATAAGAAACTGGTAAACTTGAATTCAATTAATTTTTTTATATAATTTCATTTATAGAATTCTGCAATGACACCTCTTTAATAATTCTTTTTTTTTTTGCAGTGCTGGGGATTGAACCCAGGGCCTTCTGAGGCAAGCACTCTCTACCAGTTGAGCTATCTCCCCAGCCCCTTTAATAATTCTTTAATGCCACTGTTTCATTAGTCATTTTGAATTGTAAAAATATCTTATTTTGACAAATACACATGACATTTAATTTTGAAATCTGCACTATTATTATTCAAGTAGGTCAATCTCTGTTACATCTACATTGAAAGCAGATACCTACCTGTAAATATTTTCATTTTTACTATCTATTATGTAAAGGGAGTATGCTTAAAGTACTGATAAAGTAATTTATTAATGGATTCATTGTTTTGAATGTATGAACACGTATTCCAAGGTCTGAGTCAGAAATAGCGACATACAGTTAAGCAGTTAAGGTCTGGGGTTTAGGAATCAGAAAGACTTGGGTTCTGTTTCTAACTATTATTTATTGGTTCAAACTCTGAGCAAGTAATTTCACATTTTAGTGTTAATTCCTATCCATTGAATGAGAACAGCAGTATTACCTATCCCACACAGCATCCATATAAAATGTTTAGTATCAGATCTAGCACATATTAGTTACTCAATAAATGACAGCTGTTATGTACCAGAAGAAATTTCCATTTCAAAAGCATCAAAATATTCTATCATTCAGCACTCCCACTGGAACAGTAAGGAAGGTATCTTTATTTATATAATATTGATGACAAAGTGGGGGACAGAGCTTAATGGATCAGCAGACTTATTAACTTAGATGCACACAGCAAAAGAGAAGTTGATTAGACAACTCCAGTAACGTAAACCATCATGCTGCTATCCTTTCCAAGAGTAGGGTTTTTTCACTTTTTCAAATAAATAAAGACAGAATGGTGTTCTGTGATAGAAATCATAAAAAAGTCAAGGTTGATTGACATCTTAGTTTATTTTGGCTGCTATAATAAAATATCACAAGATGGGTGCTTATAAACAACAGATATTCATTTTTCATACTTCTAGAGCCTTGGAGGCCGAGGATCAAAGCACCAGCGGTTCATTTCCTCTTGAGCGCCTTCTTCCTCATTGACAACCTTCTCCTCATTGTGGCCTCACATGGCAGAAGGTGTGAGGAAACTTTCAGGGGTCTCCTTTGTAAAAGACCAATCTCATTCCTGAGAGAAGAGTCCTTGCAAAGGCCCCACCTTCTAATACTATCATTCTGAAGGTTAGGATTTCAACAAGTGAATTTTGTGGAGACATGTATCTTCAGTCCATTACAGATGAATACAGGAGAGATCTACATGCTGTGGTTCTTTCAGTGTGGTAAAAAAAAAGACCTCTTAACTGTTAACTTTCTTCTCTAGAAAAGGGATTTTATTAAGTGAGAGCTCATCTGGTGAAGCCATCCCCATGAAAAGAGTTGACTGGATAATGTTCAGATTTGATATAATGTTTTTAATTAAGTTACTTTAAAATGGAAATAAGTACTTAAATTTAACTCCCCTTTCTTCTCTTATTTCTTAGAAATATATACTCTTTTCTACTTTTTACAAGCAAATTTATGGTGCTCATAAAATTTTAAATGAAGTTAGAAGGAAATTCAGAGGTTATCTAGTCCACTTTCTTCATTTTAAGGTGAAGAATGAGACCCAGAAGGGAAGTGACTAAAATAAAATGAAAGCCAAAGTCAGGGCTGGGGATGAAGATCAGTGGCAGAGTCCTTGCCTAGCATGTGCAAGGCCCTGGGTTCAATTCCCAGGACAGGGGAAGTCAAAGTGGTCCTGGAACCAAAGGTGTCATGCTCCACAAGATGTTCCACTATGAGTACATCAAAAATTTAGGATAGATAGAGCTCCTTTGCATTCACCAGATACAATGTCTTGTCACCATTTCCATCACTGTCACTGCACTCAAGCTAGCTGTTGCCCATGAAAATGGTCATGATTCTCTAGTGATAGTAAATGTAGGTGTCAGTAATAGTATGTGATAGCAATTGTCAATTCTAATGCAAAGGTCATTGTTCTCCCTATATATGTCTCTTGAGTTTTAGAACTAATTAATTAATCCTTTTAGGACAGTAGTAATCTTAAGGGGAACATCTGAATTTCATATGTAGTTGCAAACTCTGAGATACACTTATTTTGACAAAAATTTAAAAAGAAATATATGTAAACTTAATCTATGGTAATAGAAATCAGAACAATGGTTGCTTGGACAGGGACTAACTAGAAAGGGGCAATAAAAAACATTCTGGGGGATGGAAATAGTCTATATTTTGCTAGGGATGTGGTCAAGCTGTGCATTTTACTGTATGTAAATAATATCTTTAAAAACAATCATGTGTAGAAAACTACTCATTAGAAAATTCGTATTTTTCAATTCTTATCCAAAAGAGGGATCCTGCTGCAATCTAGCTAATAAAAGGCAATGATAAAACCAATAGATATCTTCAAAATCACTGTTGCTAAATGCATTTCTGTTCAACTATTCATGAGACTAACACACACCTTGCCAGAACTTGTGTATCTGGGAAGTAAGAGTTTCCTTTTAGGCTTTGCCAGTTAATGGATTCTACCTTCAGTAGAAATGAGGGCGTTATTTAAGAACTGTGTATACTACTGTAATAAAATATACACTGATATGCACTGTCTACTGAAGTACATTTGTAATTTAATAATAGAACTTCATCTTAAACCACAAGAGAACATAGGACTTTTATAGGTAAGGAAAGGAAGGTTGAATACAGTGAGCACTGATCAAATTTTTGCCTATTTTCTGTACTACTTTCTCATGAACACCTGAGCATGTATGACATTCTGCCCACTAAATACCATATCTGGTTACAGAGTCTTGTCAAAAACAAAAAGACTTGAAAAAGAGTAAAGAATTCTCCATTCTCTGGCTGGCCAGTACTGATGCTGGCTAGGAACCACAGGTGAACAGACATACAAACTGGTTAAAGATACTGCTCTATTAGCGTTTATGACAAGAAACAAGGAGGACAAAAGGGCAAATTTTGAGTTGAAGTCATAGGGAGAAAGGGAAGGCAAAAAATTCTCACCTCTTTCAGCAAAGTACATTTAAGTGATGATTTTGGCACACATTAGTAAAAAGTCCAGTATACTACCTGGCACACTGATAAATGGTAGCTGTTTCAGAAAATAATAAATCCAACTATTAATGAAAGATCCATAGGAGAGACACCTTCCCCCTCCTTAGTGATGGTCCTGCTTACCAAGTCTGGCTTTACTCGGTGAACCAGGGGAAAGGAGAGCCACATGGAGTGCAAGGTGGTGAACACTGTGGAAAGCCAGGATTGCTGAACCTCACGACTTCTTGGAATTCGGTGAATGTAGTATTGGGTACACTAGAAGAAAACAGCAGAAATCCAAACCAAATGAGTCACTGCTACCAAAGGTAAACATCAACATTTATAGAGACAGGAAATGTTTTCTTGTTTATTTTTTATTTCCATTCTACTCACTTTTAAATTAGAGTTGCAAAGCCCATTGCATGCTTTATCTAGCACTCACCTAATTGGGTTATGACAGAAAAGTTACTAAATGTAATTGAAAAAATGCAAGTCAGTTTCAACAGTAAATTTGGAGAGATTTTCTATATAATATACTATGGGCCAAGAGTTTAACATGCTGATGTACAAAGAGGTCTTACCAATTGATAAGATAACCTTACATCAATATGTACAAAGAAGTTTAATAGATAATTTCAAACAGAAGAAATACAAATTTTTAAGAAACATACAAAAATAAGTAACAAGCACAAAAGAAAACAATTAGTCATTTGACAATGATTATGGACATGCAGTATTGATGAGGGTGTAGGGAAAGAGACATTTACATTCCCTGATCAAATATATTGGAAAGACTTTAGCGGAGTACATTCTGGAAGTACTTGTCAGAATTTTAAATAAGTTTACTTTTGATCCAGCATTTTTGCTTCCAGAAATAAAGCCTACATATTTACCTATATGTCCACTGACTATCTCATTGTTTATATTTGTGGAAATTTGAAACAGAACAAATATTCTTCAGTAGGAAATGGAGAAGTCACTACAATAAAATATGAAGATATGCTAACAAATGACATAGATCTCTATGTACTCATGTGGAAGACATCACATTAAGTGAATATAATAAGTTGTAGGAAAGTATGTTTACTATGATTCAGTGTCTTAACAAAACACTCATGCACACTTAAAGACATGTATTTGTATACACAGGCATACACATATACATTAGCATCTTCATGAAGAAAATCTGGAACTCCGTGCCATAAATCATAAGGAATATGATATTACTGGATATTTTCATTTGCTGGGTCCTATATATCTATGTTTGAAATTCACAAGAATGTATAATTACTTTGATAATCAGAGAAACCAACGTATTTTCCTTGAATCAAAGTTCCAGGTATTTGGTTATCTATTACTGATTAACAAATTATCCCAAAAGTTTGCAACTCAAAACAGATTTTTTTTTTTTTTTTTTTTGCCTCGCTTTCTGTGGTTCAGGAATCTAGGAATGGTCTGGCTGCATAACTCCAACTTGGACTATCTCATAAACTTGAACTATCTCATGAACTTGAAATCAAACTGTTGGCTGAAGTTACAAACATTTGAGTGCTTGCCTGGGGCTGGAGAATCCACTTCCAAAATGGCTTGCTTGTTGTTGTCTGGCAATTTAGTGCTCGTAGCTGACTGGTGGCCTTAGTTCCTTGTCACATGGATCTTCTAATAGGCTACCTCAGTGTTCTCATTACACAACTACAAACTTTCAAAAAGTGTGTGTTCCAAGACAGGGCAAGGCAGAAACCACAGGTCTTTTATGACCCAATCATATAAGTTACACTTTGTCACTTCTGCAAAATCCTAATAGTTACACAGGTCAAACCTATTCTAAATGAAAAGGAACCTACACAGGAGTGTGATACTGGGAAGGGAGAATCAATGAGGACTTTCTTGGAGTCTGGCTATCACACAGTTAAGTCAGAGAGTAAAGAACCAAAATAAAACCCTCTTTCCCTTTGGTCTTGAGGAACAATATGTTCCTTGAGAAAAGAACAGAAAAGTCTTTTTCTAAAGTAGTGGAAAATACATAAGGAAAAAAGTACCTACTAGTCTTATTTTTTTTTTCCAATCAGAAAAAGGCGTGAAATTGGAGGTTTCTTTTATGCTGAAAGAGGGTATGAGTGCTGTTCTTAAATATTCAGTCAAAAAGTGAAAATGGACTGCACTTGTAACAACTCTCCTTCTCCTTATGACAAAGGATATTTCCTCCTCTTTCTGTGGTGTATCAGTAGAGCATAGGGAATCTGAGTTCAATTTTTTAATTCATTACTCTTATTTACTTACAATCATTATCAAATCAATGTTGTTACTTCTTTCCAAAGGCTTAAGGTATTCGATACTGAACTAAAAACTAATACTGAGTAGTTTTCAAACTATGAACCATATAGGCAGCAGTAAAAAAGTAGAGGCAGACTTGTTCGAGGCTTGTGTTTATATAATGTGTGGAGATTATTAATTGGTAGGTCAAGTAATTCTTCAGAGCCAAAATTCCTTTTCAGAAAATTTTAGGGTCAGAAGACTGAACAGGTAACATGGTGTATACACCACATATAATATCCTCCTTTGGAGTTTGCAGAAATAACCAAATAATAATATTTCTGTAGCAGAATATGAATAGCCATACTGAGTTTGAAGCCATAGACCAAAAGCTTCAAACCAGTTCAAATTAGTTTTTGTTGTTAAATAAACTTGTGAAAAATTCAAAAAAATTTTCTCTAGTTTTAGGATTTCATATTCATTTACAAAATACATTTGAATCCATTAAGATGTCCTATTGTTATGATTATTATAATAAAAATACTCCCCCTAGGAAAAAAATAAAAATAATCCAGCAGGGTCTTATAATAAGTGTTTTAGTTCTTACTTCCACCCAACTTTTTGTGGCCTGATCTCAATATCTGTAATATTTCCTTTAGAAAAACCATGAGTATTTATCATGTTCCTTTAATTTTTAAAAACAGTTGTATAATTTTAAAACTCCATAAAGAAGCAATGAACAATTTTTCTGGATCATATGTGAACAGTGTCCCATGGGAACTGAAGGATGATCAGTTTGACTCTGGTTCCTCTGATTTCATCTTGATCCCAAGGAAGAATATACCCAGGCTTGAAGGCAAGTGTGCCTGGGGGGAAGACAGCTTTCCTAGACCTGGACATGAAAGAGTCTCCATCTCACCTCCACCAGCAGAATGAAGAAACAATGAAAATGGGTTTGGGAAGTTTCAATTCATTCTCAGAAGAATGGAAAATAGAGGAGGCATTTCTAGATGGGAATTGAGGGATCTCTGAGATGCAAGAGGCATGAGGGTAAGACAGTAAGTCTAGTAACTCAAGTTTGACGGCCACTCTTTTGACTTATGGATGCACCAGGCAAGGGATCTGACTTCCCAACTTCCAGACCAGATGCTTAGCTGGAGAGAGGTGTCTTGGTTCCACTTGTGTCCTAAAGCTAACTGGGTTGATGACCACATCCTTACAGTGATCACTCAGTTTTCAGAGATGGCCTGTTAATACCTGTAGTCTCAGTATAATTAACAGTGTACCATTCAGCTCTCAGAAGTGTCCTAATTTAAATGATAAAGTAAATGTTTATCTATAGGGGAGGGCAATAAGTAGCCTTTTCAATATCAGTGGGAAAGATATTTATTCAGAATAGTCTGAAGAGTCAATGGGATGGGAAAATCTGCATTAAGGACAAGCAGAGGAGTTTAGGGGTAGCTGGGATGAAGTCAAGCTTCACAGTGAAGTAAACACGACTGTCATGGGAACAGGAGTGCCCATATGGTGTCATTCTTTGGCTTACAGTTCTATACGAGAGAAGCCTCCACCTCCAAATTCCATACAAATCTTCCTCACATTACTTTTTAATAATCTAATAATCAGCTCAGGTATCTGGAAATCCTACCAAAAAGAGATTGTTCTTTGTGTTAATTAGCTTTTTGTTGCTGTGACCAAAACAACTGTGACGAGAACAACTTAGAGGAAGAGAAGCTTATTTTGGTTCACGGTTTCAGAGGTTGAGTCTATGGTAAACAGGATCCAAGACAGAAACACCATGGTGAAGGGGCATGGTGGAGGAAAGGTGCTCAGGCTCATGGCAGCCTGGAAGCAGAGAAAGAGAAAGCAAAGAGCCAGGGATAGGTATAGTTCCCAAGACTACACCTAAAGTGATTCTTGCCACCCAGTCATCTACCTGCCTACAGTTACCACTCAGGAGTTCATTTAAATTATTAATCTATCAAATGGATTAATCCACTAATGAGAGTACAGCTCTCACAATCTAATCATTTCACCTCTGAACATGTAAGCTTTTTTGGGCCATTATAAATCCAAGTCTCTACCCTTGTGCTCCCACTGTTATAGAGATGAGTTGTCCTCAGAGGCTCCTTTGCTGACTAGCCCTTCTGAAATAATCCTCTTCTCCCATGCTTGACCCATCAAATTGGGTCCTGGGTGTCTGATAACCTGTGTCCCTAAAGGGAATGCTGAGACTCTGGCTTGGCAAAATCTTAAGATCTTGAGTTTTTAAAAGTTTAAAATAGTTTTAGAAAATAATCACATATATAAACAAGTCAGTGAGAAAAAAACTATTACTAGAAGGAATAAGACAAAAGGTTCAGAGAGCCACAGTTCAGGTCTGGCTATGATCCTTGGCCAGGAATTCCCTGAGGATTGTGGCATCTGGAGAAAAGCAAATGAAGGGCATCTTTATGGACATACTGATTTCGTTAGTCTATACTTGTTCCTTGGGAGAACTGTTCGTGACCCTCCTTAATGTTCTGTAAAGGAATGTAGTACTACATAAAAGACGCCCTAACCATTATTTTACTACAATCATCCTCACTGACTCCAGGAACCACTGTTTGATTTGAGAACGGCCAATGGCCCAAGTAGGGTAGTCTTTTCCTGAATTCTTAGAGAGACCCAGGAAAGAAACACTTCCCTTGAAGGACACTGTGGGCCGCTAAGTTGGCTCTCTCGATCCATTCTACAAGGGCTAAGAAAGACAATTCTTTTTGTTTGCTCTCCCCTATCCACTAGGCTTTTCCACAATGACTCAAAAATGAACTATCATGTTCCCAGGACAAAAATCAACAAATTAAGAGTAGGATCTATCAGATTTACTGCAGAGCAATGAAAATTTATGTTGGAGTTGGCAGAGATGGAGGTAGACAGGGGCTGGTCCCTATGTTTCCTTCTAAAACCTCTGTACACGTTCCATAGCTATCCCTTATTCCAAGTGTCACTACTGCTCCCGTAGTTCATGTCACCACCATCTCTCAACTACTACAGCAGACTCTTTGCTTCTCCCTCATTCT
This sequence comes from Sciurus carolinensis, assembly GCF_902686445.1. Taxonomy (NCBI): domain Eukaryota; kingdom Metazoa; phylum Chordata; class Mammalia; order Rodentia; family Sciuridae; genus Sciurus; species Sciurus carolinensis. The sequence goes on along the minus strand of NC_062213.1, from coordinate 127,793,106 downwards.
GCTACAGTTTAATCTCTATAAAATTGCCAGAGCTATCTTTTTTTAATGTAAAGCAGATCTCTTCATTTTCCTGCTTAAAACCTTCCAAAGACTTTCCACTGCACTTGGGATAAAGTTCAAATTCCTTATGACTCTCAAGGTCCATATAATCTGATGCCTTTCTAATCCCTCCTTGCTCACTCCCTGGAGCCACGCTGGTCTTCTGTATGTTCTTTCAATATGTCAAACACTTTCCTTGCTGATGGCCTTTTCTGTTCATTCTAACCAGTCTGCTTTGTCCCCACATAGTCACAGCTAGTTTCTTCCTACAAATCAAGTCTCAGTTGAACATTGTCTTCTCAGAGGGGAGACATTCTCCCCCAATATATGGTCACTCTCCATCACACTGACTTACTTTGTAGTCTTCATAGCAATTATTAGTACAGTGAATTAACATGTTCTTTTATGTGTATATGTTTCCTGCCTCCCTTGCAAGAATGGAAGTTCCATGAGAGAAAAGGATTTCATCTCATTCACTGTCACTTATTCATCCCAGGACCAAGAATAGTGCTTTCCACATCACGAGTACTCAACAAACACTTGCTGAATAGATAAATGACTATCATTAAAATGTCTAGAGGTTAAGTCCATGGTCCATGCTGGGAGATGACAATGAAGAAGATGCTGGCTCTGAACCTCACTGTATCTCAGGGTTATAAGAAATCAACTAATCCAAGATGCTGACTTCACATATGAGGAAAGCGGATGCTCTAAAGGTAACAGAGCCACGATCTGAACCCAGGTCTTCCCTTCCACATGCCCTGAAATGTGCTATTGACTCAATTTCTACAGACCCTTCTTGGATCTCTGTGATTCACTGCTGAGATGTACACCTTACCCAATCCCTGAGGAGCTGTATTAGCCTCCCAAGGAATTTGTTCCTTGGGACAAATTTGTTCCAACACACATCCCACTACCCATTCTGGCTCATTTACTTTCTTTGTTTTTAAACTAACTTATTCTACATGTTTACAAACACATAACCATAGTTTGTTGTTTCTTCCCCTGGTGCTAGGGGAGCTAGGTTTTCTGTCTCCTGTTTGTCCTTTGTGTCCTGTTGTGCTCTACATGTTTGTTCACCAACATTGTTACCAATGACTCCCCCCTCCCATTCCCTGAGTCTTTGGGGGTAAAAACCAGAATAAGACCACAGGACCTTGGAAATCTTCAGATTTTTCTATTGAACCTTAGGCCCCAAGTTCCTTCTATCAAGTTCTGTGGTTTTGTTATTGTTCTTGCAGCCAATTGGGATATCATGCTCCTAGAAAGGATGTTTTAGTTGAGTCCTTTCTTTTTCTGCAGTTCAATGTGTATACATTAAATATGTATATATATCTTGAACATGATCCAGTCTCTTTCATACAAATGGACAAATAAGTAGGACTTTCTCTCTCCCCACCATATAGAAAAAGATATATCCTAGTGAGACATCCCGGCAATGTATCTAAGCTTCCTACTAAGGAGGGGTAGGTGCCATGTCTTACTATACTCTATATGCCCATAGGGCCTCCCAATACTCCCTGCACATACTTGATTGATGTACAACTAAATGTATAGTGGCAAGATAAACAAGAAAAGTAGGTTCTGCAGAGTAAAAATATAAAGTGGAGAAATGCATTTTTCTTCAGGATTCTAGTTTGTCTGAAATTATGTGAATTACTGAGTTACATACTAATAGTATATGACAACTAATAACTTTCAAAGTATGTTCCAGAATTACATCACTGCTAAAACCCACAAACATATCTGGCTTGACATTTGTGAAAACTAAATAGAAGTTTACAGTGATTTAGATGGAAATAATTCCACCAAAGAATCCAGATGGCATCATAAACCACAATAGAGCAGATCAAGTGGTCTATGAAGTCATTCTTTGCTGTTACCACACACTGAAACATACAATACATTTATTATTTAATGAATGCCACACTATTGCAGAATCCTGGAAACAAGACATAACTAAAATAATAAAATTTCATTTAACCAAAAATAGTTTCAGCTTTTGTAACATTTAAAAAATAATGTTACATATATATGTATATGTGTGTATATATTTAATGAATGTTGGATGGTTCAACCAATCATTCTGAAATCAGGATGACCATAATTTACCACAAAATTTTTTCACATGCATGTCCCTCAAGTATTTGGTATACATTTTCTTCATAGTAGCTGAAAAAGTGCCATAAGTAACATATGCACTAGGAAGTTGTTTCAGATTGAGTCCTACCAATAATGAGCTGTCACCCTGAGCAAATCAACTTCTCTAGACCTCGATCTTTCACTGTGGAGCAAGGAGGCCCGGCTCTGATCACTGATCCTCAATTAGCCACCATGATCCCATAACTGGCTTTCAAGTCTGACTTGTCAAAGACAAACAAGGCTGCCAGTCCAGCTCTACTCCAAGGCCTATACTCACTCCTCACTTCACCTTGAGGTTCTTCTTGCCTAGCAGTCTCAGGATTCAGGAAAATAAAAAAGTAGTTTATTTGTGAAACAATTATGGGATTCTGGTTCTAAGGATTTTTAAAGCCCTTTACAATGAACATTTGTCTTCTTCTTCCTAGCCTTTATTGACCTCTTCTTTCAACAATACCCCAATTTTCCTTTGGACAACTCATTCTTTTCTCATTCTCTGCCAAATGGTTTTGGTGGTATTTATTCCATCTCCTTCATCCCAACTCTGGCTCCAAGAGTGGGCTTGGAAGAGCTTAAGCTACGTGGAGGATTTTCTTTTTTAAATTTATGTTGAATGGCTCAGTGAATCATTCTGAAATCAAAATGACCATAATTTACCCCCTCCCCCACCACACACACACAAGCCATACCTGACCATAATGATTGGCTAAAAGATGGGAGCATAACCTCACTGGAGACCACGAGGCAGGGGCTTCTGAAAAAGATGTGAGACAAGGAGACTGCAAATCTCCCACAAGCTGTAAGGGACCTACTTCTCCTCAGTCAGCCCAATACGAAGTATGAAGCCCGGTTTTTCACCCTGATGGGAGAGCTTTGTGTTGCTGGAGGCAGTACTGTGGGAACCATGCAGAGGTACCACCAACAAAGACAAAAGTAGAGAGGCACCAACTATTATTAGTGATATATTTTGGTGGCTGTATCGAGGCTTGCCAGAAATAAGACCATTGTGTAAGTTCACAATTTTTTTTATTGTTCATTTAATTATATAAACAGCTGTTTATAATACTAGATTTCAGAGCAGCATTCTTCATTATGAGCACAGATTCATTCTCATATTCATTCATTAAATAACCAATAAGAATTGACCAGGTGATAGGAACTGGGCTTCACAAAAAAGAGTAAGACATTCACAAGGAACTCACTATAGTTTGGCAGGGCAACACAGGAAAACTGATACATGCAACCAAAGAGGTAAGTACAATATGAGACATAATAATTAAAAACAAATTAGCACCAAGTAGGACACCATTAACCATACTTTGATAAGTCAGACTTCCTGGAAGTGGTACTAATCTGATTTGTGAGAACTATGAAATGTATCAGGTACAGGAGAGGCGGGGAAAGGGTCTTCCAGAGAGGAGGTAGCATGTTCAGAGCCAGAGGCACGGAAGAGCATGGAGTATTTGGGGAACTATATTTTGGCACATAAGAAGCAAGGTAAATAGCTGTAGAAAATGAAGTTGGAGAGGAAAAGCCTTCAAAATCATGCTAAGGAGTATGTGTTTGAATCTAAAGGCAACCAGAAGACACCAACAGATGTTAAAAAAAAGGGCATGTTACCAGATATGTATTCAAGAAACAACATTCTGATAAATATGAGGAGGTCAAAAGGGGTAAGGATACAACCAAAGATGGGAAATTATTTGGGAGCTCAGAAGAACAACACTGATGGCATAAAAGACAGCTGTAACACTAAGGTGGAGGAACGAAGAGGCAAAAATGGGGAGGAGGGATTTTAAGGAGAGTCTGAAGCAACTCTCAGCTTTTTAGCTGGGGTGAAAGGTATTGCCCTGCTCTTGGGAGAGGATGCAAGAGGGAAAACAGGCTGAAGGCATAACATTATTTATTATGGTCTGGATTTCAGCATAATTTTGTGAGTCAGTAAAACGCTGTCTAAGCACAAAATACGTCAATGTTAGAAAACATGCATTGGTTGAAATGGGGCAGATAGGGGTTTGTACCTGGAACTGGGCTGATGGGCTGACCTGCCAGGTGGATGTACAGAGCAAGCCAACTGGCAATTTAGGAAGACAATATTCAAAATCTGGATTCTGGGCAGATGCTGGGAGGCCTAAAGGGACGGCCTGGAGCAGCAGGCTTGATTACCTCTGATAAGTCAGCCTTGAGAGCCAACTGTGATATCACGGTGGCTGGCGAGATTCCTAATCTCAGTCAGGCCATGGTATTTCACAGTGGGATGCTGAGGTCTAGGGAGATTGATTTGTCCAAGTTCATAGAGCTGGTTGTCATGCAGTACTGTTTGGAACTCATGGCTCCCTCAGGCATATGGTTACTATAAAGTGAGCACCTACCAGGTACGTGCAGGACAGGTGAACACCCCTCTGCGTTCACTGTTTCCCTCTCACTTCCTTGCCATCTTCAGTTCCTCAGTCAATCCTGACTGAAACTGGAAGTGCCTCACCAGTCACAGTGCTGCACTTACAGGGCTTGGGGTTACGCTGTCTCTGGTATGACTGTAACCACCATGCACCAGAGGCACTTCCTGGGGTCTAATGGCTAAGAGATTAAAGAACCTCTGTTTCTGCAAAAGGAAGGACATAGAGAATTCCTAAGTGGGTTTAATCCTAAGTTTATAGTAACAAAAGAAGTTGTATGTTTATACTGGTAATATATGTAACAATTTTTAAAAATTAAGTTTCAATACAAACTGTTTTCAGATATAATTTGTTTTAAAATGGAGAAACTGCAGCAATATATTATAAAATGTTACTGCTCTGCATGTTGTAAGGATTCCATACAAATTTAAGTGGTCCAGGAAAATAATTAAATTATTAGAAGGTTGAAATAATAGCAATATGCTACTCATGGGTATTTCAATTCAATCAAATCAGAATCTGATTCAAAGAAGGTTCAACCTACCTTCCATTAGTTTCAGAGATAGAGGAAAGGTGGTTCCAGAAGGAATTCAAGAGATCAAACTATTTAAAATACTTTAGAATGTGTAAATCTACCCAATACACTACTTTGAAAATAAATATTTACTCAATAAACAGTCACTTCAGAATTTCTATTTGCAAAAATTTATAAATATTTTCTTAATCAGAAATTTCACTCATTTAAACTGGATTTCTTCCTAATTAGAGATATTTTCACCGTTATCAAAGTTCACTGGAATGAGAAAAAGTGAATTTATATACCTTAGTCACACCCTAAAAATGTTAATGAAGTTAAACCCTAAGTTACGTACAGTTTGCCAACTAAAATAAACCCTACCATTGCAATTATACAGTTTATAAACATTTCTTTTAGAACTTCTTAGGAACTGTTAAAGATAGACAGACATCAAATGCATTAAATTTAGAAGTCTCAGTTCACCGTATGAAGTTAGCACCCCACCTTGTGGAAAACAGTAGGTGGTGTTAGGTGGCAGTATGTTATATCATTTTTATCTGATAAATCCTGCAGTCACCAAACTGCCAGTGATTTATAAAAACCAAAAATGTAAACCCCCTCAAAACAAAAACAAAAAGCAAACCAAAATAATCCCTACTTATTAAAGTAAGAGCAAACCTTCTATGCTTACAAAATACAAATATAGTAGCCTCAAAATGGTAGGGCTTATGGAGTGTTTGGGTTACTTCTTCAGTAAATAAATGTTTCAAGTCAACAAGTTATTACTTCTACTGCGGCTCCGTTGTTCTGGATGTTATTTGGACACCCCCCTCCCCCACAACGTGACTTCTTCCCTTTTCTTTCTGGACGTTTTGGTATCTTCTCTTCATCATTAGTTGTGAAACTGTAGATGACTTATCTTGTTGAGGCTACAGTTTAATTGGGCTGGGGAGAGCCCTTTTGAAGGTCATGTCCTTCTAGTTCTGGGAAATTTTCCTGGGTCATCATTTTTTGTTTTGTTTTAACTTCTGTTTCCTTGTTTGTTCTGGACAGTAGACCTTCATCATTCAGTTTGACTGCCTAATTTTCTTACTTTTCTCTATGGTTTCAACCTTTATTTTATGTTTTTTTGGCAGAGTTCTTTAATGTGATCCTTCAGGAAGTTTTAGAAATTCTGCAATCAAAAATAATAGCCTTGTGTTTCAGGGTTAAAAAAAAAGCAGGCCTTATTCTTTTTTTTTAAGAATATAATTAATGTCCTCTTATTTCTCTCAAAGTAACTTGTCTTTTAAGCCCCCACCCCACCCTACAGGCGTGCCCTCTTCTTTGATCCCTTTTCACTTTAAGTTTCATCTGCTGACTGCAGTTTTGGTTTCTCTTATGGTACAGGTATTCCTCCTCTGTTTGAGAGTCTGCATGTTGTTTGAACCAATCATTTTCAAAAGGAAGGGGAGGGAGAGACTCCTTCTTACCTCAGTTGGCAAGGTCTAGAGACATTCGGGATTGTCATGACTAGGGATTGAGAGGGGAGTGCTCTGACCAGGGTTGCTGTTAAACATTCAATAATCACAGAATATTCCCCCACAACAAAGATGTATTGGCCTCAAAATGTTAATAGTAATAACACTGGCATTAAGGGACAGACTGGAAGCTCTGTATGCTGTGAGGAATTTATTGACTGAAGGGTTAAAAAAATACTCAGAACCGACATGTTAGACTCTATAGTTCTAGTCTCTTGATCAAATCAATTTCTTCGAAATTAATCTTTAATTTTCTATCAGTACATAAATGTGGCATTTTGGGAACAGATCCAGAAAGGGACCCAACTGGTACCTGTTGGAGGCACAGGGTGGGTATTAACTCCTCTGAAGCCCCTATTTTCAGGGCAGTAGTTTACCCCACCTTCAATCTGGCTTGGCGTTTCCAAAGCAGTCTAACGCTCAGTAGGCAGACTTCAACCAAGAGGTCCTCAACCCCGTGCTGTACCAGGCTTCAGAGGCACCTAATGATTGTATTATCTTTTACTTACTAGCCCATTACCCAGTGATGCTTTTTTATTAATTAATTCTTAGGGCTTGCAATATTTATCTTTCCTCTCAAACTATACCAAAAACTTCTTGAGACAAAGAGCACATTCATTACTTGTATTCCTTAGAAAACTTGGTATAAATTTTACAGCTAGAAACTACCTAATCAGGATCTACTTTTGGTTTTCAAAAAAGATTTTACTTTTGTGAAGGCAAAGCTTCTAGGGAGCTGTCCTACCTATCGCAAAAAGGAGCAATTGAAACAAATATAATAGTACTGCAAGCTTGGCAAGGTGTATGGTGTATGGAAAATGTCTAAATAAAACCTCCTCCAGGTGGATAGACTACTCCAAAGCTATATAAAGCCCTTTCAAATTCAAGGAAAGAAAATCTTCTCGGGCAGTGGCACGTAATAGTCTCTAAAAAAGAAGTGGAGGAAGTCTCCCCGCCTCTATCCCACCACTACCATTTGCCAGAGCAGTCTAATATATACTAGAAGTTTCCACACTACTGACCTTTCTAAAGTTCAGCCCTCCTGAGAAGTAGATCCAACTGTTCAATGTTCAGCAGTGTGCTGCCATCTGGTGGCGGCAGGGAGGAAGAACATCAACATACAGTTGGGAAAGCTATAGAAAAGTACAATGACAGAAGTTCTTTAGCCTAGGGAAGGACTTTCCAGGACCATTTCTGAATCTTGAAGGACTTTCCGAAGAGGGAGAGGGAAAAGAAAAGTGAGAGGAAAAGGAAAAGGATAAAAAGGAGAGGCATAAGGAGAGAAGAGAGGTATAGGAAATAATTAGGTGGGACTTCAGATGGTTTGGAATCAGGGCAAGAAGGGCCAGGGAAGTCCCTTTGGATACCAGGGAGTTTTTAGGGAGTTTCAGGCATGGCAGAGGCTGCTGACTGGTTTGGGTGTATGAAACACTATAACAACACCTGGAGACAGGGATGCTCCCCCTAGAGACTACCCAGGAACACTGATGACAAAGTAACTCCATTCTTCTGATTACTTAGAACAAAAGCTTTGAAGTCATGCTCTACTCCTCTCTTTTCTTCAAATCCTAAATTAATTGCCAAGAAATTCTGTGAACTCTGTTTAAAAAAAAAAAAAATCCACGGTCTAATGGTTTCCACCTTTTTTTATCCTCCCTAGTGCAAAGCACACTATCTCCTCTTTGGGTTGCTGAAACATCCACCCCACTGCTTTCCTTGGTTTCACCTTTGCTTTGTAACACAGCAATGACAGTGATGATACTTTCAGCAAAACCTTCCAGTAGCTCCCTATTTTCCTCAGAGTAAGAGAGGAAGTTCTTAGAATTGCCTACAAAGCCCTTTATCATCTGGCCCCCTGCCCCACTCTCTCACCCTCTCCCCAATGTCTCCTTCCACACATTCTGCTCCATGAACTCTGCCATTCCCCCAACATCCAGGAACACCCCATTCTAGTACTGCTGAGAGACTGATCCCTCTGCCTGAAATACTCTTATCCCAGGTGTCCCCATCTTCTTCAAGTCCCTATGAGGAACTGAAACTCTTCCCACCTCTTCAGAATATCCAGTCCCCAGGTCCCTGTGTAGTCCCCCTCCCAGCACCGGTCACCTTCTAATGAGCTTCAGATTTTCCAATTCCCTATTTCTAGTATGACTGTCCTCACATGCAGTTTGCATTGAGTAAGCTCCCTGATGGCAGGAGCTTTTTTGGTCTGCTTTTTCACTGATGTATCTCAACTGCCCACAATAATGCCTGGCAAATGGAAAGCAAAGATTTCTTGTTGAATAAACAAAGTTGAAAAAAAAAAAAAGCATTGAATTGACTGCCGTTGCACTATACATTTGGGCAAAATGAAAGTAAGTTTTTACATGCTTCTGTATTTACATGACATTTAATGTCTCTTAGTGAAGATTTCACTATTGTGTCCACATTATTTCCTTTTATTGAAGAACCTCGTGTTTAATATATAAGGTATCTTTTCCATTATTTCTCTAATAGTTGATGATATCATATAAGAAAGTTATTTGAGTTTAAATATTCAGTTTGCATTTGACACTTTTCTAAACAAATACTTGATATACTTTTAACTGTTTTTTTGTTTCCAGACATAATTATTTATAGAACACATGACTTTATTTTTTCTTTTTCAATATTTATACCTCTTATCTTAGGTGAAGGATCAAAACAAAGAATGGTGTTACTAGTGGCAGATATTCTTATTTTGGTTTTGATTTTAGACAAAAAGATTGCCTCTAAAAGACACTGATTTTTGGTTCCAAATATACTTTTTCATATTAAGGAAATCACTGAAAATGTTAGGATATAGACTATTTTTGCAACACAAAGTTTTAAGAAGCTAAATGTGATAAGTCATGGGATGCATATGATACAGGGAAGACTAGAGTCCAAACCAATAGCAGCATTTGTAAGGTTTGTATAAAACAGATCTCTCAGTATTGCTGGCAAGTTATTAAAAAATAGGAGTGGAGGGCAGGAATTTTATCTAAAGGCCCCCAAAACAACCGTCTGGTGTATCTATTACATTAGTCTTTATCCCATACATTTATACTGTTTCATAATAGATACTTCAAAACAGGAATTCAATCAACAATCTGCCAGAATGCTACATGATAAGAGAGGGATGACAGGCTCTTTGATATCAGCAAGTTAGGCTTCTTCATTTTTTAGGCTTCTTTCTAATCAAAGTAACATTCTCATTTATAGTAGAAAATCTGAAAAGCTGTAGGAATACTTATAGAATGTGAATAAGTACAAAAGTGTTTACTGCAGTAATTAGTAAAAGACTGCAAACATCAAGGAAACGGTACATCATTATTGTGGATTAAAGGTGATCACTACAAAGTATAAGGTAAATCTATTTGTACCAACATGGAGAGTTATCAAGGTTTAGAGTTTTGTTTTGTTTTTGTGATACTGGGGATTAAACCCAGGGCCTTGCACATGCTAGGCAAGTGTTCTACCATGGAACCACACCCCCTTATCAAGATGCAGAGTTGAAAGGAAAAATGTAATAGATAATATACAGGATTTGATTTATGAACTATCTTATGCCCTGTTCCCTCCAAAGACCCCCCAACCCTGCTTATGTGACCACATGCACATGTGTACATAGAATTCATAATACTTGGTTACATACAGGACTAACAGGAGGGAATAAGCACTGGCAGGCTATACCTCCAGCTGGTACAGTGGGCTACGACTGGAGTGGAACTGGAGTGGTGATGGGGAACTTCCACTTTTTACTTTATATCCTTTATTGTCCGAAGTTTCTAAATTAAAAAAGGAATAAAATTCAGAAAAAAAGAGAAAAGAATAAACAGAAAACCACCATCACAGTAAATTCTGGGATATATTCAATGAAGATTTGATGAAATATCCACTTAGGATAGTGTCTTGTACAGAATCAGTACTCAATATTTTTGGAATGAATGAACAAACAAATAACCTTTCTTGGGAAAACACTGGAAGCCTAATTATAGAGTACTGAGAAATCTAAGAGGCTTGAAAATAAAGAAGGTTGTTTCCAAGTTTTAATACTTTAAGTCAGTTTTCAACAACTTCTATTGTTTTATGTAAAAAAGAGGCTACTCTGTATAAATGCAGTTTTAAAAATTGTTTTGTGGTCAACTCATGGTCTGACGGAAGTTACCAGGAGTAATGGTTGGTTGTCAAGGGAGGCAGCTATGAGACAAAGTTCAGATTTCCTTCTAGACCTTGCAGGCTGGTGGTGGGGCCCTGCTGAAACAGAGTTCCATCAGAAGACTACTGCTATTCAGGAAGAACACTCTGGTTTGAGATATCATTTACTTTCATATCACTCTGGTAATTGGTTCTATTTGGAAAGGTTACTACCCAGTCTTTACTGAAAGGTATTACTTTAGCTACCTTTACTTTAGAACTAATCCCAGTGGAAATTACTTTTTCTTTAGAAGAATTTTCAAGATATTTTTTCACTTAAGTAATTTCACAGTCAAACATCCCCCATTCCTTAGCTCTTAACCTTTCTGATCTCAGCTCTTATTAGTAAAAAAAAAAAAAAAAACCCTATCTCTTGTAAAAATGAAACTACTCAGAGAAACATAGGTTAAATGGTAGAGTTAAAATGTATAACAGGATTATTTCTCTGATATAATTATAAAAAGGGCAAATTAAAGAACCTAAAGATTTTACATAGCACTAAAAAAAATGTGGAATCAAAGAAATCAGAAGAAATTTGAATAAAGATTTTTTGTTGTTTGTTTGTTTGGGGTACTGGAGATTGAACCTTGGGGGATTTTACAACTGAACTACATTCCAGCCCTTTTTATTTTGAGATAGGGTCTTGCTGAGTTACTGAGGTTGGCCTTCAATTTGTGATCCTCCTTGTCTCAGACTCCTGAGTCACTGGGATTACAGGTGTGTGTACCACCACACCAGCTAAGTGTGTGCAAAAAAAGTAGGTTACCTCTAACACTAAATTAGTAAAATTATATTATTAATTTTAAAAGTTTGTTTAAATATGCTGTATATTTATATCAGAATAAATACTAATTTTTTTCTATATACTAGCAAGACATTTAAAAGTTTTTGACTAATTCTATTTCTGAATGGGCTTTAAACCAAAAACAGAATTCCTATGTTACTTGAGTAACCTTAAGTAATTAATACTAGTAATTTGTATCTTCTGATTTCTGGGAGAGTCTTCTTTTTTAGGACAAGCCTTTAAGGAAAGAATGGGTTTTGATTTTTCACCAGAACCAAGTGTGAATCAATGCATTTTTATTCCTGAAGTGCTCAGGGTGATATTGATGGGACACTTTGCCCAAGCATACAATGTAGTTATTGTTAATGCTTTAAAATGGCACACATGTTCTGGTTCACTGAAGAAGTCTGAAAAAGTTAAATTATAAAGAAGTAGGTCAAGGCCTATAACCACAACAGTATTATTGATAGCAAGAAAACTGCAGTTGGCAAGGTTATATCAGGAAAAAAAACAAGTGAGGAAAACTGGAGGAGGGAAGGAGCACCATTTACACAAACGGTACAGAACCGGCATCTACACAGGAAGTACCTCGAACCTCTCACTTTCATAATTACACCAGAGAGGCAGTGCTCCTAAAATTTCAGGGAAAGAGGCCTACAAAGGAACAAACTGACAGCTGATATTTCTATAACGATACCAGCTTCCCTATATTTGAAAGTTAGAATGTTGTGGAGCCCAATTTTTAGTGCTACTCTCTTTTCTATCTATCGATTCCTGGGTAATCTAATCCAATTCCTTGATTTAAGTCAAATCATCTATACATAGATGACTTCAAAATTTACATTGCAGACCATACATCCCTCCTGAACTTCAGGCTCATGGACCCAAATGCTACACATTTGCGGGTATGATTAGACATCTCACACTTAGCCCTCCTGTTCCCCATGGTAACCTTGCTCTAGTAAGAAAATCCATTATTCCAGTGATAAGGCCAAAGACATGATGTCCTCTTCTATCCCTACCCTCCTTTATACTCCAAGTTTTATCTGTCAGAAAAGCTACTAGTTCTACCTTCAAAATATATCCAGAATCTGACTTCCCATCATACCGACTTTGCCATCCTGGTCCAAGCCACACTGATGTCCCATCTGGATTACTGCAATACCTTTAAACTCCTTTCCCAGCTTCTGCCCCTTTCCTCTTTAGTTTATTCAGCAGTTAAAAGTGATTCTGTTAAAACAGAAGTCAGATCATGTCACTTTCTACCTAAAACCCAGTGGTTCCCAATCTCACTGGGATCAATTCTAAGCCTAAAAATTGACCACAAGATCTTAAAAGACCTAAACAATACTCGTACCCTTGTCTCACCTAGCATCCTACTCAGCTTTCCCTTGTTTCCTTTGCTTTGGCCACAATGATTTCCTTACTGTTTCACAAACACACTGGGCACAGCTCTGCCTCAGGGTCTTTGGTGCAGTCATCTAAGGGTTCTATTTCTTCATGTGGTTTGATACCTTACCTTCTTTAGACCTTAGTTCCAATACCACCTTTCCCGGTTATTCTATCTAAAACTGCAACCCCATCTTCAACCTCCCAAAACTCCCTATTACCTTTCCTTGGTTTCTTTATCTCCTTAACAAATTTTCACTAACATATTTTAAATTTTACTTAATTACTTTGTTTATTATTCCCCTTCATTAGAAAGTAGTCATTGGAGAGCAGAGATTTTTCTGTTTTACTTACAACTGAACAAGCATCCAGCAGGTATTCAATAAATATTTGTTAAATAGTTATGAAGGAAAAAATTCAACTTAGAATTATAAGTGCAGAATATAACAAAATAAAAAAAGCAAAACCAAGACATATTTTCAGGCAAATAAACAAACAACTTGGAATAAAATAATAAATGAATTAAAAGATAATTATGTTTAGAAATTTAAAAATACTTTGAAATAATCAAAGAAAAACCCATAATGGGAACTTTTTGACAGCCTAGAAACAAACAATAATAAAAATATTACATACCAAAATGTATGAGATGCAGTTAAAATGTTACATAAGGAGTAATATATAGTTATAAATACTTATATTCAAAGATAAGAAAGGGTAAAGATATAACTTAACATCAAAAAAAGGACAACAGATTAAACATACAAAATTAGAAGAAAGAAGAGTATGAAAATGAAAAGAAATCAAGGAAACAAAGACACAACAGAGAAATCAGAAATCTAAACATGGAAAAAATATTAAACTGATAAATGTCTGATGTTAAGCAAAATTACTAATAAATTTTTATTGTTATATCACAACTTTACAAACATTTTGTCAAGATAATATTGTGAAAATATGCCAAAACACTTGCAAATTTACATAAAATGAACACATTTTAGAAAAATATTTGACATTACTTATTTAAGAAGAAACAGAGTCCAAAGAATCTCATAACCATAACAAAAAGATCACATCAAGCCTACTGGTTTTATATACAAGTTCTAAAAAACTTAAAAAAAATTATTTCCATTCTTATATAAATTCCTCCTGAAAACAAAAGTTGTGTTCATTCCACAACTCATGTAATGAAACTGCTATAACTTTGATATCAGAACCAAGTTTTGTAGAAAGAAAAAGTATAGGGCAATCATATTCATAAAAATAAATGAAAAAACATGAAACAATATGTTTGCAAACCAAATCTAGCAATGTATGAAAATAGAGCATACTATGAACAAACTGGGTTTATTCCAGGAATTCAAGAATAACTCATACCATGTAAGTGTCCACATAAACAGATAAATGTTTTTAAAAATTACCATATCAGATGCAGAAAAGACATTTCATAAAAATCCATGATGATTTAAAATAAAACTCTTGGGATATTTTTAAAATTAGAAGCAATAAAAGAATGAACATTATACTGTCTTTATTACTGTTCTGGAAATTCTAACAAAATAAGAAAAAGAAATGAAAGTTATAAGAATTAGAACTGTTTCTATTGGCAGATGATGAGATTATCTTCACAGATAACAAGCTAACAAATTAACTGAATTAATTATATTGTAGCAAGGCAGTTCTCATAAGATGACTGTATAGATGGAGGCTCTCCCAAAGTGATGTACTCAATTTAATTCAAATCAAAACACCAACGAAGTTCTTTTTTTTGGGGGGGGGGTGCTGGGGATCGAACCCAGGGCCTTGTGCTTACAAGGCAAGCACTCTACCGACTGAGCTATCTCCCCAGCCCCCAACGAAGTTCTTTGTGAACTTGTCAGAGCTAAAAATCTATGTAAAAAAGAAAGAACAATAAAAAAACTTCTAAGGAATAAGACTAACGGAGCTTGTTACTGCTCAGTACAGAAAAATGAACCAATTAACAGATTTGAGAGCTAAGATACAGACTTCTGCATACACAGAACCTGATAAACAGTGATGCACTGAGGAGCAGAGAAAAAGGCCTATTCTGGCCTGGGACAGCTGTTTTACCATATGGAAATTAGATCTCTTTCAAACATTACACAGAAAAATCAATTCCAGATGGATTAAAGACAAATGTGGAAAAGAAAATGTTAAAACTTATAGAAAATAACATAATATAACTCTGACCTTGAAGTCCTAAGGGAAAACATAAATTTGGAGGCTTAAAAGAAAATAAAAACATAATCTACAACTTATCTTCATCATAAAATAGTGAAAGAATAAGCAGAAAGAATATACAGCTATTTATCCATTTATCTACCCACAAAGGATCGGTATATAGAATAGACAGAAAAAATGGTCCTAATCTGAAGAAAGATTGTTAAGAGTTCACTGAATTTCAGAAAGAACTGAGAAAATAGACATGTAGATAGGACCTGATTAAATTTCAGATTTCTAAAGAAGAGAATAAAAACTGACAATCAAACAGCTTTTCAGAAATTATAATAGTTAGAAGAGAATGATTTTGAGGGGAAAAGAAAACTGTGGCATTGCAATCAGAATTGTTTAGTAAGCCAAACAACTATCAGGGTATAAATGTTACAACCTGGGAGTACAGCGTACTTGTAACTGACATTACTTACCAAGTACTGACCTTGTAACCTTTCTAGAAAAAGGCTGAGCCAAACAGAAGATAGAATGAATTCAAAAGAAGACACAGTCCACATGCAAGCAGTGGTAAGACTCTATGACTGTTGATGACATCACAAGATTTAAATTACCAAAGACAGGAGAGGGTAATGAAAGATCCATGCTAGACCTTTTTTTTTCTTTTCCTCTCATTCCTGATACTTTGTGATTATTTTCCCTCATTATTTTACCATCTTCTCATTTTTGCTTTTAGAGCAAAGAATGCCAGAAAGGAATTGCTTTGGCTCAACTTCTGATTCACTAAGGTTTTCATTTGTATTTAACCACTGATAATTACTTTTAATTTTTAATTGTGATAATCATTTAAAAAAATTTCCAGTAAATCCTTGTTGTTTTGAGATTGCTTCTTTTGCAAAACGGACTATTCTTGCTTAATTAATGGAATATCTACTTGAATTTCAATAATATAAAATTAGTTATTTGTGGTTTTATATTAACTGTTTTAGCAGGTCCCTTTTGCTGTAAACCTATTGATTCTCTTTAAACTGTCTACTCATGTTTTATTTTCAGTTTATAAGTATGAATGAATGTCTAGGTCAGTGTGATCCGATACAACTTTTTAAAGATATTTTTTTAGATTTTGATAGACCTTTATTTTAATAATTTATTTATATGTGGTGCTAAGAATCGAACCCACTGCCTCACACATGCTAGGCAAGTTCTCTTCCACTGAGTCATCAACCCCAGCCCTGATACAACTTTCTTCAAAGATGAAAATATTCTATTTTGTACTGTCCAATGTAGTACCTACTTGACACATGTAGTTATTGGGCATTAGAAATGTGACTAGTGCAAATGAAGGACCAAATTTTAATTTTTCTTTAGCTTTAATTAATTTAAACTGAAGTATAAATAGCCACACATGGCTAGTGGCCACTACAGTGGATAGTGCAGGTATAGATTGTTCAGTATTCTTGTCTCAAATGGGCTCTTTCAACAAATGTACTGATCACTACTTATTTCTTCAGCAACTCTCTTTTCCTAGTCTGGTGAGCTCCATGGAATGTACAAAAGGAGGCTATTAGGGATATCAGGTGCTAAGTTCCTGAGGCTGTAGTGTAGAAAAAGGCCTGTAAGTGGACCCTTTCCTTTAACAGGGCTCGATGGGAAGGTATCTAACTATCCCTGTCTTTCCATCCTACCCTTTACACTCCAACACCCCCTAAACACACACACACACACACACACACACACACACACACACACACATTGTGGTAAAATGGAGGGCAGAAAGGACAACGGGCCCTTTCAGGAATAGGATACTCTGTTTTCTCTAACAGCAGTTGCACTGCTTCAGCAGAAAATTAGCTGTCAGAGGAGGAATGTCAAATAGAGATGCTTAGTACTGCACTGTGGTTAACACTTTGATAATAAAAATAATGGCACTTGGGCTGAGGAAATAGCTCAGTTAGTAGCGTGTTTGCCTCCTATGCACAAGGTCCTGGGTTCAAACCCCAGCACCACAAAATAATAAAAATAATAACAACAACAACACTTAAAAAAACCTAAAATCTTTAGCTTTCTTATCAATGTGAATCAAATCCAACTTAATGTTTTTGAAAACAATTGTCCAGATGTTTCACTAAGTCATGAAATTATTCAGCAATAATATGAGACCCAAAGGGCATATTTAATACATTTGCTAAATTAAAATTACAGCCTCCAAATTGGATGTAACTTCAGAAAGAATATACAAACTAACAATTGGGTAAACCAAAGATCCAAAGTTGAGAAACCAATAAGAATTTCAAGATGATTTTGAACTTTATATATATTTGAAAGTGCTCTATGCCACTTGCAAATTATAATACTTTTTACTTTCTTTTGGGGTGAAAAATTCCTCATAATTATCTCCTAATAATTCTCAGATGTACTCTAAAATAAAGAGATTAAATGACATTTTTAGTCTCTGACACCCTGGATGAGAATTCCCAGGGCATTCTTTTCTAAGTTTTAAAAATTGGAAATGAATACACAAGAGAGGCAGAGTAGTTATACAGAAGTAGAGGATTTGGAGAAGTATAAGTAAGTGACATATATTTGATGGAACACAGATCAAATTATTTATGTCTTTGAGGCTCAATTTTCTCATTTGCAAATGAGAATACTATTATCTGTCTTAAAATTATTGAAAGGGCTAACCATTAGCATACTCAATAGTCTCTACGATTTTCTTTCAAATTTGCCTGCTATATTTACCAAATAGACTTTACTGAAATAGTTCTGTGTACATATTTGCAATGGAGAGAACAGCATCCTCTCAAAATTCATGTCTACCTCGAACCTGTGAATGTGATTTCATTTGGAAATAGGGTCTTTGTAGAATGTAATCAGGTTAAGATGAGGTCACTGTGGATTAGAGTGGTCCCTACATTTGATAGGTGTCCTCAAAAGAAAAGCAAATAAAGACAGACATGGAAGAGGCCATGTGAGGATGGAGGCAGAAACTGGAGGGATGTCACTGCAAGCTTAGCAATGCTAAGGACTGCTGGCAAGCATCAGAAGCTAGCAAAGGGCAAAGGAGGATTCCTCCCTAGAGCCGGAGAGGAAGTATGGGCCTGTGACACCTTGATTTCAGACTCAGCCTTCAGAACTGTGAGAAAACACAGTTCTGTTGTTTTAAGCCACCCAGTTTATGGTATTTTGTGATAGCAGCCCTAAGAAATTAATGTAGTATTGATCACCAAAATAAAAGTGTAAGCATTTTGGCTCATCTCTCACCATAAAAAAAGGGCCTGGGGCTGGGCTTGTGGCTCAGTGGTCTCAGAGCGCTTGCCTGGCCTGTATGATGCCCTGGGTTCGAGCCTCAGTACCACATATAACTAAATAAAATAAAGGTCCAACAACAACTAAGAATGTATTTTTTTTTAAAAAAAAGGGTCATATATTTTTTCTATGGCTAAATGAGAGAATGTAGATTCACATTCTGATCTTGTTTAACATGGATTTCCCAAGACTACATTTTAATAGTGTGTTAGGTAGGGATCTTGTTTTCAAGTGACCAAAACTCAAACAGATTTTTTTTTTTTTTAAAAAGTGTGTACATGATCTAGCCCCAACTGAATCTTAACATTACTTCAACTCACAGAACTAGGGAGATGAAAACCCAAAACTAACAACCAGGCCCTAAGGAGAAACAACCAGCGGGGACCTTTAGGTCCACACCTTGACATCTAATCATCTATCAAAAACAGAGAGCAATCTTTGAACAAAAAAGAACTACATATGTAAGGACACATGTATAAAAGAGGAAAGGGAACACATCTCAATTGATGCCCAAGTCCAAGATCTCTGAAAATATGAGAAAACAGGCAAATAAATCTCCCTCCAAAATTCACAATCCTGCAACAAAGGATCCCATAGATATGGAATTAAATGAAATTCCAGAGAAAGATTACAAAAAAATGATTATTAAAATGTTCAGTGAACCAAAAGAAGATCTGAGGAATGAATTAAATAAGCAAATACAGGAGACGAAAGACCATTTCAATAAAGAAATACAAATATTGAAAAGAAACCAACCAAAACACTTGGAAATGAAAGTCACAATCAATCAAATTAAAAAACTCACTTGAAAGTATCACCAACAGATTAGAATGTGTAGAAAGTAGAATTTCATCCCTTGAAACAGAACTTCAGGCCTTAAAGATAGGGTACATAAACTTTAATACACAGTATGCAATAAATGGGAAAAAAATAAAGAACATGATCAGAATATACAAGAATTGTGGGACAACATCAAGAAACCAAACCTGAGAGTGAATGGGATAGAAGAGAACATAGAGATATAGGTTAAAAGCATTAAGAGCATTTTCAATGAGATAGTAACAGAAAACTTTCCCCATTATCAAAAATGAGACAGACATACAGGAGGCATACAGGCCCCCAAACAGACCAGATCAGAAGAGAATTTTTCCAAGACACATCATAATCAAAATGCCTACCATAGAAAATAAGGAAAGAATGTTAAAATATGCAAGAGAGAAACATCAGGTCACATTTAGAGGCAAAGCAAAAAAGCACATTTCTAACTTTTCAACTCAAACCCTAAAATCAAGGAGGGCAGAAATGAGGTACTACAAGCTCTGAAAGAACAACTGCCAACCAAGATTGCTATACCTAGCAAAGGTCTCTTTCATATTCCATGGGGAAATAAAAACTTCCCATGACAAGAATAAACTAAAAGAATACATGACTAACAAGCCAGCACTACAAAGAATACTGAAAGATAAACTGTGCAGAGAAACCCAAAACCAAATCCCAGAACTTCCAAAGAGACGAAGATCAACAGAAGACTAGTCATCTAAATAAGAATCAAGACAGAATTAAATATAACAAAAGAACCAAAATGGTAGTAAACCACAAACACATATCCATAATAACACTGAATATAAATGGTCTCAACTCCCCATTTAAAAAAATGGATTATCAAAATGGATCAAAAAGTAAGATCCACTATATGATGTTTGCAAGAGACTCATCTCATAGGCAAAGACATTCACAAGGATGAAGGTAAAAGGATGGAAAAAAATATTCCACACAAATGGAGTCTGAAAACAAGTTGGAGTGGCTATTCTCATATCTGGCAAAACAGAATTCAAGCAAAAATTAATCAGAAGAGACAAAGAAGGCCACTACATCCTGATGAAGATAATAATGCACTGAAAATGCTCTTAATGCCTTTAGCCTGATGAAGAAATAACAATAGTAAATACATATGCTCCAAATGTCAGTGTAGCCAATTATATACAAAAAATACTCCTTGACATTAAATCTCTGACCCCAATACAACATACCCTTATCACCAATAGATAGGTCATCAATGCATAAAATGAATAAAGACATAACCAACCTAAATAATACTATAAATCAAATAGTCCTAATAGACAGCTACAGAATAGCTCATAGTAAAACAGTTGAATTTACGCTGTTCTCAGCAGCTTATGAAACCTCTTCCAAAACAGATCATATTCTAGGTCACAATATAAGTTTTAGCAAATACAATAACACTGATAAACTCCCATGAGTCCTGCTGGAATGAAACTTGAAGTCAACAGCAAGAAAAATAATAGAAACCACATAAATACATGGAGATTGAACAATACTCTTTTAAGTGAAGAATGAATCAAAAAAGAAATGAGAGAAGAAATCAAGAAATTCTTACAAACAAATGAGAACAAAGATACAACACATCAAAATCTCTGGGAAGTATGAAAGCAGTACTATAAGGAAAATTTATTGCATTGCATGCCTGCTAAAAAA
The DNA here is from genome assembly GCF_902686445.1 of Sciurus carolinensis. Lineage (NCBI taxonomy): Eukaryota > Metazoa > Chordata > Mammalia > Rodentia > Sciuridae > Sciurus > Sciurus carolinensis. The sequence goes on along the minus strand of NC_062213.1, from coordinate 127,772,130 downwards.
AAAATAGGCAGATCTGATCCTAAATAAATAAACTTATGCTCCATCTTGAGGCTTAGAAAGGAAGAAGAAACTAACTCCAAAACCAGTAGAAGACAGGAAATAATAAAGATCAGTGTCAACAATAATGAAATAAGAGAATTAAAAAAAAAAAACACAGGATAAATGCAATCAGGAGTTGATTCTTCAAAAACATAAGTAAATATTGTCAAAATGGCCACACTACCAAAAACAATATAAAAATTCAAAGCAATCCCCTTCAAAATACCAATGACATTCTTCATGGAACTAGAAAAAAACAGTCCTTAAATTCAATTGGAAGAATAAGAGACCCAGACTAGACCAAGCAATTATGAGCAAGAAAAGTTATACAGGAGGCATCACAATAACTGATCTCAAATTATACTATAGAGCTATAGTAGCAAAAAATGCCTGGTACTGGCATCAAAATAGGAATGAAGATTAATGGAATAGAATAAAAGAGTCAGAGATGAACCCACATGCTTATGGCCATCTGGTACTTGACAAAGTTGCCAAAAATATATGTTGGCAAAAAGACAGCCTTTTAAACAAATGATGCTGGGAAAACTGGACATCCATATGTAGAAAAATGAAATTAGATCCCTATCTCACCCTAAACAAGTCAAATCAAAATGGATCAGATTTAGTTATTAGAGGAGAAACCTTGCAATTTTTAAAAGACAACACTCCACCATATAGGTGCAGGCACTGACTTCCTCAAAAAATCCCCTAAAGTTCAAGAAATAAAAACAAGAATCAATAAGTGGGATGCCAGCAAATTAAAAAGTTTCTGCACAGCAAAGGAACTCATTAAGAATGTGAAGAGAGAACCTACAGAAAGGGAAAAAATCTGCCGGCTACTCTTCTGACAGAGGATTTATATTCAGAAAATAAAAATAATTCAAAATATTCAACACCAAATATAAATCACCCAATCAATAAATAGGCAAAAGAAATAAGCAGCAAATTTTCAAAAGACATACAAAACGCCAAAAAATATATGAACAAATGTTCAACATCTTTAGCAATCAGGGAAATGCAATCAAAACTACATGAATATTTCATTTTACTCCAGTCAGAATGGCAATTATCAAGAACACAAATAATAAATGCTGGTGAGGATGTGGGGAAAAAGTACACTGATACATTGTTGATGGGACTGCAAATCAGAACACCACTCTGGAAAGCAGTGTGTACATTTCTCAAGAAACTAGGGATGAAACCACCATATGACCCAGCTATCTCACTCTAAAAATAGCATACTACAGTGATATAGCTACTTTAATGTTTATAGCAGCAAAATTCACAATAGCTGAATTACAGAATCAGTCCAGATGCTGTCAACAGATGAGTGGATCAAGAAAATGTGGTTTTAATATACAGTGGAGTTTTACTCAGCCATAAAGAAGAATAAAATAATGGCATTTGCCAGTAAATGGATGGAATAGGCCAGACTCAAAAAATCAAGGATCAAATGTTTTCTCTCATATGTGGAAGCTAGAGCAAAAGAAGGGAAAGAAGGCAGTGGTGGTGAGGGTGGGGAAAGGGATAGCACAAATATATAGGGAAGATCAGAGGAGCAGGAGAATAAGAGAGTGGGAGGAAGGGAAAGAGGAAGATTTAATAAAATCATGTTACATGCATATATAAATGTACCAAAGGGACTTTCACCTTATATATATGTAGAAAGTACCAATCAAAAATAAATAAATAAATAGAGGAGTAAAAGGAAGGTCAGTAGAGAATAATAATAGAGGGAGAGAAATGGGGGGAAATGGGTATTGAAATCAAATTCCTTGCATGCATGATTTTGTCTAAATGAGCTCAACGACTATAATGCTTCAATAAAAAATACTTTAAAAAGTGTGTATGCATGTATGAATATGTAACAAATCCCAATATTATGTAAAATTATACTGTACTAATGGAAAAGAACAGAAAAAAACTAATAAAGTTTGGTTCACTAAAAAAAATGTGAGAGAGAGAGAGAGAGAGAGAGAGAGAGAGAGAGAGCGCGCGCGCGCGCACGCACCCACATGTGCATGGGGCAGGGGTGTGAATGAAGAGGAGTTGGGAAAGGCTATATTAGCAGATCTGATTTCCAAGGAAGAGAAGAATCATTAAGCCAGGACTAACACAGATGAAGCAGGACCCCTGGAGTCACTTAAGGTAGGACTCTCTGAAGGATATGAAAAAATTACAATCCCCAGAACAGGGAAATGACAACCCTCCAAAAATGGCTGACCTGAAGGAGGAGGAAGGAGGGAGGCAATCATTAATCCTCTCCCAGTAATTCCTACCCAGTAACAATGGGCTCCAAGGGAAGAAGGCAAACATTCATCACTTCCCAGTGACAATGAGTCCTGAAGGGAAGAGGAGATACTGAATGCAGGGCCCTGGACTTTTACCCTTTCCCACTGCCCAGGGGTCCTGGAAGGAGAAAAGCAAATAGTGAAGCTCTGGGTAACAATGGATCCCAGAGGAAGAAGATAAACAGTCAACTCCAGCCAAGTTGAGCTTTCATCCCTTCCAGGAAACAATAAGTTTCGAACTTTTTACAATTTTTTTCCTGACTGAACACATTCTGTTTTGGTCTCCAAAGATTAATTCACCCTCATTGTAACCTATAAAACACAGACTCCTTCTGTAACTGGAGGTCATTTTCCATCCCAAAAATGAGCCCCTACGATGCCTTATTGACTGACTTCGCTGCTCAATAAAGGAAAGCTTGCTGATCTGTTTGAGGTCTGCTCCCGTCCCAGTTACTTGTGCTTACACTCTACCTGGTTTCTCATCTTATTCCTGGGTATTATCTTCATTCTTATTATCTTATTATCTTCTGTCTATAGACTATATCTGTAAGTGAAAATATGACTGCAGGTAGCTCCTAAGTTTTTTCGTTAACATAGTTTGCCCCTGAAGAGGGATAGATTCCATTTTCAGGGTCTCCAAGTAAAAAGTCCAGCAGAAGACTACGATGGGCCTGAGGTGGGTCAATTGTCCACTTCTGAGCAACCCAATGCAGCCATGTGACCAGGCAATTCCCAGAGAAAGAGATGGATAGAGACAGTCTACACAAGGAACAGCTCTAGTTTCCCTCCTCCATAAAGAAGTAATCTTATTTTTTCTTTAATTCCAAATTTTGAATGCTAAAATGAAGTCAGTAACTTGGGGCAGAAAAGTAATTCTAACAGCAGATACAAATATGATTTGAAGAATAAGAAGCAGTCAGAGATAAATTATCAATAAATACAATACACTGATAAAGAACATCAATGAATAGCTAATAAGCATACGTACTGGATGTTTTATGTGCCTAACTATAAATAAAACAATTTCACAATTGGAAGTCAATGAAAACTGTTTTGTCTAAAAGAATAAAAGAGAATATAAAAAAGTAACCACTTTATAATTCAAAGCTCTATTTTAAAGCAATTCTTATCTTTTAGTAGTAAAGGAAATCAATTTCATCATATTAGTAAACATTTGACTGTCTACTGTGGGTAGGGCACTAAGGTTTCATGAAGTTATTTTCAGAGACAATTAAGCTCAACATACAACTTATAATTTTTTTTTCAGAAACAGAAATAATCACTTACCATGGTATTATAATCTCGATTAGCTTGATCTAGTTCAAAAGAATTAATTTTATTGGCACTCATTTCATCAGTGTCAGCAATGACATAATGTCTAGGGGAGTAAGCACTGGACAAGCTCCCAACCAGCCTCAGGATCTCTGTGGTATGCCCACCTGGAAAAAAATATTGGAAGGCCTAAGATTAAGAAATACATAATGTATATATCCATTAGACCAAGTTATATGGGTATCATATTTTCAAAGATGGGGGACCTATTGTTAATTGCATAGTTCTCAAAAGACACAAGAACATTTGAAAACAATAGTCTATGCCCTTGCATAAATCCTGCTTTTGTAGAGGGAGAAGATAATAAACTATAAAAATAAACTGGACATTAGCAGTAGGTACTGAGGAAGGCATACAGACATAATAGATACAGTTCCTGTAATCAAGAAGACTGATAGGAAAAGGGTAAGATACACACCATAAAGCAAGCTAAAAGGGATGCAAGACAGCAAGAAAAACTAAAATGGGAATGAACCAAGGAGATATCAATGCTCTAAGAGTATGGAAGATATCCTGGTAAAGGTTCAGGTGACTTGAAAGGTGAAGACAATGAAAAGACAGAAGTACGGAGGCCACTGGCAAGAGACAGGGATTGTTAGAGCATGAGACATAAAGATCTGAGGTGTAGTCATGGAATGATGGGAATACTAGAAAGAAGGGTGAAGGTGAAGATCAGGCAATACAATGAAGGCTTCTGTGTAGAGAAGAAAGGTACCGAAGGCATGAGCAATGACCTAAAGGGCTTGGATCTACTTAAGGAAGATACTTTGTTCACCACCGTATCCTCAGTTCCTAACAGAGGTCTCAGTGCACTGCAGTTGCTCAAATATTTACCAGCTTCACCATTTTTTTATTTTGGATTTTTTGTTTCTTTTTGATGCTGGAGCTCAAATCCAGTGCCTAGTGCTTGTGAGGCAAGTGCTCTACTCTACCACTGAGCCATATCCTCAGCTTCAACATTCAGGTTTTGAAATCATACCATCTTCCAAATTTTAATATCTTAATTTCAAAAGCACCAATTTAAAAATCAACTACAGTCATCTTCTCAGTATCTGTGGGAGACCGTTTCCAGAATACCCATGGAAACAAAATTCACAGATGTTCAAGTCCTTTTGGAAAAATGGTATGGTATTTGCATATAATTTACACACTTCCTCCTGCATGGTTTAAACCATCTGCAGATTACTTATAATATCTAATATAATGTAAATGTTATATACATACTATTTAGAAAATAATAACAAGAAAAATGTTTCAACATATTTAGTACAAATGCAATTTTTTTTCAAATATTTTTGATCTGCCATTGGTTGCATGCAAGGATGTAGAACGCACTGGACATGAAGGAGTACTAACTGCATGTTCACTATAGTTTCTTTCAAGTAAATGACAACAATGAAAGAACATCTATCACAAACCATTTAAGCACAATAAGGAACACACTGGACACGAAGGAGTGCTAACTGCGTGTTCACTGTAGTTTCTTTCAAGCAAACAACAACAACAATGAAAGAACATCTATCACAAACCATTTAAGCATATTACATCTATTTTAGGTTCATGTCTTAAGCTCAGTGCTTCAGCCAAGCTGATGTCTTCAACATTCTCTACAGGAGATGAATGTTACCCCCTCTCGCCTTTGATCAAGACAGGGTAACATAAGGCTTCCCTTATTCCACCTTCTTTATGGTTATAAGAACAAGCTTTTAATAATAATATATGAACACACAGAAATATAATCAAACAAATTAAGTATGGGTTTCCCCTCAACACATATATTTTTTACTTTTTTTTTTTTTTTTGCGGTACTGGGGATCCAACTCAGGGCCTTGCACTTGCGAGGCAAGCACTCTACCAGCTGAGCTATCTCCCCAGCCCAATCTTTTACTTTAAAAAAAATTTTTTTTAGTTGTGATGGAGACACTACCTTTATTTTAATTACTTATTTTTATGTGGTGCTGGGGATTGAACCCAGTGCCTCAAATGTACTAGGCAAGTGCTCTACCACTGAGCTACAACCCCAGCCATACACACATACACACACACACTTTTTTAAATAGTAGGAAAAGAGAAGTTTCTTTTCAGATCCTAGAAGGATTTATACATAGAAAGAAATGTAACAAAGTGTGAATTTCAGGAATTAAAATCACACATTAACTTTACAGAATTTTAAAGAAGTAAGAGATGACTGTGGCATGTAATTTACACATCTGGTTTATACTCATTTCGGTATTTTTATTTTTAACCTTGAAAAATGTTGTGGTTTGCAGAGTAGGTACTTGTTTTCACAGCTGGAACAATTAATTAAGGATAAAACCTAATATTCACAATGTCTTCCACTGCAATGGAAACTTCAATATACCTGCTTTAATAGTCTTCTCTCTCTCTCTCTCTCAAAAGGAAACTTTCACTCAAAACATTCATTGAAATGATGAACTCTGAGTCCATTTTAATCTTACATTAAGATACATTATTGAGGAATAAAATTCTCACAGTTCTACCTTAAAATATATCCAACATCTAATCACTTCTCACCATCTCCTTTGCTACCATCCTGCTCCAAGTCACTGTGATTTTTCACATGGATTATGAGCACAGCTTCCTGGTCTCCATCCCCACTCCCATTTCTCCATCAGGCTATTCTTAACACAGCATCCAGTAGAGATCCTATTAAAAAGAGCTGACCAAATTATTTACGTCTGCTTAAAACTCTCCAATGGCACTGTGTCTCAGATGCAATGAAAGGCTTCTTGTAATCTGATTCCAAATTCTGTTCCCTTTTGGACCTCATAACCTGCCTCTTTCCCTCTTATTCAGTCTACTCTAGTCACCTTTGACCTCCTTGCTATTGGTTAGCTGTCATTTACCCAGGAGGTGTTCAACTATTTTTAAATGCTATTTCCCGTCCCATGTCATAGTATTGATCACTATATACCTTTACTACACAGTCTTATTTCTTTCTTTTACCTTTTACATCCCCCAGTCTCTACCTCACTATAAGGCAAATACCAAGAAGGCAGGGATTTTTGTTCATTGTTACCACTGTACCTGCAATGACCAGAAAATAATATGCTTTCCTATTGTTGAATGAATGAGTTCAATACTAAATCTAAAATTTGCCTGAAGAGAACACACTGTTTTTCAAAGAAAGGTAGTATATATTGATAGTTGTTCTCTGAATATAAGTGCTCTACTAATAGTATTTTATGGTACCTAAAGATCAAATGTTGCTTGGTTTACAAGGGGAACATTGAAAATGCTTTCTCCCTACTTCAAAATTTTCAGCATGAATTATTAAATTTATTTGATTATAAGACATTTTTTGACTTGCATGATTCTTGAAGGTCCTTAATCCCTCCCTACCCCAAATGTGTTGAAGGAGGTAAGATACCACTTGCCAGATGAATTTTCAATAATTTTGGATTCTAGTCCACCAAATCCAATATTATCAAGTGAACAGCTTTAACTTCTATCCATCTGTTCAAATCAGAAACCTGGACCCCATCCTTTAGCCTTTCCTCGGCTCAAGTTCAGATAAAGTGAAGCCCTTCCTGAAGATTGCACAGCCACAGCATAGCTGTTCTTCTTATACTATTATATAAGATTTTAGGACTTACCTCACTGTGGCAAGTACTCATTTTGTATTGTCACTTGTTAGTCTTTCTGTATTCTCTATTTCATCCACTGTTGTATTTTTGTATATTTCATAGTGTTTAGCACACAGTATTCCATGGCAAGTAACATTAGTCAGTTTTATTATTTCCAGAGTTTAGCTGGAAATAATAAATGAATAAAGCAATAAGTTATATTTATAAATTTGCTTACACTATAAATATTCTACCTGCATGCAATCTCCTGGTATTTCCAAATACACACTGTGTATACGCAAGTGTGTGTGTGTGTGTGTGTGTAGTCATGCACTACATAATGATATTTTTGGTCAATGATAAACAGCATTTAAGACATGAGTGGTCTCATGAGTTATAAGGGAGCTGAAAAATTCTTATCATCTAGTGACATCACAGCTGTTATAACATAGTAGCTACAAGGCAATACTCACGTTTGTGATGCTTCCTGTCATAAAAGCATAGCACATACAATCAAGTAGAGTAATGCATAATACTTGATAATAAGTGACTGTGACTGGTTTATTTACTATACTATTCTTTTAATTGTTACTGTACTCCTTTTTATTAAAAATATTATAAAATAAAATATGTCCTAGACAGCAGGAGTCTCACATATCTCATGTTTACTGCCTCTTGATGGCATCGTTTTCTGTTGTGTTTGATTTGATCTTGTGTTGTGCTGTTCACCATGGCCCTGGGACTATACCATATGTATGAATACCAGACATCCGGTATTCTATAACATCTGGTTTTGTGTAAAGGACTCTATAATGTTCGCACAGGGGGGCATTCTCAAAAGGTAAGCCATGCATGAATACATATACATTGCTGTCAAAACTGTCCTTTTAAAATCGTAAGTGCCTTCAGAGCTGGTAGATATGGACTGACACGACAATTTATTACTCATAGTCTGCCACCCTGTATGCATTGTTCTATGATCTGTAGCCAATGATTCTGGCTTCGTGGGTGTTGTATATTCATAAATGAGAATTCACTTTGCTTCATTTACCATCTAGTATTTGTGTTTCCTAAACTAAATACAAAGTGCCTACATTAATAATGCACAACAGCCAAACAGGGAAACTGCATGGTAGCATCAAAAGCGTCAGTGTTTTCTGTTCACTAATTATTTGTTAGAAAGCTATAAGCTACGGGGAGGCTTAATTACAGACAAGTGTAAATTACTTGTTATTAAAAGGGACTGAGTCGCGTCAGAAAACAGCAATTTTTCCCCTGGCTGGGCTGATTCCGGTAACTCAGAAAAACTACAAATCTCAGCATGCAACGCTCCAAAGAGCGCTCAGGAAACAGAGAAGAGCGTCGCGGTGTACTCTGGGGTGTGTAGTGACCGACCCGAGCCCAGCAGGCACCGCCTTGATACTTACCGGACCCAGCCACCACCAGGAGATTGAGAGACGCCCGGGGCGTCACGTCCTGCAGCTGAAGCACTACCCATAGTCGAAAGAGTAGGACCACCGCCACAGCTCCGATCGCTGCAGCTAAAACAAGGACACACACCATGCAAATGAACGGCGCCTGCGTATTATTCCTGGCACTAGCAAAATTCGCAACTACGGGCGCTGAGGAGACCCACACTTCAGCAACGCGCTTCTCGATGGGCGTGGCTATCCCGAGGTGGGCGGGGCTGAGGTCCGGAGGGAAAAACCAGGGCTCTGCGGACTCTTGCGGCTGCCCTACGGGATTCTGCGCAGCTTTACTCCAGGCATAAACCGAAATTCGGGAAGTTAAACGCTGGAGAAGTTTGATTTCCGCCAGTAATGAGGTCAGGCCACCTGAACGTCCGAAAGACCCCCCCCCCCCGGGTCCTAAGTTAGGAGGTGTTCCAGCTCTGCCTGCCAACTTTGGCTTGAAACTAACAGCATACATCGCTTTTTCCCTCCTCTCCTTTTCCTCCCTTCCGCTTCTTCCATCTTTTTCTTCCTTTTCTGTCCCTTCCTGAACTGTTTCTGTTGCACATACCAACATCACTGGAAATGTTTGTCAGTAAAAACTATCCTAGTGGGAAGAACAAAATGAATTTAGTGTTCTTGTGTAAACCCCGCTCTTTCCCAACACTCGTCTTGAATTTTTCTAGGTGATCTCACTATATACTCAGAGTGGTTGAGGGTGATCACCTCAAGCTATGCCATGTTCCTGAGAGGATTGGAAGCCCTGTGGCTCAGGTGGTAGGAGAGAGAAGTTATTGTCCACAATTAATATTCAGTTGATTTTACCTCAAGGCATTCTGAGTTTGTTCCTCATGATCTCAAGAAAAATAATTATCTGCCATTACTTCCTCCAGTCCCACTTTTGCTTATTTTTGTCTACTTGATCCACCTTATAGCAACATAAAATACTGAAGTTAAAGAAACCCCTTCACCCCAAATGTGATTTGCCTTTGGACCCCCACAGACTTGTAGGTTAGATAGGACAAGTATGCAGGTGAGAAAACAGGTGCAGAAAGGTCCAACAGCTTGCCTAAATGGAAGAGTGTCACACCCAGAATTAGAAACCAGAAATCCTAATTCTGTAGCATAGGAGTACTACATAGCATATTTTCCTTGATCAATTCAGACTTACCTAATGGTCACATTTACCTGGAGCTTAGGATGTATTTGAAGGTGCAGCCTTCCAGAGTCCACCAAGGAACTACTGGAACTGAATCTCCAGGGGAAGTGCCTGGGATCAGTTTATAAAACCAGGTGTCAATTACTGAATTGGCAGGCGAGTTTGGGAGACTTTTTGTCTACATCCTTTTCTGGCTTGTGAATCTCAGCACTCTACATATGTAGTCTTCCATCTAATCCTCTTAACCCAACATCCTCACAATAAGGCCAGTAAAGTGATATTATTTCCTCTTTATAAAAAAGAAGCAAATTCCATAAAAGTTAAATAATTTGCCTAAGATTTCTTAGTTGATAAGTAGTGGAGAAAATTCATAATTCTTGATTTAGAGGTCATTGTCTCAAATTTTGATGCAAATCAAAATCCCTTGGTGGACTTAACAAATACATTGTTGAAAGTCTCCAGAAGAGGGTCTCTTGTATAATTTGAAAAACAACTCAAGAATGTTACAATGTCATTTAAAAAAATCTATTGTTTCAGCCATTCTCAGAAATGGCTTCCACCTAAGACTCTCTACCTTCATGCTTAAAAGAAGACATAAGTGACCCCACAAATTACATTCACACAGAGCAATCACCAGAGCTTATCTTGTCATTGGGTCCTTTTTTTTGCTCCTTAAGGATGAAGAAATTTTTCCCAGAATCCCTCACAACAGACTTTTTTTTCACTCCTTTATGGCATTTTCATATCACTACTCAATGAATAAAAGAAAAAGACCCCAAAGCTGGCAGGGGTAGGAATGGAGGATGACACAATTCTGCTCTAGTATAGAACATTAGATGGAGGATGGGTACTGAACTCTTCTGGAGAGGAAGAAGTTGAAGGTAGGAGGCAATAGTGTCGCTATTGCTGTGAAGATAGTGTGTCTTTGTAAACTGACACATGCAATGAAGATGTCAGGACTATAATAATTACTTGACTCCAGGCTCCAAGTTCCTTATTAGGAAAGACTTAATACTGAGAGGATGCTCTTGCATCTACTATTATCCTATCCCGTAACTACTATAATTACCTATATCTGTAGGAAAAATATCAGTTTGAGCACTCTTGGTATGGAGCTAGAATTGAATGGAGGCAATCAAGCATTTGGGGGCTGCTAGTTAATGTAGAGAATTAGGATGATGGAATAGGTAACATTGTTTGGAATTATTGATTGAGTTATTCTTAATTAATGAGAAAGTCAGTCTCTTTAGTTTTTCTGCCAAGGAAGTTGAGGACTGCAAAGAGGAGTTGGGTAACAGGCAGACAGAAGCAAAGCTGAGAATCCCTGAACAAAATCGTCTATAGGGTGGGCTGAGTTCTGGGCTGTGATGGAATGTATAGAAAATCAAGAAGTCAGGAAGCTGTGTTAGGTTAATCAGAAAAGTTAAGACTGAGCCAGAAGAATCAGCAATTAAAATTGAGATGGTGAGTTGCACTGACTAAAAAGGTAACAATTTTATGGAGGTAAATTATAGTGTTATGTAAAGCATGAAAAACACAATAGTTGACAAAATTAATGATATGTGGTTCACAACCAATCATAAGTAGTCCATCTGGGAAGCAATTATTATCTTCTTAAATCTTTCCTAAAGTTTCCATGGAAAATATCTACTATTCTTGAATATTTTAAGGTTTTTTTGAAGTTCAGACTTTTTCATTTTTTGTAGGATTTTGTGTGTTAATTTATTCAACATATTGAATGAGCATCTGCTATGTGCTAGACACTATTTTAGGTGCAAGGGATATCATATAAGTAGGACAGTATCCCAGGCAAGAATCATGGATGAGGGAGATGACAGTAGAAGTAGAAGAGGGTAGATTTGAGATTCATTTTATGGGTGGAGTCAGTAAGACTTGTTAACGTATTAGATAATTGGGGATGAAGTAAAAGGAAGAATCGAGATGACTTCTAGATATTTTGACTTCAGAACTGGTTAGATGGTGTAATTTGCTAATAGACTGGAGGAGAAATAAGGTTTTGTGGGTGGGGAAAGAGAGGAGAGGATGAAAATGAAATGTTCCATTTTGGATTTTGGTTTGACTAGCCTGTTAGAAATCCAAGTGATTATATTAAATAGGCAATTTTATATACATATCAGAAGCTTGAATCAGACATGAAGGTATAAATTTAGAATTCATTAATATTTAAAGTCATGGGACTGAGTAAGATCACTGAGGAGGGAGTTTAGAACAGTCCTGTCCAATAGAACTTCCTGTATTGATGAAAATGTTTTGTATCTGTGTTGTATGTGATGCACATGTGACTATCCAGCTCTTAAAATACGACTGTTGCAATTGAGGAACTGCATTTTAATTCCACTTTACTTACATTATTTTAAGTTCAAACAGATACATGTGGGTTGTTGTGACTGTATTGGACAGCATAGGATAAAGAGGAGACTGGGGTTGCTAACATTTAGAGGTTTAGTAGAAGACATTGAGCTAGCAGAGAAGATGGAGAAGAAAAATCAGGGAGATATGAGAAAAGTCAGAAAAGGATGGTATCCACAAAAACTAAGAAGGGAAAATGATTTAAGAATGAGACTGCAGTCAATTAGGTCACCTGTTCCTGATAGGTAAGATCAGATGACTTGGGAATAGGTTAGTCACTGAGGATCTGAAAAGCATCGCTCCGTGGAATGGTGGGGATGGAAAGCACAGCATAGTAGTGATGCACAAGCAGAAGAGAGAATGGGGGTGGAAAGACAATCAGAAGTTTCTCTAGACAGTTGTTTCAAGTTTTTCTTTGATGGGGAACAGGGTGGAATTGGTGGAAGATAGAGAATTTGAAATTAAGAAAACTTATTTTTTAAGATGTGCCATCAAGCAGCATGGTAGAAACAGTCCCCACCAATGATGAGAGTTTCTTGACATAGCAGTGTTTGTTGATGTTAAAGAGACTGACAGGAAGAGTGACCCTTATTCAATGGTAAAAGGATAGAGGACATGGATATGGATACAGATACAAGAAATTTTGTAGAACTGGTGGTAAACACTGAGAGTGTGTAGAGTGTGGGAGGCTTGAAGAGGGCAAAGGTATAAAATAATAATCTTGAATAATTGGCACACTCACCAGGACCAGGATAATATTTCTGGGCAAGTTCAAATTAATTTGAAGCTTAAGATAACAAATATAGTGAGAAACCAATCAGCATACTTTTTTTAAAAATTTATTTTTATTGTAAACAAATGGGATACATCTTGTTTTTCTGTACATGAAGTAGAGGCGTACCATCTGTGTAATCATACATTTATATAGGGTAATGGTGTTTGATTCATTCTGTTATTTTTTTACTTCCCCCCACCCCTTCCACCCCTCTTTTCCCTCTATACAGTCCCTCCTTCCTCCATTCTTGCCTCCCTCCCACCCCCCATTATGTGTCATCATCCGCTTATCAGAGAGATCATTCATCCTTTGGTTTTTTGAGATTGGCTTATCTCACTTAGCATGATATTTTCCATTTTCATCCATTTGCCTGCAAATGCCATAATTTTATTAGTCTTTAAGGCTGAGTAATATTCCGTTGTGTGTGTGTGTGTGTGTGTGTGTGTGTGTGTATATATATATATATATATATATATATATATATATATATATACCACGTTTCTTTATCCATTCAACAGTTGAAGGGCATCTAGGTTGGTTCCACAATCTGGCTATTGTAATCAGTGTACTTTTATGTATTTTCTTTAAATGGAAAGACACATGACTTTAAACAGAATTTCGACAAGTGAATACACTTGAAAGAGAAGGTTATTTGCAAGGGAGTGAGGTCTGTGGACATTTCTATGGATATAGTAGGAGGTAAAGATGGGAGAGTAGAGATGGAGGAATGTAGTATTTATGGTATGACTGTTAAAATGAGTGAAAAAGATCAGTTAGGGGCATCAGGGGGTGAAGAGAATGACAATGAGCTAGGAACTCAAACCTTCAAAAACTAAGAAGCCAAAAGTGTACAGCAAACAAGATAAGCATAGAGGGTATGAGCCACATGTCTTCCATATGTCTCACCAGATCCATTCACCATGCTTCTCTACTCTACCCATGCCATGTTAGCTGAAATCAGTGGACTAAATCAACATGTTTCTTTGTATTCTGGTTCTGACTGGGTTTGCCCAGTGGGGATCATTAGCAGAAGATTTGATAGTGGGAAGGTTATATTCCTGAACTTAAGGTCTCTGTTCTTTCCATTGCTTTCTCTATACATATCTCTCTCCTTTTGGATCACAACACTTCCTTTGTTCCTTCTGTCCCAAAGGTGGTAGTAGCTCCATTGTTACTGACCCTGGGATACTGAACTCATTATCACTTGTACTTTCCCTACCCCATTCACACCTTTGTAAATTATGCCTTTATTAAATCATCCTTAAATTAACCTAATATGAGTGTGCCATCTGTATCCTTTTGGGGACACTGTTTAAGACAGGGTGTGCAACCATGTGATAAAAACTTAAACGGAAATGGAGTTTTTGAGAGGAGAAAAGGTTTGGAAGCAACAATGTTGAGCAGTAGGGATGCCTTTCCAACCTCCTGTGGGGTGTGAGAAACAAATGGTCTCTTTTTGAGAGATACTACATGCTGTGTACTAGAATAGCTACTGTGTGTACAGGAAAGGTAATAACAGTTAACACCCAAGCAGTGACTTAACAATGAGCCTCACTGTGTGAAGCACTGGCCTTTTGACATGACCTCCTAGAGAAAAGTCATGGGCTTCCAGGGAGTTTGGGCTGCTAGAGGTCCTGTAAGCTAGGTCCCATTCCATCAAAGTTCAACCATCAGTCCTAACAAAGGCAGAAAAGCATGGACAAAGAAGACTGAAGTTTTTTTGCAACAACCAGGGAGACCACTTTGATCAATATAATGCCTACCCATGACTAGGTAGGATAAAGCTGGGTTCTTAGTCTGGGTCAGAGACAGAACTAGGGCCATGTAACCACCAGGACTGTTGCTTATACTCCCCACTATTGAAGATTTCTGGAACATTGGGTCAGACAGGTGACAGAAATTGTCCCAGTATTGTGGGAAGCCATCCATATCTACCTGAATCAGGCTTGGTTGAGCCATGAGATGCAGAGGCCTGACTCCCAGGAACTGGTAGCCATGGTAGATTCTTCCAGATAGCCTAAGTGGCCCTGTGTGGGAGTGGCTTACTATCTGATATGTGCTAGTTCCCTAAACAAATGGCTCCCCTAACTCCACCCCATCCCTTTCCTCACAAAAGAAGCCCCTCTTTGTCTGGTCCTCTTTATCTGTGTGACTATAAATAAAGGAGAGGTGGGTTACGCCATCTCGTTAGAGGTTAGAACTGGTGTGGCCCAATCCCTCATGCCCCCTCCCATTTGAGTATTGGCTCTTGTGTGTTTATTGATTAGATACGTTTATTGGTAATTACTTGATTTACTGCTGGCACCACCATACTCCCACAGTTAACCTTTCCTTCATCCATGCTGGATGTGGCTGAAACCCCCACACAGTATAACTCAAGAAATCTCAATTATAGCCAAGATTTTTGACATTAAATATACTAATATCTGCATCACAGCCTTCTCCTAGATAAGGCCGGGGCTCCAGGACTCCTTGAGTGCTACCCCTGAAGCCTAAGGCATTTATTCAACACTTATAATAATTGGCTTACATTGTATGGTTACTATATGCCAAGCACTTAGAACATGAAGTAACTCATTTAATTCTTTCATCAATGGCTATAAGACAGGTACTACTGTCCTTCTTTTACAAATGAAGACTCTGAGGTAGAGAAAGATCATGTTCTTTTCTCTGAGTCATGAAGCCAGGAATTGGTAGAATTGTGATTTGGTCCTAGTCAGTTAGACTTTTATTGTCCACATTTATCATCTACAGTATCATTAAAACACTTTATTTTATATTTAAGCCAGCTACTGTGCTGTATATTAAACAAAGTGAGATAGAAATATGGTATTATTTACTATGTCTGACTATTCACTCATAAAATTAGGAGGAAAAAGTTTTGTTTTTTTTTTAAAGTGACTTAACATTCTAGTAAAGAATTACTTTTCCCTTTTCTAGCTTTTTCTCCAAGTGTACTCCAAAAGGATACTACATATTTATATGTCTATTAATTGTGTCTATATCATGTCAAACATTATTTAAGGTGAATATATAGTGAATGATTAAGACAACACTTTATATCCATTTATCTCAGTTATATTTTTTCAGGTGTTTATACTGCCTCACCCTATCCCTCTACAACCCAAGTGCTTTATTAGTTCATAATTTAATAAGACATTAAAATCTTATGTAAAAATATATTCCCAGACTATCATGGGAAGTACCACACCAGATTACATTGTTCATTAATGCCAATTACTACAGTAAATTTAATTTTCCAACTTACCAGACTTTTCAGTTTTTGACCTATAAAGAAAGAAACAACATTTCTGCATGGAGCACTGCTTGCCTTTGCAATCCATGGAACTGATTTTCTCCTTCTCAATTTGTTAAAAATAGGCTTGTTAATTTACTGACATTTAAAAAAACATAAATCTCAGGTGACTTAGCTATTTTCTAAAGATAAAATTCCTTTCTTTATACCAGTATTCAAGTGGGCTCTTTGCTGATTTTGTTTTGGATAAAAAATGTTAATGAACCCAAGAAAGCCTTAATACATTGAATACTTTTAAGATATTTACTAATGGAACTGTGGAACAACGATATCTTCCTTCCCCTCAAGCCTTTTTTGTCCTTGATAGGAATGCAAAACTGTGTCTTCATTCTCATTTGACTCTTTGTTACTCCTTAACTATCTAAAGAAAAAGTCTGGCAAATGTGAAGTTCATAGACATACTAATACATTATCTACCATCTAGCAAGTATGTACTTCTTTAGCCACCTCTCACAATCATCTTATGAACTTGAACACTATTATTATCCCCTTTTGTAGGTGATAAAATGGAGACTTTCCCATGCTTAATCAGCTCTGATGGTGCATTGATTTGACTTCCTGTGGATGTCTTACGGTCATCTAGTAGCTTCAGGATATAGTGATTCTTGGGGAACGTACTTGGTTCAGGAAACATTTTACAGAAAGAAGAGATAAGAAAAATGAAATTTGCAGATGAGCCCATTTAAAGGTTAGTACTATTTTATCTTGGAGGTTTTGTATAAATAATGAATATATTTTACAACATGGATAGATAACCCTTGCTGTGTCCTAAATTTAACCTGATTTCTTCTTCCATGATTTAATATCCTATTTCTCATTAGTAAACGTTAGGTGTCCTAATCATTGTGAATTACTTCTCAATTTGTTAAAAATAGGCTGTTAATTTACTGATATTTAAAAAACATAAATCTCAGGAGACTTAGCTATTTTCTAAAGATAAAATTCCTTTCTTTATACCAGTATTCAAGTGGGCTCTTTGCTGATTTTGTTTTGGATAAAAAATGTTAATGAACCAAGAAAGCCTTAATACATTGAATACTTTTAAAATATTTGCTAATAAAACTGTGGAACAACTATATCTTAACTGATAGTTTAGAAGAATATCTAAATTTTCCTTTCTTCCCTCAATTATGCTCTGTCCTCAATCTTGAATCATCGACTCTCACTGTGTCTTTACACTTAGCCTATAAAACAAGTTTAAGTCTTTCCCATTAAAAAATAAAAGCAAAATCAATAAAACCCTCCCTCAATCAGTCTGGCTCAGCATAACTCCTTTGAACTACACAGCTTGACCACATTAAAATGGCACTGCAGTCTTTAACCACACCTTCTCCCCACTTTGCCAGAGTGCTTTTCCACTGTTAAGTCTATTTTAATGCAGTTGGACTTTGTCATGGATGTAAAGCCTTTTGCTGAGCACAGAGCAAAGCTGTATTTCAGATGTTGAGAGTCATCCTGAACGACATTTCTCCAGCAGTCTTTCTAAAAGGGGTGACAAACCACTCAAGGGAGGCACCTTCTAGACCAGGCTTCATAAGGAAAATATTTCCTCTACTCCCCTGACACTTATGCATCACCTGTATTTCTTTCAGACTCAGACTGGTGATCTTGTCTATCTTCTTCAGAAACATTTACCTCCCACCAAAGGAGGTCTCAGTCCTTAATCTGTTCTTCTTTATCATAATGCCCCCTTCACCTGAATGAGCACTGGGACTTCATTTGAATAAGTATTCAGTTTTGGGGATTCCAGAGGATAATGGGCCCAAGGCTCATGAATAAAGTCAAATGTGAGTCTCTCAGTGGTGGTTCAGCCCTTTTTCCACTGTAAGTTAAGTCACCTAGAACACCACACTGCGATGACAAGCATTTCAGTTCCCTCAGAGACAACACAATCCAATCCTTTCTCGAGGAAATTCTTAAAGGAATTTTGAGCTTATCAAGAGATTCCTGCTTTCTCTGCCACGTTGAAGAAATAGCACTAATTTAATTAGAATTTGTTGGCTCTACATCTCTTCTGATGGGAGCTTCGAAAGGAAGTGCTCATAAATCCAGTTTAGTCTGTCAGACAAAAGGTACTTGAAATTTGTAAGTTTTACTATAGCTGATTCATATTCCTTTTCTTCATTCAGACTTACTCATTTGTTGCACTCCCCATCTAATTGATGTTCTAAAGGGGTAGGGCCTTTCCCACAGTTCGGCTATGACTAAGGTGTTTCTGGTCCTTCTTTATTCTCACACCTCACTTGAATCCCCTGATTTTCCAGGGAGCAAGCCATCTTTCTCACACAGGAGTAGCAGTAATGACCAACCGTGAAAGTGAAGATGGAGGTGTGGTTTCTGGAGGTCTTAAGATCTCATTCAAGTCCCACATACAGTAGCAGTTCTGAACTTGGGACCATCCTAGTCTTTAGGAAAGGTTGCCCCAACTCAGCCCCATGGGGGTGGTCCTCATCTTAGTCCACATACAAGTGAAACTAGCCATAGCTAGTTATGATCCTCTTTCTTTTGTGAAAAACCAGTGTTCTTAAAAATTACATCAATACTTGCAGTTTTTTTTTCTTTGTTTATTTTCTCTTCTCAATTCATTGATATCTAGCTTTGCCCAAAATTATTTTCCAATAACATCCAGAGTTTCAAGTTCAAAGAACATTTCCTTTTCTTATCCTTCTTGTCTTGGAAAATAAAAATTTTTTTCTTTAGTTTTTTTTCTCCCGATAACTTAACATTATTCCATTTGCTTCTGATTTTCTTCATACCATTATTGTTATATTATTCTTCTCAAGTATTTCTTTTTTCTATTTTCCTTAAAATAATTATATTCCCCAAAATACTAAAAATAATGAAATAGAAATTTGGGTACCCACCAGATAGATAGTGCCATATATTTTTTCAGACTCTTATTCTCTTTCCTTCTGAGAAACAGAATCCTCATTCTCTCCTTCTGTTCTTTGTATTTCTAAGATTTCTTTACCATGGGTATATTTTTCTTCTCACTTTTTATGGAAGACTAATGATTATCACCATAAAATCTATTATTCTTTTCTTGCTCATTACATGTTCGCTCATCTGGAGACTATTTTTCTTATCCTTCTTTGCAGCTAGGTGAGTTCTTACCAATGGACCTAGAAACAATGAATGCAACTTTTACTTTACCTTTTTAAAGGAAGGTAGCTTGCCTTGGGCTGCTTTCTTCCTTTCTCCTTCACCGGCATGTCTATGGCCAACTGCGACCAGGAAGATGAGAAAGAGATTCTCGGAGAGGGCAGAAAAGAAGATGAAAGGGCCTCACAGAACAGAATTGCCCTGCCAGTCCAGATCCCTCTGTTATGTTAAAAGGGATGGAAACTTACATTTTCTTTATGTCACTGTATTCTGCTGTCTCTTTGTTACAGTAGCATAGCCTTTGCTCTGAGTAATACAGAAATTAATACCTAGAAATGGAGAACTTCTAACAAAACCCAAGAATAAAAAACATTACCTAAGCAGTCAGACAATTGGCAGTGAGGAAACATCTGTCAGTTTGGAAAACTAGGGGCCCTTGTTATACCATGCCAAAATATTTGGTAAAAATTTCATGCATTTAACTTGTAATACTGACCACTTTCCTTCTATGACTGAACTCCAGGAGAAACATTTGAAAAGAGGCAGAGTTTAAGTGTATCATTTTTTTCTCTGTGTTGAATTTAGCAAGGCTTTTCAAGAAAGGAATGCGTTCACATAAGAAATGCTGGGTTTGCAAGCGAAAATGAAAGGAAATAAAGTATTTATAGAAAATTTGACTGTATAGGGTTAGAAAATCCAAACAGAAGGTAAGACTCCTGTGCAAAGACTTTATTAAAGTCCTCCCATTAACATTCCTTATTTTTAGGAAAGATTAATGGGGTCAGAAGAATAGACAATGGCCTGGGACAACATTCTGGGCTCTAGATGTGATGTTTGATTTTCTAGTCTTCCTTCCTGTGACACTAGTTTAGTCTTTTTGGTTAATGAAATTTCAGTAAGCATTTGGAAGGCAAATCCCTCTCTTAGTGGAGCCAGTCAGGTTGACATGGGAATTTTGTGGAAAGTCTCTCCCTGTGCTGGGAGAGGGGGAAGTAAAGGAAGCTCAGAAGGACGTTGATTCTGAGGCAGCTTCTAAGACCTATCAGCAGGTCAAAGCTCCAGTCACTGGGGTATTGTTTTCTGAACCATGACCCAGTGAAGATCAGATTAAGGTGTTGCCTCACTGATTTTTAAAAGATTATATGAAAGTAGCCACCATTGAAACAATTGGAAGAAGAAGAAATACAGCATAGAAGCTGGAGGATAGGCATGTTTAAAAGGTATGTCCAGAAAAGAACTTTGGGTATAAGTCCTGGGCACATTTCCTGACTTATGAAGGAGTCGCATCTAGAGAAAACCATTGTTAAGTTCAACAATGTCATAAGTTGGGAAATACCCAAGCTATTTGTGGAATATGCCCAACCTGTTTGTGTTAGTCAACTTTTCATCGCTGTGAAAAAATGCCTGAGAAAAACCAACTTAAGGAAAGATTTACTTTGGCTCATGATTTCAGAGGTTTCAGTACATAGTCATGCAGCCCTTTCACTTTGGGACTTTTGGAGAAGTAGAGTACCATGGTAGGAATCCTGTGGTGAAACAGAGCTATTCGTCTCATGGTGGCCAGGAAAGCAAAGAGAAGGGGCAGGGGACAAAATATACTCTCTGCAGGACATATCCACCTACTTTGTCCAACTAGGCCATACCTCCTAAAGTTTCTACCACCTCCCAAGAATGCCACCATCTGGGGACCAAGCCTTCAAAAAATGAGCACATTCCAGATTCAAACTATTAATTATGCTGAACATCTACATTGTAGGTCTCTATCAACTGTTTCCCCATTGTGAGCAAGTGGCTGAAAGGGAGCTGTGGATGGCTGCCTCTGTCCAGCAGCATCACAAGAGAATATTGCACCATATATTACTAGCTCAGGAGAAGGTCAAATTAGAAATACAATTTCCACTAAGTGCTAATGACTTTAACACCATTGTAAAGTCAAAAAATTGTAAGTCGAACCATTGTAAGCCGGGATTACACGTGAGGAACTGAAAACAAAGAACACCTATGATTTTGAGGAAATTGTATTGCTAAAAAACTCCACAAACCTGACTTGCACAAGCCAGGCATTGTTCATATTCTAAAGCTGTTTCTAGGAAAGCTACTCTCCTACATCCACTTCACTTCTGTACCTTGAAAATAATCAACAAGGAAGAACCTCCCACAAGGTAAAATCCAAGGACCCTGAAAGCATAACAAAAGGCAACCAGGTGGGTTATTCAAGGAACTTCCAAGGCTAGGGAAAGGATTTTTGCCTGGAAAGAAGAACAAAACAAAATTTTAAATTAAAAACTACAGTTTGTTGCACAATTCCCATGTTTTTCTTTCTCAGATGGAAATTTCTATTTTAGTTCATTTTATTCCTATTCCACCCTTGCATATTGATTTGAAAGAGGGGATTGAGTAATTTTCTTTTAATTTATAGATCCTTGGACTGTACAGTCATATCTGGACATAACAGAGAAGGTTGAACTTGCCCCAGAGATACCAGACCTTGAGCTAGCTGCAGAAAGTGGATAGGACCACAGATGTCCTCTTATAGATGATGTCTTGGATAATGGGAAGAAAAATTTGCTCAAATATTTCAGTGCTCTGAGGGATTGATTGTATATCTGTTAGCCTTCACCTTAATTTATGTAATTTTCCTCCGAGTTCTGGTCTGTTTATTCAGAAACTTATCATCGTATGTTGACAGCTTCCAAATTTGTACATCCTACCAGGTGTCTCTTTTATTCTCTAGACCTATATTATCCAAATACAGAATACTTTCTAATGAATTTACCTGAATCACAATATGTCCAAAAAGAAATTATTTCATTTCTCCATAAAGGAGCATCTTTTCAGTGGTACATTGTGATGTTCACAAACTTGTCACATTCTTCTCTATAGGCCTGTTTTTTGTTTGTTTGTTTTGTTTTGTTTGTTTGTTTTTGCTGTTGCAATTCAAAGACCTGACAAGAGCAATTAGAGAAGGAAAAATTTATCTGGAGACTCATCGTTTCAGAGGTCTCAGTTCATAGACGTCCAACTCTGTGCCTTGGAGCTCCAGGTGAGGCAGGACACCATGGCAGAAGAGTGTGGAGAGGGACAGCATCTGGGAACATGGCACCAGGAGGCAGGGGTTGGGGGTGAGTGAGAACGCACATGCAAGAGAGCAAACTTCGCTCAACAGGGACAAAATATATACCCGAAAGGCACATCCCTGGGGACCCACCTCCTGCAGTCACACCCTGACTGCCTAGAGTTACTACCCATTTAACTCCTGTGAGGGGATTAATGCACTGGCTAGGTCACGACACTCAATACAATTAATTCAACTCTAAATTTTCTTGCATTGTTTCACACATGAGCTTTGGGGGACAATTCATATCTAAACATAACAAGGCCTCTTTGCCATGTGACTTTCCTATTCTTCCTGTAAAGTTGTGGACCCCAGATTCTCTACTTTCTTGTGTCTGGATTGACCTATAACTTCCTTTGGTGCATAAATGTAGCAGAAGTGATATGGGAATTTTGAGCCTAGACCTTGAGAGTCTTCGCTCTCACTCTCTTTCAAAGGTCCTATAATCATGTGAAGAAATGTGGTGGGCTGGCGTCATTGTGATTGAGAGGCAATATAAAGAAAAATGCCAAGCTGGCATTCTACAATAACAACAAACAGTACTAGAAACATATTTTACTTGGCCCAGAGGGGCCCTTTGTTCCATAAACATTAAGAAATTCAAGATGGCAACAGCAAATCAAACAAATCACAGGTCCTTCTAAACGAGGACCCTTTGTAGCTGCATAGGTCAGACACTTATGTCTGTCAGAGACCTTATGACCATCAAGCCTCTACCAAGCTTCCAACTGACTGTCACATGAGTGAGTCCAGGTGAAAGCAGAAGAGTCTCCCAGTTAAGTCAAGCCCAACACTGACTTTCAGAATAGATACTAAGAGTTGTTTGAAGCCACTAACTTCTGTGATACTTTATTAGGCAGCAACAAATATCCAAGATACACTCCTATCCAGGATACTTAAGTCTGAACCTTTCAACTTCACCATAATTTCCAACTTATCCTACGAAGGACTGAGGAATGCTTTGGCCTTTCTCTTTCCACATCTGTTCTCTTCTTACTAGGAGTGTGACTTGTGGAGTCAGCATGACTGAATGAATTTTAATTCTAGCTCCTTCCATTACTAATTGTGTGACTTTGAATACAATATTTTATTTTGTTGTGCTTTTGTTTCTTCCTCTGTAAAATGGACATAATCTTATCTTTTAACGTCTGTGAAGTTTAGATGAAGTAATACCTGAATAGTACTAATCACAATAACTGTACTCAGTAAATTTTATGATTATCTTGAAATCAACCACACTGTCTATGAGATTAAGGATGAAACTTACAGGAGTACCATAGAAGATTTCTGGGGTTGAATAGGAGCAGTATTCAGAGACATATAAAACAGATAATATTCTAGAAAAACTATAACGTAGTGTGAGGTTACAAACTTGAGCTTTGGAATCAGATTTTCTTCCTTCAGTATTGGTTCTGCAAATTGTTCTGTTTCTTTGGCACATTGCTTAATCTATTTAGATATTAATTTTATCAACAGTAAATGAGAATAATAAAAGGAAGACTCTCATAGTGTTATTGTGGGGATTGAAGGAGGACTAAATAATTAAATCCTGCAGGTCTGGCACATAGAATATGCCTGCTCCATTACATGTAAAATGTGAATATTGGTCAGACAGGCAAGTCAAGGTCACTTTTGAAAGGGAAATTACCAAATATACTTTATACTGGTTACTGCATCAGGAAGTCTTGAGATGTATGTTTCTTAACCCTCTGTGCAAACTGCAAAAGCAAGCAGAGAGTGTTCCAGCACTTTGGGTTAGAAGGAACTGTTCAACTAATCCCAGTTAACTCTCCTCCACTTAGCTTTTAAGAGCCCCCTCCATATTCAGGTTGGTCCTTGGTATTTTTTACTTACTTGTAAGTCAAGAATCCACTTATTCATCAATTATTTATTAAGCATTTCAGAATTTAAATTCTCACAGAGCTTCTGACTAATATAGGAGGCTAATGGGATGAAATTTGTTTACCCAGTTGAGGAATTTGAACTTTATCCTAAGGGTAATGGAAAGTCATTCAAGTGCTTTAACAAAAGAGTAACATTTAGAATAGCACCCTTGACTACAATGTGGAGAACAGAAGGGGCATAGCAGAAGGTCCACCACCTGTTTTTGTAAATAAAATTTTATTGGAATACAACCATACCCATTCATTTATGTGTTGCCTATAGTTATTTCCAGGCATTAGGTGTTGAGTTACTCTAATCATCTGATCCACAAAACCTGAGCTATTTACTACCAGGTAATTTAAAGAAAATATTTGTTGATCCCAGAAAGACTGTAGAAGTAACCAGAGCTATGACAATGGTGGCTAGCTTTGGGGAGTGGACGGTAGGGATTGGAAAGGCTGACCTAAGAGTGTGCCAATTAGTCAATGACTCTGATGAAATCATGACCTAGATATCAGTTGGAATCATCTGCTTTGTTTTTTTAGTAAATAAAAGTTGTTATGCAACTCTTATAAAGTACGACACTTCTGAAATATTCTGTCAATTTTGTGGGCATCTGATTTTAGCATTACTTTGGGCCTTTACTTTTACTAATGGGTTCAGTTTATGAACTATCTCATGGCTCTGATTTAGCAGTACAACTTGGCCCCATGCTATGATTTTCCCACTTACCTCACTGCCTCCTCCACTCACACTGTGCATGCATCCTGAGGAGGTATGGGAATTTAGGGGTAATAGAAAACTTACTGAAGATTTGGGAGCAATGAGGGGGCATTAAAGAAATACAAGTAACTTAGAATATTGTATATCTTAAGAAGTATTTTAGGCATACACTGAAGTTACTCTGCCTTCCATCTCTTTTCTCTTCTCACTTGTCCCCCCAGTGCTTTTCCATACCCCCAAGTCAATTTCTAATGTACAATAGTTTCTCTTTTGTTATACGCCTAATACTAACTTCAGTTCTCTAGGCATAGTATCTACATATAATGATTTGTTAGGGTGTTTTCTTCTGACAAGAATTCTAATACCAGCTATTGAGAGAACTGGTTTAACTTCACTATAGTAGCAAGGTGTCTTGGAACCAGGGCAGGATACCCAGAGTAGGTTAAGATCAGACAAGGTGTAATCTGATGCATCAGCTCAAGTAGCCAGGTAAGGAGGCTGTACTACCCTTCAAGGGTACAAGGGTAATGGAGTAGGGAGACCAAGGTTACTTCTTAGCAGTAGTGTAAATAGCTCAGAGGTGAGTGTAAAGTTTTAAATAAGTGAGAAGACCAGGGGTCAGGAATGAAAGAAAGTATTCAAAAGAACGTAGTGTAGACTTTTGACTCCTCATGAAAGGAGATTACATCTATTTTTTAACTGAAAAAAGAGGATAGGTTTATTTTGGTTTGCAGTTTTGGAGATTTCAGATGATGGTGGGTGACCTGTTGTTTGGGAGGCTGTGGTGAGCTACTACATTAAAGTGGGAACACATGGCAGAGGAAACTGCTCATCTCATGGAGCCAGGAAGCAAAGAGAAGGCGGATGGGGTCAGGGTCCCAATAGTCCCATCAAGGGGACACCCCCTAGCTCACTGGTACTACTAGTCCTACTGGTACTACTAGTCTTTCTACTAGTCCTCACTGAGAGTATATTTTAACTATATATATATCTTTATACAGTGTTAGACATACAGTAGGAACCCAAGAAATATTTGACATACTAAACACTTAATCTAATGTTATTCTTAAAACCTACCTCTCTTTGTGACTTTCAGACTTTGCTGTTTTTACATAGAATAATCTGTTAGGCCTGAACAAATCAAATAGCACTGGTTTTATTTCTAAATACCCTAAGTAAAAGAGCATCAGTGAATACATTTGATAAGTTCTTCCTTCAAGAAGACCTAAACTAAGTCTCAATGTATTTGTATCACAATAATAAGAGCAATAAACAACAATATAACCTCTAGCATTTACTGAACACCTCCTAGATCTGAAATACAGTATCAGATACTGACCTGTGTTCTTTTACTTATTTTCCTTAATCCTATTATTATATTCATTTTACAGATGAGAGGCTCTTGCTCAAAGATGTTCTCTTTCCTAAGGTCACAATAAGTGGCAGTTTGTCTGACTTCAGAACTCTTGATCTCAATAATACTAGTCCTTGCCACCTCATAACAGGTTGCTCTGCTTCCTATTTCCAAGCCTTTGAACTCCTCATCCCATCACTTAAAATCCTTCCTTGTTTTCTCATCTCCTCTTGAGTAGAGTCTACGTAATTTATTGTGGGATAATTTATTTTTCATAATCCCTGTCTACTTTAATGCCCTCAGCTTCTGATGTTGTTTCCATATTGACATT
This sequence comes from Sciurus carolinensis, assembly GCF_902686445.1. Taxonomy (NCBI): domain Eukaryota; kingdom Metazoa; phylum Chordata; class Mammalia; order Rodentia; family Sciuridae; genus Sciurus; species Sciurus carolinensis. The sequence continues at coordinate 127,745,301 of NC_062213.1, read as the reverse complement.
GAGTTCTAAGAGCTTGAGGTTCCAGGGAACATGCCAAGATCTCCCATGCTGCCCCAATTTTTCATATTCTCCCTCTTTCTGGAATACTCTTCCTCCTTATCTGCCTAAGTTTTAAAACTAGATGTCCAGGTTCTAATCAGTCTCTAAACAGTGAGAGATATCCTAATATCTCTGGGTGTTAGTTCTCCTATCAGGAAATTGAAATTATATTTTCCCAGTTTGGAAACAGGCTGTTTGGGATGACTTGTGGCTTTCTCACTCTGGTTGATCGTCTTGGGAATGTTGGTTACTTTCTTTAAACCTCAGGTTTTTGTGCTTTTAAAAACATTTTTAGGGCTGGGGAGATAGCTCAGTTGGTAAAGTGCTTGCCTTGCAAGCATAGATCCCTGGGTTCAATCCCCAGCACCGCAAAAAAAAAAAAAAAAAAAAAAAAAAAAAAAAAAAAAAAAAACATTTTTATTAAGTAGGGTATTGATGGTATTTTGGAATAGTGCCTGACACAGTTATTACTCAATTAGAATAAACTTTTATTGACCCTTATGCAAATTGAATGAGTAACATATGCAATGATCTACCATAATAATTATTACCATGCTGTTTCCTTAGTGATTTTCCTGTTCACCCTTCTACAAATTCACTTTAATCCTGTCCTGTGGCTAGCCATTTTGTCGATTTGCTCACATACTTCTGATATCATTATTTATATCCTGTGAACATATTTGTTTAAATTCTCATCTCTTCTGCTATCCTGGACTCCTTAAGGACAGGGACTACTTATTATCCACCCAAACCTAGCATAAATTGGTATTTAACACACATGGGTTGATTTAGTGGAAGGATACATTCATTAGTAAGCAAGAATGAGTCAGTATCAAGGGACTAATAATGAGTATTACTGCTACTCGTAGTTCTACTACTACTGGGTAATGTTTATTAAGTATAATTTTCTTTATACTTTCCAAAACTCCTGGCACTCATTAACTCATATAATTCTCACAATAACTATATTAGATAAGTATTCTTCTCATGAAAAAAATTATAAAATCTTATTATCACGGTATTACAGATAAAGTAACTGAAACATAGAGATGTTAAATAGTATACTCAGTCACACAGCTAGCAAGAGGTATAAAAAACTTCATATCTCAGTAGAAAATTGCATTTCTTAGACCTTCCAGGCCATCTGATTCCTGCCTTTCACTGAATTTGAAACATTTTACAACTCTTTATAAATAAAATGTGTCTTCAGACTCTCTTTAAAACAGGATATAACATCTTCCTAGGTCTCTTACTAAATGAGTTAATAAATAACATCTTTAACATTTTTTTCTTTTCTATCTGTATGACAGTCATGACTTCTAGATTTTTCTGAAAACAATTTTTAACAGAGCTGTAAGTAGAAAGCAGCTCCCATTCTGACTAACTTGAAGGCTCATTTCTTCAACTCAGAGGTCTCCAGCTATGCTCCATACTGTGCACTTTTCTGGGACACTTATTCTTAAAGCATGGAGTTCTGAGATTTTCCTCAAGAGACTCTGATTTTATAAGGTTTTGTTTTGTCCTTAATGAGACTCCAGTTACTCTGTTGCAGATGGTCTGAAAAACACCACTTTGAACAACTCTTCGATGCTGCTTTCCTAGTAAGAGAAATGAAATACTTATATAAAGAAATTCATAAGCTTGCTCAAACTCTCAAAGGAGAGATGAGGAAGAGAGAAATTCCATCTGGAGGAATCTAAGTTTCACAAAAAAGGTGGCACAGTATTGAACTTGAGCCTTAACTAAGACACAAGTGAGGAAAAGACAGCATAAGCAGGGGGCAGGAAACTATATATTTTTTAAATGACTAGTAGTTGGATTTGGCTAGACTTGAGTTGAGAACACAGTAGAAACTATGAAGAAAAAAACAGGAAAGGTAGATTTGAGTTCAACTGGAGGATTTTTCACATCTGCATTTGTTTGATAGGCAATAAAGAGTAATAGAAAGCTTTGGACTTGAGGTGAAAGGATGAGAAAACCAACAGCAGATCAGAAGAATTCTACAGAGGTATGAAGTTGGAGAAAGAGGCAACTTATGAATGAAGGGGAAGGTGTAAGATATAAGGATTTGAAGTCTCTTCTGCAATGAATGGATATTGTTGAGAGTCTATTGTATGTGAAATATGTGGTCGTAGGCAGTGAGAGAAGATGTAAAGGAAATTTTCCTGTTATGATGCTGGGGAGACATCAGAGGTAAAAGATGGTATACGGGCCTAAACTCAGTAAGTGAAAGAGGAAGAGTAGAAGATGTAAATAAATAAATTTGGTGAGCAGAATTCACAGAATTTGGTGTGTTCTTGGACATGAGGGCTAATCAAGAGGGAAGAATCTAGAAAAATTGAGGCTTCTGAGGTGGTGGCAAGAGGCATGATGACTCTCTATAAGTGGAGAAAGATAGAGAATGAACAGTATAGAGAGGAGGGGGATGATAAGTTATATATTTTACTTCATTTGAAGAACCTGGGGAAACTTGGTAGCATCTTGAAAATGTAGATCTAGAGCTCAAGAGAGTTTTAGGTAGTGTATAAGTGGAGGTTATATAACATATACCTCAAGGGAATGGGGGAAACTAAGGAGAAAACAGGGAGATTAAGACAAAGTTGAGATAGGGTTAAAGTTGGGTGAAACTATTACCTGGAGTAGGTAATACAAGTAACCATAAGTGACTGAGCAAAAGGTTAATTGCAAAATACAGAGTTAAGCAAAACAGAAAAACCTGTGTGTTCTCAAGTTTTAGGAATCCTCCAGACTAATATGAAAATCTCAAGGACTGGAGGAGAGTAGCAAGAGTTTACAGAGAAATATGAGCAAAGGTGATAGACTGAGCTGAAGAATGATTTTTGTAGAACTGCTATTGGGTAATGCTCTATATTTATTTGGAAGAAATTCTTTGACAGGCAGTGAAACTCTAAGGGACTTAAGCAATAGAAGATGCTCATTCAACTCCAGTGTAGGGAAGAAGAGAAAGTGGAACATAGGGCTGGGGGAAAAGTCTACTCAACTCCTAGGAATCTCTCCCCAGGAGGAATATTGAAATGCTTGGAGATAATTTCCTATAAACAATAAAAGGGTTGAATTCTGGGTTAAGGTAATGAAGCCATACAGGTATATCAGTGAGTTAACTCTTTGTATGTTTGTTTATTTCCTTATAGTCAAAGCATTATTGGTCTTTACTGTTGTAATGGTTATGCAAATCAAAGAAGATTTAAAAAGCACAGAAACCACATCTGAATTATTTAGGAGACAAGTGGTTTTGATCTTCCACTTAATTTATTCATCCCCTTTTGCCCAAATCTGTATAACAAATGTTGAATCTAGATAGTTGGTGATTTAGCTATTGGTTATAATTACTTATTTTCCAAGCATTTATTACATGACCAGTAATCCAAATTTGCACTATTCGTTTCAAAGCATCTCGTGATGCTCTTACAATGGATATTCTTTTTTTTTTTTAAGAAGTAATACTTCAGATTAAGACAAAATGAATTGAAACTGGGTTCCCTTCACCTCTATGTTGGTACATTGGGGGAATACTTTCCCTTTTGTACTAGTGAAATACCCTGTGCATAAAACAATATTAAAAGCCAAATCCTGGCAGTTTTTAAGGTGTCATCTGGTGGAGGACTTCAGGTATAAATTAGAGGACAGTTTCTATGGAAGAGTTCTTTAGAGGAGTCTTGTATTTTAATGCAACACAAAGTAGCCCCTTAGGTCACTTGATGCTCTTCTATTACTTAGTTAATTGCTCAGGATAAAAAATAAAACAAAACAAAACCCAGGAATGTCATTCTCATACTTTTTCCCTCTCTAGATGTTAATTGTCAGTTAAGATTCTTCCTTGGGCTGGGGTTGTGGCTCAGTGGTGGAGTGCTTGCCTAGCATGTGTGAGGCACTGGGTTCGAATCTCAGAACCACATATAAAGAAATAAATAAAGGTCCATCAACGATTTAAAAATATATATAAAAAAAGATTCGTTCTCAGCCACACATTTTGAGCTGAGAAAAGTGGTGAGAATCCGTGGAGATCACCCATGGTGCAATGAAGGGTGCAAAGCTGCAGGGTGCAACGTATGGTGTGAAGTTGTATAATATAGAAACTTGGTCTTTGAGCATCTTAAAATTTGACTGTGTTCAGTGAGTTAGCTCTCAGAACACAGTTGTGAGGCTCAACAATCAAAATTGTGCATTTGATTCCTATGTTCATAATGTTGCCTCTTCTATAGATGATAGATTTTGATAGTCATTTGTCTAAGACTAATCATATATTCATTCAAAGTTGAATGCATTAATGAATTAATGAATATGGTTTCATTTCTAAATTTAAAAAAATATTTATTTTCTTATTGGTGGCAGCAAGTATAGGCCAATGAGAAGAGATGTGTATGCAAACAAGACTGAACAAAAGAGACTAGTTTGGAAGCACTGGTCCTAATGTAGACACTGGGTGCTATGGAAACAGGAAAGAGTTAATGGTGACTCCCAGGTCTCTGTGGTGGCTTGGCAGATCTTGTGAGCCATGTGGAGAGATGGAGAATCCCTGGAAATAATACTCATCTGAAAAATGATTATTGCCAAAGGTCGTCTGAATTCTGAAGATCTCATCTATCTCTTGTAAACGTTTGTATGTGCTTCTATACTGTACATGTTGGGAGATAAAGTGAGCTTCTTATTTATATCTAAAGAAATAATTTCTATGTTTAAAAATTCTGACATTCACTTTTATGCTTGTGAACTTCTTTACTTTTTTATTTGATTTGAGGAAGAATTAATACATTGAGTTAAGTTTCCTTATACTGATGGTGTTTTATTAATGATGTTATAATTATACTACATAGAGAGTATTAGTAGTTACAATTTTTCCTTACTCCACAATCCATTTCTCTCAATGTTTTGTTTTTTCAATATTGTTAACATTTAGAGATAATACACATTTTATTATAAAATATATATGACAAAGTTTGAAGATAAAATTTAATTGTAACTGTCTTTCAAAAATGATGTTTTATTTTATATTTTCTACAAGGAGAATTTTAAAACCTGAGACCAGAATCCTTTCTTTGTAGAAAATAAATCCCCATAAAAATACCTTTCTCACTGAAACTAGTTTTTTTTTTTTTAAAGTATTCTTAATATATTGTAAAGAAAAATAAAAATATTTTGAAAAGGGATGGCATGGGTAATTTTTCAAAACTGTTACTTGTTGGAGAATTAAAATGATTTGTTTTTACTAAAGAGCCTAGAACACAGGCCCAAAGATTAAATGGGAGATCTGAATTAGTATTACATTTTCTTGGTAAATAATAATTGCCATTCTTGATGCTTCTGACTTCTCACATAGACTGTCTAAACAGGGACTTCAAATAGTAATGAACATGATTCAAATTTGGTGAGTGAATTGATTATGGTAATACTATTATTGTATGAACAATAGTCATAATGACAGGAGATCAGTTTGGGAGATAAATTTATAAGTGAGAAAATATGTATATTAAAAATGCAGTTACAAAAATTGTTCTTATAAATTATTTTTAGGATGGTTTCTTGTCTATGTATGGCCAATGAAATAATTTATTTACATCACTACAAATATTTGAGTTTGGAATTGAATACATTTAAGCAGAGGAGAGAGGTGGAGCAGGGGATGTTATATGAAAGAATATTCCTATTTTTCATCATTGCATTATAATCGTATATAATAGTGGGATTCATTACAATATATTTGTACATGAATATAGCATAATTTGGTCAATTTCTTTCCCTAGTACTTTCCTTTTTACTCCCTTCCTGCCTTCCCCTGGTCCCCTTCCTCTACTCTACTGATTTCCTTTTATTTTCATGAGATTCCATCCCTCTACTTTTTCCTCTCTAGTTCCACCTGTGAGAGAAAACATATGACCTTTGACTTGCTGAATGTGGTTTCATTTCACTTAACATAATCCTCTCCAGTTCTATCCATTTTCCTGCAAATGACATAATTTTGTTTTTCTTTATGACTGAATAAAACTCCATGGGAGATATATATATATATATATATATATATATATATATATATATATATATATATCATCTTTTCCTTTTCCATTCCTCTATTGATGGATACCAAGGCTGGTGCTATAACTTAGCTGTTGTAAATTGTGCTGCTATAAATATGGGCATGCATGTATTGCTATCATAGGCAGATGAATAATTCTTCTGGATAAGTACTAAAGAATGGTAGAGCTGGGTTATATGGTAGTTCCATTCCTAGTCCCAAAGGAATTTTTTCTAATTTCCTAAAATTGTATTTTAGCTATAAGGTCTATGAAAACTACTCATGAATAATTCAACTATGAATTTTAATTTTTAAAGAACATTTGTTCAAAGGACCAAGATAGGGAACATGTTCAAACTAATTTTTGTTATACTGATATATGAGTTCTTCATGTTACAAAACAGTAAGCATGAATTTTATATGTTAATAAACAACACTTCTAGTGTTACCCAGGTAAGGTCTATTTGCCTTGTTAACAAGGTGTTTTTGAATCTAGACTATTAAGAAAAAAGGCAGTTTCATAAATTTGCAAATCTTTCTAAAAAGGTGGAGGGTAGAACCAATCTGAGGAGCTATACTGAAAGGTGAATGCTCTAAATCAGAGTAGTGGGGAAGTAGAATAGCAATCTGATTATGGGATGGGGCTTGTTGGTTTTAATTGGAATGTATTTCATGAATTTATAATGTTCGAAGGCAACTTACAAATTTTTTTTGATGTATGTTATTGCCCTCTATTTTTCTCTTCAGTGGTTGAATTTTGTTTTCTTCCAGATATCTGGAAGCTTCTTACATTTAAGATGCCCTTTATCAGTGATTTGAATATCAGGTATTTTCCCCAGCTTATAATTTGTATTTCAATTTTGCTTATGTTACTGTTATTTTTCAGTCATGTAGTAGTGTTTCATTTTTCGTTAGAATTATTAATATTTATGGATTCAGTTGGTAGAGTGCTTTCCTCACATGCAGAAGACCCTGGGTTCAATCCCCAGCATCACACACACAAATCCTCAAGTGTATAATTATTTGGGTTCTATAATGTTTTTAATATACAGAGGGTTATTCCATAGTCTTTTTTTTTTTTTTTTTTTTTTTTGGTGTTGGGAAATGAACCCAGGGCCTTGTGCATGGTAAACATATACTCTACCACTCAGCTATAAGCCCAGTCCCTCACTGATCTTTTTAGAAGAGTTTGAGAAAAATTATTCTTGCCTATTTATTTTCACACATGACATTAGATTCAGTTTGCCCTATTCCATAAAATAATATGTTAGCATTTTCATTGTGATTGTAAAAATTTTTAAATTAAAATGTAGGGAGAATTGACATATATTGACTATCCAAAAACACAGTCTGACTCTTCATTTGTTCAGATTCTACTTTGGGGTCATGCAGCAGAGTTCTGAAGTTTTCCTCATAAATTTTGCATATCCTTATTTATCCTTAGGCACTCTTTTTTTTGAGTTTGAATAAGTTTATTTGTAAATTTGATTTACTGTGTCTAGTCTTGAAAATTTGGAGTTCTTCAAAAACTTTTTTTGAAGTCTTCATTTTAATGCTATATTTACTTATTTTAAATTCTTGAATGTCACTTCTCCACAATTTCATTCTAAATTTAATTGAAAGGCTTGAATTTTGTTTCTGAACAAAACATGAAAAATTGTAGTTCACCATTGAATTCAGGTTTTCATCTAGTTCTTTTTGTTTTTTTAAATTTGTTCTGTTTAGATACACATGACAGTATATTTTGACATATTATACATACATGGAGTACAACTTATTCTAATTAGGATCCAATTCTTGTGGTCATACATGATATGGACTTTCACTGGTCACATATTCATGTATAAACATATGAAAGTTATGTTTGATTCATTTAACTATCTTCCTTATTCCCATTCCCCTCTCCCGTAACTTCATTCCCCTTTGTCTAATCAAATGGACTTCTATTCTCCCTCCTTATTAGGTGTTAGAATTCACATATCAGAAAGAACATTTGGCCTTTGGTTTTCTGGGATTAGCTTATTTCACTTAGCATGACAGTCTCGTTCCATCCATTTTCTGGCAAATGCCATAATTTCATTCTTCTTTATGGCTAAGTAATATTCCATTGTGTGTGTGTGTGTGTGTGTGTGTGTGTGTGTGTGTGTATAATTTTCTTTATCCAGTCATTTGTTGAAAGGCACCTAGGTTGGTTTCACAGCTTAGCTATTGTGAGTTGAGCTACTATAAACATTGATGTGGCTGTGTCACTGTAGTATGCTTATTTTAAGTCCTTTGGGTATAAATCAAGGAGTGGGATAATGGGGTCAAATGGTGGTTCCATTCCAATTTTCTGAGGAATCTCCATACTGCTTTCCAGAGTGGTTACACCAATTTGTAGTCCCACCAATAATGTATGAGTGAACCTCTTTTCCCACATCCTTACCAATATTTATTGTTACTTGTATTCTTGATAATTACTTAGGCACTCTTTATTACAGTTATAACAGGATCTTTTCATTCTTTTATTTTGTAAGGAAGTATTCTATGTGTGTATGTATGTATACATGTATGTGGATATACATGTATGTATTTAAGTTAATTTTATATCCTGCTCTCATACTTAATTTTCTATTATTTATATATTTTTTGTTGATTTTATTTGATATATTAATACTTACATATTAAAATATGCATGTATATTTTAGGTTATAATCATATCATCTCTCAATAGTGACAATTTTGCACTTTTTTCACTATTGATATGTCACTTTCTTTCTCTAGTTCACTCAACTGATATTTCTAGTACCCCTTTAATTAGTAGTAGAAGAATACTCATCCCCTTTGTTTTCCTCTTGACTTGAGTCAGGCTCCTCTAGTGTTTCCCCATTAAATCTGGAGCTGGCTTTGAGTTTTACATTTACTTTCTCAACACATTACTATTATGCCTTATCCAAAAACTGAAAATTGTGTCCAGTGGTAAGATTCCTACATGTCCAATAATGTACCGTTTTAATCCCCCCCATAATTTTTTTCTATGAAACCCTACAGTATTTGCAAGTGTGTATAGAAAATTATCTGGAAGGATATTCAACAAATTGATCTAAAAGTTACAATCATAAATGGTGATTAATAGCATCAGTTTCAACTAATGAATAAATCTAAAATAACTCATAATGATGTTTTGATACAATTAAAAAATAAGTTAGAAATAAAAAATAGACCTATTGTTCTTCCCATCCCTCAGTTCTGGATTCCTTTCTGTTATTAATTTTTTATAATATTAAAAAACCTTCCTTTTTAAATGTCATGGATCTTTGCAAATAGCAATAGAATGATAATGTAGAAAGATATAAGGTAACACTTGGCTCTATTTAGAAGAGTTTTGGGAAACACATTCATCAGAAAACTGTTTCATTTATAAGGATTATTTCCTTTTCTTTTTAAGGATAGAGAAAAATCTCCAAGAGATGAAAGATTTCAATAAGGTTTGGAAGGCAGAAGTTGGGTTAAGTAGTGGTAATTGGCTTGGCTAAGTGAACTAAACTAAGTGTTTAGAGGAGACAGCACTTGGCTTAGGGGTGTACGGTGGAAGGTAGGGCTGGGGCATCAGACTAGAGATTTGCTGTACAGTGAATGCTTGACTAAACTCTGAACCCCTGAGTCCCTCATATAGCCAGCCTGGACTCCTGTACTACACCCTAATGGTACCCCTATCAATGTAATCCCTCTCTGAGGTTAATGTTACTTCTCTGGAGAAAGGATTCATCCTTCCTTGAAGAGTCCCCATAATAAAAGGGCTAACCAGAGTACTGAAAGAATCCTTGAAAATGAAATATATGTTTGGAACAGAAACTTTAGTAAAAGATTACAAGATAAAGTGAAGGCATTCTCCTAGTCCAGGATTTCTTACTATGAACATTTGGGACAGGGAATTTGTTTGTTGTGGGAGGCTGTTCTGTACCTTGTAAAATGATTAGCAATGATTTTGGCTTCTATTCATTATATGCCATGGCATACATTCTTTCCTGTGGTGACAACCAAAATTGTCACATGTGCCTTGCAGCAAAGGAATCAACTTTCCAATTCCTCCCTTTGAGAATTTCTGTCTCAGACAATAGAAAAGAAAGATGTAGAGATGATCAATAGGATAAATAAATTTAGAGAATTAATGAAGACAATCTAATAGCCTATTAACAAGAATTCACAAAGAGAGAACAGAGAAAAAGGAAGGGAGGAAATTAACAAAGAAATATAAGAAAAAATTGCAGATAAGATTGAAATAAGCCTTCAATGCTTAATATAATTGATAAAAAAAGACCCATTCTAAGATACATCATTATGAAACTTTAGACTACCAGGGGAGATTCTAGAAAGGAAAACAGATCAAGTGCAGAGGAGTTGGAAACTAGAAAGACATTAGACATTTCAATAGCAGCATTAAAAGTAAAAGACAGTGGAATAATGCTTTTATATTCTGGGAAATTGAATTCCAACCTATCTAAATTAACAATCAGCAATAGGAACAGAATGCATTTTCAGACATGGAAGTAAATATTTGCTCCCTATGTACCTGCTCTGAGTAAACTACTGGAATCTACTTCAGCAAAAAAGAGTAAATTCAGTCATATGTTTGGGCATTGGAAGGTATTATTGATGGGCATTGGATAGATATGTTAAGTAATTTGGATAAAATTTAGGTTAGATTCTTTTAAAAGTGAAAAAGCAAGGAAATTGTTAACTCCAGGTACAGATTTTCAAGAAAAGTGTTATGGCACATTAATTGATTCAGCAATGCATTATATTTGCATTGTTAGGATGATGTAAACTCTAGTTATTGTTAATTGACTGTGATGTTTCTAATTTGGAAGCAAGGGTGTGGACAAAGTGGTGGTGATGCTGGTGTGTAAAAGAGCATGTTATCATCTAACACCATGACAAGATGTCAATACGTAATACCTAAAACTGAAAGTTAAGAAACACTGGAACAGAGATTCCTTTAGGAAATGAAGAACATACAGCAAGGTTGAAGGGAACGTGGGGTGAAGAGAGGTGGGGAGGAGTAGGGCAGGGACTGGTGTGACTCCTGGATGGTTTTTTTTTTTTTTTTTTAAATAAGCCTTTAAGAACCATTTAAGGATACAAAATATGTTATATACTTACATGGAAATATCACAAAGCCCAATTATTTTATACAATGAATATACACAATAATTGGAATAAAAATGAGAAAAAAGAAAATATGAATTTTCACACATATGTATTATTTTTATCAAAAATAAAATGCAAAAAAAAGCAACACAGGGAAAGATCACATAAAATAAGCAAAATCTTCATAGAGATAACTGTTATAATATCCTGAAATAGTTTCTTCCCAGCACCTCACAAAAATTCTTGATACACTTTTTCCAACATAGGAAGAAGTAGTGCCTGAGGTTATTCATTTTTTACTACTCAAACCTTTCTGATCAAAATGTTTGGCAGTTACTAACAGCCTAGTGGAGAATTGAGGCAGTTTTCCAAAACACTTTTATCTTGCTTTCTTAGCAAGAAGTAGCTTTTGGTCTCAGTTTTTCAAACAATTGACTCTATTTAGAAGTTTAAGAATCTTGGGAAACAGAAGTTCATCAGGAAAATTTGCTTCAATTAAGAGAATTTTTGTACTTTTTACAGTGTGTCTTCCTATCTTAGCAAAAAGTAGCTTTTGGTCTCAGTTTTTCAAACAATTGACTCTATTTAGAAGTTTAAGAATCTTGGGAAACAGAGGTTCATCAGGAAAATTTGCTTCAATTAAGAGAATTTTTATACTTTTTAAAGTATAGATGAATAATTTTATTTTTCTGAACTGTTTCCTTGAACCATTTCTAGGAACAAAGATATAAAAAGTGTAATTCAGCCTTCATACTTCACATTTAAAAAGCAGAAAACCTTCATAGAGTAAATACAAAATTTTGAGGAAGTATCATTGGAAAGGGAATATTGGTAAAATGAAGGTAAGAATAATTAAGGATTTAAATGTGATTAATGAAATAGATATTTTTAAAGAAATTAAGCTGCACTAAAAATTTCAGAAAAAAATGTGGTTGATACAGTCTGCCTCTCGAGGTCACTGAGTTTTGATTAGTTTTCAAGTTTTAACATTTACCTAATATTTACATTTAACATTTAACTAATAATTCTTTCATATCTCAGACTTTGTCCTTGTTTTACTCACTTACACATTTTGTATAATCTCAAAGCAATCTTGCATTTTGGTAATGCATTCACAGAGGCCTAACATGAAGGAATATAGTGGGACATCTAGTGTATTCTGTGGGTTCTTGCTGTTGTTGTTAAAGAATTATGCATATCAAAGATAACAATGGTGCATTTATCAGGAAAGAACAGAACAACTAACAGCCACCACTGACATTCATAGGAATGTCTGTAGGGAGATAGTTTTGATCCAGAGTCCTGAGATGACACTGAAATCTAACCTTTCTGGGCTGACCCCACATATGTCCACATACAACCATCCTGCCCATGGAGTTAAGAAATAGCTACATGAGTACATAAATCAGCTGTAGGGCAAACCAAAGTTGTCAGGTGCTACGCACATTGTGAAGCAACTATGATGAAACAGGCGTGGTCAAAGAGCACTGCTGCCCTGGTATGTTCTAAGAGTCTTAGGAAGGAAAAGGGGAACATGTATTTGGGGACCTGCAGGATCTTCCTCCCTTCCTGACTATAGGACAGGTTTCTGTCCCTGTTGCACATTTCGTATTTTTCAAGTCAGTCTGCCCTTCTTTTGCCAAGACTGGGTCTTCACAAGTAACTGAATTACTATTACCATTTTATAGATGAATAAATTGAGTCTCCCTGAAGTCCAGTTAGCTCAAGTTACACAGATCTAATAAATAGATGGACAGAATTTCAGGTTCTGATTTCAATTCTATTGCTTTCCCCTTGAAAATAAATATGGGACAGGGTGTATAAGGGTGTGTGTGTGTGTGTGTGTATGTGTGTGTATATGTTCTGGCCCAAATCTGCAGCAGATAATGTATTTATGTGCATGAATATATTAGGTCAAATATGTTAGCTCTATTGATGGATATTTCTCACAAATAACTGTCCTACATCATTAATGGTGATGTTTACAAATTACTTAGAGTTTATCTCCTATTAAAAAAGGGGGGGGGGACTCTGCTTTTTGCAAATTATAATAGCGTAAATATACTTATTATTTTGTTTCATTCAAAACAATTCTATCTGGTTGATCCAGTTTTTGACGCCATATATAACAGGTCAGAATATGTGTTTAATGGCAAATTTTATGCCCTGGGCAACTTGGGATTCTCAGTCAGTATCAAAATTTCAAATCTTACTTCCACACCCCGACAAAAGAGGGGCTCCAGGTGTAGGTAGAGCCCTGATGCACCCTTAAAGAGTGTTTTTCAGGCATTCTGGAGGAGGCTGCTCAGAGAGAACAGGCCTCTTCCATACGCCTCCTACCCAGTTTGGAATGCACCTGCAGCCCCAAACGAGAATGGGGCGGGACTCGACTTTGGCCATGTCAGACGTGGCAGGAAGAAGCAGCAGTTGCCCTTTCATCTACTTTCTGGTGATCAAATCGTGCTGTTCATTAACATAGTATTTGGATATTTAAGGCATAATGCCAATTCATAATCTAAAAAGATTTTTGGCTACGTGGCTAGTCCCGTAGCAGACCGCTGCGGAGGCGGACTCACAGTTCTCTCCACTCGTGAGTTTTGTTACTTGCTTTGGAAATCCCGAGAACCGCACGCTGTGCCGCTGGTGAGGTGTGATCTTCCAGGATCCCACTGCAGTCTACCTCAGGTGTTCGCGATTTCTAGCCCTTTCCCGGACTTCAGTTCCAGGACCCGGAGGTGGGCCCCACGGACAGCCTCGGGGCCCCGCCCACTTTGGCCAGGGGTCGGAGCCGTGGGGGACAGAAGCTGGAGCCCGTGCAGCCGCGGCCCCTTTAAGGAGCCGCTCTGCGGTAACCCGAGACCGCAGTCCGGGCGGGCGCGGCGGCCGCGGCAGCATCTGAAGCCTCGGCGACTGCTCCTCCAAGCGGCCCGGAGCCCGCGGCTTCCCTGGCTCCCGCGAGTATCTCGCCGGGTGGCTCTGGCCGGCGCCAGCCTTCGGGCCGGGCCGGATGACCAGGAGCCTGTAACCACCGCCGCCCACTCCCGGCCCGGCGCTGTCGCCGCCCGCGCCCGAGTCGCCCCGGGACCCGGCACAGGTGACGCCGTTTGGAAGGGGATCGGGGAGAAGGGCGGGCTCGTCTTGCCCCGTGGCTGCCCCGCGCCGCCCGCGGCAGGGGCGCCGCCGCTTCCCACCGCCGGCCTAGCGCGGCCGAGGGCTCCCGCGCCCGGAGGCTGGGTGGGCGTCCCGCGCGGGAGGCAGCAGGGGCCCCGGGGCGGGCTCCTGCAGGTGTGGGACTGTCGCAGCATCCTCCCCGCCCGGCCGGCCCCGGCGCCGCTCCGGGAGCTGGTGGAGTCCCGGGCCCACGGCCCCCGCGCCGCCCCGCGTTCCATTCGCGGTTCCCTGTTGCGCGATTTGGAATCCCCTCCCTGCTTGGAGGTGTCTCCGGGGTCTGAGCCCAAAGCGGGTGGGTGCAACCTTTGGGCATCCAGGAGAAGCTTTCTTGCTAGACACCTGCACACAAGCGGGCGCATCAAGTGGGTACCCCCGCCCCCTCAGTCCCGATCTCTTTCTAAAACAAGTAGCTTTTATTTACCCTTGCAGCTCTCAAGTGGGTCCCATTTTTAGTCACCGAGTGCTGAAGAGTCTAGTGGTAAAGGGACCCAGCGCAGAGTCTGGGAGAAATTGGTTTCTATTTCCAGTTCTACCGCTGTAACCCCTGCCAAGTTTTTTAAACTAAGTGCCTTGGTTTACCCTGAATTGGGGTTTGTAATGCCGGGGTTTTCTAACCGTTTCCAAGCTGTAGGAAACCTCTGTTTGGTCTAGGTTCATTTAAGGGTCACTGTTGCTGGTCTGTATTTTCTTAATTATACAATGTTTGAATGTTAATTTGCACTTTTTATGTGAAATTGTAAAATTTAAAGAGTGATCTTTGACAGTGTTTAAATTAATTCAGATACCAGTTTGGGAGCAAGTGTTCGTGTGGATGGTGGGAATTGCTACGTGAAGTAGACAAAAATATGTCATTTTAATAAAACCTTTTCTATAGTCATAACTGAGTTTGAGAAAAGTGAACCTTGAATGGGGGGTGTTTTTAGATGAGATACTGTTGTGTGAGCACATGGAGTGGAATGTAGCCTCACCTTTGTGTAGCCAATTAAGGTAATAAATTCAAGAATTCCAGTTCCCTTTGAAGTATGCTTTATATGAGGTAAATAATTTTTCCTCTTGTTTTTCTTAAGTGGGCAGAACAAAATTAGAAATGTGAACTCTTGTCATGTTAGAAACTTTGAAAGAATGACTTGAAGAATCATGGATTTTAGTTTGCCATCCCTCTCTTGCACCATAGATGATCCAGCGAATACTTTATTTTGGACATGATTTTTTTTTTTAATTCCTACCCCTGCAACTCCTTTTGCCACATTGCCTCCTTCCAGAGTTTTGAATCTTTACTGTGTCATGTTGCATGAGTTTTCTTTGTCGAGGCTGGATGCCCTAGACCCAGCTGCTTAGTCATTATTATTAGCTGTTTCTTTTCTTTTCATTCTAAGCCTTCTTTACCCTGGTAGAAAGAATTATAGCTTTTTGCTGCTAAAACCCTCTACTTACTTGGAAGTGACTAGGTGTGGCTGTGGTCATGGGGTTGAAACTTTATTGTAAACTCCAGAGAAGCTGGATCTTTGCTGGGGTCTTCTGAATAGACCCCAGAGTACAAATGGAAGAGTTGATCTATTTTTTCTTCAATTTTCTGATATCTCCTTTGGAGATATTTATTTGATTACCAAGGGCAGTCTTGGGAACAGGGTGCTATCTGAAGTCTAACTCAGTGCTTGACTGATTGGGGACATTCCCTGAAAAGGAGTGGGAAAGAGAAAGTATGGGCTTAGGGGATGGAGGGCCCTCCACAACCAGATAAGTCAAGTGGCAGTAAAGGAGCCAGGTGTCAAAAAGGGAATGATACAGTTTTGAGGCAAATTCTAGGGTGTACCTGAGGTGCAGTGGACCCTTCTGTCCCTTTCCCTTTGAGAGTGTTTCTTGTCCTTTAGCATCAAATGTATCTGTTCTATAGTTATCAGACCTGTTCACTCTCCTCCCTCTATGTTCTGAAGGAAGCCTGGTATCTGTGCACTCCTTTCAAAGCTGGCCTTCCCTTTAATAGAGTAAACCAAGCAGTTTAAGTTGCAAGAAACCCTTCAGACCTCAGTGTCTCCCTTTACCCTTCCTTCCAGATTAATATTCCATCTCTTACAGATTAAGAATTCATGTAGGCTTCAGTATTTCTTGTAAGGTTAAGAAGTGGGATACTTAGTTTGGCTGAGAAAAATAAGCTGAACAGTCTACACTGAGATATAGAAACCTAATTTTTCTTGAGGAAGATAATGAATTAATTGTCTTGGTGAGAACTGTGGGCACTTGGACAAGAGAGAGCAGGCGTGGGGGTAGAGTTTTGCTGGACAGCTTGTACTCTTGTCCTTGAGAGAGGAAAGGATCCCACTAAGCGGGTATAGTCACCTTGTTGTGCTTTTCCTCCTTCCATTTGTCCTGTGAGAGGAAGAAGTTAGCAATATGGAGGTGGTGTAACCATCTGTTCACAGAAAGGGAAGCAGACTTTAACTGAACAGTAGGGATGACTATGTTCACCTGGCATCGGTAATAGGCACTGGATGTATGTATTACACCAGAGAATGCATCATGACAGGAAAAGTGGAGCTAATTTTGTAAGAAAGCCTAAGGTGTTTCAAGAGTGACTTTAGTGGTACTTATTCTTGTGGAGTTGAAAGGTGCACAAGGAAATGAAGTCCCACTGCTCTGAGGCCTCCTATTCCTGGTGAGACAGTTGGATGTGCTGCAAGATCCCAGACCTGAGGAAGCAGAATAAGGCAGAAATAGCAAGGGATGTTTCTTTGCTCAGAACGCTAGACTGTTGAGGGAGAAGGCAATCCTGTGGATACATGAGAAGGAGCTTGTGAAATTGGTGTAAAAAGCCAAAGTTTTTGAAAATAACCAATGAAGAAGGATGAAAGTCTTCTCAGAGCTTGAGCCAGCACAGGGGCAAAGAGCTGCTGAACAATGGGACCAATGTCAAGGCGGGGGAGGTTGACTAGATGACAAAGTCTTGTCTAAAGCAGTTTTTCAAACATATTTGGATGACAATACAAAATGCATTTTTATTTTGAGACCCAGGACATAATTAAGTATATGCATATTCAAAACAAGTTTCTATTTCTCTTCTATTACTGTTTTTGTTCTGTTTTCTAACTAACCCATGAATGGATCACAGCCCACTATTGGAAAACCATTTCTTTAATGGGTAGAAAAACAGATTGTAGCAGGCTGGGCATAGGGTTGGAGATGCTGGAGGAGCTGATAGGGGGAGGTATAAAATTGATTGAGAGTTCAGTGTCTCCCTCCACCCTTCCTTCCAGATTAATATGGCATATTTTACAGATTAAGATTTCATTTAGGCTGGATCCCTGTTGGTGGGGACAGAAGAGCTCACCTGATGCCTGAGAGGTATAGGACGTACATGGATGAAAGGCAGTTGGAGGGGGCAGATGCAAAAAAAGGAACTTCCCACCAGTTTTGTCTGCTTCAGAGCAAACAGGGTTTTTTTTTTTTGTTTTGTTTTGTTTTTTTTTTTGACAGAAGAGGAAGAAATGAACTCGGATTTGAAAACAGATTTCTCAAGAGCAGTAGACTTTTCTCTGCTGGCTAAGTGAGAAGACAAATGGATCCTGAACAAATTGGCTGATAGATTTAGGTCATGTCCACTTTTGTAGGCTGGATTGGGAGCACTGGCTTGTAATGCAAAGTGTCATGGTGAGTGGGAGGTTCACACCTCCCCTTCCAGCTTTGAGAAGTTTGAGGAGAAAAAGTGGATAGAACGTGTTGTTTCTAAACCCCACTTGCTGATCAAACATGTTAGGAAGTTGGCTGCTTGCCTCACTGAGAATTGGAAAAAGATCCTCATTCCATTTTTTTTTAAAAAGGGTTAGTCTGTCAAGACTTCCTTAGAAGTCTGTTTCATGATCTACACCAAGCTTGAGCTTCTGCCTCAACCAGCATCTGGGAGCTAATTCCAGTGTCTGCCCTGGAGTTAATCAAGGGCAGAGCCTATCTGAAGGCTTTTGATTTCCTTTTCATAACAATTAACATCTGACTGAAGCACCTAACTCTCCCACCAGCAAGTAAAACAAGGCCTGCAGAAAAAATACACAGGTATCAGAGTTCACCCAGCATGTTGCTTGGTTACTGCTCGCTGTTATCATTGACACTAGGACCTAGTTGGATCCTCCCTTTGACCCATCTTGCTGCCTTGTCTGCTTTTCTTACCTTAGTTGACTTTTTTTTTTTTTTTCAGTGTTTGACTTCATCATTTGTCCTAAATTCTTTCTCTTACCTTCATCTACCCTTCCCTAATGCTGTCTTGACATTTATCTAATGCTTTTTACCATGGTTTCTCTAATCTTATCTCTGACCTCCCTGACATATGGTGTCCACCTGACTATTCCCATGGAGCCCAATTTGGATCCTGAAACTTAGAAACACTTTACATTAGAAACACTTTACATTAATGTGTTTATGTATTGGTTTTAATTTAACTTTATTTTTTTAGACACACAGAAACTACCTTGGTCAAGTTAATTGTTTCCAAAGAGGCTTAAAAATCCATTCAAAAGTACACTTTTGGGCTGGGTATGTAGCTCAGTGGTAGAGCACTTGCCTAGCATGGTAATGCAAGTTTGTGGGTTCAATTCCTAGTGATATACATACACATAAAAGTGTATTCAAAAGGTAAGGAAAATTTCTCCCTACTAGATATGTATTTATTTAGTGGAATGGGAGGAGCAAGTAATTTTTATTTGAGGAAAAAGTCTAAACAAATTTAATCACCCCCTTTACAGAGTGTTATATTTTGGGGACATAATTCTTAAAACTAGTCTTGCTTGATGAACATGTTTGCTCTAATACATGTAAAAATATTGAGACAATTAGGAATTTAATTCAATGTTTTATAATTTGTTACATACTGTTTTAAGACCTTATAAAGACTACAGCTTTGTTCAGATTAAGATTCCTTGCCTTTTCATATTTTTAGAACTTGTGTGAATGCTATCAGACAGATTGGTTACATGTTTTGTGGGAAAATGGAAGAATCAGGGCAAGGTAAAGGCTGAAGGGTGAGAGGTCAAGGGAGCAGGCCCATCCCAGAGCCAAAGCTCATGTTTGTCAACTTCAGCATCATCTCTCTGAACTAACCCCCTTAGGATGTACATTTGGAAGTTTTGAGAATGCTTTATAGCCTGAAATCATAAATGGTTTATGTAGTGGTTTTTAATCACAAAAATGAAACTATCTTATTATGAAAAACATTAACAACCAGTACCCAGGAGAGTGAAATGGAAGTTTCACCTTTCCCCTTTCCTCCATTCCCACTTCCCCTGGTTTTACTCTCAGACACTGTTACCAATTTTGAGGTATAGGCCTCCAGACTGTTTTCTCTATAAAAACATGCCCAGAGTTATTTATTTATGAACAGCTGATCATTTTGCAGTCTGCCTTCATATTATCTTGTTCATTTAAATGTCTGTATGGGTGATGGTGCAGCCGTATCCACGTTTAATCATTTCCCTGTGGTTGAGCCTTAAGGCTACTGCTACTGAAGCGACAGTAAACACTTGTACATACCTCTTTTCATGTTTGTGTGAATTGCATTGAGGACAGAAGATCAATTCATTGCTATTCTGCTTATTGTATAATTCAGGCAACATAGTGCTTGTATAATCTCTGCTTAATTCCCAAATATCATTCAGCAGGAAAGCACAGTAGTAGATGCTTTGGGAATTTCAAAGTGGGGTAATGTCTGGCCATTGCTTATGAGAGTTACTATTTAGTAGGGGGTAATGACATGTACCTAGACTATTTTATCTTTAGTTTTATTTTTACCCCATGCTTGTTCTGAAAACTATTTGGACTGGCTTACAGAGATGCACACACTATGATGAGATGAAGTAAATTTAGTATTAAAGAAGAAAATAAGATGAAAAGCTAAGTGAAAACTGATTGTATACTTTGAGGTCCTACTGTGTACTTTGAGGTCCTCTCTTCCTCTTATGTGTTCTAGCACATAAACTTTCAGCCAAAGAGAAGAGGCAATAATTCAGAGCCATTTTATGAATGTCCAGAAAGGAAACCAAATTGGAAAAGCCCACCTATTCTTGATTCTAGTAGGTGAGAAAATTTCTCCTTTTCATTGCCTAGCATTCTCAACAACATTCCCAGGATCATAGAGTAAACTTAGTGACTTGGCTTTATGATGCCATTTCATATCATGTTCCTCAGTGCTAGCCAGTGGTGTCATGCCTTGATGCAGCTCAGTGAAAGGTCAGTAGGATGAGGTGTAAGTTCATGGCTTTAATCCAGAAATAGGTTTAAGAGGAACTAAAGGGACACATGAGCCATATAAACAGCAATGTGATACTGTTCTCGGGCAGTTTTTCCACATGATAGTACAGAATACACAATTGATTTGCCCAAGGATATTTGGCTATAATTTATGAAGCCAGAAACAAGGATGCTCTAGATGGCCTTAACTTACTCAAATTATTACAATGGTTAGAAAGAATCAGAGTCATCACTCTATGCAGTCTCAAGAGAATCTTCAAGGTTGAAATTGTTGACAGTCTTCAAGGTTGTGGACTGTGAGAGGGTGACCCACTTGTAAAGCTAAGGAAAGTTCACTTCTCATAGCCAACTGGCTTTGAGCTTCCATGCAACATTCACCAAATCCCTGTCTCAGGAGCATTGTTCCAGAACAGGTCTTTCATTACTAAGTCTGTGTGTGAACCTTATCTTTTTATGTTTTTTATCGTGCTTGAATTTAAATGTGAGGGTTGTAGTAAGTGTTAAACTTGAGGTCGCCTGAAGTTTGTGATGGGATGAAACCTCACCTGATTCGCTTTGCTCATCACCTCACTGGCCTTGAAATGGTTCAGAGAAACACATCACTGTGATTAGATTTTTTGACTGCCTGAGAGTATCAACCAGATACTGAATCAAGTTGGTAAATACCATACTTTTTGTGCAATAGCATAGTTGGAACCAGGACTGGGTGATGACAGTTTTATAGGAAGCAGTTGGAAGAGAACACATTCTCAAAGTGCTTTGGGTAGAGTTTTAAGTGACCCTTAGGTAAAAAAAAAAATAGAAAACCACCTAGAGAATTTAGGAAATCCTTGGCTATTTTCTAATTGTAGCCACTCAGTCAGATTAAAGGTGTAGACAAGCTGCAGGGTCCTTAGGCAAAGGGGAAATAGAAGAGGGAAATGAATCACATTGCCTCAGATATGGAATGTCATATTCTTCTATGATTTGGTGCCACCAGAGAAATGGGTGTGACATTTCTTGGTTAGGAAAGAGCTAGTAGTATGGAGCACTCTTCTTAATATTGAGTGGTGTTTCAATTTATTGCCAAATAACCACCCCAAACCCTAGTAGCTTAAAACAACACTTTCTTGTAGTTTTTGGATTGGCTGTGCAGTTACTCTTCTGACTACAGGTTCACCAAATGCATGCATTCAGCTATCTGGGCAGCTGGGCCGGCACATTCAAAATGGCTTGTAGCCTGGCTGGTATTGTGTTGAATGTCAGCTGGGCAGCCTCAGTTTCCTCCTCATGACCTCTGCTCGAGTAGACTAGACAAGTTTTCTTGCATGGCTGTGGAGGGAAACATTCCAGAACAGGAAGGACAGACACTGAAAGGTCTCATAAGGCCCACCTAGGTTCCAGAACCCTCATGGCCTCTCTTCTGCTGTGCTTTGTTTGTCAGCAGATGGCAAGGGCAGCCCAGATTCACAGAGGTGAAGTGGCAGTGTCACATTGCAAAGAAATTGATGGCTATTAAATGATTTACCGTGAGTGACTACATGTGCCAGGCATGTAGGCAGGTGCACCAAAGGCATTATCTCAGTTAAGCCACACACCCATCTTGCAGTGTAGGCATTGTTAACCTTGTTGTATAGAACATGGAGGTCAGAGTCGCAGTCTTCTTACCCAGAGTTACTGATAAGTATTCTTTCCAGGTCTCTCTCTAGCTGAATGGAATTCATCTTGAGAACCCAACAAGCGGCAGAAATTTGCTAAATTGTTCTTTAGCCTCTCTGACTTTTCTATCTCTAATCCTTAGGAAACTAACATTTCCTAATGGAAGCATGCAAAAATGGGAAAACAGAAAATAGGAGGCAAAGCCTTACCTTTGCCTCTTCACTAAGGACGTTCTCAGGGGTAATCAGATTGTTGATTGGAGGTGAGAAAAACCTTCCTGTATCCTTAGGTTCTGGCTTCCTAGGTACCTTGGCAGATGTCCCAATGATCCTTTTAAAAAAAATAGAGAGCAAAATATATTTGGGAAAAATCATGCTTTGTCCAGTTTTTCCTTGATTTCACAGTGTTGGCGGAAAGCCAATGGGTATTCTAAGCCAAGAGGCTCCTTCTGTGATTCCTTCAGGAAGGGAAGAGCACTGATATGGAAATAAGTACTTTAGAAGCCTGGAAGAATTGGCTGGCTGCAGATTCTCTTACTTCTTCCTGAGAGACCCCCCAGGTGATTCAGTGCCACCTGGTCCCTCCTTCAGTATCAGGGCCCTCACAGCATAGATTCCTTCTAAGGCCTGAATCTAGTGTGTTTGAAATGTTAGCTTTCTTAAAAATGAGCCCTCAAATTGTATCAGCTTCAAAATCCTTCCTTTTTATTTGTGCCAGCTACTGTATTAGTGACCTTCCAATTACTGAGGTCTCCTGGCTTAAGACGCTCTGGTTTATTTAAAATCCAGTGGTCATAATTGGAACTTGGGGGTTTAAAAGACAAAGCCTTCTTTATAAAAGTTTTAAGTCGAGTGAGATGTGAGGAAGCAACATTTATTGCGTTAAATCACATGTGCCATCTGTACTCAGCCTTCAGGGCCTAGAAAATGAACTCCTGAATTTCCTCAGGATAGAGTTCTGGAGAGCTGGGAGCTGAGAAGCAGAGATGCAGTGGGGAGAGCTGAGGAGGAGGTGTTTCCCCTTTGCTGGCTTCCTGCGGCCACTCTGCTTGGTAGGCTTTATTGCAAACAAAGCCCACATCAAGGAATTAAGTGCAAAACCAAATAAAGTTTAAACACGACAAAGGTAAGCAATTGACACGAAATACATTAATTATACCAGATTTTTTTCCCTTTAGGTTAGAAGCTAGAATATATAAAAAGTTTAATGTAGAAAAATGAGAACAGGAGTTTTGTTATAATCCCAGTTAAAAATACCTCTAATGGAAGGGAAAACTGATTAGTTGTTGTGGGTAACCAGGGGGAGAAGTTATTTCTTGAGGGAGCAGGGATTCCCAGTGAGGGGATGAAGAGATGGGTTAATCCCCACCTTCTTGCTGTCTCACAATCTTTTGGTAAGGACTCATGGCTCTTTGAGAAAAATCTGTATCAAGGCCTCCCCCCGGCCTCCCGCCAACCACCTCATAAAATAAACTGAGGAAGGGAATACCACAGAATCTCCTTGACTGGTAGGAATAAGCAGACTAGATACTGAGAAAGTATCTGCATGTATGTGTGGTGGAAGTCTCAGATATGAGAATTTGAAAAGCACTGAATTGGAATCAGAGGAAGAATCCTAGAAGGTGTTTAATATAGGATGTAAAAAATAGGATTGTTACAAATAAAAGGAGATAGGAAGTAACTGTCAAAAATGTTCTTTGAACTATGGGAGCAAGGTGGGGCCACTCCTGCTTTTGCATATGGGTACTCTTGCTGGGGGTGGTGACTCAGAGTGCAGTTGAGGAGACAGGGTTTACACTCTTTTCTGCTCTAACATCCTGTACTTGTAATTATTTCATAGAATTATGGGAAAACTAAAACCAGACAGACATTTTTGAATATTTTACATGAAATGTTTGATTCTTGGTTATCATCATCAAAACAACCTCTAGTTCAAAAATGCTATTTCAGAGAAGTGTCAATTGCCAGGCTTTGTAGCAGAAAGAATTGAATAATTTCTCTTTAACTTGAGTTCTGTTACATGTTATTGGAGGACAAAAGATTGAAGGACAAGGAAATAGAGAATAAAAATATAAAAGATATCCTTAGTCAAAGTTTAGTGTTGAAAGGGAGGAACCATAGAGAATTTTTTTTTTTTCTGTAGTCTTGAGCATTTCCTTGTCAAACCTTAAGAAATATCATGTATTTCAAAAAGGGAGTGTAACTCAGTTATAGTTACACTTAATGGGCGGGAGGTGGGGGGAGTGTGTGTAGGTTCCTTGATACAAATTTTCTCAAAGAACCCAGAGTCCTTGCCAAAAGATTGTGACACAGCAAGTGGGGAGAGGTTAATCTATCTCCTTAGCTCCTCCCTGGGCTTCTTAGGTTTACCTGGTTGTCTTCATTTTCTTCCCATTTGCTCTAGTTTAAAAATCAATACCATTGGGACTGGGAGTGTAGCTCAGTAGTAGAGCACTTGCGTAGTGTGTGTGTGAGAACTTGGATCTGTTCCCCTGTGCTCCTGCACACACACAAACATATGTTTATAAAGTAGTACCATGAATATGGGCTGTAGAAGTTGGGTTGATGGTTTTGTGTAGCTTGCTGCCTATAGATTTTCACAGTAATGCTAATGGTTCTTGAACTTGGTGCCCAGAAAAGAAAAAGGGGGAATGTTTTATGCACATAATGCTCCCTTTTTCATATAACTGTTGATGCACAATTTAAAAAAAAGCTGTCACTGCAGTTAACTGAGAAGTTATACACTTGGTTAGATGTTTATCAGTTTTTACAAGAATGAAAAGTTGAAAGTGAGAATTGTAAGTTTTTCTTTACTAAGGAAAGTTAATACTTCTGGTCAGTTACTGATATTTATCAGCATTTAGAGAGCATTGCAATGTCCCACCAAATAAAATTTAAACAAAAACCAGAATGGCTGAGGGTAGATATGTCTTTCGTGACAGGGTGGTTGTTTGGCTTGGTAAATGGCCTCATGTTTTACAGTTATGTGTTCATATGAAAATCTAGTTTGTAGACGGAGACTTTTAAATGCTAGAATGTTAGAGCTTCTGACAGTGGTGGAAACCAATGAAGATTTTAAGTTGAAGGTAAGCAAAGAGGTGACATGATTGGAGACAGCTTTTAGAAAAGATTTCCCTGGAGTCCTCCATTCTGTTCTTCACACTAAGGAGGCCAGTTTGGAGGTAATCCAGAAAAGTGACATAATAATTTGAGAAAAATGGATCTTCTTGAAAACTGTTTAAGAAGTAAAATCCATAGGACTTGGTGGCAGATTTAATGTAGGAAAGTGCAGAAAGGGAGTTATCAGGGATGGCTCCTGGGTTTCTGACTGTCAGATCTGGAGGTATGGTGATACTATTCACTGAGATGCTGAACTAGATGAGAACCAAGGTTAGGTCATGAATTTGGTTTGAGATGCCTTTGAGACACTGTATAGTAATAACAAGTAGCAGCTGCCTATATATGTCGAAAACTCAAAAGGGATCTCTGGAATGGATATTTAAGCTTGATATTTTTTTCTGCATATAAGTGTTGACTAAAGCCATGGGTATAGGTGAAATCATACAGGAAACAGAAGAAGCTCTAGAGACTTAGGGCATTCTCTTAGTGGTTGGATAAAAGAAGTGTAGAGTGTTAGGCCCAGGAAGAAAAAGTGTTTCAAAGAAAGTGGTTGATAGTGTCTCATGTTGCTGAGAGGTCAAGTAGCAGGGAAAGCTGCACATAACAGTGAGGTTTAGCCTTAGCAATAGCTATTATAGGAAAGTGATGATGGAGGGGATGAGAATGGAGTGGGTTGACGAGTGAGATGAAATATGACAGAGAGGATGGACAAATCTTCCCAGAACTTTGTAAAGGAGTGGGGAGAGCGAGAGAGAGAGAGAGCGAGAGAGCGAGAGAGAGAGAGAGAGAGAGAGAGAGAGAGAGAGAGAGAGAGAGAAGGAACTATGAGCAAAGAAATAAGATCGAAAAAGACTGTGGATCTGTTGACTTTTTTTTTTTTTTTTTTTTTTTCTTGGTGACTTGAGCCTGTTTAAAGCTAATAGAGCCAGTTTAGGAAGAGAAAATAAAGAAGATAGAGAGCAGAAAGTTTTCAAAGAAAGCCAGGAAGGATGGATCTAAAGCGCAGATGTCGGGGAGACTGGCCTCTGTCAGGAAGGCAGATGGGTGCAGATGTACATGGTTTGTATAACTTGTAGTGGGATATCAAAGTTTTCATATATTGGCATAAATATGTACATTTGTGTGTGTGTGTATGTGTGTGTATGTGAATGAAGTAGGGCTAGGGTTATATGGCTGAGAAAGGGGATGGATAGTTGGAGGTTCAAAAAGAATAGGGATGATTTGGAAATTTTACTATGAAATCTGAGGACAGGTTGGCCAAAGCTATGTAGTTGGAATGCAGGACAATGTTGAGGGCTGTTTGATCCCTCTACAATTTCATGCTCACCAACTTCAATCCTTCTGTGTATGACTTCTTCCAACAGTGCTCTGATTGTTCAGGGCTTGTTATTGAGTAAATAGTTGGGCATATTGAAGGTTTGGGTTTTGCCAGCTCTTGGCTATGGAAGGGGAATGTAGGGTGTTAGAGTGTTACGGAAATGGTGGGCTTTAAGAACTAAGCTGATTTAAGAGAGAAGTTAAAAAAAAATGAAAGGGCTAATGCATTGGGGAAAAACTAAGACATTCATGGATTTGAGAATGTTGAAATATGAACAGACTTGAAGGAAAAGAAGCTAAGTCAATGAAGGGAATTCTTAAAATGTTATTTTGGAGACAGAAGAATGATGGATAAGGGGTGATGGTCATGGGTGGTTGAGATGTGTGGAAGGGGTGCTATTCCAGGTGAAGACAAAAGGACTGAGTTGTCAAGGAGATGCTGGGCCATCTGCACTGATGGGAAATGACTCAGGATGATGGTGGGGCTTGAGGACATCACTGAGCCAGGTTCAATATGTAAATGAGAGGAAGCGTTTGGGAGGTTGGAATATGATACAAATGAGAAGGGGAAGAGGGTTGTGGGACTGAATGGCAAGACCAAAAGGGGTGTGAGTGTTTAAGAGGGTGAGGAATGGGAGAGTAAGGCCTGGGAGCTTTGCTTACCATGAGTATCAAAGAGGGTACTCAGGCCACCTCATGAGTGTGGAGTGTGAGAAGAAAGAGAAGAAAGGTGTCTTCAGACTACTCAGAGGAGAGACCAAGAATATAGCAGTGCTTTCTGGATGTGGACTTGCAGTTACAGAGAACCCAGTGGAAGGGTTTGGGAGGTACAGAGGGTGATGGGCTGGGCAGGTGACTGGAAAGGAATTTTGGAGCAGGGCAAAGACACTCAAGTAGTAGAAGATGGATTTCTGCAGTGGGAACTGCCTACATTTAAAGTGTTTTCTCATGAAAATAGGAATGAGTTAGGGGCCCAGGGCCTACCAGAGAATGTTCTTGTCTTCTTTGGCTGGAGTCATGACAGGACCAGAAATTGCTTGTTCTGCATATTGCTAGAGATGGATGATGGAAGCAGAAATTTACTGAGTGCAAACCATACTGTTCTTAGTGCCCCAGGGACATTATATTGTTTATTCCTCACAGTAGCCTTGTCAGTACTATTGCTATCTCCAGCTTGAGGAAACTGAGGTTCAGTTAAGGCAAGTTAAGTCTTGCTAACAAAGAGTGGAATGGGACTGCCATCAAGACTTTGAGCCTGTGTACTTCCCGCAATGTTGTATATATTTAACATTTCCTTACATTTGAAAATTTTTATTTTTTTAAAATATAGGTGATAGAATGTTGAGAAGTTAATGTAGTATTAATACAGAGTTGCCTTTTTAGATCCCCAAATTAAGTTCAATCCTAGATCCAAACTCTCATTCTGAGAGCACTCTGGAACTTGGACTAATGCCCACTGTCTACTGACCAGCCTCCTATCTGTTCTTTACCACGTCCGTGATGGAAGCTTGAATACTACTAAATTGTTAGGAGGATCATCTTTAAATTAAACTGAACTCTTTCTTCCCTTACTACCATTTTTGCCCACTCGTGGCATTTTGAGTAATGCAAATTTCCTTTACTCATTTTTCCTCATAATTTTTTGATTTGTTGGAAGACTGCTCTAAAGTCCTTTCTAGGATGTACCTCCATCCTAACATTACTCAGCCCTTTAAATCTTCATCTAAAAACTACTGTGCTATTTACTCTTCTGTAAAGGTACTTTAGTGATTGAGTCTAAATAAAATTGGAGGTACTTAACATTGATTGAAAGGTATACTTTGTTCTTATATGTAAATGAGTCTTTTTTTTTGTTGTTATCTTCATTATCCTATTTTCTCTCCTTGGTTTGTGTTACTTATAAATAAGGTTTTGTTTGTGTGGTGCTATTATGCTAAGTCCTGTGTTTATTGCCTTTTAAAAGTTTATTCCCATAATTAGTTAACAAATATTTATAAAAAAATTTACTGAGAAAATCATACAAACTATCAGGAATTTCTTTCCAAGTCTGCCTCAGATCACTGATCTATATACAGCTTCTAGTTTTTCAGCTAGCTCTGGATTTACCTAACTTTGTTATCCAGTCACATTTCTTTGTAGTGTTCAAGGCTGTCGTGAGACACTTTCAGAACTTTGCTGGAATCAGGCTATCCTTCATTAGGTAGTCTCTAGTCCATTTAGAATTTGTGAGGTAAGGGCTGGGAAGGCATTAACAGTGACTGAGCTGTTCTAGGTCGGCAGGTGGGAAAAAGTGAAGGCGGTGCAGTTCACTGAACTATGGAGCCATGGAGAAAGGACTGGTTTTGGTTAAGTTCATCTTGGGCCAGATAGAACCTGCGGAGCCTGCAGGATGCCCACGCACAACATCCAGAAACTAGCATTGGCCAGCTCTGATGTGGTGGGGGATGGCAGCTACAGTCGCACATAACGTAAGCAGTGTTCAGAGCATTGGGAAGCCAGGTGGGGACTAGTGTACAGAGAAGTAATTCAGGTGGTCAGAATTGGTAGGCTTTGCCAAGTTAAGGGAGTTCATGCCCAATACTCTTCATTTTCTGGTAAAATGGGAAGAAACCTCATCTATTAAAAAAGAGGGAGAACTGGAGATTTGAGAGCAGTGAATACGTATTTGAAATTAATGTAGGAAAAAGGAAGAGGAGCTCACTAGGGATGGACAAGGGAATGCTAAGCCTGAATGAGGAATTATCCCAGCTTCCCTCTCTCCTGCTGGCTTTAAAGATGAACAAATTGATTGTCCTTTCCCTCTCTTTAAGGGTTTTATTGCTGAACACGGTGGGAGGTGTTAGGTATAAAGCCACCTTTTTCCCTCCCAACCCACCTGTCAATCTGCTGTTAAGCCCGTCTTTCCCGTTACAGGAATTTCCGGCTTACGTCGCTGTAACCTTCCTGCCTCCCACATTACGTTCCAATATGTCATTGGTCCATCAGTCAGTCTGTAATAATTCTCCTCCGTGATTGGTTCCTCCCAGCCCGCGAAATTCCAATACAAAGAACCGTGCGCCATCTTCTCTCTTTCCCTTTTTCCCCTTTCCCCCGAGCGGACACGTTTTGTCCGCTTGAATAAAAGTTCCTTGTGTGAGACCTGTATCTGCGGAGCATCTTTTCTGGGAGTTATCGACGAACCAAAACTGCTCCCCTTTACATCTAACTAACAGGAGGGGTCTTCCCTGGGAGTTGTATCAGAATGTGAGGGGTGGAGCTATGTGCGTATGTGGAAATGGCATTGGTGACTCTGTTATATTGACTAGGGACTCACTGTACTTACTATGGATTACTAGAGAAGTTAGATTGCTGGAGGGGGAGTTTGTTTTAAACTCACTCAGAGGAACTGAGACTTGGTTCACCTTAAATAGTGTTGGATATTGCCTCACTATTTTTGTGTCATCTATACTGGATATTTGTTTCCTAGAGAGCAGGGAGTGTCCCCTTAGCATGCTGAAGATTTACCACCTTATGTGGTAAGGATTGACTTCTTTTGCTTCTCTCCAGGCTTGTAATCACACCTCCCATTTAGTGTTTAGAACACAAACACAGAGCCTGGCACACGGTGGACAAATGTCAGATGTTGAATGGGCCCTTGACTGAAGTGAGGACTGAATCAGGCCTGGCTGTGCTGTCTTGGGGGCCCTTTGTGAGTGTCTGGTGTGAGGGAAGGCTTTCATAGCTGATGGTAGCGATGTACACCAGACCTTTTCACGTTCTTCCCGACTAAGGAAGCAGCCTCAGTTAAAGTGTATGCTCTCTTGGGGGAAAAGTACAACATCATTGTATTCAGCGGGTCTCTGGAAGAGTTTCTTTGGTGTCCTGTGAATCCAGATGGGATGATTATATTGTAGAGTTCATGTCTACATACTCTTGTACAGAAATATTTCCCATATCTGTTTCAGCTGCTCTTCTCCAGAACAGCTAGTTTCCCAGCCTTCTGCCAGCTGCCAGCCACATGTAGAGGTAAATGAACTAGGCCTAATGCTTCTCCTAATGCGTATTCCTATGCCTGATAATCACCAGACTCTCAAAGGCCCTTTATTTATGTTAGTAATGAGCATCATTTGGTTTTATCCATTTTAAATGTTCTCTTGCCTGATTTATTAAAAACAAATAAATAGGCACAACTGCTTCCTACCAGAAACTTTGGTTTTCTGGGGAAATTTGTAAAAGTCTGTAGATTAGTCCTTGATTTGGCATGACTGATTAAGCAAGCAACTGTGTGTTAAGAAGCAGAGCTGGGAGTAGAACAATTTAATTAGCTTCTGTCTGTTGAACCTTTAATGGAAGCCATAGCTTGAATATATGGAGCTCCATATTTAGTTTTAAATGGAACATTTTTTCACAAAGGAAGACTGAGTATACACCTCAAAGACTTAACTGAAAGTAATTCTGTTAAAAATATAAAATATTCACCCAGTATAACAGATTTAATAAAAAAGCTATAATTTTGGGAAGGAATGATAAGTTTTTAAATGATGAATTGTTTGAATGCTTTTTTTGGGAGGGCGGGGTACCAGGGATTAAACTTGGGGTCCCTCAACCACTTAGCAATATCCCTAGCCCTATTTTGTATTTTATTTAGAGGCAGGGTCTGAGTTGCTTAGCGCTTCACTTTTGCTGAGGCTCTTTGAACTCGCCATCCTTCTGCCTCAGCTTCCTGAGCTGCTGGGATTATAGGTGTATACCACCACACCTAGCTATTTGAATTTTTAAAAATATATTAAGTAAAATAACAAATCACAAACTGGATAATATCAATGATATAAATATGTTTTATGACAACTTTTAACAAAGATTCATGAAATGCTCATTGTATACCTCGAACTTCAATGAAAGTCACTGAGCATTGGATGAGGAACTCATGCCCATTCCCTGCTCCAGTGTCAGCAGGGAGCATCAGAAGCCTTCAGGACAAACCATCCTCACATTTAAGTTTGACTCTCACTCTCTTCTGATTGCTGGTTCTATTTTCTTCAATTATTTGTCCACTTGACCTCCAGAACCCTCTTTGCTTCAATCTTAGAAAAAATTTTCCCCTTTACAGCTCACTTAGAAAATTATGATGATGCTTAATTTGTATACAAACTTTTATGTATTATTTGG
Source organism: Sciurus carolinensis (assembly GCF_902686445.1). Lineage (NCBI taxonomy): Eukaryota > Metazoa > Chordata > Mammalia > Rodentia > Sciuridae > Sciurus > Sciurus carolinensis. The sequence continues at coordinate 127,713,477 of NC_062213.1, read as the reverse complement.
TTAATACCAAGCCTAGACTAAAAAGACCACAAATTAATTTTTTAATGCTCAATAAACACATGTTGACCTAAACTAAAGTAAATGAGCAGTAAAGTTAATGGAGTCTCACAGAAAAGAATTGCAATATCAATAATTTTACCAAGCACACACATCAAAAAAAAAAAAAAAAAACAGGAAAGAATTCATTATAGACATGTGAATTCTGTTGGAAGGGGCCCTGTGGGAGGCTGATTCTTATTATGATACCCTGGTTGGAAGGGAATGAAGTGGGGTTATTGCTAGTGCAGTCAATGACTTGGTTTTTCTCTGGTGAATTGGCTTCAGTAGGTGACTTTATTTCTTCACATTAGGCAGCTGGAAATGTGTATTGATTCATTTCCTTTTCATTTTAGGATCAGCTCCATCAAAGATGGAGCCTTAGAAATGCTGTGTTTGCTGGATATGAGCAAATGCTTTAGTGTCTTTTTTTGGTCTGAATGTTTCACAGATTTTTAAAAGCCAAATAAGGTTCAGTTCAGTGAGATAGAAAACATTGTATGTGTGTGTGTATGTATGTATATTCCTTTTTTCTTCTGTCCTTAAAACCTGAAGCTCTTTTATGAGAAAAAAATGGAAAGACATAAAGCCATAGAGGCTTTTTGTTCTAAGGAAAAAGGCTAAATACTAATTTAAGTAATAACAGTGGTATGGTTCTTTTGTAAGACTATCATTCTTAAGATTTTAATTTTGTTTTAAATGTCTCACTATACAATAAGTTTTTATTATGTGATTTTTGTTATTGCAAACAATGTTCTATACTTTTTGGCTCAATTGTTTCTTAGAAATTATCTAACTCTCCCAAACTATAGATGAGAAGAATTCAGCCATAGAAAAATCAGGTGATTTTTTCTAAATATAATTAATAGTATTTTTAAAGGAATACTTTGTTACAGTATTTGAAATTCCCTCTAAATTAAATTAAACTCTAAATTAAATTAAACTCTAGACTTAGATAATTTTGAATATTGAGAGCTTTAAGAGGTTTTTTTCTTTATTTTCATACAAATGTAACAGACATGACAAATAATTGGTAAAGTGAAGAAATACACAAATGACTTAAATTTTTTAATATTTATTTAATTAAATCAATTAATTTAATAAATCATAGCACAAGAATACATTATCATGCGTAATATCAGTGTGAGTTAAGCCATTGTACAGATATGAGTCAAATATAGTTATTTAAAAATGGGACTACATTTTTGGTTAAGTATTATTATTTTCCTATGACCAAAGAAAATATGTGAGTTACAACATTTAAATTGTCAACTAAGACAGATATATTTTAAAATATAGCAATTACTTCCAGAAATGCCATATTTTTCTTAAAAATTAAAAGAAATACATTATAAGAACATTCAACTTTATGTAACAATTGTTTACTAATGCATCAAGTGAACACATAGTATTATAAGGAAGGGAATGCCTTACTCTTTATGAAATAAAATAAAATAAATATAAGGCTGAATAATTTAATTACTCGTACCAAAATAATCAGAATTCCTACATATGAATAAAATGTAATAAAAAACACTTAGAAGAAATTAAGAATATCTTATTATGTAATTATATTTGCCTGGCCTCCATTTCCTGAGTTCCAATCCCTGGTACCATTAAAAATTAAAATTCTTATAGTTTATATTCTTACATTTGTGCTAAATTTAAAAATATTACTAACAATACAAGCACACAGTCTTTAAAATTGAAAAAATTAGTCTTGTCATGAGATAGCAATTATAATCATCATTTTTCTTCACAGGTCGAAGAATATGGATACCAACACCAAACTGGTCATCAGCACACTTTGTACCAGCTTTTTCACCTTTCAGCTTCTTTTCCACTTTGTAAGTTATTGGTTTTCAGCAAAAGTTTCTCCAGGTTTTAATAATCTCAGCTTTGAAAAGAAGATTGAATGGAACTCAAGGTAAAGCATATTAAAACATAATTGAATTAAAAGAAAAACTGATTTTTCTAAAGCAAAATTTTAAAATATTTTTAAAAGTCTTTCATTTTAGGAGCTAACAAAATTGAAGGTCTATTTTTTAGTTTGACCTTAGGAATAAAAGGAAAGACAAGTAGGTTGATCTCACACAAGAAAAATTTAAAAATTCTTATATTAAAAGATGCTAGGAAAAGTGTACTGCACTTTCCAGGGAAGTGTAGAAAAATTAAGTAGAATCCAGCTGACTGGAAGTTCACAATTTTGCATTCTTCTCTGAACTCTTTGTAATAACAAACATACTCTTTGGCAAGAATAAAAGGAGAAAACATTTGTTGGAGTTGTGAGTAGCTTATACAGTATTGGCCAGCTTAGCTACACCCAGGACAGTTAACCAGGAAACATAGTATATGATCTGCACATCTGTCTTTTAATAGACCTTTTGTTACAATTTGGAGCCTGTCAGAATTTATTCTTTTATTATATTATTCTATTGTATAACTGCCCTTTAAATTTTTTAACAACAACAAAATCAGTGGAACAAGAATTAGTTTATTTTTTTATTTTCATTTTTTTGTGGTGCTGGGGATTGAACCCAGGGACTTGTGCATGCAAGGCAAGCACTCTACCAACTGAGCTATATCCCCAACCCCAAGAATTAGTTTATGATTGAAGAAATCTGAAGTTTTCTTAAATTGACTGCAAATTCTTTGTGTGCAACCCATTAATCTCACAAGGGTTCAAATGCAAAATGACTGCTCTCTTGGCTTTAGAGCATTCATGTGTTCAAATGTTACTGCAGCCATCGGAAGATTTTTTAAAAATTATTGTTATTTAGTTAAAGTTAACACAAACTATAAACTGGATTTAGTGTCTGTAAAATTGCTATCATTATTCTTTACTGAAATTTCCTTTTAGAATTTAAGAACTTCTACTCATGTCTAAGAATGGTCTTATTTGACCTGAAGTCCCTTGTCTGTCTTCTGGGCTTCTTGTTTGGCAGCCATCTACTTCTATGACTCAGACTGTGAATAAAAATCTAATGTTTTCTTGTGCACTTTACATTAATATGTCTAGTTCGTATGTACTGCTGTTCTTTTTACCCTCCCACCCCCAAAAAAATTTTCTTAAAGTATTTTCAAAAATAAGAGGTGTGATTAGTTTGTGTTAACACTAGCACAAAAATATTATTCAAATGTGGTTTACTAGAGATAAGATTATTTTCACATTTGAAGATAGAAGGAATGGTGGGAAACACAAGGGCTGGGGAGACATTACATTCTTTGATTGTATTTAAAACTATTTTCATTTCTTTTTCACTGTGTTAGGGTATATAAAGACATTTGATTATTGGGTAGCTGCAAGCCGAAGAAGTGAGGGTACAAAGAGATAGTAGCAAAGATGAAAATGAAATGATGAAATTGAAGAATATTTCATATTATTCAATCTTGTCACTGCCGTTCTATGATACAGAAAATTACCATTTGGGAAACTGAGTTCCTATTTGTAAAAGGCCTCTAGGATAATACAAGATTCATTTAGCTATTCAAAAGGTGTTTTCCCCTCTTTCTCTCCCTCAGACCTCTGCTTCCTACTCCAGCTTTACATGGGACTTAAGCTGTGAGGCAGAGAGTGCAAAGAAGGAAAAAAATAGGGTTTTTTTTTTTCTTTGTAAAATACATACACATTGTTAAAATTCAGCTTCCAGTCTTTATACATCAATACAACACAGAGCATTCTTTCTAGTAATCAGGAAAGAATCCTTGAACAATGGGTGGTCTAAACCATCTACTAGTAAAAGGACAAAGGAAATGAACACTCAATAATATTTTAATTATAGGTGAGAAATTTTACTTAATTATTGCTTTTTCTGGAAACATATCTACTTAAGATATTTTTGCATCTTATAATTAAAATTTTTTTAGTCACTTATCTTCCAGTTGCTTACTTATAGCCTTATGCTTATGAAGTCTGATTATGTTGAAATATTACTCACTTTAAAATCTCTTTCTCCAAAATTTAACTCTTTTTTGCCTACCAGAGCTATATAGTTTCTACTGGCAATATTAACACCACTTGTGAGTAAGTTAGTAACTTTAAATTGCTGTTCTGAAATGGTCATTAATTGTTTCGGTAAAGTGCCACTTATAAGCACGAACACTTCTTTTTAACTCTTTGAGAAAAATTGAAATATTTTATTTTGGTGTTTCTTTTTAGATACCAAGGAATGAACATTTTTCTTTGCCAGGAATCTGATTTTAAAGAATAAAATATGAAATTTTTACTTACAGAAGTTTCTGAAAGTGTAGACTTTTAAAATGCAAAGTGGTGTGTGAGTTCGTTTTCCTGTTCAGAACAGTGGGAGCCATCTGATCAGTCCAAGTAGCATTTAAATTTTCCCTGGTGAATACTCTAACCTTCTCGTCAACTAAAGGATATGATGCTTCCCAATCACCATATAACATCTCATTTGAAACCTGAGTGTCACAAATAAAATTTTTTTTTCTAAAAGGAAACTTTTTGACTCAGTTATGAAACACTAAAACTAATTGGTGAGAGGTTTTTTTCCTTTTATATCATTTTCTAATAGCACAGAGAGCTGTCTCTGATTATTTAGATGGAGTGTTTAACTGATAGAGCAAGGATTTAAAATTTTTATCCTGCTGTGCTCAAATGGAATACAGGTGTGCTTGGCATGAAAATTCCAAGCTTTTAAACCAGATAAATTGGGTTAATTATTCACACTTCAAGATGATCTTTTGGGTATTTCAAAGGATTCTTTGTCAATGACTAAATTAGTGAAAATCTTTGTGCATTTAAAATATGATTTGGTTTAAAATGGTATATCTATTTAAGATCTATTAGATCAATTATATTGATTTTTCAAGTTATGATGAAATTTTCTAATATCAAACTCAATAGTGTTCATTTATTTATGTCATTTTTAAAGATTTGGGGATCACACTGTAGAAACCTGTTCATCCTTTCTAATGAAAAGAAAAACTTCATTACTTGTAAACTTCTAAATAAAGATGTGAGAAATCTGAAATTGTTAGGTAAAAAAATCTTTATTGTGTAGATAAGTATCCTGTATAGTTCTTTAAGTAGCATATCATAAAGCTCAAGTACTGTATGAGTCACTAAATTATTAGCCAGATATATTCATAAAAACATTTTCATTTAAACCTTATTCTTTCTGTAAAAGAAAACTTGACCTAGAGCTTATAAACATTTTGCTTTCACTTAAGTAAAACAGATTTTCTGTATAAATTTATGACCCTCAGGTTTTTATTTGTAAGTGCTTTCATAATAATGATAAAGAGGGACTAGTAATAGCTGCCCATGTTTTTCACAGATTTGTTATAGGAATCAAGTGCAATAATGCATGTGAATCTACATCTAAAACTGAAATCTCTAAGATAATCTTCATGTCATGACTCATTAAAATTGTTTTAAGAATATGGAACTGGTTAAGGCCAGTGGATTTGGAAGTCATTCCCAGCTGATTGTAGCAGGAGACTTATCCCAGTAATGCTGTCTGGGATGGAACTCAGAGAGGATACAGAATAGGGACCTTACCAGCTGCTCTCAGTCTGCATAAAACTGATCCTCATGTACTCCTGCTTTAGAACTTTTAACCAATGAATAAATCACCAGTTTTCTAGTACAAAAGTGTGGATCTTGGCAATCTTCTTGTTATTCATATCTAAAAGGCAATTTTGTATTATACTCTCTATCTTTAATATTTTAACTCATTGAGGTATAACTTTTTCAGAATTTATTTAGAAGATAAATATTTAGAAGAAAATTTATTTTTCACATCTTTATTTAGAAGTTTACAAGTAATGAAGTTTTTCTTTTCATTAGAAAGGATGAACAGGATGAATGAGTTAAAGTTTATTGCAAGGAATCTAAAATCTTCATATGTATTTTGTTTCATTTCAGGATAGTATCTACATGCCATTCTTTGCTGGTTGGGATTTTTGGCCTATACATTTTCTTCTTTGATGAGGCTACCATAGCAGATCCACTTTGGTAAGGTGTTTCTTTCCAAACTAGTGAATTTGATTTATGTTTGGATATGAATTGTTAATAAGATGCACTTTAAAACAGAAAACATATTGATGGTATATGCTTTATTAAAATGCTTATATTCAGATTTACTTCAGCAAGGTGCATTAAAATGATTTTAGCTTGGAATGCAAACACCAAGGGCCATTTTGCTTTAGTATTGCAGTTGTTATCCCAAACCAGGAAAATAATATGATAACATAAATACTTATACTGTGTTAATGAGTAAGACCAAGTTGTGGTAACTACTGTTTGGAGTAAAACCAAGTTATTATTGAGATAAGATAGTCAACTGGGATAATATCTACTTAAGATTTTGTTTTCAGATTTTTGTTTGACCCATTGTTTGATATCAAAGTGAAATGAGAATTATAGAAGGCCATGTGAGAGGAATTTAGTACCACATGAGAAGCACTAATAACTGGCAATAATAGGATCACTTATAAATGGTTCCTTTAGAAAAATTTAGATGTCATTATAGTGGCAGAAATTTTGCACACTCTATTTTGCAACATTACACAAGAAGGCTTAGTTCAGCTTAGCTAGAGAGAAAGGAGGTATGTTTTGTGGAAGCACTGCATTGTTATATGTGGTAATTATGGGCTCTCTGAGATGTAGGGTATTTAATGAGGTTTTTTTGACTACCGCTGTTTAAGGATTTTTTTCCCCACAAATATGAAATTATTCCTATCAGAATATATCAGTTGATAAATTTTTCATTAGGAAGGTATTTTTCAAAGTGAATCAATTTAACAAATTTATTTCCTTGACAAGAGGTTTATATCATGTGCCTAAACAGTTTTTAGTTTTTTAAAACTTTTTTCATTTTAATTTTACTAACATTTTTGTCAGCAGAACCAGTTCTTTTGAGAAGTATATTCTCTAACAAAGATTTGATTCAGTAGTCAAATTTTGCCTTGTTAAACCTTAACTTAACAAGAAAATATTGATATTTTTGATATATTTTTTTCTTTTGTGCCATGATTTATCCTGGGTCTAATTTTCCTGGGTCACATTTGCAGATCAAAATTTATAAATAAAACATGATTTCTGCTAAATCTTTCCATTTGTAGTTTTATTCTATATTAATTTTAATAGTAATTTACATTACAAATCAGAGGACTGAATAGGGCAAAAATATACAATCTTGATATGTATAGGGGTGAAAACAGCAGAGTTAAACTGTCCTGTTCTAACCTTTCCTGATAGTGTGATAGCAGATGTAGTCCTCAGAAAAATGATGATGATAGTACTATATTGCCTCAGAAACAGAGTTGGGCTAGATGATGTCTTAAGGCATTTGAGTTTCTGATTTAGAATAAAGAAAAATCAACATCTGGAATACCATTTGAGTCATCTTGCAAATAAATCATATGAGAACACATTTATAAATATTTAGCACAATTTTAGCAGGAGAGTGTGTGTGTTTGTGTGTGTAATTTCACACACACAACCTTGTACAACTAAAAGTGTTGTCTTAGCTAGCACAAAACTTTGGGCACTTCCAAGTTTACAATAGGATTGGGAAGTGATGTTGAGACACTCTTCATTTGGGTCAACTATGATGGACCTTTAGTTATCCTTTCCATCCATTGTGAATGCCACTGGTGGTATGGATGATGTCTTCCCAGTTTAAAAGAAGCCCTCTAAAGTTCTACTGGATTTGGAAGTTCTGGGAATAGTTCTCAAATGCATAGGGTGCTCTTGGACACCCTCAGGAGGTCTATTTTTAATGTTGGGTTGGGTTTTAACATCAGTATGGGTTGGCCTTAGGGGAGTTAGAGATTCAGCCTAGTTTTCATTCCAAGAGTTGGTGATTGATCTACAAGGAGATTTTGGAGATTTGCTTGGGCCTAGAGTAAATTTCTTGGAAAGTACAGGCAACAGAAGATCTCTTGATTAAAACAATTCTTCCTGGACAGGAACACCACTAGATTTCCTCTGGGGTTGGGTGTCCAGGTTATGCTGGAGAAGGCATATGTCTGCTAGTACCAGTACCATAGGCACATCACAGTTCCAAAGTGTTATTATGTGTTTTATGATTTATATTAAAAATAACAGCTTATCATTCAAGAATCTATAGAAATCATTTTCATTATATTTAAATCTCAATAGAAGAGAAATAACTTATTTAAAAGTTAAAACATTAACTCATCTATAATGCATATGCTTAAAAAAGAACCTTTTTTTAAAAAATATTTACAGGGGTCAGTCATCACTTGCAACCATGAATATTGCTACTGCTTCAGGCTACCTCATTTCTGGTATGTGATATTTAATTTATTTTCTCTTTCTTTTATCCTACTTATGGAATTATGCAAAGAATACATAGTCTATGCTTTTGGTTTATTTGAGAAGTAGCTTTCAGGAGCTGTACAAGAGGAAAATAATACCCATGATGACAGTAGAACGTGCAACATTTTTTTATTGCCTTTTGGATTTCCACTGACGTTCCACAATACAGAATGGGGCCCCAAACCACCAAGTTCTGGACATTTAAGAATTTTTTTTTTCTAGTGGTCTCTCCTTTTCCTGAAGAATCTATGCTGTGTAATTACTGTGAAACTAATGAAGTTTAAGCCTCAGGGTCCTTCACTGCTGATGCCTTAAAATGTATTCCAATAGTCATGGTTTGCATTGTTTTGGGAAAATTTGCAGCCATAATCAATTAAGGTCATGGACTCTTTCTACTCTACATGCTTTGCTGTTATGTTTCCTTCAATGTTGGTTAGGATTGGAGGGACCTTTTTTACAGTGAGGCCAAGGAAAGTAAGTGGAAAATGTGTCATTTTAACTGCAATTTGAAAATATGTTTTAAAATAAATACATTAATAATTAAAACATTTTGAATCATCTTAATTAAAAAAAGATATAATGGTACCATGATTTGTACATTTGTATAGAAACTCTATTTTTAAATTTTAAAATATTAAGTAATTGAAAGAAAATATAAATAAAAATAATGGGATAGGAAACAAAAATAATAAAATAATGAACTCAATAAAAAGTTGTGTGCCATCAAGAAGTGAATTATAACAAAAATAGATTGTATCAAAACAAGTAATTAAGAGGAAGAGATCAATTTTGAAGATAAATAATGAATAGACTGTTGAATTATTTGGTAACCCAATTTTAAAAGTGAATCAATGAACTCATCAAAAATATATTTACTCAGTTGACACAAAATAGTGTTATTGATAAGGAAAACACAAAATTCATTATAAACCATGTGTACTGGTTAATGAGTATTAAGTCAGAATAGTCACTTCTCAGGAAATCCTATATGCAAGAAACTTGATTAAAATTTACTGAATAAGATAACAATCCAAAAAAGCTTATAAGAATTATGTACTGAAATGAACTTTTCTAAATCAAGTTGAATAAAAAGTTTGGTTTTATTCTCTCAGTAGAACGCATTACAAAATAATTATCATAGAAGTTGGTGACCAGGGAGTATACAGACAAAATATGTAGGGAAAATAAATGTATTTAGGGAGGGGTATCAGGCAGCTCATTACTATTGTTACGTTACTTTTCTTGATTTTCATAATTGTGGTATTTGGTTTCTCTTTAAATTTTGTAACTTGATTTCTTTTTCAAAATATTCTTATATAGTTTTTGTTAATAATTTTTACTTTTACAAATGGTATCTATAGTTCATAAGTTCGGATTCCACAAAATCTGAGTCCTTTCCTGGTCTCCATCCATGATAACCATGTTTCCCTGTCAACATTTCACCATTTGGTAAAGAAAATAGTTGTGTTAATATTTTGTGCAGTTTCTATTTTCTTAAACTATTTCCTGAATCATGGCATTTAGCAGACCCATTTAAAGAAAACTTGATGCCTTGACTTCTTTCTTTGCATATCTTTTTAATAGTCACAGTTTTCAATGGTTTTACTATTTTGAATTAGTATTTAATTACAACCTATGTTAATTAAATTTTTTTTTGTTGAACTTGTGTTATAAACAAGTTGGTCATTTTGAACTTTTTCTACTTTTTCTACCATCATCTTATCTGTTTGTATTATTGTTGTGACAAAAATCAGTAATTCAACTTATTTTAAATTTATTTATTATTTGATAATATTTTCATTTATTTTAACACAAGTTATTCATTTATACTTTCAAAAAATTTACACACTGTAGGCCAAGACCTAGATTCTGAGGGTGCAGAGATGCCCACAGCTTGGCCCTTGTTCTGGAGGGACCACAGTAGAGCGGGTGATTCGGATATATAGAGCAGATACATCGTGAGAAAGTGGGTAACTGGACCAGCTGAGGGGTGAACAAAGTGTGGTTTCAGAATTGTTGGGAGAAAGAACTAGATACACTTGAAAAACAATGCAACTTTCTGTGTAATGTCTTACTTATTTTTCCTTCTTACAGATTTGTTGATTCTCATTTTGTATTGGAAAGTGATTGGTGACAAATATTTTATAATTCACCATTGTGCGGCGCTGTATGCATACTACTTTGTAATGGTGAGTGCCAGGATTTACTGTAGCCTACCCAGTAGACAAGGTTGGAAATAGGAACTCAAGGGTAAACATAAATCTAAATGTACTGTCTTGACATATAAAGACCATTTCCAAGGACATTCAGTGATCATTCTTGTGATATGGTATCTTATTTATTAACTAAAATATTTATTTATTAATATTTATTAACTAAAATAATAAATATTATTTAGTTAATATTTATTAACTAAATAATAAATATTATTTAGTTAATATATATTAACTAAAATAATCACTTTACATGAGCATTGTATTAGTGTGTCTGTTTTGAGACAGGAAGATGACCCTAATTCCTTGATTTTTTTCACTTAAGAACTTTAGAATTGTATGTCTTTCTAAATGCATTTGTTATTTAACAGTCAGGGGCATGTATAGATTCCTGTAACTCTAACTAAAATATTTATTTTTTGTTTAATTTCATGTTTGATTTCATGTACTCATATGATTATATTTAAGTAGGCTGGATTGATAAGGGAAACTTGCTCACAGACTTTATCAAAATTCTGAGGTTTTTTTGTTTGTTTGTTTTTGATTTTTAAGAAGCAGGGTCTTGCTATGTTGCCCAAGCTAGCACCTAACTCCTGGGCTCAATTGATCTTCCTACCTCAGCTCCCAAGAAGCTGGGACTACAGGTGCACCCCCTGTGTCTGACTGAAGACTGAGATTGATAAAAAAAAAAAAAAAAAAAAAACTTGCAACAAATCCCAGACATGAAAGCATATTAAATTCTATGTCTAAAATTATTTTTCTGCATATTCATTTATAAACCAGCAACTTTATATCCCTTGCATGTTTGTTAGGTTTCTCCACAGTGGTTATTTTTCAACCTAGATATGCCAACCAATCTCAAGATAGATATCTGTAAGTAATAGAAATAAATTAGAATTTTATGAATTGCATATAATATGGTATACAATTCCATATTTTTGCTGTTTTAAAACTTATGTGTAGCTTCTAACTTTTTTGATATTACTAAAATCCTTATATTACTGGATATTGGACTATGTGGGCTATGAGGAGGATTTTTAAAAATACATAAAACTAATAATAGTTTTCCATTTTTTTCTTTTTTCATTGACCCACACAAAGATAGCTAGTGAAAGGTGCTTTGGCATCATTTCTGCTGGAATCAGATATATTGAAATACATCAAAATATCTCTCCACATTATCTATTCAAAGTCACAAATGTAAATAATTAATATGTTTTCAAATCTGTGCTTTTTTAAATGTATAAATAAGAGCTTATCAAAAGGAATCTATCATCACTTTATTTTTCTGAAACAATAGGCATTTTCTACTGTTTATTGCTTTGTTCTCTTTTTAAAAATTTTAATACATCATATATAGTTATAAAATATAGAGGCCTGCCTTTTACAGGTCTTAGATATTTGGTATACAGGCATTTTGTTTCTTTAGCACTTTTGCTTAGAAAACATACAAACTGACTAACAAAATACCAATTAAATCTGGGAAGGAGGTATACATATGAGTTTAATATTATTTTGCAACATAGAAATATATTTTCTGGGGCTGGGGAGATAGCTCAGTCAGTAGAGTGCTTGCCTTGCATGCACAAGACCCTGGGTTCGATCCCCAGCACCACAAAAATATATATATATATTTTTTCTGAACATGAATCACAAACAATCAGTGTACTATGAAAAGAATATAAACTGGTGAAAGATAATAGGTCACTTACATGCATTTTTGGGAGTGGATTGTATTCTAGGGGTGTTCTACCACTGAGATACATCCCCAGTCCTCCTCCTGCTTTTCTAAAAATGTGAGACAGGCAGGCAGGCCTTGAATTTGGGATCCTCCTGCCTGAGCCTCCTGAGTTGCTGGGATTACAGGCATGTGACATTATGTTGGTACTTATGTGCATTTTAAAATGTGAATATCATGAACTGCTATTCTGCCTTGGCTGCTGAAATCACAGGCTTGGCAAATAGCCAACTGTGCATGGATTGGAAAGTTGAATTATATAAGATAAAATTGTACTTTCTCTTTGGACTTTTATGCCTTTTTAAAAAAGTCACATGCATGCTCCAGTTTTAAAAATCAACAGTTGTCTTAGTAAGTTGATAAAGGAAATTCACCGAAAATTTTTTGCAGAAGATAGTTACTGTTTTGATATGTCTTCCTTTGTTCTTTTTACTATGAATTATCTACAGTGAATCTATTCATACCAAAACAAAATAGAAGAAAAATAGGTGAAATGTAGAATGTTTATGGAGACAGAGATACCCTATATTGTTTACAGATTTTCCATTTACTTGTTGAATATAAGATGTTTTTTGCCAGCAGTGAACCGCTCACTCAAAGTACTTCATCATCCTGAGGTTAACAATAATAATAATAATAATTTTCTTGTGTAAATGGTCATGAAATTTTTATCAACTGTGAGAATTGGTATTCAAAATCACTTTGACATAATACTTCCGAAGCTGCTTATACTTTTTTCTTAAATGATTTTGTTATAGAAACTAAAAAAAACAACCAAAGTAATGAATAGCAAGTTTTCTGCAGGTTATGAATACATGTCTTGATGATGAAATAGTTGAATAGTGAGAGTCTTTTGGATTTAGGATGCAATAGGTTACATATTCGTTATATAATATCTTAATCACTATTTTTGTACCTCTCTCTGCTATATTTATTGTAGTTTTAAAATTCTCTTGCAGAGTAACTTAAGAGTTTAAGAAATCTTCCTCTGCCTATGTAGACAGGTAAAAATCCTATAGTTTTTTCCCCTGATATTTAATTTTCACATCTCTGTTTGGCAGGCTGATCTCTTAGTGTAAGGGACATGAGACCATTTATGCTTTCATGTCTCATTTTTTGAGGGGGAGAGGGTACTGGGAGTTGAACCCAGGGGTGCTTAACCACTGCACCATATCCCCAGCCCTTTTTATTTTTTATTTTGAGACAGAGTCTCCCTGAATTGCTTAGGGCCTCTTTATTTGAAAATTTTTCTTAATTTTTTAATTAGTTATACATGACAGTAGAATGAACTTTGATGCATCATACATAATAGAGTATAATTTCTCATTCTTCTGGTTATACATGATGTAGAATCCCACTGGTCATATAGTTATATATGTACACAGGGTAATAATGTCTGATTCATTCTATTATTCTTCTTATCCCCACATGCTCTCCCCTTCCTTCAATCCCCTCTACCTAATCTAAAGTAACTCTATTCTTCCCTAGCACCCCCCACCCACCCCCATTGTGAAATAGCGTCCACATATCAGAGAAAACATTCAGCTTTTGGTTTTTGGGATTGCCTTATTTTGCTCAGCATGGTATTCTCCAACTCCAACCATTCCTAGGGCCTCTATAAGTTGTGAAAGCTGCTTTGAGTTTGTGATCCTCCTGCCTCAGCCTCCCTAGTTGCAGGGATTATAGGCAGGCGCCATTGTGCCAGCTCAGGTCTCATTTTAAAGGGTAATCCACCATCCTCTGTTCCCTTTCTGATTTCCTTGATACGCTGAAGTATTTTCTGCCTTCCTTGTGAACCACCTCCTCTCCCACATCAAACCTTGCCAAGTAGATAGAGTTATGTTACTTTTAGAAAACATGCATACTTGAAAATCACCAAGTACACATCTTTTCCCAAATTGTCTATGTTGTTACATTGGCCTGAAATTTAATCATCAAATTATTCTGCCGCTACTTAGGAAGAAAATTTGATTTCCAATAAATTTGGTGCATTTATTTAAGGGCATTAGCTACAGCAATGCCTAAAATTAGGTGAGAATTTTTGTTTTTTTAATACTTTACCCCAGTGTCTATATTTTAAAAACATTTTGTAAGCAAATACGTATGAAGTGGTATTGAAAAATGAAAGAAAGATTTGTTATGTCAGATTCAGTAAAGTTGTAATTTATAGTAGGAGATAAGGATTAGGCAAATATTGGTTTAATGTTTAGTCCTAAAAAAACCAATTCTACAACAGTGCCATGAAATAATTGCCACTCACTGACATTTGATCATTAACAGTATTAGAAATAAATCTCATTTTAAAATGATTTTAATAGTATTGCCTAAGCTTAACTATATGCAACTTTTGTATTTTGTCCTTTCCTTCTGTTAGGATACCTTAAAAAAAAAGTTTAGGTGACTGTAAGAACAGTTATAGCAACATTATTCAAAAGATAAAAAAGTTTTAAAAATTAATTAGGTTAGTGTTAAAAATGTCCACTTAATATAGCTTACTAAAGCAAGATTCAATATTAAATTTTGTGTGATTTCTATTTCCCACTAAATTTTCATTAAGTAAAACATATTAAATATTTACCCAATGAAAAACATTTCAAAACTTGTATGTAATCTTTTTTCCTATTTAAATGAAAGATTTTAAACTCTTACATAAAAACAATAGACTGGCAGAAGTATATTTGGGGAATTAATTATTTTATTAGTATTTCTGTGTTCACAGGAACCTACACAGAAGCACAGATATTTAGGTAGTTTATAACTCAATTGAGAGATTACTCCTAGCATTACTGTTAAGTGGTCAGTTTCAAAAATACTTGTATTTGTTTATATTCACATAACATATATATGTATATTTTGTTTTGGAATTTGTTTCAGCATTTATTTGATATAGAACATCTGATGTGAATATCCCAATAACTTCTAAGCCTAGCACAGCTCCTGTAAGACCTTCCTCAGTTTTGGCTTAGAAACTTGAATCTGGCATTTCCTACCTTTCTCATCCTTTGGTTACTTTCTCACATTCTTCTGCGGGCAGAGTATTGCCTTGGATTTGTGTAGTGGAATTACCTGGACAGAGCTGTCTCCTTTTCTTTCTCTAAGCTCTCTTGATTTTAGAATTCTATTTTCCTTTCAATACCAGGAAAGAGAACAGTTGGAAGATTGGACTTTGGATGTGATGATAAAATGGCTGTCAGCCAAGTAGACTGCCATGTCCACTGTAGTGTTTTGTTAGATATTCTCAAAAAGTGAGCTCATCATATTCTTTGTATATGAGGTACCTAGAATAATCAAATTCTTAGAGACAAAAAATAGGATGCCAAGTTACCAAAGACTGGGCAGAAGGAATAACAGGGAAGTTACTGTTTAATGGATACAGAGTTGCAGTTTGAGAATTTAAAAACATTCTGGAGATAGGTAGTGCTGATGGTTATTGTGCAATGAGTGTATTTAATGCCACTGCATCATATACTTAAAAGTTGTCAAGAGGATAATTTATGTGTATTTTACTACAATAAAAAAAAGTTAAAGAAAAAGCTGGAACAAAGTTAGGAAGGAGAAATAATATGTTGGACAATGTGTTATATTTTTTAAAAAGCTTCCTACTAGAATAATAATAGATAGAACTTAATAGTGATAAATTTTGTATTTAGGTTTAATAATCTATAAGTAAGATGAATGGAATAATGACCTGGAAGTGGTAAATGATCACATTTCTGTTGTACCAATAGTACATCACATCTTAAAACAAAAACAAAAAAACCCAAGCCACTTCAACTATAAGACTCCACTAGGAGAGGCATAGTATCTAATTGAAAAATGTTCTAGTTTGCCTGGTCAGACCACACCCTGTGTCCTCACTATCTGGTATCTATAATCTTGCATATGTTTGGAGGAGAACCACTAGGAAAAGCAGGCAGTTAACTGCAGAAGGGAGATAACATTAGGTAGCTGTTGTTTGTATGACAAATAATTGAAGGACCTAAAGATGTCTTGTCGGAAAAGACAAGAAGTCAGAGTACATGATGGCTCTGAAATGTTGAATTGTGAAAGGATTATTAAGTGGAAGAGGGGTAGACTTATTCAGGGTTAATTTAGATGTTGTAACTAGAACTAAGGGGAGTGGTAAAGCTGGGTGATTTAAAAAAATTTGTTCTAATTAGTTATACATGACAGTAAAATGCATTTTGACACATTGAAACTGGGTGATTTTTGAACTAAGGAAGCAGGCAGAGAACATGGAAATGTGTCATGGAACCTGCCGTTTCATTTAAGGAGATTTAAGTATAAGAAACTATTAAAATATTAAAACAAAATGTCACCCAGTGATAAATGATATACTTTAGTAACTTAGGGAATAAAAAAAATCATTGTATTAATTTTTCCCTCCATATATTGATGTTTGTAGAAAAAAACTTCTGAGTTTGTAGAAATTTGAGGCTTAGCAGGTAAAACATTTTCTAGGCCTGATTCTTCAGAGATAGCTGCTGACAGTACTTGATTTATATTCTTACAGTTTGTATAAATTACACATAAATATATCACTATATATTTATACCCTTTTGAATTTTCTAAGAAAGATTATGAGAGACATAGGACTTAAAATCAGCCTTTAGAAATATGTGTTTAGACTGGCACAAAGAGGTAGGGATGACTTCCTAGGACCAGGGAGAGGTGTCAGCTCTTCCTGGGAGATACTCTAGAGCTGGGTTGTTGATGTAGGCGTAGTGGTGGTTGCTCATTTGGATGAGTAAGACAGGACTACCTGATGGTTGGAGTGGAAATTCCAACTTGTAGGCCTTGACTTTTTACTTTTCCTGGATAGCTCAAGATAGATCTTGAGGCCAGAAAATAATAATACAATTAGCATGTTAGAAACATGCCTGTTTGGTGGCACAAACCTATAATTCCAGCAACTAGGAAGGCAGAGTTGCAAGAATGGCAAGTTCAAGGCCAGCCTTAGTAACTTGGCAAAGTTCTTTCTGAAAATAAAAATAAAAAGGACTGAGGATGTAGTTCAGTGGTAGAGCACCCTGGGTTCAATCCCCAGTACCTTTTGCCCACCCCCAGCCCGAAAAATGAATCTGATGATATACAGGAAAAGAAATCTGAGTGAGGGAGGATGTTCTTTAGGAGGCTGTTGATATAAACATCCACATGGCAGTTGTTGCAGGCTCTGGGCCTTAGTGAGAATTGTAGACCAGAACATACATATATGACCCCTCTGTGTGACTTGGGCTTCTCACAGTCTGGCAGTTGTGTTTTTAAAGAGAGCATTTTAAGAGCACTTGTTCTAAGAGATCCCAGAGAAATCAAGCTTCTCATGACCTAGCTTCCGAAGACTCAGAATGTAAACTCCACTGTGCTCTATTGCTCAAGCAGACTGCTAAGGGCAACCCAGATTAAGAGCAGGGAAATAAGGTTACCTCTTGATAAGAGGAACATTTTGCACATACAGAGAGGAAGGTATTGATGGTGGCCATTTTCAAGGCTGTCTACATCTTTTTTTTTTTTTTTTTTTTTTTTTTTTGTGGTGCTGGGGATTGAACCCAGGGCCTTGTGCTTATGAGACAAGCACTCTACCAACTGAGCCACATCCCCAGCCCCGGCTGTCTACATCTTGATTTGTCAGTGTTAGGTAATATCTTTTGTAGTGGGGCAATTTTTATTTACTTTTGATTGATTATTCTATTACCACTAACATCTCTCATTTTCCCAATGTCTTGTATTTAAAGATTAAAGGGTTATAATTAAAGGAGAAATCTAGACTTGCTGGGCAAGAGGGATCACTTATTCTTTTTGTAAGACAAATAATAATAATAATTAAAAAAACACCAGATGCTTTTGACAATGTCTCACCATCCTCCCCAGTCTGCTACTTTTATCTGAACTCTGAAGACTTCTTTATAACACTGTAGGTATAAATAATGTGCAGGAATGTGAGAAGAATGGTCTAATGGTTAAGAACTCAGAGTTGGAGTCAGGCTGACCTCCCTTAAAATCATAGCATTACCACCAACTGTAACCCTGTCCAGTTATTTTGTCTTCTGGGGCCTCTCTTTCCCCCATCTTCCTAATGGAATTGTGTATCTACTTCACAGAATCATTGCATGAATTAGATGGCATTACATAAATGAAGTATTCATCATAGCGAATGGCATATAATAATCATAAACATAGCCATATAGGATGTTTAAAAGATAGCACGAGGTCAGATTATCCCTTGGAAAACCAAACAGTGTAACACCTGGGAAAGTCTGTTATTCCTACTGCACTCATTGGCAAATAATTGTTAGATAATATCTTGCCATGGTGGAAGATATCCTTTCTTCAGAGGTGAATGTGCTTTTGACTTCAGAGATGGTGTGTTGCTGGTGAGCAGGCAAGGTTTAATCTTGACCCAGCTGGAAGTTAAAGGGTGAGGAAAAACTTTTCTAGGGGAAACGTAGCCAGTCCTCCTTGATCATGCTGAAGGATATGGTAGGGGTAAACCTTCACTAACCACAGTGAAGGGAGCTAACTTTTTAGGACATGGAGATCCCCAGTCATCTCTCTCTTTAATATATATTGGAATCAGCTGGAGGGCCTGTTAAAACTCAGATTGCTAGGCCCAGCCCCAGAAATTCTGATTCCATATGACTAGGATGGGACCTGAGAATAGGCATGTCTAGCAAGTTCCCAAGTGATGCTGCTGCTGGTCCGGGAATCACAGAGAACTACTGGGCACAAATTAAGAAGGTGTACCATTCTCTTTAGAAAGATAGAGAAGTTAGGAGAAGGGCCAGGATGTTACACCAAGTTTTTAAAAATTCAGAAGAAAGTTTACTTAAGGTGTGGAGAATTAGCACTTTGGCCAAAGATGTTTAGATGTTTAGATGCAAATTTATAATTTTTATTAGTAATTTTTAGTATTTAAAGAATATCATAAATTAAATCTTTATCTGATATTAATTTGGTACTTGGTTCATTATTAATTTTAATTCTATACCAATATGAAAGGAGTTAGAAGAAGTAATCCGTTAAACTCTCAAATAATGCTTTAACCCTAGTATGTTTTATGAATGTTTTTGCATTTTCAAACTTTAACTACAGAGAAATTTTCAGAGTTATTTTTCAAAGTTTAAGACTAAAGCTATGACTACTTTAATTATTTTATCTAACTTCAGGTGTCTTTTAAAATATTTCAGATATAAAAATAAATTTTGGTAGTGGGTCTCATTTTGGAAAAGCTGTTTAATTGAAGGACAGTAATTTAGCAAAGATTTTGGCTGACCTTAGGAACATCTTAGCACATAATATTTTTCAGAAATCTAATCTGTTATGTTCTCTAATGTTTACATAGTTATATAGAATGCCATAGACTTAAAGAGGAAAGTTGCTAGGAAAAATAGACTGGAAGAAAGAGCTGCCTTTATCTGTGGGGAGAAAGACATGAGTGAAAGAATTTACCTTTAAGAAAGAAAGGTATATGTCTATTATATTTATGAATACCTTATGAAAAGTTAAACTAAAAAAAATTTCAAGATTTTAAAATCTGGTTCAAATAAGAATCTCACTAAAATAACCTTTTGCTTGTACTTTTTTGTCCCTACTTTGTACTACTTTCATAGTTCTCCCTTGCCTTAATTCACTGAAGCATTTAACTGTGGGAGAGAATAGCAGGACACTTCAGCTTGCTTGTTTTAGTTGGATTATCTGCAATTGAACACAACTACTTACTCTCCTAACCTCTTCTTTTTTTTTTTTCTTACCTTTATTTTATTTATTTATTTATTTATTTATTTATTTATTTATTTATATGTGGTGCTGAGAACCGAACCCAGTGCTTCACACATGCTAGGCAAGCACTCTACCACTGAGCCACAACTCCAGTCCCTCCTAACCTCTTCTTAACCAAATATTACAACCAATTCTGAACAAACTCAACTAAACTTGAGCAAGTCACCACATTAATTTTATTTAAAAAGCACATAATATACATGAACTTGAAATGCTAATGGCAATTTTTTTTTAAGGAGCTTGTTTAATGCTAGATGAGTTAGAGAGGTCAGACATTTGCCCTTTTCTCATCCCTCTGTCTCTTGCAGCAGGTGCGATTTCTATTATACATTAAAATGGATTTATAATTAAACAGTTGGGAATGGCCTGCCCAAGGGTATGCTGATTTTTATCATCTACCACTGAAAATTCTGCATCTCAGGAAACAATTTCCTATGATGTGAAAGTAATGTAGTTGATCTGCAGTTCATAACAATGGGTCATTTGTTGTTGCATGATTTTAAGCAGTGCAATGCAAGTGTGTTGTAATTGTGAGCAGCAATAGATCATCTTTGACTTTGCCTGTTGTATTAGCTGTTATGATTTGTATCAGGACAGAGCTAGCATAACACTGTGAATACTGTGGCTATATTTCCTAAGAGTTTAGAAAATGAAAATTAGAGTGGTCATGATACCAAATCCAGAATGTTCCACACATCACTGAAAAAGTTATTATTATATGTGAAAATGTATATAACATTATTTTATATCTGTTAGCATATTATGACAAGTTATACTAAACAGATGAAGAGACACATAAAATTGAATTAGATAGATAACCAAAATAAAGCATACTATATTATATGCAGAAAATAATTTGGGACGTGGCATCATTTTGAGTTGAATTATGACTTCTCCAAAATACATATGTTGAATTGCCTTATTTGGAAATAGGGTTAAGCAGATGTGATTAGCTGAGTTCATATTGGAGTTTTATCATCCCCTAATATACTATAATGATTTCTTTGTAAAAAGTGGAAATTTAGACCTAGACACGTTTTTAGGGAGAAAGTCACGTGAATTGTAGAGTTAGGCTATCAAAGCTAAGGAATTGCAAGATGCCAGCAGAGACCTAGAACAGATCTTTCCCTAGCACCTTTAGAGGCCCTGTTGACACTTGATCTTGGATTTCTACTTCCAGAACTGTTAGGCAATACATTTCTGTTTATTTTTGTTTTGATACTCTGAGCAAACTAATACAGGCATGGTGGGGGAGACAAAAAAGCACCTAAGGAGATGTTATCTCACAAGTCTGGGATGCGATGTGCAAGTACTTCTAAATCAGTCTGAACTTTAGACTGATAGTTGAAAATAGCAGACCTTGAATTATCTTGGACAATACTACACAGACATACATGTGTTATTTTGTTGTTCCTTTCATTTCTCTATGAAACTGAATAAAGTTACATTTTCCTAATTCATAGGTTGCAATTAAAATATTCTGTAGGCAAAATGGTGGGGGTTGATGAGATGCATTGGTCTTTTCTAGTATAGAGCTGATTCTATTAGATCTTAACAGCAGTCATACTTTCTATACTATATCTGTTGTATCGAATCACAGCAACAAAAACATGTTCCCTAGCTCTTAGGCACTTTGATTTAGAAAATGGAGTTTCAAATCAAATTGTTGATTTCTATAAGGATTTTAAAGAAACCAAGGAGAACATGAAGCAAAAGTTGATGATAAATTCAGGTACAAATTAGGTTTTGCTCATCTACCTGAATATTCAGCAGATAATGCGAATGCAAATATAATGGCATTTTCTTTCCAAAGAAAATAAAAAGATATTACTTGCTAAATGCCTTGCACATAACACTGCTAAGAATAGACGTGATTTGCTTACTGATGTCGAGGCTTTCATAATAACAGTTTTTAGTCACTTTTAAATTTCTTTAAAATCCTGTTATTTTTACTTTGTGAAACAGGAGATGGTCTTTGAAGACATGTGGCTACAACATAGGTATCACTGTTACCAGCACAGAAAAGGAACTACATATTAGTGTGCTATAAAATCATATTTTCAGAGTTGTGGCAGAGAGTATCCTTTTATTTGGAAATAAGTTGAGGATGAGAATGCAGAAAACTAATAGAGTAAACCAGATGTTTATGTACATCAGTATCCAAAACTGATGATCTTTGAGGAGCCCTAAGGAATTTAGCAAATGATAAGGTCTACACCTAAGTTATTTGATGTTACGTGTTGGTTGCAACAAAAACTCATACAATGAAACACTCAGTTTTTAGAAATGAGACAGCCTCAAAACTAAAAAAAAATTGCCAGAAAGGGGTAGCATATTGAACAGGACTTATAATTTGGAATCCATCCAGTGTGCTTAGGAGTGTATAAAAATGATGGGTGTTTTAGACATGGGTAGTGTAAATGATGAATTTATGTATGCAAAGGGACTTAACAAGTCGATCTGCCAAAGGAAGCCTGGAGACAGAAAGTGGATAGACATTTCTGAAGAGCTGGCAAGTTAACTTCTTATGATTCTAAAAGATTACTGTTGCTAGAAGTAAAATCTTAAGCATTCTGTACCCAGACATCTTCACTGGGAGAATATTAAGCTTGAGCTCACCATTTTGGGCAAACACCAAGAATTGGTATAATGTGGACTGAAGAGCAGAGCTGAAAGTCATTGTGAATTTTATGTTTGATCATAGTTGTCTTACCATTGTATACAAGGAAAGAAGAATGTCCTAAAGGCTATAGGAGTTCAGAGAAGTATTATTGGAAAAGGAAAAAGAATAAAAATATCCTTCTGTTTAGGGGGACAGAAAGAAGCATTAGTTTTTGTTTGTTTGTTTTTTGTTTTTTAATTCAGCAGTGTGGATAGTAACTTCAGTTAGTCCTGTGTATACCTTTTTTAAAAAATTTCCCAGTGGCTCAGGAGGCTGAGACAGGAGGATTGCCAGTTCAAAGCCTGCCTCAGCAATGGCAAGCAACCTAGTGAGACCCTATCTCTAAATAAAAATACAAAATAGGACTGTAGATGTGGCTCAGTGCTTGAGTGCCCTTAAGTTCAATCCCCAGTATCAAAAAAAAAAAAAAGTTACATATTCTTTTTTAAGTATACAGTACTATAGCCTACTATAATTAAAGTTATACATTACTCAGTTATATCCTGCTGAGTTAAAGGAGTAGGAAAAATCATAAATACTGTTAAATTTTTTCAAAAGTTTTATTTCATTAGTCTTATTATTATTAATTGCCACTGTTAACTGCTCACCATATTCTGTGTTAAGGTAATAAACCTGGATATACTACTTTCTCATACTTAACTTATTTTTGAACTGTTAGGACTTTCTGGTTGATTCTACAAGGTTGGTCGCCCTCCTGTGCACACAGGGTTCATCTGGTCTGCCATTTTTGTCTCTTTGGCCATCCTTCCTCCCTCCTTACTCATTATCCACTCCAATATCACTAAAGACAATGAGTTTGACATTATAAAAAGTTGTTAGCCTTGAAAAAGTTAATTCTTATAATTCAACTTTGAATTTTAAATTTCTAAAATAGTTTCCATTAATAGGTACTAAAAATGCTTCAAATAAAAAGTTCACTTAATTTTTTAATGCTTCATGTTGTTCCTATTTACCATGGTATACCCAGTAGAAAAATAGAAAAATATTGTCCCAAGTTGTGCGTGTATTTAATGTATTAGGGTAGATAGGATTGGGGTTTTAGGACATGTAATAACAATTTTAATTAATTGTAATAACAATTCATTAAAAGTGCTGGAGTGACTCCATTTACCTAATTTTAAAAGATTATTTTTCTTTATTTGGTTAATTTAGTTTTATATGGTGCTAGGGGTTGAACCCATTGCCTCACATGTGCCAGGCAAACACTTCACCACTGAACCACAACTCCAGCCCTTACCTAATTTTTAATTAGGTAATTTTTAAAGCACATTATATAAAATTCTTAGAATGTATACTTTTAATTTACTTTCTAATGTATATTAACTCTACTGTATTCTTCATATTATTAACTTGGTAGAATGTATTCAATATTATATTTAAATTTAGAAAGGTCCCCAGGTTGTATGTTTTACCTTGAGGATCTTTTGACTGATAATATATATATTTTTAGGTCAATTATGATAGACAAGACTTGGCATGTTATATTTGACAGATATCTATCTGCTCACAGACTTACATATTCTTATTTAGGATAATTGTGCTTTTAAGATTTTGAAAGGTGCTTCTGCTTAATAATGGATATAAAAATGAGTTCCTATCAGATGTTTAAGTGCTGTAAAATTTCTCAACTTCTGAAATTTCATACTACTTTGTGATCATTCTCCTTCAGTAATTCAAGGATGCTGTTTCTAAAGGTTAGATACAAAGTTCTTTAGTTGAGCATTCAGCATAAGAAAACTGCTTGAAACCTATTTTCATAAATGAACATTAAATGCATAAGTGAACTTAAGCATACAGTACACTATCTTTTAAAAATATTGTTGAATTCTAAGGACATTTCTAAATTCTTATGAAGAAAACAAGTAGAATAGAAGCTACTTCTAGAAGCTGTTGAATATTTTTAAAGTATTTGGACAGTTTGATAAGCATGTTATCCCTGACATTGTGTTTTATGATTATTATCTAGAAAGAGGGAGTGCTGGCATATATTGCGAATTTCCGACTGCTTGCAGAGCTTTCCAGCCCTTTCGTAAATCAGCGGTAAGTTATACTATCATTAATTATTTTAAAGTTGTGCGGTTTATTTTTAGTTTGGGAAAACTTTTTCCCCAAGATGCAAAAGCTACTTGTGTAAAAATGAGAATATGTGGTAGGAGTTATTGTCTTCATTGTCCAAATGAGGAAAATGAGCCTTGGAAAAATTCAGTTGAGTAACTTATCCAAGGTTCCCCAGCTGGTGAGTGGTGGTAGTATGAACCCAGCTCTCTTTGCACTAGACTGTGCTTTATTCCTGGTTCCAGGGCACTCTTTCACCCTCTATGGTATACACTGCAAGGTGAACCGTATTCACTGAATCTTAGAATTCAGTGGGTGTTCTTCATGACATCATTCTGGCTCATCTTAGGTTCAGTTTCCATTCTTGATACTAATGTCCTTCTGTCCCTAAATTGTAATATCAGCATTATCTTTGACTCTCATTAAAAACTTTTATTTTCACTTATTTTTTAAATTTCAAAGACTACTTTTATTTCAGATATGCACACAGCATAAGTAGCCAACAATGTATATATTGATAGCCATTGCTAAAGAATGTTTTTAACCATCCTAACCTTTTTTTGGGTGGTGGAGTGGGTACCAGGGATTGAACTCAGGGGCACTCAACCACTGAGTCACATCCCCAGCCCTATTTTGTATTTTATTTAGAGACAGAATTCCACTGAGTTGCTTAGCGCCTCACTTTTGCTGAGGCTCCTGCCTCAGCTTCCTGAGCTGCTGGGATTACAGGTGTGTGCCACCACACCTGGCTATCCTAAGAATTTTAAAAAATACAGTTCAGTGGTGTTAAGGATATTCACTAGTATCGAATATGTTGTGCAACAGATATCCAGGTCTTTTTATCTTGAAAAATTGAGACTATATTCATTAAACACTAATTCCCCCTCCCCAAAACTAGGTTAGAACTCCATCTGATGGACTCATATAGTGTTTGTTTTTTTGTGACTGGTTTATTTGTCTTAGCATATTGTCCTTAAGGTTCATCACATTGTAGCATGTGATAGGATTTCCTTTGTTAAAGCCAAATACTATTCTTTCGTATCTATGTGCCACATTTGCTTTATCTGCTCATCCTTCCATGGACATTTGCATTGCTTGCCCCTCTTGGTTATTGTAAATAATGCTGCACTGCACATGGGTATACAGATAACTCTTTGAGATCCTGAATCATATTGGACATATATTCATAAGTGGAATTGATGAATTATATAATAGTTTTATTTTTAGTTTTTAAGGATTGTCCATACTGTTTTCCAGAGTAGGTACACTTTATTTTCCTAGCAACAGTTCACAAAGGTTCCACTTTCCTCATGTCCTCACCAACACTTGTTATTTTCTATCCTTTTGATAGCTTCCATTTTAATGGATGTGAGGCAATGTCTCACTGTGGTTCTGATATGCATTTGTCTGTGATTCATGATGTTGAATATTGTGTTAGTCAAGTTTTCATCACTGTGACCAAAATGCCTGACAAGAACAACTTAGAAGAGGAATAGTTTATTTTGGTTCATGATTTCAGAGGTTCAGTCTATAGTCAGCCAACTTCATTGCTTTGAACCCAAGATGAGGCAGACCACCATGGTAAAAGTGTGGCAGAGGAAAAGCTGCTCAGCCCATGACTGCCAGGAAGCAAAGAGGAAGGGGCTGCAGGGAAAGTGCACCCCGAGTGACCCACCTCCTCCAACTACGTCCACCTGCCTACAGAGACCACATTCAAATATGGTTACTACACTCAAATTAGGATGGACAGGGGACTGGAGTTGTGGCTCAGTGGCAGAGCACTTGCCTAGCATGTGTGAGGCACTGGGTTCGATTCTCAGCGCTGCATATAAATAAATTAATAAATAAAGTAAAGGTCCATCAACAACTAAAAAAAATTTTAAAAATTAGGATGAACTGATTAGGTCAAAACTCTCATAATCCAGTCATTTCAGCTGTGAATATTCCTACATTTGCACAGCAACTTTTGCCCCCAAAAGTTACACCTCATTTCCAAAAACAAGTATCTACATATACTTGTTGTCCACTTGTATATTTTCTTTGAAGAATTGTCTATTCAAGTCCTTTGCCAATTTGTTAACTGGATTATTTGGGATTTTATTGTTAAATTAAAATAGTTCCTTATATATTATGAATCTTAACCCTTTATTAGATATATGATTTACAAATATATTATTGCATTCATAGGCTGGCTTTTCATTCTGATGATTGTTTCCTTTGGTGTGCAAAACTTTTTAGGGTTGTTGTCCTATTTGTTTTTATTTTTTGTGGCTTTGCTTTTGGTGTCATATCAAGAAATCATTGCCAAATCTCATGTCCTGAAGGTTTTCCCTATATTTTCTTATAGTTTGATCTTATATTTCAGTCTTCAATCCATTTTGAGTTAAAATTTGTATGTAATATAAGGTAAGGGTTCATTTTTTTTGTATGTGAATGTTTAATGTTCCCAGCACTATGTGTTGAAGAGATGTCTTTTCTCCATTGCGTAGTCTTGGTATCCTTGTAAAAGATCACTTGGCCCGATATGGAAGGGATTATTTCTGAGTGCTCTATTCTGTTCCACTGGTTTGTGTGCAAATCTATCTGTCTGTCTGTCTATCTATCTATCTATTTATCTATTTAGCTATAGGTAAATATCTATAGATGGTGCCACACCATCTAGATTACTTTTGCTTGGTAGTATTTTTTGAAGTCAAAGTGTCAGACTACTTTGTTTTCTTTTTTGAGATTGTTTTGGCTATTCCCTTGAGATTCTATATGAATTTTAGAGTTTTTACTATTTATGAAAAAAATGCCATAGAGATTTTGATAGGGATTTTATTGAATGTGTCAATTACTTTGGGTGGGGTAGACATTTTAATAATTCTGCATCTTCTAATTTTTGAGCACAGACTGTTTTCCCATTTATTTGTATCTCTGATTTCTTTTAGCATGTCTTGTAGTTTTCAGTGTACACATCTTTTAGCACTTTGGTGAAGTTTATTCCTGAGTATCTTATCTTTTTTGATGCTATTGTAAATGAGTGTTTTCAAATTTTTTATTAAGAATGGTCATTTTTTGGAACTTTAGATTTATAGAAAAATTGCAAAGATAGATCAGAACTCACACATACCCCTTACCTAGTTTTCTCAAGGTTTTAACATTTTACATTACCACAAAACATTTGTCAAAAACTAAAAACCTAGCACTGATAAGTAACTATTAAGTAAATTCCAAGCCTTTTGGGCCTTATCAGTTTTTTCATTAGTGTCTTCATCTGTTCCAGGGTCCATTCCAGATGCCACCCTGCATTTCATTGTCTCCTCAGTCTGGGGACATGTCCCCACAGTCTCCTCTGATCTGTAACAGTTTCGTAGTCTTTTCTTGTTTTTCTTGATCTTGACTCCTTGTTAAGGAGTATTGGCCCGTTTTTTCACAGAATGTTCCCCAGTCTGGGTTCTTTGTGTGCTTTTCTCATGAATGGGCATAACTTACAAGACTTTGGAAGGACTCCCATAGAGGTGAAGGACTCTTCTTGTCATTCCTTAGCAGGGGTTCTTTACAACTCCTTGATATCACTGGAGATGTTAACCTTTACCATTTGGTTAAGATGATGTTTTTTGCCAGGTTCCTCCATTATAGTCCCCCCACCCCCCATATTCTGTTTTTTGAAAGTATGATTTAAAATGTATCCTACCCTCAAGGCACCGAGGGAGGGAGGGAATTGTTCATTTTGGACATTAGTTTTATTGTTATCCTTGATCATACTTGCTATTTAATAATGTCTGATAGTTTTTTTCCTATGAATTGTTTAGTTGTCCCTCTTTCCATGTCCTAGTTCCATTTTCAATACCTATTTTCTTACTACAAACCACATCCTGTTTATACTGCTCTCTCTGGCTTTGGAAGCTCCCTGTGATCTGTTCCTTATGTTTCCAGCCCCGTTTCTTACTATTCAGAATCAGTTTTGTAGCCTGTCTACTACTTGAGAGTTGTTTTCAATTTTCTTCCTTTATTTTCCCCATATCTTTTACCCCCCCCCCCTTTTTTGGTAATGGGAATTGAACCCAGAGGCACTTTCCTACTGAGCTGCATTCCCAGCCCTTTTTATTTTATATTTTGAGAAAGGGTCTCACTAAGTTGCTAAGGCTAATCTCGAACTTGTGATGCTTTTGTCTCAGCCTCCCAAGCTTTTCTCCCAAAATTAAAAAAAAACTGTGTGTCCTTTAAATTCTAAAATCCCAATTCCCAAACCCAAGGGAAGGCTTTTATGATTATATGTAGTCTTTGTATCATAGTCACGTGTTTTATATTCTCAGGTGGTACAATAGATTCATCATGTCCAAAATAATACCACATATCTCTCCCTGCAGTCTCTTGATCAACGTGTGGCTCTCTGTCTAGTTACTCACGTTCAATATCTGGGAATCATCCTGTTTCTTCCTCATTTGTTCTGTCACTAGGTCCTACCATATCACCTCTTAAATATTTTTTACCTCTACCACCTCTTTTTTCATCTCTACTGTTGGTGCCCTAGTTCATCACCTCTTACCCACATTGCCTTACCTGCCTCTAACTCTGTACTGTCCAGCAGAATAGCCATGAGCTACATTTAGGTAAAGTATCCCTTACCCAAAATGCTTGGGACCACAGGTGTTTCAGATTTCAGATATTTTAGGATTTTAGAATGTTTGCATACACATAATGAAACATCTTGGGGAAAACACCCAAGTCTAAACATGACATTCATTTAAGTTTCATGTACACTCTATACACAGATCTACAGGTACTTTAATATAATATTTATAATACACCTGCATTTTGACTATAATCCATCACATGGGTTACCTGTGGAATTTCCCACCTGTGGCATTGTGTCCATTCTCAAAATGTTTCAGATTTGGGGTTTTTATGATTGGGATGTTCAACCTATATGACTATTTATATTTAAGTTAATTAAAATGTAAATTTAAAAAATCAGTTCCTTAGTCTGACTTTTCGTGTGCTTCATAGCCCCGTGTTACCTATGGCTGCTGAAGTATGCAGCACATTCAAGGAGCATTTTCATGGTTGTAGAAAGTTCTTTTGAACAGTGCTACTCTAGACCAGGTTGGCAAACTATGGTCTGAGCTAAACCTACTGCTTTTTTTGTAAAGTTTTATTGGTGCACAGCTATGTTTATTACCATGACTGCTTTCTTCTGAGGACAGCAAGGCTTAGTAGTTGTGACAGAGAGGGGGTGGTCTCCCCAGGCTAAATGTCACTTTCTGACTCTGTTGGAAAAGGTTTGCTGATTCCTGCTCTAGACCATATACCTGCCTCCAGTCCTGTCCCCCTTTCTTCTCTCTTTTATAATATTGTTTACAGTGAAGATAATATGCAGCTCTCCTGGTTGAAACCTCTCAGTGGCTCCTGCTGCTTACAGAATAAAGTATGAGTCTTTAATGTTCCACAGAAAGCTCTCCAAGTGGAACTGCCTTACCTCTTTCTGGCACATTTTCCCCAAACTCTGATCTCATGCCAGTTTCTCCATTTCCTGGCAAGGGCCTCCTATCATCTTCATCATTTTTCAGCACTTAACCCAGAGATCACTTTTATCATGAATCCCCATCTCTTTTTAGACAGGTTGTGTACACCTCACTTGTGCTTCCACTAAAAGCAACATATATTTGCTAATTTTTAATTAGTTGAAAAAATAGGATCGTGATTGCTGGATTGTATGCTATGAGTATGTTTATCTTTATAATGGGCTACACTGTCTTCTAAAGTGGCTACCATTTTGGATTCCCACCAGCAATCAATGCATATCCTGTTGGTTCATGTCCTCATCAGCACTTTTTTTTTTAGATTTTAACCATTTTATAGCTGAATAGTAGCATCTCATTTTATTTGTATTTTCCTAATACAATGTTGTCTGTCTTTTGTTTGTGTTTTGTTTTGAGTTAAGGTTTTACTATGTTGCCCAGGTTAGTCTCAAACTCCCCAGGCTCAAACGATCCTCCCACTGCAGCTTCCCAAATAGTTGGGACTATGGATGTGAGCCACTGCACCCAATATAAAGCATCCTTTATGTTCTTGTTTCCCATCTTCTCTAATGAGTTGTTTAAGATCTTTTCCCCTGGTTTTAATTGGGTGTTTTGCATATTGATGAGTCTTAAGAATTCTTTGTATATGTTGAAGTCATGTACTTTTATCATATATGTGTGCGGTAAATATTTTCTCCCAGCGTACAATTGTATTTTCATTCTCTTAATAGTGTCTTTCACAGAGTGAATTTGTTTTTTTAGTGAAGTCCAACTTACCAATGTTTCTCTCCCATAGATTGCATTTTTGATAATGTTATCTAAAAACCAGCCAAACTGAGTTCATGCAGATATTTTCCCCTGTGTTTTCTTCAGGAAATTTTATGGTTTTGTACTTCATATGTAGACCTTTGAGCCATTTTGAGTTAATTTATATATAAAGTGTAAGTTCTCTGCCTAAGTTCTTTTTTCTGCATATATGGACATATAATTTTGCACATTTTTCATTTTCTTCACCAAATGACTGTCCAAAATCATCTTGAGTATATCTGTGTGAGTCTATTTCTGAACTTTTTCTTCTGTTCCATTAATTTATTCACCTATTTCTTCATCAGTTCCATGATGTCTTGATACTGTAGCTTTACAGTTAGCCCTAGAGTAGGTGCTGCAAGTCCCCAATTTTGTTCTTCCCAGCACTGTGCAAGCTGTTCTAGCTCTCTGCCTCTCCATTTATATTAGATTTATACCTTAAGAAGATGTTCCCCGACTTTATAAACTGAAACATAAAATTGAGATGGTTAATTGCCAGGGTTTCAGAATATGATTCTTTAATTCTCTTTTCAGGTGGTTCTTTGAAGCTCTGAAGTATCCTAAGTTTTCTAAAGCTAACGTCATCAATGGGATTCTCATGACGGTGGTATTCTTTGTCGTGCGGATAGTAGCAATACCTCCTTTGTATGGCTTCATGTATTCCGTGTATGGAACAGAACCCTACAGAAGTCTTGGATTTTTAATCCAGTGTTCCTGGATCTCAACTTGTGTTGTTTTGGATGTGATGAATGTCATGTGGATGATCAAAATTTCAAAAGGGTGCATGAAAGTCATCTCTCTCATCAGACAAGAGAAAGCCAACAATAGTCTTCAGAATGGAAAAGTTGACTAAAGGTGTGATTTTTCAAACACCTTCATTTAGATAAGCAATCCTCATTGCTACCCAGCATTATACCTACTACTAGGATGAAATCTTGGCATGTTCTTGTGCTTTGTTATTAATTATAATTGTTATTCAGGGTTTCAGTGTCATTTTTTTTTTTTTTTACCTTTAGAAAAAAGAAACTAAAATTTAGTTTTCATTCCAAGATTTCCTCTTTTCTTCTGCATTATAGGCATGGATAAAATCTTAAAGGTTTAAATAAAAATTGTAAATGTAGCGGTGAATTTTTCTAGAAATCTCTCAGCCTGCACTGGTATTTTTCTATGTGGAAAGATGACTGTGATGATTTGGCACACTTGATGTGTCACCAGTTTTGCAGAAAGGATGGAAACTACTTTGAAATCTGTAAATAGCACTCAACATTTTGTTATGCTGCACTCTCTTCTCATGTCAACACCTATATGGGGTTTAATTTCTAAATTGTTGACATGTTCTTTTCCTAGGTTATTAGAAATGACTTTTTTCATTTCAGATATACATTCATCTATTAATGATGAAGGATTTTACTCACTTTGGTAATATTTCATTAGTTTAGTTATGGAAAATACTTCTGCATTTTACAGTTTTTTAGATGTCACTTCTATTTTTAGTATTTTATCAAATTATTTCTTATTTTATAGTAAGGCTTAAGACAGACATTTTGAACCTCCTTAGAGGATGAATTTCCTCTTCTAAAAATGCATGTTGGTACATGACCACTTAGGCTGATAGGAGGAATAATTAAGAGAAAAGTTTTAAGATTGCTGTTTGTCTGCTTCCCTTGCATTTTTTCTATGAAAATTATGTTATTTCTATTTGCAAATCTCCCCAATTTCAGAATCCAACATCACCATACCAATTTTATGCAGTATGGATCTATCCTACACCTTCAATAAGCCTCTTGTTGTTGAGACCGAAACTACCAAAAAAAAAAAAAAATCAGTATTTATATCTTTTTTTTTTTTTTTTTTTTTTTTTTTGCAGTGCTGGGGATTGAACCCAGAGCCCTATGCTTTTAAGGCAAGCACTTTACCAACTGATCTATCTTCCCAGTCCAGTATTTATATCTTACTCACAATTTACTCTCATGCTTGCTTAGCATTTTGAGTGTTTTGAATTTTTCTTAAAGAGCAGGAGGGAAATTAGGTAATTTAATTCAAATTCAAGCATTGCTTTTCAAAATTATTGTCTTATGTGAAGATAAATGACTTTTTTTGTGTGTGTATGTGTTCACTTTGTTTCATGCAATCCAAATATAGAATTATATATTTAGTTCTTAATACCTTTATTTATTTTTCTCAAGTACTTGATTTAATGATTGTTCTTAATTAAGAAAAAAGATTTAGTTTAACTAGTGGTGAATACTTGAACTTAATTGAACCCAAACCTAAAGATCTAATCCATTATTTCTCAGTTCGAAGGACAATGTTTGGTTCAGTTTCATTGCTCATTTTAGGATGGTGAAAGGAGTTTAGCTGAATATCATAAATACTTTTAATTTGACTCTTCAATGCAGATAGAGCCTGATAAGTTCTAGAACTCAAAGACAAATTGAAATCTTAGTATATAACTAAATGATAAAACAAGGTTGATTGGCTTATAATGGCACATTTATTTTTGGAAGACAAAGTAATGCAAATTGTAGGTATTTATTTTAAAGCAGTTAATATTACATTGATAATTGATTACTAAATTTATTGCTGCCCACATTAGAGGCATTTAAATATGTACTGGTTATCTAGAGTGTGAGGGTGTACAAAAACAAGTGATTTTATCTTGTTCTTGCTCTTTGCAAGAAAAGTAGCTTTTTTAAAAAGGAAGACATTTATATTGCAAAACTATTTTGGAAATTGATTTATTTAGAAAGTAAATGTTGAAATAAATATTTTTGACTCTTTGGATATTTCTATAATTGTAAACACAGATTTTAAACCCACCATTAAAATGACAAAAATATAAAGCTATGTTAGTGAGTCTCCATATAGCAGTTTCAATAGTTGTTTCATGCTTTCAACTTCATTTTTACTGTCACTGACATTACCTTTCACTGATTGGCATAACTACTCATTAAGTAATTGTATTTAAAATATCAAAGTTTTGAACTAAGGCTTGTTGTTCTCCTAGCAATCCTTATGCTGGCTGCATGACAGTTAATTCAGTCTCCATATTCAGTATTCAGAAGTAGTGCTATACATTTTTACATACAGAAGATATGAAATGGAAATGTCATGACAAACTGTCAAGCTTCTTTATGTCAGATCTTTACAGGGGCTATACTTTGCTGTTCTGCAATTGTATCCATCTACCTAAAATATAAATAAAGACAGAATATATCATTTATTAAACAATGAATTTTCATTTGTTAAGTGACAAACTTTTGCTAGACATTTTGGATATTTAGTATTTTGGCTACACAGATTAATTTAAATGATTCTATCAGGCATTCTGATATTTAATAACTATTAAAATATTTATAGAAAATAAATGCAAATTGGTATAAATTTTTAAGCAATTCTATTTTTCTAGAAAATTCGTGACAACCTGTGTAGTATTCTAGAAAATAAAAGTTCTTGCAAAACTTAAACAGGAATGAAAATCAACTATTAACTTGCAAAATCACAGATTCTACATTAAAGGTTTTATTTGTAAGAATTTAAAAATTGTGAACTTGAGCTTATAGAGTTTGCGTTCTTATGTCTAAATTCTTTTAAAGGATTTTTTGCTTTTATTTAAAACTCAAAACGAAGTTATATATGAGTGTAAAGAAATTAACTCAAGCTTAAATTACCCTATAGTACGTTGACTTTTTAAAAATTGTGTTATTTTATAGATTAATTCTCTGTTAAGTGAAATGATAGTTATATTGTTACCATCTCTTAAGAGTGACTCTGATATATTGTGGATGACCCAGTACTGTCTTAAAGGTCTGGTTTTGAAAACTGACTAGTTTATAGGTATTTGAATCAAATTCTTAATTTTAATAATTTCTTTGACTTGAACCAGGTTTTTACTAAAGTGACAGTTTTTAAATTTTACAACTTCTCTGAGATGGATTGGGCGTTTGGAGAATGTTCTTTATGGTATGAAAGGTATGCTTTATATGTTTCTCATCATGCACTTAGAAACGTTATTCTCATGGAGATACATAGGGGAAAGAACTGTTGTGCATGTTTTTTTTGTTTCATCTTTAAAGGAAATAAACAAAAGACCCTATTAAAATGAATATTTGAATAAATTTCTGTTTCTATGTTGCTCTTAACTCCAAATATGTAGATATCCATCTGGATTGGCATTTAGTGGTTTAGTCTGTTGCATGAAATGGAAAAGCACACCTATTTGTTGACATCATCAATTATACTTCATAGAAACTTATGTTTTGGTATATGTTTTGGATTCCATAAGAAGCCAATGTGTCATTTTATCTGAGGAGTTACTCAGTGTCTCAGCACGTCAGAGCCGGCACAACAGTGAGACCCTTTCTGTGTGCAGAG
The DNA here is from genome assembly GCF_902686445.1 of Sciurus carolinensis. NCBI lineage: Eukaryota > Metazoa > Chordata > Mammalia > Rodentia > Sciuridae > Sciurus > Sciurus carolinensis. Next base: position 127,677,983 of record NC_062213.1, on the reverse strand, counting down.
ACTGGAGGCACACGCACCTCCCAGCCTTAACCACAGCTCACTTGCACTAAAGCTGAAAAATGAATTCTGTTTGTATTTTGGTGCTGAGGATTGAATGCAGGGCCTTGTGCATGCCACACGTGCACTCTACAACTGAGCTGCAGCCCCAGCCCTGAAAATGAATTCTGATGCAAAAATATGGTAGGAATGAGAAAAACTCACAGGACCTAGAGTTGGAGGAGACACTGAGACTGTTTTTCCCTTAAAAGATGAAGGTTCTTCCTCATCCAGAAATTTTTCTCCGAGTCCTTTCAGCCCGTCCATTACTTCTTCCTAATACCCCAAAGACTTCCTCAGCACCTCTCTTCCTTATGCTGACACCTTTCTGTATCAACTTCTGAGACATCCCAGTTCACCTGTAAGCTGCTCAGTCTGCTGACAAATTTAAAGGTTTACAAATAGTTTCTGTCATTTTAAAAAGCTTTGTAGTAAGTTTAAGTAGAGATCAGACAAACCATAATTTATTAACAGGCTTCAGGAAGCCATTGAACATTTAATACCTGTTTATAACACAAAGCAAAGCTAATTATGGTTTTATTAAGAAACATCTGTAATCTCTTTCTTAAACTGGTTTAGCAATAAGAGTTTTATAAAGTGTTTCAGCTGGGGTTTTATTGTTGGCATGTAATTATGCAAATGTTCTTAGACCCCATGACAGAAGGGGGGAGTGTGGGGAACTAACCTAACTCTATTATGAGGTGGGGGATATGACTTGTAACAGAGTCCTGCTCTACCATAGAGCAATCTTTGTTATGGTAATATTCATAAAAACAAACTTACTTGCAAACAGATAACTTGGTGTTTCCCGGAATACAACATCCACTGACTTGACAAGGACTTGAACTCTGTTTCTTTCTTACCTAGATTTCAAACAACCTCTACTATCTTTGATATAAGAACCTTCATTGGAAGATATTTTGGAGTGCAGTGAAGGATTGTAGGCATCTCCTAAAGATCTCTTTTTTTCTTTTTGCACTGATAATGTTTACACTTACTGAGCAGCAGTTTTGATACCAGGCCCTACACACAGACCAAAACAATGAGAAATGTTTCCAAATCTCAAATATTTATAAGTACAATACCTCTGGCTGAAAACTTGTTAAACATCATCTGTATATTTTGTTCTTTATATTTTTATGTAATGCTTTCTGTAATTAAATGCACATCAGTTATTTGCTACTTGTTAACAAAACAAGAATACTGCTGTAAATGTGCTGTATCTTTTTGTTTCTTGCTTGGTTTGTTTCTGGTCTGATTATGTCTACTTTTTACTTAAGGAATGTTCATGTGGATAATACTCTAACTTATAACTATGATAGGTTATGAGTTTTCTTTTGATAATCATTAGAATTTGTAATAGTGACATTTAAGCAGACTTTATTTGAAAAAGCTACTTGAAAACTGCAGTACATGCAATAGCTATGGGATATATATATCTATATATCTATATGTCTATATATATACAATTTTTCCTGAAAATATATAATATACAATATGTAATTGTCAAAGATTTTTGGAGGTTTCTCAAAATACATTTAACATTTTGAGAGTCACATACTTTTAAATTTATTTCCATAAAGTTGAACTTTTATTTATAGAATATAAGACTAGATAATTTGTAAATCAGTGTTACTAAGACTAATTAAAATATGATATAGTATTCTTTATTTTGGTTTCTGGTTGTGCTTTATCTGAAGGGATACTGTGTCTTTCAATATTTTCATTAAAATTTTGAAATGTTGTATACTTTGTATGTGTACCATTTAAAATTATATGCAAGTTCTAAGCAATAATCCGCATGTTATATAAGGTCAGCCTACTTTGTCATGACTATTTAATACTAATTTTAAGAATGATACAAATCACATTCTATAAACTACTTCCCCATGAACACCTTTGGATTTTCTTGTGCTGGAACACTACTAAAATGTAGTGCAAAGCTTTGTATTTTGTGAACAAAAATAAAATTAATTATTTAGTGCAAAAGTTTGTCTACAAGGTGTTTACTTCAATAGTAATTAATTTGGTGAGATTATGTCCCTAAAATCAATCTCTTCTGAGTCCTAAAGGTAAGTTTTATTTCTCAAGGTGTTTGAAGAGCTTGTTAACCTTCCCTCCATCTCTCCCCTCTGAGGTCCCAGCCTATCACAAATCAGAAAGAGTTGCAAATATTTAAGTCATGCTTGCTAATGGAAGGAATGGTGCTATCTAATCAATAAGCCCTTTTAGATTAAGTGAAACTTGGCAGTTAGGTTTTTAATCTCCTTCCTTTTGTCCCTTAGGCCTCTCATATGGTCTGTAGTGTTTTTTGCCAAATGTCTTGGCTGTAATCCCTGCCTTCTCAAATTGCTTGTGGCATTCCTCTTGCTCTTGGTCTGAGAATATCCAGTAGATCAGGAAGCTGAGCACTAATTGAATAGAATACTGAAGTGGTTTCATCTCTGGAGAATATCATGAGTCATGTTCAAAATATGCCTAAAATGTTGTGTCGAGACTGGCAAGGGAACAGCTGAATTTCAGAATGAAAATAGCAATCACAGCTGTCAGTGGAGATAGGCCTCAGGTGAAATTACAAGGATTCAGAACTGCTTGAAGCAAGTGGACACCTCAGGTTGTCTCATACAAATTCACCCTTTATTCTTGTATTCTCTAGTCTTTACCAAAGTCTACTTTCTGCTTCTCCTCCCTTTTAATGGTCCTTCAGCATGCACAAGTTTAAGTGATTTGGCAAATTTGTTAACTTTCCCAAATTACATGCTAGTAACTGACAGTCTGACATATGTACCTGGATGCTCCCCCAAACAGAACTTTTCATCTAAGGACACTGTACACCACTGTGCCTGAGTGACTGTGCCTATTGTCATCTATGGCACAGTGCACCTTGGTCTCCCTGAAATTGCCAAATAGCCCCTTTCTCCTCTCCTTCCTCCAGCTAAATTCCCATGACTGCATCTACTCTTACCATTTTACCAGATCACCAGCATGAATTACCTGAGCACAGGGAGAAATGAAAGGTAACAGGGATGAGGGGCTACCTTTCTATCAAGGATAAAGGTCAAAGATAGGTGGAAATTTGCAAAGAACTCCTGGTGCATTCCAGGTTCCTGACAGGCCACTGACTCATGGTTTCCTTGCAACCCTCTCAGGTTCCCCCTCTGTCCCCATAACTCGTGACTCCCTATGGTGTCAGTTCAGCCCATGAAGTCAAAGAGTTCGTGAAAAGTCTAGAGAAAATGGTCAGAGGTCCAAAGAATAAGGCTCTTTTGTGAAGTTTCTGCTGTGGGTCTAAGAGACCCCAACTTGCTATGGAACTGGTTCCCTAGGTGAGGCAGTTTTTGGTTGGTGAGAGAAGAGGCAAAAGTCTAAATGTGGAGCAGAAGAAGCTTTGTGTCCTGAATGGGGGTGGAGGCTGCCGTGACTGGGTTAGGTTTCCATTTGTGAAGTGTCAAGAGGTGAAAAAGCATACACTCATGGAGTACATACAGTCTCTGATCTCCCTGACTCTGTCCTCTTTCCATCACAGTGCTACTGACCATGTCATTTATCTTGAATTTTTGTCACAGTCCTGCTGAAAACTTCCAGTACTCCATTCCAAGTGTAAATTGCTTAAACTGAACTTAAGATTCTCCACTGTATCACCCTGTACTACCTACTCAACCTCATTGAACATCTGAAAGTTTTACCAGGTGGGCACCACTGTCTGCCACATGGTCCTACAGTCCCAGGCATGTTTACTGGCTGCACCTCTAGTCTGCAGGCCCTTCCTCACTCACAGATTGTGTGCTATTCATTCTCAATATCATGTATTAAGAAAATTCGTTTTGAGGACTGGGGTTGTGGCTCAGTGGTAGAGCGCTCTCCTGGAACACCTGAGGCACTGGTTTGATTCTCAGCACCACATAAAAATAAAATAAAGGTCTAAAAAAAAAGAAAATTAGTTCTTTTCTTTTCCCTCTAAAAACAAAACAAGTAAATGTTCAGGTAGAGTGGAGAGGAATAAACTCATTATTTTACCATTTATAGAATACTTGCTAGATTGTCAGGTGAGTTCCTGGAACAACTAGGATAAATAAACTTGCTCTTGATTGACAGCTTGTATCATAGCACTTTCTGTCCTGAACAAGCTTTTCTTGCCACAGAAGAGCTGCTATGTGTACTTTTTAGCCTTAAGGTCAAAGAAATGAGTTCACCACCCCCACTGACTGTGACAAGTAGCAGAAGCAGGGTACTCCTCGGGCTGGAGCACAGACTTTGATAGTTGGAATAACATGGTAGGAAGACTTTTCATCTGGGAGTTTAGAGACTGGGAACCCAGTTCCAGCTCTACTACCCACTGGTAACCATTTTAGAAAAGCATTTTCACCTTGCTGGCAATTTTTTTTTTTTTTTTCAATTGTAAAGTAAAAAGTTGAACTCAGTGAGTTGAAGACCCTTTTTCTTTCAAACTCCATCATTCAATGTTATGGTAATTAGAATCAGGCTTAAGATACAGCAATGTATGGCAGATTTTAATTCCTATCAGGTAGCAATTTCAGAATGTTATTCAGTTGTGTAAATTTTTGGAGTTCTTCAGTTGTGTAAATTCTAATTTTGATTGTGACCATATGCCCTTGAGTGAGTCCTTTTGTTTATGAATCCATCTGCCTCACTTGCAAGAGGAGATGGTATCACTTGCAATCAATGAACCTAGCCAAAAAAGGCTGAGTATAATATTTGCTAAGTGCTTCTCAACATTCTTAGGGGGAAGAGATAAAGTTTTAATGATGTACTTTCCCACTGTACTTGTGGCCAAGATGATTTTCAAAATATTCTTCCAAGTGTTAACTTTTGGAAGATGTAAACATCTTGATGATGGTATCCAAACATAGAACTTATTTTGTTTCCCACATAAAATATAATCATCAGAATGGAAAAAGGATAAATAACAAAAACGTAATAAGTTATCAAGACTTTTCATAAGCTTTCTTTATTCTTAGTGACACTAACCATAGACTGCTGGGGTTATTTGGTGAACTTTCTGGAGAGTCAAAACAAGTATGAATTGGGATGAGGGAATTATTAGTATAACAATGTTTGCTTCGTTGGGTAGTACATTTTATTTCCTGAAATTCGATTGGTTTTTAGCCGACCAATCTATTATAGTGGATTCATTCCAGGTTTTATAAATAAGACACTATATCATGATGGAAAATAGTGTAAGAAGTTAATCCGGGGAAAAGTATGGATGATTTCTTAGTATAACAATGAGCTAAGGTAAATAATAATGAGGATTTATATTTTAAAGAAGTAAGAAAGTTGCTGTGCCAGTATTTTATTTTATTTTTCTTTAAAAACTATTATAAAATGAAAAGTTTTATAAGTTTGGACCTTTTTTTTTTTTTTTAAAAGAATCTAAGCTGTTTATATAAAAAAATGAAACCAGAAGAAGTCTACACTTCATTGTCAATCCCTTTCATGATTTTCTAACCATTAGCTTCGACTCTTAAATCTCTTTACCCTGGACCAAACCAAATGATTGCATTTTCTACGCTTAACCCAGATGGCAGAAACCTGCTAGAAAATCATTCACTATCATGTAGTTGGATCTGCTACAAATTCAAGATCTCAGTTATTACCTTAAATGACCCTAATCCTCTATCCAAGGCAAATTCTAGCAAATAGAAACAGATAGTAAACAAGAATTGGTGACATAAAAGGTGGAGGATTTAAACAGTGAACAAAGTTATCAGGATCCTTGCCCACAGGACACGAGGAGCCTTGAAGGGAATTCAGCCATTCCAGGGTTGAATTTTCATGTCCTTCCCAAATAAATAAATTGAAATCCTCACCCCAAGGTAGCAGTATTAGGAGATGAGGCTTTTGGAGGTGATTAAATCATGAGGCTGGAACTGTTATGAATGGAACTAGTTCCCTTATGAAAGAGACCTCACAGAGATTCATTGTCCCTTCCACCATGTGAGGAAGCTGAACTCCATGAGATAGTGAATCAGCTGATAACCTTGGTCTTGGGCTATGCAGCTTTCAGAACTATGAGAAATTAATTCCTGTTGTTTAAAAGCCCTCAGTTTATAGTGTTTTCTTATAGCAAACCCTAAAGGGCTAAAATAGAGATAAGGAAGAGGGGAAAGCATAGACTATGTTAAATGATTCTGTAGGATGTGTCTTTCATTGTTGGTTTCCACTTCTGGTACAGTATTTCACTTAAGTCATTCAATCAAAAACTTTTTTACTTAGTATATATTGTGTACTGGCTGCATTTTAGGTTCTGGAGATAGCTCATTGAAGGAGGCAGACAAGGAAGGTGCAACTCTTAGAATTTACATTCTAGCAAATAGAGACAGGCAGTAAACAAGAATTGGTGGCATGAAAGAAGAGAGTGGAGATCCAGGGACATGTTAGAAAGGTGCTTTGTGGAGATAGCATCTGCACTAATATCAGGAAGGATATGCAAGTGTTGTGAAGAACATTCTGTTTGAGGGAAACAGCATGTGCAAGTCCCTGAGGTGGGGGTACTTTGGTGTGTCCAACAAGAAGGGCAATGTGATTGGAATATGATTAGTGAGGAGCACAGGAGATAAAAGATTGGTTGTATAGATAAGCAAGTATTCAGTCATGTTGGGCTGCTAGGCTATCCTGAGGTGTTTGGCTTCTCATCATGCTTAGAATGAGCATTCAGGTTTTAAGTAGTCCAGGTGAGAGATAATGTGGGCCTATATCTAAGCTTTCAAACACACTTTATTTTTTTACCATAATCCATAGGAAGAAACATATTTTATGTGGTGACTCAGTACATAAACAAAAAATTCATGAGACACTCTTGCCATGAGTGATGTGCTCTGAGATTTTCTATTCTCTTTTACTGTAAAAGAAGAAATTCTGGTTGTCATCCACTAAACTGATCTCATAATTCATCAGTGGGTTGCAATTCATTGTTGGTAAAATGTTGGTTCAGACTAAAGTGGCAGCATTAGAGATGAAGAGAAATGGATGGTTTCAGGACATATATTAGAGGTAGAGTTGACTGTAGTTGATGGACTGCTTTTGAAAAGGTGTGAGAATAAGCCAGAAAAATGATGACTTTTCTATGATTTTGGTTTGAACAAAAGGGAAGATGTTGTTCCTATATCCTATATCCTAAGATAAGAAAGACCAAGGAAGGAGAAAGCTTGGAGGTAGGAGTGAAAGGGGTATTAAAAAACATTCTCTAAACATTTAATTCTGATTATATATGTTCATGTACACACAGATTTATAATAATAATTGCTAAATTACATGTCAACTACAAAAATTATTTAGCCTCTAAAAATTAAAATATTTTGAAATGATTTTTTTTACTTTCATCATAAAAATAAAACTCACTTACTAAAATAAAAGAGAAAGAAATATGGTCCATGATCTAGCTACACAAAAATTACCATGCTTAGTTTTTAATATTTTCTTAATGTAACTTTTTCTATCCATTTTTTAAAATTTTAATACACAGTCTCACCAAGTTGCTTAGGGCCTTGCTAAATTGCTGAGGCTGGCCTTGAACTTACAATCCTCCTGCCTGAGCCTCCTGAGTTGCTGAGATTATAGGCATGTGCCACTGTGCATGACTTGCTTGAGCTTTTATGAAGATAACTATATTTTAGGGTTGAAATTATATAAGCAGTGTGTTTGTCTGTTCAGACTACTATAAAAATACCTTAAGTGTAGTTTATAAACAACAGAAATATCTCACAGTTCTGGAGATTGGAAGTCCAAGATCAAGGCACTGACAGATTCCATGTTTGGTGAAAGCTTCTAGGTGCCACTTCATAGAAGGTGTCTTCTCATTGCATCCTCATGAGTCAGAAGCACTAATGAATTCCTTTGGGCTTATTTTTAAGGCTTTTATTTCCCCAAAATGAAGACTTCCTCCCATCTTCTCCCAAAGGCCTCATATTTTATTCCATCAGGGTTAGGATTTCAATGTATGAATTTGGGAGGGACTCTAAACATTAAAGCCATTGTAAGCAGTTTAGGGGTCACCATTGAATTTGGAAACAGTGAGTTATGATTATTGATGCTTAATGATTAGCCTTATTTTCTTAGTAATAAAATAGGAACCCAGTAATGTGAACTTAATAATTTGGTTCAATGTTTCTCAAACCTTAAAAATTCACACGCATAATCACACCATAATTATGCTGGTATTGTTTTCACTCAAAGTGAATAGTAACACTGGATTCTGTGAATATGTTACCTTATAAGGAAGAAAGGACTTTGCAGATATGATGAAGAACCTGATTATCTTTGGATGTCCAGATAGCCCCCTATGTATTCACAAGAATCCTTTTAGGCAAAGAGGAGGCAGGAGAGTCAGAGAAGGACATGTCCAGTCATGTGATAAGATTATTGTCTGGCAGCTGGAAGACAAGTTATATGTGCAGCCTCTATGGGCTGGAAAAGGCAAGGTGTAGATTCTCTGCTAAAACTTCAAGGAGCCCTATTGATGTTGATTTTGGCCTTGTCACAACCATCTGGCCTGATCTCCAGAACCATGGGAGAACAAATTTGGATTGTTTCATGTCAGTAAATTTTGTTATTTGTTACAGCAGCAATAGATAAGCTGACTATGTAGAAACTACATTTTTATGAAAGAAAAGTAGAATTTAGATATTGTAGGATTATAGAAAGTTAGATTTCAAATTTATATCTGCTCTAACATAATAATTTTGTTTTTTAGTTGAAAATAATAAGAAAAAACTTATCTGCCAAACTTTTCCTTATGAACGGATTACTTTTAATGACTGCCAACACCATCACATGAAGATTGAGGAGAAACATGACAATGGAGGGATCAGAGAGACATCACCCAAACCCATTCCTCAGTCCTAACATCAGTAAATACAGACAATCAGTAATCACAGGACTCCAGACAGGTTACACAATGACACAATACCTAGCATAGAGACTTACCTTACACACAGTTCTATACAGTTCTATACATTTTCTTTTTTCAAATGAATTGCTTTTGATTTGTAACTATACATATATATATATATGTATATATATATATATATATATATATGAATGATTCATAATAGCTCCAAATTGGAAACAACTCAAGTGCCACATCAATAATAGAGTGGAAAAACAAATTGTTATATATTCCCCAAATGGAATAGTGTACAGCAACAAGAATGTTTAACTATTACAAGTAATAATGAGAATCACTTGAACTCATTACTTGTTCCTGGGAAAAAGCCACATACAGAAGAGTTAATAACTATATGATTCCATTCACACCAAGTTCAGAAATAGGCAAAACTAATGTTAGGTTGAAAGTTACCTTCCAGAGGGGTGTTGGGCTGGGTAATGACTGAGAAGGACAAAGTGGGTTTCTAGGGTTCTGGCAATGTTCTATTTGTTGGTCTCTATGCTAAGTAAATGAGTGAGTTCACTTTGTGAAAATTTGTATGATTCGAACAAAATTCTCTATGCTAGACATCAATGAAATGTTTATTAAAGTAAATCTATGTAAACATTTATGATTTTCCTTGTTCTTTTTAGATATGACAGTAGAATATATTTTGACGTACATACATGAGTATAAATTCCTGTTCTCATGGTTGTACACAATGTGTAGTTACACTGGTTGTGTATTCACATATGAACAGTTATGTCTGATTCATTGTACTGTCTTTCCAATTCCCATCCCACTCTCTTTTCCCCATTAACCCCCACCCTGTCACAATTCAGTGAAACTCAACTTCTCCCTCCCCACCACCCTTTGTGAGTCAGCATCTGCATATCAGAGAGAACATTCAACATTTGGTTATGAGGATTGGCTTATTTCACTTAGCATGATAGCCTCCAGTTCCATCCATTTACTGGCAAATGCCATAATTTCATTCTTCTTATGGCTGAGTAATATTCCATTGTGTATATGTACCACATTTTCTTTATCCATTCATCTGTTGAAGGGCACATAGGTGTGTTCCATAACTTAGCTATTGTGAAATGAACTGCTATAAACATTGATGTGGCCACATCACTGTAGTATAGTGATTTTAAGTCCTTTGGGTGTAGACCAAGGAGTGGGATAACTGGGTCAAATGGTGGTTCCATTCCAAGTTTTCTTAGGAATCTCCATACTGCTTTCCAGAGTGGTTGCACCAATATGCAGTCCCACCAGCAGTGTATGAGTGTACCTTTTCACCCATATCCTCGCCAATATTTATTGTTACTTGTATTCTTGATAATCTCCATTCTGAATGGAGTGAGATGAAATCTGTTTAGTTTTAATTTGTATTTCTCTATTTACTAGAGACATTGAATATTTTTTCATATATTTGTTGACCATTCATGTTTCTTCTTCTGTGAAGTGTCTGTTCAGTTCCTTTGCCCATTTATTGATTGGGTTATTTGTGGGCTTTTTTTGTTTTGTTTTTTGATGTTAATTTCTTTGAGTTCTTTGTATATTCTGGAGATTTTTTTTTTTTAAATTTCTGGAGATTAATGCTCTGAGGTGCAGCTGGCAAAGATTTTCTCTCATTCTGTAGACTCTCTTTATATTCTTGATTATTTCCTTTGCTGTGAGGAAGCTTTTTAGTTTAATCCATCCCATTTATAGATTCTTGATTTTACTTCCTGTGTTTTAGGAGTCTTGTTGAGGAATTTGTTTCCTAAACCAACATGATGGAGATTTGGGCCTCATTTTTCTTCTACTAGGCACAGGGCCTCTGGTCTAATGCTTACTTGATCCACTTTAAGTTGAGTTTTGTGCAAGGTGAGAGATAGGGGTCTAATTTCTTTTTGTTACATATGAATTTCCAGTTTTCCCAGCACCATTTGTTGAAGAGGCTAGCTTTTCTCCAATGTATGTTTATGGCGCCGTTGTCTAGTATGAGATAACTGTATTTATGTGGGTTTGTTTATGGGTCTTCTATTCTGTTCCATTGGTCTTCATGTCTGTTTTGGTGCCGGCGCCATGCTGTTTTTGTTACTATAGGTCTGTAGTATAATTTAAGGTCTGGTATTGTGATGCCTCTTGCTTCACTATTCTTGCTGAGGATTGCTTTGGCTATTTTTCCAGATGAATTTCATGACTGCTTTTTCTATTTCTGTGAAGAATGTCATCAAAACTTTAATAGGAATTGCATTAAATCTGTATTGCACTTTTGGTAGTATGGCCATTTTGACAATGTTAACTCTGCCTACCCAAGAACATGGGAGATCTTTCCATCTTCTAAGGTCTTCAATTTCTTTCTGGGGTGTTCTGTCATTTTTATTGTAGAGGTCTTTCACCTCTTTTGTTAGATTGAGTCTGAAATATTTTATTTTTGTTAAGGCTATTATGAATGGAATAGTTTTCCTAATTTCTCTTTTAGGTGATTTATCACTGATGTATGGGTGTTAATTTTATATCCTGCTGCTTTGCTGAATTAATTTATGAGTTCTAGAAGTTTTCTGGAGGAGGTTTTTGGTCTTCTAAATATAGAATCATGTCATTGGCAAATAAGTATAGTTTGAGTTCTTCTTTTCTTATTTGTATCCCTTTAATTTCTTTCTTCTAATTACTCTGGCTAAAGTTTCCAGGACTATGTTGACTAGAAGTGGTGAAAGAGGGCATCCCTGTCTTGTTCCAGTCTTTAGAGGTAATGTTTTTAATGTTTCTCCATTTAGAATGATGTTGGCCTTGGGTTTAGCATATATGGCCTTTCAATGTTGAAGTATGTTTCTACTAATCCCTAATTTTTCTAGTGTTGTGAACATGAATGGATGCTGTATTTTGTCAATTACTTTTTCTGCATCTATTGAGATAATCATGTGATTCTTGTCTTTTAATCTATTGATGTGATGAATTGTGTTTACTGATTTCTGAATGTTAAACTAATCTTGCATCCCTGGGATGAATCCCACTTGATCATGGTGCACAATCTTTTGTATGCAATTTGACAGCATTTTATGAAGAATTTTTGCATCTATGTTCATCAGGGCTATTGGTCAGAAGTTTTCTTTTCTTGATGTGTCTTTGTCTAGTTTTGGTATTAGGGTGATACTAACTTCATAGAATGAGTTTGGAAGGGTTACCTTCTTTTCTGTTTCATGGAATAATTTGAGGAGGACTGGTGTGTGTTCTTTGAAGGTCTTGTAGAACTCAGCTGAGAATCCATCTGGTTCTAGGCTTTTCTTTCTTGGTAGGCTTTTGACGATGTCTTCAATTTCACTGCTTGAAGTTGATCTGTTTAAATTTTCTGTGTCCTCCTGATTCAATCCAGGTAGATCATATGTCTCTAGAAATTTGTTGATGTCTTCAAGATTTTCTATTGTATTAGGATATAAATTTTCAAAATAGATTTGAACATTGTCTTATCTCAGTAGTGATGTGTATGATCTTGATGGTAATTATAATAGAAGCTTGACCTAAAGAATCTGAATTTAGAGAGGAAATAGCAAAATTTCCTCTGGGACCCTTCCCAGATCCAGTGCTCCCCAAAAGAGTCAACAATCCTCCTTGTTTTGAGAATATTAGATATAAAATTTTGCCCTAAAAGACATTTGAAACACTTGCCTTATGTTCTACTTATTAACCTCTCTCTCCCTGTAGGACTGATTTTCAAAACTGTGTTTAAAAATATTATTTAATTGTGAATAAATAATCTAGGTTGGGAAGAAAGTTTTTAATAAGTTAAAGATCAAGAACAATTGCCTAATTATGCTTTTATAGAAGAACATGGATTTCTGGTGCATTTGGAATTGTATCTGCTAGGTGCACCCTTCATTTTGAGCATGCTGCCAGTGGACAGCCAAGCCCAATGGCTGCATAACAAGCCTTTGACACTAACACTGTGGTGGGATAATGGGCATAAACCTGGTAAGTTCATTTATAGAATACTGAACAATCATATATTAAACAGTCTCTAGATTAAGCGATTTAAATAAATGTTTAAGTATTAAGCATCCTATGGTTTCAACAAGAATTTCCTATAACAAATATGTATTATAAAATGTGTAGTCCTCAGATAATTTTTGATTTTTCCAGAAATGAAAAAAAAAAAAACCTTGTTGCTAATAATTAAATTTCTTAGGGACATTTCCTGCACTTTGACAAACATTAAAGATAAAGTCAATTAAATTTAAATGAGTTCCAGGCTAGTGCTGTTTGTTTATTATTTTCAAGGTCACTAGAGTGTAAGTACTTCCAACATTCCTTATCTTTGCTAAGAAGGATAGGAACCAACACAGTACTTAGAATTCTCAAAGTACTTCTGGCAACAAGATTATTTTTGCATGAGATTCATTTTCAAATATCACTATGACCTCTAGAATTATTTTAGGTTTACTTAAGGCTAAAAAAAAATGTAGAGCATGAATTTCATTTTATTTTGCAATTTTAAGGGGGTTCAAATTATAAATATTGTTTTATTACAATTTGATTTTTTTCTTTTTTTGGTAGCAGTGATTGAACCCAGGTGTGCTTAACCACTGTGCAACATTCAAAGTCCTTTTTATATTTTATTTAGAGACAGGGTTTCGTTGAGTTGCTTAGGGCCTCACTAATTTGCTGAGGCTGGTTTTGAACTCGTGATCTTCTTGTCTCAGCCTCTTGAGCTGCTGGGATTACAGGCGTGTGCCACCAGGCCTGGCCAGTTTGATTTTTGACAACTAATTTCTTACTAAAACAAAATGAATGAAAGTTAGTGATTAAATCTTGTAGAGGGCTGGAGCTGTGGCTCAGTGGTAGAGCACTTGCCTCACGTGTGTGAAGCACTGGGTTTGATTCTCAGCACTGCGTATAAACAAATGAATAAAATAAAAGTTCATCACAACTAAAAAAATTTGCAAAAAAAATGTTTCAAGTTTCTTTTTAAATGGTCTGTTCTTGACTGTGATAATTTCTCAGACTGCTTGTTTTTGATGATCTTGGCAATTTTAAGGACTACTGGTCGGATATTTTGTAGAATGTCCCTCAATTGAGATTTTTCTGATGCTTTTCCTCAGAGTTATGTGCTTTTGGGAGAAAAACCACGGAGGAGAAGTGTAATTTAAATCACATCATATCGAAGGTTTATATTATCAACTTATCACTATTGATGTTGACCTTGATCACATGGCTGAGGTAGGGTTCGTCAGGGCTCTTTCCATACTGGACTGTTTGAATGGAAGTCATTAAGTTAGCCCATACTTTAGGAATGGGCTGGTGCACTCCACCTCCCTGAGGGTAGAAAATCTACATAAATTGTTGAAATTATTCTGCCTGAATTTTGTCTCTTTTCCTCAGGAAATGTGAGTTCTTAATCCTAAAAAAGGCTCAATGACTTCATGCCTTGCTTACTAAGATTAAATTTGTAGGATAAATTTCATCCAGGAAGTTAGTTCTTTGATTCATACTTTTCAAAACAGATTAACTTGCTGACAGTAGCAGAAATTGAGAGCAGTGATGAAGTCTCACAAAAATAATATTCAAAGTGTCTTATTCACGTATTTTCCTAGTCATTAACATTAACATAGGCCAAGTAAAAAGTCATTTAATGGAAACTACTTTTAACAGTGACTTGAATAACTTGAAGCTAGATCAACATTTTTATTTATTTTCATTTTATGACTTATGCAAGGTGGCATGGTGTAAAAATTTAAGTTAGAGAGTTTCTTGTCCTTATAACTGAGCACTGGGAATGGAAGAGAAACCACAGAATAAGACAAACTGGTTGTATTTGGGCAGCCATAATCCTTCTAGGTTTTCCCATTTACTTGTTGTGTGATCGAGGGCAAATTAATTAACCTCTGCAAACCTCACATTTCTCATCTAAGAGAATAAACAATAAGAATAAAAACAATAATGTCTACATAACAATTTTAAGGATTAAGTGAGATAATATGCTTTCAAGTGCATCTGTAAACTCTAAAGTTGTACCATTTTCTCAAGCTTTTAATTCCTGGGTGAGACACTCAGCAAGGTGAGGTTTATGACTAAAGCTCAGAAGGTTAGTCAGGGCCCAAGTTCCTTTAGCTGCTTTGTGTGTTTGTGTGCGTGTGTGTGTGTCTGTGTGTGTGTGTCTGTGTGTACAGTACTAGGGATTGAACATACTAGGGAACTCATGCCCCTGAATAATTTCTTGAGTATAATTAAGTTAGGCCTCAGTATAAAGTGTAGCTCAACTGCTCAGCTAATCCCCAGTCCTTTTTATTTCCTGTTTGAGACAGGTTCTCATTAAGTTGCTAAGGCTAGCCTCAAACTTGCAATCCTCCTGCCTCAACCTTCTGAGTCACTGGGATGACAGATGTGCACCACTGCACCCAGAAGCTGTTAAATATTTTAATATTACTTTTGATAGTTACTGGTTAGCCACGCAATGGGTCAGTTCCCTCTTGGCTCTTCTAGACATCTGTCTACTAATAGGTAACAGACAGACCTGAAGTGGGAACATGAGGTTAAGGGGAAAACTGGACCCACTGTGCTGACTCCCACATACTTTCTTTTAAAAAACAACTTACCTGCAGCAGTGCCTGGCTTAAATCAATAGGATATGTTACATTTCTCAGCAAACAACCTGTTATCTGCAGGAGACATGCAGGCCTGAAAGGCTGCTCCTTACTAATAAGAACGCAAGTAATCCTGAAAGAAGGGGGTTACTTTTAGGACCTTTACACAGACCAGATTCCAGAATTCAGAGAGATATGAAAATTAGGAGCAAAGCACCCTAACCATAAAATCCGTAAGTAAAAGTTCCAATTAGAACTGGTCAGTGTGGGCCAAAGTGACCCAGAAATGCCTTGGATCTTTGCCACGTATATTAGGGACCTGGAAGTCTGATGCGATTCTGCTGTCAGTCAAAAGTCAAGAGGTGGGTCTGGGCAGGACTCTCCAGAAACCCACCTGGGATTCCCAATAAAACCGGAGGGCAGGAGAGGATGCCATCCTTCTCCTCTGTGTGAGGACCCACTCTCTCCTTTGAGAATGTCCCTTTTTTCCTTTTTCTATCCCTTCTAATAAACTTATGCCTGCTGCTCTAAGTAGCATGTCTGAAATCTTCCTGGCATGATTGTAAGAGAAGACCTCTGGGGGTGCTTTGGCTCCATAGAGGGCCTTCCCCATTAGCATAATGATGGAATGAGCACAGAATCTGAGTTTTACCACACATAAATGATTAAAGTATTCTGGTGTGAGGATGTGAGGTAGGGAGCTAGAGATTTACCTGGATGGATTTTGGAAGGCAAACTTTCCTCTTACAGAGGACAGTCCTTCAGGGTACCACAGAAGACGGGCAGACCTGAATTCACTCTGGTTCCATGGACACCCACCCAATAGTGCATATATTTAAGGTGGTGGACATAGTTATTATACAGATAGATTTTTTCCCTGTTCCTTCCTTGCTTTCCTTTTGTTAAAATATTGCCTAAAGTAAGGAACCCATGAGAGAAATCATGCTCCTGAATAATTTTTTGAATATTAGTAAGTTAGGTATCAGTACAAAGTTATCAAAACTTCTAAGCCATATGTAGTACTTAAACTTGAAAATGACTGTTCTAAGGGATTAGATGACACCATCAAAAAATAATTGAGTAGTGTCCCCAATATATTCTAACTTGAAGGGAGTTTGTTGAATCAATTCTATTTTGTTAGAAATATATTTAGTACTTTGGTAAGATAATAGAATAAATTTTTAGTTACATTTCAAATTTTGTCTTTTCAAATCAACATTTTTGATTTATAGAATTGTATCAATTGACTGAAATTGAGGACACAGATATTTTTTGTAATTTCAAATCACTTATTGATGTGAGTTTTTAGATAATTATTTTTGAGGAAAAAAGAAATCATTTATTTTATTTTGATATTAAAAATTGAAGTGAAGCCAGGCACTCAGCGGCTGAGGAGGCCGAGACAGGAGGATCTCAAAGTCAACCTCAGCAAAAGTGAGGCACTAAGCAACACAGTGAGACCCTCTCTCTAAATAAAATACAAAATAGGGCTGGGGATGTGGCTCAGTGGTCGAGTGCCCCTGAGTTCAATCCCTGGTACAAAAAAAAAATAATAATAATAATTGAAATCAGTAGCCCATAAGGAAAACCAAGAGCATTTCAGCCTTTTTCTTATTGTTTAGCTTTGAAGATCTGATTTCAGCTACAAGGAAACTCAACAACCATTCCAGAAACTCGTGGTGATTTTTCCTTTCCCCAGTTAATATTGTCTTATAAGATGAAAACTATCATGAGAGTTATTGGACATAAGATTTAGAATAGCAATTTGTTCTTTTATTTTATCTAAAGGTATTTTATACTTAAAAATTTCTTACCACTTATCAAAACTATCTCATCATTTATTTTTGTTAAGCATAGCACTTAATAGCATTGGATTTAAATTCTATTAAGAACAAACATTTATTAAAGAAACTGGGGATGGAAAGGGCAGTAAAATCCATTAGATTTACTTGCATATAGTAACTTATGCAATGTCTGGATGACTTTAATCTGTGCAAGATTAAATTTTAAAACCAGAAAGGTTCTTAGAAATTATCTTGCAATTTTCATCATTATATGATGAAGGAGACTGAGTTCCATTAAAGTTAAGCAACCTGCATTCAAACAGAACTGCTCTGAGGAAAACAGAATGGCTTATGACTCTGTTCTTTATAGTTTTTTACCCAGTGCTGATTGAGCTGTGGCTTAATCCCTACAAGAATCAGGTACAGAGATCCAAGATGGTGGACTAGAGGGAGGCTGCATTCCTTGTTGCTCTACAACTTGGGATTGAAGCAGAGGAAATACTGTTTTTCTGTGAGGCCGTTATTGCTGCCCACGAATCCCCTGCTCTTTACCCCATTCATCCACCATGATCACCCTCCATCTGCCAGCATATCACCTGCTTATTGAGTGTGGATCACTCACTGACTGCCTCCTCTCATCTGCCATTTGCCTGTTTTCCTGCCTCTTGCCTGCCTATTGCTCACCTTTCACTTCCCACCACCCACTTCCCCAACCTCCACCCACTGATCCTTGGCTATTAGCCTGCAAACCACTTGCATAGCACCAGCAAATCACCTGCTAGCCGCTATTACCTAGAAGTCCTTTGTCAAAGTACATGCGGGTTTGTTTACATGTGACTGCTGCCATTTTGGGCAACAGCCAGGACCTGCAGGTGACATACTGGAGGTCTTCAGGGACACTAAAAAACTGCCGTGTAGAATCTGTACTGCGTGTGCTCCGTACCACTAGATGAGAAGACACACACATGAAAAAACTAGGGAACAGAGTGACTTTTACAAACCAAGATGTTTCAACAATAGAATCCATAGACAACATAGTAGAAGAAATTTCAGAGATAGAGTTCAGAAAATATGTAGTTAGATTGATCTTCAAAACAAAGGATGGTATTAGAAAATACAGGAAGTGAAATATCACTTCAATAAAGAGGCAGAGATTATAAAAGGAATCAAGTAGAAATTCATGAAATGAAGGAAACAAACCAAATTAAAAATTCAATGGAAAGTATCACCAACATACTAGAAGAAGACAAAATCTCAGACAATGAAAATAAAATATATACTTTTGAAAATAAAGTTGACCATGCCAGAGAGGAGGTAAGAAACCGTGAACAGAACTTCCAAGAAATATGGGATAACTTGAATGGACCAAATTTAAGATTTATCAGAATAGACAAAGGCATGGAGATACAAACCAAAGGAATGCACAATCTTTTCAATGACATAATAGAAAACTTACCAAGTATAACGAATGAAATGGGCTATCAAGTACAAGAGGCTTACAGGACCCCACATGTACAAAATTACACAGACCCACACCAAGCTACATTATAATGAGAATGACTAACATACAGAATAAGGATAGAAGTTTAAAGCCTGCGAGAGAAAAAAAATCAAATTACATATGGGGGAAACCAATTTGGATCTTAGCTGATTTCTCAACCCAGACCCTCAATGCCAGGAGGTCCTGGAATAGCATATATCAAGCTCTGAAAGAAAATGGGTACCAATCAAGAATTTTATATCCAGCAAAATTAAGCTTCAGATTTGAAAATGAAATAAAAATCTTCCATGATAAACAGAAGTTAAAAGAATTCACAACAAGAAAGCCTGCACTACAGAACATATTCAGCAAAATATTCCATGAGGAGGAAATGAAAAAAAAAATGAAAACCAGCAAAGGGAGGAACTACACTAAAGGAAAGATCAATCAAAGGAGAAACTAAGTCAAGTTAAAAACCAAAAATAAACCAAAATGACCAGGAATACAAATCATATCTCAATAATAACCCTGAATGTCAATGGCCCAAATTTATTAATCAAAAGACATAGACTGGCAGATTGGATTTAAAAAAAAGACCCAACAATATGCTGTCTTCAGGAGACTCACCTCCTAGGAAAAGATATCTACAGACTGAGGGTGCAAGGTTGGGAAAAAACATACCACTCACATGGACTGTGTAAACAAGCAGGGGTTTCCATCCTCATATCAGAAAAAGGGGACTTCAAACCAAAACTACAAGGGATAAAGAAGGACATTTCATACTGCATACAGGAATCATACACCAACAAGACGTAACAATTGTAAATATATATGCCCCAAACAATGGAGCATCTGTGTACATCAAACAAACCCTTCCTAATTTCAAGAATCAAATAGACCACAACACAATAATATTGGGTGAATTTAACACACCTCTCTCACCACTGGATAGATCTTCCAAACAAAAATTAAAAAAAGAAACTATAGAATTAAATGATACAATCAATGACTTAGATATAACAGATGCATATAGAGTACTAATCTATCATTGAGTGAATACAATTTCTTCTCAGTAGCACATGGATCCTTCTCTAAAATAGACCATATGTTATGGCATGAAACAACTCTCAGCAAATACAAAAAAATAGAAATACTACCCTGCATTCTATCAAATCATAATGGAATAAAGCTAGAAATCAACAATAAAATAAAAAATAGAAGCTACTCCAACTCCTGGAGACTAAATAGTATGCTATTGAATGATGAATGGATGAAAAGAAGAAGTCAAAGAGGAAATAAAAAAATACTTAAGGTAAATGAGAACATCGATACAACATATCAAAATCTTTGGTATGCTATGAACGCAAGGGTTAGAGGAAAGTTCACTGCACTGAGCTCACACACTGAAAGAATAAAGTCAACAAATAAATGTCCTAACATTACATCTCAAAGTCCTAGAAAAAGAAGAACAAATCAACACCCAAAGCAGAAAATAATTAAAATTCGAACTGAAATCAATGAAATTGAAACAAAAGAAAAAAATTCAAAAAATTGACAAAACAAAAAGTTGGTTCTTTGAAAAAATAAATAAAATTCATAAAACTTTAGCCACACTAACAAAGAGAAAACTTAAATTATTAAAATTCATGATGAAAAAGGAAATATCGCAATGAATACTGAAATACAGAAGATAATTAGAAACTATTTTGAAAATTTATACTCAAATAAAATAGAAAAACTTGAAGACATTGACAAATTTCTAGAGACATAAGGCCTACCCAAACTGACACATGAGGACATACACAATTTAAACATCAATTTCAAGCAATGAAATAGAAGATGCCATCAAAAGCCTACCAACTAAGAAAAGCCCAGGACCAGACAAATCTCAGTCAAGTTCTGTAAGACCTTCAAAGGAGAATTAACACCAATACCCTCAAATTATTCCATGAACTAGAATAGGAGGGAACCCTTCCAAACTAATTCTATGAGACTAATATCACCCTTATATCAAAACCAGACAAAGACACATCAAGGAAAGAAAACTTCAGGCCCATATCCCTGATGAACATAGACACAAAAATCCTCAATAAAATTCTGATAAAGTGCATACAAAAATATATTAAAAAGATAGTGCACCATGATAAAGTGGGGTTCTTCCCTGGAATGCAAAGTCAGTTCAATATACGGAAATCAATAAATGTAATATATCACATCAATAGACTTAAAGACAAGAATCATATGATTATCTCAATAGATGCAAAGAAAGTATTTCACAAAATACAAAAAAAAATACAGCACCTCTTCATGTTCAAAATACTAGAAAAACTAGGGATAGTAGGAACAATATTGAGAATACCTCAATATTGTAAAAGCTTTATATGCTAAACCCAAGGGCAACATCATTCTAAATGGAGGAAAATTGAAAGCATTCCCCCTAAAAACTGGAACGAGACAGGGATGCCCTTTTTCACCACTTCTATTCAATATCATCCTTGAAATCCTAGCCAGAACTATCAGACAGACAAAAGAAATTAATGGGATACGAATGGGAAATGAACTCAAACTATCATTATTTGCCAATGACATGATTCTATATTTAAAAGATTCAAAAAATTCCATCAGAAAACTTCTACAATTCATAAATGAATTCAGCAAAGTAACAGAATATAAAATCAATACATATAAATCAAATGCATTTCTATACATAAGTGACAAATCCACTGCAAAAGAAGTTAGGAAAACTATCCCATTCACAATAGCCTTGACAAAAATAAGACCTCCACAATGAAAACTACTGAGAACTAAAGAAGAAATTGAAGGAAAGATGGAAAGACCTTCCATGTTCTTGGATAGGCAGAATTAATATTGTAAAAATGGCCATACTACCAAAAGGGTTACACAGATTCAATGTAATTTCTATTAAAATCCCAATCACATTCTTCACAGAAATAGAAAAAAACAATCATGAAATTCATTTGGAAAAGTAAGAGACTCAGATTGCCAAAGCAATCCTTAGCAAGAAGAGTGAAGCAGGAGGCATCACACTACCAGACCTTAAATTATACTACAGAGCAATAGTAACAAAAATGGCATGGTATTGGCACCAAAGTAGACTTATATACCAATGGAACAAAATAGAAGACAGAAAACCCCACGAAAATACAGTTACCTCATACTAGACAAAGATGCCCCCCCCAAAAAAAAAAATTGGAGAAAAGATAGCCTATTCAACAAATAGTGCTGGGAAAACTGGAAATCTATATGTAACAAAATGAAATTAAACCTCTGTCTCTCATCCTGCACAAAAATCAACTCAAAGTGAATCAAAGACTTAGGCACTAAAACAGAGACCCTGCGCCTAATAGAAGAAAAAGTAGACCCAAATCTTCAACATGTTGGCTTAAGACCTGATTCCCTTAACAAGACTCCTAAGGTGCAAGAAGTAAAATTAAGAATCAATAAATTGAATGGATTCAAACTAAAAAGCTTCTTCTCAGCAAAGGAAAGAATCCATAATTTGAAGAGAGAGCATACAGAATGGGAGAAAATCTTAACCACAGGCACCACAGATAGAGCACTAATCTCCAAGATATATAAAGAACTCAAAAAACTTAATACCACAGAAACAAATAACCCAATCAATAAATGGGCTAAGGAATTGAATAGACACTTCACAGAAGAAATACAATTCATCAGAAAAATGAAAAAAATGTTCATCATCTCTTGCAATTAGAGAAATGCAAATCAAAACTGTTCTAAGATTTCATCTGACTCCAATCAGAATGGCAACTATCAAGAATACAAGCAATAAGTGTTGGTGAAGATATGGGGAAAAAGATACACTCATACATTGTTGGTGGGACTGCAGATTGGTGCAACCACTTTGAAAAGCAGTATGGAGATTCTTCAGAAAACTTGGAGTGCAACCACCATTTGACCGAGTCATCCCACTCCTCAGTTTATACCTAAAGGACTTAAAATCAGGATACTACAGTGACACACATCAATGTTTACAGCCGCTCAAGTCATGATAACAAAACTATGGAATCAATCTAGATGCCCTTCAACAGATGGATGGATAAAGAAAATGTGGTACATATACACAATGGAATATTATTACTCAGCCATAAGAAGAATGAATTTATGGCATTTGCAGGTAAATGGATGGAACTGGAAAATATCATGCTAAGTGAGATAGTCAATCCCAAAAAACCAAAGTCTGAATGTTTTCTCTGATAGTGGATGCTGATCCATAGTGGTAGGGAAGAATGAAGGAACTTTGGATTGTACAGAGGGGAGTGAGGGGAGAGCTAGGGCTGGTGGTGTTAGGAGGGACGTTAGATTGAGACAGACATTATTTACTTTATATACATGTATGAAAACTAGAAAAAAAATTTATCATTGTCAAAAAAGATAGTTAAAAATAAATAAAAGCAAAAAAAACTGAATAAAATAAAATTAAACTAAATTAAAAAAATAGAACAACAGCAACAAAAAAGCAAAAAACTCTTTTACCTTTGAGGCTGTTTAGCAACTGTCTTAAGAGACAAGGACAAAGGCTAGCATTTTATGAAATACTTATTTTTCTAGTTATTTAGGATATTATAATAGTTTCTAGATGTGGTGATATAGGTCTGTAATGCCAGATACTCAGGAAACTGAGGCAGTCAGATCACAAGTTCCAGGCCAGTCTGGGCAACTTAGTGAAACCTTGCCTCAATATAAAAAAATAGAAAGGGCTGGGGGTACAGCTCAGTGGTAGAGTACTTTCCTACCATGTACAAAGTCCTGGGTTCAATTTCTAGTACTGCACAAAGCCAAAACAAAAACAAGATAGACAACTATAAGGTTATGTGAACTATAATCCAAGAACTGGGGCAAAATCAAAAAGAACATGTCATAATATCAAACCCTATATTACACCTGTTATGCTTGTCAATAATACTTAAATACAAGAAATACTCATTTGAAATAATATTTAATTTTTGAATGATGATCAAACATTTAGTAGAGCTGAGCTTATCAAGATTGCTTGATCTGAGAAGAAAGATGGCGGACTAGAGGGTGACTGCATTTCATGTTGCTCCAGGACTCAAGATTCAAAAGAGGAGATAGTGACTTGGGACCAACTCAAAGCCGCCGGGTGAGTTTCTCCCATAGGGGAGGCGTCCCCGATGGGGCAGTAGCCCCGGAACACAGAGAACTTTGTGAAGTAGAGTGACTCGGCGGGTCGCCCCTCCCCCGCCGGAGCGGTAAACACGGACAGCGAAGCGGAGCGAAAAATGGCGAATTGAAGTTTCCAGGACCGCGGGCAGATTCTCTAACCTAAGGAGACTCCTCTGCGAAGGGTGAGGCTCCCAAGCCCAGGAGGGAGGTCCGGGCCCCTGGGAACGTTGCCTGCGAAGGCTGCCCTGCCCAGGCGGCAAGACACACCTCCCCCGCTGGAGCAGTGAACTCAGAAAGCGGGGAACTTTGCAAAGGAGGTTGTGCGACACACCGCTTGGTTTTGAAGTGATCTGCCAGGGCTCCAGCGGCAGCCAGAGAAAGAGTGGCTGCCAGAGAAAGAGAACGTTGCCTGCGAAGGCTGCCCTGCCCAGGCGGCGAGTTGTTTGGATCCAGCAACCGCCTGAGCAACGGGGAGGGGACTGCCCAGAGGAGGTGGAGGTACGCAGTGAGTGGCTTGGTCTCCAAGCGCCCACACAGAGCACCGGGTGGCTGTCTGGAGGAAGAGACGAGCGACGGGTCACTGGGGCTTGGAACATATGTACGAGGCTCCAAGTGACTGGTCAGAGGGCGGGTCGCATAGCCAGGCGATTAGGTGCATAGCAAGGTTCAGTCCAGGGACCTAGGCACCTTTTCTTGAATGAACTACACAGAGACAAGCTGAGGGGCGAAGTGAAGGTTCCAGGACTTCGGGCAGCTTCTCTAAGAAGGAACAACCTAAGGAGACTCGTCTACGAAGGGTGAGACTCCCAGGCCCAGGAGAGCTACACAGAGACCAGCTGAGGGGTGGAGCGAAGGTTCCAGGACTTCGGGCAGCTTCTCTGAGGAGGGGCCACCTAAGGAGACTCGTCTGCAAAGGGCAGGGCTCCTAAGCCCAGGAGGTAGGTCCAGGCCCCTGGAAACGTTGCTTGGGAAGGCTGCCCTGCCCAGGCGGTAGTTGTGGACTGAGGGGAACCTCTAGGAGGGGAACTGACTAGCGAGACCTCCCCACCGGGTGGGTCTTCCCCGCCGAGTGAGGTTTTCCCACAAAGACGGTAAAACCAGAGACACGGGCCCAAACAGGCATTGCCTCAGCCTGCAGTCTAGTTCCCCTTTGGATGACCATTGGTCAACAAGTAGAGGCACCTCTGCCCTCTAGCAGGGAATATACCCCACCTGAAGACCACCACCCCTAGAGAGGCAGCTACCTAGGGGAACACCGAAGTATCAACTTCCTCTAAGACTTCAGGCTACTGAAGGATAAGAGGGGATACACTAGCAATCTTCAGGGACATTATAAGTCAATAGAGGAAATCTGCAACATCTCTGCAGTCCACTGATACCTGAACAATATGAGAAAACAAGGGAAGAAAATGCCTCAAACAAATCTGGATGTTACATCAATAAAATCCAATGACAGCATGGCAGAAGAAATGTCAGAAAGGGAGTTCAGAATGTACATAATCAACATGATAAGGGAAGCAAACGAAATGAAAGAGTAAATGCAGGCATTGAATGAACGCACCAATAGACAGTTAAAAGAGCAAATACAGGAAGCAAAAGACCATTTCAATAAAGAGTTAGAGATACTGAAAAAAAAACCAAACAGAAATCCTTGAAATGAAGGAAACAATAAACCAAATTAAGAACTCCATAGAAAGCACAACCAATAGGATAGAACACCTGGAAGACAGAACCTCAGATATTGAAGACAAAATATTTAACCTCGAAAACAAAGTCGAACAAACAGAGAAGATGGTAAGAAATCATGAACAGAATCTCCAAGAACTATGGGATATCATGAAAAGGCCAAATTTGAGAATTATTGGGATTGAGGAAGGCTTAGAGAAACAAACCAAAGGAATGAACAACCTATTCAATGAGATAATTTCAGAAAATTTCCCAAATCTGAAGAACGAAATGGAAAATCAAGTTCAAGAGGCTTACAGGACTCCAAATACACAAAATTACAACAGACCCACACCAAGGCACATTATAATGAAAATACCTAACATACAAAATAAAGACAGAATCTTAAAGGCTGTGAGAGAAAAGAACCAAATTACATTCAGGGGGAAGCCAATACGGATATCAGCAGATTTTTCAATCCAGACCCTAAAAGCTAGAAGGGCCTGGAATAACATTTTTCAAGCCCTAAAAGAAAATGGATGCCAACCAAGAATCTTATACCCAGCAAAACTTACCTTCAGATTTGACGACGAAATAAAATCCTTCCATGATAAACAAAAGCTAAAAGAATATACAAAAAGAAAGCCAGCATTACAGAACATTCTCAGCAAAATATTCCATGAAGAAGATATGAAAAACAAAGAAGCAAATCAGCAAAGGGAGGAGATATCCTAAAGGAACTCTCAAATAAAGAGGAACCAAGTTGTGTCAAAAATAAGCAAATAAATGAATAAAATGAGTCAAATGACCGGGAATACAAATCATATCTCAATAATAACCCTGAATATTAACGGCCTGAATTCATCAATCAAAAGACATAGACTGGCAGATTGGATAAAAAAGAAAGATCCAACAATATGTTGCCTGCAAGAGACTCATCTCTTAGAAAGAGATACCCATAGACTAAAGGTGAAAGGATGGGAAAAAACTTACCATGCACATGGACCCAGCAAAAAAGCTGGGGTATCCATCCTCATTTCAGATAAAGTGGACTTCAAGCCAAAGTTAATCAGAAGGGATAAAGAAGGACATTTCATAATGCTTAAGGGAACCATAAATCATCAAGACATAACAATCATAAATATCTATGCCCCAAACAGTGGCTCACCCATGTATGTCAAACAAATCCTTCTCAATCTCAGAAACCAAATAGACCACAATACAATAATACTAGGTGATTTTAACACGCCTCTCTCACCACTGGACAGATCTTCCAAACAAAAATTGAACAAAGAAACCATAGATCTCAATAACACAATCAATAATTTAGACTTAACAGACATTTATAGAATATACCATCCAACAAAGAGTGAATACACATTCTTCTCAGCAGCACATGGATCCTTCTCTAAAATAGACCATATATTATGCCACAAAGCTAATGTTAGCAAATACAAGAAGATAGAGACACTTCCTTGTATTTTATCGGACCATAATGGATTGAAACTAGAAATAAATGAAAGAGCAAAAAACAGAAATTACTCCAACACCTGGAGATTAAACAATATGCTATTATATGATGAATGGATAACAGAAGATATTAGGAAGGAAATTAAAAAATTCTTAGAGGTAAATGAGAACAAAGAAACATCGTATCAAAATCTCTGGGACACTATGAAAGCGGTACTTAGAGGAAGATTTATTTCATGGAGCGCATTTAATAAAAGAAGTAAAACTCAAAAAATAAATGACCTAACACTACAGCTCAAAGCCCTAGAAAAAGAAGAACAGACCAACACCAAAAGTAGTAGAAGACAGGAAATAGTTAAACTCAGAGCTGAAATCAACGAAATTGAAACGAAAGGAACAATACAAAAAATTGACAAAATAAATAGTTGGTTCTTCGAAAAAATAAACAAAATTGATAAACCTTTAGCCACACTAACAAAGAGAAGACGAGAGAAAACCCAAATCACCAAAATTCGGAATGAACAAGGAAATATCACAACAGACACGACTGAAATACAAAACATAATTAGAAGCTATTTTGAAAATCTATATTCCAACAAAATAGAAAATTTCGAAGATATCAACAAGTTTCTAGAGACCTATGAATTGCCTAAACTAAACGAGGAGGACATACACAATTTAAATAGACCAATTTCAAGTAATGAAATAGAAGAAGTCATCAAAAGCCTACCAACAAAGAAAAGTCCAGGACCTGATGGTTTCTCAGCCGAGTTCTACAAAACCTTTAAAGAAGAGCTCATTCCAATACTTTTCAAAGTATTTCATGAAATAGAAGAGGAGGGAACCCTACCAAACTCATTCTACGAAGCCAATATCACCCTGATACCTAAACCAGACAGAGACACATCGAGGAAAGAAAATTTCAGACCAATATCCTTAATGAACATCGACGCAAAAATTCTCAACAAAATTTTAGCAAATCGCATACAAAAATGTATTAAAAAGATAGTGCACCATGATCAAGTGGGTTTCATCCCAGGGATGCAAGGTTGGTTGAACATCAGGAAATCAATAAATGTAATTCACCATATCAACAGACTTAAAGTCAAGAATCACATGATTATTTCAATAGATGCAGAAAAAGCATTTGATAAAATACAGCACCCCTTCATGCTCAAAACACTAGAAAAAACAGGGATAGTGGGAACATTCCTTAACATTGTAAAGGCCATCTATGCTAAGCCCATGGCTAATATTATTCTTAATGGTGAAAAACTGAAAGCATTCCCCCTAAAATCTGGAACAAGGCAGGGATGCCCTCTCTCACCACTCCTATTCAATATCGTCCTTGAAACTCTAGCCAGAGCAATTAGACAGACCAAAGAAATTAAAGGGATATGAATTGGAAAAGAAGAACTCAAACTATCCCTATTTGCTGATGATATGATTATATACTTAGAGGAACCAGGAAATTCCACCAGAAAACTCTTAGAACTCATAAGTGATTTCAGTAAAGTAGCAGGATACAAGATCAATGCTCATAAATCCAATGCATTTTTATACATAAGTGATGAATCTTCAGAAAGAGAAGTTAGGAAAACTACTCCATTCACAATAGCCTCGAAAAAAATAAAATACTTGGGAATCAATCTCACAAAAGAGGTGAAAGACCTCTACAATGAGAACTACAGAACACTAAAGAAAGAAATTAAGGAACACCTTAGAAGATGGAAAGATCTCCCATGTTCCTGGATAGGCAGAATTAATATTGTCAAAATGGCCATACTACCAAAAGTGCTATACAGATTCAATGCAATTCCAATTAAAATCCCAACGATGTACTTTACAGAAGTAGAACAAGCAATCATGAAATTCATCTGGAAGAATAAGAAACCCAGAATTGCTAAAGCAATCCTTCGCAGGAAAAATGAAGCAGGGGGTATTGCAATACCTGAACTTCAACTGTACTACAAAGCAATAGTAACAAAAACGGCATGGTATTGGTACCAAAATAGACAGGTAGATCAATGGTACAGAATAGAGGACACGGACACAAACCCAAACAAATATAATTTCCTCATACTAGACAAAGGGGCCAAAAATATGCAATGGAGAAAAGATAGCCTCTTCAATAAATGGTGCTGGGAAAATTGGAAATCCATATGCAACAAAATGAAAATAAACCCATATCTCTCACCGTGCACAAAACTAAACTCAAAATGGATTAAGGACCTCGGAATCAGACCAGAGACTCTGCATATTATAGAAGAAAAAGTAGGTCCAGATCTTCAACATGTCGGCTTAGGACCAGACTTCCTCAACAGGACTCCCATAGCACAAGAAATAAAAGCAAGAATCAACAACTGGGATAGATTCAAACTAAAAAGCTTTCTCTCAGCAAAGGAAACTATCAGCAATGTGAAGAGAGAGCCTACAGAGTGGGAGAAAATCTTTGCCAATCATACTTCAGATAGAGCACTAATCTCCAGAATCTATAAAGAACTCAAAAAACTCAACACCAAGACTACAAATAATCCAATCGACAAATGGTCTAAGGAAATGAACAGACACTTCACAGAAGAAGACCTACAAACAATCAACAAACATATGGAAAAATGTTCAACATCTCTAGTAATAAAAGAAATGCAAATCAAAACCACCCTAAGATTCCATCTCACCCCAGTCAGAATGGCGATTATCAAGAACACAAGCAACAACAGGTGTTGGCGAGGATGTGGGGAAAAAGGTACACTCATACATTGCTGGTGGGGTTGCAAATTAGTGCAACCACTCTGGAAGGCAGTATGGAGATTCCTTAAAAAACTTGGAATGGAACTACCATTTGACCCAGTTATCCCACTCCTTGGCCTATACCCAAAGGACTTAAAATCAGCATACTACAGAGATACAGCCACATCAATGTTCATTGCTGCTCAATTCACCATAGCCAGATTGTGGAACCAACCTAGATGCCCTTCAGTTGATGAATGGATAAAGAAACTGTGGCATATATATACAATGGAATATTACTCAGCCATAAAGAATGATAAAATTATGGCATTTGCAAGCAAATGGACGAAATTGGAGAATATCATGCTAAGTGAGATAAGCCAATCTCAAAAAACCAAAGGAAGAATGATCTCGCTGATAAGTGGATGATGATACATAATGGGGCGTGGGAGGGGTTAGTTTTAGGGTTAGAGTGAGGATTAGGGAGGGGGGCAAGAATGGGGGAAGGAAGGACTGTATAGAGGGAAAAGAGGGATGGGAGGGGTGGGGGGAAGGGGAAAAAATAACAGAATGAATCAACCAACATCACCCTATGTAAACGTATGATTACACAAATGGTATGCCTTTACTCTATGTACAAACAGAGAAAGAACATGTATCCCATTTGTTCACAATAAAAAAAAAAAAAAAAGAGAATAAAAAAAAAAGATTGCTTGATCTGCGAGGATGTTAGTCATGTAATCTTATTTAAAGAAACAATATAAATAAGGAAAGAAGAGGACATAAGGCTGTGGTAAAAAAAGAAAAAAAGAAGAATCAGGTACACTGGGGCCACTGATGGTAACTGAAACTACCAGCTTCATTCATTGCACAGCTTAAGGAATTGAGCTACCCCGGCTCAAATCTGGTGTTCAAGGTGTGTTAGAGTAATAGTTTATTATTAGTAGTAAAATACATAAATGTATGAAGTCTGTAACTGTGATAAAATTTTCCCAAATAGAACTCACTAAGACACAAAAAGAGGATGCTTTGATGTTAAGAGTCTAAGGCACCTCACTTAATTGAAGGATGAGTTGAACCACCAAACTGAGGATAAAGTTGGCTTCAGGAATACCCTGAACAGGAACTACTGCTGCTGAGACACTCATTTTGATCTCTCTCTCTGCACCTTCTTTAAGCTTTCATTTTGAACTATGGCAAATATTGGGGATGGGGCAGGGGAGGAAGTAACTATCCAAAAATCAAGAGCTTGGAGGCTTAGGCAGGAAGATTGCCAGTTTGAGGTCAGCCTGGATGACTTATTGAGACCATCTCAAAATAAAAATTAAAAAAGGACTAAAGTGTTGAGGATATAACTCAGTGGTAGAGTACTTGCCTAGCATGCACAAGACCCTGGATTGGGTCCCCAGTATCACTTAAAAAATAAATAAATAAAAAAATAAACAAACATACAAACAAACAAATAAGAGCTTTAGGGTTCAAATTCAGCTTTGCAAATTATATCAGTCAGTTGTCTGTTGACAGCAACACAATATACCACAGGCTGGGTGCATTATAAAGAAAAGAGACTTTCTTTGTCTCGCAATTCTGGAGATCTAAGGTTGAGGGGCTGCATCTGGTGAAGGCCTTCTTGCTGGCAGGTGTGAAGCTGCGCAGGTCTGAGGTTGTGGTGAGAGACAGGGATCATGTACATATGAGTAGCTCTTCCGGCCTCTCTTCCTCTGCTGATTCAATTGTGTGTGGGGGATCTAGTGCTAATGACCTCTCAAAGGCCCCACATTCCAATACCTTAGTAGTTGGATTACGTTTTCAACCTCTTAATACTTCACAATGGGGATTAAATTTCAACACAGGAAGCCTCGGGGGACAGACACACTGAAACCAAATCCAAACCACAGCACAAATTTATCTATGACATATTACTTAATGGCTCTGAAGCAATAAAAGTCTGTCAATAAGGTCTTAGTCTGTTTTTTGCTGTTGTAACAAAATTCCAGTCTTTGTAATTTATAAAGAAAAGAGAATTATTTTTCAAAGTTCTGGGTGGTGGGAAGTCCAAGAGTGTGGCACTGGCATATGTTGAGGAGGGTCCTCGTGCTGTGTCACAGTATGGCAGAGGGCATAGAGGGCAAGAGCCCAAGAGTGAGTGTGAGAGCACATGTGTGGGAGAGGGATAGAGGAGAGGGTAGGAGAGCATGTGAGAGAAAGTTGGGAAAGACATATTCAATTTTATACCAACCCACTCTCATAATAACTAACCCACTCTTCCATAACCACCTTGGTCCACCATGAGGGTGGTGGTCAAGTGAGCACCTCTTACATTGACAACTGCATTTCAACATTAAAATCAGAGAAAAAATTCAAATTATAGCAAATAATAAATTTCTCTTTGGGTTTTTTGAGATAGTTGTATGCAGTAATATACATAAGGCACTCAGCCTAACAGTTGGCCTATAGTAGCTATGTATAAATGGTATTATTATTATTATCTATGTTTAAGAATTTAAAAATTCTTTATATATATAAAAAGAAAAAATATATATGTATTTTAGTTATAGGTGGACACAATACGTTTATTTTATTTTTATGTCATGCTGAGGATCGAACCCAGGGCCTCATGCATGCTAGGTAGGCATGCTACCACCGGGCTACCACCCCAGCCCTCAAGATATTTGATCACAGATCTTTCCTCCCTATTCTTTCACCATTCCCTTGACTCAAAAGCCAACATATAAAAAACCATCCAACAAAGATCAGCATTCATAGAATCTAAGATGCCTTCATTTGTGAGATGGACCATTGGTTTAGGTACCACACTACAAAAGTACATTGCCAATTATACTATGGCTCACTTATCACTTGAACTTTTTATTTTATACTTCTTGTAAAAGTTTTTTTAGACTTACTTAGATGTAACATGATCCAGTATCACTGTTGTGCATGCACAGAAAGGAAGACACCAGCAAAATACCTAAACTATTCATAAAACCTTTCATATTCTGTGTCTTTTCAACCACATTTCAACTCGGTGGCATCAATGTGTGTTTTTCCACATAATTTATCCTTTGTTTCATCAATAGCATGGGTGGAATTGAATTTCTTAAAAAAAGACTCCACTAATACTTCCAGGAATTTTTTTATCAGAGTTTCTCACATCCATTCTGCTGTTCTACAAGTTTTGATGCTGGTACTTTCATGATCTCAGCAGCAATCAAGTCATCAAGAAAAATAACTCATTTAGTCTGTGTGCAAAACATGTCTTACATTTCACCAGCTGCCTGGCTCATGGACAACGTAAGACATCATAAGAGGTGTGATTTCAGAGATGTGAAAATGTGAAAAATATGTGCATCTAAGAATTGACACACATGTGATACTGTATTGTCCCTATCACTACAGGTGCCTTACTTTGCCATAAATAAATAAATAAATAAATAAATCATCTTAAAAGTATTTGAAATAGTTTAATGCATTAAAAATTATTTTAATAATGACTCTTTAGCCTAATTGTGTTGTACTGGAATGGTTTTGTTTTTTGTTTTGTTTTGAACAACAACAGACAATGATAGGCTGAGCTTTCAGACTAAAAACAACTTTTCTCAAGTGAAAGAATGCTTTTCTTTAGTTCTATAGCATCCCACTCACAGAGAATTTAGTTCCATATGAAGACACTTGAAATCTGCCGTTTTTTCTGCCAAGATTTGTTGTTACAAGAAGCAGTCGCAAGGCTTAAGTGTTTTTTTTTTAAATAGTATTTCTAAAGTATTTTTTTGTCTTTTTAATTTTTTATTTATTTATTTTTATTTTTACAGAATGCACTTTGATTCATTGTACACAAATGGGGTACAACTTTTTGTTTCTATGGTTGTGCATGATGTAGATTTATACCATTCATATAAATAGGGTAAAGGAATACATGTCCTTCATTTTTTAAGCTGAGGGTATACTCAGTTCCAATTCAGGAAAAAGTAAAAGGATTTTTTAAAAAAAACTTTATGGGCTTACTAATCTGCTTTTTTTCCCCTCTTTTTTTTTTAAATCAAGGCATAAATTACATAAAATAAAATACACAGTTTTAAAATAAAGTTCAATGACTTAAATTTAAGTAACAACCACTATGATCAAGAAATAGAACTTTTCAATGAATTTCTGCCCCTTCCACATAATCTGTTCTTTTAATTTAAGCCATGATCAACAACATAATGAAGTGACAGACAAAGGAAGGAAAAGAAAACGAAAGTTCTTAAGTGATCCTGAATGAAACAGTGAAAAATCAGTCTTTTTGCTTCTTAATTTTAATTGCTATGGTTTTCAAGTGAAACAGTTATTCTTTATATGTTTAATATTAACTTGTATAGTAACACAATATGATATTCTAGCCACACATTCAGATTGAAATATTACATATTTTTAGACAGCCTGGTTCAGGTACCATGTGGTATCTCATTTCAGTTTGGGACCTAAACTCTGTATAGATTTATCTACCACATGATTTCCTGACTTAGTCTAGTAATGTCAAAACTCTGTACTGTGTATAAGTTGTAATAATTACTGTAACATTTATTTTGTTTTCCTTTGTACCTGTGAATAACTACTATTTGAATATGTAAAGGTGACTTGTCCTCCCTTTTCATCTCCTGGATGAAACTGTGAGACTTTGTTAGAATAAATCTATTATTTCTGTTGCCTGTTTTGCTCTGAATGTCAATCAAGTTAAGGCATGGTAGCAATCTGTTTGTTTAATATTGATGCATGTCAACATTTCTCAAGTGATAAGATTTGGGTAGAAATCAGAACCCTGAGCTATTTATTTACACACTATACCTATCCATGCATTCATTCTTGACTCATTATACAAATATTGAATGCATTAATATGCTAGGTACTGGGCAAAGAGTTGGAGATATGACCAAAGATGACATAGAAATATTCCCCCATCTCCCAAGAGTCATACTCTACTGGGGTTATGGACACATAAGCAATTATGGTAGTCCTTTGAAGAGTAAATATGATGTGATAGGGGAAAAGAGAGGGGGTCCTCAACTTAGACTCAGAAGAGGGATGGAATTCAGACTTGAAGAATGAATAAGAAGTGAGAAAGTATCTTAGGAGAAAGAAGAGAGGCAAGAATAAAGCAGGACCCCTGAGTGTGCTTCATCTAGAAATAGGGAGCTAATGAAGTCCGCCTTGAAGAAATGCCTGGCTCAACACTGCTTCAGAGGGCAATGAGAATCCCAGGAAGATAGCAGAATTTTATCTGAAACATCAATAAACAAAGTATTCTAGACTAATCTTATATTCATAGAGAGTTTTTATATCACAAAGGGAGAGAGGGAGAGATAGAATTAAGAGAGAGAGAGAGAGAGAGAGAGAGAATGACACACACACACACAGAGCGAGAGAGCGATTGAGAGAGAGATACACAGAGACAAAGACTAAGGTGGTATTATGAGGTGGTAGGAGTGCCACAAAGGAGATTTTATTCTTTTCTATTTACTTGACTTGATTTTTCTTTCCACAGAAACCAGAACAAAATAAAAGAAGTGAAAACCAGTAGGGGAATACAGAAACATTCCTACAAAGAGACTATTGTTTTGATATAGATTGTGTTAAAAAGACTAACAAAATAGTGCTCCTTTGTTCTATTACTGGGAAATGCCGGCAGGAAATCTCATTTACGCCCCAGGTTTCAACAGGTGGAAGATGATCAAATGTGTAATCTTTCATGTTCTGTCTCCCACACTGCACTACAGCTTCTAAGAAGCCCAAATCACAGTTTCTAGGCACCTGGTGCAATGCCTGATACACAGTAAGATGCTCAGTGAATGCTTGTTGAAGAAGGAAGGTAGAGATCTAATTTTCCAGCCTTACTTTTCTTAAGCTCTCCTCCTTTCTTGGTTTTTGTTTGCTTGTTTGTATTTGAAGGCCCTCAACTCACCAGGCATGGCCTTCATCACCCTATTGTAAAAGGGACTGGTATCCTCCTGAGTGGATTCTGAGCTTCTGGAGGGCAGTGATTTTATCCTGTTCATCATGCTATGCATGCAACCTCATCAAGTGACTAGTATATGGTAGGTGCTCTATAACTCTGTTAAATAAGTGATTTTTATCAAGAACTTGTGAACTTTGCAATGAATTTATTTGTATTAACAAATACTTATTGAATTCTTCATTTCCATTGCTTTTTTAAATATGGAGGATACAGAGGTGATCCAAGATGACAAGGTCCCTGACATTTAAATTCCAGTGGAGACAATTAACAAATCAAAATCCATGTTTGACCTATGGACACTGATAGTTTTCAAGTTGTACTCTTCCCTCTTTCCCTTTGTGTCCAACCTCTGGGCAAGCAAGTAAGAAAGCCTGGGAACTTACTCTTTTGGTGCTATGGGGGCAGGTGTGCAGACCATGGAAGCCTCAGTGGTGTGCAGAATTCTAAGCCAGTCACCATCTCCTAACCACAATGAACATCAAAACCATTTGCCCCTCCCTTCATTCAATCCATCTCCAATTGCCCTGATTTTCCCAGAAAGCCTCAGCTTGCAAGCAAGAAACCTTCCGTATCCTCTTGGTGCATGTGTCATTACCCAGGACATCTCAACCAATGTAGCAGTGGTGGTAAAGTTGTCGATCCTAATATCTGTGTGGTGTCTCCGTCTATCCAAATTGCTATGACAAAATATCTTGGATTGTGTAACTGATAAACAACAGAAGTTTATTTCTTGCAGTCCTCAAAGCTGGGAAGTCCAACATCAAGGCACTGGAGTAGTGTGTAGTTAGCGTCAGCTTCCTCAAAGATAGCGCTTTCTTGACATGTCCCTACCAGTGGAAGGGGTAGAATTATTGTTTGAATATGAAGTGTCCCCCTAAAGCTCTTGTGCTAGTGCAGGAACATTTAGAGGGGAAATGATTGAATGAAGAGACCTTTAGGTGGTAACTGTAGGCAGGTGGGGCATGGTTGGAGAAGGTGGGTCACATGCTCTGGAAAGGTTCATCTTTTCTGTAGACCCATCTTCCTTCCTTTTCTTTGCTTCCTGACTACCAAGAAGTGAGCAGCATTCCTTTGCCATGATGTTCTGCTATGATGTTCTGCCTCATCTTGGGCTCAGAGCAATGGACTTAGCCAACCACAGACTAAACCTTTGAAACTATGAGCCAAAATAAACTTTCTTTTTTTAGCCTCTAAGTTGTTCATGTTAGGTATTTAGATCACAGCAATAAAAAGCTAATACAGAAATTGGTATTGAGAAGTGGGATCATTGCTGTGACTAACCTGATCATGTGGTTTAGAAGTGTGTGGATCTGGTTTTCAGGGGGAGTTTGGAAAAGTCTGAAGATACAGACTAGAGAATCCTTAAAATTTTGTGAGCAGAGCTTAATGGGTGATTCTGGTGGGAGTTCAAAAGGCCAGAATGCCTACAGGAATGCAGATAGTCAAGACTGTACTCACTGGGTTTCAGAGGGAAATATGGACTCTTGAGAATTGGAATAGAGGCCATTCATGTTACATATGTATTAGTAGAGAACTTTTCTAAATTTTCCCCATGTCCTGAGACAGTAAGTGAGGCTGAATTTAAAGGTGATGGACTAATTAATCTGTTGGAGAAAATGTCAAGGCAGCAGAACACTTAGTCGGTAGCATGGATTTTGTTGGTGCTTTTTAGTCAGGTTTACTATGAGAATTGGGAACAGAAAGCAGAGCTGAAGGATTTTTAATACTTGCAGGTTAGCCAGAAAAATGCATGTAAAACTAGGGCCAATGAAGGGTTGGTTGTTAAAGGGATTATAGCCACAAAAGAGATGCTAAATACTTTACACAGAGATGATAAGAAAGATGATTTGAGGGCATCTCAAGAATTTGCAACACCATACTAATTGCAGTCTCAAAGATGTAGAAGAGAAAATTCCTTTGAGATCATCGGGGCACCCTGCTTTCACAAGATTGCTAAGAAATTGTTTCACTATCCTCATTTGATCAAGTACTCACAGATTGCTGCAGCTATGATCCCAGGGGACCCAGTTACTGCATGAGCTGGTGGCACACCTTGGCATCATCCATATTATGCTGTGTCTGCAGGAATACAGAATGCTGAATTTAAAGTGTTATGGAGGCCTCCACTGAAATTTCAAAGGAAGGCCAGGAAAATTCTAGCAGGGTCAGAATCCCTGCAGGCTGCCCATGAGAGTGTGGTACATTAAACTGTGAAGGTGAAACCAAAGCTAAAATGGAGACCCCAGAAATTAAGAGATGCCAGTGATGTGGACTGTCTGCTGAGAAAAGCCACTGACTATGAAGAGAGGCCATGAGTACTAAAATTGTGAAGGCCAAAGGGGCAGGACTGTCAATCCCTTTGGAAAAGACATCTTGTTGTCATATGTCTTAGGTGCTATATGCAGAGTTACAGATCCTATTTGCCTGGCTGGGTTTTGGTCCCTTCCCTTCTTTCTATGTCCCAATTCCTCCCTTTTAGAAGGGGAATATTTATTCCATGCCACTGTGTATTGGATATATGTAAGTTGCTTTTTTTTTTTTTTTTTTTTTTTAGGGTAATGATGTTTATTATATTTTTCCCCTCCCCCCCACCCCTCCCACCCCTCCCAACACTCCCACCCCTCTTTTCCCTCTACACAGTCCTTCTTTCCTTCATTCTTACTGCTCTCCTTAGCCTAACTCTAAACCTAACCCTAAACCTAATGCTAGCCCCTCCCACCCCCCATTATATGTCCTCATCCGCTTATCAGCGAGATCATTCGTCCTTTAGTTTTTTGAGATTGGCTTATCTCACTTAGCATGATATTCTCCAATTTCGACCATTTGCCTACAAATGCCATAATTTTATCATTCTTCATTGCGGAGTAATATTCCATTGTATAAATATGCCACAGTTTCTTTATCCATTCATCAACTGAAGGACATCTAGGTTGGTTCCACAATCTGGCTATGGTGAATTGAGCAGCAATGAACATTGATGTGGCTGTATCTCTGTAGTATGCTGATTTTAAGTCCTTTGGGTATAGGCCAAGGAGTGGGATAGCTGGGTCAAATGGTGTTTCCATTCCAAGCTTTCTGAGGAATCTCCACACTGCTTTCCAGAGTGGTTGCACTAATTTGCAACCCCACCAGCAATGTATGAGTGTTCCTTTTTCACCACATCCTCGCCAACACCTATTGTTGCTTGTGTTCTTGATAATCGCCATTCTAATTGGGGTGAGATGAAATCTTAGGGTAGTTTTGATTTGCATTTCCCTTATTACTAGGGATGTTGAACATTTTTTCATATATCTGGTGATTACTTGTACATCTTCTTCTGTGAAGTGTCTGTTCATTTCCTTAGCCCATTTGTTGATTGGATTATTTGTATTCTTCGTGTAGAGTTTTTTGAGTTCTTTATAGATTCTGGAAATTAGCGCTCTATCTGAGGTATGGTTGGCAAAGATATTCTCCCACTCTGTAGGCTCTCTCTTCACATTTCTGATAGTTTCCTTTGCTGAGAGAAAGCTTTTTAGTTTGAATCTATCCCAGTTGTTTATTCTTGCTTTTATTTCTTGTGCTATGGGAGTCCTGTTAAGGAAATCTGATCCTGAGCCAACAAGTTGAAGATTTGGACCTACTTTTTCTTCTATAAGATGCAGGGTCTCTGGTCTGATTCCGAGGTCCTTGATCCATTTTGAGTTGAGTTTTGTGTAGGGTGAGAGATAGGGGTTTAGTTTCATTCTATTGCATATAGTTTTCCAGTTTTCCCAGCACCATTTGTTGAAGAGGCTATCTTTTCTCCATTGCATATTGTTGGAACCTTTGTCTAGTATGAGAAAATTGTATTTATTTGGGTTTGTGTCCATGTCCTCTATTCTGTACCATTGATCTACCTGTCTATTTTGGTACCAATACCATGCCGTTTTTGTTACTATTGCTTTGTAGTAGAGTTGAAGATCTGGTATTGCAATACCCCCTGCTTCGCTCTTGCTACTGAGGATTGCTTTAGCTATTCTAGGTTTTTTATTCTTCCAGATGAATTTCATAATTGCTTGCTCTATTTCTGCGAGGTACATCATTGGGATTTTAATTGGAATTGCATTGAATCTGTATAGAACTTTAGGTAGTATAGCCATTTTGACGATATTAATTCTGCCTATCCAGGAACATGGGAGATCTTTCCATCTTCTAAGGTTTTCTTGAATTTCTT
Organism: Sciurus carolinensis; assembly: GCF_902686445.1. Classification (NCBI taxonomy): domain Eukaryota; kingdom Metazoa; phylum Chordata; class Mammalia; order Rodentia; family Sciuridae; genus Sciurus; species Sciurus carolinensis. Next base: position 127,638,009 of record NC_062213.1, on the reverse strand, counting down.
TCTTTAGTGTTCTGTAGTTCTCATTGTAGAGGTCTTTCACCTCTTTTGTGAGATTGATTCCCAAGTATTTTATTTTTTTCGATGCTATTGTGAATGGAGTAGTTTTCCTAATTTCTCTTTCTGAAGATTCATCACTTATGTATAAAAATGCATTGGATTTATGAGCATTGATCTTGTAACCTGCTACTTTACTGAATTCACTTATGAGTTCTAAAAGTTTTCTGGTGGAATTTCCAGGTTCCTCTAAATATATAATCATGTCATCAGCGAACAGGGATAGTTTGAGTTCTTCTTTTCCTATTCGTATCCCTTTAATTTCTTTGGTTTGTCTGATTGCTCTGGCTAGAGTCTCAAGGACGATGTTGAATAGAAGCGGTGAAAGAGGGCATCCCTGCCTTGTTCCAGTTTTTAGGGGGAACGCTTTCAGTTTTTCACCATTTAGAATGATATTAGCCATGGGCTTAGCGTAGATGGCCTTTATAATGTTTAGGAATGTTCCCATTACCCCAATTTTTTCTAGTGTTTTGAGCATGAAGGGATGCTGTATTTTATCAAATGCTTTTTCTGCATCTATTGAAATAATCATGTGATTCTTAACTTTAAGTCTGTTGATATGGTGAATGACATTTATTGATTTCCGAATGTTGAACCAACCTTGCATCCCTGGGATAAAACCCACTTGATCGTGGTGCACTATCTTTTTAATATATATTTGTATGCGATTTGCTAAAATTTTGTTGAGAATTTTTGCATCGATGTTCATTAAGGATATTGGTCTGAAATTTTCTTTCCTTGATGTGTCTCTGTCTGGTTTAGGTATCAGGGTGATATTGGCTTCATAGAACGAGTTTGGTAGGGTTCCCTCCTCTTCTATTTCATGGAATAGTTTGAGGAGTATTGGAATGAGCTCTTCTTTAAAGGTTTTATAGAACTCGGCTGAGAACCCATCTGGTCCTGGACTTTTCTTTGTTGGTAGGCTTTTGATGACCTCTTCTATTTCATTGCTTGAAATTGGTTTATTTAAGTTGTGTATGTCCTCCTCGTTCAGTTTAGGTAGTTCATATGTCTCTAGAAATTTGTTGATGTCTTCAAGGTTTTCTGTTTTGTTGGAGTATAGATTTTCGAAATAGCTTCTAATTATGTTTTGTATTTCACTCGTGTCTGTTGTGATGTTTCCTTGTTCATTCCGAATTTTAGTAATTTGAGTTTTCTCCCTTTTTCTCTTTGTTAGTGTGGCTAAGGGTTTATCAATTTTATTTATTTTTTCAAAGAACCAACTATTTATTTTATTAATTTTTCCGATTGTTTCTTTTGTTTCGATTTCGTTGATTTCGGCTCTGATTTTAACTATTTCCTGTCTTCTACTACTTTTGGTATTGGTCTGCTCTTCTTTTTCTAGTGCTTTGAGCTGTAGTGTTAACTTGTTTATTTGTTGATTTCTACTTCTTTTTTTGAATGCACCCCATGAAATAAATCTTCCTCTAAGTACTGCTTTCATAGTGTCCCAGAGATTTTGATATGATGTGTCTTTGTTCTCGTTTACTTCTAAGAATTTTTTAATTTCCCTCCTGATGTCTTCTGTTATCCATTCATCATATAATAGTGTATTATTTAGTCTCCAGGTATTGGAGAAGTTTCTGTTTTTTATTCTGTCATTTATTTCTAATTTCAATCCATTATGATCTGATAGAGTACAAGGTAGTATCTCTATCTTCTTGTATTTACTAACAGTAGCTTTGTGGCATAAAATATGGTCTATTTTAGAGAAGGATCCATGTGCTGCTGAGAAGAAAGTGTATTCGTTCTTTGTTGGATGGTATATTCTATATATGTCCGTTAAGTCTAAATTGCTGATTGTGTTGTTGAGATCTATAGTTTCTTTATTCAATTTTTGTTTGGACGATCTATCCAGTGGTGAGAGAGGTGTGTTAAAATCGCCTAGTATTATTGTGTTGTGGTCTATTTGATTTCTGGACTTGAGAAGGATTTGTTTGACGTACGTGGATGAGCCAATGTTCGGGGCATAGATATTTATGATTGTTATGTCTTGCTGATTTATGCTTCCCTTAAGCAGCATGTAGTGTCCTTCTTTATCCCTTCTGACTAGTTTTGGTTTGAAGTCCACATTATCTGAGATGAGGATGGATACTCCAGCTTTTTTGCTGTGTCCGTGTGCATGGTATGTTTTTCCCCATCCTTTCACCTTTAGTCTATGGGTGTCTCTTTCTATGAGATGTGTCTCTTGCAGGCAGCATATTGTTGGATTTTTCTTTTTAATCCAATCTGCCAGTCTGTGTCTTTTGATTGATGACTTCAGGCCATTAACATTCAGGGTTATTATTGTGATATGATTTGTATTCCCAGTCAATTGACTCATATTTGTTTTTGACATGATTCTGTTTCTCCTTTATTTGGCTATTCCTTTAGGCTAGCGCCTCCTGTTGCTGATTTGCATCGTTGTTTTTCATCTCTTCCTCATGGAATATTTTGCTGAGAATGTTCTGTAATGCTGGCTTTCTTTTTGTAAATTCCTTTAGCTTTTGTTTATCATGGAAGGATCTTATTTCATCGTCAAATTTGAAGGTAAGTTTTGCTGGGTATAAGATTCTTGGTTGGCATCCATTTTCTTTCAGGGCTTGGTATATGTTGTTCCAGGCCCTTCTAGCTTTTAGGGTCTGGATTGAAAAATCTGCTGATATTCTTATTGGTTTCCCTCTGAATGTAATTTGATTCTTTTCTCTCGCGGCCTTTAAAATTCTGTCTTTATTTTGTATGTTAGGTATTTTCATAATAATGTGCCTTGGTGTGGGTCTGTTGTAATTTTGTATGTTTGGAGTTCTATAAGCCTCTTGTACTTGGTTTTCCATTTCGTTCTTCAGATTTGGGAAATTTTCTGTTATTATTTCATTGAATAGATTGTTCATTCCTTTGGTTTGTTTCTCTAAGCCTTCCTCAATCCCAATAATTCTCAAATTTGGCCTTTTCATGATATCCCATAGTTCTTGGAGATTCTGTTCATGATTTCTTACCATCTTCTCTGTTTGTTCCACTTTGTTTTCAAGGTTAAATATTTTGTCTTCAATGTCTGAGGTTCTGTCTTCCAGGTGTTCTATCCTATTGGTTATGCTTTCTATGGAGTTTTTAACTTGGTTTATTGTTTCCTTCATTTCAAGGATTTCAGTTTGGTTTTTTTTCAGTATCTCTAACTCTTTATTGAAATGATCTCTTGCTTCCCGTATTTGGTCTTTTAACTGTTGATTGGTGCGATCATTTAATGCCTGCATTTGCTCTTTCATCTCCTCCTTCAATGCCTGCATTTGCTCTTTCATCTCCTCATTAGCTTCCCTGATCGTTTTAATTACGTACATTCTGAACTCCCTTTCTGACATTTCTTCTGCTGTGCTGTCATTGGGTTTTATTGATGTAGTATCTAGGTTTGTTTGGGACATTTTCTTCCCTTGTTTTCTCATAATGGTCAGTTGTCAGTGGGACCCTGAGATATTGCAGTTTTCCACTATTGGCTTATAGTGTCCCAGTAGATTTCCAGTGTATCACCTCCCAGCCTTCAGTAGCCTGATGTCTTGGAGGAATCTGATAAAGCAGCTCATTCGAAGAATACTGCCCCTAGCCCCCTACTGGTTCCACGTTTTGGAACTGGCTCTGTGCGGAAATGCTCTCACTGTGGGCCTGCACCGTGCAGCTGGCCGTGTGGGAAGAGCCCACTGCCGGAGTGTGGAAGACTACCTTGGGAAGACTCAAGCTGCCCTGCCTGGCTCTGCTAAGCCACCTCTATCTGGGCCTGCCACCCGGGCCGAGCTTTACCCAGTGGGCAGACTCACCCGTGGCTCCACTTCAGTTCGAGTCTCTCAATGCCTCCCCTTCTTAACTCCTGGGTTGTGGAGCGACCGGAGGTGCAGTCTCCCTCTAGGCCGCCATCTTGGATCGCCCCGTGAAGAGAGCCCGCAGCCGGAGTGGGCAGAGCCGCCTGAAGAGGTCTCCGGCTGCCCTGCCCTTATCCCTGAGGCTGACTGCAGATCGAGGCTCTCCGCTGGTTCTTTGCAGGAGTACACTGCACTGCAGGGGCTCCGGGACTCGGAGCGTGCTCTGTTCAGACAGGCTCTCACTAACGGGCCAGTTCCGTTCCGAGAACCTGGAGAAGCTGGCTGTGTGGGCGGGGCCCACCGCCGGAGTGCGCAGGACTGCCTGTGGATGACTCTAGCTGCCCTGCCCGGCTCCGATAAGCCACCTCTATCTGGGCCTGCCACCCGGGCCGAGCTTTACCCAGTGGGCAGACTCACCCGTGGCTCCACTTCAGTCCGAGTCTCTCAATGCCTCCCCTTCTTAACTCCTGGGTTCTGGAGCGACCGGGGGTGCAGTCTCCCTCTAGGCCGCCATCTTGGATCGCCCCTGTAAGTTGCTTTTGATCTTTATAAGGGTTCATAGTCAAAAGTTTGCCTTGAGTGAAGGGAAACTTTGGACTTTTGGGCAATGCTGGAACTTTGAGACTATGGAGATCTTTGGAGATGGACTAATGCTTTTTGCCTTGTAAGATGAACATGAATTTTGGGGGCAGGAGTGGAATACGATGGTTTTAATAGTAGGTGACCTCCAAAAGCTCCTTGGTTAAGGCGAGAACATTCGTAGGTAAAATGATTAGATTAAGAGATTTCTGGATGATAACTGTAAGGAGCTGGAGTATGACTAGATAAGATGGGTCACTGGGCATGTGACTGGGAAGGGTTCCTCTTCTCTGCAACCTATTTCCCTCTCTGCTTCCTGGTCAACATGAAGTGAGCAGTACTCTTGAGCCATGTCCTTCTGCCGTAATGTTCTGCCTCATCTTGTGCTCAGAGCAATGAGCTTGGCTGACCATGAACTAAACCTCTGAAATTGTGAGCTAAAATAAGTTTTTTTCTCCTCTAAGTTGTTCTTGTTTGATATTTTGATTACAGTGATGAAAAACTGACTAACACAGGCAGGTAAACTTCCTCAAGTCTCTTTTGAAAGAATTCCAATCCCATCAGGCGAGGACTCAACCCTTATGACCTAGTCACCAGCTCCCAGCACTATCACATTGGGGTGTGAATTTTGGGGGAAACAAACACTGAGACTACTCCATGGAGAAACCACAAGAAATATATAAACAAACAAACAAAAGAATTTCAGAGTATGTGTGATGAAAAAAATAGAAGGGGACAATAAAATAAAGAGCAAAATGAGGTGGGGGACAAGGGATGGGGTAAGATGGAGCGCTGTAGAATTATGTGAAATCTTAAATCTCTTGACTAGACCTCAACTTACTGTGGTGGGGACAGCCAGCTATTACCCAAATTGTCTTTCCCCTTTCTCCATAATAAAAAAGAAATAATAATAAGAGCAATACTTAATTTTTTCTTCTATCTTTAGCTGAGTACATGGCCTCCCTGATAAAATGGACATTGTTTAGGTACACTTTAAATTAGGAGCACTCATGGGACTGAGTTCCAGTTAGTGGGATTAAACTGACTCTCATTCTTCGGATGGTGTGTAAACTTGGTGGAATTCCAGAAGCCTCCCTGGCCCACAACGTAACTGTGAGAATTGAAGCAGAGCAGGTTCACAAAATAAAAGATAGTTGGCTCCAGACACTGTCTACCTTCAGACTTGAACATGTATGAGAACACCAATTGTTTCTTGTTAAAGCCACTGAAGTTTTAGGTTCTATGTTTTTCTCATCTCTCAGTATCTTTCATCAACTTTACTTTTGCTAGTTGACCTTGAGATTGATTTTACCCTTTCTGTCTTATTTTTCTCTTTGCTTCTGTTCCTTTTTCCTCATTGAACGTTTTGCAAATGTCCAACATCTTGAGTTATTACTTATAGAATAATTTTAAGAATTAACTTTTATTATAGAGAATGTAAAATATACAAAACAAGATAGAATAAATTGTTGAATTATTTAGCAATCACTCAGTCCACCTCAGACCTCATATTATTATTTTTAATGTTTTATTTGTGTGTTATAGTTATATTTAATAATGGGGTTCATTTTGACATAATCATACATGCAAAGAATATAATTTGCTCCATTTCAATCACCACTATTTCTTCTTTCTCTCTCCTTCCTCCTGCTGCTCTCCTTCCTCTACTTACTTCTATTTATTTATTATTTTTATTGATGTATTTTAGATACACATAAATGTGACATTCGCTGAGATATATATATATATATATATATATATATATATATATACACACACACACATAGCATAATTTGATCCATTTCATTCCAAAATTCCTTCCTTTTCCTGTCCTTCCTCCCTTCTCCTCTATCCCCTTCTACTATTCTACTAGTCTCCCTTCCATTTTCATGGAATTCACCCCCCACTTCCCTGGTACTTTTTTTCCCGCTTATTTTACCATTTTTTCCACAAAACATTTGACCCTTGAGTCTGGCTCAGTTCACTTACCATGATGTTCTTCATTCCATCTATTTACCAGCCAATACCAGCCTCAGCAATTTAGTGAGGCCCCGAGCAATTTACAAGACTCTGTCTCAAAAATCTCATTCTTCTTTATGTCTGAGTAAAACTCCATTGTGTTCATTGTGTTTATATACCACATTTTCTTTATCCACTCATCTGTTGATGGACACCTAGGCTGGTTTCATTATTTGGCTATTTTGAATTGTGCTACTGTAAACATGGGTATGCATGTGTCACTATAGTAGGCTGACCTTATTTCTTTAGGATAAATACCAAGGGATGGGATAGCTGGCTCATATGGTGGTTCCATGACTAATCTTTTGAGAAATCTCCATACTACTTTCTAAAGTGGTGCATTACTTTGAAGTCCCATCAAAAATGTGTGAGTGTAGCTTTTTCTCCACATCCTCACCAGCATTTATTACTTGTATTCTTGATGGTTGCCATTCTTGATGGTTGGACTCAGATGAAATCTCAATTATTTTAGTCAGCTTTTTTACTGCTGTGGTCAAAAGGCATTACTAGTACAATTTTAAAAGAGGAAAAGTTTATCTGGCACTCATGGTTTCAGAGGTCTCAGTCCATAGATGGCTGACTCCATTACTGTGGGTCCAAGGAGGGGCAGAACATTATGGTGGAAGGGTGGGGAGGCCAAAGTAGCTCAGAACATGGCACCAGGAAGCAGAAAGAGAGAGAGCGATCTCTGTTTCCACAACATATATACCCCAAAGTCGTGCCCCAGTGGTCTTCCACTTACAGCAACACCCTACCTGCCCACAGTTACCATCCGGATAATCTATTCAAGTGGATTACTGCACCGGTTAGGTTAAGGCTCTTGGAGTCCAGCATTTCACCTCTGAACTTTCTCCCACTTCTCACACATAAGCTTTTGGCAGACATCTCATATTTAAAGCATTATATCATTGTAGGTTTAATTTGTGTTTCCCTGATTGTTAGGAATGAACATTTTCTCACAATTTCTATTAGTGCATTATAGTTGTATATTATGGTGGGATTTGTTATTGCATATTTATACATGCACACAATCTAACAATATAATTTGACTGAACTTTTTTCATATATTTGTTGACCATTTGTATTTCTTCTTTTGAGAAATATCTGTTTAGTTCTTTTGCCAACTTATTGATTTTTTTTAGTTCTTCATATATTCTAATATGTGTATATATGCATGTTATGGTTTTAATGTGGAGGTGTCCCCCAAAAGCTCAAGTGTGGTACAACGTGAGAGTGTTCAGAGGGAAAAATGATTGGGTTATGAGATCCTTAATCCAATTAGTGAATTAATCACCTGATGGAATAAATCAGTAACTGAACATAGGTGGGGGGTGGTTGGAGGAGGTGGAGCATTGGGGACATACATGGCTTTGGGGTATATAGTTGTATCTGGTGAATGGAGTCTCTTTCTGCTTTCTGATCATCATGTGAGCTGCTTCCCTCTGCACACTCTTCTGCCATGATGTTCAGCCTCACCTTGAGTCCTGAGGAATGGAGTCTGTGGATTGAGATCTCTGAAACTTGAGCCTCCACATAAACTTTTCCTCCTCTATAATTGTGCTGGTTGGGTCTTAGTCACAGTGGTGAAAAAACTGACTAAAACTACTCACACACACACACACACACACACACACACACACACACATAGACATATACACACACTTTCCAGGAGTAGCTGGCGAAGATTTTCTCTCATTCTGTGGGCTTTCTCTTTATGCTCTTATTTCCTTTGCTGCCCAGACCTCATATTGTTACTGAATAAAATTTCATATCTCTATTGATTAAGAAGCAGGTGACTACGTCTTCTTTACTTCTTCTAGATCTTATAGCAAATTCCTACCTCATGATTTCCTTTGCCTCAAAGATCATCCTTTTCTCTTTTTTTAAAATTATTTATTTATTTTTTACAGACTGCATTTTGATTCACTGTACACAAATGGGGTGCATCCTTTCTGTGGTTGTACACGATGTAGATTCATACCATTCATGTAATCATACATGTACATAGGGTAATGATGTCTGTCTCCCCCTCCCTCTCATTTCCTTCTACATAATCTAAAGTTCCTCCCTTCTTCTCTCACCCCCCACCCCCACATTATATCATTCTCCACTTATCAGGGAAAACATTCGACCTTTGGTTTTTTGGGATTGGCTTATTTCACTTAGCGTGATATTCTCCAATTCCATTCATTTACTTGTCATCCTTTTCTTACTATCCTCCAGTCTTTCCACCCTTCCCTTCTCCTTCCTCTTTACCTTTTTCTTTTCATTCTTACCTTCTTCCTTCCTCATACTGTTTTCTTTTCCTCATTTTAGAAAATCCAGGTTTAATTTTTCCAGTTATAGCTGTAGTTCTTTGAAATATGTTATGTATCTTCATCTTCAACCACTGACAATATATCTTGCTAAAATGGTAGTGCCCACTCATTTATAGTCCCTTTATGATTTGGAGAAAAGGATCTTTAAAAAGTCACTCAATCCTGCCTGGTGTGGTGGCACACCTATAATACCAGTGGCTTGGGAGGTTGAGGCAGGAGGATTGCAAGTTTGAGGCCAGCCTCAGCAGTTTAGTGAGGCCCTGAGCAATTTAGCAAGACTCTATCTCAAAATAAAAAATAAAAAGGGGCTGGGGATGTGACTCAGTGGTTAGGTGCCCTTGGGTTCCATCCCCAGTACAAAAAAAAAAAATCCTCAACTCTACCTCAGATTAATAAATACTGGCTACATTAGTAATTTCAGTGGGGAAATGCAATTAATAAAATGAAACCACTTACATTAGTAACCAAACTTAAGTGTTGGGTTATTATTTTAACCAGGCAAACTCTAGTTGTCTGAATGATAAGACTTTGTTTATAAGCAGTGGAACATGAACCTTGGCCATGTGTATGATTCCCTACAAAGCCAGCTGGAACTGTTTTGATATCGCTCATGTGTAAGAATCAAACATGGGCAGAGAACTAACAATACTTTGGAGCAAGTACAGATTACATGGACATAATGTAGGCAGATTCTTCCACAAAATGGTATGATCACAGTAGTCAGTGTCAAATTCTTATGGAATTAATTTGCTTTTACTTTGACATCATGGTGAAAAATAAATTTGCAACTTGTATACTCTAATAGAGCAAAAAGAACTGACACCAATTAACAACACTGACTTTGTGTACTTTGGGAAGTTAACTATGTTCTGGAATATTACAAAATTATTTCTCCACCAGGAAGTGTGATAGAACATGCTGTTCCTCACCTCATTGCTTTCATTTATGTCACTCCACTGAACTTCACACTGATAAATTGGCAGTTCTTGTGCCCTAAGCTTGGTGAAAGAACTTGTAATTACTGTTTTTTTTTTTTTAAATCTAGATGGAAGACTGAAGTCCTTAAAAATAATAACTTGTTGCTTTTATCTCTTTATCTCAACATCCAGCTCACAAAACCCGGCCAACAGTCACTGAGTGACTGAGAACATTTTGTGATATGAGTAAATACAGGAATCATTTAGACAGAACTAGTAAGAACTAGTAGCGCAGTTTCTCAGAGTTCAGGTGTATTTAGGAAGTCAGCATTTAATGTCTCTTTTGTTTTCTATTCTTAGTAGTTCTCATATTTTTACTTTTCTTGTATGATAATTTTCCTTATCATACCCTAGTCCATTTAGGGTCTTAAGTTTTTTTCCACGATACTAATAATCCCTTCAGTACTCTTAAAATTGTGTATCCTCATTTCTATACCCAAGTGGGTTTGGACTTAATATGTTAGACTCTGAGTGGGGTGTTAAAGTTTGTATACTATTCATGAGAAAGTGAATACAACTGTTGTCCCAAAATAGTAAAAAAACTACCTCTTGGCTTAGTGGTTTCAGCCAGAGGTGAGAGGTTTTAAATTCTATCCCCTCATGGTCTTGGTTTGGAAACAAATTCTTAGAAAAATTATATGAAAAAAATAATATTGCTCTAGAAAATCATACACTTTTTTTTTTGGTGTGTGTGTGTGCATGTGTGTGTGTATAACACAAATACAGATAGGGATAGATAATGTTAATCATAGACATTTATTCCACATTTGAATATTTAGAATTTTCAGTAGCCTGTGAATACAAGAAAAATTATTACATTAAGGTAGACTTAGAGATTTGACATGTAGCTGATATTTTCATAGTGTGAGAAATATCAAGCTGACATTATACTGTCTCTGTGATGATTACTTCTAAATGTCAAGTATAGAAACTTATTCATGGGACTTCAGTGCCTTAGGATAGTGTCAGTTTAAACGACATTCACATCGACTTCTTTTTTATTTAAACATGCTAAATGAAGTATGAAAAGCAGGTTAAGAAATCAACGGAGAAAGGAAGAGCAAAGAGGAAACCTATTGACTAGAAAATTTTAAATACAGTAATAGGTTGCTGTACTCTCAACATCAATTTCCATGGACCCCCTGCTGACAGCAGGCTTCAGCAACTGCCTCCAAATACTTCTGACAGTTGAAATCATGGGGCTCATCCTACTGCACTCATATCACTTATATTGAATTTGTGAAAATTAAAAATAAGAATCATTCAATTATTTTGTATCTTATCTTTAATATATGTCAAATAAATAAATTAATATTTTCCTGCCACTTTTAACACTGTACTTCTATCTAAAATCAAATAACTCAGTGATATTTTAAACTAGAAATTTATTCTTTTGTTCACAACCTCTTTAGCAGTTAATTATGAACCTACTGCTACTTTGGAAATAACTCAAAGGAGTCTCTACTTCTTTCTTTCTTTAAAACAAATTGGCCACATCAGAGATAATTATGAGTTTAAATAAACCTTTGTCTTTCCAATTATGTGCACAGCAGGGCTACTAATTACTTAGGGTCACTGAAATCCCATGGCATCCTCTGAAAAACATTTTCCTTTGCAGTTCATTTTGTTAGATTTTCTTTCTGTTTTTGAAAATCACTATCTTTACCCTTTTCAAATCCCTTTTTTTAGCTAAAGAGGAGATGATGATGGTGATGGAAATATGGATTCTGAGTCTTAAAGTCAGGCAAGTTTATTTTGACTTCTGTAGGTCAATGACTGTAGCAGCTATGCAGTCACCTAAATTCCAATTTATCTTATAAAATGTTATTTCTGATACAAACAAAAGTCGTGGGCCCTCTTTGAGCAAGACCAGCTGTTTTGAGGGCCTGGAAAATCTTAAACTGTTACTTGAAAAAACATAAGTATAAGACAAATGCACCCAGACAGGACTACAAGAGAGCCTTGTAACCTAGTTCATTAAAATCAAAGTTGAAACAGAATGTATTGTTAATTCAGCTATCCTATTGGTATTGCTCAGATTTTAAAATTTAGATGTAAGATTCAAGGATGACCATTTCTTCTTTTTAATTTTTAAAAATTTGTCTAATTAAGTTATACATGACAAAAGAATGCATTTTGACACATCATACATAAATGGAGTATAGCTTCTCATTTGTTTGGTTGTATATGATGTAGAATTACAACGGGTCATGTAATCATACTTGCACATAGGGTAATGATGTCTGATTCATTCTACCATCATTTGTACTCCCATGACCCCTCCCCTCCTTTCACTCCCCTGTGTCTAGTCCAAAATACCTCTATTCCCCCCCAACCCTTTTATGAATTAGCATCCACAAGCAGAGAAAGCATTCGGCCTTTGGTTCTTTGGGATTGGCTTATTTCGTTTAGCATAATAAATCCAGTTGAAGGATGACCATTTCATTTTTTAGTTCCAGGAGTTGCACTGGTAATATCCATACTGTTTAATACACAAATAAAACCACCGAAAAGCTAGCATTTGCTAGCGTTTACATGCTTGGATCATACCCCCAACCGCCAACTTTCAGCGGGACTATTCTCTGAAGGTAGAAGACGAAGAAAACACGACTGTGCTCCCAGGGCCTTGGCGCATAGTTCCCCATAAAGTGTAGGGCGGGAGGTTCAACCTTCCCCTTTCGCACCCTTAAAGCCAAACAGGTCCCAGAAACTGGGCCTTGTCCAGAGTCCCATTGGCAGTGACAGTTCGGTATCCTGGAGGTTGTCACTATCTTGGCCCTTTCCTGCCCGGGTCACTAACAGCTCCACGAGGATGGAGAATTTCTTGTGTGTTGTTCACTGCGGTGTCTTTGAAACTCAGTTCAAGAGCCGGACACTTAGTTCAAGGGCTAACCTTCTCTTCCAGTCTCTTCCCAGTTTGTTTACTTTCTCTTTTACAAACAGTTAAGTCTGACACTGTGCGTCCCCATCTCAGCAGCTCAAAGCGAGGGATGGTGACTTCGGAGCCTGGGCCTGAAGCTAGAGGACCTGGGGCTTTGCGGGGAGGCCTCAGTCGGCCAGAAGAGCATCAGGCAGGCTGAGGGGGCGCCGGCCGCCCTGGGCAGCCCCGGAGCTGGGGCTTGTGGGCGGCGCTTCCCCGCCCGGCTGCGGAGGCGGGGCGCCCTCAGGTGGCGGCGCGGCCGCGCTGCGTTGGCGGAAGGGGAGGTGCCGAGCCCGCAGGCCGCGTGGACATGGCGGATGCGGTGCGGGAGGAGCTCCTGGCCTTGGCCGCGATTTTCTGCGGGCCCCACGAGTGGGAGGTGCTGAGCCGCTCAGGTGACTACCCCCGCGACGGAGGGACGAGCGCCCTCAGGCCGAGGCCGGCCCTGGCCTTCCCTCTCGGGGACCTGGGCACCCCGCAGTTGGCAGCCGGGTTAGTTGAAGGATGGAGTGACTCGCACCGGCGACTGTGGTTGTGTGGAAGCCGGCAGGAGTGTGAGGAGACCCCCCCCCCCCCAAACGTGAACAGAGCGGCGCCGCCCGCAGGTGCGCCGCTGGCGAAGCGCGGCCCACTCTCCGCGCTGAGCATCGCGACCTCCGAGGCCGTGGCTTCGCCTGCAGTGCGCCGCCCACGCTCCTCCTGGCGGGCTGTCCACGTGTCCTTGCGCTCTCTTTAGAAAGAAGCCTATGCTGACCCTCTCTCCAGCGAAATCCAACTCCCTCATTTCCCCCACCCGTTAGTCCATTTCCTTCATAAATCCTATGCGTTATGCCCTTGACCTCATTCACTCACCATAACTTCACACTAGGCCCATATTTGGTTGTCTTAAGTTGAACAGCAGAGACCTTGTCTGGTAATCTTGAATCTTCGTGCAACTCTAACACTGCCCAACATAGGTAGGCAAGAGATGTTTGTTGAATGACTTTCTGAGTTACCCCAGTACTCAGCCCTAAACTTATTCTTATATTTCCGAATTGGTTACTTTTCTTACACCTTTCTAGTTGACCGAAAGGTGGTTGCCAATTACAGGCTCTTGGGGGCGCCTTAATCATTCAGCCCACATTTATTTCCCCTACTTGCAGGCACCATTCTGTCCTATAGGAGCTTACAGTCTGCAAAGCCTTCTTTAAAAATCCTTTTTTTTTTTTTTTTTAATAATAGCAAAACTCATTCCATTTCTGGTTAGCTTCTATTAAGTAAACAAAACAAACCTCCTGTCATTTCAGAGAAAGTAGTGATGCATTTAACTGTTTTAGGGGCATAGGATTTATCCTTCTAATGTTATAGTGTAAATACTATTGAAATTGACTTTCTGACCATAAATTGATTGGCCTTAAGCAGATCATCTTAAAATATATGAGAAATCTAGGTTTAAGGTCCTTTTTACATTTTCCCGTGATGTGTTATTTATCCACAGGGTGGGAGTTGGCTCCTTTATATTTATTCCTTCTTGCATCTGCCCATCTGTGCACATTCATGCAGCATTGTTATATTCCAGGTACTATGAAACTATTAGAGCTGCTTTCTTTTTAGTGCCTAAATCTATCATATCTTTTTGAAACAACTCTTTAAAATCCACATGAATGGATTTATTCCCATTTAATGTTGTCTTGTCGCCCTTGTTCTGATTGAGTAGCATTCCTCATTCTTCATCTCCCTCTATTAATAATTACTTCTGCCTGAGGCAGCTATTTGAAGAGATCATTAGTTATTCCAGATTCCCTTATTATGGCTCAGGTGGGAATATCTGAAAAATGAACTTGTGATGTCCCGTCATACCTTAAATATGTGATAGTGGTCTGTGATATGAATCCATTGAGCATTAAATACTGCTGACAGGTCAGAGAAAACCCCCAAAAGTAAGTGCTGAAAGAAAGAAAGTGGTTTCTTAATATTGAGAACACTGTGGATCCTTTATCTGCTGTTAAATTGAGCATGACTTTGAAGCCGTGCCTCCTAATTAATTTAATTCAGTGTTCTGGCATCAGTAAGTAATTGAATTATAAAAGAATTCAGTGTAACAACTTAGGACATTTTGTTGCTGAAAGGTTCATTGGAGGGTAGAACAACTCAGTGGTTGAAATAGGAATGTTGGATGCTCACAACTGGGAATTAAGGGTAAGCACCTAGAGAAAAGATATGGATGGGATCCAACCTATGTCCTCAACAGTTGGGAAGGGGAGTATGTGCACATGCATGTGTGTGGGCACCTAAGATATGTAAGTGGCATTGTTATATATCTTCATTTTCCTGATGGGTTCATTGCTGTAGTCAATGCTCATTACACGTAGACGTTGCATTTTTAAAAATCATCTCACAGATCACAAAGTTGTAAAATAGGAAGTACATAAAACCCAGTATTTGCAGAATAGCTTCAGAGGAGAGTTTTGTATTTTGTGAATGCTAATGTTCAGATTGGATTGAGCCATCTTGCAAAAGGATCATGACTGTCACTCACTGACCCTTCTCAGTATGCTCAGCTGTTTCCTGCTGATTGTCAGAACTGAACTCACCTCTGTAAAAACAATTTAGCCTTGAACTTCACTTCTAAAGAATGGGATGCCACTTTTACCTTTATTTCTTTTTACTTTTTTTAGTCTCTTGTAACTATACTTTAAACATATGTAAAAGTCCAGCTGAAGCATAAGACAATCATTTATGTATGTATATTTGTGGTTAGCTGCCTAAGAGTAAGAGGAAAGAAAATCCTGTCACTTGAAGTATGAGAAGGTTTTGGAGACTTCTTAGTGGTTTTCTACAGAAAGTCTAGCTGGGGATATATAAATACGGCAAAAATCCAATAATGTCTCCCCCTGAAAAAAACCACTACCACCAACAACAATATAACAATAGCAAGTATAGGAAATATCAGCTACATATGGTGCGTAAATGATTTCTTAATAGGCTCTAAGTGAATCTGAAGAACTTATTGTCTTAAATTTTGCTTACCTTTTCCAGTGCCTTCTGTGATTGGACTGCATTCACTGAGTTTCTTCTGTGTGTTACAGCCTTGTGAAGTAGAAACCTTAAAAATAGCTTTAGTGTGGAATCAGGGTTCAGTTCTGCTTCTCTGGTTTGGAATTCTGTGGTTTGGAGCATAATTTCTGTCATGAAAAGAAACACATTTTGTTTGTGTTTTAGTTTTGAAGTTGACACATTTATTATCATAAGACAGTGTGACTTATAAAAAAGTACTAGCAAATATTTATATGAACTTCAACCAGAAGGTAAGACCTGTCTTTTGGTAGAATATTGAGAATAGATGAAAATAACCTTTGAACTTCTGAAAATTTAGTTTGGCAGGGCAAGCATAAGTTCTTTGTGGTATAGATGTTTAGTGAGAATGATAAGTTCATGAATTAATAATGAGTTTTCGGGAGCCAGGGAGAGGAAGAGATTTTTATTTTTCTGTTAACCAAGAGTGTTTAGCAGTTACTAAACTCTTAATAATCTTAAAGCACATAAGGTCAACATTATTTTCTTTTATTAGGAAAAAGCTGAAAACAAAAAAATTAAGACTATAGTGCTTGTGATATGTGAAAAATTCTGGAGCAAAAAGGAGCACATTTAATTGCTTGTACAAACTAAGGCAGATGAGAAATGAAAGGGGACTATACATAATTCTAGGCTTTTAGGGAGAAAATGAGTTTTTAAAAGATTGTATAATTTTATTATCACATTAAATGGGATGTGTTATTGGGCTTTTCATTTTCTTATAGAAATAATATCATTTTGTGTAGTTAACTTTGCAGCTACAGTGTGTATGTGGGGGAGAGATTAACCAGGAAGACCAATTAGGAAGAATGTTAAACTTTCCCAACTCCTACAGGAATCAAAATAATTTTCCTTCTGAACATATGCATTAAAACTAGTAGTTCCATAGTTTTGTATGAAGTCAGGGTTTTCCCCCTTTATCATTGTCTTTGCTGACTAGGACTAGAAAGTAACAGAGAAAAATGAAAATTGATAAGGATTTATGTGACTGGCTCAATATCCTTTCAAGCCTGTTTCCCTGTGCTGTCTGGGTCTGCTAGTTATGCAGACTGCACTGGGCAGGGGCAGGTGGTTATTTATATGGCAGAGTTTGGAGAATACTCTGGGATTTTGTGTTTTGATCAGAAAGGGGAAAAGCTTGCCTTGAAAGCCACAGATGTTATGTTAGTTTTCTGTGACTACTGTAACAAATAACCAAACATGGTTGGGTTAAGACAATATATATTTGATTTCTTGCAAGTTCTGGAGGTCAGAAATCCAAGATCCTTTTCACTGGGCTGAAACTCAAATCATTGCAGGGGAATCTGTTTCCCTGCCTTTCCCAGTTATTGGAGCTATGCTCTTTGTGTCCCTTGCCTTATGGCCCCTTCATCCAACTTCAAATCCTGCAGCATAGTATCATGCTTCTGTGCATGCATTGCCTTCTTCTGTGGTAAAATATCCCTCCACTTTTCCATTATAAGGACACTTGTGATAATCCAGGGTAACTCCCCATCTCAGGATCCTTAATTTAATCATGTCTTCAAAGACCCTTTTACTTTTAAGGGAACACATTCACATGTTCTGGGGAATAGAATGCACACATCTTTGGGTCTGTTATTTAGCCTGTCATAAATACCAAGGATTTTATACCTGTGAGATTCATGATTATAAGCTACTTGCATAATTCCAAGAACTGTATAATTGTAAAAATTTAAAAATCCTTGTAACCCCCTGCCCCCTTCATAGTAATTGCTTAAAAACAAAATTGAGATATTTTAGTGGTGGAGAAAATGTTAATTTGGTTCAATCAACAATGATCCAGGGTCTGAAAATACCATGACAAATTCAAAGTACCATGGATCTCATAAGGTGAGTGTTAGAGAGGTGCTGTGGAAGTTGGCAAGATTCTAGTAGATCACAAAGTCAGGAGTCTGCTTGAAAGATTGAAAAGCAGGAGCAAGGCCCGAAGATGGGAAGCCAGAGACTGTGTTCAAGTTACTGCATAAAATGGGTGAGTTGAAGTAAGAAGTGATAAGAGGAATTTAAGAGTGGCAGGCTGGCCCTAGGTGTTGGTTGAATGAATTTGATATTTATTTGTCCGACTGGCACGGGGACATAGGGTAATTCTGTGTGGGGAGAGCCAGGAGTTGAGAAGACCACTGTTGCAGAAGTCAGAGAAAGGCCTGAAGTAGGAGGGTGTGGTAATACAAATGGAGAGAGAGAAATTATATAGAACTTGTGTTGAGAGTTTGGCAATTGAATGTTAAATATGAAACAAGGATTGGGAAAAAAGATCTAACGGTGAATTTAAGATTCCAAGCCTGGATAGCTCGAACAAGACCTTTTTGTGGAATTATGCTTTACAGAATGTCTGCATTTAAGAATTCAGAAGAAGACAAGGTGGTGAAGGCATGAGCAGGGGTGTAGGAATGTAAGGGAAGACAGTTTTAGAAGATCAGTTCAGCAGGTTCCCCTACTGTAGAAGGGTAGAACACTATAAATAGTGCTATAGAATGTAGTTATGTCAGGGTCCCCAAACCACCCTCAGATTCCATGATTTGCTAAAGGGACCTACAGAACCAGAAAAACTGACACTCAGGGTTGCAGTTTATTATAGCAAAAGGATACAGACTAAAACCAACAAAGAGAAAAGGCAAGTGGAATGAAGCCCAAGAGAAACCAGAAGCAAGCATCCAGGTATCCTCTTCTAGTGAAGTCACAGGGACATGTGGAATTCTCACAGTAATAATGTGACATTTTGTGACAAATGTTGCCAATCAGAAAAGTTCCCTTGAGCTTTGATGTCTAGAGTCTTTACTGGGCTCAGTCATGAAGGTATGCAGCACCTGCCTAACTGACTTCAGCTACTCACACTCCAGCCTCTATAGCAAGAAGAGCTACCGGAAATCACATTAGTAGCATAATCCATTTAATCAAACTGGGACCAAGTGGCCCAAGGCCTCAGGCATATACAAAGAACTCTTGTCAGGCAGAATATTACAAGGACTCAGAGCTTATGGCTCCAGGGCTAGCCATGGGCCAGTCCTAAAGACAGACCTTAGGAATAACAGGGTTTGAGCAACTCAGGACTGTTGATGCACAGTAGCAATTAGAAGGGCATTGGAAATGTTTGAGAATGGAACTTCAGGGAGAAGTGATGTTGGAAGTCATAGTACAGTAGTTATGGAGAGACTGGTTTGTGGGAAAATGGATGCAGGTGGTGAGAATTATATTTTACAAAGACTCAGAAGAAACAGAAAGGTCTGTAGATTAAAGGAATTAGTAGCATCAGATTTTTTCTTTTTTGTGAAGCGAAGAAAAGATCACTATTTTCTACGTAGGAGGAAGGAAACAGTAGAGGGAGGGTTAGAAAATTCAAGCACAAGAAGTGTTAATGATTGGTACAATTTCTTAGAGATAGTAGGCTTCCTGTGGAAGGGAGAGGGAAACTTCTTAGAAAAGTGAAAAAGAGAGCAAGATGGTGAAAAAAAAAAAGTATATATTATGCAGTGGTGAAGCTGTTCGTAAGCAGCAGCAACATCTACAGAGCTGGATCAGGAGCACACTGCCATGGTTCAGCTGGTAGGGAGGTAGTGACCCTTGTGGAATTAACATTGTTTGCTGCATAGCAGGCGGCATGGATGTTTGTCCACATGTTCAGGGTCATGGGAGGTGGGCTCAGGTGGGCATGTGCACACAGTGGATCTTTGTTACAACTAGGGACACTGAGCTTAGGAAGACTCCAATCTTGAGGAGATAGGTGTTCACCCTGGTTTAAACATTACATTCACAATATGTACCCGAATCACAGTATCACATGGTATCCCATAAGTATGCAGAACTCATTATGCTTTTATCTATCAGTTAAAAATTAATTTTAAAAAATCCTCCCATCTAAAAAGAGATTTCTAACAGTTTTGTTCAACCTTTGTCCTGAAGGAATACATTATCTTTATTGTACTGGTCACTAAACAAATCTGCCTTCTGACCAGGAGGAAGAAACTCTTTAGTTCCTAAGGCTGTCTGTTACACAATGATATCAATACCTTTTGCTTAGAAGACATTCAGATATGCCAGAGGTGCATCTTCTGATGCACACACACATATAGATATGTGTATAAATTATAGGCATATGTATATATTCATAAATAGAGACTTTTTGGTTGTAGAAGAGAAGTCCAGGAGGGTCATTTTGGATGTGTCCACCTTTTCATGTTCTGAAGCACTAGATAGAGTCAATGTGATAGGAGCTGAGTCTTGCCCATCATTTTTTCCTTGGAGACCAGTACAGTGCCTGGGGCTTATTAGGTGCTCAGTGAATTTTTGTTGAATGAAGGAAGATCTTTAGAAGTTGATAGAGAATATGGACTCCCTAGATGGTTACTGGAGTTTATTCAGCCTAAGTCATGTGTTTTTGCAGATCTATGTAGACACACACACACACACACACACACACACACCCCATGTGTATAAAGATAAGTAACTCAATGAAAGAAAGAAGAGTTTAGAGAAATGGAATAGATTTTAGAGGAATTTACCCTGTGAGGTTTAGGAAAATATTTTTTTATTTAATACACATTTTATTTATGTCATACAAGTTTAAATTATGAATATGGTCTTCATAATGGTTACTGCCTGTGTTTCTGAGTGATGTTCTGAAATAGTCATTCTTTGCAGCTGGTACTGATGTATATTAAAGAAAAACTGAAACAGATGTACTTGGTCCTATGTGAATCAGTGTCTATAACAACAGCTCTTATATACATGAAATCAGATGGCTAGGAAGCAATTTTCATGTTCTGCTGGGTTCTTCAAAATGGGGATAGATTCAGGTTTCAGTTGTTGAGGCTGTTAAGCAGCAACCCAGGTATGAAAATGAGAAAGATTTGACTATTTCCCTTGTGAAGAAGAATAAAACAAGGGCATATGGACAAAGAAGTAGGTACAGAGGCAAGTTCACCTCAAAGAGATTCATTTGCACCCTGTTCTGTTCTCTGCTCTTCTGATCTGTGCACTTCTGCCCCCTGCAGAATGAATCAGTCTGACGTTTATCAGCTTTTTGAAAAGTGGGGTGAAGTGGTGTGGAACATATCAGAGGGGTGAAGCCGAGCAAATCTGAAAGAGAACGGAATATTTTATCTCATATCCTATGTGTGCTTACCCCCTCCCTTCTTCAGGAGCCAGAAGAGGGTGAATTGATGTCCACTCAATTTCAGTTCATCTTGCTACCTTCATGTTATTCTGCTTCTAATACATAGGAAATAAGAAAAGAGTGGTTCCAGGCAGCTACAGTGTCACACACAGTCATCAGTTTCTCTACAACCCTGAAATCATACAGGCTTCTAGGGTGACTTAACCACAAAATGACCTTCAGTGGATTTAGTATATAACTTTGTAAGAAATTACAAATTACTGATTTTGTATATACTTGGTACTGCTTCTTTGAAAGTTCATGAGTTTATTAGTGATTTCCAGAATTATAAATTAGGCCTGACTAAAAAAATTTGTGATGAAAACATTTTTTGGTAACTTAATAAACATGGGTGATAGATAATAAAGTATAAGTTCCAGGTGAGTGTGGAGTGCTGGTATGCATGAATACATGAGTGTATGTGTGTGGTTGGAGGAAAGAATCTACAAATCATGACTTTCTTAGCATTATACGTCTCTTGATAAAATAGATCAGTTTTCCCATGAGAAATAAATCTACATTTGAAGTAGAACTTTTAACTTGTTAGTATTCTATTCAAATTGTTATGCACAGCTAATGATTATTTTTGGATGCCTTCCAGAGACAGATGGAACCATTTTCAGAATTCACACAAAAGCTGAAGGACTTTTGGATGCAGATATACCCTTAGAGTTGGTGTTCCATTTACCAGTCAGTTACCCCTTGTGTCTGCCTGGTATCTCAGTTAACTCAGAACATCTGACCAGAGCTCAGTGTGTGACTGTACAAGAGAAGCTACTTGAGCAAGCAGAGAACCTTTTGTCGGAACCGATGGTTCATGAACTGGTTCTTTGGATTCAGAAGAATCTCAGGCATATCCTCAATCAACCAGAAACTGGAAATGGCAGTGAAAAGTGTACTTTTTCTGTGAGCACGACTGTGGATGATGGATTGTGGATAACTCTTTTACATTTAGATCACATGAGAGCAAGGACTAAATACGTCAAAACCGTGGAGAAGTGGGCTTCAGACTTAAGTCTGACAGGAAGACTGATGTTCTTGGGTAAAATAATACTGATTTTACTACAAGGAGAAAGAAACAACATCAAGGTGCCAAAAAGTTAAATGTTGAACATGAATCTGGTTATTTTCTGTTTAAAATTGTGTGTCTTTAAGTGTGTTTTATAACAATGGGATAGATTAATCATTAAGATGCTTCTGCTTTCTCTATTACCACATTAATGGATCTTCATTTTCTTTTTTTTAGGAATGTCTAACTCCTAATGGTAACTATAAACTTGCAGAGCTTAAAGAATAAGATTACATATATATATATATATATATATATATATATATATATATATTTTTTTTTTTTTTTTTTTTTTTTTTTTTTGTTGTTGTTGTTGTTGTTGCAGTGCTGGGGATCGAACCCAGGGCCTTGTGCTTGCAAGGCAAGCACTCTATGGACTGAGCTATCTCCCCAGCCCAAGATTATATTTTAAAAATCATGCCACTTAAATGAAAATAACAGATTATAAATAAAAAAATTCCTGTGGCACATGTTTGTTTTTATAATTAGCCATGAGCCTCAACTTTATAAATGTGCACTAGAAATTTGTGCATATTAAAATTTCCTCCCATAGTTAGGCACAGCAAGGTGTATATTTGTGGGTATTCTGCAAACTATAACTTGCTGGCAGTTAAAAATACATTCTGACACTTTAATTTTGTATCTGTAATACCTGGAAAGAGAGGCTTGTCCCTTATAACCAAGATTTAGTGTTGGTAGAAGCAGAATCATTAGGACTGTCAGCCTGTCACCTCCCACCTCACTTCTACTTTCCACCTGACTCGTCTCAGCAGCTGCTTTCAAAACCATCATCTTTAGATTTTTTTTTTTTATCTTTAGATTTTTAAAGTTCTTATTCTAAACTCCTCTAACCTGTTTTATGAGGGACAAGACAAGGAAAACTGCTTATTATATTTTAAATCTTAAAAGAGCTACAAACCATTTAATAAGTTTTATACTTTTAGGTAGTTTTATACTTTTCAATGGTCAGGAGTAATTACAGTAGAACTTATTTAAAACAGATTTAGTGTGAACAACCTATAATCTTAAAGACTTGCAGAATAATGACTTATTTTTTTCAAGATGGGCTGTTATCACAAGACTCCTTTGGCATTTAGTTAACTAGATTTTTTCTGGGTTATAGTAAGTTAAACAATAATTCAAATTTAATATGCATCCTGGATTGGGGCCTGATCAGGAAATCACATATTTTGAGGTGATTTGTAGTATATCTGCAAACTTTGATCCTTTTGGGTGAAATACAAATTGACAGAAATGAATACAAATTGATTCCTTGCTCATATTTACCAAAAGGCTTTGATTTTTCTTTATTAGGATAAATGCAGCTGTTTTGCAGATGCTGTTACTCAGATTGAATCATTAATTAACAAGTATTTATTCATGCAGCTAGAACTCTGTTAATGCAGAGAAATGGTACTTTATTATTATTATTTTTTAGTTATATCTAAAATTTCATTTCATGTGAATTTTTATGTTAACTTTTATAAGATTGCCAGGGTTGAGAATGTTCAGGTGTGTTTATAGATGCCACCAGTTTGGAATGGTAAGTGCTGTGTATCTGATATTCCATTCAGATGCTGGATTAGTAGTAATAACAGCAGTCACTCGTGGTCTTAAGTGTGCCATAGCACTGTAAGCCAGCCAGGTGTTCCTGTATTGTATATGTATTATCTCATTTAATTGTCACAGCTTCCCTAGGAGGCAGATCCTGTTAAGAGTTCTATTTTATGGAGGAAGATAACTGAGGCATTGAGAATTTAAATACTCAAACTAGAGTCAGAGCTGGTAGACAGTTCAGTCTAGATTGAAATTTGAATAGTTTGTTTATATTGCTCTTTACTTCTGCATTCACCAGAACATTATTCTACTCTGTGTGTAAAAATACCGTGCAGCTACCTTGCTGCTTGATTCAGAATGTACTGTTTAACCATGACAATAAACCTGCAGGTTTATAGCTCCTTTAAAGCTAGGACTTTGAGGTTCAGAGTAAGATATGTATTTAATGTACTGATTTATCATTTAGGAGTACCTGACTCTTCAGAAAACGTCCAAAGTAGATGTGGACTCAAGTGGAAAGAAATGCAAAGAGAAAATGATTAGTGTACTGTTTGAAACAAAAGTAGAGACGGAACACAAAAGGTATAATTTAGTACTATTGCAGATGGAAAAGCAACTGAATCGATAATTATACTCTGACAAATCTAGGCATATTCATGAGTTTCTCTTGTATAATGCAGGTTTCTGGCATTTGAAGTCAAAGAGTATTCAGCACTGGATGAGTTACAAAAGGAATTTGAAACTGCAGGACTTAAGAAGATTTTCTCCGAATTTGTACTTGGGCTGGTAAAATGAAATGAATGATAGGAATCTTTTATTAAGTAGAATTGTATTTTGTTGTTTTTACATCAAGTTTGGGGAGTGGCTAACTGAAATAGTCATAAGAGAGCAATTTTAAAGTTTCTCTTCAGCAAAATTATTCTAATTTCAGAAACAAAAGCCAGTTATGTTTTAGGGAATATGAAACATGAAAAGACTCCATATATTCTAATCTTTGCCAGGGAAGCCCAGGTTCAATAAATGGAACATAAACTGAAAGATAATAAAAAATATGGTAGCAAATGAACCCTTGTTTTTATGCAAAAAGTTTGTTTGGAACTATGCAATTATCTGGCTAATTTTCTTATAATTAAATGACTTTTCATAAAGATTTGTTTTCATTTTTTTTATGATTATTTTTGTAGCATTTAACCACATTTTCCCCCATTGAGCTTATTATATCTGATGCTTAAAGTTGAATGTTAAGAAAAATATACACTGATTTTGTGTGTGTGCATGTTTGTATTTGTATAAATTATTGTTTAAATACAAACCAAAGAAGTTCTATAGAACCTGATATACAGTTGCGTTCTTTTGGGGTTCTAGAATAGCATGGTATTTGCTAGCTATGGAACTAGATGGTTGATTTAAATTAAAATTCTTATTTGAAAAATGTAACTTCTGGTTTTACATGGGGAGAAATGCTCACACAAAATGAACCTGGCTTGCTGGATAAAAGAAATTATATGGAGATACTATTTTTTGTAATGATAGCTTTAAGCCATGATAATTATACTTTTTCTGGTCTAAGGAAAGAATCACAAAATAAAAACTTGTACTAAAATATATAACATAAAGGTAAGAGGGCATTTGCATCTGAGAAAGGATATTTGTGTGCATGAAGCCACCTGGGCTTCTAAAATAAGAAGCTGACTCATGTAAGAAAGTCCAAGCAAATCCTTCTAACTGCAACCTATGAAGTACACTGATGTCATCATAAAAATATAACTAGTAGGGGAGAGAAGTGAGAAAGATGTGGCATGCTGAGTGATACTTCTTGACAGTTCAGCTCTGTGACCATGATGCTTCAATCTGATTATCTTATTTTCAGGTACCTTGTTATTAAATTATGCCTACTTATTATTCATTTTATCAGGTTCTATTAATAAGAGTATTTATTTTCAGTTTATCTTTTTCCAGGTGTTTATGATTCCCCCCCCCGCCCCCGAAACCTGGCATATATAGATCGTTCCATGAGGAAAGCTTATGTAGCAAGGTAAATTTATCCCATTTGCATGCAAAACTGAGAAAACAGCCTTCACATTTTTGGTCTGGTCATTTTTACCCCTTCATTTGATTAACTGTAGTTTTAGTGAAAATTAAAATAGGGAAAAAGAACAGCACTGAGATTATTGACCATACGACTGAGATGAATGGAGGCAGATCATAATGTAATAACATTGAAGATTATTATCACAAAGCTGTAATAGTAGCAGTAGTAGGAGATGGAGTTTGAATTTTATAGTAATAGAACTTTTGGTCTTCTATTTTACCTTGATTCTTCTTTGCTAAAGTGTCTTCCTGTCACATGCTTTATGGTACTTCTTCAAACATTTAACTTCAAATTTGACTCTGAAAAAGTGTTGGATCAGGGCTGGGTTGTGGCTCAGTGCTAGAGTGCTTGCCTGGCACATGTGAGACACTGGGTTCCATCCTCAGCACTACATAAAAAAGTAAATAAATAAATAAAGTTGAAAAAAAGTTGGATCAGGTCAAATGTTAATAATGACTTTCTCCAACTTAATTATATTTCTCTCTGCTAAAATTGTGTAAAAAAGCATTGCTATTATTATTTTTTTTAGATGTTTATATCAGTCCTTCACAAATATGTATCAGCATGGAAAACTAAATTTTGACAGTGTTTATATAAATTTAAATTTACCTTTGATTAAAAGAAAATTTAAAAGTTATGTACCAAAAGGTTATAAGAATCTCTGGTATTTTTTAAATTTTAGTATCAGAGGAAGAGAATCTTAGTTATTTCCATTGATATTTTTGCCTCAAACTCTGCTGCTGTCCTCTCAACTTATAGTACTTACAAAAAGAATTGGGTCTTCTGCTTTGTGAAGAACAGACCAACTTCTTACTGAAGAAAACTGAAAATGAAACATACAATTTAAAACATCTTAAAAGTATCAAAGTCAGAAAGATAATGAGAATTGTTGGGACAAATTTGGGAAGGGAAAGGGATTAAATCCAGCATTTTGGGATATTTTTTCCCCTGGGATGCATTAGCTATTCTGGAAGAGTTAACTGAAGGCTGAATTAACTTGTGAGCTTGAAGCTTGAGGGAGTAAAACTCTGGGCTCCAGAGAAAAGAGATGGGAGACCAAGAGCTGGTAACCCAGAAGGATTACACTGCAGGAGTAAGGATGAACTGTAAACAAACCACTTGTCCTAGACCATAGCCACGTTTTGAGAACTCTGGTGAGATTGGGAAAATCTTAAACCTTGAATTTGGATTAAGGAATCCCCTGATTGTAAAGCTCTCCAATTCTCTGAATCTTCTTTGGAGGAAGAAACATCATCATCTACCCCACATTATATCAGTGAATTAATTTTAAATTCAGTATGCAACAAACAGGTAATTGGATACATGAAGAAATAAGATAGTGAGAAACAGCAGAAACAACAGACAATAGAAATAGAACTGCAGGAACTCTAGATCTGCTATGCTGGCATTACTAGACATAGATCATGAAAAAGTTATGCTTAAGTTCAAGGACATGTAAACCAAGCTTGAAATTGTTAAAGATGACGTGGCATATTTGAATAAAATCAAAGAACAAAACAAAAAAATGCAAGAGTTCAAACAATGGTTAATCAGTTAAGATTCAGTTAAGAAATCAGAAACCAATCTAGGTACTTTAAAAATAGACATTGGTTACAGATGAGAAAGACTGGAAGAGCAAATGGGAGGGTGGGGCTGGATTAGAGAAGGAAGAAGAGGGTGGTACACTTAAGAGTTCAGAAACCGCCAAGGCCTATGCTCTCTGTTCCACTGCTGGAGAGTTCTAACTGGTTATAGATCTGCTCACATGCTGCTTGAACCAGAGCAAAACTTCCCAATAAATAGGTGCTTTCCCTGCTCTGTTGAAATTTGGAATGACTTACCCTGTTGCCACTATAGCAACTGCCAACAACTACCATAATGCTGGAATTTGTGCTGTCTTTGATCTCCTGGAAGTACCTCCTGTTGACCTAACAGGAATAGAGCTGACAAGGAAGTCTGGAAAATACAGACTTCCCAAAAAAACTCAGCCTCAGGAAAACAGCTGTAGGAGGATGAATGTGTGTGTGTGTGTGGGGGGGGGGGGGGGCGGAGCAGGGGGAAGCTGTGTACCCATAGCAAGTAACCAGCACAACCCTTCTTTCTAGCTATTAAGCATCTACATATCCTTCTACGTGTATTTAAATTTCTATTTATCAATAACAGTTTCTGCTTCTGTATTTATGCTTCTATCTTTATTTTTTAGTCTCTTTTCATTAGATCTGTATTTTTTGAGACAGAGTCTTGCTGTATTGCCAGGCTCACCTCAAACTTGTGATCCTTCTGCCTTAACCTCCTGTATCTCTGGGATTACAGGCATGTACCACCATGTCTGACTCCTCTATCTTATGTACAAAGAAGAAATTTTTACCTTTTCCCTCTAAAAGGAGAAACAAAGTTTATACCAGTTACTATTATCCTTACTAACATTAATTCTAGTTTACTCTCAGTCCTTCCTGGATAGTCTGTAACCTGAAGATTAAATGTATTCAACTATAACCAATACTCCTTTTATAATGTGTTAGGGGTCAGGGGGTTGAAAAAAGTAGTTACTATATACAAAGACACACAGAAAAAGCAATGTAGTAAAGCTGGATAGTGACCTTGGCACTTTAATTGGTCATGAAACTATTTGATGTTTATAACTTCTTCCTCTATTTGATTTTTCTTTGCTCCTGGCCAGCACTTCAGTTGTCAGGGTTCCTTACTTTGTAGGGTAGTTGAATCTTCATTCAGAGACTGTGTTCTTAGGAGTTGGCTTGTTTATTAACTGTCACTATTAAATGAGAGAGTCTTGCTGGGCGTGGGGGTACATGCCTGTAATCCCAGATGCTTGGGAGGCTCCAGCAGTAGTATTGCAAGCTCAAAGTCAGCCTCAGCAGTATATTGAGACCCTGTCTCAAAAAATAAAAAGGTCTGTGGATGTGGCTTAGTGGTTAAGTGCTCCTGGGTTCAACCCCTGGTACCAGAAAAAAAAAAAAAAAAAAAAAAAAAAGGTCTTAAGAGGCAACCCAGAGAAACCCCTGGGTTCCTGATAGTCCTTGTTGATCCCATTATGTAGCAGCAACCCTGTAGCAATCTAGACCACTCACCCCAGCCAATACAGGAACCTTTCTTTTTGTTGGTTTAGTGTCATAGGAAGTCTCAGCTTGCAAATCATTTGAGCTATTTTGTGTGCCCTAGTAAGAGCATTTTCTAGGTTTCAAGATGGTGGAATAGAGCAGGTCACTTTCCTGGCTACTCTGTGGGCATGAAACCAAGAAAGACAGGCACCTTCTCAACAAGGTGGGTGAACGAAAAGAAAGGTGGGACTTTGCTGGCATTTAATACTGGATGCTCAAAGCAGATTGGGGACTCAGGTGGTTGGATATAGTAAAATAAGGAAGAAAGCTCCAGCACTACAGCCACTGCCATGACCAGAGGCACAGCCAGTGTGGTCCATCCATAAACACAGTGGAGGAAGAAGGAAATTAAAGGAACCCACAATTTTAGGAGGACTGAGGCCTGTTTGGGTTCGGAGAGTTTAGAGATCAAAGACACTGCCTGACTAAACTGAAAGGTGTGCTGCACAATATATTTGTATAGGAAAGACACTGAATCTCTTCTGATAGTGTGCGGAGCACAGAAGGAACCATTTTGCAGTTATGATGTGGGGACCAGCCCATGAGGGACTTGATTCCTGGCAAACCTAAGGCTGGCCTGTGTACAGGTCTGGCAGACCTACACTGCATGACGCTGGTGCTTAAGTGACCACGAGAAAAGTCAAACATGGAGAGAGGTTTACACAGGGGACTACTGGTCATGGCAACCCATCCAACTCTCCTCCCCATCCAGGATCGGCTGGGAGAGACGTGCCAGGCTGGGAATTTGAAAGGGTAGGGGCAGGAGAGAATGAGTTTGGAGACTGAACTCAAGACCAGGAAACTTGGGGTCCACAGGTGACATAGTGGACTAAGAATTGGCTCCTCCACCACACAAGTGGAACCCAGGGGGGATCCTTGGGGTACAGTCTTCAGCATGGACCAGCAAGTGCTGGGCGTGCTGATTTAAAATCTCCAAGCCAATTGGCAACCAGTGAAGAGCCTAGAGCCTACCTAAGCCTGAACCCCAGCTCTAGGAGTTCCTCTTATGGGATTACCTTTCTCATCCTAGCAACCCCACCCTGAGGGTGGAGCAAGCATCACACAAAAGACAACTCCACCTCACTGCTGAGAAGGGAAGCTGAGAATCTGAACTCCAGTGGAAACAGTTCTTTAACTTTTCATTGAGATCTTTTTAATTTTCTTTGCTTAATTGTGACCATACTGGTACATGGACATTTATACATATTCATATTTGTTTTTTCTTTGTTTTCTAATTTCTAGCATTTTTAAACCAGTTATTTTTCATGGATCAGTTTTTTTTAAGGCCTAGGAAGTTTGATTAGTATATTTCAGGTTTGCTTTGTATTTTTTATTTTTAATATAAAAAATTTTTACTTTATATATTTTTTCTTTCACTTATCTCTTTCCCTTGAATCTCTTCCTCATTTTTCTTCTGCTAACAGCCAGTCTGTATTCTCTCTTTCACTTTTCCTTTAATTGTTTTACTTCTATCCTCTCTCTTCTTCCCTCATAAACATCACACCTACATCACTGCTGTTCGCTTCCTGTCCATTATTCCACATTGTAAACCTTTTTGCAAACTTATTTTTATTGTAGGCAATAACTGTTCACATCATTTCTGTTTATTGCAACAACATTGTAGACGTCATAGCAGGAACTATTTGTTTTAGTGCTGTATATTGTTTGTATTGGTTGTTGTTATTATTTGTCTTCCCCCAAACAGTGAGGAACTGGAAACCTTCAGGGACGCTGTAAGTCTACAGGGTAGAAACTCTACTGCCTCAGATCCATACTGTTAGATGGGTAGACACACAAACAACATGAAAAAACAAGGGAACAAATCACCCCAGACAAACCAAGTTACTTCAGTAACAATCTATCACCACAGTGGAAGAAATGTCAGAGAATGAGTTTAGAATGTACATAGTTAAACTTATCTGAGAAGTAAAGGATAGTATAAGAGTAAAATCAAAGAGAAAATACAGATAAAGTGAACTTCAGGCCAAAATTAATCAGAAGGGACAAAGAAGGACATTTCACACTTCTTTAAGGAATTACATATCAACAAAATATACAGTAATAAATATTTATGCCCCAAACAACGGAACATCTACATATATCAAACAAACCCTTCTCAACTTTGAGAATCAAATAGACCACAAAACGATAATACTGGGTGACTTTAATATACCTCTCTCACCACTGGATAGATCAAAAAAAAAAAAAAAAAAACCTTAATAAAGGAGGTATAGAACTAAAATGTACAATTAATAATTTAGATTTAACATACATCTATAGAATATTTCATTCATCAATAACTGAATGCACTTTTTTCTCAGCAGCACATGGTACTTCTCTAAAATAGAACATATCTTAGGCTACAAAACAACTCTTGGGAAATATTAAAAAATAGAGATAATACCTGGCATTATATCAGACCAAAATGGAATGAAATTAGAAATCAATGATAAAATAAAAAATAGAAGCTACTCTGATAACATCTGAAGACTAAATAATATGCTACTGAATGACCAATGGATAGCAGAAGAAATCAAGGATGAAATAAAAAAATACTTAGAGGTAAAATGACAGTAGTGATACAATATATCAAAATCTCTGGGACACTATGAAAGCAGTGCTAAGAGGAAAGTTTATTGCATTTAGCTTATTCATTAAAAGAATAGCAAGTCAACAAATAAATAACATTATATCTCAAAGTCCTATAAGAAGAAATCAACACCAAAAGCAGTAGAAGACAAAAAATAATTAAAATCAGAGCTGAAATCAATAAAACTGAAACAAAAGGAAGCAAAAAACAAACAAAAAAAAATGGTTCTTTGAAAAAAGAAATAAAGTTGATAACCCTTAGCCAAGATAACAGAGAATGAGAGAGAAAACTCAAATTACTAAATTCGAGATGAAGAAGGAAATTTCACAATGGGCACTACTGAAATACAGATGATAAACTATTTTGAAAATTTATACTCTAATAAAATAGAAAATATTGAAGACAGTGATGAATTTCTATAGACATATGACCTACCCAGATTGGATCAGGAGGACATAAGAAAATTTAAACCCAGATTGGATCAGGAGGACATAAGAAAATTTAAACAGGTCAATTTCAACCAGTGAAATTGAAGATGCCGTCAAAACCTACCAAGAAAGAAAAACCCAGAACCAGATGAATTCTCAGCTAAGTTTTATAAGACCTTCAAAGAACAACTAACACCAATCTGCCTTAAATTATTCCATGAAATAGAAAGGGAGGGAAACCTTCCAAACTCATTCTGGGAAGCTAGTATCACCCTGATTCCAAACCCAGACAAAAACACATTAAGGAAAGAAAACTTCTGACCAATAACCCTGATGAACCTGGAACCAAAAATTCTTAACAAAATGCTGCAAAATTGCGTACAAAACATATTTAAAGGATACTGCGCCATGATCAAGTGAGATCCCAGGGATGCAAGGTTGGTTCAACATTCAGAAATCAATAAATGTAATTCATCACATCAATAGATTTAAAGACAGGAATCACATGATTATCTCAATAGATGCAGAAAAGTATTTGACAAAGTATAGCATCCATTCATGTTCAAAAAACTAGAAAAACTAGGGATAGTAGGAACATATTTCAACATGGTAAAAGCTTTATATGCTAAACCCAAGGGCAACATCATTCTAAATGAAGGAAAATTGAAAGCATTACCTCTATAAAGACTGGAACAAGACAGGGATGCCCTCTTTCATCACTTCTAAACATAGTCCTGGAAACTTTAGTCAGAGTAATTAGAAGAGAGAAATTAAAGAAATACAAATAGGAATAGAAGAACTCAAACTATACCTATTTTCTGATGACATGATTCTATATTTAGAAGACCAAAAATCTCCTCCAGAAAACTTATAGAACTCAAATTAATTCAGCAAAGCAGCAGGATATAAAATTAACACCCATAAATCAATGGTGTTCTTATACATCAGTGATGAATCACCTAAAAGAGAAATTAGGAAAACTATTCCATTCACAATAACCTCAACAAAAATAAAATATTTCAGACTCAATCTAACAAAAGAGGTGAAAGACCTCTACAATAAAAATGACAAAACACCCCAGAAAGAAATTGAAGAAGACCTTAGAAGATGGAAAGATCTCCCATGTTCTTGGATAGGCAGAGTTAACATTGTCAAAATGGCCATACTACCAAAAGTGCAATACAGATTTAATGCAATTCCTATTAAGGTTTTGATGACATTCTTCACAGAAATAGAAAAAGCAGTCATGAAATTCATTTGGAAAAATAAGAGACCCAGAATAGCCAAAGCAATCCTCAGCAAGAATAGTGAAGCAGGAGGCATCACAATACCAGACCTTAAATTATACTATAGACCTATAGTAACAAAAGCAGCATGGTGTGGCACCAAAGTAAATCTGAAGACCAGTGTTACAGAATAGAAGTCACAGACACAAACTCACATAAATACAGTTATTTCATACTAGACAAAGCACTATAAACATACATTGGAGAAAAGCTAACCTCTTCAACAAATGGTGCTGGGAAAACTGGAAATCCATATGTAACAAAATGAAATTAGATCCCTATCTCTCACCTTGCAGAAAACTCAAAGTGGATCAAGGACCTAAGCATTAGACCAGAGGCCCTGTGCCTAGCAGAAGAAAAATGAGGCCCAAATCTCCATCATGTTGGTTTAGGAACCAAAGTCCTCAACAAGACTCCTAAAACACAGGAAGTATAATCAAGAATCAATAAATGGGATGGGTTAAAAAGCTTCCTCACAGCAAAGGAAATAATCAAGAATGTGAAAAGAGAGCCTACAGAACAGGAGAAAATCTTTGCCAGCTGCACCTCAGAGCATTAATCTCCAGGATATACAAAGAACTCAAAGAAATTAGCACCAAAAAACAAAAAACAAAAACAAATAACCCAATCAGTAAATTGGCAAAGGAACTGAACAGACCCTTCACAGAAGAAGAAATATGAATGGTCAACAAATATTTGAAAAAATATTCAACATCTCTAGCAATTAGAGAAATGTAAATTAAAACTACACTGAAATTCCATCTTTCTCTAGTCAGAATGTCAATTATCAAGAATACAAGTAACAATAAATGTTGGTGAGGATGTTGGGGAAAAAGGTATACTTATACATCGTTGGTGGGACTACATTTTGGTGCAACTGCTCTGGAAAGCAGTATGGAGATTTCTCAGAAAACTTGGAATGGAACCATCATTTTACCAAGTTATCCCACTCATCAAAAAAGACTTAAAATCAGCCTTCTGTAGATACACAGTCACATCAATGTTTATAGCAACTCAATTTATAATAGCAAAGCTATGGAACCAAAGTAGATACCCTTCAACAGAAGAATGGATAAAGAAAATGTGGTACATATACACAATGAATATTACTCAGCCGTAAAGAAAAATTACCATATGACATTTGCCAGCAAATGGATGGATCTGGAGAGTATCATGCTAATGAAATAAGCTATCCCAAAACCAAAGGCCCAGTGCTGCCTGTGATATGCAGATGACTGTCGACTCACAATAGGTGTGTTTGGGGAAGGTTCACTGGATTGGGTCAGGAGGAATGGGGGGAATATTGAGGAGATGGGAATGGGAAAGGCAGTAGAATGAATTGGACACAACCTTCCTATGTTTATATATGAATACACGACCAGTGTAACTACTCATCATGGACAAAAATGGGTACTTATACTTCTTGTATGTAAAATATGTCAAAATACATTCTACTGTCATGTTTAACTAAAAGAACAAATAAAAAAAATTTAAAAAGAGCATTTTCTTCCTTGCGAACTAAGAGCTCTAAAGCAGCATAGCCCATGTTTGTAAAGGTGAGAAAACAAAATTTTGTGAGAGAGCTATTGAGTATGATATTGAGAAAAATCAGTTCCATTTTTATCTCTTCATTTTGGACTCATATTCTGGCAATGGGAGAGATAACATCACATATTTTTCACTGGCTTAAAGTGTATAGTACCTGTTCTATGAAAGCACCACAGTCTCTGAGGGTCTTTTTTTTTTTTTTTTTTTTTTTTCTTTTTGGTGATGCTGGGGATCAAACCCAGGGCTTTGTGCTTGTGAGGCAAGCACTGTACCAACTGAGCTATCTCCCCAACCCTTCTGAGGGTCTTGTCTATCCCCTAACCTAATCGCTGAGATTTAGGAGGCCATTATACTAGTAAATCAAGCCAGCCTCTTCTGAGTGTGACTGTACACAGAGAAAACTATGGATTTCAGAGTCATGGTCCTACTGCTACATTTGTTTTGTTGTGAAATGAGTTTCTGATTTAGAAGTTAAATGAAGAATACTGCATCTGTAAGATCATGGCTGGTAGAATTATAAAAAGGGACTTCAGAGTCATATCCAGAAGAATCTAGTTTAGTAAGGGCAAGTTGCTGGCACTTCCATTAGAGAAGTGATGTAATTAGGCACCAGGTAGCTGGCATTTCCCAGGAAGTAATACTCTTTGGTGACCCAGTCTGTGTTCCTAGCAGGATAGGCATTTAGCAGTGACAGGAGTAAGTTCAAATTAGTGAGAGGAACATCTTATTATTGAGTCCGTGCATAATTCCCATTCCTGCTGCTGTATTTGCTTTGTACATAAGTCCACTGAGCAAGAATGGGATACCAGGGAAAGAGGCTGACTGATGTTCTCAGGATGAGTCATCCTATTCACTTGATTAATGAAGACTTTCTCTGCAGTGGTTGTCCTTTGATAAATATCACATGGGACACAAATATCCTCAAATTCTGAGCTTATTCTTAGAGGCCCATTCATTAACCTCTGCCTCAGATCTCCTTGTCATCAGTCATCTGACCTTGTTTTTTCAAAGTCTTTGGCTAACCTGTTGGTCACTGACCATGAAATACTGTAGATATAAATCTCAAAATTTCTCTTTACCTATATAAAGAGAAACTTTATAATCAGAAGTTCTACCTGAAGAACTGTTACAGCATATTGTGAAGAACCACCCACAATCAGGTCTAACTTCTTTCTTCCTCAGTTATCAAATTACCAATAATCCTCATGAGAGCATTAGTGTGGACTAACGAAGAAGATGCTGTGCAGGAGGAGTAGACATCATAGATAACTGAGTTACTTCATCATGGAGCTTACATTTGTCTTCAGTGCCTGCTGGTGCCTGATCTTGTGTGTATCACCTCATTTGTACATGCCCAAGTTCATGATTTCATGGACAAAATAATACCCAGTTCACATACCTCAGTTCCCACAGTCAATTGATGTCATAAGATAAGTGTTCAGATTCATCTGAGATCTAGTAGCAAACTAAG
Organism: Sciurus carolinensis; assembly: GCF_902686445.1. NCBI lineage: Eukaryota > Metazoa > Chordata > Mammalia > Rodentia > Sciuridae > Sciurus > Sciurus carolinensis. Next base: position 127,601,928 of record NC_062213.1, on the reverse strand, counting down.
AGCTCTTTCTTTTCTTTTCTTTTTTTTTTTTAAAGAAGAGGGAGTGCTTTGATTTAAAATTCTAATGCTGTATTGGGCTTGTGCAGGGTACTAATAGTCTCACAATATGCCATTACTACATCAAACACCACTGTATCTTCTGAGTTATAAGCCCAAGTAGCACAGTAGCTCACACTATAGTCTAGAACTGCAGCCTTATTACTCTGGGATCCACTCAAAATTAGCAACTCCAAGGGTTAATCAGTAAATAGGTCAGAGTACCACATTCAAATATGGGATACATTGATTCTAAACACCAAAGGTGCCTGGGAAGCTTTATACTTTAAGGTATGAGTACAAGGTGAAGCAACTTATCTTTCACAATGGGACATCCTAGGATTCACCTCGAAGCACTGAACTCCTAAAAACTTCACCAAGCTGATAGTTTTCTGAATTTTTGTGGGTTTTATCTCCCTCTATCTTTGAAATATGAGTCTTCTAAGGCATTTGGAGTGCTTTTTTCTGTTCGTTAGGTACAGTTAGTATGTTTGGTGGGATATTAAAATGAATGTCTTTAAATACTGAATTATGTCATACAGCCAGAAAACTGACATAAACCTAAAGTAAGATTGAGTCCCAAAGAGAAAGTGTGCAGCTTGTACTTGTTTCTAGTGGTTTTCAAAAATTGATATAGAGTAAAATAATTTGCTAGGTCAAGAGCTAGACCAATTACCCAGAGCTATGTTGATTTGTTCCAATATAAGACTACATTTTGGAAGAACAACTATAATTGGCATCATCTCTACTTAAATTTGATAATCTACAGTAATTCTCTAAAATCCCTCTGCTTATATGCATAAGCCCAAGTGATGAGTTAAGGGGGAGTGTTATAGGAATCATACTTGGCAAGAATAATCTTTTCAACACATGGTCATGGAACATTTGGATATCCACATGGAAAACAAACAAAATGTTCCCCTACTTCACTTCATACCTCAGGTCAACACCAGGAGGATTACAGACCTAAGTATGAAATATTTTATAAGAAATAATTCAAATACAATATTTGAAAGAGTATTTTATTGACCTTTGGGTCCTAGTCTTAAGATACAAAGGCAATATCTTTATAGAAAAGACTGATAAATTGTACTACATCAAAATTAAGAACAATTGGTCATTGAAAATATTAGTTAATAGGCAAAATATGGAATGAAGCAAGTATTTGAACACATTTAATTTATATTGGTCTAATTTCCAAAGTGTTAACCAAAATAGACAATAGTCAAAGAATCTTGAATAGGTATTTTGCAACAGAGAATATCCAAATGTTCAAAAAACATATGTAAATACACTTAACATAATTAATAATAGGAGAAATACAAATGAAACCATGATATCACTAGACACCAGAATAACTAAAATTTATTTAAAAGATGGATAATAGAAGAGTTGGCAAAGAAGTGGAACATGGCAATATTGATGCATTGTTTGTGGGAATATATACTGACCCAACGACTTTGATATTATCCAGAAAAACAGTAAATTCCCTACCCTATGATCCAGAAATTCTGATTTTAGATGCATACCTTACAAAAGTGTGTCTATTTGATAAGAAGTTTCATGTTCATGACATTAATTTTAAAACCCAAATGAATCAGCCAAATATCCATTAACACTGAGTAGATGAACAAATTGTGGTATCTTCATACAGCAGAATACTTCATAGTAAACTAAATGGGTGGACTCTAACAATTCAGAGCAACTTGGAGTCATCAAGTGAAGTAAACACAAAATACTATAAACTGTATGATTCCCAAAGCTCAAAAACAGACAAAATGATCCTAAATTAGGGTGCATGTAAGTGCGAACACTAAAAGACAAGCAAGGAAGTTGCTAAAATAAGTTAGGATGACAGTTACCTGTAAGAGGAAGGGATGAGGTTGTGGTTGGAAAGAGGCCCATGAAGGCTTCTTTGAGAGATGACTATACCTCCTATTCCTAGCCTGGGTCCTGGTTTCTCATGCTTTGTTTATAATAATTCATTAAATTTTATAGTTTTAATAATGTATATTTTTGTATTTCTTCCCCCAAATAGTTGGGGCTTAAAAATGTCAGAGTTGTTATAATATTTTGGTAAATAAGAAAAATATTTATGGTAATTTAAAAATATTTATAACTAATATAAATTTTTAATCCTAAAATTTGACTCAGTTACAGACAAAATTGTAAAGTAGGCATAGAAGAGTAGCCTATTTTAAGTGATAGGGAAATCTTTAAAGAGATGACAGTCGAGTCAATACCAGGTGTTTAAAGGATCAACCACAGAAAAATGAGTAAAATTGGATGAAGACCATTTGTTTTAAAATACAGAGGTTGGACTGAGTAATACCTGCTACTGTTTTGTTTGTTTGTTTTGTTTTTGTTTTTTAATTCCATGAACCACAGAAACCAGCGGTTTTTGTAAGCACAACTGTGTCTGTAACTATACTAAGCTCAGCCCAGTCTGGAACTCTAGCTCCCTTTTCTGTGGCAAGGTCCCTTGTGCCCATAACTGGCCATAACATCATGCACTTTTTATCATGAAGTATATATTCATATTTTTTTCTCTTTATCTGATGGTTAACTTTGGTTTCAGCTAGACTGAATGGACAGATGCCTAGAAAATTGAGCACACTTCTGGATGAATCTGTGAGGGTCCTTCAAGAAATGATAGGCACATGGGTCAGTGATCTGAGTGGGGAAAGACCCACCTGAATGTGTGCAGCACCCTCCAACAGACTAGGGGCTAGATGGAACAAAAAAGTGGAAGGAGAAAGCTCACTAGTACCTGAATACTCAACTGCTGTTGAGTGGATGTGTCTTTTGCTGTTGCCATCACCTGCAAACATCAGACTCCAACTTCTTCAATGTGGACTTGCACCAGTGACTCTCCAGTGGGCTTCTAGGCCTTAAGGCTTGGGCAGGAACTGCATCATTCATTCCTTTTGTTCTGAGACTTCTAGCTTCTCTGACTGAGCAACTACTGGTTTCCTCACCTCTTCATCCTGCAGACAGCCATTTTGAGAATATTCATTCTCTGATTTTGTGAGTCAATCTAATATATCTATATGTATACATCTGTATCTATATCTATATTCTATTGGGCCTATTCCTCTGGAGAATGCTAATTAATACAATATATATGTTATATTGTTTTGAACATGAAATACGTAGTTTCCTGTACCCTTACTGCTCAGGTGTGGTTTGTGGAGCAGCATCACTGTGTTAGAAATACAGAATCTCGGGCGCTACCCTAGATCCAGTGGAATAGCATGTATAATTTAATAAGATCTCCAGGTGATTGATGTGCACATTAAAGTTTGAGAAGCACAACCCTAAGATTATATGTTCCTAAAAATATGTGAGGAGGTTGAAAGTGAAAAGTTGTACAACAGATATACAACAGATACACATATCATGAGGGGCATTCTAGTACCTCAAAGCTGAAAATATTATAAAATCCCCAAATATATTTTACGTATCAAATCACACTTGATGTGTCTAGCATTCCTTGCATGTTTTTAATTTTGTTTTTTGTCTTATAATTGAACATGCAAGTGAGTAAGGATGAATGATTATATGACGAATGTGTACATTCTCCTTTCTTAGAATGCTAAATGATCACCTTAATTATGCTAATTGTATGTGACTTTTGACCATTTAATTTGCCGTTTTCCACTTATTTTTTTATAAAAGGGAGAATATAACATCAAATAATTGTAAAAATGCGACTATATAAGATGAAGATGCTGTTAAAATTTTGAAATTATGTGATATCTTGATTTATTTGTCAGTTGATGTAAAAAATCTGATTTTGATTAATGAAAAAATAGTTTTAAATTTCCACTATTGTAAAGTATAGGAAAATGAATGTGAAATAAATGATTAAAGGTAGGAGTAATCCCTCTATATTATGAAAAATAGACAAAATATCTTGTTTGGAAAACTGCCAATAATGTATAAAAATTAGTAGGAAGGGAAGAAAGTTGGAGAATGGAATCTTTATTTTTGATCAATTTGTACTTTCAATTAATTTTAATGCCTCAATCAGTTAGCTTTCCACTCTTTAGTTGTTGACTAGATTGCATCTTTCCAAATAATGTAGATCATAAATTTCAATTTCTGTATATCATCTGAAGTTATATTGCTTCATTCCTTATATCCATTTTATATTAGTTAGTGTTCTCCAGAGAAATAGAACCAATATGTGTGTGTGTATATATATTTGCATATTTGTGTGAATATATAAAGATATTAATCATTAATCTTTACTCACTTGAGTGTTCAATTGTAAGACAAATAACAAAATTTAAAAATATGTAAGGAATGCTAGATTTGATTTAAATCTAACTCTCATCCAAAAACACCCTCACAAAAATATCCAGAACAATGTGCGCCGAAATATCTGACCCATTCAAGTTTACATTGTAAACTAATCATTGCACTTCCCAAGAAATAGTCTGATGGTAGTTCTACTTTTGGAAGAATGTGGCTTTCAATTCATATCTGCTTACGTCATTGCAATCTCTCCCTCACTATATTTTCACTGCTATAATACATTAAATGCTGATATGAATTTTAGCAGAATTGATAAGAAGGATACTTTTTTCAAAATAAGTTAACAACTTGACAAATTGTAGTTTCTTTTGACTTGAATGACTTTTTCTCAATCAGTACTACCATAACAGGGTCTGCACAAAGCTACATTTCTGCTAGCTTAGGACTATAAAAAATATATATGGACTCAAGATGTATTGAATTTTTTTTCAGAAAAGTGAATTCATCTGCTTTGGAGTAACTTTCTAGAACTTTAAACTTGTGTTTGCTCAGTTCATTGTTGGCAAGACATCCTGAAATAGTTACTAAGAGAGATTGCAGGAGTCGTGCTCTTTTCTGTATGAATCCCAATGTGGAACATTTCTGGTATGTATGACAATGCAGTTCTTTCACCATTAAGGGCCTGTTAGCCGTTGCTAATTTTAGCAACAGACTTTTCCTGCAACTAAGAAAGCATGCTGTAAAATGTGTGATTTGTCAAAATTCCATGTATATGTATTTTCACTCTCTTATTTTTTAAGAATTCTATCCATTTCCATAGCTTCCATTATTTTGTCTATGTAGTTAGGTTTCAAATTCACACTTCAGTCTTGACCTCTCTCCTGAACTCTAAACATTCACTTCTTTCTTTTTTAATTTTATTGGGTCTTCTTAGTTATACCTGACAGTAGAATCCAGTTTGATAAAATTATACAAGCATGGGATATATCTTATTCGAATTAGAATCCCATTCTTGTGGGTGGGCACGATGGTGGAATTCACTTAGGTATTTTCATGTTAGATTTATTCTACTTTTCTAAATTATGTTAGATTTATTCTACTATTCTAAATTATGTTAGATTTATTCTATAGTTTTTTCATATTCCTATTCCCCTCCCTTTCTTTCATTCCCTTGTTTAATCTACTGAACTTCTCTTCTCCCCTCCCCCATTTATTGTGGTTTAGCTTCCACATATCATCAAAAACATTCAACTTTTTTTTTTTTGTGATTGACTTTTTTCACATAACATAATATTCTCCAGATCCATCCATTTGCTGGCAAATGTCATGAAGTCATTCTTCTTTATGGCCAAGTAATATTCCTTTCTGTATATGGACCAAAATTTCTTTTTCTTTTCTTTTTTTTTTTTAATTGTAAACAAATGGGATACATGTTTTTTCTCTGTCTGTACATGGCGTAAAGGCATACCATTTGTATAATCATAAATTTACACAGGGTAATGTTGTTTGATTCATTCCGCCATTTTTTCCCTTCCCCCCCTCCCCTCCCACCTCTCCCCTCCATCTACACAGTCCTTCCTTCCTCCATTCCTGCCCCCCTCCCTAAACCCAACTCCAACCCCAACACTAACCCTTCCCACCCCCCATTATGTGTCATCATCCACTTATTAGCAATATCATTCTTCCTTTGGTTTTTTGAGATTGGCTTATCTCAGTTAGCATGATATTCTCCAGTTTCATCCATTTGCCTGCTAATGCCATAATTTTATCATTCTTTATGGCTGAGTAATATTCCATTGTATATATATACCACATTTTCTTTATCCATTCATCAATTGAAGGACATCTAGGTTGGTTCCACAATCTGGCTATTGTGAATTGAGCAGCTATGAACATTGATGTGGCTGTATCTCTGTAATATGCTGATTTTAAGTCCTTTGGGTATAGGCCAAGGAGTGGGATAGCTGGGTCAAATGGTGTTTCCATTCCAAGTTTTCTAAGGAATCTCCACACTGCTTTCCAGAGTGGCTGCACTAATTTGCAGCCCCACCAGCAATGTAAGAGTGTACCTTTCTCCCCACATCCTCGCCAACACCTGTTGTTGGTTGTATTCTTGATAATCGCCATTCTAATTGGGGTGAGATGGAATCTTAGGGTGGTTTTGATTTGCATTTCTCTTATTACTAGAGATGTTGAACATTTTTCCATATGTTTATTGATTGCTTGTATATCTTCTCCTGTGAAGTGTCTATTCATTTCTTTAGCCCATTTGTCAATTGGATTATTTACATTCTTGGTGTAGAGTTTTTTGAGTTCTTTATAGATTCTGGAGATTAGCGCTCTATCTGAAGTATGATTGGCAAAGATTTTCTCCCACTCTGTAGGCTCTTTCTTTGCATTGTTGATAGTTTCCTTTGCTGAGAGAAAGCTTTTTAGTTTGAATCTATCCCAGTTATTAATTCTTGCTTTTATTTCTTGTGCTATGGGAGTCCTGTTGAGGAAATCTGGTCCTAAGCCGACATGTTGAAGCTCTGGACCTACTTTTTCTTCTATAAGATGCAAGGTCTCTGGTCTGATTCTGAGATCCTTAATCCATTTTGAGTTTAGTTTCGTGCACGGTGAGAGATATGGGTTTAGTTTCATTCTGTTGCATATGGATTTCCAATTCTCCCAGCACCATTTGTTGAAGAGGCTATCTTTTCTCCATTGCATATTGTTGGAACCTTTGTCTAGTATGAGAAAATTGTGTTTATTTGGGTTTGTGTCCGTGTCCTCTATTCTGTACCATTAATCGACCTTTCTATTTTGGTACCAATACCATGCTGTTTTTGTTACTATTGCTTTGTAGTAGAGTTGAAGATCTGGTGTTGCAATACCCCCTGCTTCACTCTTTCTGCCAAGGATTGCTTTAGCTATTCTGGGTTTTTTATTCTTCCAGATGAATTTCATAATTGCTTGCTCTATTTCTGTAAGGTACATCATTGGGATTTTAATTGGAATTGCATTGAATCTGTATAGCACTTTTGGTAGTATGGCCATTTTGACAATATTAATTCTGCCTATCCAAGAACATGGGAGATCTTTCCATCTTCTAAGGTTTTCTTGAATTTCTTTCTTTAGTGTTCTGTAGTTCTCATTGTAGAGGTCTTTCACCTCTTTTGTGAGATTGATTCCCAAATACTTTATTTTTTTCGAAGCTATTGTGAATGGGGTAGTTTTCCTAATTTCTCTTTCTGAAGATTCATCACTTATGTATAAAAATGCCTTAGATTTATGTGCATTGATCTTATATCCCGCTACTTTACTGAATTCACTTATGAGATCTAAAAGTTTTCTGGTGGAATTTCCTGGTTCCTCTAAGTATACCATCATATCATCAGCAAATAGGGATAGTTTGAGTTCTTCTTTTCCTATTCGTATCCCTTTAATTTCTTTGGTTTGTCTAATTGCTCTGGCTAGAGTTTCAAGGACGATATTGAATAGAAGTGGTGAAAGAGGGCATCCCTGCCTTGTTCCAGTTTTTAGAGGGAATGCTTTCAGTTTTTCACCATTAAGAATGATATTAGCCATGGGTTTAGCATAGATGGCCTTTATAATGTTAAGGAATGTTCCCACTATCCCTATTTTTTCTAGTGTTTTGAGCATGAAGGGGTGCTGTATTTTATCAAATGCTTTTTCTGCATCTATCGAAATAATCATGTGATTCTTGACTTTAAGTCTGTTGATATGGTGAATGACATTTATTGATTTCCAGATGTTGAACCAACCTTGCATCCCTGGGATGAAACCCACTTGATCATGGTGCACTATCTTTTTAATATGTTTTTGTATGCGATTTGCTAAAATTTTGTTGAGAATTTTTGCGTCGATGTTCATTAAGGATATTGGTCTGAAATTTTCTTTTTTTTTTTTTTTTAGAATGTGTATTACACTTTATTTATTTATTTTTTTTATTTATTTTTTTTGTGTGTGTAATCATAAATTTACATAGGGTAATGTTGTTTGATTCATTCTGCCATTTTTTCCCTTCCCCCCCTCCCCTCCCACCCTTCCCCTCCATCTATACAGTCCTTCCTTCCTCCATTCCTGCCCCCTAAACCCAACTCCAACCCCAACACTAACCCTTCCCACCCCCCATTATGTGTCATCATTCACTTATTAGCGATATCATTCTTCCTTTGGTTTTTTGAGATTGGCTTATCTCAGTTAGCATGATATTCTCCAGTTTCATCCATTTGCCTGCTAATGCCATAATTTTATCATTCTTTATGGCTGAGTAATATTCCATTGTATATATATACCACATTTTCTTTATCCATTCATCAATTGAAGGACATCTAGGTTGGTTCCACAATCTGGCTATTGTGAACTGAGCAGCTATGAACATTGATGTGGCTGTATCTCTGTAATATGCTGATTTTAAGTCCTTTGGGTATAGTCCAAGGAGTGGGATAGCTGGGTCAAATGGTGTTTCCATTCCAAGTTTTCTAAGGAATCTCCACACTGCTTTCCAGAGTGGCTGCACTAATTTGCAGCCCCACCAGCAATGTAAGAGTGTACCTTTCTCCCCACATCCTCGCCAACACCTGTTGTTGGTTGTATTCTTGATAATTGCCATTCTAATTGGGGTGAGATGGAATCTTAGGGTGGTTTTGATTTGCATTTCTCTTATTACTAGAGATGTTGAACATTTTTCCATATGTTTGTTGATTGCTTGTACATCTTCTTCTGTGAAGTGTCTATTCATTTCCTTAGCCCATTTGTCAATTGGATTATTTACATTCTTGGTGTAGAGTTTTTTGAGTTCTTTATAGATTCTGGAGATTAGCGCTCTGTCTGAAGTATGATTGGCAAAGATTTTCTCCCACTCTGTAGGCTCTTTCTTCGCATTGCTGATAGTTTCCTTTGCTGAGAGAAAGCTTTTTAGTTTGAATCTATCCCAGTTATTAATTCTTGCTTTTATTTCTTGTGCTATGGGAGTCCTGTTGAGGAAGTCTGGTCCTAAGCTGACATGTTGAAGCTCTGGACCTACTTTTTCTTCTATAAGATGCAAGGTCTCTGGTCTGATTCCGAGATCCTTAATCCATTTTGAGTTTAGTTTCGTGCACGGTGAGAGATATGGGTTTAGTTTCATTCTGTTGCATATGGATTTCCAATTCTCCCAGCACCATTTGTTGAAGAGGCTATCTTTTCTCCATTGCATATTTTTGGCCCCTTTGTCTAGTATGAGAAAATTGTATTTATTTGGGTTTGTGTCCGTGTCCTCTATTCTGTACCATTGATCCACCTTTCTATTTTGGTACCAATACCATGCCGTTTTTGTTACTATTGCTTTGTAGTAGAGTTGAAGATCTGATATTGCGATACCCCCTGCTTCACTCTTTCTGCCAAGGATTGCTTTAGCTATTCTGGGTTTTTTATTCTTCCAGATGAATTTCATAATTGCTTGCTCTATTTCTGTAAGGTACATCATTGGGATTTTAATTGGAATTGCATTGAATCTGTATAGCACTTTTGGTAGTATGGCCATTTTGACAATATTAATTCTGCCTATCCAAGAACATGGGAGATCTTTCCATCTTCTAAGGTTTTCTTGAATTTCTTTCTTTAGTGTTCTGTAGTTCTCATTGTAGAGGTCTTTCACCTCTTTTGTGAGATTGATTCCCAAATACTTTATTTTTTTCGAAGCTATTGTGAATGGGGTAGTTTTCCTAACTTCTCTTTCTGAAGATTCATCACTTATGTATAAAAATGCCTTAGATTTATGTGCATTGATCTTATATCCTGCTACTTTACTGAATTCACTTATGAGATCTAAAAGTTTTCTGGTGGAATTTCCTGGTTCCTCTAAGTATACCATCATATCATCAGCAAATAGGGATAGTTTGAGTTCTTCTTTTCCTATTCGTATCCCTTTAATTTCTTTGGTCTGTCTAATTGCTCTGGCTAGAGTTTCAAGGACGATATTGAATAGAAGTGGTGAAAGAGGGCATCCCTGCCTTGTTCCAGTTTTTAGAGGGAATGCTTTCAGTTTTTCACCATTAAGAATGATATTAGCCATGGGTTTAGCATAGATGGCCTTTACAATGTTAAGGAATGTTCCCACTATCCCTATTTTTTCTAGTGTTTTGAGCATGAAGGGGTGCTGTATTTTATCAAATGCTTTTTCTGCATCTATCGAAATAATCATGTGATTCTTGACTTTAAGTCTATTGATATGGTGAATGACATTTATTGATTTTCTGATGTTGAACCAACCTTGCATCCCTGGGATGAAACCCACTTGATCATGGTGCACTATCTTTTTAATATGTTTTTGTATGTGATTTGCTAAAATTTTGTTGAGAATTTTTGCGTCGATGTTCATTAAGGATATTGGTCTGAAATTTTCTTTCCTCGATGTGTCTCTGTCTGGTTTAGGAATCAGGGTAATATTGGCTTCATAGAATGAGTTTGGGAGAGTTCCCTCCTCTTCTATTTTCTGGAATACTTTGAGAAGTCTTGGAATGAGTTCTTCTTTAAAAGTTTTGTAGAACTCGGCTGAGAACCCATCTGGTCCTGGACTTTTCTTTGTTGGAAGGCTTTGATGACTTCTTCTATTTCATTACTTGAAATTGGTCTATTTAAATTGTGTATGTCCTCCTCGTTCAGTTTAGGCAATTCATATGTCTCTAGAAACCTGTTGATGTCTTCGAAATTTTCTATTTTGTTGGAGTATAGATTTTCAAAATAGCTTCTAATTATCTTTTGTATTTCAGTCGTGTCTGTTGTGATATTTCCTTGTTCATTCCGAATTTTAGTGATTTGGGTTTTCTCTCGTCTTCTCTTTGTTAGTGTGGCTAAAGGTTTATCAATTTTGTTTATTTTTTCGAAGAACCAACTATTTATTTTGTCAATTTTTTGTATTGTTTCTTTCGTTTCAATTTTGTTGATTTCAGCTCTCCGTTTAACTATTTCCTGTCTTCTACTACTTTTGGTGTTGGTCTGTTCTTCTTTTTCTAGGGCTTTGAGCTGTAGTGTTAGGTCATTTATTTTTTGAGTTTTACTTCTTTTATTAAATGCGCTCCATGAAATAAATCTTCCTCTAAGTACTGCTTTCATAGTGTCCCAGAGATTTTGATATGATGTTTCTTTGTTCTCGTTTACCTCTAAGAATTTTTAAATTTCCTTCCTAATATCTTCTGTTATCCATTCATCATATAGTAGCATATTGTTTAATCTCCAGGTGTTGGAGTAGTTTCTGTTTTTTACTCTTTCATTAATTTGTAACTTCAATCCATTATGATCTGATAGAATACAAGGTAGTGTCTCTATCTTCTTGTATTTGCTGACATTAGCTTTGTGGCATAATATATGGTCTATTTTAGAGAAGGATCCATGTGCTGCTGAGAAGAAAGTGTATTCGCTCTTGGTTGGATGTTATATTCTATAAATGTCTGTTAAGTCTAAATTATTTATTGTGTTATTGAGATCTATGGTTTCTTTGTTCAATTTTTGTTTGGAAGATCTATCCAGTGGTGAAAGAGGCGTGTTAAAATCACCTAGTATTATTGTGTTATGGTCTATTTGGTTTCTAAAATTGAGAAGGATTTGTTTAACATACATGGATGAGCCACTGTTTGGGCATAGATGTTTATGATTGTTATATCTTGCTGATTTATGCTTCCCTTAAGCAGTATGAAATGTCCTTCTTTATCCCTTCTGACTAACATTGGCTTGAAGTTCACATTATCTGAAATGAGGATGGATACTCCAGCTTTTTTGCTGAGTCCATGTGCATGGTATGTTTTTCCCCATCCTTTCACCTTTAGTCTATGGGTATCTCTTTCTAAGAGATGAATCTCTTGCAGGCAACATATTGTTGGATCTTTCTTTTTAATCCAATCTGCCAGTCTATGTCTTTTGATTGATGAATTCAGGCCATTAACATTCAGGGTTATTATTGAGATATGATTTGTATTCCCAGTCATTTGGTTCATATTTAAAATTTTTGACACATCTTGGTTCCTCCTTTATTTGACAGTTCCTTTAGGATAATTCCTCCCTTTGCTGATTTGCTTCTTTGTTTTTTATCTCTTCCTCATGAAATATTTTGCTGAGAATGTTCTGTAATGCTGGCTTTCTTTTTGTAAATTCCTTTAGCTTTTGTTTATCATGGAATGATTTTATTTCATCGTCAAATTTGAAGGTAAGTTTTGCTGGGTATCAGATTCTTGGTTGGCATCCATTTTCTTTCAGAGCTTGAAAAATGTTGTTCCAGGCCCTTCTAGCTTTTAGGGTCTGGATTGAAAAATCTGCTGATATCCGTATTGGCTTCCCCCTGAATGTAATTTGGTTCTTTTCTCTCACAGCCTTTAAAATTCTGTCTTTATTTTGTATGTTCGGTATTTTCATTATAATGTGCCTTGGTGTGGGTCTGTTGTAATTTTGTGTATTTGGAGTCCTATAAGCCTCTTGGACTTGATTTTCCATTTCATTCTTCAGATTTGGGAAATTTTCTGATATTATTTCTTCAAATAGATTGTTCATTCCTTTGGTTTGCTTCTCTAAGCCTTCCTCAATCCCAATAATTCTCAAATTTGGCCTTTTCATGATATCCCATAGTTCTTGGAGATTCTGTTCATGATTTTTTACCATCTTCTCTGTTTGTTCAACTTTGTTTTTGAGGTTAAATATTTTGTCTTCAATATCTGAAGTTCTGTCTTCCAGCTGTTCTATCCTATTGGTTATGCTTTCTATGGAGTTCTTAATTTGGTTTATTGTTTCCTTCATTTCAAGGATTTCTGTTTGTTTTTCTTTCAATATCTCTAACTCTTTATTGAAATGATCTTTTGCTTCCTGAATTTGCTCTGTTAACTGTCGATTGGTACGATCGTTCAATGCCTGCATTTGCTCTTTCATCTCATCGTTTGCTTCCCTAATCATTTTAATTATGTACATTCTGAACTCCCTTTCTGTCATTTCTTCTGCCATGCTGTCGTTGGATTTTATTGATGTAACATCTAGATTTGTTTGGGGCATTTTCTTCCCTTGTTTTCTCATATTATTCAGGAATCAGTGGGTCATTAAGATATTGCAGATTTCCTCTATCAACTTATAATGTCCCTGAAGATTGCTAGTATATCCCCTCTTATCCTTCAGTAGCCTGAAGTCTTGGAGGAGGTTGATAATGCAGAGCTCCACGAAGAAGCTGCCTCTCTAGGGGTGGTGACCCTCAGGTGGCGTATATTCCCTGCTAGTGGGCAGAGGTGCCTCCACTTGTTGACCAATGGTCATCCAATGGGGAACTAGACTGCGGGCTGAGGCAAGGCCTATTTGTGCCTGTGTCTCTGGTTTAATGTCCCTGTGGGAAAACCTCACCCGGCAGGGAAGCCTCACTCGGTGGGGACGTCTCGCTGGTCAGTTGCCCTCCTAGAGGTTCCCCCCAATCTACAACTACCACCTGGGCTGGGCTGTCTTCCTCTGCAACGATCCCAGGGGCCCGGACCTACGTCCTGGGCCTGGGAGCCTCACCCTTCGCAGGCGAGTCTCCTTAGGCTGCCTCTCCCAGAGAATCTGCCTGCCGCCCTGGAAACTTCGCTCCGCCCCTAGGCGTGTCTCTGTGCGGCTCTTCCAGCAAGAAGCCACCTAGCTCCTGGGACCCTGCTCTGCACCAATCGCCTGGCTATGCAGTCCCTCCCCTGAGCCACCACCTGGAGCCCCGTACAATAGCTCCGAGACCCAGAGACCTGCCACACACCTCCTCCTCCGGACAGCCGCCCGGTTTCCGACGCAGTCACTAGGAGTCCAAACAGCTCACTTTGGGTCTCCTCCTCCCGCCAACCACCCGTAGCCCTAGGCAGTCACTCCAAGTCCAAGTGACCCACCCTGTTCCTCCTCCTCCTCCTTGGGGTAGCCCCCAGGGTGTTCAGGAGCAGTGGCTCCGAGACCAAGTGACTCACCACGCTCCTCCTCCAGGCAGGCCACCGGTGTTCAGGAGAGGTCGCTTTTAGTCCAATCAACTCACCACTCGGCTCCTCCTCTGGCAACCACCCGTGGCTCTGATGCAATCACTCCTAGACCAAGCATCCCATCGCTCTCCTCCTCCAGGCAGGCCACCAGTGTTCTGGAGCAGTTGTTCTGAGTTCAAACAGCTCGCCACGCAGCTCCTCCTCTGGCAACTCCCTGTGGCTCTGATGCAGTCACTCCTAGACCAAGTGTCCCGCCGCGCTCCTCCTCTTCCTCCGGGCAGTCCCCCGGTGTTCAGGAGCACTCGCTCTGAGTTCAAACAGTTCACCACGCAGCTCCTCCTCTGGCAACCGCCTGTGGCTCTGATGCAGTCACTCCTAGGTCAAGCGACCCGCCGGGCTTCTCCTCTTCCTCCGGGCAACCCCCCGGTGTTCAGAAGCGGTCGTTCTGGGTCTAAACAGCTCGCCACGCAGCTCCTCCTCAGGCAGCTGCCCGGAGCCCCAGTGGTTGCTCGAGTCCAAGCGCTGTGCTGAGCCGCCTCCTCTACGATGATCCCAGTTGTCCGTGTTTACCGCTCCAGCGGGGGGAGGGGCGTCTCGCCAAGCAACTCCACAAATTCCCTGCGTTCCGGGGCTACCGCCCTATCCGGGACGCCTGCCCAACGTGAGAGACTCACCCGGTGGCTTTGAGTTGGTCCCAAGTCTCTCACTATCTCCTCTTTTGAATCTTGCATCCTGGAGCAACGTGAAACGCAGCCGCCCTCTAGTCCGCCATCTTGGCCCCCCAAAATTTCTTTATTCATTCATCTGTTGATGGACATCTAGGCTGGTTCCATAGTTTAGCTATTGTAAATTATGCTGTTATAAACATTGGTGTGGCTGTATCACTGTAGTATGCTGATTTTAAATCCTTTGGATATATGCTGAGGAGTTAGATAACAGTGTAAAATGGTGGATCCATTCCTAATATTTTGAGGAATCTCCATACTGCTTTCCAGAGGGGTTGCACTAGTTTGTAGTCCCACCAGCAATGTACGAGAATTCCCTTTTCCCCACATCCTCACCAACATTTGTTTTTACTTGTTTTCTTGATAATTACTGATTGGAGTGAGATGGAATCTTAGTGTAGTTTTAATTTACATTTCTCTAATTGCTAGAGATGTTGAACATTTTTTCATATATTTGTTGATCATATTTTTTTGAGAAGGGTCTATTTTGTTCTTTGCCCATTTATTGATTGGTTTATTTGTTTGTTTTTTGGTGTTAAGCTTTCTGAGTTCTTGTATATTCTGGAGATTAATACTCTATCTGAAGTGCAGGTGGCAAAGATTTTCTCCCATTCTGTAGGCTTTCTTTTTATGTTCTTGATTGTTTCCTTTGCTGTGAAGAAGCGTTTTAGTTTGGTACTATTCCATTTATTGATTTTTTAAAAAATTATTTTATTTATTCTTGTGCAAGAAGTCAGTTCCTGTGATAATATGTTGAAGTGTTGGGCCTCCCTTTTCTTCTAGTAGGTGCAGGGTTTCTGGTCTAATTCCTAGGTCTTTGATCCACTAGAGTTGATTTTTGTGTGGGGTAAATACCCACTGCTAATTCTCTGTCTCACATCACAGCTTTAGATGTTCTGCCAACACCTTCAATCCAACCTGATTAAAATTACTCATTAATGATCTCTAATGATTTTTCTTGTTGATGATGTTGTTGAAAATGCGACTACTAGGCTTCCAGGATTAACCCTGGATTTTCCATTGACTTCTTCCTCACTCCATTGCATTCAATTAGCTGCCAAGTTTAGTTATCAGTGAATTTTATACTAATCCATGTTTTTCATTTTCCTGACCATCTGTACATCAGATTCTTTTTTTTTTTTTTTCTTGACCAAGGCCTATTGGAAGTCTCCACTCTGGCTGTCTTGCCTCTGTTCTCTTCCTTCTGTTCCATCCTATACATTGCTATAGTTGATAATCCCTCTACAAAAACTTTTGGAGCTAGTTGTGTTTTAGAATGCGGATTTTTTTTATCTTTAATTTTTGGATTTTTAAAAAGGTAATATGATGAAAATGTCATATATTATAAAATTTCCCTACTGGGAACTTTTACAACACCCTTTAATCAAACACTGCTATTTCTACAATGAAGCATGAATATTTACTCTAAGTAGGATATACAAAGAGTATAAATGGTGTCACAGTGGTTCAGATTAAACTGTGATGCCAAAAAAGTTCGGACTAAATTGGTTTTTGTCTCAAGTAAATGATAGAAAGAAAATTTTTGATTTTTGAACGTTTTGTATTTTGGAACTCTGGATAAGAGATGGTAGACCTACACTTCTCAAAGACATGTTCCTCAAGAGATCTTATCAGTTCCACCTCCATTCGTCGTAAACTCCTCACTCTGTCATTTTCAGATGTCTTCTCAATTTGACCTCCAAACATTATTTTCTGGTTTTACCTTTTACTTATCCTCTACATATCCTTTTTCCCTCAGCCAAAGTGGGTAAATATTGTCCCCTAGACCTCATCAATTCTGCATATACTCTGATTTCTCTTTCTTCCTGAAATGTCCTTTCCTCTTGTCCATTCTTCTATCTGTTTACATCGTTCCTATACTTCCAGGCCCTTTTCTCTATAAAGTAGTTGTCTCCTTTCTGGAGTCACTAATCATCCTCTACCATGTATCCTTGTAGCAAACTTCAGTTTTGCCATATATCCAACTAGAATAACACCACATTCTTACTCTAAGATATGTCGTTAAACTACTAATCACCTAACAAAGTGTCTGACACATAGTTGGAACTCAGTGACATTAGTTCTTCCCTTTTCCTCCCTCCTTCCCTTTTCTTAGTATATACTGTATTTTGTTTATTACCTATATTATTATTTTTTTGTGGTGCTGGGAACCCAACCCAGGACTTTGCACATGCTAAGTCACGCTTTCTATCACAGAGCCACACCCCCAAGTCCTGTACTTTTTGTTATGGTTTTAAATGCATTTTGTCCTTCAGTTACAAGAATGGAAGTTTTTCAAGGGTGTAATCATGCTTATTGGAAGATTAGTAAATAATTATGTGAAGTGAATACAAATGGGGTTATCAGAAAAAGTAACTCCCACTCTGGATTCCAGTAAACACTGGTTTATGTGCAAATGACTATATATTAAAAAAAAAAAAAGCAAGACGTACGATACAAATATGTCTTAAAAAGTTCCATTCTAACTGCCAAAAATCACCCAAGATGACCTTCCATATACTTCCTCCAGTTCAAATATTTTCTGTACTGTTCTTCTCTTTGCCTTCTTTTCTAGAGATAGAATAGTTTTCTTTTTTTAAGGTTAAAACTTCTGATTTGTACACTTGATCCCATCCTGTCTTCTATGGGATTCTATAACATTAGTTCTCTCTGGCATTTTTAATATTGAATGATGAAAAGGCCCAAATCATTCTTTTATAAATGGTACCCACAATTGGGACTAGGGTTGTATCTATGTGGTGGTATAGTGCTTGTCTAACATGTATCACACTCTGGTTAGATCTTCAGAACTGATGAAAAAAAAAAAAAAAATCCAACCCCAAACAAAACAAAACAAAACAAAACAAAACTTTCCGTATAAATGGCATGTTCTCTTAACTTTGATTCCTACTTACGTTGTTTTGCTCATTAAATTGAAATTGTTATGTAATCATCTCCCAAAACTCTTTAAAAGACTCTATTACAAAGCAATAGTAACAAAAATGGCATGGTATTGGTACCAAAATAGACAGGTAGATCAATGGTACAGATTAGAGGACATGGACACAAACCCAAATAAATACAATTTTCTCATACTAGACAAAGGGGCCAAAAATATGCAATGGAGAAAAGATAGCCTCTTCAACAAATGGTGCTGGGAAAACTGGAAAACCATATGCAACAGAATGAAATTAAACCCCTATCTCTCACCCTGCACAAAACTCAACTCGAAATGGATCAAGGACCTCGGAATCAGACCGGAGACCCTGCATCTTATAGAAGAAAAAGTAGGTCCAAATCTTCCACTTGTTGGCTTAGGATCAGACTTCCTTAACAGGACTCCCATAGCACAAGAAATAAAAGCAAGAATCAACAACTGGGATAGATTCAAACTAAAAAGTTTTCTCTCAGCAAAGGAAACTATCAGTAATGTGAAGAGAGAGCCTACAGAGTGGGAGAATATCTTTGCCACTCATACTTCAGATAGAGCGCTAATCTCCAGAATCTATAAAGAACTCAAAAAACTCTACACCAAGAATACAAATAACCCAATCAACAAATGGGCTAAGGAAATGAACAGACACTTCACAGAAGAAGATGTACAAGCAATCAACAGATATATGAAAAAATGTTCAACATCTCTAGTAATAAGAGAAATGCAAATCAAAACCACCCTAAGATTCCATCTCACCCCAATTAGAATGGCGATTATCAAGAATACAAGCAACAACAGGTGTTGGCGAGGATGTGGGGAGAAAGGTACACTCATACATTGCTGGTGGGGCTGCAAATTAGTGCAGCCACTCTGGAAAGCAGTGTGGAGACTCCTCAGAAAACTTGGAATGGAACCACCATTTGACCCAGCTATCCCACTCCTTGGCCTATACCCAAAGGACTTAAAATCAGCATACTACAGAGATACAGCCACATCAATGTTCATTGCTGCTCAATTCACCATAGCCAGATTGTGGAACCAACCTAGATGCCCTTCAATTGATGAATGGATAAAGAAACTGTGGCATATATGTACAATGGAATATTACTCCGCCATGAAGAATGATAAAATTATGGCATTTGCAGGCAAATGGATGAAATTGGAGAATATCATGCTAAGTGAGATAAGCCAATCTCAAAAAACTAAAGGACAAATGATCTCGCTGATAAGTGGATGAGGACATATAAGGGGGGGTGGGTGGGGTTAGCGTTAGGGTTAGGGTTAGGGATAAGGAGGGTGGTAAGAATGGAGGTAGGAAGGACTGTATAGAGGTAAAAGAGGGGTGGGAGTGGTGGGGGGAAGGGAAAAAATAACAGAATGAATCAAACAACATTACCCTATGTAAATTTATGATTACACAAATGGTATGCCTTGACTCCATGTACAGAGAAAAAACATGTATCCCATTTGTTTACAATAAAAAAAAGAACACATAGTACTATTACTATGTGCCAATCCAAAAAAAAAAAAAGATTGTGTTGTGAAATATAAAATTCATGTACAATGGATAAAGTATAATTGTACAGCTAATATAATTGTAACACCAATCTAGGCACAGAACTTTCCACCCCCCTAGAAAGTTCCCTTGTACTTCTTTGTAATCAGCCTTCTATACTCCTCTCCTCAGGTAATCGCTATTGCAATGTTTGTCATCGTAGATGAGTTTTGCCTGTTCTAGACAACTGTAATCAGATAACATGTACTCTTTTGTGTCCTGCTTCTTTCACTGTCTATGACTCACCCACATTGTATTATCAGCTGCTTGTTCTTTTTATTGCTGGCAGTAGTTCATTGTATGAATTTATTTATTCACCCATTGAAGGACAGCATGAACACAACTGATAAATATTTAGGTACAAATCTTTTTATAGATATAAATTTTCATTTCTCTTGCTGAATATCTAGGAATGGAATTTCAATGAGTGTTTAACCTGATAAGAAGCAGTCCAACTCTTTCCAGAGTTGGAAACACCATTTTACGTTCCCACTACAAATGGAAATGTCTTCTGGTGCTTAATTCCTTCTAGCAACAGTAGGTTTTGCTATTCTTTTTAATCACTCTAGTGGGTGGGGTGTCACCCCAAAGTTTATTTTCTCATCTGTAGGTTTTCTTAAGTAGTATGAAACAAGTAAATATCTAGGAACAAAATATTTTAGTAGTAAATGTTGGAATAATATCTATAAAGAGGGTATTTATCTCAGTCCATTTTCTATAACTGAATACCACAAGCTGGGTAATTTACAAATAATCTATTTTAGAACTCTGTTTATCTCATGTTTCTGGATACTGGTAAGTCCAAGAACATGATGCCACCTCTGATTTTTTCTGCCTGGTCCTTTCAGGTTGGTCCCCTTATCTCCAGATTCTACTATTCCTTCCTCTCAAAGCCCCTAGACTTCCAGCTCAGAAAAAAAAAAAAAGAAAAAAAAAGAAAGGATTTTCTAGAGAGGAAAAAAGCTAGTCATGGTCGAGATCACTAGGTGTTCACATAATTTCTACTCTAACCTTCTCTTGTAATAATTGAGTTCCAATTTTTACCTAGGTATCTAGAATGAAAATCATGATTTCAGCTTTTGCATGAAACTAGTTATGGCCATATGGCTGATAGCTTCTATTGCCTGGAATGTGGAAGTGATTGTTGAAACTCCAAAGGCAATTCCAGTTTATAAAGTGAACTTGAGGGTGAAAATGGATCAGAAAATAGGGATTACCTTCTGAAACTTTATATATGAAAGGATGTACCTTTGTAGACTTAAGCCATAAATTAAGTTTTCTATCAGATGTTATCAAATCTAGTGCTGATGTGTATGAAATTTGGTACTTTCGTACAAAACTCTTTGTCCCAAAACTCTTTAAAAGATTGTGTTGTGAAATATAAAATTCATGTACAATGGATAAAGTATAATTGTACAGCTTAAGAAATTATTATAAAGTGAAATTTGTATAACTACTACTTGTTCAGGAAATTCAGCTCTTAGAAAACTGTTTAAATGTGACTTAGAATTATTCATATGGATTATTTATGGCTTTTACAGGTTACTTAGAAACTAATTTTTTTCTTAACTCAAAGTAAGCTTTTGAAACACATTATCCAACAATTTAACTCTTGTTCACTGTGTCCAGCTTTCATAGCCATTCTCTGTTGAAGGTTGGATCCATTATTTTGAGGGCTGAGGGAAGTATATAAGACAGTGCAAGGGAAAAGAAATAAGTTGGTATTTTGTAGAGTCCATCCCACATCATAGCAAATAGATAAAATGTTTCTTTTACTCCTTGTAGTTAAATAGCACCTTAGTATATTCTTAATTTATATTCTCATTTTTATAATAAACCACATGCCAATTTGGCATGCTTTTGTTTTTATTATTATAATTTTCTGTTTCTTCAGACTATTACTAATAATGATGGGAAATTTGTGTGGTGCTAAGATTATCAATGAACTTAGAGTGACATTAAACTTTTTGCTCTGAATTCTCTTAAAGACAGATTTCTATGAGAATAATGCATAGAAAAAACATGGAGAAAAATCTGCTATGAATTTAATCTATGCTCACTTCTTGGTTTTCATTAAGCCCTTTGCTGGATTTGTATTGCCAGTCTACACAAATGTGAATTCCCAGGAAATTCAAGTAGAAAGAGAATGGAGACAAGGGCAGAATACATTTGGTTTCTTTATAGTCAGAGCTTTGTTCTGGGTTCTCAAGAATGAAGTAAGTTATTTATGTCTGTTTATAAATCATCCATGTATCTATATGCACAAACGCACTCCATGTACAAGGGAACTTTTCAGTTAAATTTGGATGAGTGAGGTTCCCCATGACCCAAAGGTCAGTTCCTTAACCAGCAAGTCTCTTTTGGAAACATTTTGGAGATGAAAACATTTAAAAAATGTTTTATAATCATTTGATAAGCAAAGTATATTGGGAACAATCTAAGTTTGAAGCTGTGTGTTGACATTCACAGCCCAGACTCCACCTGGCCTGGTATAAGGACACAGATCTGTCAAGGCAGAAGAACCTTGCCTTCTACCTCATCTGAATGACCCTCCTGCTTTCTTGATCCAGTAGGTGTTTGTTACTCTTCCCTTTTGCTGTCTCCACTTCATTTCTCTCAATCTTTTTCCAACTTGCCATTTCTTTTAATCTTTGCATTGCAGAGGTTGGATGCTTATTGATTTTTTTTACCTTTCTCTCATTTTTGCCTTTTTCTTTGTTATCTCTCTCCATTTCTTGCTGCTTCTTCCACATTTTAACATTTTATGGGAGCAGGGTTTAGCTTTCTGTAGCCATCATCACCAATGAGAGTGCATTTTCTTCCCATCAATCAATTACAAGGTGTCTTCTTAAACTTCATCTCCTTTTCACTTTTGTTTTTTCCACTGGTACAATTATAGACTTTAAAACTTGTTTTTAGGTATGTGTTTTATTACTGAAGTTTGATGGTGTCTAACTACGTAAGTGGGATATCATATATAGTGGTCTTTCCTGACCTGTGCTTCTGTTTTCTGTTGGTTAGTTTCCCATGGTCAACCATGATCCAGAATTTCAGTATAGAAAATAAGATATTTTGAGAGAGAGAGAGAGAGAGAGAGAGAGAGAGAGAGAGAGAGAGAGAGAGAAGAGCATATATACATAACTTGTATTATAGCATTATTACAATTGTTCTATTTTATTATTAGTTATTATTGTTAATCTCTTACTGTGCCTAATTTATAAAATAAATTTTTTGTCATACTTCTATAATATAGTATAGTATATATAGAATTCAGTACTATCCATGGTTTCAGGTATCCACTGGGGGTCCTGGAATGTATCCCCAGTGAATAAGATGGCTGCAGACCCTAGCACAGTTTTCTTTTCATGATTTGGTTTTAAACTGCTTCAAGAATACTGCTGTTCCCATCATGCTTTAAATTTTGTCTGCCTTTCTAAATGTTTTTAAGTGGGTGAGTTTTTCTGCTCCCTCCCTTATTGTCTCTCTCTCTCTTTGTTTTTTTTTTTTTTTGCTCCTTCCCCCTTTCCCTACCCTGCTTCAGTTTTGGGTTAGGGAACTCTGAGCTTATTTTCTACTCTGGTAACCAACCTTCAAGTCTCTCAAGGTCTCAGACTTTGTAATATTAAGTCTTAAAGTATTTATTTTGTTACCCACCTCTCAATTCTGTTTTTCCTTCACTACCTTTTTTCTGGGTTGGGGGAAGATCAGGAACTACTGTCTACCTCCTTTCTTCCATCTTCTCTGCCCTCCCAGTGCAGTAATATTTTTGAAAAAATATTTGTTTCAATTAGTTATACATGACAGCAGAATGCATTTCAACTCATTGTACACAAATGGAGCACAACTTCTCATTTCTCTGGTTGTACATGATGCAGAGTCACACCATTTGTGCAATCATACATGTACATAGGGAAATAATGTCCATCTCATTCCACCATCCTTCCCACCCCCAAACCCTCTTCCCTCCCCTCTCTCCCCTGCCTAATCCAAAGTTCCTACATTCTTCCCTAGTGCCCCGCCCCCCCATTATGGATCAGCATCCACATCTCAGAGAAAACATTTTGACCTGTGGTTTTTTTGACTTAGCTTATTTTGCATAGCATGATATTCTCCAGCTCCATCCATTTACCTGCAAATGCCATAATTTAATTCTTCTTTAAGGCTGAATAATATTCCATTGTGTATATATACCACAATTCTTTATTCATTCATCTGTTGAAGGTCATCTAGTTTGGTTTCATAATTTAGCTATTGTGAATTGAACTACTATAAACGTTGATATGGCTGTGTCACAGTAACATGCTGATTTTAACTCCTTTACGTATAGACCAAGGAGTGGGATAACTGGGTCAAATGGTGGTTCCATTCCAAGTTTTCTGAGGAATCTCCATACTGCTTTCCAAAGTGGTTGCATCAATCTGCAGTTCCATCAACAATGTATGAGTGTACATTTTTCCCCACATCCTCGTCAACATTTACTGTTGCTTGTATTCTTGATAATTGAGTGCAGTAATTTTTAAAATTTATAACTGCAGATCCTGTTTGAAAACCTTGAGAGATTAGCCCTATCCCATGGGGTAGCAGTTATTGTAAGTGGACAGCAAAATTGCTAGCAAGTTCTTGCACTGAATCAAAATCTGCTTTCTTAACTTCCAGTTTTTTTCCTAGTTCTGGCCTCTGGAGCAACATAGAATTAGTATACTTTTTTCCCCATGACAGCCCTTCAAATATCTGAAAATAGATATTATGCCTTTCCTTATTCTTCCCCTCCCATGTTACTTGAATAATTTATCAGATACTGCAATGTCTCCCATTCACCAGGACATTTGCCTTTCATTATGTTCTAACTGACCGATGTCCCTTTTAAAATATGGCATCCAGAATTTAATATTATAGATTTGGCTTAACTAGTCAGAAATACAATGGAAGTGTCATGGATAGTGATTTGGAGATAGCAATTTCTCAGGAAAAACTCATCCTTCAGAGAGACTTAAGACCCTTAAAAAAGAGGCTGAGAATGTAGCTCAATGATAGAGCACTTGCCTATCATGCATGAGGTCTTTGGTTCAATCCTCAGAACACATGTGTGCTCCTTAAAAGAAGGAAACTGGAATCCATATGCAGGAAAATGAAAGTAAACCCCTATCTCTCACCTGGCACAAAACTTAACTCAAAAATGGATCAAGGACCTTGAAATCAGACCAGAGACCCTGAATCTTATAGAAGAAAAAGTAGGTCCAAATTTTCATCATGTCGGCTTAGGATTAGACTTCTTTAACATGACTCCCAAAGCACAAGAAATAAAAGCAAGAATCAATAAATGGGATAGATTCAAACTGAAAAGCTTTTTCTCAGCAAACTATCAACAATGTCAAGAGAGAGCTGACAGAGTGGGAAAAAATCTTTGCCACACATATTTCACATAGAGCACTAATGTCCAGAATATATAAAGAACTCAAAAAAACTTTACACCAAGAATACAAATAACCCAATCAACAAATGGGCTAAGGAACCGAGCAGACACTTCACAGAAGAAGATCTACAGGCAATCAACAGATAAATGAAAAAATGTTCAACATCTCTAGTAATAAGAGAAATGCAAACAAAACTACCCTAAGATTCCATCTCACCCCAATGAGAATGGTGATTATCAAGAATACAAGCAACAATAGGTGTTGGCAAGGATGTGGGGAAAAAGGTACACTCATACATTGCTGGTGGGATTGAAAATTAGTGCAAGCACTCTGGAAAGCAGTGTGGAGATTCCTTAGAAAACTTGGAATGGAACCACCATTTGACCCAGCTATCCCACTCCTTGGCCTGTACATAAAGGAGTTAAAATCAGCATACTGCAGTGATGCAGCCACATCAATGTTCATAGCTGCTCAATTCACAATAGCTAGATTGTGGAACCAACCTAGATGCCCTTCAATTGATGAATGGATAAAGAAATTGTGGTATATATACACAATAGAATATTACTTAGTTATAAAGAATAATAAAATTATAACATTTGCAGGTAAATGGATGCAGTTGGAGAACATCATGCTAAGTGAGATAAGCCAATCCCCAAAACCAAAGGTTTTTTGATAAGGGGATGATGATACATAATAGGTGGTGGGAGGGAGGCAAGAATGGAGGAAGGATGGGTTGTATACAGGAAAAAGGGGTGTGGGGAGGGAGTGGAGGAAAGAAAAATAACAGAATGAGACAAACATCATTACCCTATATACATGTGTGATTACACAAATGGTGTAACTCTACTTCACATACAACCAGAGAAACAACAGTTGTACCCCATTTGTGTACAATGAATCAAAATAAATGAAAAAAAATCAATAAAGGGGTTGGTATCAAGCTAAAAAGCTTCTTCTTAGCAAAGTAAACAATCAATAACATGAAGAGAGAGCCTACAGAGTGGAGATAATCTTTACCACAGGCACCACAGGTAGAACATTTATCTCTAGGATATATAAAGAACTAAAAAACACCAAAAAAAAAAAAATAACCCAATCAATAAATGGGCTAAGGAACTGAACAGACACTTCCCAGAAGAAGAAATACAGTCAATCAATAAATATATGAAAAAATGTTCAGTATCTCTAGCAATTAGAGAAATACAAGTCAAAACTACTCTAAGATTTCATCACTCCAGTTAGAATGGCAATTATCAAGAATACAAGCAACAATAAGTGTTGGTGAGGATGTGGGGAAAAGGTAAACATATACATTGCTGGTGGAACTGCAAGTTGGTTGAACCACTTTGGAAAGCAGTATGGAGATTCCTCAGAAAACGTGGAATGGAACCACCATTTGACCCAGCTATCCCATTCCTAGGTTTATACCCAAAAGACTTAAAATCAGCATACTACAATGTTGTGCCACATCAATTCTTATAGCAGCTTAACTCACAATAGCTAAGCTATGGAACCAATCTAGATGCTCTTCAATAGATGAATGGATAAAGAAAATGTGGTATATATACACAATGGAGTATTACTCAGCCTTAAAGAAGAATGAAATGGCATTTGCTGGTAAATGGATGAAGCTGGAGAATATCATGCTAAGTGAAATAAGCCAAACCCAAAGAATCAAAGGCTGAATGTTTTCTCTGATGTGTGGATGCTAATTCAGAATCTGGGGGCAGGGACACTAGGGAAGAATAAAGGTACTTTGCTCTAGGCAGAGGGGATTTAAGGGAGGGAAGGGAGTATGGAGGTAGGAAGGACAGTAGAATGAGTCAGAGATTATTTCCCTATGTTCATATATGAGTACAAGACTGGTGTGATTCTACATCATGTTCATCCAAAAGAATGAGAAGTTATACTCCATTTATGTATGATGTGTCAAAATGCATTCTACTGCATGTATAAGTAATTAGAACAACAAGAAAAAAGACATTCACTCTTGTTTCTTAAAATTTTTCAAAGTGTTTCCTCCAATTTTTTGTTTTCTTCCTTTTAAAATTTTTTTTAGATGTTGATAGACTTTTATTTTACTCATTTATGTATATGTGGTGCTGAGAATTGAACCCAGAGCTTCACACATGCTAGCAAGTGCTCTACCACTGAGGTACAACCCCAGACGCCTGTTGTTTTTTTCTTAATTTTACTTATGACATTTTGATACATTAAGATTAAATTTTTTTAGTCTAAAAAAACAAACAAAAACAGGACACTTACATGAAAACACTTGGTAAACTGTAAATGCTTTATAAATGAAACAAGGTTTGATATCCTCTTTTAAGTCTTTAAAATACAACCAATAATCAAAGAATATATTTTTTACACTTCTTTTACAGCATTTTATAAAATAGCAATTTCAGCCTTTATGTTCTCAGAGTTAGCAAAAAAGCTAGCATTTTTTCCATGGCAAATGTATAAAAATTCTTTAAATCTCAGCCATTATGTTGAAGTTCTGGACTCTCTGAGTTGAACAAATTTTAAATAATCTAGTAATTCTAGCAACAAATGTAGTTTATTTAATTTTAATGTACACTTTAAACTTATCTGATTTTAACTAATTTTGTTTAGAATGGGACCCTGACCTGAGTATGGTTTAATATTGTTATGAATTCATTCATTGTCAATTGCTTATTGAGTATTTACTATGTGTTAAAGGACTTGGAAAAGACATTAAGTAGTCATTTATCCTTTTTTTCTTCATTAACTCTAGAAGTTTTTTAAAAATACTTTTTTCTAATGTGCTTGGCATGTAGTTATATGCTTAATATTCTTAGTAAGTATTCTAGCATTCTAACTATAGGTTATAGTTGGTGAATATAAATATATACAAATATAATTGTGAAATACGAATATGAGGCCCAATGGGATCATAGTAACAATGAGAGCCCAATACATTCCCTGGCACACAATATGTATCAATCTATTTTCCATTTCTATAATAAAATACCTGAGGCTAGACATTTAAAAAGAAAAGAGACTTAATTAGCTCAAAGTTTTGGAGGCTGAAGCTCAAGATTGATTGGCTCCATTGCTCAACTTCTGGTTGGAACATTATAATGTTTGGCATCATGGCAGGTGTATGTATGAGAGAGGGAGAGACCACATGGTGAGAAAGAAAGCCAGAAAGAGGGTATGGGTCAGGCTCACTCTTTTATAATAAATCTCCTCATGAGAAGTAGTCAGGGTCCCAGGAGGACTATATCAATTCCTTCCAAAGGCAACAGTCTTAATGGCCTAATTACTTCCCATTAGACCCAACTCTGAAATGTTCCATACCACCTCACAAAACCACCACACTAAGGACAAGTTCCCTGCACATGAATTCTTGGGAGACACCCAAACCATATCAAAGCCATACTATAGTAGATGGTTAATCAATATTTGTCACATGAATACTGCATATTAGAGGAGTATTATTCCTACCCTTGGTTGTGAACCTGGTATTGTAGTTAGAGGTTTAATCCTATAGATTTATGTGTCTTTCTTCAAATTAGTGAGACACTTTGGCACTGTAGTATTTTAAGAACTCATATCTCCCTTGTAGGAACATTGTTGGTTAAAAGAAATTACTATATTTTCTAAACCATGATAGTATTGCGGCGATTGTGATTTGATTTGTAATGTGTCAAATATTCTGAAGAACATAAATTACTTTAAAATACATATTTAGGATCAAAATTAGTTGTTTAGCATTCTCTATACTATAAAATTATTTTAAAAAACACAGTAAATCACTTCCAATAATTATAGTACTCTGGTATGTATTTAGAAAAACAAGAAAAATTTTGCCATTTGTTGGCATACTTTAAAAAATTATGCAAACTAAACTTTATTGTTTTTGTTCTTGCTACAAATCTTGGCAACTGGGACCATGTAAATTGGAGGGCACCTGCTTTATAAAATTAGATTTGGAGTCACATGATTTATGTTTACACTACTAGGTCCATAATTTCTTTCTACTAGATTTACTTTCTTTTTAATAGTTTTTTAAGAATTGTAAAACAAATAGGTAAACCTTTTAGAGAAAGACTGCTTTCTTTTTATATTTTGTGAAACTAATCTTTCTAAACTAGTTATTATTTAGTTAATCATACAATTTATAGTAATAGATAGGCTGAAGAATTATAAATATTATAATAGCATCTAGTGGTTACTGTTTTTGGCTATGTGAATGTGTGGGCTTTTATATCAATATTAGTGTTTCCTAAACTTTATAGTATTTTCTTCCAGCAAAGAACTGTCTCTGTTTTGAGAAGGGAGAAAAAACCTTGCTTATAAAATGAGGCCATTTTGCATATTAATTAGGGGATCTTTGAACTCTAAGAATAAAATTGCTTAATGCTTTGGGTATGGAACAATTATACATTCAAGGACATTAATTTTATGCTAATAATGTGACAGGCTTTACATTTTCTTTGTTTTGTTTATATTTCCTAAAGATAATTTAATGCAAATAATCCATCCATTTACTGCATAGAGCGTGTCGGATGGTTTCCCTATAGTTAAGATTGTATCAGCACTGCTATTATAAATCTCTATTACCCATGGTTTATAATTTAATTGAAAAAACTCACTGCAGGCAGAAATTCTACACTTAGGGTTTCAGGCTAAAAGCAATATTTCTCTTTTAAAAATTGCCTCCTCTATTTAATTTCATAGTTAATGGAAATATAAGAAGGATCATCCTGGAGCTGATTTTGAACAAAGCCAAACAGATCATTGTCTATAACTAAAATCATTTCTAAGCAAAAGTAGTTGATATCTTATCATTAGCCTAACACTACAATGTTTAACAAAATAAAAAAACAATTGAATCTGTTTATCATTTCTCTACACAAAAATTCTACACTTATAAGAAAACAAGAAAATTTATATTTGATAATATTATCTGAGGCATTATGTTTTTGTTTGATTCCCAAGTGCATACTTTATTTCTTTCAGTGCAACTGAGTTAAAACTGTGAGATCTGCTTTTTGTCAAACTGATAAAGGAAGAGGGCATGGGGTAGAGAGATGTATGCTGCAGAATTCTTTACTTTATCTGCCATGCAAGTATTCATCTTAAGTTTATGCTTCAATTACCTTGACAGGATTCAGGGGTTAATTAACAGGCATAGCAGTTTCAGCAGGCTTATACAGTAGAATTGAGATCAGTTTTGAGACACATGGTGGTTTTGTCATCAGCTTTTGAACCCAAAATCCTATAGTGTAGAAAGGTTAACTTGACAGGTTATATGCTATCTCAAATCAAGACTTCACCATAGTTTTATCAAGCACAAGGAGAAAGAAATTGCGAGTTAGAATGAGATATATTGTATTTCCCTCAACCCATCAACCTTTTCCTATTTAATTCTTACTTGTAGTGCTGCATGTGAAATATACAGCATGATTTCATAACCCTTAGCAGTTATGGAAACTTGCTTAAAAACAGTCTGGGAGAAAGGTACGCTCATACATTGCTGGTAGGGCTGCAAATTAGTGCAGCCACTCTGGAAAGCAGTGTGGAGACTCCTTAGAAAACTTGGAATGGAACCACCATTTGACCCAGCTATCCCACTCCTTGGCCTATACCCAAAGGACTTAAAATCAGCATATTACAGAGATACAGCCACATCAATGTTCATAGCTGCTCAATTCACAATAGCCAGATTGTGGAACCAACCTAGATGTCCTTCAATTGATGAATGGATAAAGAAACTGTGGTATATATATACTGTGGAATATTACTCAGCCATAAAGAATGATAAAATTATGGCATTTGCAGGCAAATGGATGAAATTGGAGAATATCATGCTAAGTGAGATAAGCCAATCTCAAAAAAACAAAGGACGAATGCTATCGCTAATAAGTGGATGATGACACATAATGGGGGGTGGGAGGGGTTAGTGTTAGGGTTAGAGTTAGGGTTAGGGAGGGGGGCAAGAATGGAGAAAGGAAGGACTGTATAGAGGTAAAAGAGGGGTGGGAGGGGTGGGGGGAAGGGAAAAAATAACAGAATGAATCAAACAGCATTACCCTATGTAAATTTATGATTACACAAATGGTATGCCTTTACGCCATGTACAGAGAAGCAACATGTATCCCATTTGTTTACAATAAAATAATAATAATAAAAAAAACCAGTCTGGCTCTGTCTATGAAATGAATTGTTTCTAAATCAGTGTTTTCTTTGACACCCTAAGAAAAATTGTTGAGGATAATAATATAAACACATCTCTTGTAACACCTATTGTCAAGACTATAAGGGAACTTATAAAATTTTCATGTCCAATTCTTAAAATATTCTATATAGCTTAGATTCATAAATAAAAAAACTTATAATCTAAGATCCATATAACTCTAAGCTACACAATGCATCAGTGATAAAAGGAAGTCATGGATCCACTATTTCATCTCTCTGCTTAAGAATTATTCTTAATGTCAATGTTTTGATTATTTGAGTATAAAGGGCATGAGAAAAGATTGTGTGAACTAATGTGATTATTCAGTCTTAAGAGTTTTTTGAGAAAATAGTAGGTAATTAGTTTCTAAGAATGTGTTAAGGGTGTAACTGATATACTGAAATAGGGACTATACTAGAAAAACCTCCAGGGTAGCTTTAAATTTGGAAGCCCATATTATTTTGTATACAGTGAAAAGGAGACTTCTGATATTTACAAACTGATTCAAATTATTTTAGTTTGCATTATAAAGAAATTTAATAAGTCATTACTTACTCCTACCCTTTCATTTTTGTGGCTTTTTTTTTTTTTTTTTTTTTTTTTTGTACTGAGTATTGAATCCAGGGGCATTTTACCACTGAGTTATATCCCCAGTCCTTTTTGCTTTTTATTTTGAGACAGGGCCTCAGTAAGTTGCCAAGGCTGGCCTTGAACATGAGCTCCTTCTGCCTCACCCTCCTCAGTTGCTGGGATTACGGGCATGGGCTACTGCACCCAACATTTTGTTGCTTTTGAATAGTATAAATTTAGGCTGTAATGCGGGTTTTGCTTCTAAACTTTTTATCCCAAAAATTGTTTTCCTCATTTAGTAGGTATTGTGAATGATATGTGACATTGAATTCAAACATTCAACTTAATAACATTTCGTATAACTGAGTGGTTAGTCCATGCACCACATGAGACTTAACCCCATTCTCTTCTCCCACCTTGTCCTAGGTAGATGTTATTATTTGGTGCATTTTAAACCTTGTCTTCATTCCTCAAAGTTGAACTTGATCATCCTTTTCTATTTTCTTGCTCTGAAATACTCTTGTTTGGGCCACTTGAGACCTCTTAATATCAGTGTCCAGTGCAAAATTTTTAGACATTAGGTGGAGAGGCAGTGATATGTATTTGAAAGATAATACAATTTTGGATTTACACTAGGGATCAGCAATTTTTTTTTTGGCAAAAGACCAAGTAGTAAATATTTCAGTCACCGTGGTCCTCATGATCTCTGTTGCAGTACTCTTGCCACTGTAGCATGAAGGCAGCTATAGAGAATATGTGAACCAATGAGCATGACTCTGTTCCAATGGAATGTTATTTGTGGACACTGAAATTTGAATTTCACATAAATTTCATGTGATGCAAAATATTCTGTTTAGTTGTTTGAACAATTTGAAATGTAAAACCATTCTTAGCTTGTGGGCCTTAGATAAATGTGGGATGAGTGGGCTTTGGCCTTTGGATTTTAGTTTGCAGGATCCTGCTGCAAGCAGACCTGGTTTTACATGGCAGATCTATTAATTATTGGTTTAGTGTTCTTGGATAAATTATTTTACTTTTCTAAGTTTTAATTTTGTCAGTATAATGAAATTGCATCTGCTTCATGAAGTATTTGTGATGATTAACTTTGAAAACATGGAAAACATGTAGCATGGTAATTGTTAATAGTAGGTAAAGGTAAATATAAAAGCAATACCAATAAATGGTAAATATAAAGGCAATACAAATTTTAAATCTTTAATGATTAGTGTATATGACAATTCTTCCTCAATCAATACTGTTGACTTTTTTTTCTCTCAAAATGGAAATATCTTTCTTATGATTAAAAGTAATACATGTGGGGTGGAGGTGTAACCAAATGGTATAGTGCTTGCCTATGAGGCCCTGGATTGACTTTCAGAAACACACACACACACACACACACACACACACACACACGTAATATGTGTCCTTCCAAAAATTAAGAAAATATGAAATACAAAGACAATAAGAATAAGAATAATCCTATAATATCCCATCATGTAAGACCATCATCTCTCATTTTATATATAAGAAACCTGAGACTCAGATTGCCTAAAGTTACCGTATATATAGTATTAATTTCTCTTTTGGAGGGATTGTGCTTTATACTTCAAACATTTGGTTGTGGTGAATGGGCAACGAAAATCCTCACATCCCTTCCCTAGTGTGGACATATATGTCAGAAGGGGCCAATCACTGTGCCCTGTCCCTCTGGTTTGCTGTATAATTTGTTCATGATTGACCATGTGATCCAGTCCTATCTAATCAATAGCATTTTCTCGGATAATTTTAATTGAAGCACCAAAGAGACTCTTCCCTGTTTTGCCATGAGGCTTAAAGAATATAAATTCAGTATTACCCACAGCCACAGATGAAACCTGTGCGAACAGTTGGCCTGAAAGAATGAACCAACAAGAGGAGGCAGCACTGGTAGACTTTGGGAAAGAAGAAAGGGCCAGTGGGTGGAAGGAGAAGAGAGAAAGAACCTGATGATGTTTGAGTCCCTGGATTTGGACAGCTTAAGACAATGGCTTTCCTTTGGTTTGGGTGAATGTCTTGACCAAACCCTTTTTCCTTCTATCAGTTTGATTTTTGCCTGTTTCTTTTTTCTTTTTCTTTTTTTTTTTTCCCAGTCAAAAGAATATTGACTGAAAAACTAGAATTAGGATGAAAACCCAGATCTGGCTGACTCTAAAGCCGTCAGCTTCCTTCCCAACCCTTTTTAGAGACAACCCCAACTAATGGTTTGATATTTTTCTTCTATTTTTTTACATAACTAAACAAATACGTGTGAATTTATAAATTTGTGATTTATTGCCAAATTGTCATCCAATTGGCTTTATTAATTTATACTTGACTAATACATGTTGGGTGTCTTCTATTGTACTCCTGGTGCACCCTGTGCTCTTTTCTACCCATACCCTTCTCTCTGCTTTTGCTCTGAGAGGCTGGTTTGCTGCTCCTGGCTCTCCCTTTGAGGTTGCTGAGGGCTGACTACCTCCCTTCCCCAGTCACAGGTCCTGAAAGCTGAGTCTCTGTTCAGCTTCCCCCTTCAGCTTGCAGCCCCAGGGACTGTGCTGTCCCATGTAGGTTCCTTCCCTCATGCCTATACTTTTTGAATAAGTTCTTTTAAATGCTCTTCAAATTACCCAATTTGAATGTGCTCTTTGTTTCCTGTCTGGACTTTGAGTAATACTCTCTGTTTAAGTGTATCTTTTCCCTCCACATTTCATGTCAAGATACAGCATTACCCATGTTTTTAATAATTTCAATTCTCATAAGGGGAAAATGACGTCTCACTTTAATTTATATTTCTTTGATTATTATTGAGCTTGAACATCTGTTCATATGTTAATTGGCTATTTGCATATTTCTGTTAATTGCTTATTAATATTCTTTGCCCATTTTTCTTTTGGGTGATCTCTTTCTCTTTTTAATTCTGGTTATGAGCAGAATATTTTTTTTTCTATTAGATTTCCCAACTGATTGTTGTTAACCTAAATGAAAATTATTGATTTTGTATTTTGCTGTATACTTCTGAACTCTTTATAAATTTCATTTGATTCTCTTGGAGTTCCTTTTATCATTTGCAAAGAATGATGATGTTATCTTTTCCTTTCCAATTTGTGCCACATTTCTTTATCTTGTTTTACTGCTTTGGCTAGATCTTTCAAAACACTATTGGACAATAGGGATGTTAATGGGAATCACTGGACAATAGTGGTGTTAGTGGGACTCTTTGTTTCATTCTTGATTAAGTTAGCTTCCCAGGGTGTGAATCACAGAACACTGCCACAGATAGCTACCCCTTGAGAAAAGTACAAGGAAAAAAAAGAAAAAAGAAAAAAGAAAAGAAGCACTGCACACTCTTGGAGAGTCAGTCCCAGCACACATGAACATTTTAAAGACTCAGATGCTTTCTTTGGTTTTTGTTTTTGTTTTCTGCCTAATATAGCTCTGGTATGGAATATTATGGAGTACATTATCAATTCAATAATTTGCATACGTTCTGGAGGGCCAAAATAAAACAAAATGTTTTACAATCAAATATCTAAATCACTGTGGTTTTATGTAAAAAGTGACTGAATTAATCTAAGGTTTATTTATTATGCCTCCTATCAATGCTTATTACTATAGAAACATAAGCCACTATATTTTATATCTCAAGGATCATATGTATCATACTCCATTTGGGCATATTTTGCCTTCAAAAGAAACAAAGAGGCAAAAAAAACTAACTTGAAGGATGTGTGTCAGGAGGAAACTATACTGTTCCTACTTTTTCCCTCAGCTTTACACACACACACACACACACACACACACACACACACTTACTCTAAACAAACAAATAAGCAAATAAAATCCAAACAAATAAAAAAACCCATCAACCAATGGACCCCATACTATCATTTTCTTACCTGTACACACTTCCTTCTTACCCTCCTTCTCTCCCTCCTTTCCTTTCTTTCAGCACATGATTAGTTATGTCCAGAAAAGTATTTCTTCACTGTTGCTCTTTTTCCATCCCAATTATAAGTTAAAGGGTATTCTTATCATTGCTGATAAAAGTAAATTATAGGTAATACCTGCAATAGCAGATGGAAAAGGCACTTATTTATTTTTAGGTGTCTGAAAATTTATTTTAAAAAATTTAATATATATTTATTTATAATTGACACATAATAATTGTCCATATTTATAGGGTACGGGGTAATATTTTAATATATGTATACAATGTGAAATGATCAGATCAGAGTAACTGACATCTGTATCACCTCAGATATTAATAATTTCTTTGTGTTGAGAACATTCTAAAACCTCTCTACTAGCAATTTTGAAATATACAATTAACTGCTGTCAACCAAGATTACCTACTGCTATAGAATATTAGATGTTATTTCTCCTATTCACCTGTACCCTGTACCAGTTAACCATCCTCTCTGTCCTCCCTCACCCTCCCACCTTTCCCAGTCTCTGGGACCCACTATTCTATTCAACTTCTATAGATCAACGCTTTTAGCTTTTCACATACAAGTGAGAGCATTGAGTACTTGTCTTTCTGAGGCACTCATTTAAAAACCTACCATAATTATACAATTAATTATAAATATATACTATATTCACATGAAGTTAAGTCCTAACACAGAACTGGTGGCAACAACCTCCAAAGACCTCGAAAGAGCTCAGAAGTCCTTTCCAGGATGTTTACAAATGTCTGTTCTACATTTGCTTTATCTTCCAATTTAATCCATTATTCCTAAAGTATTTAAGAATAATAAATTATCTTTTATTTAATTTGATTTTCCATTTTCTTTAATTACTAGTATTGAAACAATTTTTCTATACAGAACTGGTGGCAACAACCTCCAAAGACCTTGTAAAAGCTCAGAAGTCTCTTCCAGAGTGTTCACAAATGTCTTATCTACATTTGCTTTCTGTTCCAATTAAATCCATTATTCTTAGAGCATTTAAGAATAATAAACTTTTATTCAATTTGACTTTCCATTTTCTTTAATTGCTAGTATTGAAACAGTTTTGCTTTCTTCTATATTTTATTGCAAATCTTTTAGCTATGCTATAAGGCTAAATTAAGCTTTTATAGATTTACTTTTTTAAGTTAAACCTAATACCCACTTTTGCTGCTAGGGTAAAATTCATCTTAAGTTTCAAAAAATTGACACGTAAATAAGCTCTTGGAAAACAGCTCACTTATAAATTGGCAATTTTCTATATGGTGAATAAAAAGAAATATCAAAAAATGAACTCACATATTTACAGAATTTCTTTTCTTTCTTTTTTTTTGATATTGGGGATTGAACTCAGGAGCACTCGAACACTGAGCCACATCCCCAGCTCTATTTTGTAATTTTATTTAGAGACAGGGTCTCGTGGAATTGCTTAGCACCTCACTTTTGCTGAGGCTGTCTTTGAACTCGAGATCTTCCTGCCTCAAATCCCCAGCTACTGGGATTGCAGGTGTGAGCCACTGCG
This sequence comes from Sciurus carolinensis, assembly GCF_902686445.1. Lineage (NCBI taxonomy): Eukaryota > Metazoa > Chordata > Mammalia > Rodentia > Sciuridae > Sciurus > Sciurus carolinensis. Next base: position 127,564,782 of record NC_062213.1, on the reverse strand, counting down.
CCCAGTCCAGAATTTCTTTAGTTAGTTCAATTAGATCAAATTTCTGGGTGTGAACTTAAATCACACTTCTAGGTTAATGTAGCATTACAGAAATTTAGTAGTGCCTCAACTTGATTGTTATCAGTTTAGTCACTTGTTTCTATTTTTTATTTAATTTAAAAAATTTTTTTCTGAAGTTGAACTTTATTTTGAATAAAATGGTATATTAGAATTAATTTGTTTTGGACAGGGTTGGGAGTGGCATCTGGCAAAGAGCCTGTTCCATTAAGTAGAATAAAAAGAAAATTCATTATTGCTAACAAATTCAGGGATTTTACTTATTGGAAGTGGTCAAGGGGTCTGGTACAAAAACACACATTGCATTATGAACTAGGTTCATTATTGCTAGATTTGAAACAGAAGAGCTGCTAAATATATTTTGAACATCACAAAGACTGTGTTTCTTGCCTGGAGCATGCTCTTTGTTGTATCCTTCATCTCATATTCTTATCTTATTCATGAAGAATAGTGAATCTCAATAAAATCTGTGAATTGTATTATGTTTAAAGGCTCTTTACTGAACCAATATATTCACAGATAAGATCAATAATATATGTGTAAACCTTGGAAATTTAGATTGGAGAGGAAGCTGCCTAATAAAACTGAATTTTATACAACAATATACCAACCTTTTAAATTTTATATTCAGGTCCCAAAGGACCATAAGACAAACTGAACACATCTGCAGTCTTCTGGATTAAACCCTGATGGTTTTATGCAAAAACTCCAAATGCACTTAAGCTTTATGTATTGTAAAGACATTGCATAACTTTTGCTCATTTCATTTCTTTGTTAACATCCTTTGTCTGATGTCAAAATTTTGAATTAAAAGTTTTATGTTTATACCTACTTAGTTGAGATGCACCTATTTAGTTCAAGCTGCAGACTAAGGAAGTGCTATGGGTCTAAAGTATGTTTCATTTAGTATATTTTTTAGAGTTCATATCTAATGCTGTATTTGTAAGGCCATCAGTTATCAAACTATGTAAGTGCTAAATTCCTTTTGAAGCTTTCAAGAGGTATTTTAATTAAATTTTCAAAATTGCTTCTGGATCATACTCACAATTCTTTAGTGCTTTATTTCCATTAACAAAATAGTAATTAAAATTAAAATTTAAAAGAAATAACCACAGTAGGTCATACTTTTATTAACTTGAGATAGATAATGAACCTGTCCTATATAAAGACTGAGCTAAATCTGCTGAGAGGCTGGGGATAGTGTATTTTAATTAAGGTAATCCTTATTTGCATCTAACAAACAGCATTGCACTTAGAAATTTAAGACCTTAGTGATGCATATTAGTACATTACCTCAACAAATCTAATAGAGATTTAATACTTGTGTTTTAAGGAGCAATTTGTCATAAATTAAGAGTATTTGCATAGTAAATTTCAAGGATGTTATTCTTCACAGTTTTCTATAATTAAGGAACACATTAAACATTAAAATTTTATAATTTTTGTAGTGCTAAGAATGCTTGCTTTGTTATTAAACTGAGCCTCATTTTCGGCTGTGCATAACCCTATGGAAAAGTCCAGCTTTAATAAAGACATAATGAATGTAACTAGCACTGAGGTTTTTTTCCTCTTAAATCTGAGTGATAGCTTGTGTGTTTAAAGAATCTTTTAGCATGCAAAATGCAACTCTGAAGACATCTATTCAGCTGGATGGAGAGTATTTAATCATTTAAAAAGTAGGCCAAAGAGACTTACCTCAACCACACTGCTAAATAGTTATGAGCTGCATCATATATAAATTAAGAGTTCACTAATTGGGGATATGGAGAGAATCTTTCTTTAGTCAGCTAAGTGTTTACAGAATTAATATCTACTTTAGTTAGTTAGAGTAACAGAATTAAAGAACCCATTTTAATTAAGAATGACAACTTTATTCTCAAGTTTCCTTTAATTTTGATGGCTGACAAGATAATTTTAGCATTTGCATGTTATTGATCTAGAGAGAATGATTTTATGAAATATAACTTATTATAAGGCTCAATAGCAGAGTTCACCTGTGGGCATGGGGATTTTTGACTTGTGAATGTCTCTGTCATTTTGACATTTTTACCTGGGAGTGACTTGAAGTAAAAAGAAATTTTTACCATATTCTGTTTACCTTAAATTGCTGTGGGTATTATCTTCTCCCATAAAGTCACAAAACCCCCTTGCTTTTCTGATAAAGAGGAAACATCTTGAAAGTTGCCTCCTCTATCTATAAAATTTGTTGGCTCCTCCAACTTGTAGATGAAAAGGAGTTTCATCTTGACAGGGGACACAAACGTTTATTCAACATTCATTTAATGAATGTGATGTTTCAAAGGACTTGTTCAAATTTTGCAGTTATGGCTCTTATATGTCTAGTAATTTTTAATTCAGTATTATATCAATTCTAATAATGATCTGACATATTTAGGTACTTAGTTTTACCATGTATTGGAGCTAGTAAAGAAAGTATGATTTCAAGCTGTTCTTATGATTGACAAATTTCCATGCTATCAATTTATTTTTATTACTCTTACATAATTGTCTATAAGAATATAATAGTTATAATGTACTAAAACTAGTTATATCTAAGAAATAATAGTAATAAAAGGTGATATTTGAATTCTCTCTTCATTAAGAGGGTGAACTTAAGTAGAAGTTACAGGTATCTGAGGACCTTCAACTGTGGGCTCAAATTTGGATATTGTGATGACTGGGTGATATTCGATCTTAAATTTTACATTTATACATCAAACAATTTTGTGAGGTCAGTTATTGTTTCCCTCTTTCCTCATCTGTAAGAGGATATATTAATATGGACTCTCATGATTTCAAGGGCAAGATTTATGGCAGTTATTCCTTCTCTGTCCTGTTTTCACTCATCTCTACCCCTTACTATTATTTAAGAGCTGAAAAACTAAAGCAAAGTAGTTAAAATGATTGATTTTTGGGGAAAACACTAGGTAGTTAAAAAGTTAAAATGAATTTCAGACAGAGATCAACTCATGTGAGCCATTAGTTATTGGAATTCATGTATTCCTGTATGGGGCTGAGCGCTGAGTTACATGACTAGGACTTAGAATTGCCTAATTACCCATTATGTCAAAGAATTTACAACTCAATATCTTAGGTTAGGATTGCTTTCAGGATATTTTGTTGTTTAGGTTGCGGTGTTTTGGATGTTCAATAAAACTTGGTAACTGGAAACTGATGAACTAATGTGTTGGATTGTGGGTGATCAAATCTGCCTTCCATTAGAGCCATAAGAGCTAAAAATAGCATCTAATCTCAACATTTATTCAGCACTTTCTATTTGTCAAACACTGAGCACTTTGTTTTTATTAACTCATTTGGTTTTCACTACAGTTCCATGACGTTTGTCTTACTACCACATCCACTTTACTTAAGAGAACACTGAGACACAAGGAAGACAAGAAAATTGTCCATGCGAGGGAGTCATAGAACTGGGATGCTAACCTAGGTAATCTAATGCCATCATAGTCCAAGCTGTCAACCACATTGTTATTCTGCCATTTATAATTTTGTGGACTATCTATGGAGAATTGGTTCAAAGATAAGTAAGGGGCCTAGATCTTTTCTTTGGTGTTTACTTTTTCCCTTTGCAGTAGCTCACATTTCCCTCATGGGAAAGAATATGAGAAGAGCAGCAGAAGAGAGAGCAGTCATGCCGTAGGGGCTTCGGAGTCGGTTACATGTGCCTTAGGCATAGGTTCTGCAACTTGTGTAACTTTAGGTGAGTTGCTGAAGCTCTCTCAATGTCCTGCTCAGTGAGGTGCTGAAGTTGATACGTACATCATCTGCTTCATGGATTGTTGGTCTGTGTCACCTACTAGCAGATGCCTGTTCTAGAATAAGGGCTTTGTACACTGTAGCAATTACTATAATTTGTCCTCTTATTTTACCTTAGAGAAGTAAGAAATTTCAGTAGTACTCATTTTTCTAGAGTACTATCATTAACTGATTTGCTTCGTTTTTGATAATCTTGGTGGCCTACAATGTCCCGTGTTTCTCTGATATGGGTCTTACAGTTGGGTTTTCCAGTAAGTGTAACTTTTTTCCCTGGTGTGTACATTTTCCCTCATGATAGAATGATAAATATCTGCATGATGCTAGAAACTCATGTCATAAATCCAAAATATTTTATGAGGCACTTATTTGCTGTTAATCTTTTTGATAGGACTTTGTAGGAATTAGTGTTTAGGTTGGTTTTGGAAGGACTGTTGTAACATGGTATGTTCCCATTTGGAAAGAGGGGAGGGAGTACGTTGCTTTCAGTAAATATTTGTATAGTATCTACTGTGTGCCAGGTACTGTGCCAGGGTAGAGTGAATACATTTCGTTTGAAATGATCACTGAGCAATCAGTGAAGGCTGTCAGCAATGCTCTGTCAAAATGGATTGTGATCCTGAGCCAGGAGGAAATAGTATTAGGGTTTGGGAGAGAGGGTGACGAAACAGGCTATGTATGTGCTGTTTATGATGTGACTACAAAAAATAACCAAAATCCCAACCTAATTCGTGTTCAATTTGAATCTCACTGTATTTATAGTTTGAAAATGTTGACTATGTTGGACTTTTCTCTCTTACATTGTAAAATATATATATAATAATATATCGTTCATGTATTATATGATTTTTGGTATATTTGCTTCACCTACAACATCATTTTATGGTTTCTTGGTATGACTAGTGTATAGGAGCTTGTTTTCAAAGAGAAGTTATTGATTACATTCAGATATATAACAAAGACATTATCCCTGCCCTTTAGGAGTTTAGAGTTTAAAATAGCACTAATACCAAAGCAGCCTATACATATCAAACAGGTACATAATTTGAATAAAACATTTTGTATTTCTAGAAATGTCACTTGCCTTCCTTAATCAGCATGTGTGCTAGTAACGTTTGCATCTGTTTCTACAAAAGCAGAAAGAATTAATGATTCAATTATGATGGGGAAAGAGCAAATATGTCACAAAACCATACAGTTCTTTAAATTTGTTTCTTTCAATGTCTCTTATTACTGTTAAGTTCTTTATCTACGGTTGCTGCTCTTAAATATCAACCTTTAAAAAAATTCATTGCACAGTTGGTTTGCAGCACTGTGATCTGCCAAATTATAGCATTCTGAGTGTTTACAAGTTTTGGGGAATCCCAATGAGTCTACCAAAATTCCCTGAAGAGAAAGAAAACTTAAAATCATTGCTTCCCCCTTCTGCTTTTGTTCACAAAGAGAACAGACCTGTTTGTCAAGAATGAAAATAAGAGGTGAGGGATCAGGAGGTCGTGGAACCAGGTAACTCATTTCTACTGTGTTGAACACTAGCAGGAGTGAGTGGAAACATCAGTCACCATGAGGTGTCTCAGCGTCTGAGGAAAATTTGTGTGACCTGTCAGTTGAAAACACTGACAGCATTCCATTAGTAATGAATTATGGGAGTAATTTCATTAATTTCTTCACCTCAGTCGGTACATATTAGTGTAAGTTACTCAACCAAACATCAAGAGAACCATTTCATTTTAACCTTTTGTCTTTTACCATGTAACCAGAAACAGAGAAAAAAATAAATTAATATAGCATTCCTTTAAAAACTTACTGGAGATAAGGAATGGACATAATTTTTCCTGTTTTTAATTTAATAGCAGGTTTATAGCTTTATGCAAAACCATTCACATTACATTTGACCCTCTGGGAGCTGCTTTTTTTTTTCCTGTGGATATAATTTTGAGTCTTTAATAATCTGTTGTTAAATCCAGTCTCAGTTTGATTAATGAATTGTGATGAACCAGTGCATTAATTTGCAGGTTTGGTCTAATGCCCTAAAAGGCTGCTTTGTTGCAGATGTTATTAATGCTAAACTCTTCAGGAGGAGCCATTGGATGGCACTGTGTCCCAAATTATGAATGAATTACACATTTGGGAAGTTCCAATGATATAGCTCTAGAAGTGACTATGGAGCAATGTTATCAAAAGAGAAAATCCTGATTTAGCCTAGTGCCCTAGAATAGGGAGCTATGGACCCCTGAGAGAGTCTCTGGATGGAATTCAGGGAGTTCATGAATTTAGATAGGAAAAAAAATCTTTACTTTGATTAACCTTTAACTGATATTGAACATTCCATTACATTTTTTTACCTATATTTTATTTATTCATTTTATGTGGTGCTGAGGATCGAACCCAGTGACTCACACAAGGCAAGGCAAGTGCTCTACCACTGAGCCACAACAACAGTCTCTTAATGTAGTCATTAGACCACAGAATTATTAGCTATATCTGTGACTTTTGTCATTGCTAGACAAACACACTATGGATTTCAAAATACCTTAACAAACCATTTATATTCTTCACTACCTCAAAACTATAGTAGTTATTAGGATAGTTTCCTGACTTGTTAATTAATGTATCAAAGAAATACATATATTATTATATCACTAACTTAAAAAATACAGACATTATTGATTTCATTTGTAATCTTATTGTGGACTAAAAACATATTTCTGAGAAGGGGTCTATGGCCTGCAAAAAGTAAAGGATTCCCTTAGCAGAGCTACTGCTCCCTGTGCTGCTATTGTTTCCTCAGGCTCTGTTTCCAGGAACATGTCCAAGGTTCCAGTATGTCACTGCTGTGGCCAGATGACAACAGAGACTGAGTTGTGCTAAGGTTGTCAACTTGTAACTGCTCCCCTCCCCACCTTTCTCTTCCAAGCTCCTGGAAACTGTGAACTGTTTCTTATTCATTGATATTTCCCAAGCACATTTTATATCATTTGACATATAGAGGCACTTAGTAAATAATGAACAAATGAGAGCTTTAAGAGCAAATAATTTTTTTTGCTTCGTTTGAATGAAGCTCATTTTTAAAATCATCTTTTAAGATTTAATAAAATCTGGTATCCACATTCTAAGTCATTTATTGCCTTGTAAAAGATATTTACAAGGCATTAGAAATGTTTATAGGAACTGATACTAACCAGTTTATTGTCCAACAGCCCAGTGTATCAGGGCACCATGGTCTCTCATAACTGATTTATTTCAAAACATGGTTATAATTAAACAAAGAGAACTGGAATTCTCCAGAAGTCAATAAATATAGCTGCAGAGAGATAGGAAAATTAGATTAAGAAGATTAGCATGTGTATTGGGAATGTGGATGTGTTTGCGTGTCTCTGTGTAAAAAGACCCAACCTGGTGAGAGAGTCTTAGGGCTGCAAGTTGCCTTAGAGATTATTTTTCAATTTAATTTAACAAGTATTGAAACTGAAGCACAAAGAGGTTAAATGACCAGTGACCTCCTAATTGCTAAATCCAATAAACCCTTCTCAGACCTTATCTTATTTGACCACACTATTGCATTTTATGTTGTTTACCTTTTTTCTTTTTTCTCAAAACTTGGCTATAGGCTATTTTTGCCACTCAGAATGCCCTCCTCTCCTGACTCCTTCCTATCCTTGCCCTGTCTTCTTCCAGGACAGCTTACTTTTAAGCACTTCTGGCCTCTGCCTCTTAAGTAGAGCTTTGTTCTAATTCAGTGTTTCTCAGTTCTTTTTCATTGTTACCACTCTAATTTTTTTTTTTTTTTTTACATATTTTCCCCCTTAATTTTGCTCACTTTTTCCCTTGTCAGATCTTCTGGTGGAATTTTAATACCACAAATGTAGTACCTATCTGTTTATGTGTTATGACCTTTTGGAAAAAAACCCCACAAAGACCCACTATAATAACTAAGACCTTTCTTTTTTCTACTCTTTGGAACAAATTTCACCTTGGTAAAACACAAATATCACTAGATTTTCCCATCCTGTGGATTCAAAGGTTATAAAGGACTTAAATCTTTATGCGTTCTGCTTACAGAATATTCCAGTCTTTTCTGTGGGCTTTGCTCCCATTCCAATTCCTCAAGACATTTACTTCTTTTTTATGAAATTAATCTTTTCTGTCTTTTTCTACCTATAGGAGAGATGGGAACACAGGCACTACCCTGAAGATGAGGTGGGATAAAGCTGTCCTCCATTTTGCCCTTGGTCATGAAGGTCAAGCCTGGCAAAGTGCTGCTGTTGGGTAGTGAATCTCAACCCTCCATGGCTCTCATAACTGCCTGGAGGGTCAAGGATGATGGTGGGTAATGTTGCTTTTGTTTTGGTGGTGGTATGTGCCTGTGTTTGTTGGCCATGGCCTAGATATGTGGTAGAGTATCTGCTCAGCCAAGTGTGTTCTGCAGCAGTATTTGCGTTGATGTGAATTCTTCGGTTCCCATCACACACGGTTATGTTCTCTAGGCACAGTCAAGGTACCAGATCAGTTGGTATTTCTTGAGTGCCCCAGTACCTCATCTGTCTCCAAGCATGACTGTTGTTCTGACTTCCCGAAATGCCCTTTCTTCTTCTTTTCAACTCTCAGTTACAATAATATCCTTTTTTTTTTTTTTTTTGTGAAGCTTCTCAGATGCCCCTTCAGAATCTTCAAGTGATACCCCTCTTATTTGCTCATAAGGTGTTCTGGATTCCTAGAGTTATTATATACAGACTATTTATTTGTCTGTATATCCCATTATACTCTAAGCTCCTTAAAGGCAGAGGACACAAAGGTTTTTCAGATTTAGAAATGAAAAATCTGAAATGCCCAGTTAAATTTGATTTTAAGATAAGTAACAGACAACTTGTATTCTACATATGTCCCATAATTGAATATGGGTTATACATATTTGAATATGACATAATTTTACTAAAAATTCTTTATTTTTTTATATGTCATTAAAAACTGATTCCCCTGTTTTTTATTTGGCGATCTTTAGGACATGCCATGTGCCTTATTCTTAGAGTCCATCCCATTTCTGCTCATCCAGGAGGCACTCCATAAATATTTAGAGGAATTTCTTTTAGATTCTGGTGACATAGCAGCAGTGACATAAGCAAAGAAAAAAACAAAAAACAAAGAAAGTCTTTGTCTTTTTGGAGATTATATTGAAATGGATGGATATGGATAATGAATAAATAAAATATGTAGTATGTCAATATTGATAAGAGCTAAAGAGGAAAATAAAGCAGAAAAGGTGACATAAGAGATATAACATGAAACCATTCTTTTCTCTATAAACTTGATCTTTGTTTAGTTGTTTTCATCTCAACTGATAGCAAGTCCATTTTTCCAGTTGCTTGGTTCAAAACCCTGGAAGTTATCCTTTTTTCTCTCATCCAACATGTTAGGAAATCTTATTTTTTCTACCTTCAGAATATATCCAGAATCTGACCACTTGTCACTTCCTTCGCTAATACATCCTTGGTTCAGGCCACCATGATCATAATGCTGTTATAGCAATAGCATTCAAGATGGGGTCCTTTCTTCAGCCCTTGTCCTTCTTCATCCCACTTTCAAAACAGCAAATGGAACAAGTCTTTTAAAATAGAACTCAGATCATTTCATTCCTTTCTTTGAAATGTTCCAACAACTCTTCACTTTTCTCATTCCAAAATTCAAGGCTCTTAAAATGGTTTTCACTGTTCTTCATGATCTGGTGCCACCTTCTCACTCCCTCTCCTTCCCCCACCTTTACCTCTCTGACCTAACCTCCAATGACTTTTCCCTCTTGGGTGACCAACTATGTTGGTTTGCTCTGGAGGCTCCTGATTTTGGCACTGAAAATCACACATCTCAGGAAACCCCTGAGTCCCAGGCAAAGTTGGACATTTGCCACCCTGCACACTACTCTCACCATACATGTCTTTTTAATGTTCCTTAGGTCAGGCACGCTTCAGCTTTTGGCCTTTGGACTTGTTCTTCCTGTTTGGAATGCACTTTCCTCTCAGGTGCATGGGCAATTTCTTTGCTAACATCAGAGTTTTGGTCAGATGTCATACTTACTGAAGTCTGCCCTGAATACCCTATTTTAAATTACAACTCCCTTCTCTTTGCCTCTGAGCTGTGATACTAACATCCCTAAACTTGCTGCAGTTTTTTCTCATCATATGCATTTACTTTCAATATGCTATATAATTAATGCTTTTGTGATTATTGCTTTCTTCTCTTTGCTAAAGTGTAAGCCCCACCAAAGCGTGAATCTTTCTTTGCTCTTTTGTCCTGAGCACCAAGATATCTGGCTCAATGGTGTTGAATTAATATTTGGTGGATTGGGCTTGCAGGTTGTTAGGAGTGGAGGAAATTTCAATGATAGCAACATTTTAGAGAACTTCTGTGTGAATCTGGGGGAAAAAACATCCAGATATAGAGAGTGGTGAGTGCAAATATCATGGAGCAGAAATGTACATGGCATGTTCTGGGAGAGCAAGGAGACACAGTAAGGCAGGAACTGAGCGAACAAGAGGTGGATGGTAGGAGAGGGAATGGTAGTTGAGATCTGGTAGAGGCCAGGTTGTAGCAATTATTTGACTTTTATTGTAAGTGAAATGAGAAGTCAGTTGAATGATTTTGTTGAGATTGGTGACATGATCTGATTAAACTTTAATAGTTCAACCTGGTGACTATGTTGAAAGCATAATATATGAATCAAGGGCAGAAGCAGGGAGTCTCATGAAACTCTGAAATAAAGAAAGATCCACTTTTGGTTTAGATAAGAAGATGTATTAGTCAGGATTCTCTAGAGGAACAGAATCAACAGGAAGTATGATTATAAAAAGAGGATTTATTAGATTGGCTGACACAATTGGAAACTGCATAGTCCACAATGGCCTTCTGCAGGCTAGAGAGTTGGAGGAACCAGTAGCTGTGCAGTCCAAGAGGTGGAAGCCCCAGAACAAGAAGGATCAAGAGTGCTACCTTAGTCTGAGACCAAGTCTTCTGGAAACTACCTGGAGAATCACTGGCAGAGACTGCTTTAGAAGAGTGAAGACTCCAGAGTGTGATATCTTCAGATGATCCAAGCAGCAGTTAAGAACTCGTTCAAGAAGAGTGGAGCTTGCATCTGCATCTGCTTCCTTGTTCTTCCAAATTTTATTCCATCCTATTGGTTGGTACTGCCCACACTTAGGGAGGGTCTCCATTTCAGTTCACTATCCCACATTTCAGTCATTCCTAGACTTGCTCTCATTGACATACCCAGAAGACTCTTTAAAAAAATTTTTTTTTAGTTATAGATGGACACAATACCTTTAATTAATTAATTAATTTATTTATTTTTACATGGTGCTGAGGATCAAATCCAGTATCTCACACATGCTAGGCAAGCGCTCTACCACCGAGCTATACCCCCAGCCACCCAGAAGACTCTTAATCATCAGTATCTCTTAACCCAATCATTCAATCAAGTTAACAATTTAAATTACAGAAGAGTAACCAGAGCTGGGCATGGTGGCACATGTGTATAATCCCAGCAGCTCAGGAGGCTGAGGCAAGAGGATTGTGAGTTCAAAGCCAACTTTAGCAACTTAGCGAGGTACTAAGACCCTGTCTCTAAATAAAATATAAAAAAGGGTGGTTAAGCACTCCTGGGTTCAATCTTCAGTACCAAAAAAAAAAAAAAAAAAAAAAAAATAGAAACCAGGGTAGTAGTGAGAAATGACCTGAGTCTGAATATATTATGTGTTAAAATCAACAGGAAATGTTGATAATCTGGATGTAGAAATGAGAAAAAGTCAGAAATAAGTTCTAATGTTTAAAGTTGCACTTCAAGTATAGCACACATTAAAAAAAAAAAATCCCAAATCACAAACATAAAGATTGATGAATTATTCACAGAGCAAAAATACTCATGAAATCACCTCCCCAGCAAGAACAGAGCATGATCAGCTCCCAGGAGGCCCCGAATTATGCTGCCTCTCAGTTGATGTTCCTCTTTCCAGAAGTAGCCACCATTACTGGCTTTTCCTACTATGCCCATCTCAACCTGTATTCTCAAGTTCTGATATGGCATGTTTTCATTATTGTGATTTGTTTTCTTCTTTGATCAATTCTCAATATTTGAGGGATGTTCTAGTTATCATTTCTTTCCATAATCTTTAAAAATTTTATTTTATCTGTTAACACTTTACCATGTATTTTAAAAATTTGATAGTAGAATGTATTTTGACATATTATACATATATGGAATATAACTTCTCATTCTGGTTGTATATGATGTATTATTATACTGGTTATATTATTATATATGCATATAGGAAAGTAATGTCTGATTCATTCTACTATCTCTCCTATTCCCATTCTCCCTCTTTTCCCTTTATTCCCCTTCTTCTAATCCAAAGCACTTCTATTCTTCCCTAGCCCCCCACCTCCTTACTGTGAAATTAGCTCTGCATATCAGAGAAAGCATTTGGTCTTTGTTTTTCTGGTATTGGTTTGTTTTGCTTAGCATGATATTCTCCCGTTTCATTTATTTACTGGCAAATGCCATAGTTTTATTCTTTTCTATGGTTGAGTAGTATTCTGTCATGTATATATACCACATTTTCTTTATCCATTCATCTGTTGAAGAGCACCTAGGTTGGTTCCATAGTTGAGCTATTGTGAATTGAGCTATTGTAAACATTGATGTGGTTGCATCTCTGTAGTATGTTGATTTTAAGTCCTTTGGGTTTAAACCAAGAAGGGGGATAACTGGGTCAAATGGTGGATACATCCAAGTTTTCTGAGGAAACTCCATACTTCTTTTCAGAGTGGTTGTTATCATTTTGTTACTGATTTTTTGCTAAATTTACTGGGGTCAGAGAACATATTAATGGCTTCAATAATTTGAAATTTTGGGACACTAGGGACTTGCTTTATGGATCAGCTTATAGTTAGTTTTGGTAAATGACTCATGTTCCCTTATTACATACAGAATTTTCTATGTATCCATTAAGTCAAGTTTATTAATTATACCCTTAAGTCTGCTTGATTGATAAGTGATTGAGAAAATGTGTTAAAATTTCCCACTGTCATTGTGAATTTATCTCTTCATACTTTTAGTTCTGTCAATTTTGCTTTACATTTTTGAAAGAACACAAATTTGAAGTTATGGTAAATTTCTGATGGATTAACTTTTAAACATCATTATGAAATATCCTTTTTTATGTTTGATAAGTGTTTGTATTTCTTTCCTTCCATTCTCTAAGTATCATCTTTCTGTACTTATATTTAAGATAGGCTTAGTTGAGCAACTTGGTTGATTATTACTTTTTCATCTAGTTGGACAAATATTGACTTTCCACTGAAGCATGTAACCCACTTACACTTAATATAGTTACTGATATATTTAAAATTATATTTACTAAATATAATAACATTCATCCTTTACTTAATAGAGTCTAATATTAATTAGTAGTTTTATCCTTTCCTAGACAATACTAGGATATGTGTACACATTAAATCCATTTGTGCCCTTTGACTGTGTTATTGTTGTCATGCCTTTTAATTACACATGTATTTTTCCATAAAATATTGTTGCTTTCTTGCCAATTAATACCTATAATCACATTTACCTTTCTGTTGATCTTCATTCCTTTCTGCATTTCTGTCTTTCCTTCTGGATGCCTTCCCTTCTTTCTAAGAACTCACTTTAGTATTTCTTTTAATATGGATCTGATGACAATAATACCCTTTATTTAAATGCCTTTAAATTTGAAAGATAGTTTTCACTGGATATAAATTGTCCACAATTTCTTTCAGCACTTTTAAGTTGTTATTCATTTTTTTCTGGCTTCTGTGATTTCTGTTGAGAACTTAGGTGAAGCTTCTTTGTACTCTTTTATTTAGCAGTTGTTATGGTTGATACTTGGTCATTTGGAAATTTTACTATAGCATGACTAGGAACATTCGTCCTGCTTTGGGTTGAAGCTCTTTCAACCACTTTGGACAATTCTTAGATGTTATCTTTTCATATAGGGCTCTTCCTCCATTTCTTCTCTAGTTTGCTTCTGAGGTTCCAGGAACACTTGCATTAGGTTTTTGCCATCTTTCCACATATCTTTTATACTCTTTTCTACATTCTGTTCCTTTCTTTTCTTTGTGTTTTAGTCTGTGTATTTTTTACTACACCATCTTACAGTACTAATCTTTTCCCTATGTTTAATCTCTTATTAAATTCATTTGTTGAATTCTTTATTTTATTTTACATATAAATATATTTATATATAAATATAATATAGAAATATAAAATATTTATATATAAATATATAAAACTTTATATATATGAATATATTTATATATAATCTATATATATATATTTAAATTCTAAAATTTCCACTTTTTAAGAAAGATCCCATTTCTCTAATGAAACTATCTTGTCACCTGTTTGAACATTACTCCATATTTGATAATTCCATTATCTGGATCATCTGTGGTCCTGTTCCTATTGAGCTTTTTCCTTTTGTCCTTTTTCTTGGTATGTCTGACTTTTACAAATTGAATGCCAGGCATTTGTACAAAAAAATTGTAGAGGCTCTAGATGAACTCATAGAATCAGAGAGAGGCTACCTTCTTGTAGAGGTTTCACTTTATGTGATGGCAGGCAGCTAGAATGGGGCAAAGAAACTCGATTCAGTCTGTGAATGAATGAAATGGGCTAGGTTTCAGAATCCGTGAGGTCCTAGGTCCTTCACTTGGTTCAATTTGCATTTCTATTCATAAATTCTTTCACTGAAAACACAGAGAAACTAATAGTATTTTCCACACAGGGTGGTTAAGAAGATTAAGCAATTTAATATATTCAATGTATTTAAGTTCATACCTGACCCATTGTAAGTGGTCAATAGTGTTTTCCAGTGTACCTATTAATTCTTGTCTGGTTAGACAAAAACTTAAGGTCAAAATCTCCTTCTTCCATTCTTGCACTTAGCAAATTTTAAGTGGAGTGACCACTGATGGAATTCAATACATGGAGAAAGATCAGACCTTGACAGACGATAGAATCAGGAAGTGGGGTACAATTTTGAAATTTAGCAACTCTTGGTCTTATTGATAATGGAATCAAAGAGGTAATGCAGACACATTGGTGCTGGTCTGTGATTAGCCTAGATAATTTCTCGCATGCAATTCAGTCAACTTCAAGTTAGTAGATGGAGTTTCAGAGTGCAAGTCTTCCACTACTGAGAGGATCTGAGGATTGGTCAGTTTCTTCGCAGTGGGCACTGGGGTAAAAACCAAGAGATGACTTGGTGAAGCAAGGCTCAAGAATAGGGAATGAATAACCTCCAGCACTCTGATTCTCTCAGGTTTTGTTTTTGCTTCCTTTTGGAGTGGTGCATTCTTGATCTATGCTTCAGAAAAGATGTCCTGTCAAACCAAGAATTAGACACAATTTCATTAGAGAAGTTTGCAACTAATATTTGTTCTCATTCTTATAAGAATCACCCTAGTAGGATCATTTTGATCCAATTCAAGGTACATGATTATGCCACTGACACTGTACATGAAGCAATTTGTGTTTTGACTGGTGATAAATTGATAATCACCTACTCGACTAAGCCAGTCCACAGAGAGGCAGTTAATATTGTGAAAGTTCAATAAAGTCGGCTGTCAATGCGATAGATATTGCAGGTGAACTCCTTGATCTCTCATTGTAATCCTTTGAATCTCTGTTATCCATCACTCTATAATACATTTGTTTAGCAGGGAAATAGGCTTCTAAAATCTCACCATCAAAGTAAGCCTCAACAATAACATTTCTAAATCTGACACAGAAGTCTCAACAACACTGTCAGAACACTATTTAGCTATCAAATTTAGTGAGGTGATGTAAATTTACAGAAGGTTGGCAGGAGATTGAAAAGTGCTCTTCTTTGTTTTCTTGGACAATAAAAAAGTTTTAGAAGCACATTCTTCCCCACTCCCCTTTCTAATCAGGCATTTAAGTAGTGGATTTTGGGAATAAGCTCCCTCCTTCTTTGACAGGTCAAAATGGAGACTTTTAAAAGTTCATGAGATTTTTCTTATTGTTAAATCTTAAGTGGTGCAAAGTAGAATAACAATTAGATCACAGGAGGTACAGTTTTATTTTCACAAATGGAAGCAAAAGGGCTGTGGGTATAGCTTAGTTGTAGAGAGCTTGCCTAAAATACACAAAGTCCTGGGTTCAATCCCCACTGCTGCAAAATGAAAACACACAACATTGATGTATTTTTTTTTAAGAAAAAAAAAAAAAGATTTGTTTGTTTGTTTATTTATTTATCTTCAGTTATCCTGTACTTGGTTTCATTGTCAAAATGAGGTATCACCTTGGTAATTTCTACAAAGACCAAAACCCAATAGTAAAGCCAGTCATGGTTCCAGTTAGCATTTCCAGGGTGTCACCTTTATGAAGAAGACATTTGCTCTTTCCCTGGCATATTTTGAATTTATATGAACATTCTAATGAATGATCTTATTGTGTGTGGTTCAATCTCCTGAGGGAAGAGTTTTCTTCTATTTAATCTCAGGAAATAGGATCAGCTCTGCCAAGGTATTATAGAGCCTTAGGAAACACTTCCTGTATTTAAATTAAGAGCTGAGAAGTAGCTTAAAGGGGTCTTACTAATTAGAATTTCAGTGAAGCAAGCTTGGGAAGATTTCAGGCTGTATCTGAATCCTCTTCTCTTCTACTCCTAGTGGGAATTTTGAAGGGATTTTGCATAGTTCCCCTAGGCGATCAATTACAGACCTTCTTTTCCCAGTAATTTTTGAATTCATTATTCTCAAATATCAAAATGCATAAAGGAAAATATATTCTTTAAGCTATGGTAAAAAGACACAGTGATTTAACCAAAGGTTTTGTACAATTTAGAAGAAATTTCAGTTTTCCTCATCTTTATTCAGAATTGCCTTGGGAGAAGTATGGAATCAAGACCTTCTAAGGAATGACTTCTTTTCATGACAGTAAGCTCCTTGAGGGCAAGGATATGAGGGTTACATCCTAACTTTTCTTGGAGTACCATTCACAGCATCTTTGTACAAAATATATGTTCAATAAATGTATGATTAAATTTACTGATGTATGAATGTATGATTTCTTGAAAAATATTTCTCAGGTATTCCAGAATATTCTAATGATTCAGGAAAAAAAAACAAAAAAAAAACAAAAAAAAAAAAAAAAAGGAGGGGCATTACAGGATGTGTTTTAGGAACCCTTTAGGTCATTTTATTTGCAATCCATTTTTCATACCAGTAGGACCTTTCTGCTGTCAGGAAGATGATGCTAACAACAGAAAGTTTACTTTGATTTTTGATCCTACCCTAACTAAATTTAATAAAACTGCTGAGAAGTAAGGGAGGTAAGAATAATATTTCAAATAATTTTTTTCACATATGGTTCATTTTTTTTTCCAAAAAATTGTATCTAACATTGTAATTAAAGCAAATTTTCACAGGCTTACTGTAGGTATTAAATAATATTTTTAATCATAGTATTAAACAGTAGGTGGAAATGTTCAGAATAGATAAAGTAATAACAATTTATATTTACTGAATTCTTAGACAAGCTCTATTGTTTTTTTCTTCACTACAAAGAATTTATTTGATCCTTTTAAGCAACGTTCAATTTGACACTATGATTTACATTTTATATATGGAGTAGCCAAGACTCAAAGTTTTCATGTGGGTAAATTGTGGTTTAGAAAACAAGGCAGACAGTACTAATGTGGACAATCCACTTTTTGTATTTGTCTCCTGCCTAACTTTCCTCCCCTCTTTTTATTGTGATAAAGTTTACATAACATAAAGCTTGTCATTTTAATGATTTTTCAAGTCCACAGTTCAGTGAAATTAAGTATTCTCCCTCCACTGTGGGACCAGCACCAGCACCCTAGAGCCTCTTTCATCTTCCCATGCTGAAACCATGTTCTCTTGCTTGTTACTGTGTAGGCCTGATGTATGGTAAGCTTCCAATGAATGCCTGTTGAGTGAATCAACAAAACTGTTGTTAAGGGAGATCTTCCAAGACACCATCTCAAAAGAATTTCAACAGAATTTACTTGGGTAGTTCAAGGGGCAATGGTGACAAATAGTAACCAAATACTTGTTCCCTCAAAGATCCCTGTGTCCTTTTAATAATATACTTTTATAAAAGAAGTTGATGTGAAGTTTTTTGTTTATTTATCTCCTATTCTCAATAATACACTGTAGAGAACAATGGGATAATAATAGCTGAGTCATTTTGATTTCTCATCTTTAAAGAAATGGGGTTTTAACTGGTGAGTCTTGAAATCTATTTGAGTTATAATCTTGGATTTTTCTCCCCTTTCTTTCTCCTCTATTCTTGTAATTCATCCCCAATAACTGGGCTTTATATGTTGGTACATATGGAGTTTCTGATTTTAAAATTGTTTGCAAATAGGAGTATAGAAAGAAAACAAGGCTGTCTAGTGAGATATGAGGGGGCAGTTGAAGAAAGACTGAGTCCCTGGCACCTTATTTTGAAGAGTTTAACAGGATGACTAATGGAGTCCCCAACAGGACTGACAGCATTGCTTTTCCTTTGATATAATGGTCCTGGACAGGCCTGTGAGGATCTCATCTCTGGAAATCTGTGTGCAGGAGGACCTGCCTCGGCTGCTTCCTGTTCCCCACTCTGACTTTGGCACCTCATGAAGTAGCAACCCACTGCTCCCTTTTTAGTCCTTTAGAAAGAGGTCAACAGGCTTTCATAACCCCTTAGCTAATATTTGTCTTTATTTCTGTAGGTCAAGCAAGGATTTTGATTCTGTTTCAGGAATAACCTTATTGGTACAAGCAGCTGTTGAGTTAGTATGGTGGTGAAGAAGGGTTATAAAGTTTATTTGCTTGAATTTTTCATTTATTTTATTTTATTTAAAAAAAATTTTTTTTGAATTTTTCATTTTTTGAAAGCAACCTATCCTATAGTCATTCCAGATATCAGTTCTAAAGTTAATAAAGTTAGTCTCACTGAGTTTGGGGGCATTATTTTTCAGTGAGTTCTGGAACATATGTGGAAAAACTAATGTGAGATCTGAAAAATAATTCTTTTAAAGATTAGGAAGAGCACCTCATTATACCTTAGGAACTTTATGGATTAAAAATATATTTAAAAATTCACTTAAAATATAAATGAGCTGTAATCTTCTGGTGAATTAGTAAACTTTGATAATAATCATCTTTACTTGCAAACTAGATGCAGCTGAATACTACTTGGGGCACCATTGTAAAAAGTTACAACTGGAGATCCAAATAAGTCCTCAGGTAACCTTCGTCAAAGAGGAGTTGGCTTGTAGAAGATGCTCATTAAATATTGAATGCTGACTGTTTTTACTGAGGTTTTTGATGCTACCTGGATAAGACATATTAAGAGCAAAAGTTACTTCATAGAGAAAACCACAACATAGAGGACACTTAGAATTGATGTGTGTTGAACTAAGTGTCATAGATCAGTTCATCCTCTGCTACAAACTTGTGTCTGTGGACTAGTCATTTCACCTCTGTGGACATCAGTTTCTTTTCTGTAAAACAAAGAGATTCTCAGTAGTTTTTAAACTGTGGTTTTCATTTTTCAAACTCAGTCTGAGGAAGAATTTCCACAATAGGTAAAGGTAGGTAGAACCTGTTGGGCTTAATCTGAGTAGTGGTAGGCAGTCTGGATTCCTGAATGCTCTGCCATCCCTCAATCCTCACAGCACAGAGTGACTGGACTAAATGATCTGTTAGGTTCCTCTCCCTCTGTGACATTCAAGGGCAGTATTAATAATCAGTGCTACAGGGAGCTGTCTGGAGGTCAGTGGAGTGTAC
The DNA here is from genome assembly GCF_902686445.1 of Sciurus carolinensis. Taxonomy (NCBI): domain Eukaryota; kingdom Metazoa; phylum Chordata; class Mammalia; order Rodentia; family Sciuridae; genus Sciurus; species Sciurus carolinensis. The sequence goes on along the minus strand of NC_062213.1, from coordinate 127,545,105 downwards.
TTGAGGACACATTTTGAGAAGTACTTCTTTATAGTATCATCTTCTCCCCTCAAACCTGCTCTGATTCCTGCAATCTCCAACCTAGCAGATGATGCCACAAACTTTGTTGTCTCGTATGCCTGAAACTGGGGAATTATACAAGACTCCTCCCTCCAGTCCAAATCCAAAAAGTCACCAACTCTTCTCAGCTTTGACCTCTGAATATTTCTTAAACTTATCAGCTTAAACCCATTCTTCTCCAGCTCCATCTCCAACACCAGAACTGAGGCCCTTCTTTTTCTCTTGGACAATCACAGCACAATCCTGATCAGCCTTCTGACCTTCAGTTCCTCTTCCACATGGCCAACCCTTCGCATAATATCTTTTAACTGTTCTCCATGGCTTATAGGTCACATCTAAGCTCCCTAGGAGGTCCAAGAAGGCTTTCCTTGACTGTTCTTATCTACTTCTTCTGCCTCTACGCCTGTCATGGGCCATCTTGTAATTTATGCTCTGGTAAAATCAAGCTGCTTGTAGTTCTTTGAATATGTAGTTTCTTGGTTGAGTATACCTTATCCAAAATGCCTGAGACCAGAAGTGTTTCAGATTTTGTTTTGATTTTGGAATATTTGCATAGACTTTCCCAAATGTGATAAATTCAAAATCCAAAATGCTTTAAAGTCTGGAACTTTCTGAGAGTCTTGTTAGTGCTCAAAAGGTTTCTGATTCTAGGGCACTTTGGATTCTGCGATGCTCAACCTGAACGTATATAGTTTTATACCTTTTCACCTTGGTTCATAATGATGTTCCTCCATAATTCCCCCTCTTCTTCTTTTCTGTAGCTATTTTTTAATCTCTAAGACTCATCAAGCATCATCCCTATAGAAATTCTTTGATGACCCCAGGCTGAGCTAAGAGCTGTTTCTGTTAGGATTGCACATTGCTACTACATTACAGAAATTATCTGATGCATCTATCACCTGCACTAAATTATAACTCATGGATATCAAATTTTATTTCTTTTATTCTTCTTGCTCCCTAGTGCTTGGTACCCACTGGCCCTCAGTAAGTGACTCATCATGGAATTCTCTGTCTCCAACACATCAGCTCATTGATTCAGTTTCACATGAGATCAGTCAAGAGATCGAAGTAGCCTCAAGGGCAAATGAAAAGTGAGGTAGAACACTTTCAGAATTTAAAAATAACTTTTCCACATAAAATAGTATTTATTCTATTCTAGTATTTATTCTGAAAGTATTTTAAGTTTCAAAAGTATGATTTGCTTTTCTTCTTAACAAACTGCATCATTTAAGGAAAGTCAAAATGCACAAATGAGGGACATTGTATAAATGCACTGTAGTAAACCTGTGAGTCTTTTGAGTAAATTCCAGTTGTTCCTTTGTCTTAACAGGATGGAGGGCAAATGGCTGCCGTGTCCCCAGTGCTGGGCACACTTGAAACTGTCAGTAAACAATCTTGGTGTTATTCCCTTTCTCCTTGCCTGGCCCCAGAAATACCTGTAGTCTGTGAGGTACTTTGTGTATGGGGGAGAGCAACCCATCTGGGGTGATCTTATTCCAGGAGCAAGCACAGAGCTTATCAATAAGACTGCTTTTGTACTAAGAAAAAATTGACTATTCTCTGGGTAGGTGACATCAGAGGGAGTGGAGCTGAATTTGAACCCCTCTACCAGGCACCTTAGTGAAGTATACAAACTTAGCCTGACTAATCAAACAAAGAGCCACACATTTCTTCCTTTCCCCCAAGGGTAATCTGTGGCTGCCAACTAAACAGGAGAAGGAATGGTCACGGTTTCTCTGAAGAGTTTTTGATGCTTTCTAGTTAAGCCTTGCTTGCCATTCTAATAGGCCAGACAGTGGCACGCTGTGGTGTTTTCTGACATCTGACCCAGAGAAATCCCTTCTTTGTCATTTTGTATAGTTCATTTTGCTAAGTGACAAAACTGAATCTATCACATGAGCAAAACAAAATGGTGATTGCCTGCTCATATGCATGGTGCCTCTTCCTTTTGACACATTCTGTGGTTAGCATTATTCACAGGCAGTTAATTATTGGTTTTCATGCATAAAATGAACACCATATTTGAGACAGATGTTTTGTTACGTATATATTTTTTCAAAACTCCAGCTACTGAAATTGGCTGAAATTACTATCACAAATCACTGCATTTGTACATTTGGGGTCTTGTTCTGCCCCCTGAGCTGTAAGAACAGTGCACCGATGTGGTCATATATATGAACAGTGAACAGACTTTTCTGTTTTTGATGGGATGGATGGAGTTGCTTGAACCACTGTGCTCGGGCTGAAACAACTGCTGAGTTCCACCAGGGGCTGCTGTTGAACTTCTAAAAAAGATCATATTTTGGAGGAGAAGGTGGGGGAGTGGTGGATGGGGAGGGAGGAATGGGAATGGGGAAGAGGAATGGAAAAAAAAATCTTGGATGAAAACCTGACATTTCTGTCTGAGGTGAAGCATGCTTTGCTGATGCCACACATGGAATGTTTCGGAAGTGTCAGTAATAAATACTTCTATCAGAAATCTTCATATTCTATATCTCTACTTATCATACCCCAAGGAGAGTCATACAAAGACATAGCTGTCAGGGTCTAATTTGGATCTGAAAACTATGGCGGTTGTCAGGCATCTTTTCCCATGTGTGATATTTATCTTCTCTCGCAAACAAACTGAGTGCAGGGTGTTTAATTAATTTCCAAGTGTCTCCCATGGTAATTTTCCCTCTAATATATTAATACGATGATTTAAACCTTCATGCAGAGGCAGACTTTTGGTTGAAAATCACTAAAGGCTTAGATGGTGTTTAGTGTTATCAATAAGCTACACGTTCGTTGGTTTGCAAGGAATCAATAAAGTTGCCCTTTCCTCATTTTTATTTTTAGAGGCATCAATGGGATTTTATCTCTTTTAAGTATATTAAGGAAATCATGGGTGAGCTGATTTTGTTATTCTTCTTCTTGGAGGCAGTTCTTAGACTGCTTGTCTTATTGCTTGTGGAAGACTTACTTTAAGAAAAGTTCTTGATTTGATGATGAAGGGGTGAATTTCTTTTCTTTATTCCTCTTCAGAAAAACTTGACTTTTTTATTTTTATTTTTATAAAGGTGCTGGAAATAGACCACCCAATCAAATGGGGAGACAGCAAGTGAATTCACCTCATCCTTCAATGTTTCTTTTAATAGAAAATCTGGAATAAAAATCATAACATAATAAAAATGGTAAGACTAGGAGTCAGTTGGAGTTATAATGTACATTTCTTAAACAGCATATTTAAAAAACAAAAGGACATGTGCTAATTAGCTAGATTTAGCCATTTCACAATGTGTATGTATATGCAATGTCCAAAACATCATGCTGTACATGGTAAATACATGTGATATTATTTGCCAATTAAAAAATAAATGTCTGAGCAGGGAGAAAGAACTTGAATGACAATGATGTTTTCCACAATAAGAAGTCACATTTGGTTGAGCTTTATTTATTTATTTTTATTTTTGGCAATGCTTAAGTCTTTGTTTAATATTATTATACTCTCAGCTAAAAGGTTGCCTCAAATTTCATAAAGATTTTTTTTCTGCATTCACCTTTAAGATATTTGATTACTGGGGTGATAGGGCAGTTGTTGAAATATTTATCTTTCTCTGAAAAGAACATTAAAACATCACTGGAACATCATGGAAAGAAATGGCAAATTCCTAGAATCTTAGGCTTTTAATTATTAGCAATTAAAGGTTACATTTGGAGATGCAGGAATCTCCTTCACACAGTTTTGGAGATTATGTGTGTCATTTTCTTCTCTATATGAGGATTTCTTTCGTCTTTCTCCAACCCCTAACACCTGTCCTAAAATATTTTTCCTAGATCCATTAGGAAAATTTAATAACCAAATATCTACCAAGTGACAAGTGAATTTTTAAAGTTCAGCTGCTCTGTGTTATTAATTTGTATTTTTCCCCTGTCCTGTCTGTTGTATGTAAGCACCATAAAAATCAACCTTTTAAACATAGATTGATTCTGACAGCTTTTATTTTATGTGATTTCCAGGGGTTGGTATAGAAATGCTTCTTAATTGAAATAGTTCTCCTTTTTTGGTTTTATTTTATTGTCCTTTACTTCTTGACATCTTGTACATTAAATCAGAGGCTGTTTTAGAGACATGAAATGACAGCTTCCTCAGAGCACGATTCTGGATCCTGATAGATCTGCACTTCTCAAAGCAGGCAAGTTGCTCTCGCCAGCCTGGGAGAAGCCTCCTGCATGATGGGCGCGTCACCTAGAAACACAACATAAACTGCAGGTTAATCACCGAGGACCGGCTTGTGTCAATTCCGCGCCGCCCTGCATCCTATGCAAGAGGAATAAAGCCAAGAACAATTTTTTTTTTCCTTTGCTGTTTAATTGAACAGAATCTGGGCTCAAGTTTAGTTTGAAATTGTATTTCCTTTCTGCCGGGATGGAAAGGCCACTCGTGTAATTTAGTAGTGCGTTGTGAAGAAAATCAAGCATCCTCATGGAATATTTCCCCCATTGTATCTTCCCTGATGAGAGAACACAGAAAGCGAAGGCGGTGCGACACAAGCGTGCACAGACAACCCATTTGTTACACTGAGATTCTGAGGGGAATGCTATTTGTGTTGCTGTGATGTTTTGGAGTTAGAAAAGGGTTATTTGGGAAAAATGTATTTATATCAGTCAGTAGAAATAAAAATGAGACAGGATGCAAAAATATGATAGCACAGTAATGAACGGCGCAACAGATCAGACCCGTCCTCGTTAGAGGTAGAAAGCAAACATTTTATAATGGGAACGGTAACAAGATGAGTATTCTACATTTGTTTTTCAGTTCTACCTAACTCTTTGTAACTTTACAATGTAAGATTCAGAAATTGGAGCCAATTACCATAATATGTGGTGGTTTGGTGGGAGCATGTTCTACATCAGACAGTTAAAAGGTTTTATTGCTATTAGGAGCATGTTAATGCCCTTGATAATGTCTCTACTTGCTTTGTAATGTCTCTTGTTGAAGTATAGAATTCTTTTATCTTCTTATTACATTATGCAAAAACTTGAATTGAAAAGATATTTGCAGGAACATTTAAAGTAGTGCATCAATCAGCTTCAAAGAAGAGAAAATGTTCTCGGAATAGCTTATAAAAGGATAACTGTCAGTTTTATTTTGGATGAACAAAGGCGGCAACGTAAAAAGCACTTTATTGTAAAAGCATACTGTGCAATTCAATAAATATGCCATATAAATATAAAAGAGAAGAAAGTTCATAATTATCTTATGACTTAAATGTAATTTAAGTAATACTTTTAAAATGCATCTAGTGGTGAAGTACTCTTTTTTTTCTACCAGGTTCCGAGTTCTAGCTTCCAAGTCCCCATTAGGTGATAACTTAACTTTCTCTGATAACGTAAGGATTTGAATGGATCCCGTCATGGTCCTGTTTTTAATATATCTTGCAAAGGTAACAGAACCGAGTGTATATGGAAAGCATTAGCAAAAATTTTAACAACCACTTAATTGGTGCAGGTTTTTCAAAATGATTTGTTCTTATCTGCACAATATTCAATTGTTTCTCATTCTGTCAGTGCTGCTATAAGACAGTTTTGAATTTGAATGTAACTGTATTGTGACTTGAGATAGCATTTCCAAGTGTTTTATGTTTGTTAGGAAAATCCATTAACAGGGTTATTTCTGGACTTTAAAAATCAAGGGTGCTTTGTTACTTTTTATATAAGGATACTTACACTTTCCTTATAATTAGAACTATTTTCTTGCTTTAAAAAGATGGTTTTTAACTGTAAATGCTAATTATACAAGCTTATTTTCAGATATGTTTTCTTGGGTCTAAACTTTAATCTGACAAAGGCTGCAGAAATAAGTCTTAAAAATCTATAATGTGAATTATCTATTTAAAGGAAATATTCAGATCCAGCACAGGGAAATATAATATAAGTATTTAGAATGGGAAGAAACCATCTATTGAACTGCATCTGGGCATGGACAGGTAGTTCCCTCAATGTGGAAGGCTCTTGGTAAATATTTGTTGGTTAAGGTTAGAATCTAAGAAGAAAAATATCCTAATCAGTTAAAATCTGTCTTTTGTTTTGGGACCTGAAAAAGAGATGCTAATCCTTTACTAAATATAGGAATATAATTTTTTTCTCCCAGACTCAGGTATTTTCAAGATTCAAAAATTGTATTTTAAATCAAATAACTGAGCTAATTCTCTCTCACACACCATTGAGACTTATAAAATTAAATTAATGCTATAACATTTCTAAGAAAAAAAAAATCTTCATTTGTTTTAAAACTACCAATATGGAATAAGAAATAAATTCACAACTTTATTTGGGGCATCATTTTGTTGGTGACTTATTTCTCATGAATATCGTACATGATGCCCAATTCATTAATTTTTTCCTCATTTCAGTGGGTCATATGCAGACTCTTTGTGGGAGCAGTACTCAGTTGCTACTCCCTGAGATACCCCATCTTCTCATGGCTCTTTTCTCTTGGCCTTCTTGGGAACACTCTCATTTTGAAAGTACAAGGAAAATTATCTCATAAAAGAAATTTAATAACAACAGAACTTCTGAGATTTCAAAAACGTAGAATTCTTAAGTTATTGAACTATGGGAAAAGCTGTAATTTATAACCAGCAAGTTAGTATGTTGTACACATCTGTGTACTGTTTCAGAAAATAAAGGTTGTTACCATAGCAACTGCCACATAATATGGAACATACGTTATTTGTGAGATGCCAGGCTCCGTGATTTAAAAAAAAAAAAACAAACCTAACTCCCTCCTCGTGGCTGCTGCCTGATGTTTCAAGGATTTCTATCTTTTCTTTAGTATTATAAAGGATTCTCTTCTTTCTCTTCTTCAGTGTCTGGTTATTTTAAATATTTTTCTTCTTTCCATTTTCTTACACTTTCAGAGTTTGTTAGTGAAATCGATAAGTTTGCATAGTACTTCTATGATCTGATGATCACTGCTAAGATGTTTTTTCTTCTAGTCTTGTTTGGTTAATTTTTAAGGAATTGTAATTAATATTTTAGATTTAGCAACATGTATGTGGTAAGGACACATCTAGTTACTGTTAATACAACAGGTAAATATACCTGGTAGCATTTCACTTGTTGGCTCTTTGAGGATTTTATAATTTTGCATTGTATGACCATTATGGTATTTTAACACTTTTATAAAAAATAGAAATATACTTTAGAAAGTATGTATATATTCAATATGTCATTTTATACTTGAAAATGTGCATGTCATATTTAATTTAATTTGAAATCATTGTTTTGATGGTATCAAATTTTTATGATGACAGAATTTAATTCCTTAAAGAGAGTAGATTTCCAGTCTTTTTTTGGCAATTGGTAATACCAAACAATAAGTTGATTAACAACTCTAAAGTGTCAATTTTAATGAACTTCTGTTATTTTCATAGGTAGTAAAATGAATCAGTAAAAGGAAGAAAGTAATAAAATAGGATAAAAGCCACTCAACATGGTGGGGTCAAGGGATCAGAACATGCAACTGGTTTGAAGTAAGAGTGTGGAAACATCTTGGCAATGGAAGAACAACATTGCTGGGTCCACTTCGTGGCAGAGATTTTTGAAATGTAGGCACATTTGATGTGACAGAATTTCTCGTTTGTAGTGGCTTAGTAGTCAGATTCAACATATTATTGCCACCATTGACACACTTTATTGGGTTAGATGTTTCTTGGGAGGCAGCATCTGTGTTTTCGTTTGCATGGACAGGATACTGGATACCGGTTCTTCTTAGAGAAAACTACCTCCGTGTCTTCAGAACTGTTCTGTGTCGTAAAAATGTACTCTATTAATCTTGAAAACAAAACACTTTTGATTAAGACTGGCAGAATGAATAATACTCCTCCTTTCTTAAAAATAATAGTTTAATCAATAAACATTTATTAAATATTCACCATGTGCCAGGCACAGTTTTGAGGATATAAAGATGGATAAGAGAGCTTCTCAGTGTCCAGGGAAGTCACAATCAGGTATGGAAACACATCTCTTGCTCATATAGTGACCGTATGCTGTCACCTGGTTTTCCATAGACCTCACCAGTCACCACCACCACCACCAACAACAGTAATCATAGACAACATTTATGGAACATTTACTTCTGACAGGTACTTCATTGCATTTTGCAATTCAATCCACACAACAATGCCATGATGGCTTTACTGACAAGAAACTGAGACTTGAAGATTTTGAATAACTTGCCTAAGTTTACATAGGGGTGTTGGGATTCTCATGCTTCCTACACCTAAAATAATACATCTTGTCTACTTATCCCATCTGTGCTGTGACTTTCCTCATCCTCAGCACCTTCATCTCTCACTGGGCTCAACAACAGCTGCCAAATTGTCTTTCCAGCTCCACTTCTTCCTCCTAATCTATCTCCTCAAAGCTCCTAGAGTGGCCTCATAAAAACATAATCACGTGGCCCTCCTGCTCAGACCCTTCCAGTGGCTTCCCATTACACTTAGAATACAGCACTTACTATATTCTAGAATAAACAGAATACAGGGCTTACAAGGCCCTGCAGAGTTGCCATCTCCAGCACCCCTTACGCTTCAGCTCTCATTGCTCTCACCTAAGGTCTTTCACTATGCTTTCGACCAGGACCAATGCACTTTTTTTGTAAAGGGCAAGATAATAAATGTTTTTGGCTTGGCAAGCCATACAGTCTTTATTGCAACTATTGAACTGTACTATTAGAGCAAAAAAGCAGCTACAGGTGTTGAATTAACAAATGTGAGAGGTTGTATTCCAATAAAACTTCCTTTACATAAGTAGGTAGCAGGTGGATTTGTCCTGCAGGTTTGTAGACCTTGTTTTAGACTTACTATCCTTGCTTTGGTGCCTCCAGTTTTCCAGGCTCTTCCTATCTTTGAGTCTCCCACTGTCTTCAGACCTTCCCAGCTTCTCCCTGGTGACCGAGCCCTCACTGCCACCAAGTTTGGTTGCCATATTTAAGTGAGCCCACTCTACTCCATTTCTACACATCATCTCCTGTTTTATTGATTTAATAACTCTTACAACAGGAAAAAGCTTATTAACTTATTTGCTAAATTGCTAACTGTCTGTGTCCTCTACTGTAAGGTAAGCTCTGGGTAAGGAGGACTCTTTCGTCTTGCTTACTGTTTTATTTCTACCAATCAGAGCAGACACTATGCACAGAGCAGATTGCTCCGTGAAAGTGAGGTCACACCAACATTTCCTTGAGGGTGTTACACACTGGACTCACAGAGGACCTCCAAATGCTGACCAAGCCCCACCTTGGCATATTTCCAGTTGACTCAGGGAATTTCTCCTATGGGCATGTGAGTGTCCCTCTTACACTGTTTGTCACTTCCTTTGCTGACACTGCTACTAAGTCTACTGGGTGTCATCACTTCCATCAGGCTCCTCTGTCACTTCTAGGGTAAGTTCTGCACTCACTGGACACCCTAGATGTCTTGTAACACCTACCTCTGGGAACCACAGAACATTTGGCATGGCCATTGCTTCTGCTGGGCACTGCTGTGCCTCTGCTGAGAGTCACTCCAAACATCACTGACTGTCAAGCACCCGGGTTTTCTACTGGATTGCCATTTCCTCTAGTCTCTCCAGACGTCACCACTTCAAAGAACCAAGTTGCCTCCGGTCAATGGTGGAGTGGGGAAGAACACATTGTCTTTAAGTTTTCTCTCAACTTAGTGGTTCTGAATTAGTACTGCTTGTGTCCCTAAATTGATGAGTTTTCAATCTTCACTTACCATCATTTCTCTTCCTAAATATGACAGCTGAACTTAAATGGAGTTTATTTTGTGTCTGGCACCATTGGGAGAGTTTATGTATGTTAACTTCTCACAACAGACCCACGAGACAGAAATACCATTATCCTCATCTCCACTGGAACCAGAGAGGTTAACTGTTTCACTCTAGGCCACCAGTAAGTGACAGACTTGAGACTGGAATTCAAGCTACTGATTGTAGGGTCCTTGTCAGTCTATAAGAACATATGCATGTGTCCATGGGGCAAAGCTGGAGATAGATGCAAGGGGTTGATGCCGTCCTATGCTCCAAATCTCTCTCCTGGCACTTGTTACTCAGTTACCTCATTCAGTACCCCATATGCAGAGGTTCCTTGGTATAGAACCACTGGTTTGCTAGATGTATATGATTATGTATGACTTTAGGCTTTAGTGAGGATGGTTCTCTCCATTCTTTTCCCAGAGTAAGGTACCTATGTAGATGCTTGAACTGTGTAACATCCAGGAAGGAAGTGAAATTTGAATTGCATTCTGCAAGATGAACACGATTTTGCTAGTTGGATACTTTGGAAAAGGACATAAACAGGTCTAAAGTCCACTATAAATCGCATGTCATACAAGACAGGCAACTGGCCAAGACATGTGAGAGCTAAGGCCGGGAAAGGAGGATGGGCAGAATCCTGAAGAGTAAAGAGTCTGAACTTGATTTTGTAGCAGTGAGAGGGGTGGAGAGGTGGGAGAACTAGCAACAGCGTTAGCACATTACAGCTAGACATAGAAGAGCTCTCTAATGTTCCTTTTCTAAAGTGACAGTTTTCAATCTCTGGTTCAAAGCATACTTGATGTCTGCTTTGCTAGTGGGTACTCTGTGGACTAACCTCTTGGAATATTAATGGGGACAAGAGACCACCTTCATGGTTCTTATGTGAATTAGTTATTTATAATGCCTCTTATCAAAATCAGTTCCCTTTTCTTCACTTCTTGTGATGAAATTTCCCCTCTCTACACATGCTCCCTCCCCTGCTCTGGCAGAATGGAAGTGATTTCTTAGTATTGGTCCACGGGAGCAGCCCCAAGAAGTTCTAGAACTGCTGCTCTAGACGATCCCTCTCAGATGATGTCATTCCTGATTGTCTTGAATGACCATCCAGGTTAATTAGGCTTCTGGGACCCTATGGCAAACCTCCCAGCCACCTCTCAGCTGTGAGAAATGAAACCAACCCTTAGTCTAGGAAGCCACCTGCCAAGCATGGTCATCGCTAACGACTCTCCAGTTTTCATGTGAACTTAATTAGGCTATTATTTACATTTCACTTGACTTACTCTCCTGACTCCCTTCAAACTTGAAGACTAATGAAGTTCTTGTGACATCACAATGCTCCAACTGAAGTAGGTCTTTCCTTTGGGAATCAAATGCTTATTTCAAATTAATGAGTCTCTTTTACCCAAACTACTTTGGAATGTTACCAGCTCTGTTTGATTTTAGACTTATCTGACACTTGTCAGAACAGAGGTCTTAGTTCTTTGGAAAGTTTATATAAAACTATGCAGGGAAAGCAATTCAGACAATCTGTTCAGTGTGTCTTGACACCCTAACTGCTTCCCTGGGTCTGCTCAGGGACAGTGAGATAAGGAGAGTGGGAATGATTCCCACCGCAGAATGGCAGTGGCCCCCTCCCACTAGAAGAGTGGCATGTAATTTAATGAGTCTTTTGAGGAATTATGAAGAAATGATTGAAGAAACACTCACCACCCTTACAACTTGTTCCCTGTTTTCCCAAGGTCAATTCCGGTACATGAATTTTTTTTTTATTCCTATGATTTTCTAAGTTTTAAAACAGGATCCTTTTTCTCTAAGTCTTCAATGATTGCTATATATAAAACAGATAAAAATGGAACTTCTGTGGTCAACGGGGTTGTGGATCCTGAAGAGCTTTTTACCTGATGTCCCTTTTCCTAACCCTACCATGTTCCTACCCGCAAACGTACAGCTTAAAGGAATTTGATATGAAAGTTCCTGCTCTTTGCCATCCATTAATTCTGACATTAGCTTTAAGAGGCATAACTAAAATATATATCTATACTTAAAGAAAAATTTAAAGAATGGTCAATTTGGTCTTAATAGTGAATTGGTCTAGACTTCCCCTAATTACCATTGGAAATGTCATGACCTCCCCATGATAGTACAAAGAGCACCAAAATACAGCAGCTCTCAGAAGCATCCTCTTTGAGGAGCTTCTTTATTCTTTCCATTCCCTCAGCTCCCCAAATCTTGCAATGTATTCCTCTTTCCTCAAGAGGGGAAAAGGATCCTTTTGCATCAGCACTCATTACTGCTTGATTTTAAGTGGTAGTGAGGACTCTCCATCCCAGGCCCACATGCCAACGACAGACGACTCACAACCATCCTTAGCTTAATTCTAACCTTTATGTATAATCAGGAATATAAAAATCTCAAAGCCACCCACATTTAAAACAAAGAAGAGCAAATAAGAAACATTATGTAATAAAGAAATTAAATAGCAAAAGCAGACTTTCTGGTGAAAGATGGGGGAAGAGGAAAGACAGAAAGGTGAGGGACAGCTTGCCAATTCATGCACCCTGCTGTGCTTCCACCTGCAATATCTCTCATTTGTGAGGACCCTCACCTGATGATCAGCCTCACTCCAGTCCTGCAGTGATATGTCTGACCCACTGAGTCACTGGTACAACAGGCGTCTCCATAATGTGGCTGAGGCTCTCCTTTATCCCCTGGCTGTGGGAAGGTTCCTTTGGGAAAAGTCCCGCATATTCCAGAGAGTACCTGCTCCAAATCCATCTCTGCATTTGAGGAATGTTCCTGTGCTGTGATGCTTTTACTTTTTTTGAGAAATGTTTCCTAAGAATCAAGAAGAAAAATAAAAATATTTGGCTCTAGCTTGGGGTTTTAATTATTTTCCAACAATTTTTGAAAAGTACTTTTTCCCTTAAGAACTCAGCCCCTGATGGAGAAATGACTTTTTAGGATATTTTTCCTAAGCATTAGATGTTTGTACACCTCTTTCATAATCCTTGCATACCATCTGTGCTACTTTTCCCAATATTTTTCTTTAAATCAGTTTAAAATGGGATAGCCTCATTCTAAGTCATAAAAGCACAGGAGTGTTATATTTTTAAAAATAAAAAGATAACAATTAAAATGTTGGGGAATGCAGTGACTAAAATGATCTCGTCAGTTGTAAAAATTCCACTGTTTGGGAGACTCATTTTATGACATGGTCCACTTCTGGCTTATGACTTTAAATACAAACTTAGGGTTGAATGACTATTATTCAGTTTGTATCCAAGAGAAAAAAAAATGGGAAAGAAGTAGACCAGGAGGTTAAAAGGAGTCTATATAGGCCATAGGATAAAGTTTATTAAAAAGTAGGATTTTCTTTCAATATAAATTACATTTATATGTATTATGTAATGTATTTTATATTTATATATTGTTGACATATTACCTATCTACCTATATTAGATTTATATCCTGGTTTTGGGCAAGGAATTATTATTCATTATCCTAAGTCTGTTGTCCAAAAGATGAGGCATCATACAGGTAATATTCATATTAGTTTCAACAAATAAGCATTCTAGGTAGCATTTCCTGAAGGTGGTGTGGTGATCCTCTCATTTCCCTGTATTTGTTATTTCTTAAATAAACAGGTTTCTGTGATTAAAAAAAGATCACACTACTTAATAATACTCTCAATCAACTGAACACCTTTGTGGTTTCTCAGGAAAAAGATAAATAAGATTATATTATTACTTTATGGCTTTCTGTTTGCCATAGAATTTCCTTTTCAGATTCCAGAGTAAATAGAACAAAGGATCAGTTTTTATAATTCATTTCTTTTCTCTAAGAGTATCTTCTGGTATCTCATTATTTGGCGATAGCTCTGAAAAGAAGGATTAAGAAAACAGAAAGGCATAGTTAATTTTGTAATTCACAGTAATGGTAATTTTTATGTTTGTATTTTTTTCTGGGAAAGACCGAATGGAAACGTTTTCTCTTTTTCCTCTCTTTTTCTAAACTCATTGATGCACACAATGCATGTTCCATAATAGTCACAGTTATCATGGCTTTGGGAAAGCAGGGTTTCAAGTAAACATGCTGTACAGAGTGTTTTATGAAAATGTTGACTTTCATGTTTGAGGATAATAAAAGGATTCCTTTGCTTCGTAGAAAAGAAATCTCGAAAATGAACAACCGGATGGACTTGGCCCACGGACACCTAGCTGAGACTGTCTCTGGGAAGAATGACATGCCTTCAGCATGAAGAAGCTACAAGAAAAAGACATGTAATTAAGGGGGGGAAACCAGAAACTGGAGCCATTAAAGAGACTGTGATATGAGGAAAACATTGTACGGGAGATGTGACCGAAGATCTCAGATCTGAGAGCTGAAAGGGAATGAAACTAGTTAAAATTCCACTGCTCGTTTCCTCCATGGGAGAAATAACATTCCCGTGTGTTGCCACTTGCCACTTCATTTTTAGAAACAATTAAAAGATGCAAATATTTATAAATCACTGTGTATGTTGTAATCCTATTTTGAAAACAAACATTGCCTTGCACTTTAGGTTCTCAATGCTGGTTGCTATTGGAATTCAGGGGTTAAAGCAAGCCCTTCAAAATGAGCTCACTACTGCTACCCAGACAAAGGGATGCAACTCCGAGAGTGTGTTCTGTTTGCCTGCAAGCTGTTGCCTATGCCAAATGAGCATTTTAAAAACCATTCAAATTAAGTTGAAAATTTGTAATTATATTTTCCCTTTTAATTGTAACTTATGCAAATGTTATATTCCAGCTGTACAAATAATTTTCACTTCAGACTACAACATTCACATTAAATCTAGCATGTAACACCCTAATACAAGATTCTTCCCAAGCTGTAGTTGCAGATTTAGAAGGCTGGAGTTGGCTCGGTTAGTTATGGCTTCTGTTGCTGTTACCCGCAGTTAAGTATAGATTGCAAAGTGGCAATAGAGAAGGGAGACACCTTTGCTATAATTTGTTGTAGACAATTTATGAATATGACACAGAACGACAAAGAAACAAACAAAAAAAGGTACAAAGACTAAGAAACCTGGATGTTTGGTAAAGTAGACATCATATCTTTGCTATAATTGATGAATTCAGCTTAGAGTGCATTAGTTACAGGAAGGTGATGTATGTGACTCATTTGTTAATTGTCATGCATTTTAACCTACATACTACAAACAGAAATTGAATATTTTCCATTTTCAGTGAAAATTTCACTTGGAGAATTTGTGTATAAAACTATTAGAATTTTTAACTATTAATTTGAAATACATGGATGCATACATTATTTAAAGAATCACAACTATCTGAGAAATAAAACAGTAAAGATAAAACCTCATAGAAATGCAGAATATTGTTCTGATTCCTAAAGGGCTCTTTTTGCATAAATTTCAGAAGGTTTTCACATTCTTAGTTGGGGAATCTTGGTTTACTTCAATTCAGTTGACTGCTGATCAGCTTTTTGTGTTCAACAGTATTCTGGAAGCAATGGAAGAGACCAAAGAAGAAAGTTTATTCAAATAATTCATCACCTTTGTTGATTAACCAGGCACATTCGTATAATAAGATAGACTATAAGAAAACAACTTGTTTGTGTTTATAGATCGAGCAGAGAGGTTAACACTTTGTTTCTCAGTTGAGCATATTGAGATCTAGGGTGGCTTAGTGACTCACTTATGGCCACAGATTCAATAGTGAACATGTTTAAAAACTAGGTGGTTTAGCTTCTTGTCCTTTGTGCTTCCAATCATTAAGGCATCTGTCAATAGAAGACTGCATGAGTAAAGATTCCATTTCCTAAATATGGCTTCTTCCTATCCTTGCCCATGAAATAAACTTTGACTCAGTTGCAAAAGCAGGTAGGCTTTTAACATTTGCATAGGTCCTAGGTAGATATTGGAAGGATTTGTTGATCTCTAATTAGCTCTGATTAGTTCAAATTGATCTTTAAACTATAGAAAATCCCAGACAAAGATCCCAGAGCCCTGAAAAGTATGCTGGAAATCCATAGGCTTCAGGTCAAAGAGCAAATGATTAAAAGTCCAGATTGATTTTTTTTTTTTTTTTTTTTTTAGTGAAAGGGCAATGCAAGGAAGTGCTAAAAAAATAACGGCCGTGGACAAAAAACTCTAGTGGTGTGTGAGTCATCATCTTGGGAATACTCATGGCCTGAGCCTTCTTTATTATTGCTCTTGGCACATTCTGTTATACAAGTAACTATGACAATGCCATATCCCCTTTACTTGTAGGGGAGTCTGGGCACTCACAAATGGCAACAAAGGTTGACATGTTAGGATTAGTGTGCTGCTCAGTGTGCAATGATTTCCTACAGGGGGATGCCTATTTCTTTGTAAACCGATTCCTTCTTTCACTAGCCCCTGTATATATTGACTCATTCATCATGCTTGTTGAGGCATTTACTATGTCCTAGGCAATATTATATTTAACACTGGGTAAATAGATCAACAAAGACAAAATTAAATCATGCATTTAATGAATATTCATTTCTATATAAAAGCTATGGTCTAGGAACCAGAGATTCTTGACTTCTGGTCTCAGCCTTCATCCAGGAGGTCAGCTGTGCTGCTTGTGTCCAAAGTCAGATTTGTTGTCCAACATCTCTTGTGTCTCTCATCTAGCCATTGTGAGCATAGATTCGTAGGTATAGACTCTTTCCACCTCTGTGTATATTGTAATCCTATTTTGAAAACAAACATTGCCTTACACTTTAGGTTCTCAATGCTGGTTGCTGTTGGAATTCAGGGTTATCTTATCTGAAGGGCAAGCATACACCACTGAAGACATAGCGCATCCGCCATGGTGAGGCTGTGGTTGGAACATGGACTTTGGTGTAGGTGTGTGGGGTTGGTGTCCTGGCTCCACTACAGACTAGAGGAGTGTCCTTATTACTCACGGAGTTTTCTTTTAGTCAGAAAGTCTGCTTTAGCATTACATTTAAGTGAATACAGGTCCTCCTCTATTTACGATGAGGCTACCTTCAGATAAACCCATCACAAAGTGAAAGTATCGTAAATCGAAAATGGCATTTGATACACCTAACTTCCTGAACATCACAGCCTAGTAACGTGGTGCCCTGTAGAGCAGCTGTGTTCACCCTCACGCTGGCGTGGCTGATGGAGCAGCAGCTCACTGCCCCCACCCTGAGGACAGTACCTACTGTATATCAACAGCCTGGGTAAAGTCGAAGCTCAAAAATCCAAGCATGGTTTCTACCAAACACTCTTTTTGTTTTTGTACTTTGTACAATTGAAAAATTGTTATATCTAAGGCAAAGACCAAGTATAAATGGTTAGCACCTAGTTTGACCTGACAAAGGATGGCTATTAGTAACATTTTTCTTAAAATCTGCTCTTCTCTCAATACCTGTTTCCACTTGCAAGCGACACCTCTTTCCTGTCATGCATGACCCCGCCCCCACCGGGTGTGGCCAGGACATTTTTTTGCTATTGAGCAGACACCTGCAGTTGGCACTCATCCCTCCCTTCATTTGATATGCTGTGATTGTTGGATTTTCTAATCGTGGCAGTGGCAGAGGCTCCTGAGCTCATCTCTGGATTCTTTCTCGGGCGGGCGGGGGGGGGCATCCTGAGGTGCAGCCAAGCTGGCTGCTCTTCCCGCCTGGAGAGTGATGTAAATGGCTTCAGAGTTTCTTGGCCCTTTCTCCTGATTTCCACCCACACCTTCAGTCTCTACTTTCCTTTCTCCCTCCATTCCTTCTCTTTCCATCTACTCTTGAGACATTTACAAATATGCCTTGGCTCCACAGTTCCTGACTAGGGCATTATCTTTATTAACACTTGCAATTTTTGTGGATTATAGAGCTTCTCCTGACCTCTTCAGCGCCCCGGGGTTTGCTGCTGCCATTTATTTGTATAGTCTTCCACATTGATGAAAAGCAGATAAATTGAGAAATCTGCCCAGCATTATTGTCCTGGGGACACTTGGGAAACAAGCACTTTCACAGTAATTGTGTGTGTTTTTAATCATAGCCTAATAAATTGCCTTTAAAAAAATCTCTTCAAGCTAGCTTTTGGAAAACTCTCAGAATATCATCATGTTTGCTTCACATGTGGGCAGCTGCTCACCCTAAGAATATATGCTGAAAAGGGAGGAGCAAGGGATAAAATTGTGTGTGGGAGGATAAGATTTTTTTTTTTTTCTATTTAAGAAGTAAAATTCTTTCAAGTCTTAGAACCATATTAGGTATTTAGGGTAAGGAAAATCCACACACAATATTGTAGTGCCCTGGTGAACTAGAACCCACAACATAACATTTTATCCATCTTGCTGATTTTCTTTCTCTGGGGGACAGGTCTATCCAGAGATTTTCAGTCTATAGGTACATAAGAATCATTGGAGTGTTTATTTGAATGCTGGTTTCCAGCCTCCAACATCCAGGGGTTCTGATTTCCTGGGCAAGTGGGTCCTGGTACCCTGCATTCAGAACCACCACACTACCCGAGACTGCTTCACTCTTTCTTTGATTTCCTTGCCTTTGACCATGCTTCCAGACTTGGCTAAGGGAAGCTGGTGCAAGGGGAGGTGCCTGGCAAAACAGATGCGGCTGTGTCAGAGCTGTTTATTCAGAGCTCACAGGGCTGCCTAACACACGGTGCCATGGGGTTGTTGCTCAGGGAGACACCTATGATTCCATTAATTATTTAGGGATCCTAAGTAGCCACCATTAATGAATTTGAATGTATTACAATGATCCTAATCAGAGTAACAGATGCAAAATGACAATATGATACACACAATTTTCCCCTAGCGAGTTGCAAACTATTAAGGTCTGTTGCAGTCAATGAATCCAGATGCTTCCACACACTTACTGACCATGAAAGATCCTGGTTTCATTACATGAAAGAAAATAAGTTCATCCTGTCATCTTGCAGAGTTAAAGTGGGATCCAATTCAGCAGCTGGTAAGGCATCATAAGTTGGTTTGCAATAATCCTGCTTCCGTTTCAGGATTGACTTAGTGGAAGAATTCTATTGCATCTGGGCTTATCATTCCCTTTACATTATTTTTATGCTTTCCCAAATGAGATGATTTGCTCCTGCTAAGAAAGCCTCAAATGGACTAAACAAGTTTTATACACAAGCCATTTGAGAAAAAAGTGAACTATTTTTATAGAGGGTAAATTCATTAAAATCAGAGTAACAAAACTAAAGTCAACCATGATAAAATGGGAGGCATAAAGGCTCTCAAGAGTATATTCCTTAAAATATTGTCAGATTTCTGATATGAACGAGGCTATACATGGCTGCATCTCCCCACTTCTTGTCCTAGAAATTACACAAAAGAAAAAAAAAAAAACATAAAACAAACCAAAGAGTTTCTGCATTTTCAGAAACAAGATGAAACACAACCAGGAGGCAAATATAAACCATAGACTCTGTAACACCTGTGAAGACTGCCAAGAGATGCTAAAATTGTGCAGGAGTCGCACAGGAGGAAACAAAGGAGAAGCAGTGCAGAGAGCCAAGGGATGGCGGATCGCAAAAAGTGCAGCAAAAATGTTTATCCTGAAGGTGAAGGACTCACTTGCCGGGCGAAAGTTAACAAAGTTGTTCTGGAACTGAGCAATTTGCAAGGCTGCTGTGGGAGTGCTCCTCTCCTGGTTTGACTTTGAGAAACACAAAGGGCCGTGTTTGAGGAAGAAGTCCATTTCCAGGGCTGTAGAGAAGGGAAGGGAGCCACCTGCCCCTCCCCAGTTAAAAATTCCTTGAAAATGGATGGTTTGGGGTAATGTAACTCATTCAATGATAAAATGTTTTAAAGAAGGTACTGGCAGGAACATCCTCTGGGAAAAAGGTGAGATGAGCAGCAGAACTAACCAGCAGATGAAGAACACTCACAAGCAGATGAAAATCAGGTCCTTAAAATTTGCCTTGAATTAAAATAGAAATACTGTCAATGCAACAATCACCTCGATGAAGAAAGACCTCAGAGCAAAAATGTTCAAACATGGACAAGAGGTGGAGATTTGATAGATGTATGAAACATAAGTTGAAACAGCGGGAGTAAATAATCATGGGATATAGAACAAATTGGAAGAAATGTGAAGGAGAGAGATCCATAAAAACCCAGTGACAGAGTTGGGGTTGTGGCTCAGTGGTAGAGCTACCTAGCATGTGTGAGGCACTGGATTCGAGTCTCAGCACCACATATAAATAAAATAAAGATTCATTGACAACTAAATATATACATATATGTGTAAGAAAAAATATATATACATATATATAATTAAAAAGAAATAAAGGACATAAAGACAAGAAAAGGAGATCTTGGACACATTCAGTTGGAGTTTTAGAAGAAAAATAACAACAATGGAAGAAAACCCAATCACTTAAAAATATAACACAAAAGAATTTTTTGTTAGTAAAATATGTGACTCTATCTGCTGAAAGGGCAATATGTGTGTCAGGGAAAATCGACCCAGACTGTCACCAACAAGAAATACCCTACTGAAATTATTGGACTCTAAAAAATAAAAAAGATGTCTTGGGCCAGTGAAAGCATTAAGTAAACTTAGAAGAAAAATAATCAGGATATTCATATCTACAGCAACATGCAACACCAGCAGGTAGAGTAGCAATAGTTACCAAATTCCACCTTCTGTGGAAGATCTCTAGACCACTGTAGCCATGAGCTCATTCTGATCAACAAATCAATAGGGTAGTACTGCCAATCATGTGATAGCTTGTATAACTGTGGCAAAAAAAAACCCAACATTGAGCTTTTTATTTCTCTTTATGGGACTGAAACCTTTTATTAGGAGAAATTTCAAAGCATACAAAAGTAAAGAGAATAATGTAATGAACTCACACATATCCATTATCCAGCCTCAACAATTATCATGGCCAATCCTGCCTCACCTATCATTCTCTTCTCATTTTCTAACTGAATAATAATACATCATATCACTTCATCCATAAGTATTTAATATGTATCTTGAAAGCAGAGGAAATATTTTTAAAAACACAATACTAGTACCATTATCACACCTAAAAATAAATTATAGTAATTCTAAACTATTGTCAAATACCCAGAGTTTATAGTTCTGTGATTATATCATAAGTATTTTTAATAGTTGACTTGCTTAAATTAAGGGCCACACATTGCAGTTGATTATATCTTTGTTTCTTTTAATGAATGTTTTTTCTTCTTTTGAATTTTATTCTTAACTGTGGTTAAATACACATAACAAAATGTACAACCAATATATCTTTCAAGGGTAAAACTTTTACTCATTAAATGACAACTCCCTATTCCTTCTTCCATTCCCATTCTACTTTCCATCTCTGAATATGGTTACTCTGGGAAACTCATATAAATGAATTACAGAGTATTGTCTTTTTGAGATGGGATTAATTTACTTAGTGTAATATTTTTCAAGGTGCATCCATGTTGTAATTTGTGTCAAAATTTCCTTCCTTTTTAATTAAGGCTGAATAATATTCCACTGCATATGTAATATACCACATTTTGATTATTTATTCATCCACTGATGATTCCTTGCAGTACTGTCTTTTAGCAATCATGAACAAGGCCACTATGGACATGAATGTACCCATAAATCTTCAAATACTGAGTATATCTCCAAAAGTGGAATTGCTGGATCATATGACAGTTTGTTTTGATGGTTTGAGGAAACACCATACTGTTTTTCACAGTGCCTACACCATTTTACAATTCGCACCAACAGTGCATGAGAATTCTAATGTCTCTACATTCTCATCAATACCTGTTATTTTCTCTTTCTCCCTTCTTTCCTTTCACAGAAACCATTCCAATAGATGTCTGGGAATATACTGATATGGTTTTGATTTGTATTTCCCTAATGATTAGTTATATTTTGAGCACTGTTTCATGTATTTATTGGTCATTTATGTATCTTCTTTGGTGAAATGTCCATTCAAGACCTTTCCCATTTTTAATGGGATTTTTAAAAAATTGTCGTTGTTGAGTTGTAGCAGTCATTTATATATTCTGGATATTAACTTCTTAGCAAATATATTATGATTTGAAAATGTTTTCTTCCATTCCATGGGTTGGTTGTCTTTTTAGTCTTTTCACTCCAATTGTATCTTTTGATGCACAAAAATTTTTAATTTTGTTTGTGCCTAGTTTATATATTTTCTCTTTTATTGCTTATGCTTTTGACATGATATACAAGAGAAATTGACAAATTCAGTATCATAAAGCTTTTTCTCCTATGATTTTCTCTAAGCGTTTTCACTCTTACACTTGGGCGTTTGATCCATTTTTAGTTAATGGTTGCACATGGTTTAAGATATGGGAACTGCATTTTGATATAGCCATGAGTTTAAATGCATCTAAAATTGGAACCAAGATTAAGATAATTAGTATGACACAACAGAAAGCAAATACTACGTGCTTGACAATGGACGCATGATATAACTAACTGTAATGGAGAACAGAGGCAAAGAAGGTAGAGTGGGTTTACTGAGTCCTCATTGGTTATAGCTATTCATTGCAACAATTGAAGCAATAAAAGTGAGATGCTTACTTAGAAGTGCAAGATAATATACTGTTGCATGGTGCATGTGTGTGGGGAAAGACAGAGAGAAAAAGAGGAGCAGGAAATAGGAGAAGAAGGAGGAGGAGGAACAGGAGGAAGAGGAAAAAAAGGGGAAAGAGAGAAACTAACAGAGGCTGTTTAAAAACAGAAGACTGAAGGGCTGGGGATGTGACTCAATGGTTGAATGGTTGCCTAGTGTGCATGAGACCCTGGGGTCAATCCCCAGTACTGCGAAGTAAGTAAATAAATAAAAATGGAAGGCAGAGGGTCTTTCAGAAAGTCATAAACACGAATATAGCCAATAGAATAAAAACCAAGTTTTTTCAAAACAGAAGAATAACTATCACACACAAACACATATCATCTCTCCATCTCCTCCTTTGCTTTTTCAAAGTTGATCACATAATAAACTAAACTTAAAAAGACAATGTATAAAATAGAAGAAAATAATACAATCAAGCTGACACAAAATAAATGTCACATTAAACATTATAAGTAAGCTTGACAAATGTTAAATGAGGAAGATTTTCAAACTGGATCTAAAGAAAAACCCTAACTCTATGCCATATTCAAAAGATAGACTTAAAACAAAATGGTTCAGAAAAGTTGAAAATAACAGAGTGAGCCAAAGAGGCAAATGTAAACTTTAGAAAAAGTTTAGAAGTGCAAGATAATATACTGTTGCATGGTGCATGCGGGGCGGAGGGGGTGGAGACAGAGAGAAAAGGAGGGGAGGAGTTCAAAAATGTTAAATGGAACTGATAAAAGCATTTAAAATTATTCAGTCTGATTATCTATTGCTTCATAACTTAACTGTTCTAAATTTAGTGGAGCAAAAAATGACTATTATATCAAATTCTCTGATATTGTGGAAATGAAGGCAGAGTATAGCATGGTTTGTCTCTGAGATAGTTTGTCTCTGCTACAAAACATCTGAAGCCTCATCTGGAAATATATGCATGATTGGGCACTGGAAGCATCTCCAGAATTTTCTCTCACATGGGTGATATGTGGACTGGGATGACTGAAGCTTGGATTCAGCAGAGCCTGTCAACCAAAACCCTGGGCATGATCTATCCATTTGGTCTGACTTCCTCACAGTATGGTAGCTTTAAGATTGTTACACTTATCTTGCCAGTCCAACAGCAAGTATTTCCAGAGAACATGGAGGAGGCTACCTGGTCTTTTATGACTGTCTTAGTCTGAGCTGCTGTAACAAAATATTGTAAACTGGATAGTTTATTAACAATAGAAATTTATTTTCCACAGTTCTGGAGGCAGGAAAGTTCAAGATGGTGACACTGACAGACTGGATATTTGGCTGAGGAAATATCTAATCAAAGTGTGCAGGAGCAGCCTGGTTCCTCTTGTAAAATGTGGGAAGACAGAAATGATACAAAGACAGTTGTTAACTGTTGAACAGAGCACCATGTATTGGTTATCAGTCCCAGGGGAAGAAAACACTGCATCAGTTATCAATTCTAGGGAAGAACTTTAACTACTTCTGCCTCTTGCATGTTGGTGTTGGAATTTCTGAGGAACGCACAATGCGATTGAGCACTGGATGGAGCTAAGATTTTTGCTTACATAGAGAAGCGAGAGCAAGATCTGCTTCCACAGTGTGTAGTGGTTCCCTTTGGTCATCAGGTCTCTCCTGGCAGCCAAAGCAAGGCAATTTGCTTATGCATACCCCTCAAGTACTGCAGAGAAGGGACTCCTTCTGTTGAGGAGTCTGAACTACTCCTAGGAGAAGACCTGGGGGCCATTTGTGCTGATGGAAGATTCACTGAGTCTGAACCAGAGAAAGATCCCACCTAAGGTATTATGCTTGACAAAGCCCTTCTGGACACTTTATCTCTTGGTAAGGAAGTGTTCCAGGCTCAAGGTCCATTTTTTATTTGATTAAGTGGGGTTTCATAGTCTTCTATGCAAGTAAAACTCTTTTCCATCATTAATCCAGAAGAAAGCAGAATTTAAATATTTAATATATTCTCAGACTCTCCATATTGCCAAGATGGAAAATGTGTGCTGGAAAGGAATACCAAGGTTGTGGTCAAACAATTATCTGTTGAGGAGGTCAGTCTACCTTCCAGAATGTTCTACCTTCTGGAAAATATGGAACATGAAAACAATTCAGTCAAGTTCCTTACCATGTTTTAATAAGGATAGCCTTTCCTTTGTTGCTGAATAGCATGTTCCTTATTTCCATCTGAGATGTCTTCATCAGAATGGTCTTTACTGACCTTATTTCTACCAACACTGTATTCAGGATTACTTAGATGCTTTCTATGATATAAGACTTTAGAGTTTTCTTCTTTTGTTTCTGGGCTCTGACAGAATTGTCCTTAGTGCTGGGATCATGGCAATATAGACTTTATCTAGTATTCACATCAAAACTCTTTCAGCCTCTATTCATTACCTTATTCAAAAACTGCTTCCACATTTTGGCATTTGTTATAGCAGCATCCCCACATTTTGGTATCAGTTTCTATTTCAGTCCTTTCAGGTTGCTATAACAAAATGCCATAAGATGGGTGACTTATAAACCACAGAAATTTATTTCATACACTTCTAGAGTATGGGAAGTCCCAGATTAGGGCACTGGAATTCGTAACTGTCTGAGTGAGGGCTCACTGATTCAGGGAAGGCACCCTCTTTCTGTGTCCTCACATGGTAGGTAGGAGGGTCTAACTAGCTCTCTTGAATCTCTTTTATAAGATCACTAATACCATTCATGATAGTTCCACCTTCATGACTTAATAACTTCCCCAAAGCCCTCTTTCCTAATACTGCCTTGGGGGTTAGGAGTTCAACCTATGAATTTAGAAGGAGCACAGGCTTTTGGTCCATAGAGATGACCTGGCCTTGGAGTCCTGTTATGTCACTTATTGGCTGTATTAAAGTGGCCACAGGTATGCCAAAATTCAGAAGGGGAGGCAGAGACTCTGCTTCTGTAGGGGAGATGTGTCAACGAGTTTGTGACCATGTCTTAAATCCACCACAATGTTAAAAGATCAAAATTATAGTCTAAAAAAAAAGCAGTGATGAATATCTTGGTATTAAATGAAATAGAAATAAATGAGTATTTCCTTAATATAATAAAATATATCAGTCTCAGTAGAAAAGCTAGAATCACATTTAATAGCAAACAATAAAGGCATTTCTTTTAAAGACAAAAAGAATTTAATATCCATGATCATTAATAGAATTTGACATTATTTGAGATGTACTAGCCAATATAGTCACTTGAAAAGAGAGAATTCTAACATTATTGTTGATAATACAATATTTTGCCTAGAATGTCTAAGAAAGGTAGTTCAAAAAACATTACAATGGCAGATTTGGTAATTAGTGTGAACAAATTAATACAAAGAAATTAATAGCTTTTGTAAAGACTTAAAGATAGGATGGAAGAAAATATCCTATGCATAGCAGCAACCCAGAATATTAAACACTTAAGAATGTGAAAGTCTTATTAAAAAATAAGAAAATAATATGCTCAGGGAAAACAAAAGAAGTACACTGTAGAACCTGACACAAATAGATAGAAATATTTAACATCACAGAGTTGTCACTTTTTTTCAAAGGTAATTCTAGTAAAAATAAAATTTTTTTTTGGAACTAGACAATTCAATTCTAAAGTTCACATGGAAAAATAAAGATAGCCAACAAAACAAGGTTGATGGAGAAATGAGACAAGTGGTATTTTGAAACTAAAGTAGATTAAAATTTTGGTAGATAAATGAAGAAAGAGAGACAGATAGAGATAGAAGAAAGAGAGAGAGAGATCAATAGAATAATATGAAAAATTGACAATTACAGGAAAAAACCTAACATATTCAGGAATTTAGTACATGGAACAAGTGGACATAGGAAAATGAGTGTAGGGTCACCTGAGTAGATATCTGAAAAAAAGTTGGCTCTTTTTCTCTACCACTGTGGTGGAATACATTCCAGATGGAGCAAAAATTTGGGTTTAAAAGAAGTCATAAAAGTGCAAGAAGCAAAAGACACATGCATCAAAATAATCTTTGGTGTAACTGTATGTGAACTGTGATGCTTTATTCATTTTATTTTATTTACTTTACTGACAGTGCTTTTATTGTAAGCTACTCGATGGGTTCAGTAAGGAGTCTTTCCCTGCAATTGGCAGAGCCTGACTTGGATATGAGCCTTGGAAATGGAACGCTGCTCAGACTGGTGCCTCCAGTACCTATTGCTATGGCATGTTCAGTAACGCGCACGACTGCGCATCTTCACCTCTTCTAAAACAAGGGACGCTAATTTATACCTGTTTACCTGTTTTGTAGTTAAAGTAGATTAAATGAGACAATACACATAAATTGCCAAGGATGTTTCCTGCATCACTAAGTGGCCATAAACCCAAAGGAGCTAAACCTTTTTTGTTTGGGAAGATAAGTCCTGACAAGACTCCAAGGGCACATTCCTCCTCTGCAGGCTTAACCCCATACTCCCTATGGGGTGGGACTTGACACTCGCACGTCTTCTGCCACAGGAACACAGTGTGTGATGAGAACCAAACTTGGTCGTGCTCCTGGGCACAATAATCTCCTACATTTTTTCTCAGTCCTCCTTTGACAGTCAGAGAGATTTGGCTACAGACGACCACGTTTTTGCCTCAGTACTCAGTCCAAATGATTAACCCCATACTGACATCCAGACTGTGTGGTCTTTTTCTAAAAGCCTGTTTTCTTGTCTTCCCAAATAATTATAAACTTGGACAGGTGATGTCCATCAGTCCATATCTCTCACAGTGCTCAATACAGGTTTATTCATGGCATCTATAATACTTTTTCCTCATGTAATACTCTTTAACCCCTTTCTGTTTTCTTGGACAATTTCTACCAAGGTTTCAGTTCTCTGTTAAAAAAATCACTTCCTCTGGGTGTTTCTATCCTAAGCTCTTAAGTAATTTTTGTGTATTTTTTTCATCTTTCTATGCTTCGAACAATTATGGAATTACTTTTTTAATTGTCTCTAAGGGCAGGAGTTATTCTGATGTGTTGTAACCTAAGGTCAAACCATAGAGGTTGTGTGGTATATTTGTACTTTTAAGAGTGTTTTGGTGTACCTCTTTGCCCAGATATCACACACCTGACTATTTGCACAGATGAGACAGCTCACACCTGTGACTTGAGTCAGCCAAATAAGGTCTGAAGGAATGCAGATCACAAGCCTCACCTAGAGAGGCAGCTATTGCTTGGTATCAGCAGAAGGTTACCGAGAGGAAGTGACTCCTGATTCCTAAAGCTTATGACTTTTCCTTAAAATTGAAACCTCCAGTTTTTTTTCCCCTTTTTTATTAGTATCTTCTTATTTTCACAGACTGCATTTTGATTCGTTGTACACAAATGGGGTACATCATTTCATTTCTATGGTTGTGCATGGTGTAGATTCACACCATTCATGTAATCATACATGTACATAGGGTAATGATGTCTGTCTCATTCCACCATTTTTCATGCCCCCTCCTTCTCATTTCCTTCTACATAATCTGAAGTTCCTCCATTCTCCTCTCATCCCCCACCCCCACCCCCCATTATATATCATCCTCCACTTATCAGGGAAAACATTTGGCCTTTGGTTTTCTGGGATTGGCTTATTTCACTTAGCATGATATTCTCCAATTCCATCCATTTTTGCAAATGCCACAATATTCTTCTTCTTCATGGCTGAATAATATTTCATTGTGTATATATACCACAGTTTCTTTTTTTTTAGATTCATTTTTATTGTAAACAAATGGGATACATGTTGTTTCTCTGTTTGTCCATGAAGTAGAGGCATACCATTTGTGTAATCATACATTTACCTAGGGTAATACTTTTTGATTAATTCTGTTATTTTTTTCCTTCCCCACACCCCTCTCCCCCTCTTATCCCTCTATAGAGTCCCTCCTTCCTCCATTCTTTCCCCCTTCTCACCCCCTATATGTGTCATCATCCACTTTCAGTGAGATCATTCATCCTTTAGTTTTTTGAGATTGGCTTATCTCACTTAGCATGATATTCTCCGACTGCATCCATTTGCCTGCAAATGCCATAATTTTATTATTCTTTATGGCTGAGTAATATTCCATGGTATATATATACCACAGTTTCTTTATCCATTCATCAGTTGAAGGGCATCTAGGTTGGTTCCACATTCAGGCTATTGTGAATTCAGCAACTATGAACATTGATGAGGCTGTATCTCTGTAGTATGCTGATTTTAAGTCCTTTGGGTATAGGCCGAGGAGTGGGATAGCTGGGTCAAATGGTGGGTTCATTCCAAGTTTTCTAAGGAATCTCCACACTGCTTTCCAGAGTGGCTGCACTAATTTGCAGTCCCACAGGCAATGTATGAGCAATGAGCCCACATCCTCTCCAACACCTATTGTTGCTTATATTCTTTTTTTTTAAATTTACTTTTATTGTAAACAAATAGTATACATGTTGTTTCTCTATTTGTACATGGAGTCAAGTCATACCATTTGATTTGTGTAATCATAAATTTACATAGGATAATGTTGTTTGATTCATTTTGTTATTTTTTTCCCTTCCCCTCCACCACTCCCACCCCTCTTTTACCTCTATACAGTCCTTCCTTCATTCTTTCCACCCTCCTTATCCCTATCCCTAAACCTAACCCTAACCCTAATGCTAACCCCTCCCACCCCCATTATATGTCCTCATCCGCTTATCAGCGAGATCATTCGTCCTTTAGTTTTTTGAGATTGACTTATCTCACTTAGCATAATATTCTCCAATTGCATCCATTTGCCTGAAAATGCCATAATTTTATTATTCTTCATGGTGGAGTAATATTCCATTGTACATATATGCCACAGTTTCTTTATCCATTCATCAATTGAAGGGCATCTAGGTTGGTTCCACAATCTGGCTATGGTGAATTGAGCAGCAATGAACATTGATGTGGCTGTATCTCTGTAGTATGCTGATTTTAAGTCCTTTGGGTATAGGCCAAGGAGTGGGATAGCTGGGTCAAATGGTGGTTCCATTCCAAGTTTTCTGAGGAGTCTCCACACTGCTTTCCAGAGTGGCTGCACTAATTTGCAGCCCCACCAGCAATGTATGAGTGTACCTTTCTCCCCACATCCTCGCCAACACCTGTTGTTGCTTGTATTCTTGATAATCGCCATTCTAATTGGGGTGAGATGGAATCTTAGGGTGGTTTTGATTTGCATTTCTCTTATTACTAGAGATGTTGAACATTTTTTCATATATCTGTTGATTCCTTGTATATCTTCTTCTGTGAAGTGTCTGTTCATTTCCTTAGCCCATTTGTTGATTGGGTTATTTGTATTCTTGGTGTAGAGTTTTTTGAGTTCTTTATATATTCTGGACATTAGTGCTCTATCTGAAGTATGAGTGGTAAATATTTTCTCCCACTCTGTAGGCTCTCTCTTCGCACTGCTGACAGTTTCCTTTGCTGAGAGAAAGTTATTTAGTTTGAATCTGTCCCAGTTATTGATTCTTGCTTTTATTTCTTGTGCTACGGGAGTCCTGTTAAGGAAGTCTGATCCTAAGCCAACAAGTTGAAGATTTGGACCTACTTTTTCTTCTATAAGATGCAGGATCTCTGGTCTGATTCTGAGGTCCTTGATCCATTGTGAGTTGATTTTTGTGCAGGGTGAGAGATAGGGGTTTAATTTCATTCTGTTGCATATGGATTTCCAGTTTTCCCAGCACCATTTGTTGAAGAGGCTATCTTTTCTCCATTGCATATTTTTGGACCCTTTGTCTAGTATGAGAAAATTGTAATTATTTGGGTTTGTGTCCATGTCCTCTATTCTGTACCATTGATTTACCTGTCTATTTTGGTGCCAATACCATGCTGTTTTTGTTACTATTGCTTTGTAGTATAGTTGAAGTTCTGGTATTGCGATACCCCCTGCTTCACTCTTTCTGCTAAGGATTGCTTTAGCTATTCTGGGTTTCTTATCTTCCAGATAAATTTCATGATTGCTTGCTCTATTTCTGTAAGGTACGTCATTGGGATTTTAATTGGAATTGCATTGAATCTGTATAGCACTTTTGGTAGTATGGCCATTTTGACAATATTAATTCTGCCTATCCAAGAACATGGGAGATCTTTCCATCTTCTAAGGTTTTCTTGAATTTCTTTCTTTAGTGTTCTGTAGTTCTCATTGTAGAGGTCTTTCACCTCTTTTGTGAGGTTGATTCCCAAATATTTTATTTTTTTCGAAGCTATTGTGAATGGGGTAGTTTTCCTAACTTCTCTTTCTGAAGATTCATCACTTATGTATAAAATGCATTGGATTTATGAGCATTAATCTTATATCCTGATACTTAACTGAATTCACTTATGAGTTATAAAAGTTTTCTGGTGGAATTTTCTGGTTCCTCTAAATATATAATCATGTCATCAGCAAATAGGGATAGTTTGAGTTCTTCATTTCCTTTTCGTATCCCTTTAATTTCTTTGGTCTATCTAATTGCTGTGGCTAGAGTTTCAAGGACAATGTTGAATAGAAGTGGTGAAAGAGGGCATCCCTGCCTCGTTCCAGTTTTTAGGGGGAATGCTTTCAGTTTTTCACCATTTACAATGATATTGGCCATGGGCTTAGCATAGATGGCCTTTACAATGTTAAGGAATGTTCCCACTATCCCCATTTTTTCCAGTGTTTTGAGCATGAAGGGATGGTGTATTTTATCAAATGCTTTCTCTGCATCTATTGAAATAATCATGTGATTCTTGGCTTTAAGTCTATTGATATGGTGAATGACATTTATTGATTTCCTGATGTTGAACCAACCTTGCATCCCTGATATAAAACCCACTTGAACGTGGTGCACTATCTTTTTAATATATTTTTATATGCAATCTGCTAAAATTTTGTTGAGAATTTTTGCATCAATGTTCATTAACGATATTGGTCTGAAATTTTCTTTCCTCGATGTGTCTTTGTCTGGTTTAGGTATCAGGGTTATACTTGGCTTCATAGAATGAGTTTGGGAGGTTCCCTCCTCTTCTATTTCATGAAATACTTTGAGAAGTATTGGAATGAGCTCTTCTTTAAAGGTTTTGTAGAACTCGGCTGAGAACCCATCTGTTCCCGGACTTTTCTTTGTTGGAAGGCTTTTGATGACTTCTTCTATTTCATTACTTGAAATTGATCTATTTAAATTGTGTATGTCCTCCTCCTTGTTCAGTTTAGGTAATTCATATGTCTCAAGAAACCTGTTGATGTCTTCGAGATTTTCTATTTTGTTGGAGTATAGATTTTCAAAATAGCTTCTAATTATGTTTTGTATTTCAATCGTGTCTGTTGTGATATTTCCTTGTTCATTTTGAATTTTAGTAATTTGGGTTTCCTCTCTTCTTCTGTTTGTTAGTGTGGCTAAGGGTTTATCAATTTTGTTTATTTTTTCAAAGAACCAAATATTTATTCTGTCAATTTTTTCAATTGTTTCTTCTGTTTCAATTTCATTTATTTCAGCTCTGATTTTAACTATTTCCTGTCTTCTGCTACTTTTGGTGTTGCTCTCTTTTTCTTTTTCTAGGGCTTTGACCCGTAGTGTTAGGTCATTTATTTGTTGATTTTTTCTTCTTTTATTGAATGCACTCCATGAAATAAACTTTCCTCTAAGAACTGCTTTCATAGTGTCCCAGAGATTTTGATATGTTGTTTCTTTGTTCTCATTTGCCTCTAATAATGTTTTAATTTCCTTCCTGATATTTTCTGTTATCCATTCATCATACAATAGCATATTATTTAATCTCCAGGTGTTAGAGTAGTTTCTGTTTTTTATTCTGTCATTTCTAATTTCAATCCATTATGATCTGATAGAATACAAGGTACTATCTCTATCTTCTTGTATTTTCTAACATTAGCTTTGTGGCATAATATATGGTCTATTTAGAGAAGGATCCATGTGCTGCTGAGAAGAACGTGTATTTGCTCTTTGTTGGATTGTATATTCTATAAATGTCTGTTAAGTCTAAATTATTGATTGTGTTAATTGAGATCTATGGTTTCTTTGTTCAATTTTTGTTTGGGAGGATCTGTCCAGTGGTGAGAGAGGTGTGTTAAAATCACCTAGTATTATTGTGTTGTAGTCTATTTGTTTTCTGGCATTGAGAAGAATTTGTTTGATGTATATAGATGAGCCACTGTTTGGGGCATAGATACTAATGATTGTTATGTCTTGCTGATTTATGCTTCCCTTAAGCAGTATGAAATGTCCTTCTTTATCCATTCTGACTAACTTTGGCTTGAAGTCCACACTATCTGATATGAGGATGGGTACTCCGGCTTTTTTGCTGTGTCTGTGTGCATGGTATTTTTTTCCCCATCCTTTCACCTTTAGTCTTTGGGTATCTCTTTCTAGAGATGAGTTTATTGCAGGCAGCAAATTGTTGGATCTTTCTTTTTAGTCAAATCTGCCAGTCTGTGTCTTTTGATTGATGAGTTCAGGCCATTAACATTCAGGGTTATTATTGAGATATGATTTGTATTCCCGGTCATTTGGCTTATTTTTGTTGTTGTTGACACGACTTGATTTCTCCTTTATTTGGCTGTTCCTCTAGGATAGTTCCTCCCTTTGCTGATTTGCATCATTGTTTTTCATCTCTTCCTCATGGAATATTTTGCTGAGAATGTTCTGTAATGCCGGCTTTCTCTTTGTAAATTCTTTTAGCTTTTGTTTATCATGGAAGGATTTTATTTCTTCGTCAAATCCAAAGGTAAGTTTTGCTGGGTATAAGATTCTTGGTTGGCATCCGTTTTCTTTCAGAGATTGAAAAATGTTGTTCCAGGCCCTTCTAGCTTTTAGGGTCTGGATTGAAAAATCTGCTGATATCCGTATTGGTTTCCCCCTGAATGTAATTTGATTCTTTTCTCTCACAGCCTTTACAATTCTGTCTTTATTTTGTATGTTAGGTATTTTCATTATAATGTTCCTTGGTGTGGATCTGTTGTAATTTTGTGTATTTGGAGTTCTATAAGCCTCTTGTACTTGATTTTCCATTTCATTTTTCAGATTTGGGAAATTTTCTGATATTATTTCATTGAATAGATTGTTTATTCCTTTGGTTTGTTTCTCTAAGCCTTCCTCAATCCTGATGATTCTTAAATTTGATCTTTTCAAGATAGCCCATAGTTCTTGTAGATTCTGTTCATGATTTGTTACCATCTTCTCAGTTTGGTCAACTTTGCTCTCAAGATTAAATATTTTGTCTTCCATATCTGAGTTTCTGTCTTCCAGGTGTTCTGTCCTATTGGTTATGCTTTCTATGGAGTTTTTAACTTGGTTTATTGTTTCCTTCATTTCAAGGATTTCTGTTTTTTTTTTTTTTTTCAATATCTCTAACTATTGAAATGATCTTTTGCTTCCTGTGTTTGCTCTTTTAACTGTTGATTGGTGTGATCATTCAATGCCTGCATTTGCCCTTTCATCTCATCCTTCAATGCCTGCATTTACTCTTTCATATCCTCGTTTGCTTCCCTGATCGTTTTGATTATGTACATTCTGAACTCCCTTTATGACATTTCTTCTGCCATGCTGTCATTGGATTTTATTGCTATACCATCTAGGTTTGTTTGGGACATTTTCTTCCCTTGTTTTCTCACATTGCTCAGGTATCTACCCCTATAGTAGTGAAACTCTGAGATATTGCATATTTCCTCTATTGACTAATATTGTCTCTGTAGATTTCCAATAACTCACCTCTTAGCCTTCAGTAGCTTGAAGTTTTGGAGGAACTTGATTATGCAGTGCTCCACTAGGAAGCTGGCCTTCTTGGGGTGGTGGCCTTCAGGTGGGGTATATTCCCTGGTGGCTCTGAGTTGGTCCCGAGTCTCTCAATACCTCCTCTTCTTGACTCCTGGGTCTTGTCAAAGGTCCTCCAGTCTCCTGTAGGTGTCTCAGGAAGTGAGTTGCCCTTCCAATGATGATGGCCACGCCCTCAGGAGTAATTCAAAATGCCTGCACCAGCCTATAAAGAAGCCTCTGGCTAACTCCGTAATGGCGACAAACTTTGGCCTGGTGGTTGGGTGGGTTGGTTACCCACCGCCCAGCTCCGCAGGGCAGGCAGGTTGGGTGCCCACCTGCTATCTCCACGATGCAAGCGGCCTGACTCACCCGCCAGCTCGCTCCGTGACTGTGACCAATCAGTGATGGTACTGAGCTAGGTGCAGGGGTCAGGCGGGGTTGCTCAGTTATGATGTCTGTCCTTGGCCTGCTGGCTGGGCGGGATAGCTGCCCGCCGCCTACCTCCGCGATCCCCAGTTTCTTTATCTATTCGTCAATTGAAGGGCATCTAGGTTGGTTCCACAATCTGGCTATTGTGAATTGATGTGGCTGCATCACTGTTGTATGCTGATTTTAAGTCCTTTGGGTATAAATGGAGGAGTGGGATAACTGGGTCAAAAGGTGGATCCATTCCAAGTTTTCTGAGGATTCTCCACACTGCTTTCCAGAGTGGCTGCACCAACTTGCAACTGCACCAGCAATGTAAAAGTGTGCCTTTTCCCCACATCCACACCAACATCTATTATTGTTTGTGTTCTTGATTATAGCCAATCTAATTGGAGTAAGATGAAATTTTAGGGTTGTTTTAATTTGCATTTCTCTAATTACTAGAGATGTTTAACACTTTTTCATATATTTATTAATCACCTGTATATCTTCTTCTGTAAAGTTTCTGTCCAGTTCCTTGGCCCATTTATTGATTGGGTTCTTTGTACTTTTGGTATAAAGTTTTGTAAGTTCTTTAAAAATTTTGGAGATTAGTGCTCTATCTGAAGTGCGTGTGGAAAAGATTTTCTCCCACTCTGTAGGTTTTCTTTTCACATTATTGATTGTATTCTTTTCTTTGAAAAGGCTTTTTAGTTTGAATCCATCCCATTCATTGATTATTGCTTTGATTTCTTGTGCTTTGGGAGTCTTGTTAGAAGTCTGATCCTAAGCCAACATGATGAAGACTTGGGCCTACTTCATCTTCCATTTGGTGCAGGGTCTCTGGTCTAATTTCTAAGTCCTTGATACATTTTGAGTTGAGAGTTAGAGGTTTAATTTCATTTTACTGCATATGGATTTCCAGTTTTCCCAGTACCAGTTGTTGAAGATGCTATCTTTTCTCCGTTGTATGTTTTTGGCTCATTTGTCTAGTATGAGATAACTGTATTTATATGGGTTTGTCTCTGTGTCTTCTATTCTGTACCATTGGTCTGCCTGTCTATATTCATGCCAACACCATGCCATTTTTGTTACTATTGCTCTGTAGTGTAGTTTAAGGTCTAGTATTGTGATACCTCCTGCTTTACTTTTTCTGCTCAGGATTGCTTTGGCTATTTGAGGTCTCTTATTCTTTCAGATGAATTTCATGATTGCTTTCTCTATTTCTATGAGGAATGTCATTGTTTCTTCCACTGTTTTTCATATTGTTTCTGTATCTTCCTCTCTAGCAGTGAAGATCTGAGGTACTGCAATTTCCCCCCTGCAGGCTTATTGAGACCCTGCAGTTTTCCAGTACCTCTCCTTTGAGGGGGAGATCAACATTAGCAGCTCCCAATACAAACAATATGCAGTCGTAAACCAGATAGCCCCTTTGAAGACTTTAACATTATTATAATAAACAGGATGAGTTCGATTATTATCTACAGTATTTCTAGTGGTGGACGAAGAGGATGGGGAGGGATGTAGGATGTAACTGTTAATGGGAAAAAAAGTGAGTATATAGAGGTAACTGATCAAGGGAAGAGTGAGAGCAGGATTAAAAAAGTTGGTGTTTGGCGTGAGGAAAGGGAGAAAAAGACCCCAAGGGAATAGGTAAATAAAAGGAAAATAGAGTGAGAGGGAAAAAAAGAACTAAGAAATTAAAAATTAAAAACAAAACAAATAATGTATGGTTCACAGTCATCCACCACTCAGACCTCCCAGTCCTCAGTATCTTGATGCGAGTGTGGTACCTGTCAAAGGGTCTCCAGTCTCCCGTAGGTGTTGCAGGAAGGGAGCCACGCCTCCCATGATGGTGACCACATCCTCGGGAATAATTCAAGATGTCTGCAGCAACCTCCGAAGAAACTGGGGGGCTGCAGCGTGGGTGCGCTGAGCCCCTGTAGGTTGGCGGGTGGTTGGCTTGGTCTCTGGCATCCGTCTGCAGTGGGGCCCCAGTGTTTTAAATATTGGCAGCCAACGATTTTAATAAAAAACCAAACCAAACCCTGTAGGCTGCTACTTAGTAATCTTTAGATTACATATGATGGATATATGCATGTATTTATAAATAAATATACACATTTTATTTTTATTATTTTTATGATGATGATGATGATGATGATGATGTTGGCACTGGGGAGTGAACCCAGTGTATGGCTTAAACACTGAGCCACATCCTCAGTCCTTTGTATTTTTGATTTTGACACAGTGTGTTGCTCAGTTAGTTATCTAGGGCTTTGCTAAGTTGCTGAGTATGGCTTTGAACTTGCGGTCCTCTTGCCTCAGCCAACTATAATACATGGTATTATAGTTGTGTGCCACCACACACAGGGTTATATATAGTTATAGCATGTATTTATAAATATGTATTTAAAATCTGATATTTTTCACTTAATTGGGAACATCTTTTCCTCCGAATTTTAGATGTGCTTTCAGTTCCCTGATCAGTCAAGTGGGGATAATAAGATATCACAGGATTATTTCGAGGATTCAATCAAATTATGCAACCAAAGCCCAGAGAATCAAGCTAGGGCCTAGTGAGTGATCCATGAATGAAGTCCCTCTTCCTCTGTATCTTTTTAAACTTCATATCACAGATTCAGGGAATCAGTAGCCCTAGATGTGGCTACAGAGTATGAGTACCCTGGAAAACTTTGTGGGCTGTCAATAGATAGTGGAAGTGTTTCCAAGGACAAATAAATTGGAGAATGTGATCAAGTCAATTTATACACATCTTTACCAAGAACTTCTTAGAGACTTTAACGTGCTTATATACTTTGTGAATTTCCAAAAAGGGAATGAGAGACAAATTTAATTGACCTGAATGACTGTCTCACAAAGCCCGTTTTGTAAACTGTTGAATCCCAATGACTGGATCCTACCCTCCCAGAAGCTGCAGCCAGAGCCTGGGAGACAAGGTCCAGCCAAGAGGCCTGTGTTTCCAAACCATCTTCCTCACCAGCCCAGTGTGGGCTGGCACTAGTAGTTATATGAAGGCAGAATCCAGGGCCCCCAAGAACTTCACTGATCTTGCAGTGCTTTACTAGCAAACCAGAAACAAATGCACCCACTGAGTGGCAGTGAGTCGATGCCAGCTAACGAAGGCACCCCTCTTGCTGGCGTTGATTTTATCTTTAACTAGCTATTTTCCCAGAGGAACCAAAGGAGGCGATTTTATGTCTGTTATTCCATTCTTGCGATCATTATGTTGATTATGTGTATTCTCTTCTCTCATGTAGATGTTTGAAATTTCCCTAGGAAACATTTTCTTCTGCCTAAGATTGCATAGAACATCATTTTTAACACATAGTAAATGTTGCTGAGTAGAAAAATGCATGCATTACCACACATTTTTGCAAAGTAAGAGGTTTATATCTTTGTAATTATTTTCAATGTGTGTTTATTGATTTTTATAATACAGGGATATTAACTTGAAAGAGAACAAATTACATACAACAAATTAAGCACTTGCATGGATTAGAAAATCGAGGTAGTGCACTTGAGGCATGACTGATAGGGGAGTGTTGCACGATAGAAGAACCACGCGGTTTATACCACATCTGGGAGGATTTCATCTAGCCACTTGTCTGAAAGGATCTTTAACTGAATCGCAGGTGCAAGATGCCATGAATTTATAGAATTAGAGGATTTTAGATCTGGTAGAGAGTCTTCAATAAGGAAACTGAAGACAAAAAACACTAAGAATCACATTCAAGGTCACAAAAGGCCGATGGCGTAGCTGGACCTAGAACATGCCTCTATACTAATCTGTACACTTATTCTATATGCCAATCCGGGGATGACATCCCAAGTACACATTGTGTCTCTTTGTGTCCCCATGTCACCATTTACTACCTCTGTGACTATGGGCAAATAACACTCTTTTCTCATCCATAAAATAAGAACGACATCAGACTGATGAGATAATGTGCATGGGTATGGCATTAGGTTGAGCCAAATAAATGGCCACCAAAGATCTCTTCATTCATTTGACATGTATGTACTGAGTTCGTACTGTTTCAGGCACTAATTTGAGAACAAATCTTTGAGAACAGTTTTTTCTTCCAGTATGCATATTTTCTGTAAGCATTTAACATAATTTGTATGTTATATTTTTATGTGTAGGCAAAATAGTCCACATTTGAATTAAAAAATCACAGAGGATATTTTCAGTAATTTCCAAATTCTAAACCCAAAAGACTTGCACTATGATCCAGTAACTTATTGGACTAAAGTTGCTACACAGACTAACTAATAATATTAATACATTTATAAATGTTTTTCAAAGGACAGTGACAAGAGCTTCTTACTCTCATACAGGATGGAGCAAAAGCACTTTGCTCAGGAAGGTGGACATGCAGCCAGCACAGTGGGGTCGATGCTTTCAAGTGATGGAGCAGCTGATGGAGATGGGACATCTCCTCCTTGTCCTATGCTTTAGTCTTCTTTCAGTTTGTCTATCTGTTCAGTCACTTGGTTTGATTTGTAGATGAGGCTTTTGGGTTAGGTACTTTCAAAATGGCAGATAAAAATTTATCGGGATCCTGAAAGATTCAGTTCACAGTGTCCAACTCCTAGTTATGCTTCTCTCTGGGGACTGGAGTTAATCTCTGCAGAAAAAGAAGTAATGACTGGTGATTCTGCATCATATAATCACCAGTGCTGGGCACCCCCCACTCAAGATGATTTTAGATCTGTGAGTAGCTTCTTAAAACTCAGTGGTGGAGATGAAAGGAGTAGGTGGGGGAAGCAGCAATGTCCTCTGCAGTAGGACAACTTTTGAACCTGACATGTGGGTGCATGATATATCCTGGTTAGCTCTGGGCAGGAGAAAGCCTGCAAGAGATTGACATTCCTTGGAATTATCTGAGTTTCAGACTGAGAACTGGGGATTGCTGAGCACACCGCATCTGTGCTTCAAGGGAAGGCCATCTGTGGATCTTTCTGATTAGTGTCTTGTACCTTTCCTTTTGGTTGATTGCCCTTCTTGGTTCTATAGAAATAGTGTTTGTTCCTAGAATACACTTTTTAAAATGTTGTTTTGTGCCAGTGTCAACTTTTCTATTAAATCGAACAGGTTTATTCTTCAATTCATGTTTGGAACCCTGGCGTTATATCAAAGTTTTCCACTTTCATGGAGAATCAATAATTATACATTGCTACTTGCTCTCTTCTGACTCTTGTATATGTCTCCCTCCACTTTATGTTTTCTAAATTTAATTGTGCTGCCTCTTAAATATTATGTTGGCAAACGTGATGCTTTCTACAGGTAGTCACCACACTTACAGGTCATTTATTTTTTATAAGTTTATTTTCTTTAGATTGCTTTTTTGGAACTCAGAAAGCACTTTTCTAAAGACATAGTATAAGTATGGTTAGATTCCTACACAATTCCTTTCATCCGTGAAGCACAGGAAATGTGCATTTATATTGAGAGGTAGAAATAAAAACAGTTGCTAAAATAGCAAATGAGACTACAAATGTGAAGATGGGGAAAGAAGCAAATATTTATTTGTATTAAATGCTGGATTCTGGAAAGGGAGATTTAATTAGATGATAATATTTAGAACTCTACGGGAGCACTTGGAAGGGTTTTTGGGATAATTAGAAGGGTTTGTTGTGTGGGCTCTTTAATATATTAGCTATTGTTTTCCTCTCCATTTGTATAAGTATACTATAGCATTATTCTTGCATAAGTCTAGCTACAACCAGAGCGATTCTTTGGCTTCATATACAAATTTAAGAGACAGGGACGACAGGAATGAAGAAAAGAATTGATGTCTAGCACTGAAGTTCCTGTAAAAGATGTACATCAGGAATTGGAAATGGAGCTGCTAAGGACTGAGTATCCTCCCAAAATTCATGTGTTGAATTTCTACCTCCAACATGACATCATTTGGAGATGGGACCTTGGGGAGACAATGAGGTTCAGATGAGGTCCTGAGAGTAGAGCCCCCATGATGGGATCAGTGCTTTTATAAGAAAAGGAAGAGACACCAGAGCTTTCTCTCTCTGCTCTGCAGACCCAGAGAGAAGGCTTATCTGCAAGCCAGGAAGAGGGCCTTCTCCATAACCCAACCGGGCTGGCACTTAGCATCTGACCTCCAGCACTGTAAGAAATAAATTGTCGTAGAAGTCACCCTGCCCATATTTTGTTGTAGCAACACAAATAGACGAAGACAGCAACCAATCCATGGAATTATGTGAACTTCTCCAAAAGCAAAAAATGTGAATTGTAGTGTGACTCCACCGGGTTTTCATTAATTAGTAAAAGGAAAGGACAAGTGTACTGTGAAGTTGAAAGCAGGGGAGAAAATGATTTGGATGATCAGATTTGGGTTATAGGCCAGCAGGGGAAAAAGGAGTCTGGAAGGGTTTATCCTAGGAGGAAGCAGAAACAGGAGGAATTTCAGGCTTATTGTTAGACATTCATTTCTGGGACAGAGATATAGATGAGGTCAAGACTTACGTAGTCTTAGGAACAAACCTGGCTTTACTGTGATATTCAGTTTTGGAATTTGAAGATTTATGTATTTCCCTTCTTACATTAGGACAGTGTGAAATATTTTTCAGTGATCCCATAATAGGATACCGTAGATTGTGTAATTTTTGGTTTAGTGGTATGTATTAGTTTCAGTTCGTGTCTCTGAATAATTTTCAAATTTGATGTTTATATAAAGCTTCACAAAGTCTTGTGTAATTGTCTGACAAACTAGGCTTGTGTTTACATTAAAATTAAGAAAATCAAAGACATGGAACATTTTTTGTAGTCCAATGTGAATGTGTTGAATCTGAACCAAGACTCTGCTTAAACACTTCACTAGAACCCCCACTTCAGCTTTGAAAGGGGCTGGGTGTGGATTTTTTTCCCCCACAACATTTCACAGATGTTTCCAAATGTATTTTTGCTGCAGCTTTCCTCCATTTGTCTTCTGAGGTTTTTTCGAGGATCAAGTGAGATGATTTTCATGCATGAGTCTTGTAAATAGCCAAGATCTATGTAAGTGTTAATTCTTCTCTGCACTGCTACTTAGCTACAATGGCTGTACTCGAACAAATGCATGGAGGGCAACTTCCAGGACCAAAAGCTACAGCTCTGCACTCTTCCCTGCTACACTCCTGGGTTTACTTCTTAGTGAATGCTAAATGCATGTGGCAGGATCCTGACCCCAAATCATTACAATGGATAGACTGTGTGCGCAGAGCTTAAACTATACGTGCGCTTGCTGCAACATGATGGATATAACTGCTTGCTGAGAATTTGATTTATTTTCCAATAGTTTAGCATCCCTCTGCTTTTATCTGATATGACTATTTTACAAGCGTGTGTACCAAGCATGGCTTCAAAATTGCAGGTTATGAAATACAGAAAATGGAACAATTGCCGTGCATAGCAGAAATCTTCCTGTTCAGTCTGTGTGCTGTATATTTTAAAGTAAGATGGACTGCTGAATGGTGATGGGACTTGCCTTGGGCTTCATCATTTTTTTACCCTACAGGTGAAAGGAAATGCAAGACTTTCTTCTTCATTTTCAACTTCATATTGTTAGTTGTTTTTTCACAGGCTGGTTTGCAATGATGGGTTTTCGCCTTATCATTTGTTGGCATAATAAAAATGACATGATGATGGGGAAGAGAGCAGTTCCCCTTTAGGATGGAACAGAGCAGCTGATGCTAGTGATGGAAATGTAGCCGGCCAATGGGGATGTCTTCCCCATCCCATTTCACTTCAACCCAATCTCTACTTTTCAATAATACACTTGCTCACTGAGAACTGCTCATCAGAAGCTCACTGCTATTATGTATATGCACACGTTTATGTTTGGAGTGGACCGATCAGTTGACAGTCTGTGCAGCTGAGGTGACAGCCTAGGAACATTGCTCCTAGAGGGTCAACTTGCTTCAGGAGTTTGTATTTAATTCAGGGTTCTTCCCGGAAAGACCCCTCCACCTCCCGCAGTCATAATTGACTTAGGGCTGTGTGTAATTGGCATCTAACAGCAGAGCAAATCGAAGGCTGATTCAACTCTAATAACACCTCTGCACCATTGGAGGTTACCTTTAGCTCAGCTGGATGGGAGGGATTTCCAGGCAGTGTGGGACATGGTTTTCATCATGCCTCATAGATGTAGGAGTCAAGTGTGACAGTTTTTGTGAAGGAGAGCGGGCATGTTACTGTGCAGTGTAGAGGCTGCAGTGACTAAATGTGCACTTATTCATCAGACACTTTTGGGATGTCAGGCATATAGGACCTTCTACCTGGACAAGGTATTTACCAACATTAAAATTCTGACTAAACTCAAAATTAATCCTTTGATAACTACCCTACTTTTATGGGTAGATAATTCCCAGGCAATTTGTGCTCCTTATATACCTTGATGCTCCTGAAATTTTCCAGTTTGGGGACATACTACATGTTGTTCCACTGTTTAATTTGGATAATTGATCATTGGATAACTTAAAGTAAGTTACGTCAATAACAGAATTTAACAATTAACTCAGATAAGCACATGGTTTCCTATTCTTTGGACAAGTGAACCTTTCATGGCTTCCCATACAGAATACATGTTGAGCATTTACTATGTTTCAGGTACTGTGCATAGGGCTCTACATGGTACTCCTAATACTTCTAGGAAATAGATGCAGTAATTATTGTCATTTGGGAGAAGGTAAAGTAAGGTATAGAGAAGTTAAGTGACTTCCTTCCTTTTGTCTTTCCTCCTCTCCCTCTCTTCCTCAACCTTTCCACTGTCTCTTTCTTTCCCTTCCTCCCCTCCTCTCTCTTACAGTTTGGATGTGTGTTGTCCCCCAAAAGCTCATGTATGAGACAATACAAGGTTTAGAGGAGAAATGATTGGGTTATGAGAGCCTTAACCCAGTCAATAAATTAATCCCTTGATGGGATTAACTGAGTGGTAGCTGAAGGCCAGTAGAGGAGGCGGGTCATTGGGGGCCTGGCTTTGCTGTATATATTTCCATCTGGCAAGTGGAGACTCTCTCTGCTTTTCTCATCATCATGTGAGTGGCTTCCCTCTGCCATACTCTTCTTCCATGATGTCCTGCCTCACCTTATGTCCCAAGGAGTGGAGCTGGCAATCTATGGACTGGGACCTCTGAAACCATGAGCCCTAAATAAACTTTACTATGTCTACAATTGTTCTCGTCAGGTCATTTGGTGGCAGCTGCGGAAGAGTTAATTAAAACACTCTCTTTCCCTTTCTCTCTCTTCTCAACTCAGTGTTGTTGTCCTTTTCTTCAATTAGCAATGCTTTGATGTCATTTCGAATTATCTTCCCCACACTGGGTGAAGCCTTGGTTGAATAGTCAGTCAAGGTGTTTCCCCCACATACTAGCGTCCCCTATAGCGGGCAGGACCCTATTTGATAAATCTGTTTCTTTCCTGGGATACTAAATTCCTGAGCAGACTGGTGTTTGGATGGAAAAGCAGTCAGAGATGATTTACCTAGGCTGTGCCCTGACAGGACATACTGCCATTGCCTTGAACCCTGGAGAAGCCTTTATTCCACTCTTATTCTTTCAATTCTGTGAGCCACACTATAGCTTTGATAAATTCCCTTTTTGGTCAAACTAGCCATTGTGGGGTTCAATAGTTTGTAACCAAAGAGTTTTATCAGATATTCATCCCATAATGTAAGGCAGTTTTTCCTAAATTACTTTGAGCAACTCTTTAATGGCTTTTACCTGCCTCTGGTGTCTAGAATCTTCGCCAAAATTGTCAACTCTATTTTCTATCATGCAGACTTTTATCTTTTAATAACCATTCAACAGGTACATGATTGCCTTCCTCGAAGACAGGAACCATAACTTTTGATTCAGTGCAGTGGTGGCTATTGGGGCCATTCCCCAGGGAATGAAGTTCTCTTGGGAGATACAGAATCTGAGGCAAAATGAGAGGTTTCTTTCTACCTCCCCCAATTTCAAATCTGGTGCCCTGATTTCAATCCTTACCATGTGTGAGGTTCATGGTTTGATACCTAGCATTGAAAAATAAATAAACAAATAAATAAAAAGTAAAAAAGAAATTGGGTGTATCCCATTGAATCTCGATCTTTCCTTCGGAGCTACTGTACATAGGATTTTATTTTTGTTTCAGATGTTTATTATTCTACAGAGCTGATTTAAAATTTTGTTAATTATTAGCACTTATAGTTGTCAATAAAGAAGAAATTTAAAAGAATATTAGGTTTAGAAGATATCAAGAGCAACTTGGAAG
Organism: Sciurus carolinensis; assembly: GCF_902686445.1. Classification (NCBI taxonomy): domain Eukaryota; kingdom Metazoa; phylum Chordata; class Mammalia; order Rodentia; family Sciuridae; genus Sciurus; species Sciurus carolinensis. The sequence goes on along the minus strand of NC_062213.1, from coordinate 127,500,216 downwards.
GAAAAAGAAAGTAGAGCAACAACAGATAGCCCACTCCCAAGCGTTAGGTGTGTGAGGGTGAACTGGAGGTGGCTGGGCACGGTGGGCTGAAAGGAAGAGTAGAAAAGCCCATGGAAAGGTGGTGGGCTTGTGGGTCAGTTGGTGTGAGTGTGCTCCTCCACGGGGGACATCCACTCCTTTCTGACAGCTGGAAAGGCTACACTACTGAATTCCTCTCTTTAGGCATCTGGTTCTGCAGATCCTCTAAAACACTGATCAGGGGTCATTTGAAAATTCTAGGGTCAACTGAAAATGAGAAAAGACTGTTTGGTTGTCTGATTATCCACCTTCATCCTTGTCATTATCCAATACCTGCTCACTTATTTTCTGGTAGAAACTCATTTTTATTTGGGGAAATTTATCCTTGATTCAGTTTGTATGGTTCAGCCTATAATCTCACTGTTAGCTCCTGGTCCAGCCCCTCAGGCTAGACCCATTTCTTCCCCTCAGGTCATGGCAATGAAACACAATCCTACGATTTTCTTTGTAACTTTTGGAAAGAGACTCTTTCCAGTAGGCTTTATGAGATCATAGAAAATAGATGTGGAGCTGTTGACAACTTTCTTGCCAGGCAGTGTTGAGATGGGATTAGAAGGAGGCAGAATTCTGGCGATAGTGTTGGAACACCTGAATCCAGCCTTTCCAGTCTCGAGCTACGCTAGGCTTTTCACACTCATGAACCAGTACATTTCCTTTTTGCAGTTTGTTTCTAACAGATCCACTAACTGTGAATTCTTATTCGCTTTCAGGATTATTGCACTCCCCAGAAGAGAGGCCAGTAAATTTTGGAGACAGGAATTCTCTCAGTTTCCAAAATGCTTCTTATATCTTTCACTATACATCTTCTTTAAAGAGATCATTGGAAAACACAGTCAGAGAAGGGATATAGTGACTTCTCTGTCACTTGAACTAAAACAGGAAAGATCTGTGCAGGTGATCAAGGTGAGGGTTCTTGCAGAAATGTCACCATGGCGTGAGAAGAAGTGCATGGTGCAGCTTTTTATAATTGAGAAATAACTAGTTAACAACATTGCGTGAAAGAAAGAAAAATGTTGTTTTCTTCTCTTCCCATTTCCTTCCCTTTTTATGTTGCAAACTTTAATTGGGGAAACTTGAATTATCTGAAACAGGTGACCCCCCCAAAGAATAGGCATCAGAGTTATGTATAATCTGGCACTTTTATTTTGTGAGCTACCTAGGAAGGAGACCAATGTTCCCGCTTCTTCTGTCTTTCCCAGCATCTTCTGTCTTTCCACAATGTAGATCATGACCAAAGACTAGAAAGGCTTTTCTGGAACCAGTGTCATGGAGCTCATCAGCCTCAGTGCTTTGGAACATGGTGGGATTTGATTTACCTTAATGAATCAACTTGTCACCAGACTCAATTCTTTGTTGGTTAGCTAGAATGACAAACTATGGAGCACTTATCTGTAGCCCTTGGACTTCCACGAGATTCACAGCATCAAAAAAGCAAAGCAATGTTTGTCCTGATTACAGACAAAATCACATGGAGAGGTATCTAAGAACTGAATAGAAATGAAAAAATAAACATGAAAAGGAAATGTAAATGTAAAGAAGAACTTCGTCCTGGTGCCCAGAGCCAGATGCACTGACTGTAGACAGACAGAAAGATATCAAGAATGTTATTGGGCAGAGAAGATAGGAGAAGGTGGAAAAGCTCTAGGGAAATAAGGCTCCACTAGCTTTCAGGGCTCCTCTGGTGCTAAAAGTTAATTGGTTATCATCAGTCTAAAACCTTGGTGTTTTAAATAGATTACATTTGTAGCTTAGCTTTTGTTCTGTGTGTGTGTGTGTGTGTGTGTGTGTGTGTGTGCGCTTTGGTACCAGGGATAAAACCTAGGGGTTCTTAACAACTGAGTCACATCCCCAGCCCTTTTTACTTTTTATTTTGAGACAGGGTCTACCTAAGTTTCTAGGGCCTTGATAAGTTGCTGAGGCTGACTTTGAACTTGCAATCCTCCTGCCTCAGCCTCCTAAATTGCTGGGATTACCAGTGTGCACCACTGCACCTGGCTGCATTTGTAGTTTTTTTTTGGGTGCTGGGGATCGAACCCAGGGCCTTGTGCTTACAAGGCAAGCACTCTACCGTCTGAGCTATCTCCCCAGCTCCCATTTGTAGCTTTTATAGGAAGGGAACAGGAGAGTACATTGAACCTTTGGAGCCATCTTAGGAAACTGCAGTATATTTAGAATGGTAAAGTTTGGATCTGGGGATAAGGCAGAAGCAAGCAGGGTGTTGCACATGTCACCACTTCCCTTCACTTAACTCCTCTGTGCTACTGGGTATTTGCCAGTTTTGAAATCAGGCCTATGTGTATATACTTGCATGCATTGTGTAAGCTAGGGTGTTGTGCTTCAAAATTACTGGGTTTTGAGTCATCTTCAGAAAACTTTCTGTAGGTTCTTACTGCCCAAATTTAGATGGAGGAGTGTAGTTCTAAAGCAACAATGAAGTGCTGTCTGTGGAGTACCTGCTGATATTTATACTCCATGAAGTAGATGATATATGAAATTAGAATGGATTTGGGGATTAAGATGGACCAAGTCTCAGCACTGATTATTAGACACATAATCATTTGTGCATGTGACTTAGCTTTTAGAGTCCCAGTTTCCTTCTCTGTAAGACAAGGATTATAATGATTATAATGCCTTTCTTTCTGGCGCTTATGACAATTCAATGAGATGATGTGTGTGTAACTTAAGTGTCCACAACAGGGCTACTGTATTTCTCAGACACTGTAATATGCCCCCTGGAATTGTGCAATGAGATATTTGGGTCCCCCCACACCCTCTAATTATCTGAAAACGACCTCCACTTGAAGACAAACAAAATAACTTGGGATACCAAGGATTCTCTGGAGTGGGATTGGCAGGCCTTATTGACTTTGTTGTCTCTTGTTCTCAACTCTGACTTCTGCTAGGATTTTGTTTGCCATCTTATTTTCTGTAGCCTTCATTCCCCAAAGACGATACTATAAAATTGTTATATATGGCAGATTTTAATGAAGGTCTGGATAATAGAGAACTGCCACATGAAATAGAAAATACATTTAAGGTGAAAAGTTAATTTTTTTTTATTGTAAACAAATGGGATACATGTTGTTTCTCTGTTTGTACATGGAGTAAAGGCATACCATTTGTGTAATCATAAATTTACATAGGGTAATGTTGTTTGATTCATTCTGTTATTTTTTCCCTTCCCCCCCACCCCTCCCATCCCTCTTTTCCCTCTATACAGTCCTTCCTTCCTCCATTCTTGCCCCCCATCCCTAACTCTAACTCTAACCCTAACACTAACTCCTCCCACTCCCCATTATGTGTCATCATCCACTTATTAGCGATATCATTTGTCCTTTGGTTTTTTGAGATTGCCTTATCTCACTTAGCATGATATTCTCCGACTGCATCCATTTGCCTGCAAATGCCATAGTTTTATCATTCTTTATGGCTGAGTAATATTCCATTGTATGTATGTGTATATATATATATATATATATATATACCACACTTAATCTTTATCCATTCATCAATTGAAGGACATCTAGGTTGGTTCCACAATCTGGCTATTGTGAACTGAGCAGCTATGAACATTGATGTGGCTATATCTCTATAGTATGCTGATTTTAAGTCCTTTGGGTATAGGCCAAGGAGTGGGATAGCTGGGTCAAATGGTGGTTCCATTCCAAGTTTTCTAAGGAATTTCCACACTGCTTTCCAGAGTGGCTGCACTAGTTTGCAGCCCCACCAGCAATGTATGAGTGTACCTTTCTCCCCACATCCTCGCCAACACCTGTTGTTGCTTATATTCTTGATAATCGCCATTCTAATTGGGGTGAGATGGAATCTTAGGGTGGTTTTGATTTGCATTTCTCTTATTACTAGAGATGTTGAACATTTTTCCATATGTTTGTTGATTGCTTGTAGATCTTCTGTGAAGTGTCTGTTCATTTCCTTAGCCCATTTGTTGATTGGGTTATTTGTATTCTTGGGGTAGAGTTTTTTGAGTTCTTTATAGATTCTGGAGATTAGTGCTCTATCTGAAGTATAACTGGCAAAGATTTTCTCCCACTCTGTAGGGTCTTTCTTCGCATTGCTGATAGTTTCCTTTGCTGAGAGAAAGCTTTTTAGTTTGAATCTATCCCAGTTATTGATTCTTGCTTTTATTCTTGTGCTATGGGAGTCCTGTTGAGGAAGTCTCTGGTCCTAAGCCGACATGTTGAAGATCTGGACCTACTTTTTCTCCTATAATCTGCAGGGTCTGTGGTCTGATCCCGAGGTCCTTAATCCATTTTGAGTTTAGTTTCATGCAAAATATTAATTTTTAACCATTCTTAAAGTCCCTGCTTATTCGAGCTCCAGGGAATTCTTGATCTTTACCTTGCTTCTTGGACTCTACAGCCTTCCTCTCTTGGGAGTCACTCCCATAGTTCCTTCCATTATTTCTCAGAGTCTCAGATATCCCGCTACTCTAAACCCTACTCTCTACATCCATCAGTGGAACATGGAAATGTGTCTCACTTGACTGCATAGGGCATTTAAAGCTCCCATTTCCTGCTAGGTGCTGGAATCCACCTTTGTAGAAATCAAAGTCCACTTAGGGATCTATCTTACTATAAATCCTGTCCTTCCTCTGTAATGTAAGAGTACTGTGGTCACATCTTTTGTAAAACAATTATTTCTCTTCGCATTACACCTGCAAAAGGCCAAACCATGGTGGGTACACAGAAATGGGAGACAATGACAGGAGGATGTGGAGCTTGTCCCCAGTCCACAGAGAAGATGGCTCTCATTCTTAAGTCAGGGTAAATTGCTGGGTTCTGGGGTTGGCAGAAAAAGAGTTTATTAAACACTAGACATTGTCCCAGTTGCCTCAGAAAAACAAAACGTTCTCAAATTGGCTGTTCATATGGCTTGGATTTGTGTGAATTATGCCTGGCACAGATGATATTCAGCTAAGTGACCCAAGAGGGTAGAAATGAGAAAAATTCTGTAAGTATATTGGGTCACAGACATATTAAAGCCCAAACTGGTCTGAACTCTGAACATGGTCTGAATGTGGTTTGCTGTGTTGGTCTTCATTCTCTCCTTCAGGTCTTTGGTCAAATATACCTGTCTAGTAAGAACTTCCGAGGCCACCCTTTCTGCTTTGTTACCCGCTCCCCTCCGTGTTTCATCTTCGTCTTTTCTTTTTCTTCTCTAAAGCACTACCACCATTGGACAAACTGTATGTTTTATTTATACTGCTCGTTTTCTCTGTTCTACTAGAATATCAGGGTATGATTTTATTCTGTTGTTTACTGCTGTGTCCCAGAGACTGGCAAAGAGCCAAGTACATTGTGGGCTCGGTAAATATTTGTGGACTGTTTATTGATTGATTGACTGAGGAGCTGGATTATAATAACGATATCTTATTCTCATTTATGGTGCTTTATTTTTAACAAAGAGAGTTCACATATGTCATCTCACTTAAACTCCCCCCTCCTGGGGAGAGAGGGAAGGCAGGCTTAGTATGGTGCTGTGAGCTCTCTGGGTCATGGAGCAATAAGCAGTGAACTTGGGTCTTGAACCATTGTCTTTTTTGACTCTGAATCTAATGTCTTCCCCACTGCTTATACCAAGTCACAGCAAACAAGTGTCGTTTGCATAAAACATAACAAATACTTTGGGGTAGAAAGAGTGATGGAAGTATTTTGGGCTAAGTGCTACCAGCCTCTCTGTTGTCCCATTATCCTAGTCTGAACTGTTTGGTGGAGAGGATCTTGCCTGCCAAAGCGAGGACAGGTACCATATATATCACAACGGCACCACACCAGCTGCAGCCTCAAATGCTGAGGCTCTGAGCCAAATTTGACAAAAGCAGATCAAGCTTTTCATGTGCATGCTTTAATGAACCCAGCAGCACTGGGGGTGGGAGTGATGGGAGAGTCCCACAGAAAAGTATAGACCCCTGAGGATGGACGGGACTTGAGGACTCATGTTCATGATCGCAAAAACTAACGCTAGTGAAGAGATTGACAACCACCACAATTCCCTAACATTTATCATGAAATTTTATTTTTTTTAAAAATTCAAAATCAATTCTCTTGGTTAAAAGGGCAGGCATAGATTTGTCTACTTTACAGATGGGGAAGCTGAGGCCTGGATAGATTATGGGATTAGCCTCATGTGAAGACTATTAGTAAGGGATAGGATTGAACTTTCAGGATTTTTGAAGCTAAAATTGATGTTAGCTTATTTTTATTACTGGAAGTGTTTCTGTTTCTCCAAGTTTAGCATGAAGATGAATCATGTGGAGCATTAAATCACCCCCAGCAATTCTGATTCAATAGGTCTGTGGTGACTTCCAAGAGTTGCGTTGCTAGCAAATGCCAGGTGAGGCTGTTGCTGCTGCTCTGTGGCTTCCCTTTGAGTGACACTGACCCAAAAGTTTGAGCAAACTTTACGATTTCTGGTGCCATCAGGCTTTCCTCTTGCGACGGCCCCCATTACAGATCTGACCTCAGCTCCTGCTCCATGCCCCTTGCTTACAGCACTCCAACCACATTGGCCTCCTGGCTGTTCTTTGAGCCTCCATACATGCTCCCTTCTCAGGGGCTTCACCCTGGCTTTTCCTTCTGCCTGGAATGTTCTTATCCTAGATGCAGCACGCCCAGTTGTTGTCTTTGCAGTGATGCCTTTTCTGGCTTCCCTAGCCCCCAGGGCTGTATCTTTTACTGCTATGCACAGCACCTACCACCTTCTAGAACACCAGATCTTTAGACACAAGATTCCAGGGTCTATCTCTTTACTCCCTTACAAGAGTGCAACTTCCAAAGACAGATCAGCATGTGCTCACCCTGTGCCTGGTATAGAGCAAGCTCTGTGGAAGGAAGTAACGGGTTAAATGAGTGGAGGCAAGGAATGAGCAGGGCTTTGCCATTTGGTAAACAAAGATTTTCTTGCTTTACACAGGAGTTTCAGTCCTCAAAGGAGAAGATTTTATTTCAAGTTATTCTATTTTTAAGTTAAATATGTTTTAATGAATACATAAAAGCTTAAAAATTATAATATTAACCAAGGGTCATGTGATATTTCAATACATGTGTATGTTGTATAATGTTCACATCAGAGTAAATCTCCCCAGACATTTCAACACATAGAAAATCCTTTCTTCTAGCTTTTCTGAAACAAGGGAATATTGTGGTCATCGATAATCACTCTAATGGGCAATAGTACACCAGAAATCCTTCCTCCCATCTAACTATAACTTAGTTCCCATTGATCAAAAGGGAACTATCTTATTCAGGGTCAGCTGTTCATTGAGGGCCCACAAAAAAGACCTAGACGAAAGTGCGTGTTCCCTCCTCGAGTTTCAGAAAGCTCATCCTCTACCCAGGAGGTGACTAGGATGAAAGGATGTGGAGGAGCCTGCTTGGGGTGTGCCAAGACTGTCACGCAGGCCCTGAATGTGCACCAAGGCCAACTGGACCATGATGCTGTGTGGGGGAGGCCGCCAGGGCCCCAGAGCAGAACACGGCAAAGATGAGACGCTGAATGGCAAGGAGCAATCTTTTTGTGAATATCATAAAAACATTATTTTACATAAAAAGAGGAATCCTTTTTCTTAGGTGAGAAATAATATAATTTCAAGCCCTAATATATTTATTTTATTTTTTTTAGTGTTAATTTTTAAATTTGTTCTACATGACTGTAGAATGCATTTATACATTTTGATAAATCATACATCAATGGAGTATAATTTCTCATTTTTCTGATTGTACATGGTGTAGGATCACATCTGTCATGCAGTCATATATATACATGAGGTAATAATATCTGTTTCACTCTACTATCCTTTCTACCCCTATACGCCTTCCCCTCACTCCCCTCTACCTAATCTAGAGTTGGGGAATATTTACTTAATTTTTGAGAGATTTTTAAATTATAGAAAAGCACAGGGAAATCCTCCACAATTGATAATTGTTGCCATTTTACAAGGTTTAATTTAACAGTTAATAAAATAAATAACACATTAGAGATAAAATTCACATACCTTTTTTCTGTCTTTCCTGGTCTCATTCCCTTCCCAAGGTCCCCAGAGATAACCTCTATCATGAGTGCTGTGTATTTTCTTCCAGTTAGTGGAAATAACTCTATCTATGTAGCATTATCCATCTCAAGAATTACAGGTAAGTGGGGAAAAAGAAAGTTAATAGAATGAGTTTTTATGTATAATGCCGGTAACTGAAACACACACCCACAAGTCAGTGTTTTATATTGTCATCTTTTGAGTAAAAATGTCTTTAAGTAGAAAGGAGAACTTGGGGAAAGTTTCAGAAAGATCAGTGCTATTTAAGAATTACTCTCCATGAAGAAAATCTTTCTCAGAGAGGAAGGAATGACAATTGAACACTGTTTCAGATGTCAATTTCATTTTACACGTTCTCTTAAGAATCTAAGGATTTTTAAAACTTTATGGTGATAAGATCTAGAGAAACACACACAGATTGATTCAGTGTTATTCGTTGAGTAATTGTACAGTTGAAAGAAGCCCTTGGAATGAATGAGATTCATGATTAATTAATGATTACTTTCATTCATTCTTGGTTTATGGTACTTGGGAATAAAGTTATCTGTAATGTTTGTTTGCAGAACTCTATTTGGCTAACCTGTGGTCTTGGTGACTATTTAAATTGGCAATTACATGCACTTTAAACAGAGAAATATTGTATTGAATTAAATTGAACAGTGACTTGGGTTGAACCTAGTTCATGCTAGCAAGTCCTTTGCTTATTAAAACTGCAATAGCTATAAAATCTTTATATTATCTAAAGAGTTTTACTCTTTTACAAAACAATCACATTATCAGAATGGTTTCTCAGAGTGTAAAAAGAAAAAGATATTAAAACATATTTGAATCGTGAATCATATTTGAAAGCACATATTCTTTTTTCCATGCTTCATTTACACATTGAGCTTAATTCTGGGCCGTGCCTCTCAGAGCTATCAAAGGTCCCCTCCTATCAGAGGAGTGCAACAGACAGCTCATGGGTTCTGGGGCTTTGTTCAAGGCGTCTCCTGCAGGAAGGAAATATGTCTTTGAATGTTCATGTTTCTCTATAGATTTCTTTAGAATTAGAATCTTAGAATAGATTTCGCATCCTATTCTGAAATATTTCCATTAAAATTAAAATTATAACTATATTTTTAAATGACTCATTGATGATTTACCCATTTTATCCCAAAATCATGGAGCAAAATTGGTTCTCCAGAGATAAACCTTGCTTTTTTGGCATTTCGTCACATCTCCCTGGGTTGATGGGAACACAAGGGTGATAAACAGGAGACTATGAAGTATTATGTTCATTTTGTGGAAAAACCGTATTTCATTACTTAATATTTCTTTGCCTTAATATTTCTTATATAGATTTTTTAAAAAAAATCTTTCTCTGTGTCTTAGTTTATCTATTTATAAAATGGAACAAAAAATACTAACAAATTAAGGTAGCAGCATACAAAATTATATGAAGAGTTGCCAACTTCTACAGAGCGCTGACCACATGTCCAGCACTGTTCTGTGTGCCACCTGTGAGCTGATTTATCTCATCCTCACAACGGCTCCACAAGGCAGGCACTTTTATCATGTTCACGTTCAGTCTGCTAAAAAAACACTTTGCTAATCAAAAATTTCCTAAAATGATTGTAGGTTGTCTTCCTTCCTTCCTCTTTTCAAAGAACAGCTATGTTTACTTTCCAGGATTAATGTCCTTGCAGCGATTTGAAGGATCGGTGGGTATAGCCCCCTGACTCTGGGAAAGAAAATAGGTCTTGTGTAGTTGGGACTGGAATTCTCATTCTGATACTTCAAAATTTGAGGCAGTAGTTTTCTGGATCCTGGGCATCTGTCTTTGGAAAGGGCTACAGTTAATTTGGTGCAGATGAGAATCTCTTCAAACAAATAACCATAGATAAGAATTAGTAGAGGACTGGGGAGATAGCTCAGTTGGTAGAGTGCTTGCCCTGCAAGCACAGGACCCTGGGTTCGATCCCCAGTACCAAAAAAAAAAAAAAAAAAAAAAAAAGAATTAGTTGAGCTTTATTTTTTTTCCCTTGTACTGAGGATTAAACCCAGGGGTGCTCTACCACTGAACTACATCTCCAGCCCTTTTTAATTCTTACTGAGTTGCCAAGGTTGGCCCTGAACTTGCAATCTTCCTGCCTAAGCATTCTGAGTAGCAGGGACTACAGGATTGTGCCACTGTACCTATCTGAGATTTTTAAATTCAATCTGATAAACACTGAGGACTTTTATGTACTGCTGTTCTAGGTGTTTGGGATACAGCAGTGGGGAAAATAAACATGGTCTCTGCCCTTACAGAGAAGATGCACAATAGATGAAATAATTTAATTGTGCCTTAGATGAGAAATAAAATGATCCTGAGATTTCTGAAGAGGTTCTTCAAAAGCACTCAGATTACAGACTAGGCACACTAAGGGCAGGACAAGGGGAGGATCCACCCATATTCATGCACTGCGGGCATACACTGTATGGAGAATTACAAACAATAATACAGCCAGAAACAAGCTGGCCTGTTTAGTATCATCGTGTGCCATTACTTTTAAAGTATTTCATCAATAAAATATATTTCCTTAAAAAAATTTTTTTTGTTGGTCTAAGTTTTAATTATTATGGTTACTATTGAATTTTAATGTACACGTAGGCTTCAAAGTAGCACATTTTTATTATCTGTTCCTTAACAAACATTATCTTCTATGTGAAAATTAATTCAGACAACTGCTAGTTATACCTTCCCACCCAAATAAATTCAAATCATTACTGCCTGCTTCGGGAACAGAACATGCCTCCTATGCATGGGTTAGCACTTCCATTTGATATAAACAACAATAGTACAGTGAGTGTAGAGGTAAAGTTAACATGGGTGGCAAATTCTGTCATTCTATATGCTACTTTATGAAAACCATTATTCTATATGTTTATTTGTGTTTGCAATTTGTGACAATGAAACAGTGAGAATTATGAAGTGTCATATTTGTTTGGAAAGTAGAAATTTTAATTCCTATGTGAAATATTTAATAAAAGTTGAGCAAAATCTTTAAAATAAAATTTTATTTTAAAGCTGTTCCTTCTATTCAGTGATTTAATAATTAAACATTTAATTAACATGATTCACTTTTGAATAATGTTATTCATTTCTGAGGGAAATGATATGTAGGTATAAGTTGTGCCCTTTTTTATCAAAACAATACATGAATTCAAATGATGAAAATTATTAATCTACCACTGATTCCTTTTTTTGCACTGTAATCTTCTTTTCTTTGTTCATTGTTAAATTTTATTACTGGTATGCTATGAGCATGAAGTTCAATTAAAGAAAATTTTCACTGTTTCTGATTCTCTTCTGGCCATCATTATTATTAATTTCAGTATTATTCCTAAAACTAATTCTGTTGCAAGAAAGAGAGAGAAAAATGATCTGGTGAGTATCAAATGCACTGGATTGGATGAGATTAAGATTCCCTTTTGGGAAGTTAGATTTACCTGCCCAGCTAATCATCTGTCTTGTGACAGGCCTGATCATTTTAACCAGACACTCCTTTATTGTACCTAGACTAACAGTGTTTTCTAACCACTCTCCCTCCTTGTAGAAACACATCTAACAAGAGGCAAATCTTGGAACTTTCTTCTGAAACTTTTTCCTTGTGGTGAATTGGAAATAAAACTTGGACAGGACTTTATAATTAATTATTCTGAAAAGTTACTTTAGCATATGCTAGGTAAGTGCTATTGTTTAAAAATAGGGCTGGGGGTGCAACCCAGTGGTAGAGTACTAGCCCAGCATATGTGGACTTGATCTCAAGCATTGCTAAAACACCCCATCAAAACCACACCAAACCTCCCAGAGCAGCATTTGGCATTGGCAGGTTGCAATTTAACATGAAGTAGTTAGAGTAAACCTCACTGAGCAGGGAACATGTAAGCAAAGATGTGACAGAGACAAGGGAATTCACCATGCAGCTAGCTATCTGGAAAAAGTTTGCCAGACAGATGGAATATCCCATGTAAATGCTCTGAGGTGGACATCAGTGGGGAGATTAGAGCAAGAGGTTATTGTTAAGGGGTGAGGGGTTTGGTAGGAGGTAAATCAGAGGGGCTTTGTGGGTTACTAGAAGGACTACAGTGTTCTGTCTTTCCTTAGAAACCATTCCCTTTCTAGTAGCTTATTTAACGTCTTCCTTTGTTTTCATTTACTGCTAGGACGGTTCCCTTGTTTAAATTCCTGTTGAAGTTTGGTCAGACCTTTGTATATTCTGCTTTGTCCTAAACCCTTGCTTTCTAGTCTTATCCCTCATTGGATAATCAGCTGTTTAAGGAACAACTGTGCTTTACTCCCCTTTGTGCTCTCATTCATTCACTTATTCATTAGAAATTTGTGGAGCAACTTCACTTGACCCCTATGGAAGACAGCATGGCCCTCTACCCTCAAGGAACTGGTGTCTACCTGGGTGCATACATGTAGAGTTATACTTATAGCACAGTAGGAAAAGTTTTGCAGGAGCAAAGAGAGAGGCAGCTGGTGGGGGAACTAGAGAAGGGATAGGTATGACCAGGGAAGATTTACAGGAGGAGGTGATGACCCATGTAAAAGAAGCACCTGTTGCTCTGACCTGTGCCTTGAGCCCTCTGGAGGAACCTCTTCTCTGTGGTAGAGGAGATACCTATTTTGAAGCAATTCTGTCCTACAATATAAGTCTTGTGGGTGGGGAAGGAAAGGCTAGCATTTTCACTCTTGAATAGGCTACTTAATATGTTGGAGACCCCTGGCTGCAGCATCCCTGAGTCCCATCCCCAGAAGGGACATGGTCACTGACTCAGTCCTTTCTTGGCTCAGTTCCTCCTCTCCTGATTGGCATGTCCTGTTCCTTTCAGCCAGTGTTCTTCAGCAGTCTGACTCAGGAAGGTGAGTGATTTCACAGGTCATAGCATCCCTATAGTTTAGGAATGTCTGTGATGGACAGTGAGATTTTTTTTCCCCTATGAGTTAGGAAAAACTATGATCTAAATCTCCTGAATATTCATGACCTTCCTGTGAAGCTGGTAGGGGCATTAAAATTATTGTTATATATTGTTTTACTTTTACATATAGAAAAATAGAGGCATTGGTTGGGTAATTGCTTTTGCTGGTGTCACATGTAAGTCCATGGTTGAAGTGGGAGCAAATCTGTGAATAATAACTTGGGGCATCATCCGCTAGGCTTTGCTGGCTGGAACAGAGCCTAAGCCCTTGGCTTGTGGGAACTGCAAATTTCTAGACTTCCATGATTGAAATACAGAAAAGTTACCATGCATTAATTTTGCATTACACAGTTAATTTTCTCATTGTTTTGAGTGTGCACAGGAGTGTATACATGTGTGAGGATTTTTTTGGGTGAAAAAAGGGAATCTGCATGTAACATGCTTGACTTGGAGACTAGATACCGAGCACATTCATTTGAATGACTGTGTAATTACTCTATGAAGTGCTCTGAGGTTTTTATTTTGTTTTAGTGTTTGAACACCTGATACCTTCCAGTCGACAATAGGAAATTATCAACTTTGTCATATATCTTGAAATCCTTTGAAGGTATTAGCTTATTCTTTACACACACAGCTTTTAGGAAGATGGAGGAGTATCTCCCCCATGCTATTGATTACTTTCTATGTCTAGGGGAGTAATCCCATGTAAATGAAACCCTGTGCCCAAGGGGATCAGTGAAGGGTCTAGCCAGCGTTTGGTAAGGTCTAGGATGGAGCGAGTTCTGTGATAATACATACCACCTTAGAGTTCCTGGTTTGCTTGTAACTAAACTGTTAAAATTTGAGAGGAGCAGGTGGCTGACCAGTATAAAGAATCATCAAGAGACTCTTCCCAACTGCTGGAGCTTGAGCGGGCTCTTCCACCCAGGACACAGCAGGTTGAATTGAAACCCCACCATCACCTTCTGGAAGAAGAGCACTTCTGCTTTCCGGACACCAAACACACACACACACACACACACACACACACACACACACACACAACTGTATGCTATCCAGGATTGCATTAGAAGTGTTGTTAATCAGGGTAGTGACTCTGATGGAAAAGATCTCTCCAGACAAGGGGTAACACTGTTTGCATGCCAGCTGGAAGCTCCCTTCTTCACCTTTCCATTCAGCTTCTTTTGCGATACCTGATGTGGTTATTTGAGAAATACCTGCAAATGTATTCATTTCTTTGGGCTAAGTGAATACTGTCCATACTTAGCCTCCTTAAGATGTGGATTTTCTGGAAAGAAAAGTACAGAGAGCTTTAATATTTACATCTCTGAGGCCATAGATCTGTGATATCTTTTGTCTTTCCTGGTGAAGGGAACCGTTCGAATGGCAAAGGAGGAATGAAGTGGGAGAGGTTGAAGATGGGGGAAATCTATCTGACTCTGATTGGGGTGGGGTAGCCGAGGTGTGGGTGAAGCACATGGGTTGGCCACCCAGGCTGGGTTAGACACACTGGACATTATTTATTAGGGGAAATGACTAGGAAGAAACAGAAAAAGTTGAGAGGAGTTAGGAGGGTTAGCACAGCATGAGGGAGGTCTGACACGCTGACAAAAGAGGGAAGGAAGGAAAGTTGTGTGGAAGGCTCTTGTGCTGATGGGGAGTCCAAGGTGCCTGTTGTCTTCCAGGAATGGCCCTCCTTAATGTCCTGCTGTGGTCAGTTGTTGTCTGGCAGTATGTGGTGGGAGATGTGGGCTCCACAGTAATGTGGTGATGGATTGCAGAGCAGCATTGGGGATGTTGTTGAATTTTGCACCTTGCCAGCAGAGATCCGAGGGGTGCACTGACCTGCCAAAGTGTTTCCTATGAATGGGGAAGACCTACCCAGAGCTTCCTCTGGGTGTGGGACACATGGTGTGGGGTTGAACTCTCAGGGTCACAGCATATGTTTGGAGTGGCCAAAAGGGAGATAAAGACATGCATATACAAGATTGTATCCCAATCCATACACACACATCCCATCCATATACTTGCATCCATACACAAGATTGGGATGCAATCTTGTGTAGTAGAAGGAGGTTGCCAGATTGTTTTTGGCCCAACTCTTAGCTTTGGTGTATTGTCTGCAAGGCCTGGAGAATGTTACTTTGGATCTCTGAACCTCCGTTTCCCTGTTAATAAAATGAGGATACTCAGACTCATTTTGCAGCATGCTGTGGGTTAAATGATGTCCGTCAAGTGCTATGTACAATGCCTGCCACAAAGTAGACATTTCATCAGGGGAAGCTGCTTGTGATTCTGTTTGAGGTTTGGCCAGATGTTCTGTTTGCCCAATATCTTGTGCTTAAATATGCTTTTCAGATAACAAAAGCATGCTTGTAGACCTACCAGTTGGCACATTTTAGAAGATGATTGCAAACACGACTGCATTTGTGTGGTTAGGCCTGGCTGAGAACACTAACATGTGACCATGTTCTTTTTCTATCTCAGCATGCCCTAAGGCCGATTTGGTTTGGGACCATATCTGAAATTTAGCAGAAGTTATTATATTTGGTAGCTACTTTTTTTGTACACATGTTCATGATGCCTTTTAACCTGTCAGAATGATTAAGTTGTCCCTGGAAGAGGACTGGCATGGGGTAGCAAAAAGAGCACTAGACCAGGAATTTCAAAAAGTAATGACAAGTCATTTGTGTAAAGTGCTTCACAGTTTATAAGGTGCTTTCACAAAAGTTGGGCTTCAGGGTATGGTAAGTATTAGCATTTCATTTCACAGTTATGGAAAGGGAAGTACAGGAAGTCTCAGTCTGCATATGAATGTCTGAGCTCTGCATATTGTAGAGGGAACATGAAGAAATTAGAAAACTAGTTATGACCATCCTTCCAGGAGGAGTCAGTGCATTGATAACACGTGAAAGGAAAAAGAGGCTTAGGTCCTGGGTAGGCAATTATAAAAAATGAAAATACATTCATTTTTTCTAATTAGTTTTTATTGGTACATTATAATCATGCATAATAGTGGGATTCATTGTTATACATTCATACACCCGCATAACATAATTTGGTCAATTTCATACCCCAGGAAGATACAATCTTTGTTTGGGGACAGCTACTAGACATGAGCCTTAAGCCAGTGTGTCCCAGAATTTACTTAAGAGGAAGCTAAAAAAAAAGGTGACAGTGTGGATCCTATCTAATGTGATTTTGGGCCATCATGAAGTTCTTTTGAAGAGCTGTTTCCTGGTAAATAAGAAGAATGGAGGAACTTTGGATTACATAGAGGGAAATGAGAGGGGGGAGGGAACAGGGGTATGAAAGATGGTGGAATGAGACAGACAGCATTACCCTATGTACACGTGTGATTACATGAATGGTGTGAATCTACAGTGTGCACAACCATAGGAATGAAAAAAGTTGTACCCTATTTGTGTACAATAAATCAAAATGCAGAATGTAAAAATAAATAAAAAAAGAAAAAGAAGAAGAATAATGGCTAGGCCAATTATTTGCCTATTGACTCTCAACTTCATTCCCTGACCTTTGATACTCTCCTCTCTAGGGCAGAGTATGCTTTTTAGCTTGATAAGAAGTTTGCTCAATGAGTTACATAAGCAGAAGAAAGTGGGGTGGAAAGAGGGGAAGTCCAGGTATCTTTTCCTTTTTCTTCTTTCAGTCTCTTCTCTGGCAGCAGTTGAGTCTCCTCCGGGGCATGGCTCATGTTTCCACTCGACAAACCCAGTTTCCAACTTGTGCCAAGTGTTTCTGTCTTTTCCCTTTTTCCCTCCTCCAAATCAGGGACTTTAGCAGCTTTCTGATGCTAACCCCTGAAATTAACTGTCCTTTGTCAAGTCCTCCTCTCTTCCAGGACCTGTGTAATTGATTCCCTGCATTAAATTCCTTTAGTTGAAGTACCTAGTATAGTTTCTCCTTCCTGACTGGATTTTGACTGATTCAATACCCAGTGTTTATTAAGTTATTAGGATATACCATACATTGCTGTCAATTTCTTTTATCACCTTATTTAATCCTTACAACTCGCATTATCCTTTAAGTAGGCATTATGATTACTGCTCCAATTTACACTTGAGACATGAGAAATCTAAAGCACTGAAACACAATGCAATCAGCCAACATCAAACAACTAATGGATAGTAGGATTTTGTCCCTGGTGGTCAGGTTGACTATTCACATTGCCTCAAAGGTGCTAAAAGAGTTGAGAGCCACCACCCACCCCAGCCACTCAAAGTCTCTGACCTACCCTCTAGAGGTGACGAGAGCACATGTGGAACCGTACATTTCCTTCCTAGGTTTTAACTTTATTTTTCATATCTGATTGAAGGGGTAGTCTGAATACATGGTAGAGATTCTAGAGATAATAGAAAACAGAGGTAGAAAAAAATCACACATAATAATACCTTCATCCAGCAATCATCATTGGAAGTTGGCCTTTTGTTTTCTTCCAATCATTTCCCCTATGGTAAAACACATCTTTGAAACTGATTTTTGTATGATTTTATTTTAAAGGAGAAAAGTAGAGTATGACCAGGGATTATGCTTTGCAAGTTGAAGCACCTGAAAAGAGAAACACATACATAATAAAAATGTTGTGCTCTATTGACTATGTTGCCCTGAAAGTTCACTAGTGTGAGGTACTATAGGTATTTGGCCAGGTAGACCTAAGGTTAAAGAGGAAGTGTAAAATCAGCAAAACATGGGCTCTGTGCATACTGTGGAAATGTGCCTACTAAATCTTATTCAGTATGTGTCAGGCTCCTTACATTTCGGTTTTCCCAGAAGATGACTTTGGGATGAAATATTGGAGCTCTTTCAACTGGAACAAAACATTCTCTATTTGTTATACCAATAATGCTTTAACTTCTTGCATTTTACTAGTGTTCTCCACCTGAATTCTCCCTATCCGCCTAAAAAAGCAAAACCCAGCAATAATTCAAACCCTCTGAGGAACATTATGAAAAACATGTGCAGCAGAATGTCTGCATGCTATGATAGGCACCGGGGACGAAATCCTGAGTTTTATTCCCTGAGCTCTCTCGGCTCCTCTGGCACGTGTCGGGTGGTTGACTCTGCCTTTCCCATGCTTCAATGTTTCCAATCAAGGGGAGGCAAGGGCATGATAGATCTGGCAGGTGCTTTTATGAAGGCATTGTGGGAATGTAGAGGAAAATGGAAGAAGGCTGCTTAACACTTGTGTCCTATTTCAGGTTGGGCTCAAGTTCTAAGAGTCTCAATATAAACTGTGACTTAGAGGCAGTGATTTGAGATGTTTTTATAAGCTTCAAAATTTGACTTGGAATTTTCCATAAATGACAAACATTTGTATCTATTCATCAGTCTTGAAAACTTCCTTAAAGGTGTCATTGTATATGTTGATTTTTTTTTTTGTCCTTCAAATTTTAGTTTCCTCCACGTTTGTCCTGTTTTCTCACCCTGCTCTCCAAGGACTGTCTGTCCTCAGTTACTTTGGATGGTGTATAAAGAGGGAAAGGTAATACAGGCAGCCAGAGGAACCTGCCTGCTGGGAGTGTGGAGACCATAGTGATTGCTCTTCCATCCAAAGGAGGAGTAAAAGAGGAGGAAGAGGGTGGGGAACAGGGAACAAAGGCATCCAAGAAACCTGTAGGTGGGTGTCAGAGGTATCTCTTTGACCTGGGGATAACTGGCAGAGAATGACAAGGACAGTTGAGTGCTTTGTTCTAAGAGTTTGCTTAATTGAAATGATGAGGGTACAGTTGGAAAAAAGGGTGGAAAAACCAATCTGCAGTCTCTTCGTGGCAAATAAAGATCCTATGAGGAAATGTAGTTAAGCCTGGGATCAAGGAATTGGAACAAAGAAAGGTCTTGAATCCAGTGTTTACTGCATCAGTGTATTGTAATCTTTGGCACTAAAAGGGCTCTGGAGAGGATATGCATACAAACCGAACAATTGTGTCATTTTCTAAGGTAGTGGAAGAGGTTACAAGAACCTGCTACACTCAGAGAGATCCTAAGGAACTTAGTTGGAACCTGTCTCAAAATAAAAAAAAAAGAACTGGGCATGTGGCTTAGTGGTTAAGCCACCCTGTGTTCAATCCCTGGTACCAAAAAATAAAAAAAGAGAAAGAGCTGGGCACAGTGGCATGTACCTGTAATCCCAGAGGCTTGGGTGGCTGAGGTAGGAGGATCACAGGTTTGAAGCCAGCCTCAGCAATTTAGTGAAGCTGTAAGCAACCTAGTGAGACCCTGTCTCAAAATAAAAACAAAAAAACGGAGGCTGGGGATGTGGCTCAATGGTCGAAGCTCATCAAATAACAACATACCTCAGGTGATCCATCTAAATTTAGAATATGAAAAGCAACATTTTCTTAGCACACCACTATTGTTTCCCTTGAAGTTTTTCACAATTTCATATTAAAATTTGTTTTGCATTTGTATCTTTTCTGTCTGCAGAATTTTTTTAAGGATTACTGTTCCTTGTTGGTTATGTAATGAACTGAACTATTATGTCTAGCATAATGGACACCGACTGTTTGGGAGACCAAAGCACCCTTTCCTCCATTTTCTTCATTAGGGGACAGCATGGCTCTTGTGATAGAGACTGTCTGTATTCACCAAAACCTGCTTGCTCTTATTCACAAGAACTTACCCAAATAAGCAGATCATTTTAAACTTTAGAGATTTGGGGTTAGTCAATTTGCAGTACTTGCTCGTACCCACACTTGAACACCCTTTGTTTTGGGAACTGCTCGTCTCTATTCATGTGGATTCAGCAGGCACTGCCTGTTCTTAGAGCCCACAGTTCACCCCTTCCCAAATATACTTAGTCGGTTCAGTGGTGGCCAGTTGACCCAGTCAAGCCAACCGAAGTCAGGATTTTAAAACTCAAACAAAGAAAGCAGTCAGGTTCTCTCCAGTAGTGAAGATGTAAGATGTTAACCTCCAGAGCAGCTGCAGAACTGGAATTGGAACCAAGAAAGATCTTGAATCCAGCATTTACTGCATCAGTGTATGGTAATCTTTGGCACTAAATCGTTTCACTAGAAGTGAAAGAAAATAAGAAGAGAAAGAGGCTGGAGGAAGCTTGGAAGAAAGAGAGAGATCAATTACCTTTTGTGAGTCTTTGAATGTCTTGCCCTTTTGTCCTACTTATTTCCCTGCCTTCTTGTGGTTTAGATGTGATATTCCCTAATATTAATACATTACCATCTGTTGCCTAAGATAGTTTTGCTAAGTTTCTGCAACTTGTAGAAACCAAAGACATGTCATAGATTACTTATTAAATTGTAATACGATGTTGAAATCCATCATAATACATACCAGGTAATGAATCTCCAAAGAGTACTTCAACATCTAAAATGATAGTCAAAGAAATACTGAAGCAAGAACATAAAAACAGCAGGTGTTGATGTCTGAAACTTATAATCTAATTTGGGAAATTGGTACCAAGAAGAGTCTGCATGGAAATTATTAGCTATTTCTGGGGTAGGGAGAAAGAGCCTGAGAGAGTCACTGGGAAATGATTGGGAGAAAGCCTGGCTTGATTGAGGCATTTCCTTCTCTCCCAGAGAGATACTAATCAGATAATAAATTTCAAACAATGGGAAAATGACTAATTAAATCAAATTGGAAAAAGGTTAAAAGTATATAAAAATTTATTTTTAAATGAGTTAGCCAATAGATAACAATTTGTAGGGCCACATCCAGGGAGACTTAACTGTCAAAGATCCAGATTTCCCTTCTACCATTCTTTGCTACGTTCTTTAAGTTTCAGGAATACTGAGCTACTCAGTTACCTTGTCCGAGATCCAGTTTGCCTGCTCAGCCTACTTCCTTTGCTTGGAGATGCTATCTACCCACGGCAGCTGCTGAAGAAATAGGCCTAAAGGAAAAGACCCACCTCACAGTACACCACTTGAGCCTCAGATGATTGGGCCAGAGGTGATCACCTGACCAAAGCTGAACCAATCATATCACTTTTCCATGTACAGTTAAACTTCAGTTATGCTGCGTGGAAGTTTTTAAGGTCTATGGAATTAGGGTTGTTTCCAAATAGCCCAACTCCAAATTATTGGGATGTACCAAGAGAGGAAGCTATTTACCAGAAAGAGAATGGTTGAAATGGAGATGAGAGGTTGCGAGCCCCTGGTTCTTGGCTTTGTGGCCTGAGGTTCCTTTCCTTACCATCCCCTTCAATACCAATAAGAAGCTCTTTTTACTTGAGCTTCTCGTAAGAGTTGTCTGTCTCAAAACTATAAAAGGGCTGAGGATGTGACTCAGTGGTTGTATCAAACAGTTCTTGATTCCTGAGCATGCCTATTTCCTGCCTGCTTTAACTCTGCATATTCTGTTCCAAGTTCATCTCTGAAAGCCCAGTTCAACAGTCATTCCTCTTCTGTGAAGGGTTTTCAGCAGCAGATTGAAGAGTGGATAGGTGATAGTAAGGAAGCAGGGAGACTTTGGGATCTGGGACTGCAAAAGGAGCCAAGCAACTGAGAAGGGTGTGCATGAGAACAGGCAGTGAGAACAAGGATCAAAGCAGAGGTTTGCCTGTATTGAAGAATAGAGGGAAGCACAACCTTCAAGAATTTCTGCTGGACAGATATGTGTGATGTTGGTGCCATTTTGTCTCAAGGCAGAGGGCTCACCATATGTTGGATACCACAGTGAAGGCACACTGTAATTTCTCCCAGTCAAGGAAAAGCTGTAGCTATTCCTAGGTATCAGTAATAACCCATTTCTGTAGCTCTGCAAGGTTCAGCTCAGGACAGAGGACCACCCAGATGTACCTCAAATGTTTCTGCTAGAATTCAAATAAATCACATTTGCAGACACTATAGTGCTTCCCATCAGGGGTGAGAAGGGTATGTGCAAAATAGTGTAAGTTCTGGGGGGCGGGGAGAAGCAGCTCCCCATATTGCCGAGGAGGGCTGTAATGAAGACCGTCTTCCTGCTGAGAAGCACCAGAACGTGTTTATTGATTGGAGGTGAATGCAGTGAATGTCAAGTTGGGGAGTTTTGCAGTTTAATCCGACATCTGTCATTCCTGGAAGAATGAACAGTTCAAAGTAAAACCTCATCCATATTGATGTGTAAGAAGAACTCTGGGTGAGGAAAAGTGGGGCCCATGAGATCAGGACTGGGAGAGCTCAGACAGAGCAAAGGTCTTTTCAGGAGCTGCTCCTAACACACCAATCAAGCAAATCGCCTTGTTAAAAGAATTAAGAAAATCATATACTGGAAACAGTTAATGTAATGTTTGGCTTGAAAATGGAGGTGGAAAAAAAAATTAGCTCTTTTTTCCTTTCAAATCAGTAATAGTGGAAGAAGATTTGAAAGCAGACTTCTCACTGTTAGAGAAGAAAACCAGGTGGAAAAATACCAATGTGTTGTTCTGGTGCGCAGAGAAGTTGGATTTTCCATTTTAGGGAGAGTTTCCTTTCTTTCTTTCTTTTTTTTTTTTTTTTTTTTTTTTTTTTTTAGGGAGGGAGCAAAGACAGAATGGTGATATTCTTTTTCTTTTAATCCCTCAGCTTTAAAGGCAGGGGCAGAGAAGAAAATACCCAGACCCAAGCTCCCCTGATCTCCCTGCACCCCTATAATTTTTTGGCAATGTCACTAATCGGCCCAGCAGCCTGAATCCACATGCCCCAGTGTCCAGGCTCTGTAAAGTGCAGCTGGTCTCGGGTCCTGTCTCAGGTAAGTAATGGGCACTTTGGGCTGCAATTTCTATTCCTGAATAGGCCTCCTATCTCAGAGTCATGCTTCAACAAACACTCAATTAAAAGGAAAAAACCTCTGGGTGATGGAAGGCACCCTATTACTGAGAAGCAGGGGGTGTTTACTGAAGAAAGCCACTTCTCCCTAGTTACTAGTAGCGGAGTGAAGATTTATGAGCCAGTTTGTCCCACTGCGATCAAACCTGAAATGTGAGGTTTAAACTGGTGCATTTTTTTAAATCAACAAAACAAACTAGGCCATGAGAGTTGCTTAGAATTAGGAATTAGGCAAAGCAGTGGACTGTTAAGGCCATGACTAAGAGGAAGCAAGGCCTCGGATGGCTCTGTTAGCACAATGCACTAATTTTAGCCTCAGACATCTACAGATGGGCAGTCAACATTATTTTTTATTAAATGCTCCCTCATAGCTCATGCCCATGATCTAAGAGAAATACATTTTCTCTGCAGAATACAGAGGTAATCAGAATTTATTCACGTGGGCTGACTCAGAGAGTTTTGACATCAAAGGGCAATCCTGTCTGATTGATACCACTCAAATGGCAATATTGTTTGAAGAAATGTAGTTAGAGATGGCAATTTAAAGGCTGCAAAAAGTTAGAGGCAAAGTGAGTGTAACATTCCATACTGATTTCTGATGCATGATTCTACATGGTACTGAATTGCCAGTAACTTGTCAATTTGGTTTCCCAGAGATTCACTGTCTGAAAGGAGAAGGAATGGGACATGGTTTTCAGCTGCATGAAAAACACCTCAGCAAACTAATTTTTTTCTCTGGATTACTCCTTGTGGGAAGTGACAAATTTGGTAGCCAAGACTCTGGAATGTTAATAAACCACAGTCATTTCCCCCAACTGTGCTACTTCGAAAAACATTTAAAAAACAGGATTTTGTGAATAGAGACTTTAAAGTAGTTCTCTGTCCTTGGTGCCAAAGAGGACTCCGCAGGCAGAAAGTCACCTGCATGTCCCCTGCTTGTTTTTGAGTAAGATACTGCTCTCCACTACTCCTGTCCAAGAAATTCGGAATTGCCTGTGGTCTGCTTTCAAGGAAAGCCTTGGGGGTTAAGAAATTCCAATAACGGAGGAAGGAGGGAATTGAAATTACATGCAGTCAGGTTAAAATTCTCTACATGCTTTCTCATTGGTCCCAAACTGAACAAGATAATGCATGATAACACAGGCACAACTGTGACCCTGACAAAAATTAAGGGCACAGACACCACAGTGTTAAAGCAAGCAGGTCACGTGGTGGTGGTGTTTCAGGGGATGCACAGTTCCTGTGGGTGGGGACTAAGGAGAAAGAACTACAGAGGAGTCAAAGCAGTAGCACTCATTGTACAAGAGGCATAGAAGTTGGAGGTGAAATTGCCAGTTGAAATGGTCTTAGAATGCTCAGATTTGGGGGAGTGTGGCTGGGAAGTTATGGGAAGATGGAGAGTCCATCAACCTCCCTCCTCACCTCTCTGCTTCCACTGACCTCCCTTGTGTCACAGTGAGGGCCATGCTGGTTGCTGGACTCTAGAGATAAAATGGGAAATAGTGTTACACCCACTGCCTGTCCTCAGGGGACTTATGGTCTAACTGGGAAGAGAAATAACCTTAAGTCAGTAGCTTACAAATAAACTGATTCCAAATTGTGATAAAGCTCTATGAAGAAAAGACAGTTCTGAGTTAGGAGACAACCTGACCAGAAGTATCTTTCTTAGGGCAGGCAGGAATTGGTTTTGGAGTAACTAACACAGAGGTATGCCATGTAAGGAGCAGGAAGGGTGTCAAAGTTCAAAGAGGTAACAAAGTTGAAGTATGAAGGAAGGCAGCTTAGTTGGAGAACGGCACACAACTGGAATGATGAAAGAAAATGGAACATTTCAGTCACTCACTCTCTATCTTCACGATATCTTCAGGTTTCTGAGGTTTCCAGTGGAAAGTGATCACAGGAGATCTGGTCTTCTTAAATAATAAGTGCCAGAAACCCAAGCTTAACTAACTTGGCAGAAAAGGGGAGTAAGTGAACTGTGAGCAAGTAAGGGTACAGCTGTCCCTATGGCTAGCTGTGACCTGGGGAAAAGGGTCATGAGACTCACTTGCCTCTCTCATGTGGTTCTTTCATTCTTTCCATCAGCTGACTGGCCTCTTCCATGCACGACAGTGCTTCCGAATGCAGTCTGGTATGCCTTTTCCCAAATTTGCCACTGGAAATCGAGGGGGCTCTCTTCCCTTACTTCTTTTGACCCTTGCTTGGTGCAGGATTCAGCTTTCTTTGGCTTAGGTCACATTCCCACTCAAGATGACAGAATGCTATGGGGGCTGGGTGGGAGAAAGCAGGGTGAGACCTCCCCGTCTGCTTGCACATGCATGTATTTATGTACGAGGAAGTCTAATCCAGATGTGCACATGTATGTGTAAGTGTTTTGAGGTTATGTGTGTATATGCATAGATATGTGTGTGTATTTCCTAATATATATGAATGGGAGTGCATGCTTGTGTGTGAATTTGTGAGTATGCACATGTAAGTCGGATGAGTTGAATTGCATTCCCCTAAAATTTGTATGTTGGAATCTCAACCTCTAGTATCTTAGAATAAGATCTTATTTGAGAAAAGGTCTTTCTAGAGGTAAGAAGTTCGAACGAGGTATTAGAATGGCCTCTAACCCAATATGGCTTGTGTCTTTGTAAAAGGGGAATTTTGAACTCCCCTTTTGGAGGGAAGACAATGTGAAGAACCATAGGAAGAAGGCGGCCATCTACAAGCTCAGGAGAGACCTGAAACAGACCCATCTCTTGCAGCACTTAGAAAGAACCTGTCAATGGCCCCTGAACTGTGAGACAATATGTTTCCTTGGATTAAGCTACACACCCTATGGTACTTTGTTACAGCAGGTCTAGCAAACTAATACAGAGAGTATGTTTGTCACTGGGCTTGAGTGTCAATGCCAGCATGTGTAGACTGGGACGTAGCTTTAGTCACAAATCAAAATAGGAATGCAGCATCCCTCTTTTTCTTTGCTTACCACTCACAGTTCAAGGCCATCACAAGTCCCCACCTCCTTGACATTTTCACAGGTTCTCAGGGCTCCATGAGCAATCCGTGCTGCCACCAGTTAATCATGTGGTTCACAGTGACCTTGAGGGAAAGAACCGTCCTCACTAATCTTCGAATCCCTGGTATTTGTCATATGACCCAGCACACATGTAGAAGGTACTTAAATAGTTTCATTTACCTTACCTTCTCTTTAAAATGTTAGTGCGAAATAAAACAAATGTAGAAAAGCATAAAAAGTAATTTGCAGCCTAGTGTCTGTCACTAAGTGAATACCCAGTGAATATCTCACAGAGCAAAAAGCACTGTATTTCCAGCATGCAGAGGTCCTCACCCTCTCTGTGCCCTCTTTTGGCATTTTACCATCCTTGCCTCTCAAGGGTAGCCACTCCCCAAATTTTTATTGTGATCACTTCCTTGGCTTTCTTTATAGTTTAATCATCTAAGCTTGCATCTCTAAATATAATACTTTAGTTTTCTTGGCTAATAATAAAAAGATGTTCAACTTCACCAGTAATTAAGAAAATGAAAAGGAGAAAAAAACATATACACACAGCACAATAAAAATTGAACTAACTGGCAGTAGGGATAGAAATGTAAAAATAAGAAATTGCAAACACTGCTGAGAATATATGAACACTTTGGAAATGTTTGACTTTGACTCAGGTTGAACTTCTGCAGGCCCTAGGATCTCATGATTCCCAATAGAAGTTTGTGCAATGTGTACAAAAGACATGTGTGTGAGTATTCATTGCAGCATAATCAATCATAATGGAGTGAGGGAAGAAAACACAAAGAACTTTTATTTGTCACAATCTGATTAGTAGTGAAGCAGAACATCTTCTCACAGTAATTGGTCACCAATTGTATGTTTCAAAGTAAGCTGCAGAGATTCCTGTTATACATCTGAGTGGCAATGTCAGGTCGGGAGTTGGATATATGTGGAATTTATGGGAGAAGTCAGAAGTCATATATATATCTATGACCAGCAGTGGCACGTAATAGTATGGGAAGCACTGGAATGGATAAGATCACTTAGAGGATCTGAATGTCAACAGAAGAAGGCTGAGGATGGAGCTCAGGTGGGAGTGAGGAATCCAGTAAATTAAACTGGAAAGTAATAGGCAGTGAAGTGAGAAAGAAACCTGACACAGGTGATGTTAGAGTTCAAGAGAAAAAAGTGTTCCACTGAAGAGAAAATTATCAAATGGTCGAATGATGCTCAGAAGTCGAATTGGATGAAGACTAAGAAAATCCAGAGCTTCAACATGTCGGCTTAGGACCAGACTTCCTCAACAGGACTCCCATAGCACAAGAAATAAAAGCAAGAATCAATAACTGGGATAGATTCAAACTAAAAAGCTTTCTCTCAGCAAAGGAAACTATCAGCAATGCGAAGAAAGAGCCTACAGAGTGGGAGAAAATCTTTGCCAATCATACATCAGATAGAGCACTAATCTCCAGAATCTATAAAGAACTCAAAAAACTCTCCACCAAGAATGCAAATAATCCAATCGACAAATGGGCTAAGGAAATGAATAGACACTTCACAGAAGAAGATCTACAAGCAATCAACAAACATATGGAAAAATGTTCAACATCTCTAGTAATAAGAGAAATGCAAATCAAAACCACCCTAAGATTCCATCTCACCCCAATTAGAATGGCGATTATCAAGAACACAAGCAACAACAGGTGTTGGCGAGGATGTGGGGAGAAAGGTACACTCATACATTGCTGGTGGGGCTGCAAATTAGTGCAGCCACTCTGGAAAGCAGTGTGGAGATTCCTTAGAAAACTTGGAATGGAACCACCATTTGACCCAGCTATCCCACTCCTTGGCCTATACCCAAAGGACTTAAAATCAGCATATTACAGAGATACAGCCACATCAATGTTCATAGCTGCTCAGTTCACAATAGCCAGATTGTGGAACCAACCTAGATGTCCTTCAATTGATGAATGGATAAAGAAACTGTGGTATATATATACAATGGAATATTACTCAGCCATAAAGAATGATAAAATTATGGCATTTGCAGGCAAATGGATGAAACTGGAGAATATCATGCTAAGTGAGATAAGCCAATCTCAAAAAACCAAAGGACGAATGATATCGCTGATAAGTGGATGATGACACATAATGGGGGGGTGGGAGGGGTTAGTGTTAGGGTTAGAGTTAGGGTTAGGGAGGGGGGCAAGAATAGAGGAAGGAAGGACTGTATAGAGGGAAAAGATGGGTGGGAGGGGTGGGGGGGAAGGGAAAAAATAACAGAATGAATCAAACAACATTACCCTATGTAAATTTATGATTACACAAATGGTATGCCTTTACGCCATGTACAGACAGAGAAACAACATGTATCCCATTTGTTTACAATAAAAAAAAACTAAAATAAAATAAAATGGACATTAAAAAAATAGTCAATATAGAGGTTCTTAGATACTTTGAGAGAAGAAGTTTTAGTGGAATGGAGGGGACATTAACAGGAATAGAAGGGGTTCTAGACAGGATAGGATGCAGAGAACATGGGTGCTAGAGTACAGACAGGCCCTCACATAGAATGGCTTGACTTAGGGTCTTTGGACTGCATGAGTTTGAAAGCCCAGTAGAAGCTGTACTTTGAATTTCAAATATTCCTCTTTAACTGAGCTAGTGATACATGGTAGATACTCTCTAGAGATGGTGGGCAGGAACATCAAGCTGCAGTTCCCTGTCAGCCATCTGATCACAGGGAGAACAACTTACTCTGCAGTACACTGCATTGCTAAGCTACAGTGTGTGGTCGTCTAGGTGTCTTAAATGTGATTTCAACTTATGGTGTTTTTCCTTTGATGTATTTATCTATGTGCATGCACCTTTTAAGTTGAGGAGCATCTGTAGTTTTACTGTGAATAGGAGCCAAAATTGAAGGGTGGAGTTAATAGGAAGAAGATGTGAGAATGAGGGAGGAGGGTTTTTCTCTCTCTAAAAAATTTTTCAAAAGAAAAATATTATAACACATTTGCTGGTATGGTTGATCTGGTAGGAGGTTAAAAATACTTATCAAAATGAGAATGGAGATAATTGCTGTGTTCAGGTCCTCACATAGGCAAGAGGGGCTAGAATACACTGCATAATGGAGGAGCTGACTTTAGAGAGAGGCAGACACAACAACTGCACAGGAGCAGACAGAACCCCAGATTTGGTTATGCACCAAAAAAGTGCTCTTCTGAGTATGTTCCTTTTTTCTTGGTAAAATAAGAAATGATGTTATCACTTCAAAGACCAATATGTAGGAAGTGGTGTAGGTTGAGCAAAGAAGATTGTGTGATACTTGTCTCAGAGGGCAGGAGAACGAACTGAGTAGGACAATACAGGAATTCCTGGTTAATGTTGAGGACATAGTTGACATTTGTTTAAGATTAGTCAAAGTAAGATTCTAAAGGAAGATTCGTCAAAGGAATTGTACAGTTGTCCCTGGCATTCAGTGCTGGTTTGGGTGTAGGCATGGGGGAGGCAGAATATTGAATTTAACTAGGATTTCAGTTTTACTGACCGAGTACACAGTGGGAAGGATGGGCAGAAGAGAGCTGGGAGTGTATGTGAAGGATGATTTTAGAGATGGACTATGGAATTTAAATGGAAAGGGGGCAAACAAGAATCTGCTGGGCAGTAAAAGGGTGATTGGCTCAAGATTTTGACATGCGGAAGGAGTTAAAGAGTTGTTGGAGTTGAGGTAAAAGAAGAATCAAGCTGGAAAGAGCATGAACCATAATTAGAGGATGATTGAAACAGAGTTTAGAATGGGTGAAGTTATTAACAATGAAAAAGGAGATTGAATGGCAGGGGTGGGATATTGGTTAATTTCAATGAAGGTAGAGGAACAAAGATTTGAGAGATCTATATGGTTTCTGAAATGCCCCCCAAATTTTCAGAAATGGAGAGAAAAATAAGCAGAGACACATCCTACCACCTAATGAGAGTGGTTGACGGAGGTAGTACCGAGGAGTACCAGGTGGTATCCTGGGCTTTCAGGACAGACTCAGGAGTATTAGTCTGGAAGTGGCAATGACAAATGTATTCAAAACAAAACAAAAAAACAAAAACAAAATAACCATCACTTAGGAGAGCTTCTAGGGAAACAGAGCCTTTAAGATCTGCTTGGGAATTCCTTGCGTCGGAGTGAGATAATAGATAAGAGAAGTTGAGAAGATAGATGTTTTTACTCCTAACAAACCATGATTTCCAAAGGACGCTGGGGAAGCGTTGGGAGGTGATGAAGGGAAAGAAGATGGGGTTATTCTGGGGGATAGAGAAAACAGTATGGGACTATTTTAGTCAGCTTTGCTTTTGTGTGTCCAATATACCTGATGATAACAACATAGAGGAGGAGGAGCTTACTTGAGCTCAAGATTTTATAGGTTTTATCCATGATTGGCTGACTCTATAGCTCTGATCTAAGGTGAGGCAGATCATCATGGTAGAAAGGCATGGTGGATAAAAGCTGCTCAGCTCAAGGCAGTCAGGAAGCAGAGAGAGCTCTGCTCACAAGGGACCAAGGATAAACCCCAAAGGCTTGTCCCTAGTGACCTACTTTCCCCAGTTGAACTCTACCTGCTTATAGTTACCACCCAGTTTATCCATACTAGTGGATTAATCCACTGATTATGTTGCAGCTCTTAAAACCCAATTATTTCACCTCTGAACATTCTTGCATTGTCTCACACATGAACTTTTGGGGTACTCTAAACCATAGCAGGACCTAATCAGACAATAGCAATGAAAGGCATTAAGGTTGGTTTTGAAGTCTTCTAAGGAAGGGTTGGACAATTAGAAGTATGTGGAGTCTTCTTAGACTGGTATGTGCCGTGAGAAGTGGTCTGAGAGGAAGTGTTGAGTGAATGTGAGCATGAGAGTCCCACCGGGGAAACTCAGTGGGACGTCCTTCAATTTTGCTGTGAGTAGGTTCTGACAGGGGAAGGGGCCAATATTGCCTGGTGAAGCCATCTCTTACTAATGCAATTATGGAGAAATAAGATGACTTAGGTAAAAGAAGGCTCTGGGTCAGCACACTTTTTGATTTTTGTTTGCTGATCTCCAAAGAAAATACTGGGACGAGATCTTCCAGTGAAAGAAAATTTGTTTAAATCATAAGCAGATGAAAATGCTTTGATATTCAAAGAATATTCTCGTCCTAGATGTTTTTAGCGGCTTATATTTAACCATCTATAATTCTTCTTAAGCACCATTTTATTCAGTCTTTTGAAACTGAAGATTAGTCTTTCAATGAGAAATCTGCATTTCATTGTAAAGATGGAACACAATGCCTTCGGCTCACTTATTCTGTGGCAGAGCAAGCTTATTTGGGTAATATATCTTTAGCATATTGTAAAAACAGTGATTGTAGGAAATTTATTTTTTGGCAAGACAGACTGAGACATGCACATGGGCGGCTCAAGGGGCATGAACTATATATTCTCCATTACTCATATTTCAAGGATTGAGAATTTCAGAGGTACATCAGTTGTCTGGTTTTAAAGTTGGGTGTCTGTGATGTAAGAGCCGGTGGGGGTGGGGGAATAATTTCTTAATGAGAAATCATTGTAATTAGATTCAGCAGCAGGTCTTTGTGCTATGAAGATGTTTCTTTATTACTTCCTATTTTCTTTGGCAAAATAGAAAATCTTAAGAATTTTGACTGTTGATCTTTTTTTGCCTCAGATTCTAAATATGGAGTCAGTAGAAATTGTATGGGAGGGGTTCATGTTCCCTCCATGGTCCTGGCCTCACTCCTAAGCAATTTTCTAGCAAGAGGCCTCCTTAACGTTGTCCACCACCAACCAAAAAACCCTGACCATTTGAGCGCCATCATAGATGTGTATCTATCCTCTCTTGTGCATTTCTGCAGCCATTTCCCTGACTCAGACCCTCAAGGTCTTTGAGTTGTGTAATTGCTGCAATATGTATGAAAGAGAGTATGTTGACCTCAGTCTGTATCAGTTAAGTGAAGGCTTTTTGAATGAATGAGGTTTGAGTCAGGTATTGAGGACTATTCAGATGGTTGAAGGGTGTTCTGGGTAGGGAGGATGTTTTGAGTGAAGAAATCATGATGAGAAACTACAGGGCCCATTTGAAAAATTATGGTCTAAGTAGTTGATCACAATTCCCCATATCAGGAGATCAGGTAGGAAAGTAGGGTTTGGGCATGCTTTGGTTGGATTCTGGTTACCTGGTGAAGGAGACTGGGATGTATTCAGAGAGTTGAGAACCATTTTGGGTGAAAGGGAGTTAATTTTCAGGTCTTTGATGTTTGGGTCTTGCTGAGGAAGAACTTGGGAGAGGTAGTCACATGAAGGACAGTGGCTACGGAGAAATCTGCCCTGTACGCTGTGCTGATGGTGGAGGGGACAACACCCACAAAGCCTGTGATGAGATTTATCAGCTAAAGTGGTTCCTGGTCACTGCAGGTCAGAAGACACTGAGAAGCCACCTGAACACAACCTCCATACGGCAACAGCGGGATTTGGAATATTTCTTTGATACAATAAATTTTTTGTTGTAATTATAATTGCTGTAGAAAGATCTGGCTTGAGGACTCAATTTTGCGGTAATAAAAATCTCATAATTTTTTAAAACCCAAGTCTGTAGAAGCCTAAGTGGGAATGCGGGCTTTCAAAAATGTTCTAATTTTTGTAAGAAACAAGACAGCAAACAATCTCTACGTGAAGACTTTGTGCTAATAAAGGAGATTGTTTCACAAGGTCTAACATTCAAAATGTAGAAATCTAGAAGTCCTTCAGATGTTCCCCTTACCCTTGGCTGTACTGTACTGGGTACCATACCTGACAGCAGGTGATGCCCCCGGAACTCTTCTGGACCAGTAGGTATGGAATGTGCTGGACTTGGGAAATGGCACCTACAATATTGACTTAGCTTAAGATAGTGGGTTTTTAAAAATTATCTGATGGTAAGAGTATACAATAGAAAAAAAATCAAAATGCCCCACCATTTTCCTCAAACTTTGAAGACTCTTTGAACTCTTTGAAGAATAATTTTCACTAAGGAATCCATAAAGCAATGAGATGCTGGACACTTGATTCCAACAAAACTGTCAAGACTTGATGATGGCATCATGGCCAGAGGCAAAGAGGGATTGTTAAATAATAATTTAGTGTTTTGAATTAATGAGAGAATAGAGATTCTATTTACCAAAAAACTTGGTTTGATCTTAAAAATAAAAATACTGCAGTAGCATGACTGACACATCTACGTTGGACTTTCCTGGGACTTGTTAGCCTGGAGTCTCACAGCCCTTCTGCTATTGGCAGTGGCGCTCTTAGACCATTTGTGATCGCGGATCTGGACTAAACCAGAAAGGAGTTTTACATATAAACACACATGTGTATATATATGCAGCTATATGAGTTTGAGGTTTATGGGTCTCACTCTAAATTCACCACTCACACAAAGAATCAGAGTTTAGGATGAGGAATTGAATCGTGGATGGCACAGTGTGGTATTTGCAAGGATGGTGGTGTTAAGACAACATCCAGCAAAGCCAGAAGGTTTTGCAAAAAGGTTCGGTTTGACAGGGGAGTGAACAGAGGCTCCTCTTTAGCAGACTCAACTTGAACCTGCTGAAGTCTGATTGAAAGAAAAAAGACAAAAGGTCTAGGGTGGGAGTGTTTTTTTCCCCTTCAGTGTTTGGGAGTGAAAACTACTAGTGCCCTGCAGCATATTGGAGAATGGAATTGTTTTTTCTAAAATCGAATTTGTAGTTATATAAAAAAAAAGTTGAAAATACATTGTCAGAGAAGGTGTGTTGGATTCTTCTCCTGGGAAAGAATGCTCCTACTTAGGTGAAGGGTGTAGTTTGGATTACAGGTTGAAGGTGCAAAATGAGAATAAACCTTTATCTGGTGGTTTCTTTATATCTCCTCCAGTGAATTCTGACTTTCGATCAGAAAGAGAGGATGGATTTTTTTGCCTTACAGCTTCCGGGGAGACATGCTGTGGGAGTCTCACTGCTTCGAAATAATTCGTGGATGTTTTGTGAAACCTTTTGACCCGGCTGGAAGCCTGGGGCTTTTGAGCATTTAAGAATAATAGGCAGCATTGAAAAGGAGTGGATAGAATGTTTTATTAACTATAGCTATTTTTATTAACTGGAGTCAGGGGAATCACAGAAAGGATCAAAATTTAGGAATTCTTTGAAAAAGCCTTTATTTTACGTTGGCTTTATTTTCACATTTGCTTCAATGCTTTACTCCATGGTATGACACATGCTGCATTTTCTGCCCTAACAAATGAGAGGGCCAAGATGAGGCTTTGAAATTTGTATTTGTTGTTGAAAGTGAGAGAGATATAAAGGAGGAGATGGAAGAGAGAGAGAGAAAGAGAGGGAGAGAGAGGAGGCAAAGAGGTAACAGTAATTTCTTTTCTCCATTATTTCTACTATTTACAATAATATTTTGCTAGCATCTCCTCCTCTCTCTCTCCCATCCATATGCACTTTATAATGCGTTGTGTCTATGCCTCAGTTAAATAGGCATATTTTGAATGCCACTAAGGATAAAGCATGTGTTAAGGTGTGTCAGGATTTAGAAATAAATAATCTAATCTTGGCTCATGGTCTATTGGTTGGGCTTGTTTAATAGCTATTTGTAAATGTATTACCCTCTCCATCTTCCAACCCCAAGATTAGGCCTTTGTTCTTAGTAGATGAAACTGTTAGGAATTTTTGGTTATAAGCCATAGAAGTGAAAGCTGCCTAATTTAAGCAAAGGAGATATTCATACAAAGATGTATATTCTGAGATGAAAGAATTGGGTTTGAAACAGATAGAAGCCTTGGAGCCTCAGAACGTCTCTATAGAAAGAACCACCCAACTGACTTGTCAGGGTCTGCATTGGGCAGCTTTTCATCACTGTGACCAAAACAACTTGGTGGAGGAAAAATTTATCTTAGGCTCAGGGTTTCAGTCCATTGTCAGTGACTTTATTGATCTGGCCCTGAGTGAGGCAGAACATCAAGGCGGAAGATTGTGGCAGGGGGGAGCTGCTCACTTCCTGGCAGCCAGGAAGCAGCACTGTGGAGCCAGGGACAAAGTATAGTACCCATGGGCACACTCCCAGGGTCTTACTTCCTCTAGTTGCTGCCCAGTACAAAAGTCCTTTCAAATTATTAATCTATTGAATGGATTAATTAATCATTAGCTCATGGCTCTCATGAGCTAATCATTTTACCTCTGAACATTCCTACATTAACACATGAACTTTGCGGAGGGGACACCTCATATCCAAACCATGACAGCATCAAGGGCTATGCCAGAAATAAGAGAATTTTAGGTATTTTACTTTCTTCTCATGTTCCAGTTCTGGAAAGGGAACATCTGATTGGGCAATTTGGGTCATTCCTCTGCCTCTCTTTTGGGGATGATGAGTCATTACCCCCAGAAATGCACATAACACACTACTTTGGTTTGGACATCATTTGGCCTCCAAGGGTTCATGTGTTAGGAGCTTCATGCCCAGAATAGTAGGATTGAGAAGTGATGTGAAACCTTCAAAATGTGGGACCTGGGCTGGGGTTATGGCTCAGAGGTTGAGCACTTGCCTGGCACCACATAAAAATAAATAAATAAATAAATAAATAAATAAATAAATAAATAAAATAAAGGTATAGTGTTCACCTATAACTAAATTTTTATTTTTAAAGGTGGAACCTACTTGAAACTACTTATGTCAATTGAGGATGCTTCCCTGTATTGGGAGTAAGATACTTCTTTCCAAATTAGTTCTTATGAGAGGTTTTTTTGTTATGGTTTGGATATGAGGTGTCCCCAGAAGCTCCTGTGTTTCTGCAGGAATATTCAGAGGAGAGATGATTGCTTTGTGAAAGCTGTAACCTAATCAGCCCCTCCTACTTTGAATAGATTGAGCAATTCTTATAGGCAGGAGGGTGTGACTGGAAGAGGTAGGTCACTGGGTGCTTGCCCTGGAAAGGTGAATTTTCCCTACAGTCTCTCTCTCCTACTTCCTGACCCCATCATGAGCTGTGCAGCTTTCCTCCACTGACCCCTTGCCCCATGATGTGCTATTTCACCTTGGATCCAGAGCAAGGGAATTGATCATCTATGAACTGAGACCTCTAAACTTGTGAGTGTCAGTATTTTCCTCCTCTAAGTTGTCAGGTATTTTGGTCACAGTAACACAAAATCTGATAAAACATTTGTTACAGAAGGAGCAAGGCTGTCCCTACCCAGCTTTCTCTTGCTTTCTGCCTCACCACAAGATCTCTTGTTCTCCCACATTCTTCTGCCATTGCCACAAGCCATAATGTGTAGCCCAGTTGGCCCTCACTAGAACTGAGCTGATATAGGTGCTATGCCCTTGAAGCTCCTAAATGGTAAGCTAAATGAGCCTTATTTCTTCATAAGTAACTTGTCTCAGATATATCATTATAACAATGAAAAAACTGGCAAGTGGAGAAGTAGGTTGTCAGAAATTGGAATATATTACTAAATTAAGATGAAACAAATACTGGGCAGTCAAACACCCCCAAAATTATACTTTACATTGGAATAAGCTAGGACAGATATTCTCTCCCCTAACACCTGCCTGTGTGAGTTTCTGACTTCGGTCATGGAGGGTAGAGAGTGTTAGAAGAGGCCTATGCTGAATCAAAGGTGGGGAGAGAACTGAACCCTCATCTTCTAGTCCCCTCCCCTCCTATAAGGGACCCATAAATACCCAGAGGAAAAGGTAATATTTCAGGACTTTGAAGGAAAGGATTGCTGGGTGAAGAATCACATGACCTCCTGTATTGGATAGCACACTCAGTTTGAGTCACCCAGTATGGAGTGGGCTCTGCATTGGGAAGGCAACAAACCAAGTGTGCTGGGGCTGAGCACAAATTAAAAGAATTTCTGCAATTCTGAATTCAGACAGGTGCACTGAGAACTGTCCACGGTACTGGACCTCTAAGCCTGCCTTCTGGAGCATATCTGGCCTTGCTATTCAGGACTTAGAACACCTTCACTGTGATAGCTACTCATATGACCCATACCCAGAAATGGTCCCTGAGGTGACTATTATAACCTGTGCTACTGTGCCTGTCTTACTTGGGTAAATATACCAGATCCTCCTCAACAGTCAGTGGGCCTGACCACCCTACCTAGATCAAGACTGAGCTGATGTCACAATTTTAGGATTAAAACATCAAGTTTTCCAGAAACAGCTAATGCCTACTTTACTTCCATATGATTAAATCTGGGCTTGTTAGGGGTTGAATTTCTTTCTTGTTGTCTATAGGTATTTATGGGTGGGTTCCTGATGCCTATCATGGAAACCATGGGCTGGATCTAATTTACATGATTAGATCCCTTTGTTGAATTTATTGAACACATATTTAGTGTGAACTTATGATGGATGAGTCCTCAGATGAGCGCTACAGGGTTTCAGAGTGAGTTAAGGCTCATAGGAAACAGGCAGTGAAGATGGACAATCAAGCCTGTAGTTAGACACCCATGCTCTTGTAAACAAACAAAACAAACAAAAACAAGCCATAGCACAAAATGAGGACACGTGTGTGTCATGTATAGAGCTTAAATGATAAACCATGTCATTCCATCTGTCCTGTGCCTAATAGGGAAATTCCATAGGTAACATGCAAATTGGGGCTCACCAATGGTGCTAATGTTTACTTCATCAGAAAGGGTTTGGCCAGAGATGTGATGGATGGGCTGCCTGTGAATCCACATAGCATAGCAAAACCCATGATGCTTACAGAAGCATTTGTACAACACCTCTTAATAAGAAATAAATGTGTTAGATGCATGTACCCCTCCACACCTCTGGTACACACTTTAAGTTTTAGTTATTCTACATGTGTTACACTCACTTGTGGTAAGTGTATCTCCTATTCCGTTGTATTCTACTTCACACCTGACCATCCATTTTCCTAAAAGAATGCTGATTATAATCTGCTAGATTGAATTCAGACCCCACCAATGGACCATAACACATAGTCTGATACATATTGTGCAGTGGCTGGAAAAAGATTTTGGAACCCATTAACTGTGACTCAAATTTTTAATCTTCCTTCTTATTTCACTAAATAACTAGTGTATAAAGTTTTGAGTTTTCATAACTAAACAGCATAGACTGGGTAGCCTAAGTAACAGAAATTTATTTTCTCACAGTTTCAGAGGCTGGGAGTCTGGGGTCAGTGTTGTCAGCATGGTCAAGTTCTGGCTAAAGCTGTCTTTCTGACTTGCTGATGGCTGCCTCATTGCTGTGTGTTCCAGTGGCCTTTCCTCAGTGGATACAAGAGGAGAGTCTTTCTCTCTCTCTCTCTCTTTCTCTCTCTTTTCCTCTCTCTGTCTTATAAGACCTCTGTCACAGCAGATCCTATCACTCATTCAACCTCAATTGGCTCCTAAAAGCCCTGTCTCCAAATACAGTAGCTTTGGCAGTTAGGGCTTCAAAGTAAGAATTTTGAAGTGACACAGTTCAGTCTATAGCATGTGGGTAAATTATTTAACTTTCTGCATCTCAGTTTCTTCATCTGTAAATTAAAAGTAATAAAATAGTACATCTATTATTTTTTCACTAAAAATTTGTACTGCTTAACTAATACGTGTGAAATCCTAGATAAGAGAACAAAAAAGCAGAAAGAAATCCTCACCCTATGGGATTCCTGTGAATAATAAATGAAATAATGATTGTAAAGTGCTTGGCAAAATGCAGTACTCAATAAACATTAGTTGTTGTCACTCTTAATCTGTAAGAGACACACCTGGTTAAAATGAGGCCCAACTCCTGGATGCAGAGCAAGTATCTCCTCCTGTCATATTGTGAGATGCTGTTGCTAATGTGGCTTCAATTAGCTTATCCACATGACTTGAATGTGCCCTTCTGTGTGTTCTCCACTCCACCCAGAGAGTCAGATGCAACACTGTGGGGAACTCAGCTGAATCAAGATGAATGGCATGATTTTCCATAACGGAGATGAATAGGAATGATAGGGACTCATAATCGAGATGGATAGATAGACATAAACGCAGCTCTAATGCATCAGATCAGTGCTATAACAAAGTTATGAACAAAGAGCTGTGGGAATCCAGAAAGGGGAGGGGAGTCGTTCTGGAGGGTGGGAAAGGCTTCTCTAAAAAAAAATAAGATATAAGCTTTTTCCTCCTTAATTTTCAGACAAGAATTCAGGGGGCGTGGTGAGAAATGCTTTTCAGCAGAGAGAACAGGATAGACAAAGACACATGAGTGTGCCTGGGGAAGGATAAGAAGCCAGGGTGGCTGGAGCAAGGGCAGCGGACGTGGGAATGCTGGAGGGTGGTGCTGAACAGACAGGAGCATCGCAAAGGGCAGCTCTCTACAGTCTGAATTCTATCTTAGGAAATATAGAAAAAACAATCTAAGGTTTTAAATAGGACAGTGTTCAGCAGCTGGGAGGAAGGGTTAGAGAGGCAGGCATTCCAGCTAAGAAACTTCCCATTCAGGTGAGAGATGCTGAGGGTTTGGCCATTGGTGGTGAGAGAGAAAAGGACTCATGGGAGAAACATTTATGAAGCTGAATTTATGGGGGTGAGTGGGATATGAGGAAGTTGGAGGAGATAAGATGAACTTTAACATCTTTCACTCTGACACTCAAGGGACCTTTATCAGGACAGGAGAAATAGATGGAAGAGTGAACTTGAGTTTTCTACAAGTTCTGTGCAAGCAGTAACTTTGTGATGAGAGAAGTAAACACAGACTGACTAAGGACATAATATTCATCCCCAATTAGCTGCTGATAAACCTGCTAACCCAGCTTCCCTCAAAAATTATATTTGAGAAAGTTGAGTTTGAAAACTAATTTGAATGTCTGCCTGTAGCTGAGTTGCCAACAGACTGGGAGGATGGAGCCTGACGTGTTGCTTGTTTCTGAGAGTGCACACACTGTTTCTTTATTTAGAACCTCTTACCAGTATCAATTAAACCCCAGTTAAATTTGACATCTCTTAACCTTGCATTGGATCAAATTCATTGCTACAGCAGAACCCATATGGCACAGAGACAGTTGTAGGCATCAGTTCATTGCTTATGTAGAGTTACTGGCCCAGCGCCAACCAGTAATCACTGCTTTTTGTTAATAGACATGTTTGCTTTGCAGTCATTTCTATACACAGGGCTCTGGATTAATTAGATCGAAATCTGTCATCCATCTAAGAAACCACAAGAACTCACTCTGTGTTTCCAAGGGAAAGGGAACAGCAGATTTTGGCAAATTAAAAAAAAAAATGTGTTTGCTTGTTTCCATAAGAACTTAGCAGACTATCTAAATAACTAGTGCATAAGTAAATTTTGATAATTAATATGGAACATAGAGTGGATTGGGAAATTGAATAGGTGAGCCCTCAAAGGAATCAAGGTGAAATTTTTTTTCTTGTGCTGAGAATTATTTGGTTTTTAAAAGAAAGCACTTTTTAAAATATTTGTTTCCCTGATAATTGACAGGTAGATTTTGTTTGGATGTGAAGAATATAGAAAGAGCCCCCTTAACCATCGGGTCAAAGGTTTGTTCAAGTTGAAGAAATAGCCACCAGGTTTGTCTGTACATAGGTTTAAGTGGGTAGAGGAATGAACTTCCAGGCAGTTCTGCAGCAGAACCCTGCTGTAACTTGCCTTTGGGGTCTGTAGCACTGAGCTGCCTCAGGCAGAGACCCCTCCAACTTGACGCCTTCTGCTACATCACTAATGAACCCCCCTTGGATGTGCTTTATGCTAAATCCCCCCTTGAAGTCAATATTTCCAGACTGAGCTTTTCTCACTGTAATACAGATATTGTTTCTTGTTTCTTGTATGGAAGCGCACACAGATTTAAACAGTATCTCAGAATTTACACCCTACATATATGGGTAGCTTAGTCTAGTAAGGTATTTATTTGTTGAATGAAGAGAAGATGGAGGTAGAAGGCAGAGGAACTAAATCCATTTCTGTGTATTAATCCCTGATGTTTATCTGCATTAGAAAAGATTACAATTTATATACATTTAAATTCTTGATTAAAAAAATAAATCTATGCCATCCAGTTTTAAAAAAGTATTTATTAGATTGGTATTTAATTCATCCAGGTTGTTGGAAACATTAATCTTATATTTTAAAAATTTCTTTATCTTCTTTTTAAGTTTTGTCCTATTTTTGATTTTTTTTTTTTTTTTACTTTTATTGTGATTCTTGGGGATTGAACCCAGGACCTCACACATGCTAGGCAAACTCTCTACCACTAAGCAATATACCCAGCACTTTTTATTATTTTGGTATGGAGAATGAATCTGGGGGTACTCTACCACTGATCTATATTCTTGGGTCTTTTTATTTTTTGAGACGGGGTCTAGCTAAGTTGCTGAGGGTGGCCTTGAACATGCAATTCTCCTGCCTCAGTCTCCCAAATTGCTGGGATTATAGTGAGCACCACTGTGACTGACAGCCCTATTTTATTGACAAAATTTTATTGACAAACAAAAATTGCCTATATTTATGGGGCACAAATGTGATGTTTTGATACATTGTGGAAGAATCCAATCAGGCTAATTAACTCATCTACCACCTTAATATTTGTCATTTCTTTATGATGAGAATATTTAAAATCTTCCCTTTCAGCTTTTTTGAAATATAGAACATATTATTACTAACGGCAGTCACTACATTGTGTAGTGCCATAGATTGCCAGTACTTATTCTTCTTGTCTTGGGTCAAATGTGGCACCTTTTAACCTACATCTTCCCTTTCCCTGTCTACTGTACTGCAGCCTCTGGTATCCACCATCCTATTCTCTAGTCTATGAGTTCAATTTTCTATGAATTGAACTTTTTTCATATTTTGATTATAAGTGAGATCATACAGTGTTTGTCTCTCTCTGCCTGGCTTATTTTTCTTAGCATAATATTTTCATAGTAATGACAGAATTTCTTGCTTTTTGCAGGCTGTATTGCATTCTGTTATATATGTATACCACATTTTCTTCATCTACTCAACCATTGATATGCTAAGGATAGCTGTTTCCATATCTTAGATATTGTGAATAATGCTGCAATGAACACAGGAGTCCAGACATTTCTTTGCTATACTGATTTAAATTCTGAGCAGGATTTTGGATTGTATGCTAGTTCTATTTAAGGTTCTTTGAGAAACTCCCATACTGTTTTCCAAAGTGGCTATACTAACTAACATTCCCACTAACGGTTCACTAGGGTTCTTTTCCTTCCATATTCTTGCTAAAACCTACCTGTCATCATTTTTATAAGTCAGTCTAACAACTGTAGTGTGATATCTCATGGTGGTTTTAATTTGCCTTTCTCTGATGATTGGAGATGTTGAACATTTTTTCACATATTTTTTGGCTATTTGTCTTTTGAGAAATATCTGTTTAGGTTTTTGCCTATTTAAAAAATAGGATTATTTGTTTTCTTGTTATTGAGCTTTGAATTCCTTATATATTTTGATATAACCCCCTTATCCAGTGAATGATTTAGAAATATTTTCTCCCAATTTGTGGGCTGTCTCTTTACTCTCATTTCTTTTGATGAATAGATGCTTTTTAGTTTGATATAATTCCATTTATCTGTTTTGCTTTTGTTGCATATACTTTTAGGGTCATATTGAAGAAATCACTGTCCAGATTGTTGTCATGAGTCTTGCATTTCTAACAATTTTCTGTATCATTTTTTCAACCATCCTTTTCTATTTACTGATCACTCATATTGGTTCACCACATAGCTATATTGGGTATTTAGAGACTGGCAAGTTGAAGTTAGTTGATCTTTCCCTGTTTTTTATGGTATTTTCCTCAGACAGCTGAATTGTGATCACACTGTAGACAATCCAAAGTCAACATTGTTCAGTATTCTTCTTAGGGTCCCTAGTCTACCTATCCAATCACTTCTTTCCAACTTCCTGAATGAACAAGATCTCAGTTTCTTTGCTTAATATTAAATTAGACCTTAGTTTTAGTGTAAAGTTAGCAATGTAACAGGAGGTAGTGGATGTAGGATAGACTAAGAGCAGCAGAGCAGATGTGTGTGTGGGTGGGGGATGGGAAGGGAAGGCAGTAAGCAGACTTCTCCCTGCCTA
This sequence comes from Sciurus carolinensis, assembly GCF_902686445.1. Lineage (NCBI taxonomy): Eukaryota > Metazoa > Chordata > Mammalia > Rodentia > Sciuridae > Sciurus > Sciurus carolinensis. Next base: position 127,457,259 of record NC_062213.1, on the reverse strand, counting down.
ATACAAAGTAGAACAAAGAAGACATCAGAGCTGTTGGAGATCTCAAGGGATGCAGGTGCCTATAGTCTATTAGGAAAGGCAGGATAGAGCCAGTAGGAGGAGGATCTGTAGAGTTCAATATCTGTACCTTATGCCTAGGTAGTGGGCTGTCATACAGACAAAGGCAAAAGGCTAAGCAGTTCTTACACAAAGTCTGTCAGAGCAGGGTTCATGGGGGAAGTTTGACTGAGGCTAGTATAGTAGTAGAGTGCAGGTGTGCTGTCATCCATTGCATTCCAGGGCAGCACACAGAGATGCAGCAAGGCCAGATGTGAATCTGTGGGTTGGGAGGCTGAAAACTGCATGGGTATAGAAGCACTGTGCCCTCCCTTGACGGAACCAATGGGATGGATGTGATGGTAATATGACCTGTCAGAACCATGGCTCCAGTCCTGTCTTGCCTACTCAATGTTAGAGCTAGATGGAGAACCAGGCTCTCCCCTGTGTGGTCAAGAAGCTGAATTTTAAGACTTGCAGTTAAAGCTGTATATGAGAACAATCTGGGAGAAGAATCTGCATTAGCTTCCAGGATGCCAGCCTCTCCCTTGGCTTATGGTGTGCAGGGTCTAAGTTTTGGGTTAAGCAGGACTGATTGTCTTAAGCACTTAGCTGGGGTTTTAGCTCAGTGCTTCTTTTCTAGGCAGCTGGAATGAAAGGGATCAATCCTGGAAAAGTCAACACTCAACCCCTCATCTCCTGATCAAGGACTTGTCTACATAAATTGTCAATATGTTCTAGGAAAGACATAGAGCTACAGAAATATTAGAAACTGCCATTTACTGAAGGTCTGCTATGTGCCCAGCACTTTATTAAGTGTGTTATTTATGAGTTATACTAAGTAACAGCAGCACTTAAAGGAGAATGGCATATGGGTAAAGAAATGAACATAATCAGAGATTTAGTAACCAGCCCAAGATCATTCATCGGGTCAATGGCAGAGCTGGAAATCATACTCAGGAGGTCTTACTCTGAAGTCGTGATAATACACATTATGCCATATAGCCTCCTTGCCTCTCATGGATGCTATTCCAGGATCATGCAATGCAATGGCATAGCTAAAAATCCCTTTTCTGGGAAGAAACCTTACAGTTATGAAGGTCAGAATGAACATGACATCACACAAAAAGCATACAGGTAAGTTATATGAAAAGTAGGAAATAGCACACTAAATTTATTTAGCCAACACTTTCTCAATGTCAGTTCTATATCAGGCTTTGCTCTGTCTGCTTTTTCTTTTGGTAGTTACCTTTCAATTTTAATATGAATGTTAAACTAAATCAACATCTTTGTGCTCCTCCTGGACAACATGTAGAATTTACTGTAGTTTAGTTTATGGCCTTCGTCCTCATAGTTTCCATGTTATTATTATATACTACTTAAATTCTATTGTGTTTAGAACTGTCTCAAAATTAGCTCTTACTTTGCTTTTGCTTTTTCCTACTTTCAGTCAATGCATATTTAGAAATACTGACACATGAACCAATTTCTTTAGTCACTATTATTTCTTGCAACACATCCATTTTCTCTGGATTCCCCCTCAGCTTACTTGCAGGGCCTTATGCAATCTAGACCAGTGTTCTAACATTGAACTACATCCCCTATTTATTTTGAGACAGAGTCTCACTAAGTTGCCCAGGCTGGCCTCAAACTTGCAATCCTTCTGATTCAGCCTCCAGAGTAGCTGGGATTATGAGTGTGTTCCACCATACCTGGCTCCAATTCCCTTCTTATAGAAGAATAATCTTTTATAGTTCTTTTATCAAAGACTTTCTCTCAGTCTTGGTCTGGAAGGTTTTCTTTATACTTGTTTTTAAATGATTAACGAGTGTGTTACTTAGCTTTGCGTTACTCTAACAAAATACCCGAGAGAGTTGACTTTTAGCTTGCACTTTAGGTGGTTTCAGAGCATGGTTGGTTGACCTTGTTGCATTTGGGCCTGTGATTAGGCAATACATCATGGGAGGAGCATGTGACAAAGAAAGCTTCTTACTTCATGGCAGTCAAGAAGCAAAGAGAGAGACAGAGAGAAAGGGAGAGAGTCCGTGGGGGAGGGAAAGACCAGCATCCCACAATCCCATTTTAGGTAACAACCCTAATGACCTAAAACCTCCCACTAAGCCCTATAACTTACAGGTTTCCACCATCACCTGATAGAGCTTTGGTCTGGAGACCATGAGACTTTTGGGGACCTTTCAGATATGAACTATAGAAGATAAAGAATTTTGGGGGACTGACAATTATTTTCTCTCTACATTTCTTGTTATTGGTGTGATTCTTTAATTATAAATTTACTTATTTCTTCAATTCTAAAGAATTTTCAGCCATTATATCTTCAAATATTACCATTTACCCATTATGTCTCACTTTCTTTCCTAAATTCTTGAGGTGTATTGGATGCCTTCTCATTTCCCCTTCATACAATTTAACAATTCTTTTATCCTTTTATATTTTGAGCTATGTGAGCTGACACTTAGATAATATTATTATACATTTTTTTTTTTACAGTTCATTAATTTCCTTTCTGGTGAAGCTTGTCTGCTTTATAACTTATCCATTAAGTTTTAAAATTTGAGGATTCTGTTTTTCATTTTTAAAAATCCTATTTAATACTTGTAATTCTTTTAAAATACACTAAACTTTAAAAAATGATGGTTTCCATTCTTCAGATTATCTTTTTAATAGCCTTATCGAGATTTCACCTATAATAAACTGCATGCATATAAAATATGCATTTTCGTATGTTTTGACAGATGTATATATATTCATCAAACCACCACTATACTCAAGAGAATGGATAGATTTATTGCCTACAAAACTTTCCTTCTGCCTCTGTATAATCCTTTCCCATGTTCCTCACTCCTTCTCAACCATTCCCACCCCAACCCCAAGGGAACTACTCATCTGCTTTCTGTCATTATAGAGTAAGTTCCATTTTTCTAGAGTTTTATGTAAATAGAATTACACAAATGCAGTTTGTGTGATTTTTGTCTGACTTCTTTCATTCAGAAAAATGATTTCAAGATTCATGTTTCTGAGTATATCAATAGTTTATTACTTTTTGTTATTTTACTAAAAAGTATGGTATAGAACAATTTGTTCATACATTTTCCCATAGATGAACATGTAACTTGTTTCCAACAGAACTACTATAAACGTTCATGTACCAGTTTTTGCATAGTCGCATGATTTCATTTCTCTTGGGTAAATACCAAGGATATGTTCAAGTCATATGGCACATGTGTTTAATATTTTAAGAAACAACTGTATCATTAGAAATACAATTGATTTTTAACATTAATCTTACTTCTTACAACTTTACAAAAACTCTATTAGTTTTAGTAGCTTTTAAAAAACAGTCCTTTGGATTTTCTACATAGTCATGTTCTCTGAGAATAAAGACAGTTTTACTCTCCCACTTTAAATCTCAGTGCATTTGTTTTCCATTTTCCTTGCTTTACTGAACTTGCTGAAACTTTCAGTACTATTTTGAATAGAAAAGAAAAGAAAAGAAAGGACATCCTTACTTGGCTTCTGCTTGTAGGAGGAAAATATATGGTCTTATACCATCAAGTGTGATGTTAATGTTAACTTGTTCTCAGATTCAAGAAATTCCTTTTCTTCCTAATTTATTGAGGTTTTTTCTTTTCTTTTTTTCCTTTTTTAAGGCAGGGATGGATGCTGGATTTTGTCTAAGGTATTTTCTTCCTATTTTGGCAGTTCTAGGAATTAAACTCAGGGTCTTACACATGTTATGTTAATGCTGTACCACCGAGCTAGACCCCAGCCTTTTTTTTTAAAGTTTTATTTTAAGATAGGACCTTGTTAATTCAAAACCTTACACCAAAAAATCCAAATAACCCAATCAATAAATGGGCTAAACAACTGATCAGACACTTTACAGAATAAATACAATCGATCAACAAATATAAGAAAAAATGCTCAACATCTCTAGCAATTAGAGAAATGCAAATCAAAAATACTCTAAGCTTTCATCTCACTCCAGTCAGAATGGCAATTATCAAGAACACAAACAACAATAAATGTTGGCAAGGATGCAGGGGAAAAGGTACACTCAAACATTGCTGTTGGAATTGCAAATTGTTGCAACCACTCTGGAAAGCAGTATGGAGATTCCTCAGAAAATTTGAAATGAAACCACCATTTCACCCAGCTATCCCATTTCTTGGTTCATACCTGAAGGACTTAAAATAAGCATACTAGAGTGACGTAGTCACATCCATGTTTGTAGCAGCTCAATTCATAATAGCCAAACTATGGAACCAACCTAGATGCCTTTCAACAGATAAATGGATTAAAAAAAAAGTATATATACATAGTGGAATATTACTCAGCCTTAAAGAGAATGAAATTATGGCATTTGCAGGTAAATGGAACGGAAATAATACTAAGTGAAACAAGCCAATCCAAAAAAACCAAAGGCCAAATATTTTCTCTAAGTGGATGCTGATCCATAATGGTGGTGGTCGGGGGGCACTAGGGGAGAATGAAGGAACTTTGGATTGGGCAGAGGGGAGTGAGGGGAGAGGAAAGGAGGGGGTGTGGGAGTGTGAAGGATGAGACAGACAATTATTACCCTATATATATGTATGATTGCACAACCAGCGTGACTCTGCATTGTGTACAGCTAGAGGAATAAGAAGTTGTGCTCCATTTGTGTATAATGCGTCAAAAATGCATTCTGCTGTCATGTATAACTAACTAGAACAAATAAAAGAAATTGTCCAGGTTGGTCTCAAACTTACGACCTTTCTCCCTCAGCCTCCAAATAGCTGGGATTATAAATATGGACCACCATGCCTGGTGTAAATGTATTTTCTACATCTATTCAGATGATCATATGTTTTCTTTTTCTTTAGTCTCTTGATATGATGAATTATATTAATCAATTTTCTTGTGTTAAACCAACCTGGCATACCTGGGATAATCCCACTGGTCACAGCCTCATGTGGCAGTGAACATCTAACTTGGGAGGGTGAGGCAGGAAGATTGCAAATTTGAGGCCAACCTCAGCAACTTAGTGAGAGCTTCAGAAACTTAGCAAGGCCCTGTCTCATAAAACAAACAAGCAAAAAGTCCCATTGGTCATAATTTATTATCCTTTTATTATATTGCTAGATTTAGTGATTTTACATTTTATTAAGAATTCCATTTACATTCATGAGTAGACAAGTAGTTATTTCTCTCCCTCATGATCTCTTTGCCTGGCTTTGTTATCAGGCTAGCACTGATAAAATGAGATGAAGAGTATTTCCTCTTCTTCAATGTTCTGGAGGAATTCACGTAGAGTTGGTATCTTTTCCTCCTTAAATTCTCTGTACGATCACTAATGAAGCCTTCAGGGTCTGAATTTTCACTGTGGAAAGGTCTTCAACTACACATTTAATTTCTTTAACACACAGAGCTCTTCAGGTTATTTATTTTTTCTTCAATGATTTTGGTATTTTGTGTTCTCCAAGAAATAAGTTCATTTTGTGTAGTTGTAGAATTTATTAGCATAAAAAACATGCTTAAAGTTGCAATTCTTTTTTAAAGTCTTTATGGTATACATCTCTAACTTCTCATCGTCTAATTATGCGATCTGTTACCCCAGTTCATATAACAGTCTGCACCTGCCTTTTCCCTTCGAGGTGGAAGGTATTATCATTTACTTCAATGGGGAGTGCTTAACTCTTACTTAACACTCTGGTGTTTCTTTCTCCTTAACATTTCATGGTTTCTTATGCTCATTAATTTCTATCTCCCCTTTTTTGAATTGGAATAAATGTTTAAAATTTAATCAAGCACAGCTATAGTGTATAATAGATGAAAAATGTCCATGTTAGTTGTTGATTTTATTGGTGGAAGTTCCTCCTTCTGGTCTACTCTAGTCTTAGGAATCACCTGGGAGGCATAAATGGAGACCTGAAGGGTGAGTAGGCTGGTAGGAAGAAGTGACTTTGGAGTGGAGAAATTGTGGTTAGGTGTAGGAGGCAGCATGTGACCAAGCATGTCCAGGGCCTAAACGACAGCATAGCAGAAACACATCGAACATGAGATAGACAGGTGAGAAAGGGCATTCAAAATCCTTAAATTTTGAAAACTTTGGTAGTTTAATGTTAATAGCAAGTGGGTAGAGACTTGCTAATAAATGATGAGGAAGAAGGGATGAGATGTGAACTGGAGGGAAGAGACCATGCTATCCTAGAGTGGATGCTGCCAATTCTGCCAATGTGCTCTGGCAATCATGGCCAGCTATTCATTTGCTTTCTGCTTTCTTTCACCAAATATCTAGTTCATGTCTCTACAACAAGGATTGTGCCTTCAGACTAATTTAAGAACAGACACATGGTTAAATAAGCACACTACATTTTATAAGAAAGAGAAGAGAGCATTTATTTATGTGTTGAAGAAAGCTGATTTTTAAAATATTTCTGTTCTTGGAGTTTTAGGTTTTAAACTTAAGGGTATGGACCTGGAAGTTTGCAGTGTTAGAGCTACATTTGACAGAGCCCAGCTGTTAGCTCCAAAAAGAGAAGGTTGGAAACATTCATTAGCTCCCAGAAAGAGAGGTTGATGGAGGATCATGTCCAGGTTTAAAAGTTATAAGGTCCAAGGCAAAGCAAATATACTTTGCTTAGTCAATAAGTATTTAGTACTTAGTGAATAAGTCCCCGCTTCCCTATGATTTCAGTTACCCAGGGTCCAAATATATTACATGAAATTTCTAGTAATAATTCCTTAGTTTTAAGTACTTTTATAGCAATATGTTGTTGCAATTGTTCTATTTTATTGTTGTTAATCTCTGTTTCTGATTTATAAATTAATATTATCATATGTGTATACACATAGGAAAAAATATGTATACCTAGTATTTAGTACTGTCCATGGTTTCACTTATTTACCAGGGCTCGCGGCATGTATCTCCATGGGCAAGAGGTGCCTATTGTATTCCCATTAGCCTCATATTTTTATGCAGGTAAAATTTAGTTAAAATGAATGCAAAGGACACTCTTGATCAATAGATATATAGGATCAAGATATTTGGTGGGATGGGTCTTCTTCACTGGTGAAGGACCGTGAAGAGTAGGCTGTTTTCCATGCTGAGGACCGAGTCACCAAACATCAGTTCTCTCCTCTTTCTTCCATAGTTAGGAACCCCTCCAGAATGTAGGGACTGAGGAATTGCCAGTATATTCCCAGTGCTAGCTCTGATCAGGGTAGTGGGAGCAAGAAGGTGGGGTGAGCAGTGTGGGGGTAGAGTATGGTCTTGGTGTGGGATGTGGCCTTGGCAGGGATGACTGTGGTTAAGGAAAGCATGGGAAGTATGATCAGTCTTTAAATTTGTCCTTCGTAATCAGGAATTACTCTTGCTAAGTTGGACAAAACAGAATGTTCTAGTATTCATAATAAGAATTGTGGCTTTTCTCTATTCTAAATTTGTGCTTCATCTGCTATATTCTTAGAATTTAATTGCCATAAAACTGAAGGGAATTCCTTCTTATTTTTACTGATCTGGAAAAATGTCTTCCTCCTTCTAAGGGAATGTGTGTGTGTGTGTGTGTGTGTGTGTGTGTGTGTGCATGTGATGTAAGAGACAGATGTGTGATGTGTTGAGTCTGTGCACATCTGATTGCCTCCTCTTGTCACCATAGAAGGACATTCTGCATTGCATCTTGCAGAACCAGATGGGGAAACTGGGCTGATTGTGACTTTGGATACTTGTGTCTGGAAGCTACAAACCAGAACTAATTGGAGACAGTTGTGGTTGGCTGTGACAGGAGCAAGCGTTATGGCTGATGGGCTTTAATTCCCAGAGTGCGATATAGCTAAGAGAAAACTTGCAGACGTGAGTTCTGCCAGCTTGTAAACCGGGCACCTCTTCACAGAGCTCTTCTGTGGGAGGTTCACTGTAGAGAACAGAGTCTCTCAGCAACATTTTAAAACTGAATATTTCTCACATAAAACTTGACTTACTGCTTTTTGTATTAAAGGCTGGAGGTCTGAAGTTCCCATTGATTATGTTTGTATTCTGCACTGGTGATATTATGTGTGAATTGCTATGCTCCAAACCTCATTTTCTGACCTGTTATTGTCCTACTGAGTTTTTAATTTCTGCCACAAACAAAGACTCTATGGCTCATACAAGGCCACAATTTCAGTTCCCATTGTATACTGGACAGAGAGGTATTTATGTGAGGACAAGGTTTAATAAGAATTTTTAGCTATAATCTAAAGACCACAAGGAAATTTGGCCTAAGTTGGACTTAGGTTGAATGTTTGTAACTGAAGTGTTCAGACACCATGGCCAAAGAGTCACACATTTAAACCACGGTAATGACTAATTAAAGGTTATATGTATTTATTAGTCAACTTAGTCAATTTCTGGCTGGTTACAAGATTGGTAACCAGATGGTTCATGTGATAGAAAAATCTCGAAACTGAGCAGGCCTGAGAAAAACAATTTAGTGCACACACACACACACACACACTCACACACATGTGCAAACACTCTCATACACTCACATGCACACATACATACATACCCTCTATATTTCTGTCTATATCTGGGAGGCATGGATGAGAGAAAAATGTTTTTAGATTTAAAAATTGCTGTGAGAATTTTCTCTGGCTATCAATAACATAGTCTTTCCTATGTATGGATACAGACTATGATTCCAGGTGTTTAACATTTGAAAACCTATTCAGGAAATATATAGAGAAGGGGTTAGTTTTTCCAGGGGCATAATATCCAGACACTGCCCCTTTCTGCATAAAATCATGGGGTAAGATAAGCAGCTGAAAAAATAAAGCCCCAAGATCTGTGGAGAGTGGGAGACTTTGAAGAGAGCTCAGGCTCCTGGTGCAGCAATTGGTTTGAGGCCAGCACTGGTCTGGGGTGAGTCTGGGTAGTGTATGTGTCTGGATAAAGGGGTAAGCAAGGCTAGAGATGTCAGCAAGGCCTGAAGGACCTCTGTGTCCCAGGAGGTTTTGTCTGAATGTAGTGCTTCCCTCGTGCCTGCAACAGTGACTCAGTTCCTTTCTACATCTTCTTTTTATCTGATAAGGAAGATATACAGTACTGAGAATTCAGCTTTCGGAAGTAAAATTTCAAGTGTGAGACATTCTTAGAAGTCTTAGGCACCCTTGTCTTTTCTTTAGGGACAAACAACCAAAGAGGTCCTCTCTAGGGTGTATGTGCAACCTCATTTCCTAGGAAAGCTCCATGGTTGGCTTTTGTTATCTAGACCATTTTTTCCAAATCTCTATCCCACCCTTGCCCTATTTCTAGCCATGTTGACACGTCTTTATGGAGATAATAGAAGCTACGGTGATAAAGTCTCACAGGAAATTCATCCCAACTCATCCATCCTCATCTTCCCTTCTGACAAGGGAGTAGGGTGGCCCAACCACATGTCTTCTCCATCTGCTCCTTTGCTTTCCTCTCACCAACACAATCACACCACTAGAACTGTTTGCCAATGTTACCCCTGAGCTTATAAATTGCAAAATCCAATGACTGTTCTTTACTTCTTTTATTGTACAACATTTTACGTGTTTGGTGGCATACACATTTTTAAAATTTCTTTTTTACATTGGATTTCATCTATTTTCTTCTAATTCACTTACCTGTAACTTTTAATTAATCTTTAAAAGTTGTTTTTCCTTTGATTACCTTTTAATACCAATATATTCTCTATTTTCTTTTCTTCTAAATTTACTTTCACTTCCATGACTACAATTACCATCCTTATCCTTAGCCAGACTTCTCTCCTGATAGCCAGAATCACATACATAACTGTTAAGCACAGACGCTTTTAAGTCAAATTAAATTGATTTTCTACCTCATGTAGACCTGCTTGATTTTCATAAAATCTGTAATCTCAATTGGTGGGACATGTTTCTAGGTAGAAAACAATTTTAATTGGGACAAACATATCTTATGCAGGCAAAATTAAAATAAACATTTTTAAAATTAAATTTTTAATTGGTACATAAGACATCAAAATTTTACATATTAATGGGGGAACACATGATGTCCAATACATGCATAAGTTGTGTAATGCTTAAATCAGGTTAAACACATCATTTCCTTAAACATTTATCATTTCTTTCTGGCAAAAACTTGCAAAATCCTTTCTTCTAGCTTTTTTGAAATGTATAGTACATAATTTTAATCTATAGTCACCCTGCTGGGTGAGAAGCATTTCATGCAGGGGAAATAAAGGCTGCAGAGATGATGGGATAGTTATATCTAGATCAAAGTGATAAGTAAATTAAAGATGATGGTATCCAGAGTTCCTGCTTTTGGAGAAGACAAATAAATACACACAAGGAAGGGAGACAACCAGAATGAACGCTGTGGAATTGAATTGATATTAGAGATATTAGTGTGAATTCATAGACAGGAATAGAAATAATAGAGACCTAACTTTATTTATGATACACATACACACACACACACACACACACACACACACACACACACACACATATATATCTCTATATATATTCATATGTTCCCTACCTCTGTCTATTGAAAGAACTTAGAGCAACAGCCTTTCCCAAAGCAGTGAGCATACGTAGCAGCCAGATCTTGTTTTTTTTTAGAAAAGTAATGCTTTGAAAGTATAAGCTACAACTTAATAAGGGCATCTAGTGCTGAAAACAGGATTGGGGGATGAGATGTATAGTGTTAGGCAAGTAGAAGCAGGCAAAGCTGCTTACATGGGCTGTACCGAGCAGGATGAATCCCAAGTCCTTGAGTTGTAATAATTACACATTGAGAATATGCAGAAGGAATCTAGGGACTCTGTTTCCAACCACCGAGAATCAATGGAAAATCAAAATGAAAGAAGAAATAAGAATGATCAAATGATATGGCCAAAAATAATACTTTATTTTTCACTAACAATAAAAAAGCATGTCTCTTCTCTGTCTCTGCCTCTTATCTCTTTATCTCTTTCCATCTCCATCCCCATGACTGTATTTTTCTCTAAACTTTTATTTCTTTCCAAAATAAAATACAAACCAATCAGCCAAAACTCTTTTGTATGTAAAACCATATTTTCAAACTAGGAATATTTAGTTGATTATCCAATGAAAATGTAAGTGTTGAAATGGATACTCCTCTTTTGGGTTTCTGGCATATTTAGCTAAGGGGACCCTAATGGAGACAGTTTCCCACATGAGCCTGTCTTAGTCGTTTTGGGCTGCTATAGTGTATAATCAACAGAGTGATTTATGATGAACAGAATCTAACATTTCTGGAGGCTGGTAAGTCCAAGATCAAGTGGACATGTCTGGCAAGGACCTTCTCCTTATGACTTCTCATGACAGAAGGGGGAAAGTGGGTGCGTGTGGGGAGAGAGACAAAAGGGGACTGAAATTGTTCTTTTATAAGGAGTCCACTTCCAGGATAGTGACAATGGCATTAGTCACCCTAATGGTCTAATCATCTCTTAAAGAAACTACCTCTTAATACTGTTATAGGGACAAGTAAATTTCAACATGAGTTTTGAAAGGGACAAATACTCAAACCATAGCAAAGTCTTTAAAGTCTTTCTAAGGAAGTAAATGGAATCCATCAAAGACTGTGTGATACGCAGGATATAATACCCTGGTATTATAGAGGGTAGGCTACGGTCTCCTTGTCTTAGGAAGTTTAACCTATTAGTAATAATAACAACAACAAAAAGTATAGCCTTCTTTGATCACATATGGCCTTATGTCACATCAACTCATTCCTGGTGAATGGGTGTCTGCACATGCACACACACCTTCATATGTATCCAACTATCATGCATTTATTTAAATTTCAAAAATTAGTGACTATAGTAAAAATAAAATAGGAAAAGCTATAGGCAAAACAGAAACCAACCAAGTTGCTTGATCTCCCACCCAGAAAAAGCCCATGTGACTACTCTTTATAATTGGAGACCTCACACTAGACAAATATACACATGCATATACCCATGTTTGTATATATATATATGCATGTTTATATGTTAACAAAATAAAACACTACAAATGATACTGCTCTGTAACCTGCATTTTTCTCTTAATAATATATTTTATGGTTATTATGGATTATGGTTATTATTATGGTTTATTTTATCACTCCCATGTGAGTACTTGTAGTCCTACATCTTCTTTTTAAATGTCTGCATAATATTTCATTGTGCATCATCCCCACATTGTTAAGTGCTCATATTTACATTTTTGCTATTATGAACATTAGGTTGAAAGCTCTCCTTGTGTAACTGGCCACTCCTTTGTGAGTGGCCCTTCATAGAGTTATTTCCCCTCCCTTTGTTCAGCATTCTAAATTCTAAAGAAAACCTTCACCTAAAGCATTACGATATTAACTGCTAAATAACCTTTCTTTAGATTTACAGAACCCAGAACAAGTTGTGACCTTCAGATTATATCAGAATGTGTAAGATGATGCTGACCTTGCAGAAAAGTAATGTGTTTGTCTAAAGAATTATAGGAACTAGGCCCAGGAGGTCGAGGTAAATTGTGATGTTCCAGTCAGAGCAAAAAAAGACACCCTGAATGACAAGACCCTGCTCAGTATGGAGTCTTCCTGCCCATGTCTCACCACACTCCCTTCTCTCACTATAAAAACTTTTATGTACCCGAGTTCTCCAAGATGATTTTTTTTTTTTTTTTTGAGGAAAACAATTCCCACATCACCTTCTCAGGGTGTCAGCCCTTGAATAAGCCTGATTTTCTTCCCCCCTACTCTCATCTCCCGAGTATAGACTTTCAAGTGGTGAGCAGACTGAGTTGGGCCTTATTGCATGTGTATCTTTGTACATGTGTTCAATGTTTTTCTTTGAATTAATTCCTAGAAATGGGATTTTGGGGTCAATAGTTTCAGGATGAGTTTTACATATGTTGCCAGATGACACTCCACAAAGGTTGTATCAATTCATCTGCCTGCCAGGAATCTGACTACAATTATTTTAGAGGAATAATTAATGCAAAATAAAGTGCCAAAACTGAAAGTATACAGCTCACTGAACTTTGCAATGTATAAGTTGTGTAATCATCATTTAGATCAAGATTGAGCACATTTCTGTTACCCCAGAAAGTTCCTTCTTGAGGTAACACTATTCTGAATTTGCATTATTGATTAGCTTGGCTCTGAAACTTCATATAAATGGAATTAGATGATATATACCTTTGTTTGTCTGGCTTTTTTCCTCAACGTAATATTCTGAGGATTCATCCATGTCGTTGCTTATATTAGTACTCTTTTAAAAAAGATTTAGGGGTATTTCATTATATAAATGTGTCACAAACGTTTTTAATCCATCCGGCTGATGGACTCCAATTGTTTTTAATTTGAGGCCATTGTGAATCAAGTTGTTGTGAACATTGTTCTCCATGTCTTTTTATTGATGTATTCATTTGTTTATACTGCATGTATATTAAATAGAATTGTAGACCACAGGGTAGCTATAAATTTAGTTTTAATCACATATTCTAAGTAGTTTCCCATAGTTATTGAGGCGGTTTACACTCTTACCAGTGATGTATTGAAAGTTCCTGTTGTTCCACATCCTTCTCAGCACTTGACAGTCCTTGTCTAACCATCTGTGGCCATCTTACCATTTCTGTGGTGGGAAATATTTATCTCCTCCATATTTAGGGTTATATATTTAATCCAACTCTTTAATTTCATTCATTTATTCTTATACTAATATTTAATAAATATATGTTAAGCAATTATTATATACCTGATACTGTACTTAGTCTTGCAGATACAAAGACGAGTCTTGAAGCACTTTCAGTCCAGCAGAAAAGATATATAAGCACATAATTAAGATGTATGTTATGTGTAACAGTGTAAACATGTACTTACAAAGCATGTGGTGAGATAGAGAAAAATAATTATGAGGGATTGAGAGAGAGGGGATGGAACAATATTGCTGAAGTTTCAACATAGAGCTGATAATAATGGGTAAAATTTATCGAGCACACAGCGTGCTGGATGCTGTATTAGGACTTCATGTGCCTGGTGCTAGCTTATCTTTGCTGGAGGTTATATTATTATTATGCTTATTTAACAGTTGAACTGCTTGAGGCTAGAGAAGTTAAGCAACTTGTCTGTAGCCACATTGCCACACAAGTAAGGGAGGAGGCTGGGGTCTGAACTCAGGAAGTCAAACTTGGAGCACACTCTAGACTCCTGCCAGCATGATGCCGGAGCAGAGGGGTGTCTGGGAAGGTATTCCAGGGAGTGAAAGCAGCTGGACACAGGCAAGTTTGAGGGATGTCCAGCATGAGACCCGAGTGAACATGGTAATCAGAGCCAGAGAGATTGTGGGTGAAAACCTGCAGGGCCCAAATCTGGGGTAAAGCGAAGTCAGAATTCCTATGATGACTTTTCACTGGAGGTCACCTCTCCTCCTGCCCCATCACCAAACCCCAAACAATATTTAAATGTTTCCTCATGTTGTTGAATGAGCCATTGGGCACACTTGCCAAATAATTGAGCATCCAAATTTCCTCAAACAGTGTAGGAAGAATTACTTGAAAGTACAGGAGCAGACCCAGGTTTTCAGACATGACTGTCGCTGGCAGCACCTGCCTGCACAGTGCATTCTGTGGAATATGTCCATCTGCTGGTGAGTTGACAGGGCAGAGGACAGTGTTCTGGAGTCTTCTGAAAGGGTTCAGTCATAAAAGGATAAAACCTGTGCAATGTTCTGATGCGAAGTGCAATAGGCAACGCCAGTTTTTTGCGAAAATAAGATTAACTTAAAAACACACACTGTGAAGCATTTGTCTGGTTTAAATAATTTAACAGGTCTTGCATTCCTGTTTCAGTCAGTTTCAACAGCAATGCTTCTCCAGGGGGTTCTCCTTGTGAACATCATCAGACTAATCATGTGGAAGGCCTTCTGTGCCAGCTGGACTGGGAGAGGTGGGTGCTGGTGGTCCTGGTGAGGATGAGCAAAGAGGCAACCTAAAGTATACCTTTGGGGAAAATGCAAACTTTTCTTGCCTGCGGAGTGTGTGTGTTAGTATTCAGAGACTGTTGGCCCATTGTTTGTGACTCCAGCCTTCTCAGCAGAATGTGTGGCAGATGGCTTACATTTGCATTAGCCTTCTGGAGAAGGAATTTGCTACCAACAACATAAGCTGCAGCTTTTCTTTTCAGAATTTACAACAAATTGGCCAGAATGGCAATTTAAAAAAAAAAAAAAAAAAAAAACATTAGCATCACTATTTCCACAATCCCTTTCTGAATAGGGTAAATGATTCCCTCTCCAACTGTGTCATTTGCACTTTTTCCCCCACAAATGTTTATTAAAATGATTTAGGTATTTCATTATGCAAAATGACTTTTATAAAAAGACCTTTCTTTTTGCCCCACAGTCAAACATAATTTCTTTTGTTACTTGTTATAGAGTGGAGTTATGTGAAGCTAGGACATATTATTTGTTCTAGTCTGTATTGGATAATTTATTACATTAAGGAACCAATAATTTTCAAATATAATCAGATTTAAGTTTTTAATAAGATTCATCTTCCCATTCACACTTGCTTAATTTAAGGATATTAAATCTGCTCAGGAACGAGCTGCCTCTCAAAGCCTGTGTGCCCACTAAAGGGCTTTATTCCTGATGTGTTAATAGGATTTAATTACATTACAGTCTTCGTGCAGAGTCACAGTGCAATAGTTAACTGTGATAAGCCAGGCAAACAACAGTCTGAAAAGGAAGTGGTGTATAGTAGTTGGTTTATCGGCTTAGAAAATCAAGACGATTATTATTTTAAAATTGATGGTTGCAAGCATTTGCATCGGTGTTTAGTTCAAATACTGAAGAGAACAAACTTTCTCTTTTCGTTTAAAAAGAAAATCACTTAAAAGGCCACCCACATAAAAGGTGAACAATAAACACTTAACAGAAACTACTTAATTGCCATTTATCTTTTGAATTGCAATGAGATTTTTACTATCGACTACAAAGAGATTTGTTTCAACAATTTACCCTGCTATTCTTTTGTCTTTTTGACTGTTACATCCCTGATTTGGGGTTCAGAATAATAACTGTGTTCATTGTTAAAAAGTAATGATTTTTAAATTGGTCTTTTATCCTGTCTTAACCTTTAAAAAAAAAAAATTCTGCTCCTGCTCTGGAGCCCCTCCCCATGGGGCCCCTATCCAAATCCCCCAACTGGTTTAATGACAGACAGCGGAGATTCAGCCTCCTGTGGCCTGACAAGAGAAAGAGTCAGGATGTTGCCCTCAATAAATCTTGTCAATTTCTCCATCAGCATCATTTGCATCGATTGGAAGTGTTGACTTCTTTGCATTTCTGTTTCATGTGAACCTGACAGAAGTTAGAACTTTAGCTCCACCACAGATGTCTGTGAAATGGAATGATTTTTTAGAGCATTCCTGAAAGCAAGAAAGCAAAAAGGGAGGAAGGAAGGAAGGAAGGAAGGAAGAAAGGAAGGAAGGAAGAAAGGAAGGAAGGAAGGAAGGAAGGAAGGAAGGAAGGAAGGAAGGAAGGAAGGAAGGAAGGAAGGAAAAGAACCTAGCAATAAGCTGTTTGGTTGAACTTTTCACTTCCAAAGTGGCTGACAACTTTTGGCATATATTCATGACAGATCACAGACCTGGCAAACAAAACTGTAGATGATATGCAGTCTTGCTTAGCTTTGTTAAAAGTTGTTATGGTGATAGAAAGAAAAAGTATGAAAAAGTATCTAAGATAATTTTTCAGCAGTCACTTTCTACCTTGCTCTGTCAGGAAGATGTTTCTGTTGTAATTTTCCCAGTCGGAGATTTTGGTAGATGGGAGGAATGGGAAGATATCTATGCCCATAATCATTCTGGTTTTCTCTAATCCACTTCACTTTCATCTTTTCAATGTGTTGGGATTTTGCGTATCTTTTTTTTTTTTTTTTGGTACCCGGAATTGAACCCAGAGGTACTTAACCACTGAGCCACATCCCCAGCCTTTTAAAAAAAAATGTTTTCCTAGAGACAGAGCCTTGCTGAGTTGCTTAGGGCCTCCCTAAATTGCTGAGGCCTCCTGCCTCAGCCTCCCCAGCCGCTGGGATTACAGGCATGTGCCACTGGTGGGATTTTGCATATCTTTTTACAGCAGTTTCACTTTTCAAAAAAATCTTAAAAATCAGGGAACACCATTTACAGTCCATCCCTGAAACTGTGGTTAATGATGACCACCAAAACTCCAGTGGGCTTATTTCCAGAATCACTCTGAGCACAGTGAGAGGACTGGTCCCTCCTCTGCCTAGGCCCTGTGCACTCCTACTGGCCTGCTATTCCAATATCCCAAGGCCATGTCCTTAGGTCTGTTTGCTGGCTGTGTTAGTCAGCAGATCCCTGTATTTGTTTTGTCTTTAACTCTGCTCAAATGTGTTCTTTCCCTAAAGTCTTTTTCTTACCCTCCAAGCTGGAGTTCATTTCTCTTCTTCTACCCTCTTGTAGGGGAGAGAAAGTAATTTTCTATCTTCCATAGATCTTAGCTGGGAAGGACCCCAGTCGCAAGACAGATTGACAAGAGAAAAAGCAAACAGAAGTTTAACATGTATGTTTCAAAAATATTTGAGAGATATCTGGGCAATGAGCAGTTCTCAGAGAGGTGGTTTTTTGGGCTCAAATACAATCTGCAAAGGAATAGTCAATTTTTAGGGACACAACAAGAAGGAAAAGGACTTTGAATTTCTAGGGATGGTAGATTGTGGAAAGGAAGTAAGTAGTAGTAGATAAAGGCTGGTTTGTTGGGTTTGGCATGTAAATTCCTCTGTTGCTGTGTCCAGGCTGATGAGAGTCTGAAACAGTTTTTAGAGATCAAATTTGTCCTTTCCGACAGCAGAGGAAGGACACCTTTGCCTTTGTACACTTTTGTCCTGCTTTTTGGCAAATGAGGGAGGGCAGAAAGGGTGACCCCGTCCACTGTCTCTTTGCTTCTTTTCCCTTCTTCCCTCCCTCCTTTTCTATTTTTTAAGTTAATTAATTGACTAATCTACTCATGCAGAGGATGGAGTCCAGCGCTTTGAACACGCTAAGCAAATGTTCTGTCACTGATCTACACCCCCAGACTAACTGTTTCTTTTCAATTACCTTCAGCCCCAAATAATCTGTACTGCTGCCTACACTGACCTCCTTCTGCCTTCCGCTTGTGATCAGGTCTTCCTCCCCTCCTGACAGTTCTTCAAAGCAGAAACTGGGTCTTGCTTCTCTTTAAATGAGCTATCCCATACAAAATGGCCCAGCTGAAGTTTAGCATATGAGCCTTTTCACCAGAACTCCTTCAATGTTCTGCAAATTCATTTGGAATGAAATGGGCATAATAAATTTTTTTTTTTTTTAAATCAAATGTTCTGTTTCACTTTTAGCTATCTGGTCTTTGGTTAGGGAATTTAATTTTATTTTAGTACTTTATTTATTTATTTATTTTTTGCAGCCCTTCAGTCTTAACTCCCAGCACTGAAAAGTTGCTTTCAATTGTAGAGGAGCACCTGAATTCAGTCTGCTTCAAAGTCTCTTACACATTACCACCATAACCTTCTGTTTATTATGTGCTATTACCAACCTCGAATTTGACTGACTTAATTCTCCCCTCATCTTTATCGACTTTGTTTCCTTTTCTTTTATCCATTTCTCTTTCCCAAGTATAGACTATTCCCATTAGTATGTACAGTGACTCAAAATCACAATATTTAGGTATAATTCTTCCACAGTCTCCTTCTCATCCCATTTATTTAACATTGTTTCAATCGCCAATTGTCACATGTCCTACTTGACAGACACTGTGGCCCGCAGTGGAAATACAAACCTGAATAGGAAACTTTACCTGAAAATTTATAAAACGATATTATGATCTAGTGAAGGAGACTGAAACATGAATGCAGAAAGCAGGAAGATTCCAGGCTAAACACAATACAATCTCTGCCTTTCTAGTAGATCTTGGTAGTCCTTAATAAAATATTAATGTGTTTTTATTTACGTAGTTAACTGTAAACACAGCTAACATTCATTTTTTTCAGAGTTCATACTTAATGAACCCAATTTGTATTGACCCGTGAAAGGGCAAATAAATAATTGTTCATACTCTTGTTTTTTAGAAGCTTAAAATGAATAGTTAAAAAGGCCATCCCTTTAGTGACGGTGGTGCACATCTGTAATCCCAGAGATTTGGGAGGCTGATTCAGGAGGATTGCCAAGTTTGAGGCCAGTCTGGGCAACTTAACAAGACCCTGTATCAAAATAAAAATATGTAAGAAAGGGTTGGGAGTGCTCAGTGGTAGAGCACCAGCGAGTTCACTACCCGGTACCATGCGCACACATGGGCATGCACGCACGCAGAAACACACACACACACACACACACACACACACACACAGTGAATTGCACAAAGGGAAAGCGGTAAAGAGAGGCCACCGCAAGTGTGGGCAGTGTGGCTGAAGCACAGAGCAATGGGCAATGGTGGGGAAAAGGTGGACTTGTGCTGTGTCCAGTATTGGTGCCTGAGACCCACCGGAGCTAGAGCGAAAGCAAGTCAGCATGGGATTCACACTAAGAGGACGGAAAGTGCTGCTGCACCTTAATTTTCAGGATGGGAAGTACTATAAGGAGAAAAAAATCAAACTTTTAAATTTTACTTGATGTTCTTGGAAAATATTAGTCATTTCTTTGGAGAACAGTATCATCATATATTAGAAAATAAAAAAGTCTATTCATGTCTCTTATCTTTTTCTTCTTTCAAAAATAATCTTCAGATTTCCCCAGTGATCAATATTCCTCTCAAAATTTATAGTGCTAGTCAGATGCCGCATTTGTAATTGAAAAGTATTGTTAAGAAAAAATTACCCCAAATCCACAAATTAGACTGAGGAGATTATCAATGTCTGTTCGGGGCTTACTTTTCTGGGAGAATATACCATTCTTGACTTGGTTATTATCTACCATTAATTAACTGGGACCATGTGAATTTATGTGTTCTTAACTTGTAGATTTGCTTTGATGGAAATTATTTCTTTTCGTCAGTTAGGTAACCCCAAATGTTATGGTTTAGTGCCTGATAGGACACTAGTTGGTTTCGTATCTTTAACAGTCTTATCATTCATTTATTAAATTTCCTGTAAGCACCCTGTGCTTTACATACTCTTTAAGTCATTTTCTCTATCTTACTATTTTCCTCATTGATGGACGAGTTCAGTAAGTTCTTTCACATGACTTAATTCTATTTTTTTATCGGTCACATTTTTGCCTTTATTGATAATATAGCCATATACTTTCACAGGCTTTAAAAAAGTAAAACACCAAAACTTGCATACCCGCAGTGTCCTAGAACTATTTATGAGCCATATGTGTTTGATATTCTGATTTGTTTTGATCTAAAATAATACTTTATGGCTTGAACATCCTGCTTAATTAATAGATTTCTTTGTGTAGCATGTGTTCCCTTCGCCTTCACCCCCACCAAATTCAAGCTTGCAAAGGTGGAGGATTTGTTGCCACTTGGGATATTTGAGAAAACTGCAGTGACCTAGGATCTAAGGAAAGCTACGAGACTTTCCTGAATGCTTTCTCTTAACAGTCTCTTAAATGCAGCATTTTGTGAAAACAGCTACAACTGTCGTCTATACAACTACTCTGGGTTTACTTCAATTCAACTAATTTTATTGAGTACTTACTCTGGGCCCAGCACTGTTACGAGTTGTTGACTTCAGATATTTACAACAGAACAACAAACTCTGTGTGTGTGTGTGTGTGTGTGTGTGTGTGTGTGTGTGTATTTTCCTACCAACTTACATTATAAAGGAGGGGGAGGGACTGATTAGCTCCATCTCTTGGTACATCTCTTGATATTAAGAAGTGATGAAGTGATTAAGGAGTGACATCTGGGCTTGTTTCTAGGAAAAATTTGTGTTCCTCAAGCTGACAAGTTTGGGGGAAGAAAATTTCTAAGTATAGTATTAAGGAGTTGATGTTTTTGGAGAATTGGATGTGGTTCAGCACTACTGGAGCATAAAATTCAAGGTGGAGTGGTGTGAGGGACAAGGGTGTGTGAACTAAGCTGGGATTATCTCACAGAGGCGTTGCTGAAGATTTTGAACAGTGTGTACTTCCTATTGCTGCTGTAATGATTTATCACAAATTTAGTAGCTTAAAACAACAAATATATTCTCTTACAGTCTGGAGGTAAGAAGTATAAGATGGGTGGGCAGATTTTTGTTCCTCCAAGAGTCTCTATGGAGCCTCTATTTCCTGGCCTTTCCCAATTTCCTAGAGGCTGTCTGCATGCCTTGACTCCTGGCCCCTCACCTTTCCAACACTTGCTTCTGCTGTCTCATCACTTTCTCTGACCTTGACCCTCCTGCTTACCTCTTACAACATAACTTGTGGATATTCAAGATAATCTCATCTCAAGATCCCTAACTTCATCTTGTCTGCACAGTTCCTTCCACCATTAAAAGGTACGTCTTGGGTGTCACAAATGAGGAAGGGGATAGGGTGAGGCATTATTCAGCTTACTATATATACTATCTGAGAGTTGTTGACAAGCCATTGGAAGATTGAGAACAGATGACATGCTCATAGAGTGGTTCTCAAATATTAGTGTGTATGAAAACCAACTGGGTGCTTCTTCATGAAGTCAGAGATTCTGATTCTGTGTTTCTGGGGTGAGTCTGAGAGCTGCAGCCTCCACACACAGCCAGGGGATTCTGATGTAGTTGATTCGGCAGTCTTTCCTGGGAAAAGCCATTCCGGTGGCAGGATGGGTAGTGGACTAGGGAGGAAGAGCTTAGAGGCAACTAGACTTGGTGGCAAGCTAATAGAGTATCACTTAGTAGGAGGTGTTGATGATTACCAAATGACCTTCCACAGGCTCTGGGAGATATGCTACATTCACGAAAGGCATATATGAGAAAGTCAAGACATATCTGGTTTCCATTTGGTCACAATGTGGGTAAGTTATTTCATTTCTTCATTTTTCTTCAAGTCTATTTCCTCACTTATAATGAGGATAATAATATTTATTTTATGTAGTGCTGTTGAGGATTAAATAAAACACATAAGAAGACTACTTCTCACAGTCCCTGGCAAAGAGTAAGCACTGTCAAATAATGGCTATTTTTTTTTTTTAATACCATTATATCTAAAGGACAGAGGTCATTTTCTAACAAAATGCTCCATTTAATTCTAAAACAAATGCAGAATATCTATGGATTATTCATCTGTTTGTCACAATTACCCAAAGCTCTTCAGAAAATGAAACAAAACAAGAGTCATGGAAGGGCCCGTTTGGACAGTCAGCCCACGTGGCTGAAACGTGCAAGGCATAGCTCTGAACAGTCCAGTCCTCTTCGGTTATTCAGACCCTGTTTCCCAGTGTTAGGCCTGAAGGTGATGGACCTGGTTGACGGCAGAGGAGGCAGAAACAGGAGTGGCAAAACATCAAATGCAGCAGAGGATGAGTGGTCCTTGGATAGGACCCTGACCAGAACGCACATGGACATATCTGGAA
The DNA here is from genome assembly GCF_902686445.1 of Sciurus carolinensis. Classification (NCBI taxonomy): domain Eukaryota; kingdom Metazoa; phylum Chordata; class Mammalia; order Rodentia; family Sciuridae; genus Sciurus; species Sciurus carolinensis. Next base: position 127,434,697 of record NC_062213.1, on the reverse strand, counting down.
ATCTCACCTTCAAAATATTAGGATTAAGACATTTGACACAAGAGGACTTAGAATTCATTCAGAAAATCCCCAGCTTCCAATCTTAAAGAGAATTTTAGGACCTTTCAGAGGAAGGAGAACAAAATTTTTCTTAGAAGACAGATGTTGCAGTTTTGCCAGTCAGATCACATTAACGGCCTCATGAGGGTATTTACAAAAATGAGAAGTAGAGTCTTTTTGTGTCTTTCTGGATTCATGCACTTGGGAAGAGCCGTTTAGCACTAACCTGTGACCAGGCAAAAGAACTTCTGTTTTGTGATTTAAATGGATTCCTTATTTTATTAAGCAATGGAAAACAGTCCTGAAGAGAATTCTTGTCATCAGGTAATACATTTGCCTATAGAAGAAGGTGGTCAGGACTCAGGTTATGCCTTGGGAGTGGAAGGTGAGAGAGCCGCAGAATTCAATTACTGGTGGCAGGTGGTGCCAGTCTTGTCCCTTCATTCCTGCGGTCACCTGCAGATCATGAATACTGGGCATCAGAGGGGCAGACAGGTAAGAATGGAAGCGTGCACGTGAAATCCTAAGGACGGAGAGGTACACACTTAGATTAGACTAGTATTGATAGCCCAGTAGGTAGATATTCTTTGTTAGAAGAGCAAAACAATCATTTATATGAAATTTCCAGGGGAATATTTAACCTACTTAGAATAAGAAATAACTCTTAGGTATGAAACACCTATTTACATTCAAATAATTGCTACATACTGCTTACTGACAACCATGCTTATTCATTATTAAGTCCCTGGAAGACCTAGTACTTGTTGACTTTTTGTTAATCCAGTTTATGAGGCTAAAATTTGAATCATACCCAAATGGAATTTTGGGAAAACATTTTGCAATTCAATTTGAAAAAAAAGACTTATACTGAATTAACCCATTTACAGGTGAAGAAATTGAGGGATAGATTATTGTGCTTGAGATCCTATCCTCAGACTAGTAGCAACCTTCTAAGCAGGGAAAGGGAGACAGTTCAAGCTGCATGTGACACTTGGTATGTCAGAACTTTCGTATGTAACCGTGAGTTCACATCATGAAACCGGAGCTGAAGACGGACAGTGCGTTAAGAAGCAAACAGTATACTTCAAAGGCTTTAAGGTATACTTAACATACTGAGTTTAGGCAAGTCATCCAGAAAGAGAACATTCAGTGAAATTTGTCCTTAGTGACGGGAAGGTACATTTCAATTTGACAAATTTGACCAACGGTCTCATCAGAATTTCTGTTTCTGATGAATGAATTATCCCACTCTCTACTTCCCTTCTACTGATGATGCTACTTTTTGACATTTCTCTGTTTATTTAAACCTCCTCTGACAGAAGAGGAAGATAAGGTAAGAATCTGGATCCTGGCCCTAGGTAAAACTTCCAATTGTAACTCTTAGAGGGAGAGGGAGAGAGAGGTTAAAAGGAAGCCTGGATGTTATTTGATGTTTTGCATTTCTGTTCCATTACCCAGTGTGACCATCAAGTGTTTTTGACTGACCCTGAGGAGCCTCTAAATGTATCTGGAGCTGCTCTGAGATATAAGACCTACACAGATGAGTCGTCTCTTCTCTGCTTAAGTGTTTTCTACTAAAATAACAATTTTACAATTCAGAAAAAAAGTATATTCTAAACAGATGTAGTAATTTGTCTTATTTTTGCAAATGTTCTTTTTTTATTTGTGCAGACTGTATTTTGATTTATTGTACATAAATAGGGTACAACTTTTCTTTCTGTGGTTGTATACAATGTAAATTCAAACCATTCCTGTAATCATACATGTACACAGGGTAGTAATGTCTGTCTCAGTTCACTCTCTTTCCTTCCCTAGCCCTCTCACACCCCATTTTCTTCTACACAATCCAAAGTTCCTCCATTCTTCTCTTGCCCGCAACCCCCACCACCCTGCCCCCTCATTATGTATCATCATTCACTTATCAGAGAAAACATTTCATCTTTGGTTTTTTAGGCTTGGCTTACTTCACTTAGCATGATATTCTCCAACTCCAGTCATTTACCAGCAAATGCCATAATTTTATTCTTCTTTATGGCTGAGTAATATTCCATTGTATATATATACCACAGTTTCTTTATTCATTCATCAATTAAAGGACATCTAGATTCGTCCCACAACCTAGCTATTGTGAATTGAGAAGCTATGAACATTGATGTGGCTGCATCACTGTAGTATGCTGATTTTAAGTCCTTTGGGTACAAACTGAGGAGTGGGATATTTGGGTCAAAAGGTGGGTCCATTCCAAGTTTTCTGAGGAATCTCCATACTGCTTTCCAGAGTGGCTGCACCAATTTGCAACTTCACCAGCAATGTAAAAGTGTGCCTTTCCCCCCATATCCATGCCAACATCTATTATTGCTTGTGTTCTTGATAATAGCCTTTCTAATTGGAGTGAGATGAAATCTTAGAGTTGTTTTAATTTGCATTTCTCTAATTACTAGAGATGTTGAACGCTTTTTCATATATTTATTATTCACCTGTATGTCTTCTTCTATAAATTGTCCAATTCCTTGGCCTATTTATTGATTGGGTTCTTTGTGCTTTTGGTGTAAAGTTTTGTAAGTTCTTTATAAATTTTGGAGATAAGTGCTCTATCTGAAGTGCATGTGGAAAAGATTTTCTCCCACTCTGTAGGTTCTCTTTTCACATTATTGATTGTATCCTTTGCTGAAGAAAAGTTTTTAGTGTGATTCCATTCCATTTATTGATTCTTGCTTTGATTTTTTGTGCTTTGGGAGTCTTGTTAAAGGAGTCTGATTGTAAGCCAGCATGATTATGATTTGGGCCTACTTTTTCTTCTATTTGATGCAGAGTCTTTGGTCTAATTCCTAAGTCCTTGATCCATTTTGAGTTGAGTTTTGTACAGGGTGAGAGATAGAGGCTTAATTTCATTTCCAGTTTTCCCTGCAGCATTCGTTGAACAGGCTATCTTTTCTCCATTGTATGTTTTTGGCTCATTTGTCTAATATGAGATAACTTTATTTTTGTGTGTTTTTCTCTGTGTCTTTTATTCTGTTCCATTGGTCTTTCTGTCTATTTTGGTGCCAGTACCATGTTGTTTTAGTTACTATTGCTCTGTAGTATAGTTTAAGGTCTGGCATTGTAATACCTCCTGCATCACTCTTCCTGCCCAGGATTGCTTTGGCTATTCTGGGTGTTTTATTCTTCCAGGTGAATCTCTTGATTGTTTTCTCTGTTTTGATGAGGAATGTCATTGGGATTTTAATTGGAATTGCATTAAATCTGTATAGTGTCTTTGGAAGTATGGTCATTTTGATAATATTCATTCTGCCTAGCTAGGAACATGGGAGATCTTTCCATCTTCTAAGGTTTTCTTCAATTTCTTTCTTTAGTGTTCTGTAGTTTTCATTGTAGAGGTCTTTCACCTCTTTTGTTAGATTGATTCCCAAGTTTTTTTTTTTGAGGTTATTATGAATAGAGTAGTTTTCCTAATTTCTCTTTCAGAGAATTCATCACTTTTGAATAGAAATACATTAGATTTACTTGTGTTGATTTTATGTCCTGTTATTTTGCTGAATTCATTTATTAGTTCTAGAAGTTTTCTGGTGAGTTTTTTGGATCCTCTAAATATAGAATTATGTCATTGCAAATAGTGACAGCTTGAGTTCTTCTTTTCCTATTCATATTCCTTTAATTTCTTTGGTCTGTAAAATTGCTCTGGCTAGTATTTCAAGCATGATGTTAACTAAAAGTGGTGAAAAAGAGCATCCTGGTCTTGTCCCAGTTTTTAGAGGAAATGCTTTCAGTTTTTCCTCCATTAAGAATGATGTTGGCCATGGGTTTAGCATAAATAGCCTTTACAATGTTGAGGTATATTCCTAGTATCCCTATTTTTTTCTAGTGTTTTGAACATGATGTGTATTTTGTCAAATGTTTTTTCTGCATCTATTGGAATAATCATATGATTGTTAAATCTATTAATATGAATTACAGTTATTGATTTCCAGATGTTGAACCAACCTTGCATCCCTGGGAGGAACCCCACTTGATCATGGTGCACTATCTTCTTAATATTGTTTTTTATATGATTTGCCAAAATTGTGTTAAGGATTTTTGCATCTATGTTCATCAGAGATATTGGTCTAAAGTTTTCTTTCTTCCAAGTGTCTTTGTATGGTTTTGGTATCAGAGTGATACTAGCTTCATAGAATTGAGTTTGGAAAGGTTCCTTCCTTTTGTATTTCATTAATATTTTGAGAAGTATTGGTATAAGTTCTTTGAAGGTCTTGTAGAATTCAGCTGAGATTCTGTCTGGTCCCAGGGTTTTCTTGGTTGGTAGACTTTTGATGGCTTCTTCTATTTCATTGCTTGAAATTGATCTGTTTAAATTGTGTATGTCCTCCTGATTCAGTCTGAGAGGACCATGTCTATAGAAACCTCTTCAAGATTTTCTATTTTGTTGGAGTATAGATTTTCAAAGTAGCTTCTATATGTATTTCAATGGTGTCTGTCATGATGTTTCCTTTTTCATCATGAATTTTAGTAATTCAAGTTTTCTCTCTTCTCTTCGTTAGTGCAGTGAAGAGTTTGTCTATTTTGTTTACTTTTGCAAAGAACCAACTTTTTTTTTTTGTCAATTTTTTGAATTGTTTCTTTGTTTCAATTTCATTGATTTCAACTCTGATTTTTAATTATTTCCATTCTCCTACTTTTGGTGTTGATCTTGTCTTCTTTTTCTAGGGCTTTGAGATGTAATGTTAGGTCATTTAGTTGTTGACTTTTTATTCTTTTCTTGAATGCACTCTATGCAATGAATTTTCCACTTTGTATTGCCTTCATAGTGTCCTAGAGATTTTGATATGTTGTATTGTCATTTACATTTACCTCTAAGAATCTTTTTATCTCCTCTCTTATGTTTTCTGTTATCATTGCATCATGCAATAGCATGCTAAAAGTCTTCAGGTGTTGGAATAATTTCTGCTTTTTATTTTGTCATTGATTTCTAATTTCATTACATTATGATCTGATAGAATACAAGGTAGTATCTCTCTCTCTTTTTTTGATTTATTAAGGAC